>NC_134997.1:8750000-10000000 GCF_050947335.1 Megachile rotundata | reverse complement strand
ATTAACCTTTTCGATATCTGGCTCTAATGATTACAGCGAGTTTCAGCAATCGCGTTTCGATATGTTTCTATAATCGTTGATCGGTTTTATAATTTCGACGTGTATCGAAATTAATGAAACTCGTGTATTGAATTTTTTCGTTCGGTAATTACGGCGGTTGAAAATCGGGGATATTGGAGTTGGGCTTTTCTTATTGGGAGTTTGAGGAAATATGGGAAATTGGGAAATTGGGAAATTGGGAAATTGGGAAATTAGGGAATTGAGAAATTGGGAAATTGGGGAATTTGGAATTTGAGGAATTTGCGATTTGGGAAATTTGGGATTTGGGAAATTTGGGATTTGGGGAATTTGGGATTTGAGGAATTTGGGATTTGGGAAATTTGGGATTTGGGAAATTTGGGATTTGGGGAATTTGGGATTTGGGGAATTTGGGATCTGGGGAATTTGGGATTTGGGGAATTTGGGATTTGGGGAATTTGGGATTTGGGGAATTTGGGATTTGGGGAATTTGGAATTGGGGGGATTTGGGATTTGGGGAATTTGAAATTGGGGGGATTTGGAATTGGGGAATTTGGAATTGAGGGAATTTGGAATTTGGAGAATTTGGAGAATTTGGAGAATTTGGAGAATTTGGAGAATTTGGAGAATTTGGAGAATTTGGAATTTGGGGAATTTGGAATTTGGGGAATTTGGGATTTGGGGAATTTGGGATTTGGGAAATTTGGAATTTGGGAAATTTGGAATTTGGGAAATTTGGAATTGGGGATTTGCAATTGGGGGGATTTGGGATTTGGGGAATTTGGAATTGGGGGGATTTGGAATTGGGGAATTTGGAATTGGGGGAATTTGGAATTTGGAAAATTTGGAGAATTTGGAATTTGGAGAATTTGGAATTTGGGAAATTTAGAATTTGGGGAATTTGGAAATTAGGAAATTAAGAAATTGGGAAATTGGAGAATTGAGAAATTAGGGAATTGAGAATTTGGGAATTTAGGAATTTTGAAGTATAGAAAGTTAGAAATTGGACAATGTTAAATTTTCTGCATTACCAAATATTTTATCTGCAAGTGAAACTCCCATACGAGTCTCCAAAATTTTTAGTACTATATAATAAGTAGATTTAAATAAATATAAACAGGTGTAATCCACACTCGTATAATAAATATTTATCACAAATCGTTTACAGTGGTTTACCGAACATTCATACATTCATCCCGAATTATTAAATTTAATCATGTATATCCATTACCGAAACTAATTTCGTATCGAAATTAATGAGAGATTGTTGGTTGCATCATTAACAAATGACTACTACTCAATTACAAATTATATCTCCAGCAAAATAAAGCCGACGTTGGTAGATAAATATTACCTCCCGAAACGAACAACTTCGCGGAATATGTAATTAACAAAGTATAACGGCATTACGTACTTCGGTAGATAACTAAATGAAGCCAACGTTAATTGCGTAATCATCGTGGATAAATTACAAATTTAATCGTTAAATTCAATCGCTGATTAAATCTACTCGATACGAGCTGTTGTTCGAGTTCTTTATAGGGTAATTAAAGAGTGCTCGATTAAAAAACTAGGCGGCCTTACGGTCGGTAAAAGTTTAATTAAATATTAAATAAACAGCTTAGCTCGCGCACTTTTCTCTCCCACGGTTAATCCGTGGGAAAATTACAAGGTGAGAGTACAGTCGAAACAAAGAAAAATTCTTCAAATAATAATTATAATTTTTCGAACGTCAGGAGGTAAGAAAAATAAACAAGAATAAATAGAACTTTTTTTATAATATGATGTTGATGGGGGAAAAAAATTATTAACTAGGGAATTTTGGAACTGTGAATTTTTGGATCTAGGGAAATTAGGATCTGATAATTTAGGGTCTAGGGAATTTTGGATCTGAGAATTTAGGGTCAAGAGAATTTTGGAACTATGCAATTTTGGATCTAGGGAAATTTGGATCTGAGAATTTGGGAACTATGCAATTTTTGATCTAGGGAAATTTGGATCTGAGAATTTGGGAACTATGCAATTTTGGATCTAGGGAAATTTGAATATGAGAATTTAGGGTCTACGGAATTTTGGAACTATACAAATTTGGATCTAGGGACATTTGGATTTGAGAATTTAGGAACTATGGAATTTTGGAACTATGCAGTTTTGGATCTAAGAAAACTTGGATCTGAGAATTTAGGGTCTAGGGAATTTTGGAACTGTACACATTTGGATCTAGGGAAATTTGGATCTGAGAATTTAGGAACTAGGGAATTTTAGAACTATGCAATTGTGGATCTAGGGAAATTTGGATCTGAGAATTTAGGGTCTAGGAAATTTTGGACCTGAGAATTTAGGGTCTAGGGAATTTTGGAACTATGCAATTTTGGATCTAGAGAAATTTGGATCTGAGAATTTAGGAACTATGGAATTTTGGAACAAGAAAATTTTGGATCTAAGGAATTTTGAAGCTATGTTATTTTGGATCTAGGGAAATTTGGATCTGAGAATTTGGGAACTAGGGAATTTTGGAACTATGCAATTTTGGATCTGGAGAAATATGAATCTAAGAATTTAGAAACTATGGAATTTTGGAACATGGAAATTTTGGATCTAGGGAATTTTGAAACTATGCAATTTTGGATCTTATTATTTTGGAACTAGGGAATTTCCGAACTGTGGAATTTTGGAACTGTCAAATTTGGGAACAAGAGAATTTTTAAATTACAGTTCTAATTTGGGCACCGAAAAATTTAAGAACTAGAGAATTTGGGTACTAGGGAATTTAGCAATGTGGTAATTAGAGAACTAGGGAATTTGGAAATTTGGGAGGTAGGGAATTTGGAAGCTATGGAATTTGGGAACTAGGGAATTTGGTAATTTGGTAATTAGAGAACAAGGTAATTTGGGAATTTTAGGACTAGGAAATTTGGACCTAAGGAATTCTGAAAATAAGAAATTTTTGAACTAGACACATTTAATTATTAACAAACCCTAAATTAAAAAATGACGAACAAACGACAAAATTTAAGAATTAATACCTTGAAACTGTACTTTAAAAAGTAAGAGAGAACTTCATTCATTTCATACAAGATTTACGCATTACCTTCATTTACCCTTGTTCATCTCTGTCCAAACAACTTCCGCGTTTCAACCCCGTGTTTTTCCATTAAGCACTCTATTTCGTGGCATCAACGGATTACGTAATAAACAAACATTGAAGAGATAAAATCCTTAACATCGACAAAAAACAGAATCCACGAATTACCTCTCGCGGAAGTGATCGTCCCCCTTAAAAAGCTACTTTACCCTTCTAACCGTGAACAAACATTTGGTTTGCGAAAACCCTTAACTCAAACGAATCTCTCGTTTTCATTCCGTGGAACAAGTTTTGAAACATCGCGAACCTTCGAGTATTCTCGAAGGACAGGGAACGTGAGTTCTTCGCGGTTGAAACTTTCCCACGCGAAAACGAATCTATAATGAGCGTGAAGTTTCCACTTCCGAAGGAATTATTCCGTTATCCCTGAACCTGTTGAATTCCCGCTGTTTCAATCCGCTGTTCTTTCGTAAACATTAATGGCGCAATTCCAATTGCAACTTTCAAACTCGAGTGGACAAAATGCAAGCGTTTTACATTCATTCGAGGCTTACCACAATTCGGCAAAACATTCTGACGCGTTTGGAAAATGCTAAGAGTCCGCGAGACGCCATTAAGCTCGAAGTCACGTGACCGGTCACGTGGCGATACCGGTGCAAGTATGAAACTTTGATATTTTTCGCTTGGTTGGTGTCAAACTTTTACCAATGGATTTCTGGTGCTTTTCTGGTTAAAACGAGACCAAACACGATGTGGTTTGAACTATTTTTACTGGTTTATCAATTTTGAACGCGCGAAAATATGGAATAAAAATAATTTAATTATGAACTTCGCCATTTTGTTTGACAGAACATAGAAGTAGAATATGAGGATTAGTATATGATTTTATACATTTGCAAGAGAATATAAATTAAATTTTTAAATATGATTAACTGTTTAACTAACTGTTTAACTAACTGTTTAACTAACTGTTTGACTAACTGTTTAACTAACTGTTTAACTAACTGTTTGACTAAATGTTTAACTAACTGTTTAACTAACTGTTTAACTAACTGTTTAACTAACTGTTTGACTAACTATTTAACTAATTGTTTAACTAACTGTTTGACTAACTGTTTAACTGACTGTTTAACTAACTGTTTAATTAACTGTTTAATTAACAGTTTGACTAACTATTTAACTAACTGTTTAATTAACTGTTTAATTAACAGTTTGACTAACTATTTAACTAACTGTTTAACTAACTGTTTAACTAACTGTTTAACTAACTGTTTAACTAACTGTTTAATTAACAGTTTGACTAACTATTTAACTAACTGTTTAACTAACTGTTTAACTAACTATTTAACTAACTGTTTAACTAACTCTTTAACTAACTGTTTAATTAACTGTTTGACTAACTGTTTAACTAACTGTTTAACTAACTGTTTAACTAACTGTTTAACTAACTATTTGATTAACTATGTAATTAACTGTTTAACTAACTGTTTAACTAACTGTTTACCTAAATCGACACTATACAGTAATAACAAAGAAATATCTTACAGTAATTCAGTAAACTATTCAACTAAGAAATGATAAGGTTGCAGCAGCAAAAATAGCTTCTGAAGTATGAAAACGTTTCGATGCAATTTGCAATGTTGTTGTAAAACAACGCCTACACAATCCCCTACGGTGTAGCTATTAACAGCCGTTGCAAGCCTAGCAGGCCCATCTTAACGTAATCGATCTCCTCTTCAACCTCCACGTCCCTTGTGTCTCTATTGTACACACACGTGTTTGCACGCGTACATCACGGAAGGGCAACTCAGTGTTTTGGCTATAAGACCGTAAACAATGGCGGCAACTGTGCCGAGAGAGCGAACACATGCAAGTGGATTTAACGGTCAAGCAATATGGGGAGAAAGACGAACCTGCGGCTTTTAATTAGAATTAATTTATGGCTGACCGCGTGAAAGCTTCTTAAACCGATTGACCTTTCATTCATTGAGTTTCGTGATACGTGAAGATCTATGCAAAATGCAGATGTATTCGTATAATTTAATATTAATTATTTAATGTGTAGTTTAATGGTTTTAGGTTATGTGTTCGGCAATTCAATGACTTAGTGGTGCAACTATTGGACAATTTGACAATTTGATAATTTGACAGTTTGGCAGTTTGATAATTTGACAATTTGATAATTTAATAATTTGGCAATTTGATAATTTGACAATTTGACAATTTGACAATTTGACAATTTTACAGTTTGACAGTTTGACAATTTGACAATTTGACAATTTGACAATTTGACAATTTGATAATTTAATAATTTGGCAATTTGATAATTTGATAATTTGATAATTTGATAATTTGATAATTTGATAATTTGATAATTTGATAATTTGACAATTTGACAATTTTACAGTTTGACAGTTTGACAATTTGACAATTTGATAGTTCGACAATTTGATAGCTTGACAATTTGATAATTTGACAATTTGATAATTTGACAATTTGATAGTTTGACAATTTGATAGTTTGACAATTTAACAATTTGACAGTTTGACAATTTGACAATTTGATAGCTTGAAAATTTGATAATTTGACAATTTGATAGTTTGACAATTTGATAGTTTGACAATTTGACAGTTTGACAATTTGACAATTTAACAACTTAATAGTTTGACAATTTGATAGCTTGACAATTTGATAGCTTGACAATTTGATAATTTGACAATTTGATAGTTTGACAATTTGATAGTTTGGCAATTTGATAGTTTGACAATTTGACAGTTTGACAATTTGACAATTTAAAAGTTTGACAATTTAACAATTTATCAATTTTACAATTTTATAGCTTGACCGTTTGACAGTTTGACAGTTTGACAATCTGACAATTTGACAATTTAACAATTTGACAGTTTGACAATTTGACAATTTGACAATTTGACAATTTGACAATTTAAAAGTTTGACAATTTAACAATTTATCAATTTTACAATTTTATAGTTTGACAGTTTGACAGTTTGACAGTTTGACAATCTGACAGTTTAACAATTTAAAAGTTTGACAATTTGACAGTTTGACAATTTGTCAATTTGACAATTTTACAATTTGACATTCTAACAATTTGACAATTCAAGAATTTAATAATTCCCAAGTTCAAAACATCAAAAATTTGCATAATCTTGAAAAGTAAAGAGAATGTAGAAATTTCAAAATTTGAAAGTCGTTTGAAATTATTCGAAAACACCGAAGTGCACTTCGCCTTTACCGAGATTTACGTGTCTATCGACTACATCGGGTAATCAAGAAGCAATTAATACGTGAGCGCGGAGTACGGCTGTAATATGTATAACACGTACTGCGTTATAGCAGCGCCAACTGTAACGCAATTTAAAATTACGACTCCACCGACACACATACGTTCACTGCAGCTTACGTAAATGAACATACATCAACGAATTTCGCTTTATTTATTTGTAAGTTAGCAATTAAATTGCGAATTTCGCGCTCCCTGTTAAATCATCTGGTTTAAATTCAACGAATCATCATTTTCGAACGTAATAAATGTTACCAAGAATATCGCTAAGATTTTGCTGTAATTTTTATTCTTCTGCAGTTAAAGGATGATTTTTAAACTGAATATGTGAAAGGATATAACATAATTTACAAGATTTAATATAATATAATTCATCAAATTTAATATTGTATAATTTTTTAAAATTTGTAACATAACCCATAAAATTTGCAACATAACCTATAAAATTTGATATACAACAATTTATAAAATTTGCTACAATGAACAAGATTGAAAAGTCACAAAACTTGAAGCATAAAAAATTGATCAATTCGAAGATTTAATTTGGAAACCCCTTTAAACACGAAGAGCCGAGGGCAGTGGCACGTTTGCCCGACATTGACGTTCAATGCCGTTGAAAACTGAACGATGAAAAACTTTGAAACTAACCGAAAATCAATAGCACGTTGATATATCGAATTCAGCCACGGGCTGCTGGTTACAATAGGCAGCAATCACCTGTACCGAAATTGAAATCATGATTTTATTTGCTGTTATCCAATTTGCGTCGAACATCGAGCGGGAAGCGGTGAGAATAGAGATCAATTAGCGTTACATTCATTTATTTGCGTGTTAGATATCCAGGTTTCTATATGCAGCCAACGTCACGGCGAAAATTAGTATCGTAGCGAAGTACATGTCGACCTACTTAACACGTTTCCGTAATTGGAGAGTTTTCCACCTCGAGAATTTTTTACTGTTGCGCAGTGTTTTAGTAACATTCTTTTAATTCCGGATTCCGGCAATTCGATTATTTGTACAGAGTATGTTGGGGAAGTAACGGAAGTTAAATTAAGGGAAAACTAGCGCCTTCTATTAAAGCGTGTTATCTGAAAATAGTATACCTCTTCTGCAGAACATAGCAATCATTATTGTGAGATAGAACGAATAGATTTACAGATGTTACTTTAATACCGATTAAAGTTGTGGCGGTTCGTACGCTCATCGCTAGACGGCGCATGAGACTTGACTTTCTCGCGAGTACTCAAGGAGCCCTCCCACACAGTATGTCGGAAAAGTAACGGAACTTAAATTTAAGGAAAACTAGCGCCATCTATTAAAACATGTTATCTGAAAACAGTATACCCTACAAAACACAACAATCATTGGAATCGAGCAACGAATTGTAAACTTATAGCGTTTAATGCGACAGAACCTTCCGTCACCGTGTCACAAAATCACGAGCAAGCGCAACAAATTGCTCGCGTTGAATATTGCGAGGATCTTATCAAAACAGCACGACGAAACTGTACATTCCTGGAATCAATTGTAACTAGTGATGGGACTTGGTGCTTCAAGTCTGAACCTCGAACAAAGCGCCAAAGTGCTACGTGGAAATCTCCAGGCTCTCCAAAATCAAAAAATTGCGATTCCAGAAGTCCCGAGAGAAGACAATGTTAATTTGCTTCTACGATTCTGAAGAAATTATACTTCAGGAATTCGTTCCACAGGGATGAAATGTTAATGGCGAATATTATCTGGGTGTTATGGAACGTTTGTTGAAGAGGATCGTTCGTGAAGCCCGAATATCGAGCGCCGAATATGACACCATGCGTCGTAATTCCACGCGTTGTAATTTCTCGCTTCGTAGTTCCTCGCGTTATTAACTCCATGCGTCGTAATTGCATGCGATATAATTCCTCGCGCTGTAATACCATGCCTTGTAACTTCTACGCGTTGTAATTCCACGCGTCCGTAATTCCACGCGTCATAATTCCACGCGTTGTAATTCTACGCGTTATTAATTCCACGCGTTATAATTCCACGCGGTATTAATTCCATGCGTCGTAATTTCACGCGTTGTAATACCATGCCCTGCACTTCTACGCGTTGTAATTCCACGCGTCATAATTCCACGTGTTATTAATTCCACGCGTCGTAATTCCATGCGCCATAATTCCCCGCGTTGTAATACCATGCCCTGCACTTCTACGCGTTGTAATTCCACGCGTCCGTAATTCCACGCGTCCGTAATTCCACGCGTCCGTAATTCCACGCGTCCGTAATTCCACGCGTCATAGTTCCACGCGTCATAATTCCACGCGTCATAATTCCACGCGTTGTAATTCTACGCGTTATTAATTCCACGCGTCGTAGTGTTATTAATTTCATGCGCCGTACTCCTACGCACTTTAATTCCACGCACCGTAATTCCACGCGTTATAATTCCTCGCGTTGTAATTCCACGCGTTATTAATGTGAAAATTGTATAATTCTTGCTAATTATATTGCACAAGTGCTATTATCTTTAACAATTTTGCTACCTATTTTTTATTACTTATAACAACAATTTTGTCATTTATTATATTTAACACTAAATGTAACAATAAGCTTCTAATAAAAATTTCATTATTTATTATATTTAACAGTAAACTTAATAAGCTTATTTAACCCTTACATTTACCTCCTTAAATTTAACGCATAAACTCTCTCTCCATAATAAAAAACCAACAAGATAAAATAGAGAAATTAAACAGAGCCGCATAATATTTTCGAAGCAGAATATTTGCATAAAACATGCACGTCGGAACGGGGTCGTATAACAAACGTAACATTACAGGATAGCTTAACTGAAACTCGCAGTTGAAGTAAACTGGTCGATCATAAATCAAGCATCAAACGAAAACACGAAACTGGAACTGTTGTCAGTGATATAACCACACAAGTGGTCAGCCATCAAGTGTACGCTAGGCAACGCGTTGGAAACGTAATTCGATATCAACAACAGTGGCATTGCGGTGAGAGTATCAGCTGTTACTCTCTCTTGAAATGTTCACTTTTTTATGTAGATAAATTCTGTCAATTAGATGTTAAATTAAACATGCTGTCGGAAATATCAGTTACTAGGCGTTCATTTTCGTTCGTACACCGTTTATTGTTCTTTTGTTGTTTTTTTATTGGAAATTGCAATACTTTTTATTGCTCTTCAATATTTTATTGCTGCGGAATATTGTTTTTTATTACATTTGATTACAATGTTAGTAATATATTTTTTTTGTATTTTGTAAGTGCAATATTTTGATGACGAACATTTTTTTAATTTCTCTGTGTTGCTAAACTTCTTAATTTGCAAAAATGCAATAAATACTAAATTTCTCAATTTTTAAATTTGGTAACTTGCAACACAAATTGTATTTCTATCGCTAAACTTTGCTAATAAGAATTTTCAAGATCTTCAACTTTGAAAAACAACCCTCACACATAAAACCCCAGATCTATAAAAAGTACATAAAAGTACCTCTTGAAGAATCGGAAAAAAGAGTAAATAATGATTGGAATTTCCTAATATTTAATGATAAATCAATAACCAAAAGAAAAAGAAAGATATGAGGCACAGTTCAAAGGGTTAATGAAAATGTTATAAACGTCGATGTAAATAATTGTCACATTGAATATACGAAATTGCCGTCACTTAATCACCAAGGTACACATTGAAGTGTTAACGATTTGGAGTACACTCACCAAGATGAGATACCATCAAATATAATCGTCTTCTTCGACGACTGAAGTAAATGAACCACTTAACGAACAGCGTGTCAAGAGAGGTCGTGCGAGACACGAGCAATAAGGGGTTAAGTTGATTAACGCGGAGAAAATAGTGGCAGACGGGGAAATTTGCTCTTCGAGTTTTCGATGTTAATAGAATGGCCATTTTGCGGATATTTCGCAATCACAATTTTTATTTAATACACCAATTTTTTTCTTATACTTAAAGGCTCAAAAACCTGCGATTTAAAATATTTTTTACAAGGCTAACTTTTTAAACTTTTTAAACTAAATTTTTTTCAATTATATATGTAACTGTAGTGACTTCTTTTTGGAAATTATTTTATAATTTCATATGGAGACTTCTTTTTGGAAATTATTTTATAATTTCATATAGAGACTTCTTTTTGGAAATTATTTTATAATTTCATATAGAGACTTCTTTTTGGAAATTATTTTATAATTTCATATAAAGACTTCTTTTTGAAAATTATTTTATAATTGTCTGATTTTATTTTATTAATTTTAGATTTATTGGATGATTTATTAAAATTTCGTGTTGTTTTAAAATTAACATATTCTTCCCTAAATTAACATAATTTGTGTAAATTCAGAAATTCAGCATAAAATGTTAAAACGACCTTCCCCATAAAACGCAGAATTAACCTAGAAGAACTAATAGGCAAAAAGAGGACATTATAAACACGTTTCTTCTGCACAACCGAAGAATTTCCCAGAATGCTTGTGTCAGAGCTTGTAACGATTTGTACATTAATAGCTGAAAGCCACGGAATACTCATTAACTCTCCCTTGATGGTCTTTCGCTTCTTTTAACTGCTCATTAGCTATTTATACCGTCGTCACTCTGTTAGCCGCATGTTTCATCGTGTTCTTCAACGTTGGCGTGGCACGTGCGTCAACATTCTTGGTAGGGATTAAATTTTATTTTCGTCATTTCACTCTGTGCGAAAGGATCTATACATAGATGTCGAAGGTAAAAAATTCTTACTTAACAAAATTAATAAAAAGCAATTTTACATATTTTTCATTGGTAAATTTTCACATATTCACATACTCGGAAATTCACATATTTAGATGTTCAGATGTTCACATGTTCACATATTCACATATCCACACATTCACATATTGACACATTCACATATTCACATATTCACATATTCACATATTCACATATTCACATATTCACGTATTCACACATTCACATATTCACACATTCACATATTCACACATTCACATATTCACATATTCACATATTCACATATTCACATATTCACATATTCACATATTCACATATTCACATACTCACATATTCACATATTCACATATTCACATATTCACATATCCACACATTCACATATGCACACATTCACATATTCATACATTCACAAATCCACATATTGACATATCCACACATTTACATATGCACACATTCGCATATTCACACATTCACATATTCATACATTCACAAATCCACATATTCACATATCCATACATTCACATATTCAGACATTCACACATTCACATATTCCCACATCCACATATTCACATATCCATACATTCACATATTCAGACATTCACACATTCACACATTCACATATTCCCACATCCACATATTCACATATCCACATATTCACACATTCATATATTCATACATTCACATATTCACACATTCACGTATTCACATATTCATATATTCATATATTCACATACCCACACATTCACATATTCATATATTCACATATTCACACATTCACACATTCACACATTCACACATTCACATATTTACAAATTCTGTTCACAATTCATTCATCATTTGCTATTTCCAAATCTTATCTTCACTAAATGCTAATTTACCTAACATGTTCTCAAACCAACAGTTCATCAGTACTTACGAAAGAAGGCTCAGTAAAAAAATTAGTTTGTCACACATGTACGGTTGTTGAAAACGACAAGTGTCACGTTCGAAACGGTACAAATGGCGCAGCAAGGACGTCCCAAGAGAATCCAGCTCTCGAAATTTCGCTGACTTCCGCATTTATCGCCTCTCGTCGACCGCGTTTCAACGCGGAAATATTTCTCGAGGATCCAATTCGACAGAGAATATCCGAGATGACTCGCGATATTATCGCGTCCAAGCTCGAGGATTATCCTGCCATTGGTTTTCAATCGAGGCTGCTCCGATGGACGAACGGGTCTCTGCATTTCGTGTGTACAAAGTATGCTTGTTCGAGGCGAATCGGGAAATTGGTTTTCCGTGATGCCGAGCATTTGTAACCTGGGTCTTTGAACTAAATGGAATGCCCTTGTATCGTTGACGTAGTTACATACTACTCGTTTCATTCATTCGAAAGACCAACTCTTACGATTCGGTTAAACATTTTTTCCCTGACTTGTAAATAAAATACTTCTCTTACTATAATTCGGTAAAACATTCTGATGAGTTTGGTAAATGGTAAAAGTTCGCGGGACGCCATTAAGATCGAAGTCACACGACCGGTCACGTGATCGGTCACGTGGCAATACCGATGCAAGTATGAAACTTTAATATTTTTCACTCGATTGTTGTCAAACTTTTACCAATGGATTGCTGGTCTTTTTGCGATTAAAATGAGACCAAACACGATGTGATTTGAACTGTAAACACCGGTTTAATCGACGATTATCAGTTTCGAACGCGGGGAAATATGGAATAAAATTTAATGAACTTTAGAATTGTGTTTGATAGGACGCATTAGAATATGAGGATTAGTAATTTTATACATTTCGAATATAAATTTTTATTGAGTACTGTTTGGTAATCTACCGTCAGTAAAATCGATTGTTATTAAACAGTGGTTATTAACCAGTTTATCAATTTATCGCCCGATATTCATCCAGTGATTTATGGCTATGATACACCGATCAAAAACGTGAAACAGTGAAAAAGCTCATGAAAATCCAGTGAATTTTTCAGCTGAAATCCGCTTAAAATCCCCCGTGGCTAAAGTCAAAAGTCCATACTGATATTATCGAAATTATAACTTTGGAACCGAAATCCCCGGTTAATTTCTGATAAGCTCTTTACAAAATACGGGAACGAAACTTTTCATTTTATTTCGGGGTTGAACAAAGAGCGAGCGAAACAAGATTCGCTAACTTCCTCAAACGATTACTTTATTCGGCGAATTAAATTCGAAACTTCTTCGAAACGCTAATTAGCAATTTCGATCGAATTACACAATTAAACGGGGAAGGATACAAGTGGCGAGTACATGAATTAATTGCCTGTTTATGCAGACCGAATCTGTTTCGCTGTAACATGTTCCTTCAAACGTATCCTCTGTACGACTTCCCTATCGCAATTACAATGTATCCTTTTGATCTTCTGCACGGCCCGAATAAACAATAGTCGCAATGTACAATTGTTATTCAGCTGAGCCTTTGCAACCTCGAGTGCGTGAATATTTGTTGAATAATTCCGCCGACGGATCTATTCATTTGTTATTCTTTCTTTGAATATGTTACGGACGAGAAATTCGAAGTACGAACAGGCAAAATTATAGGAATACCTTCTACAAAGAGATTTTGATATTTTCCATGCAAAAATCATGATTTTTAGGTTAGGAAAGTTACGTTATAACATTTTAAGAGTTTTAATTTTTCGATATTTATAATATGCGATATATTTAGATTTTTAGATGTTTTTATATATTGCAGAAATTTTCTTTGCAAAAATTATGATTTTTAGGTTAGGAAAGTTAGGTTATAAGATTTTGAGAGTTTTAATTTTTCGATATTTATAATATGCGATATATTTAGATTTTTAGATGGTTTTATATATTGCAGAAAAATGGATTTAGAGAGTTTTGTATTGGAGACTGAATATTGTACTCCAATTTTTATATTTATAATTTAATTTTTATATTTAATTTTTGTTATAATTAACTTTGTTAATTTAACTCTGTCATAACTTCGTTAATTCATAAAATAACTAATAATTAATTTTGTTAATTTAATTTTGTTATAACTTTGTTAATATATAAAATACCTAATAATTAACCTTGTTAATTTAACTCTGTTATAACTTTATTAATGTACAAAATAATTAACAATTAACCTTGTCAACTTAACTCTGTTATAACTTTGTTAATGTATAAAATAATTAACAATTAACCTTGTTAACTTAACTCTATCATAACTTTGTTAATGTATAAAATAATTAACAATTAACCTTGTTAACTTAACTCTGTTATAACTTTGTTAATGTATAAAATAATTAACAATTAACCTTGTTAACTTAACTCTGTTATAACTTTGTTAATGTATAAAATAATTAACAGTTAACCTTGTTAACTTAACTCTGTTATAACTTTGTTAATGTATAAAATAATTAACAGTTAACCTTGTTAACTTAACTCTGTTATAACTTTGTTAATGTACAAAATATTTAACAATTAACCTTGTTAACTTAACTCTGTTATAACTTTGTTAATGTACAAAATAATTAACAATTAACCTGGTTAACTTAACTCTATAATAACTTTGTTAATTCATAAAATAATTAACAATTAACCTTGTTAACTTAACTCTGTCATAACTTTATTAATATATAAAATATTTAACAATTAACCTTGTTAATTTAACTCTGTCATAACTTTGTTAATGTATAAAATAGCTAACATTTAACCTTGTTAACTTAACTCTGTTATAACTTTGTTAATTCATAAAATAACTAATAACTAACTTCGTTAACTTAACTCAATTATAACCTTATTAATTTATAAAATAAAAAATATCCATCCCTACCAATAACTTAAAATAAATCCCCACATCAACCACACTAAACTAACAACATTTCACCATTTATTAACAATTAATTGAAAGTTTTCAACTCAGTTTGAAATTCCTAATAAACCGTGAAACAAGGTAAAGCAGTAGGTGGCAGTATATCAGAAGTGTCCTCATTCAAAGAAGGCATAAAGTCAACCATCAAATAGTTCATCGAGGTAGAAGGTTCCTGATAACTTCCGTAATTCGGTATTTCCGGTACACTCGCGGCTATGTACGTATGCAAATCCTCCAGCAGGCAGTTCCTTGATCCTGTCACTGAAAGTTTCACGGCTCGAAGTAACTCGCCGTCATGGCGTATTTCGGCCAGATCAATGATAACAACTGCCATGAATCGTATTCCCTGGCGTAGTTTATTGCCAGCGAAGTTTGCGATGCCGACAGAACTTCGTGATAGATATTTTTGTCTGCGGATTTTGACGGCACGCTTAAAGATTTAGAAAGCACAATCTTTGTACACGTTGAACTTATAAAAGTTTGACAAGTTTATTTTTTAAATTTCAGAAGTAATTTTGCTGCTTTTTATCTTGATAGATGTCTTTATTTTTTAAACAGTAGGATGCGTGATACGAGGATTTGCTCTCTGCGCATGCGCAGTCAGATTCCAATATGGCGGCTTACGATCTTATCGAGAGACTCGTATTTAAGATAATTTTAGAAAATTATTGAATACAACGATTGTAAATGAAGAAAATTTGTTATGTAGTTCAATATAAAGATGGCACAAACTGTTTTAAATATAAAATTTTTAATTTTAGTATGAATTTCAATGTAAAATGATAGAACATTTATCTCTGATACCAGGTGCAATGTTTCTTCTATACATTAAATTAAAAATTATTGAACTAAGAAAGATTATCGAAAGAGAATGAAAGTCCAATATTTAAGAGAAGAAATGTTAAAAAATAATTGAAGTAAAATAATAAAAAGTTGCGAAAAATCCAGTTTATCGAAGCACTGTTTTCCCGTGGAGCAAGAAAGCATCAAACTAGACCGTCAGAAAATTCCGATTGGATTCCCTCGACCACGATGCCGGAGTGTGAGTTTTTTCAATTAAATCGGCAACGATAAATTCGCGTCAGTCGACGAGAACGAACAGCCGTACTTGGCAACGATCGAACTCAACCGAACTGAAGAAGATCCCAGGAAATACGTCGACTTTAACGACACGGTGATAATGCGACACCGGTGTCTGTCGATGGCATCCGGCTCTATTGGGTTTTGATACAGTCTCAAGCTGCAACCAACGTAATCTGACGTTGAATAGGAAATTAATTACATGAGCCGAAGACCTCAGGTATACAGGACTCTATTAAGTAGGCGTACGCCTTTGTAACAAAGAGCTAAAAGCTTTCTGATATCTAATAAACTTTAACCTGTGAAATTGTTTGGAAACTTGTTTTAATTAACTTGAATGGTCAGGTTTATGGGGGTTTAAATAATCGGACGTAGACGCTTTAATAACTGGGACTTAAATGCATCGCAGATTTACTGGGACCTAAATAACTGTAATATCTTAAATAGGTTAACTATGACTTAAATAGCTGTAATATGACTTAAATAACTGGGTAGTAAATATGACTAGGTGTAATAGCTGGGGGTTAAATAGATTTAATAGGTGGACTTGAATAACTGGGTATAATATGATTTAAATAACAAGATGGCTACTGTGACTTAAATAATTTGATGTTAATAAAATTTAAATAATTTGTTGCAATAATTATTATACTTTACTAGTTGTTACAATTATTGTTCAAATCATAATTCAATGATGACTGTATCCATAATTTATTTAAATTACAATTGCTGCTAACTTTAAGTCAATTTCTGGAGAATTTGTTCAAATAAAATTTAATAATAATTTTCTAAAAAATTATATGAATATTTAATTTTAATATGCACATATTTTTTAATATTATTTATTAACCATCTTAAAGGTAGTTTTTCTTAAATTAGTAAAAGCTATGATTTCATTTTTATTTAACCTTATTTTACTTCTTTTTTTTTTTAATTTTCAAAGTAGTTTAATTGTATTTATAGTAAACTTCTAAATTATTTATCTTTAAGTGCATATTTTCTAAAATATTATTATCAAATATTATAAAGAATTTAACACAGAACTAAATGCATGTGTGTTCATATTTTTAAAAAAGTAAGGTTAGGTTAATAATGCACAAAACAAAGAATTTAACAAAAAATTAAATACATGTGTGTCCATATTTTTAAAAAAGTAAGGTTAGGTCAATAATACACAAAACAAAGAATTTAACAAAAAACTAAATTCATGTGTGTTCATATTTTAAAAAAAGTTAGGTTAAGTCAATAATACATAAAACAAAGAAAACTAAATCCATGTGAGTCCAAAATTTTAAAGAGGTTATGTTACAAACTAAAAAAGATGAAATTGAATATAAATAATGAAATTATAATTGTGTACATTAATATAATCTCCTACTGAAAGCAGAGGAAAATGTTTTAACATGGTAAAAACATTTTAATAAAGCGCAACCTTTCATGCCATTACAAATATTGTAAAACGTGTTAAATTCTTGCAGTACGTTATCAATGAAATTATCAGATACGTTTACAATAACAGAGAATATATTTGAAACCAATTTTAAAGGGGGTGCAAAATTTCTTCATAATTATTTTGCAATCACAATTGCAAGAGTCAAATTAACAAAATAACTTTGAATAGTCAGAAATGTTCAATAGTCTAACCACGTGGATTTTCAAGAAGTAAAAAATGTAAAGGAAAAACTTACCTAAATAACGTTGTAGGAAAAAGTGAACGAACCCCTTATCCAGTACACGATCACAGAAATTCCCATGCAAAAAGTTATCTGTCGATCGATGCACCACCGTGCTTTATCACCGTTTCGTTATGGTACAGATCCCCCGACACAAGCTTTAATCGTCAAGCGTATTCGTCGCGTGTCCGGTGAAAAGACAAAAAACCACCCGAATCGCACAGAAATCACGAACTCGCTAATCCTCGATCGATGTCGGTCAACGCACACAAATAAAACATCTTCGTCGAAGCACTCTCTTCATTTTTCGAATCCGTCGTAATTGGACAACCGACTTCTCGATATCCGAAGCTCTTTTCCGGAGGGCTAATTAGGAGACGGGGTATTTTTCGAGGGTTTCTGGCAGCTTTGATCGAAGCGAAACTCGGCTGAGGTGTCGAAGGGGTTGCGCGGGAAAATCAGCCGGGCTTCTCGTTAGGATGGTGCGCAGAAAAGCAGCAAAAATCAGCCGACTGGCTGCGTGGCGGCGTTGTTGCTGTCCGCGGAGACACTACGGGTCGACGTCGTTTCCAACCCCCGGGTTTCCAATTTCCCAACCCCTGCTGCTACCGAAATGCTGCCCTCCCTCCCGCTTTCGCTCGTGCGTTCTTCACAATCGCGCTGCCGGACGATGGTTCGATGCGACCGGTGATTTGGAATAAATTTGTTCTTTCAGCCTCCGCCTCGTATTTCGACGCTGTTTTTTTCTGCACATAGTGTTGCGTAGCAGATTCAATTGAAGTTTTTCTGCTAAAACGCGTTACTCTAGAGCAGAAGTCCTTTTTGGAGATAACTTTCGAAATACCAAGCGTACTTAATACACAGTACGAAAAATAATAGAACTTTTTAAGTAAAAAGAGAAGAATTAGTTATTTTGCTAAAATTAATTTTTCCTATTCAAAATACATTCTTTAGATACAAACACCCTTGTCATAGCTGCTTGGACTTCACTTCCTACGAAGAAATTATGGCGCGTGGTATTACAGGGCGGGGAATTACGGTGCCTGGAATTACGACGCATGGAATTAATAACGCGTGGAACTACGATGCGTAGAATTAATAACGCGTAGAATTACAACGCGTAGAATTATAACGCGTGGAATTACGGTGCGTGGAATTAAAGTGCGTAGAAGTGCGGCGCATGAAATTAATAACACGTGGAACTACGACGCGTGGAATTACAACGTGTGGAACTACGACGCACGGAATTAGTAACGCGTGGAATTATAACGCGTGGAATTAAAGTGCGTAGAAGTATGGCGCATGAAATTAATAACACGTGAAATTACGACGCATGGAATTAATAACGCGTGGAATTACAACGCGTGGAATTAACAACGCGTAGAATTACAACGCGTGGAATTACGGACGCGTAGAAGTTACAAAGCATGGTATTACAGCGCGAGGAATTATATCGCATGCAATTACGACGCATGGAGTTAATAACACGTGGAACTACGACGCGTGGAATTAATAACGCGTAGAATTACAACGCGTGGAATTATAACGTGTGGAATTACGGACGCATGGAATTACAAAGCGTAGAAGTGCAGGACATGGTATTACAACGCGGGGAATTATGGCGCATGGAATTACGACGCGTGGAACTGCGACGCGCGGAATTAATAACGCGTAGAATTCCAACGCGTGGAATTATGACGCGTGGAATTACGGACGCGTGGAATTACAACGCGTAGAAGTTACAAAGCATGGTATTACAGCGCGAGGAATTATATCGCATGCAATTACGACGCATGGAGTTAATAACGCGTGAAACTACAAAGCGAGAAATTACAACGCGTGGAATTACGACGCATGGTGTCATATTCGGCGCTCGATATTCGGTCCTCACGAACGATCCTCTTCCACAAATGTTCCATAACACCCAGATAATATTCGCCATTAACATTTCATCCCTGTGGAACGAATTCCCGAAGTATAATTTCTTCAGAATCGTAAAAGCAAATTAACATCGTCTTCTCTCGGGACATCTGGAATCGCAATTTTTTTAATTTTGGAGAGCCTGGAGATTTCCACGTAGCACTTTGGCGCTTTGTTCGAGATTCATACTTGAAGCACCAAGTCCCATCACTAGTTACAATTGATTCCAGGAATGTACAGTTTCGTCCGGCTGTTTTGATAAGATCCTCGCAATATTCGACGCGAGCAATTTGTTGCGCTTGCCCGTGATTTTGTGACACGGTGACGGAAGGTTCTGTCGCATTAAACGCTATAAGTTTACAATTCGTTGCTCGATTCCAATGATTGTTGTGTTTCGTAGGGTATACTGTTTTCAGATAACATGTTTTAATAGATGGCGCTAGTTTTCCTTAAATTTAAGTTCCGTTACTTTTCCGACATACTGTGTGGGAGGGCTCCTTGAGTACTAGCGAGAAAGTCAAGTCTCATGCGCCGTCTAGCGATGAGCGTACGAACTTCCACAACTTTAACCAGTGTTAGAGTAACGTTCTGTAAATCTATTCGTTCTACCTCACAATAATGATTGCTGTGTTCTGCAGAAGAGATATACTATTTTCAGATAACACGTTTTAATAGAAGGCGCTAGTTTTCCTCAAATATAAAAACTTCCGTTACTTTTCCGACATGCCGTATAATTCTCTTTTTCATTTAAGAAAACAATTTAAATACCGCAGATTATTTTTAACACGAAAATTCGAAAAATATTCCAACTGCCTCCCGAAAACATTAAGAATTCAGAGTCTGAAAATTTAAAACATCTCTTCGAGCTTAAAAGCCCTAAAAAGGTTCTCAATCGTGAAAACGCTTGAAAGCTCGGCAACCTTCAATATCTAAAACGAACTTTCAAATGAAAGTTGCAACGTCCTTTTTTATCATTAACGAGACCATAGCTGGAAACAAAACGACACGAATAACGTGTACGAAGGATGCAACGATAACGAGTATAAAGAATGTCCCAAATATAATATCCATTAAATCGAACGAGTGAAATATGCTGCACGGTTCCAAAAGTATTGATTGTAACTCGAAATCCGGCGTAGCTTCTAACGATCCACGAACAAAACCGGATGTTCCGGGGGTAGAGATAACCACAGCGCCACGATAAATTCGCGATGCACTTTCTGTTTTACAGCGACATTCATTAACCCGGCGACGGGGGATGAAAAATGCAGCGGCCGCATAAACGAGTACAAAAGTGCTCTCTGGCTTGGTGGACAGTGTTGCAGCAGAGAGGAAAAAAATGAAAGAGAAAGAAAATGAAACAGAGAAACAAATCTAACGCGGGGTGAATGAGAACGGAACAGATCGCAAGGACGAATTCGGACGACGAAATCTTGGTAAAAGACTTTTGGGGAAGAAACAGCTGGTAAGTCAATTTTATTACATTTTACATTATTATTTGTATTAATACTGCTGAATTTTGTTAGATATAAATTTATATTAATTAATCAGTCAGTAGGAAAAATTAATAAGAACAGTGCTTAATGATGGACAAAATTAATAAGAATAATAATTGTTATTCAATAAAATTTCTAGCAATGAAGATTTTTGATGATGGATAAAATCACAAATAAAAATTGTAAATATCAAATAAAATTTCTGACATTTCTGAGCGCCGATTATGACAGCATGCGTCGTAATTCCACGCGTTGTAATTTCTCGCTTCGTAATTCCACGCGTTATTAACTCCACGCGTCGAAATTCTGTGCGCCATAATTCCCCGCGCTGTAATACCATGCCCTGTACTTCTACGCGTTGTAATTCCACGCGTCATAATTCGACGCGTTGTAATTCTACGCGTTATTAATTCAGCGCGTCGCAGTTCCACGCGTCGTAATTCCATGCGCCATAATTGCCCGCGTTGTAATACCATGCCCTGTACTTCTACGCGTTGTAATTCCACGCGTCCGTTATTCCACGCGTCGTAATTCCACGCGTTGTAATTCTACGCGTTATTAATTCCGCGCGTCGCAGTTCCACGCGTCGTAATTCCATGCGCCATAATTGCCCGCGTTGTAATACCATACCCTGTACTTCTACGCGTTGTACTTCTACGCGTTGTAATTCCACGCGTCATAATTCCACGCGTTGGAATTTTACGCGTTATTAATTCCGCGCGTCGCAGTTCCACGCGTCGTAATTCCATGCGCCATAATTGCCCGCGTTGTAATACCATGCCCTGTACTTCTACGCGTTGTAATTCCACGCGTCCGTTATTCCACGCGTCATAATTCCACGCGTTGGAATTCCACGCGTTATTAATTTCATGCGCCGTACTTCTACGCACTTTAATTCCACGCACCGTAATTCCACGCGTTAATAAATAAGTGATTAATGAACTTCAAAACTTGTTAAAAAAAATTGTAAAATATATATTTACATGTCCTATGGTCCTCAAACTAGATTTTATTAAAATACTTACTTCAATAACATTAAATGTATAATATACATAAAAATCTACTATTATTATATAATATAAATTAACAATTATATATAGCAAAGATTTGTTACAGAACCTCCAAAGATTTGGTTCATTTAATTCACCAACATATCTGCAAATCAAAATTATTCAATCAGCGTGTGTAACTTTGATTTCCCGGTGTGCGATGTTTAAACAGGATTTAATTCCATCGTTAAACAAACAAACGAGTAAATATGCCGCTGTTTGGAGCAACTCGATCCGTAATAACACGAGTATGTTTTCACGCGATACTTGTAAATGAGGACATTAACTATGCTTGTTATTGTAATAACCAATTTAGTAAGAAAGTCGAACGCCATTTTATGACGCCATCGCACAAAATGGCGGCTATGATGCATCCACGCGAAACTTCATATTTGACGAAATTATACAAAATTAAACTTATAATTTTATAAATGATGTGCATTTAAAAAGGGTTCGTTTAAAATAATTTAAATGAGTTCTACACAATTTTTCGCAAAGTGCGAATTAACTTCTCGAGTCACAAACGTACTGCAGCCGTACAAAATCAAGATGGCGCAGCGATCGCCTTCATCCGTCAAAAATAATAACTTCATGCGAGACAAAATTTAAAACCGCCACGTGTTCCGCGAATTTTGGCGAAGTTTTATCGTCGCTTCCAAATGAGAGGATAAGGGGGAAGGGAAGGCTTGTTAGCTAATGAGAGAATTTTAAATCTCCGGTAGAATGATGGTAACTCCGTGCTGGGATAATTACGTGGCAGGGTGGGCACGTAATTCCGACTGGAACTTTCGCAACTCGTAAAAACGAATAACGAAAAATCTCTGATAGTACAAATACTTCACGAATTCTTGAATTTCATTTGACTGTTCATATTTTAACGATCGACGTCTTTCCAGTTGTCGTACAATAATAATGACGTAGCAATGTTATACTTTGTTATTTTGGTGCAATATCAGTAGTGCAGTTAGGTTAGGTTGAGCTAGGTTATGTACTTATTATATTAGTACTGCTATATCATTAGTGTAGTTAGGTTAGGTTAGGTTAGTCTATATACTTATTATGTTAGTACTGCTATATCGCTAGTGTAGTTAGGTTAGGTTACATTAGCTCGAAAAAAGATAAACACTATATTTAAACAATCAACCATTCATCATAAACGAACCAAAATATTGCAGCATATCAAACAACAATTTTCTCTGCATCCATAACATTTATATAAAAATAAGAACACATGAATTTGTGATCATATTTTGTTTTCAATCAACTATGTATCAATTTAAAAAATAAAATGAATCCAGTTTGAATCTCGTGAACTCCATATCCGAACCGACCGAGGTGTAGGTCAAAAGTCATCGTTGACAGCGGGTTAAACCCGAGTCGAGTGTCGATTACGAACCCGAAGATCGAGAATCGAGTGTAGAGGGAATTTCGATTCGTCGCATCAACCCTGTCGACGAGGGTCGAGGTCGGAAGGTCAGGTACCGTTCGCTATTTAGAGCAGGACCTTGGGCGCTGTTCTTATCTCGAGAGCGCGAGAGAAAGAAAAAGGAGAGAAAAAAAAAATGGAAAGAGGTACACGCGATGTCGTGTCGAAAGATGCAAGGGAAAGTTTCTCGGCCAGAAGTGGTCACGTACCGGCTTTGTCAGACGCCGCCAATCTCCTCGAACGATCTAGCCTCGAAAAATCCTACTTTCTTAGGCACGCTGCCTTTCCCTTTCTCTGTCCTTCTCTCCCTAATACCCCTTTTCCTTCGTGATCGCTGACTTCATTTTCCTCCGCCTTTTTTTCTGCCTGATTGATTTTTTCCTCGAACCTTCACTTTGTTGCAAGTTCTCGCTTTTTTCTGCTTATCAGTACTTCAAATTTACTGACGATTTAGTTTAGGGGAGCCCTTTTATTGCTCTTTTCGGTATACCTTTTGCTGAATTATTTTTGATGCTTTGTACGAGGTATTTTATGTTGTGCATCGTTAAAGCTATCATTTTAATAATTAGTATAGTATAATGCTAGCTTTGACACTGTTTTGACTATATCTTTGTAAAAGACGTTTCATGAATATTATAACAGCATGTAAATACGATTTTAGGTATCATTTCAATAACTTAATTATCAAAGTGCAACATTATACTAGCTTACACTAGCTTTAATGAATGCACTAGCTTTGGCACTACGCGTAGTTTTCTAACACGTGGTAATCCAACGCGTAGTAGTGCAATACGTAATTCTACGCGTAGTAATGCAACGTATGGTAATCCAATGCATAGTAATCCAACGCGCAGTAATCCAACGCGTAGTAACCCAGCGTGCGAATATCCAACGCGTAGTAATCCACCACGTGGATATTTAACGCGCAGTAATCCAACGCGTAGTAATACAACGCGTGGTGATTCTACGCGTAGGAATCCAACGCGTGGAAATCTAACGCGTAGTAATGCAACGCGTGGTTATTCTACGCGTACTAATGCAACGTGTGGTAATCTAACGCGTAGTAATCCAACGCATAGTAATTCAACGCGTAGTAACCCAGCGTGCGAATATCCAACGCGTAGTAATCCAGCGCGTGGATATTCAACGCGTAGTAATCCAACGCGTAGTAATACAACACGTGGTAATTCTACGCGTAGGAATCCAACGTGTGGAAATCCAACGCGTAGTTAACCAACGCGTAGTAATGCAACGCGTGGTAATTCTACGCGTACCAATGCAACGTGTGGTAATCCAATGCGTAGTAATCCAACGCGTAGTAATCCAACGCGCAGTAACCCATCGTGTGAATATCCAACGCGTAGTAATCCAGCGCGTGGATATTCAACGCGTAGTAATCCAACGCGTAGTAATACAACACGTGGTAATTCTACGCGTAGGAATCCAACGTGTGGAAATCCAACGCGTAGTTAACCAACGCGTAGTAATGCAACGCGTGGTAATTCTACGCGTACCAATGCAACGTGTGGTAATCCAATGCGTAGTAATCCAACGCGTAGTAATCCAACGCGCAGTAACCCATCGTGTGAATATCCAACGCGTAGTAATCCAGCGCGTGGATATTCAACGCGTAGTAATCCAACGCGTAGTAATACAACACGTGGTAATTCTACGCGTAGGAATCTAACGCGTGGAAATCTGACGCGTAGTTAACCAACGCGTAGTAATGCAACGCGTGGTTATTCTACGCGTACTAATGCAACGCGTGGTAATTCTACGCGTACTAATGCAACGTGTGGTAATCTAACGCGTAGTAATCCAAGGCGTAGTAGTCCAACGCGTAGTAACCCATCGTGCGAATATCCAACGCGTAGTAATCCAGCGCGTGGATATTCAACGCGTAGTAATCCAACGCGTAGTAATACAACGCGTGGTAATTCTACGCGTAGGAATCCAACGCGTGGAAATCTAACGCGTAGTTAACCAACGCGTAGTAATGCAACGCGTGGTAATTCTACGCGTACTAATGCAACGTGTAGTAATCTAACGCGTAGCAATCAGAGCGCGAGGATTACGCGCGCTCAGCCACTAGGCTCGAGCTGTCGCTCTCGCGTCTGCGCATGCGCAATCCTCGCGCTCTGATTGGTCCGCGTTTTTCCTTAATAATTCAAAAACGAAGCTTCCTACCCCATTTTTGTAAAGGAAAATCTTATTCAGAATCACGTCAGCTACCTCCCATTTCAGGGACCACTAGTTATGAGGCACCCTGTACAGTACTAACATATTAGTATTATCACACTGCAATAACATACCACATAATACATCATACAACTAATATATTGAATCAAATCCATTGTACTAACACAGCTCATCTGTCATACAATTACCAAAGTATTAATATAATCTCTTATATGTAGCATTAAGCAGTATACCGTAGTATTAACGTACACAGTATAAGTAGTGTACAGGAAAGTGGCATGTGTAACGTGTCGACAACAAGGTATCGAAGTTAACGTTCAACTTTAAATGCTTTGCCGCGAGTATCACTTGAAAGATCTTATTAGCGAAAGGTCGTGCTAAAGTACCACTATTTAGTGAACCTATGCAATTTCGTGCAGTAGAATATAGAACCTCCAATTTAGTGCTATGTTGTAACTGTGGCTCTCAACCTCCCTTATTCTTTTTTTCACAAATCTTTACCGAGAATTTTCAAGCTTTGTTAGATATTTATTTCAAACTTTATTAGATATTTTTTTTCAAACTTTGTTAAATATTTATTTCATACTTTGTTAGATATTTATTTCAAATTTTGTTAGATGTTTATTTCAAACTTTGTTAGATCTCTATTTCATCTTGAATGCTCAAACCTGAATAATTTGTGCGTCATTTCCGAATTGCCAATCATTAATGTCGCTCTCATTTATAATCAACGCATTCAATATCGAAAGCATCGAATATTCATGACAGTAATTTGAAGGTAATTTTCCCAAACTATCAAAGTAACAATACTAGCAAAGTACTAGTTTTTTACAACCTAATTAATTTTCCTTCCACCCTCCACCTCCACCTTCCACCCTCTTTACTCTCTGTTCTGTTCCCAAAATAGCAAATGTTTTAAAAAAACTTTTGTTTACGAATTTCCAACCATCCTTTATCAATTTTCAAAATCCTTTTCAAACGCCATCGTAAAAGTGGCGCATTTAAATCCTGAGAGCCGCTGTTTCAGAAACGTGGACAAAGTATAGGACGTGTACAGTGGCACAATTAAGTTGCACCTCGAATTGCTTGGTAAAATGGTTAGCAGCCCCGTTTCTCATAGCAATTTAACATCAAAGAAGTCTCAAATGTGAGCCAGTACACGGAGTCATTTATCGTGTGACAAAGAAACGGAAGCAAAGGGACACGTTAATATTCCCGGATGCCACGAGTTGGATATACTGGCAATTTGGGAAACTATTACGTAATTAAATTAAACATAAAACGCCGCTTTTTTGGGTCAGTTAAATTATTAAATAGTTTTACGACTCGGAGATTCTATTTAATCTTCACTCACTGCAAAGGTGATTCTTGGGGTTGCGATGCAGCAGTAAAATTTATTTTGCTAAAATTTGTTTTGTAAAAATTTATTTCGCAAACATTTATTTCATAAAAATTTATTTTGCAAACATTTATTTCGTAAAAATTTATCTTGTAATTATTTTGTAAAAATTTATTTTGTAATTATTTTGTAAAAATTTATTTTGTAATTTATTTTGTAAAAATAAATATTGTAATTATTTTATAAAAATAAATTTTAACATTTAACTACATTCTGTACATATAAATAAAAACCTAAATATTTTGCAAAACCTAAATATCTTGAAAAGCCTGAAAAAATAAATTTTGCAAAAATAAATCAATTTTATAAAAATAAATTTTATCATTTAACATTATGTACACATAAACAAAAACCTGAACATCTTCGTTAAAAAAATTCATCACAAAAGTGAAGTAAATATAAAAAAGAAGTAGGTCATAAAATACAATATTTTTTCGACATCCACTTTTTGTAAAAAAAATTTGTAAAATGTTTTTAGTGAATTTTTTCTGGAAACTGATAAATTACAATAAAATAAGAAAGATCATTTTGCAGGAATCTAAATTCATCTCTTTTGAAACAGAGAATCGTCTTAGACAGTGTCCAGCCTCGTTCGGCTGATTTCGTTAGAAGCTCGAGTAACTCCGGAATAACAGGTATGTCCCTGGACTTCGGCAAACGAGATTAGGACAAATCTGAGCGAACAAGTCGCAAGTCCCACAGTTCGTTCTCCATCGTGTCCTCTGGAACTGCAAACAGTCGTTTCACGGACGAAATTGGATTCGAGAGACACATCTTGCATGTGCCAGCCTTTCCATGGACTCGATTATTAACCTTAGTATACCAGAGACACTGTCTTTGTTCTCTTAAAAAGGATGTTCCTTTAAATTGTGCAAAGGAGCGGGAAATTTAAATCGAGCAAATCTTTCGTGTCGATCTCTAATAATTTGTAATAAATTTTCTGTATATAATATTGTCTTTTGAGGTATTTTTATTAATTTTACGGCGTTAGTTGAAAAAGAAAAGAATAAAAATTGCTCTACAAAATAGTTTAGTAAAGTCAAAACAATTCGATGTTAATTGCACTTTGATGTAATTCGATTCATATTATAATTATTATACTAATAAAATCAATTACTATTTGAATTTAAAAAGATACGCGTGGCGCCGTCTGGTGGCAGTGTGGAGAACTAATGAAACTGCTGTTTCAAACCCGTGTAGTTCACCCTGTTCGCCGGAGAGATGGCGCCACTAAAACCGCGCGAAAATTTGAATTTTTAAAAAAATATAAGAATAGAACTTTTCGAAAAATAGGAAACTATTGTGTGTTCAAAACAGTTTGCACAGTATAATAATAAATAATCTATTCGGTAATAAATAATTACAAAGAATTGCGTAAAAATAAATTTGAATGCAATTCGTAGATAATTTACAAGATATTCGCGCGAGAAAGTTATATAAATAATGAATTACAATAATTAATTTATATAATAATGAGTTACAATAAAATATATTGTAATACATTGTCAATTATTTTGCAAAATATCTGCTGAAGTGAGTTAATAAAATTAGAATTAGAAAAGTGAATTGGAATAGTTACAATTTTATAAATAAATAATTAAAAAATTATTAATTACAACAAATATATCGTAATATATTAATTGACAATCATTTTGCAAAATATCTGCTGGAGTGAGTTAATAAAAACGATGAATTAGAATAGTTACAATTTTATAAATAAATGACTAAAAAATTATTAATTACAACAAATATATCGTAATACATTAATTGACAATCATTTTGCAAAATATCTGCTAGAGTGAGTTAATAAAAACGATCGATTTGAATAGTTACAATTTTATAAATAAATAACTAAAAAATTATTAATTACAATAAATATATGGTACTATATTAATTGACAATCATTTTGCAAAATATCTGCTGGAGTAACTTAATAAAAACGATGAATTTGAATAGTTGCAATTTTATAAATAAATAACTAAAAAATTATTAATTAGAATCAAATATATCGTAATACATTAATTGACAATCATTTTGCAAAATATCTGCTAGAATAACTTAACAAAAACGATGAATTAGAATAGTTACAATTTTATAAATAAATACCTAAAAAATTATTAATTACAATAAAATACAACTATATTAATTAACAATCATTTTTCAACATACCTACAAAAATAATAAATTTAAACAATTGCAACAATAAATTTGTTAATAAACAGTCAAAAAATATAAAATTATAACAAAATTAACATTAAAATAATTATACAACATGCACTCATAGTGGTTGCACGCTATTGGTGGGTTACATGATGTCTGATTGGCGCTATACACTACCAATCACTCAACACTCGAATCAGATCTATTGATGGATTATTATGATGTCCAATTGGCTGCTGTAAACTACCAATGACTCGTACACTGGAGGGAGGTCAAATGTTCTCAGTCGTATTGTGGAAGTCGAGGAGGTCGGGTCGGACCTGTCAACACTTACCGGTACGAATTAATGGTTCACTTAACTGATACTGTGCTTGTCCCTGGGTTACCTAGTGTGCTACTACTAGTGTTTAGTGTGCTTTAACAAATATTTTTTAATAAATATGTGGTTGTATTAATAAAATTTATGGTGTGATTCTACAAGTGTCAGTGACTTAAACAGTGTGCTACCTGCATGCATATACGGATGCATTAGTGTACCTAGTGCACTACTACTAGTGTTTAGTGTGCTTTAATTAATATTTTTTATTAAATATGGGGGTGTATTAACAAACTTTATGGTGTAATTCTACAAGTGTCAGTGACTTTAATGGTGTGTTACCTGCATGCATATACGGATATATAAATGTACCTAGTGTATTAATAACAGTGTTTAGTGCGCATTATTAAATATTTTTTATTAATTATGTGGGTGTATTAACAAATTTTATGGTGTAATTTTACAAGTGTCAGTGACTTTACTTGTGTGTTTTATTAAGTGATTGCGCACGTGTACACGAATTTATTAGTGTGTTTTATGGTGCGGTTATTTAAGTGTTTTATTAATTTTTTACTGGTTTAATGTATTTTGTGGAGTGATTATTTAAGTGTTTTTACAAATTATTAGTGGTTATTAGTGCACTTTATTTAATGGTTATTTAAGTGTTTTGACATATTGTTACTGGTGCTTTAGTGTACTTTATGCAATGATTATTTAAATATTTTGACATATTGTTACTGGTGCTTTAGTGTACTTTATGCAATGATTATTTAATCGTTTTGACATGGTGTTACTGGTGCTTTAGTGTATTTTATGCAATGATTATTTAAATGATTTGACATACTGTTACTGGTGCTTTAGTGTACTTTATGCAATGATTATTTAAATGTTTTGACATATTGTTACTGGTGCTTTAGTGTACTTTATGCAATGATTATTTAAATGTTTTGACATACCGTTACTGGTGCTTTAGTATATTTAATGGAGTGGTTATTTAAATATTTTAACAAATTGTTATTAGTGTTCTAATGTGAATTATGGAATGATTATTTAAATGTTTTGACATACTTGTACTGGTGTTTTAACGTGTTTTACAATGTAGTTATTTATTTATTTTAGTATAAATTTGCAAACGTTTTAACATGTGGCATACAATAATTATTCCAGTACATTGACATACTTTTTCGAACATTTTATAATGTTTTACTGAGTGACTATACGTTTTGATACACGTTTGCAAATTTATTACAAGTTTTTGTAATGTAGTTGTATGTAGTTCTGCATGCATGCTTATCAAAATCACAAAAGCTAATCGAAATGCAAATTGATAGTTACTAAATTGTTGTCCTGCTATGATTACAGAAGGTCACTCTGCCAGTCCAATGGTCACTCTGCCAATCCAATGGTCAACCTGCCAAATCCAAACCAGTCCAAAGCAGTCCAAACCAATGCAAAGCAGTCCGAAGCAGCACGAATGTGATGCTTTGCCGGTCAAACGATCGCAGTGGCGCAAGTCAGCGATCGGTGAGTCGCATGCTTTACGATTCCTCCGGTTCCCATCATGTCGTAGGACGAATGGTCCGAAGCGACACGGGAACTGGTTGTATTTTACATTTTTGAGCGAGCATAGTGACCACGACTGTACGATCGTGCAAAATTCGTACAAACTGTCTATTATATTTATTAGCTCAGGTCAGGGTTTTCTTGTACATCGCGTTTTAACTTCTTTACAATTTAAAATTGAAATTAGTACATAGAAGTCGGATGACCCTCCGATTTCACAGTAGTTTTCGAGTCACTTTTATAAAGTTATCGAGTCACTTTCAATTTTTACGTACGCGTGAAAATTTTTTAAATAAATGTACAAGAAAGTATCGCGAGAAACAGATTTCGATATCAAAGTTATTTACGAATGTTTGAGTCATTTAGAAATTTACTTTGATATCGCAAATCTATTAAGAATGAAACTACCGTATACTTAGATTTTTGCAAAGTGATCTTCCATTTTCCATTTTGAAAGTTTTTTAAAGTTAGAGTCAATTTTTGCTGGAAGACACTTTATTAGCATGTTTCTAATCAAGTTTTTAGCTCAGGATTTTCAGCACACATGAAGAAAACTGGTAGGTCAAAATACATGTGGCCGTGTTCATTTTTATGCTCTAAATTCATGCGCGTGCTTAGATGCTACTCGCATGAGTTAGGGCAGGTGGACACGGTTTAGTTTTAAGATATTTTGGCGATCGACAAATTGACAGTGAATTATCGACACAAGTTACACGTGTGTGTGTGGTTAGGTCGTGGACCTTGTGTCGATTACACTATAGATTCATTTTTTAAATTTTGCAAAATTCTATTTGAAAATGCATACAAAATGCAAGTCGAGTCATTTGAAAACGCATACAAAATGCAGGTCGAGTCATTTGAAAATTACATAAAGTTATTAACTTACAAAATTGTATGAGTAGTTTAAATTATTACATATACATATTACATTGAATATTCTAAAGAATATGAAATATGTTCACTGTCGATTGTCGATCGATTTCAGCAAAAAGGTATGAACTTAGAGTGTGAATGTAGTATTGAACTCGGGTGTCGGAGACGTCCCGGGACGTACTCCCTAGGATTAGGCTTTTTTGCACCCGGGTGGTATGTGTGAGAACCGTGGAGTGTGTTTTTGTGAGAATGGACTTTGCAATTTTTTAAATATAGCGATAGGCAGGCAGGTAGCTTACTTCTGGTGTGAATGAGTTAGTTTTAAGTAGGTAGGGCCAGAGCAAGCTTTCACGTTTCTCTGTCCTCCTCTCTCACACGTGAGATGCTTGCATCTGGGGGGTTCACGAAAAATCGAGAAGAGAAAAATATTAAATATGAATATATTTAATATCTCTTGAACTCGATTGTTCGTTCAGGCCAGGCCTTTTAGTTTATAAGCCGTAGTCGGGTTCTAGATCCGACTGCAAAAATGAAGTATAAAGTGAAGTGAAGTGCAGTGAAATAAAATATTCTGCTCGGACATTCTTTTACGGACAGCGCATTCTGAGAATCGCTGGTCGTATTTTTAATTTCGAGTCATTTTATTCATTTTTACAAAAGTAGAGAATTTTATTTTACAAGAATTGTTACATAAAATTTTGATTTCGTTGTTGATCAAAGCAAGTGGATAGTGGTCATTTTTATTTTTATAAAAGTGACTGCACTCTGTTTGTGGAGATCGATAGCGAAATCAAGAATTTATGTAATTGAAAGCAAAGAATGTCCGAGTTACCGTAAAATTTCGCGAGTGATTTTTGTGAGGCTTTGCCGAAGAGAGAAGAGGCTGTATGCCGAAGAGCCCCGGCAAAATTGCCAAAGAAGAGGGGAACTATTAATGGCTGTCAATCTTAAGATGGACAGTCATTTTGTCACTATGCTCGCTAATATTTTCTTGTGTTTTACAGGTATTTTTTTGAACGATACAAAATGTATCGTTTTGCTCGAATTTTTACGAGCAAAGCCACTCGCCCTCCCAATTAAATTTCGAGATTAAAGATTTTTGCATAACTTCGCGATTAAATTTTGAAATTAAAGATTTTTGTGTCCCTTCGCGATTTGAGATTTTTATGCCCGCCCAATTAAATTTCACGATTAGAGATTTTTGTGTCCCTTCGCGATTACATTTCGAGATTAGAGATTTCTGTATCCTTTTGCGGTTCGAGATTTTTATGCCCGCCCAATTAAATTTCATGATTAGAGATTTTTGTGTCCCTTTGCGATTACAGTAAAAAATTAGAGATTTTTGTATCCCTTCGCGATTAAATTTTGAGATTCGACATTTTTATATCCCTTCGCGATTTTATTTCGAGCATCGAGATTTGTACACCCCTTCGCGATTTTAATTTCCCCGAATTTTATGTACTAATTATTTTTCTCTGTTTCAGGAATTCATTTTGAATAAATTGTTTTATTGTTGATTGATCTTAATTTCGTAATTGTCATTGTGTTTTCTGTTTTTCGATAGGTTTGTTTCACTTCTTCTCGTACAATTTTATAGGTTAATCAAATTTTGTATGTTTCAGATTTTATTTTTTGGTAAGTTAATATGTTCTCTTCTCAAATTTCTGTCTTAATAAATTTTTGTCTGTTTTAGTGTTTCTTCTTTGATAAGTTATGTCGTTTCCTCAAATCCGCAATTTTCATTGCGTTTTGTATTTTTTGAAATTCTTGTACGAAATAAAGAAAAATTTTCCTCCTCCTCCCACAATTTTCTGTGTTAATAAAATTTTGTCTGTTTCAGATTTTTATTTTATGTAAGTAATGAAATAATTTATATTTGTCTTAATAAAGTTTTGTCTGTTTCAGATTTTTATTTAACGTAAGTAATGAAATTTATATTTGCCTTAATAAAATTTTGTCTGTTTTAGAATTTAATTTTTGGTAAGTTCTTACATTGTTCTTTCTTCTTGAATTTTTGAGTTAATAAATTTTTGTCTGTTTTAGTCTTTCTTCTCTGCTAAGTTATGTTGTTTCCTCAAATCCGCAATTTTCATTGCGTTTTGTAATTTTTGAAATTCTTGTATGAAATAAAGAAAAATTTTCCTCCTCCTCCCACAATTTTCTGTGTTAATAAAATATTGTCTGTTTCAGATTTTTATTTTACGTAAGTAATGAAATAATTTATATTTGTCTTAATAAAATTTTGTCTGTTTCAGAATTTAATTTTTGGTAAGTTCTGTTCAATGCATTAGTTTTTTAATTCCGAGCTTGTGGGAGGAAGGGTGGGCTCGGGCGCAGGTTTTTCGTCACGATACGTGGCGAAAAGCTTGCGCAAATTGTAAGTGCCTTTTGTTCTAACTTGCACTCATTTTTACAATTTTTTAACTTGTTATATATTAGATTGTTACAAATTAGATTGTAGTAATAGCCTATCATTTTTATTGTCAATTGCTTGAAACTTAAAAGAAAGTTCTTCCAACTTTCTTCTTTAACATTTTTCTTTGCAAAGTTTTACTTTATACGAGTGCAATTTTAGAACAAAAGGCACATTTAGGGCTTTTGTATTGTAGTATGCGTGAGTGTGTGAAAGTGTGAGTACAGGATGCAGGACCTATTTAGTTTAAGAGTTTTTCAGGTTCTAAATGATTTTACTTTTTATTTCGAAGATTTCAGGTTTTCTTTCTATTTTAGTCCTTGCTTGGAAGTTTTCAAGTCTTCTCTATTTTATTCCTTGCTTGGAAGTTTTCAAGTCTTCCCTATTTTATTTCTTGCTGCAAAGGTTTCAAGTCCCTTCTCTATTTTGTTCCTTTCTTCGAAGTTTCCAAGTCTTTTCTCTATTTTAACTCTTGCTCCGAAGTTTTCAAGACCCTTCGTTATTTTATATCATCTAATATACTTTTGGTCATTTTAAATTTTTCCAAAGATGGGTTTTGAATAAAGATAGATTTCATTCCTTGTCTTTCAATTTTCTGTCTTTAACTGCATTCGTCTCTTTCAGGTTTTAAATTTATGTAAGTAATTTTTATATCTTATATTTGTCTTAATTAGTTTCGTCTGTTTCAGGTTTTAATTTCATGTAAGTATTTTTTAATATTTCACATTTGTCTTAATCACTTTTGTCTGTTTCAGGTTTTAATTTCATGTAAGTAATTTTTAATATTTCATTTTTGTCTTAATTGCTTTTGCCTGTTTCAGGTTTTAATTTCATGTAAGTAATTTTTAATATTTCATTTTTGTCTTAATCACTTTTGTCTGTTTCAGGTTTTAATTTTGTGTAAGTAATTTTGAATATTTCAAATTTGTCTTAATTACTTTTTGTCTGTTTCAGGTTTTAATTTTGTGTAAGTAATTTTTAATGATTGATGTTTGTCTTAATTACTTTTTGTCTGTTACAGGTTTTAATTTCATGTAAGTAATTTTTAATATTTCAAATTTGTCTTAATCATTTTTGTATGTTTCAGGTTTTATTTTTGTGTAAATAATTTTTAATATTTCATTTTTGTCTTAATTACTTTTTGTCTGTTACAGGTTTTAGTTTTATGTAAGTATTTTTTAATATTTCACATTTGTCTTAATCACTTTTGTATGTTTCAGGTTTTATTTTTGTGTAAGTAATTTTTAATGATTCATTTTTGTCTTAATCATTTTTGTCTGTTTCAGGTTTTAATTTTGTGTAAGTAATTTTGAATATTTCAAATTTGTCTTAATTACTTTTTGTCTGTTTCAGGTTTTAATTTTGTGTAAGTAATTTTTAATGATTGATGTTTGTCTTAATTACTTTTTGTCTGTTTCAGCTTTTAATTTTATGTAAGTAATTTTTAATATTACATATTCTTAATTACTTTTCTATGTTTCAGGTTTTAATTTCAAGTAAGTTATTTATTGTTCATATTTTTCTTAATCATTTTTCTATGTTTCACGTTTTTATTTTAACGATTCATAGTTGTCTTAATTTTATTCGGATCTTTTTATCTTAATAATTCATGTTTCTCATAATTTTGTTCAGATATTTCAGGTTCTTATTTTAATGATTCATGTTTCTCTTAATTTCTTTTAGATGTTTCAGGATTTTTTTTTATTACGGAATTGAATATTTCTTAAGAATATTGCATACTTCGTATGCGTATTTTTATCGAGTCAACTCAAGTTTTATTTCTCTTTTATTCCGACAATGGTAATATGCATTTGAATGTTAGCATGAATTGTGCATGCCCAAACATTTGAATGTTAGCATGAATTGTGCATGCCCAAACATTTTAATGTTACTAGTCTTGCATTCACTTTTCCGTCTTCTCCTTTTATTGTTACACCTAATTATTTTATAATTAAGGAATTGGTCATCATTGAATACTTCCTTCGTGGGATTTCATCAACTCATGCGCTAATTTAAGTTAATATTAAGTTGCGTCTATTGTAATACACTGTAGTATGAATGAGTGCATGTGTGAATGGCGTATACGCGAAGACTGAAGACATCAATCATCAGGAGATCATCGAGGTATCATCGAGGGATGCGTGCGTTACTTTTAAGTTAATTTTATGCCTGCGTTAGTTTTAAGTTAATTGTAATCGTGTGGGAAGGGTGGGTGGGTCCCTGTAAGTGCCTCTCATTCTAACTTGCACTCATCTTGCATCTTCTGAATTCTCAAGCTTTGTACGCGTTAGCTTATAGTATACTCAGTTATTTTTTGTCAATCGTTCCGAACCCAAGTGGATCATTGGGGGTTCATAGCGCTGTGAACACGCGGCCGAGGTGAGCTGCAAGTGCTGGTGTAGCGCCAGGGACACATCTCTGCGGGGCCGATCGATTGATGAACCATCTCGATTTGCCGCCTCACGGCAGGGGTCTCCTCTCTGCGGTCAGACTTGCTTCAAACGCAAGCGGGGAGAAATGGGAGACCCTCCGCGGATGTGTCACTCGTTCTTGCCAGTACTCTCGGTTCATCTCGGTCTCGTGGTTCACGTAAGCCACTGTGGACTACCCTTTGACCCATGGAAGGCGAGGTTCACTTGGCGAAAAATACTGATCCCCTTTTCTGACAGAAAGTTCTTCTAACTTTCTTTTCTTTTTGACAGAAAGTTCTTCTAACTTTCTTTGCTTTTAGTAGAAAGTTCTTCTAACTTTCTTCCCTTTGCTTCTTGAATTCGTCATAGATTATTTGAGTGCAATCTTAGAATGAGAGGTACCGTGCGGCGTTTAGAATAAGTACCTAATAAGAGTGTAATCGTGGGAACCTATGAGCGTATTAAATTTTAAGATGTAAAGTGTATGTGCGTGCGATACAAGTTCTTTGCTATTCTATGGTAAAGAACTTGTATATTTTTGCGAGCTTACGAGCTAAGTAGAGTCAAGACTCATTTATCCTTCCGATAAATGAGGTAGTTGCAATTGGAGGGTGGTAGGGATTTGGAGTTAGGGTGGGTCACTATCGTAGCCACCTCCACGTGGTGTGACCCGGTAATCGATGTCGTTTTCTAAATATTTTTCACGAAATTAACTTTAGAAAACGATATCGAGCTAAGAGCTACGGTTAGAACTTCTGAATTTCATATCTAAATTACATTAATTCCGAGCTGTGGGAGGAAGGGTGGGCTCGGGCGCAGGTTTTTCGTCACTATATGTGGCGAAAAACTTGCGCAAATTGTGCCTTTTGTTTTAACTTGCACTCATCTTTACAATTTTTTAACTTGTTATATATTAGTTCGTAGTAGTAGTCTATCATTTTTATTCAAAGTTGCTTTAAACTTAAAAGAAAGTTCTTCTAACTTTCTTCTTTTACTCTTTTCTTTACTTACTTTTACATTATACGAGTGCAATTTTAAAACAAAAGGCACATTTAGGGCTTTAATTTTATGTATGCAATTTATTTATTCATATGTGTCTTAATTGTGTTTGTATGTTTCAGGTTCCTATTTTAATTAAGTAGTTGAATTTTTCTCAAGTATATTGTATATTTTACAGGTGTGTTTTTATGGAGTCGGCGTGAATTGTGCATGCCTAAACAATATAATGCTACTAATATTGCACTTGTTTCCCCGTTCCCTCTTTTTATTGTTACGACTAATTCTGCAGGTAATGAATAGGTCATCATTGAAGACATCCATCGAGGGATCATCGAGGGATCATCGAGGGATGCGTGCGTTAGTTTTAAGTTAATTGTATGCGTGCATTATTTTTAAGTTAAGTGTGCTCGTGGGCAGGGCGGGTGGGTCCATGTAAGTGCCTCTCATTCCAACTTGCACTCATCTTCTCAATTCTCAAACTTTGTACGCGTTAGCTTGTAGTATACCCACTTATTTTTTGTCAATTGTTCTGCGCCCAAGTGGATCATTGGGGGTTCATAGCGCTGTGAACACGCGGTAGAGGTGAGCTGCAAGTGCCGGTGAGCGCGAGTGACATTCTTTGCCCGGCGGGGCGGATCGGGGTTGGCACCTCTCATACTCTGATGTGCCTCCCCGACCCGCCGCCATTCTGCCAAGGGGCATCACGGTCTGGGTATCCTCTCTGTAGTAAGACGCGAGAGCGCTGGGGGAAATGGGAACCCTCCGCCAACTGGGGTGTGTCACTCGTTCTTACCAAAGGTATCTTCGGTTCATCTCTGTCTCGTGGTTCACGTAAGCCACTATGGGCTACCCTTTGACCCATGGAAAGCAAGGTTCACTTGGCGAAATATAATGGTCCCCTTTTTTCACAGAAAGTTCTTCTAACTTTCTTTTCTTTTTGTAGAAAGTTCTTCTAACTTTCTTCTCTTTTAGTAGAAAGTTCTTCTAACTTTCTTTTTTGCCCCTTTGCTTTTTTACTTCGTCATAGATTATTTGAGTGCAATCTTAGAATGAGAGGTACCGTGCGGCGTTTAGAATAAGTTAAGCGTGCGTGTGTAGGATCCCATGCGATTAGTATTAAGTTAATGTATGTGCGTGTGTGTGTGTAATACAAGTTCTTTACTGGATTGTGGTAAAGAACTTGTATACGTATAGAGTGAGAACTCATTTATCCTTCTGATAAATGAGGTTGCATTTGGAGGGTGGAAGGGATTTGGAGTCAGGGTGGGTCACTGTCGTAGCCACCTCCACGTGGTGTGACCCGGTAATCGGTATAGTTCTCTAAAGATTTTTTACTCTTTAGAAAACTATACCGAGCTGAGAGCTACGGTTTTATTTCGCGATCTTATTTCGAATATTTCACTCCTTTGTCTAATTTTCTATGTTGATAAAATTTTGTCTGTTTCAGAATTTAATTTTTGGTAAGTTATGTTCCCTCTTCTCAAATTTCTGTGTTAATACAATTTTGTGTTTCAGAATTTAATTTTTGGTAAGTTCTGTGCATTAGTTTTACATGAATTCCGAGCTTGTGGGAGGTTGGGTGGGCTCGGGCGTAAGTTTTTCGTCACAATTTGTGGCGAAAAGCTTACGCATTTTGTAAGTGCCTTCTGTTCTAACTTGCACTCATTTTTGTGACAATTTTTAACTTGCTATATATTAGAGACATATTAGAGATATTATTAGAGATTTTGACAATTTTTAACTTGCTATATATTAGAGACATATTAGAGATATTATTAGAGATTTTGACAATTTTTGCAAACTTAAAAGTAACTTCTTTCAACTCTTTTCTTTACTTTTCCTTCTTTTTATTATTTTACATCACTTTAAATTACACGAGTGCAATTTTAGAACAGAAGGTACATTAGTATTTAAGATATGTACTATGTTGTAGTATGCGTGAGTTTGTGTGAATGTGAGTACAGGATGCAGGTTCATCGAGGGAGTTCATAGAGTTTTCAGAACTCTATTTTCTTTCTGGGTTCAAAGTTTTCTAAACTCTATTTTATTTCAGAGTTAAAAATTTTCGAAACTACTTTATTTCAGAGTTCCAAATTTTCTAAACTCTATTTTGTTTCAGAGTTCAAAATTTTCTAAACTCCATTTCATTTCTAAGTTCAAAGTTTTCATGTTGCTTCGCTATTCTTGATTCCTCTTTTCATATCATTTTATTGTTCGATCGTTTCTTCATACTTGTTGCCACTTTCGTTTCCGATGAAAATTTTATTTCGAGTTCCGAGGTTTTTGGATTTCCACACCATTCTGATTCTGTTCTAAAGTTTTTAAGATTTCATTCTGGTTCGATCCTCATCGTGATTTCATTTCGAATTGTCGTTTCATTTCGAATTTGAGGTTTCAGGAACATCTTAGAGATTTTATTTCGTGCTTTGAAGTTTCAGAATCTCTTCGCAATTTAATTTCGGGTTTTGAGGTTTTCGAATATCTTTGCATTTTTATTCCGGAATCTGAGGTTTTAGAACTCCCTTCATTCTTTGTGTTAATTATTATTTGCCTGTTTCAGATATTTATTGTAAGTAAGTAATGAAATTTATTTTATGTCTTAATGAATCTTTGTGTGTTTCAGGAATTTATTGTAAGTAAGTAATGAAATTTATTTTCTGTTCTAATAAACATTTGTCTGTTTCAGAAAATTATTTTATGTCTTAATGAATATTTCTCTGTTTCAGGAATTTATTTTATGTATTAATAAATGTTTGTCTGTTTCAGGAATTTATTGTAAGTAAGTAATGCAATTTATTTTCTGTGCTAATGAATATTTGTCTGTTTCAGGAATTTATTGTAAGTAAGTAACGAAATTTATTTTCTGTATTAATGAATGTTTGTCGATTTCAGGAATTTATTGTAAGTATGTAATGAATTTTATTTTATGTTTTAATGAATATTTATCTGTTTCAGAAAATAAGTATTCATCAAAGACCTACTGTAAAGTTCTGTCATCGATGGATGCGCTAATTTTAAGTTAGTTTTAAGTTGCGTCAAAAATTGTACTTCCATTGTAAAGTATGTGTGAGTGCATGTGTATATGCGTATACGCGAAGAATGAAGACATTATGAAGACATCATCGAATCATCGTGGGAAGCGTGCGATAATTTTAAGCTCGCTACTTTTAAGTGCGATAATTTTAAGCTCGCTACTTTTAAGTGCGTTAATTTTAAGCTCGTGGGAGGGTGGGTGGGTCCCTGTAAGTGCCTCTTATTTTACCTTGCACTCATCTTCTCACGTCTCAAACTTTGTACGCGTTAGTTTGTAGCATACTATCATTTTCTGTCAATCGTTCCAAACCCAAGTGGATCATTGGGGGTTCATAGTGCTGTGAACACGGGGCAGTTCTGAGCTGCAAATGGTGGTGTAGCGCCAGGGACACATCTCTGCGAGGCCGATCGATTGATGAACCATCTCGATCTGCCGCCTCACGGCAGGGGTTTCCTCTCTGCGGTCAGACTTGCTTCAAACGCAAGCGGCGGGGAAATGGGAAACCCTTCGCGGGTGTGTCACTCGTTCTTGCCACTATTTTCGGTTCAAAGCTGTCTTCGTGGTTCACGTAAGCCGCTATGCGACTACCCTTTGACCCATGGACGGCGAGGTTCACTTGGCGAAAAATGATTCTCCCTTTTACAGAAAGTTCTTCTAACTTTCTTTCCTTTTTGACAGAAAGTTCTTCTAACTTTCTTTTATTTTTTGGAAAGTTCTTCCAACTTTCATACCCTTGCTTTTGTACTTCGTTATATGTAGATTATTTGAATGCAAGTTTAGAATAAGAGGTACATGCGTTTAGTATAAGAGGCACTGCGTTTAGAAATATGTTTGTAAAGCGTGCGTGTTTTATATTGCACTCTTTTTAATTAGTAAACTTTGTACGCGTTAGATTCCTTTTCTCTAAGATTCTTCGTTTTATTATGATTTTATTATGATTTCATTCCGATTTCAATATAATTTCATTATGGTTTCAATATGAGTGCAATTTTAAAACGGAGTAGTAGGTTCCCACGAAATTAGTATTAAGTTTATAAGCTAGTTTGTATTAAAATTGTACTGCGTGCGTGCGGTGCAAGTTCTTTGCTATTTTATGGTAAAAAACTTGCACATTTTCGCGACGGGCTAAGTAGAGTCAGAACTCATTTATCCTTCCGATAAATGAGCGGTTTGCAAATGGAGGGTGGTAGGGATTTGGAGTTAGGGTGGGTCACTGTCGTAGCAACCTCCACGTGGTGTGACCTGGTAATCGCTATCGTTTTCTAAACATTTTTGTAGAAATGTACTTTAGAAAACGATACCGAGCTAATAGCTACAAATTAACTTATAATTACGTTTGTCTCACTTTTCATTTTCTAAAATTTGAGCAAAATTTTCTCGTCTAAAGTCTGAGCTTATTCCTGAATTTGTAAAAATTAATTGTAATTACTTGGTAAATTATTTGTGCAGGAGGTAATTTGCAGAAAGGGATGCTCTTTTTGAGTGATCCTGTACCAAAGACAGGAGTAAGGAGATTCGGGATAATTTATCGATGAAAACTTAAGCGAACAGGCTGTGGGTATATGTAGTTTGGAACTGCACTTAACTGTGAAGTAATTATTATAGGTGAGGGGGTGTCGACTTTGGGAGAAACTACTTCCGGAGTACGTCAGAAATTTATTAATTATTACATTGAACAAAACACGTGGCACGTTAGATGAAAGAGCTTCGGGTGAAAGTGTGAAAACCTAGTAATTACAGCAATAGTGCAGTTTATGGACTAAAAAATTGGCGTCCATTTAAGAGCGAAACGGTTGAACTAAACCTAAAAAATGAGGGTCCGAACGCACATATAAGGAAAATAAAAAAATTAATATTTCGGCTCTTTGGCAACATAGTATGGTTCCTGAGGCATTTAGAAACAAATTTCTATAAGGGTTTGATGCGTTTTGATGCCTAATAAAGACAGGAAATCAATTTTTGTCGGATTCGGTTCAAAACGGTACAGGTGGCGCCATCTAACGGCGAGCGGCGGAACTACGAAAAACTAAAATATCGATTTTCTCAAAAACTAGGGACTTTTCCGAAATTCTGAGATATACAAATTGTTCCTTGTCGCCTACGAAATCGAACGAATGTAATTATAGCTTGCTACGATAATTATTAAGGAAAATAGAAAAATAGCCCATTTCATGGACTAAAAAATTGGCGTCCATCTAGCGGTGAAAGTTGGAACTACAAAAACATAAAAATGCGATTATCTCGAAAATTAGCGAACTTTGAGTACTTCTGAGGGTCAGAAAGTGTTATGTGATCGCATTAGAATCAAAATAAAGCAATAAAAGTTTTCTGAAAGCTTTAATAAAGAAAATAAAAAAAATGTCATTTTATGGAGAAAATTTGTGGCGCCATCTAGCGGCGAAACTGCGAACTAAACTGAAAAAACGTATGTCCGCACACGCATTATGGAAAAATATAAAAAGTAATATTTCGCAACTTTGACGACGTAGTGTGCTTCTTTAGACATTTTAAAGCAACTTTTGTTGAATAAGTTATTCGTTTTTTTGCCTATTAAGCCCAGAAAATCAATTTTTATTTGACCCCTTAACGCGTGTTCGGACATACGGTTTTTCAGTTTAGTTCGCAGTTTCGCCGCTAGATGGCGCCACAAATTTTCTCCATAAAATGACATTTTTTTTATTTTTTTTATTAAAGCCCTTAGGAAGCTTTTATCGCGTTATTTTGCTTCTAATGCAATCACATAACACTTTCTGACCATCAGAAGTACTCAAAATTCGCTAATTTTCGAGAAAATCGCATTTTTATGTTTTTGTAGTTCCAACTTTCACCGCTAGATGGACGCCAATTTTTTAGTCCATGAAATGGGCTATTTTTCTATTTTCCTTAATAATTATCGTAGCAAGCTATAATTACATTCGTTCGATTTCGTAGGCGACAAGGAACAATTTGTATATCTCAGAATGTCGGAAAAGTCCCTAGTTTTTGAGAAAATCGAGATTTTAGGTTTTCGTAGTTCCGCCGCTCGCCGCTAGATGGCGCCACCTGTACCGTTTTGAACCGAATTCGACAAAAATTCATTTTCTGGCTTTATTAGGCATCAAAACGCATCAAACCCTTATAGAAATTTGTTTCTAAATGCCTCAGGAACCATACTACGTCGTCCAAGTGCCGAAATATTGCACTTTGCAAACGCAGTAGAATTGACATAGGCGTCTCACGTGCGTATCGCAATGCTGACACAAAATAATTATTCATTACCCGAACATTATTTATGAACTTTTATGATCTAACCACGTAAATAATGCATTGCTGTCCATTCTTTAATCATAAAAGTTCATAGACTGTGCTCAGAAAGTGAGTAATTAACAATTTTGCATACTCATTGTCGTGTATATTCCTCCTGCCCGGCGCTTGCGCATGCCACGGAGGAATAATTACCGAAAAACCATATCCTCGTAGATTTTAATGTAGAATTGAATTTGCTCACGCTTATATACTTGACTTTTTAACTTTTTTGTCCATGTTTTTCTCTTGCACCACTCAACCAATTCAACCGGATGACACGGTTAACTATTTTTGCTTTAGCGTGAAATTTACTTGCTCGCTCAACACCGTTAGATTAGGCGCGGAGCGCCTCAATCAAACAGACCTAGTTAAGTAGTTTTCCGAATCAATAATTTACTCAATTAAATTACATGACTGTGCTTACTAATTTTTATAAATATATTAGCAAAAGACAAAGAAATTCACTATTAATTTAATAGAAGAATATATGTGTATAAATTACACACGCTGACACATAAAAAATAGTACGTTCAAATGATATCACCGACATTCTTAACCTACAAATTAAATAAATAAATAAATCACAGAAACCAAAATCACCTATCGTATCGTTTGAGACATGTGCAATGGCGTTAACATCAGCTCGAATGCAGCATCTTTTAAGTTCGCGCCGCGTAAATTAGCTTCTTGTAAGTCTGACCCAGATAGGTCACAACACTGAAATGCATATGAACAATTTATTCATTTTATCAAGTTTTATAAAAAAATAAAAAATTGTTACCTCTAAATCAGCACCAGCCAGTACTGCTGATCTAAGATCACAGTTCCTTAGGATTGCATTTTTTAATGTTGCTACCCTAAGATTTACAGCAGCCATGTTGCTGCCTTCAAGATTGGCACCCTTAAGATTTACACCTTCCATATTCGCAGGTAAACCACCAGGATCTTCAAAATTACATGAGTGAAGATTAGCAGCAGCCAGGTTTGCACATAACATCCTGACACAAACTAACTGAGCACCTTGCAGATTTGCATGGGACAAATCTGCTCTTTCAAAACAACAACCTGATAAGTTGGCACCTGCTAGATTACAGCCACGCATAATTGCATACTGGAAAAAATAATGAATATCTAACTAGGTACAAATCATCTACTTTGATATAAAAATAATTTTACTTACCTTAAAATTAATATTTCTAAGATCTAGTTTTGATAAATCAGCACCAACAAAATCGACACCTTGGAATCTAAGTTCTGAGGAAATTGGTGTTGACATCAGTGCTTTAAGTACATCTTTACGAGTTAAAGACACCATACCACTTTTTTCAAGATTATCATCATAGGCCATTGTAAGCAATATTTCAATGGCACCTTCTATCCCATAAAAACGTGCTTCTGCCAAAACTCCTGTAAAAAATATTTATTACATTAGTTTAAACAAAAGTGTGGCACAATAACATAAAGTAACTGAATTAAAAACAATTCTATCGTACTTCAAAAACTTAATGAAGAAATTATATATCATTAAATCATGTTTAAACATAACAAAAAGTACACCTTCTACATTAACGTTAGCATCAAGTATTATTTGCCCATGTCTTAAATAATTCAGTAATGGCTCAAAGTATGTAGGACTTCTGTCAATTAAAAAGGCTCCATTTTGATCCTGCCTGCTAGGCAGGATTCTTTGTTCATTGCCTATGGTGTCAATAAACATTCTGTAAATATTTTATATGTTGAATATATTATATATAAAATATGTAGAAATATTTTTAACACAAAAATCAATCAAAAAAGTTATGTTTACCTGGCCAACATACTCATTGGCTCCTTTTTAGTCAAAGTATCTCTAGTTGTAGTAAAATATTTTCCACCAACATTTAATGTGATCCATTCTGAGTTTTTATTTAACTGACCCTGTATATGAAGCTTATCCTTTGCAATAAAATCTTCTCCACTTGAAACATATAGGACATCGTCATCTCTACAAAAAAAAACTTGTGAATTAAGCTTGTTCCTATAACAAATATTATGAAACTAATTATTAATTTTTTAATCATGACACTAATCAAAGGCTCATTAACAAAGTATGCATTTTACCGGATTAATTTAATATCATCAACCTCCCCACCTTGAGGAGTAAATATTCTTTTAGCAGTTATTTCAAACTTTGCGCTGGCAGCTGTTAATAATTCATCTAACGAATGAGTCACCATAAATACCTAACAAAATTAAAAACCACCATATATGTAAGATCTATTCCAGTTTGCGTTCATGTTAAACCATTAATTTTACATAGAAAATTACGCTAAAGGCAACAGCATACTGTACATACATCATTTAAAATGTGACAGTACAGAATTTCTTTATATTTTACAAAAATCATTTAAAATTTAAGTCAAAGACAAGAGAACGTAATTTACTATAAATAAAATTAAGTCACCTTGCCATTTACATCAGTTCCATTCACAAAAAGAATTACTCTCTTCATAACTAAGTAGCAATAAAATTTTATGTACAATAAGAGAAAATAATATTAGTATTTAATTTTACAGAAATACAATAAAGTCAAAAATAAGTTGTATTTGACATCGTACAAGTTGCCATCTTAAAAATATCTACAAAATATAAAACATAAATTTTAGAGATACATCTAATGCAGTAAAAACTATAATTGTGACTGTGCGTTGTACACCGCCTTAAAACTACATTTTCAACGAGAGATCATACTCATCGAACGAGTTTTTGTTTATTCAACACATCAGACCTGATTGGCTCGAATGTTTTGTAACCATGGATATATGATGGATCTTTGGACCGTATTCATAATTAATTAGCATAAATTATTTGCTGACTTTGTTCCGCAATTAGAGTAATTCCAATAGGCTCATTTTCATCTGCATAGAATTGTATACTTCTAACATCTTGTATTTATCGCATTATCAGCGGTTTTTACTGTTTGTTTATTTTTTCCCACCATGTATATCTCCGTATGATAAAAACTAGTTGTGCAGGAACATTATCTCTTATGGTCAGGAATTTCCCTAGACTGAATTGTACAAACCACTGACTATAGTTATTCTCTTCTTGCGGTAAACACAGTGTATATAATTTGTGCAGTTTCCAGTAATATATTCGTGAAGAAAATGCACTTTTAAATGATTGATTTTAATAATAATTGTCATTATTTATTTTGTATGATGATGTAAATAAAGAAAATACTACGATTGGTATCCCTGATTATTATTCATTTACATACTCACACAGATAAAACATTTAACCTAGACGCAAACTCAGAGAGTATGGCTGCGTACAGTTTCACGGAATGACTTCGTCGGTGAAAATGAATAATTATTTAATATTCAAGTGAATAATAATCATTTTAAATATTTCTGTTAGCATGGAATTGGGCTTATCCAACACACTATTAGCGGGTGATCCACGATTAGTGGATCACATTGTAGGAGAAGTTAAATCTCAAGGGATCTTTGATCAGTTTCGTAAAGAATGTATCGCTGATGTTGATACGAAGGTATGCAATATGTATTTTAACAATTAATTTAACAATATAATCTCAGAAGAATTTCTGTAATTATTCGAACCAGTATTCTAATGACTTTTAACATAATTCATTATAAGATCACATTGATTTGTTTTTTTAAGTACTATATTTATGTATGTAAATGCTATATCTGCATACTGAAGAAAAAAATGATTAAATGCAAATTATGTATGACTTAAAAAATATTCTCATTCTGTAATTAATTTGAAGAAAATGTATAAAATGATACATTACACAAAAATGACTTGTTGGTTAGCAAAAGAAACATATGATTAGTTACATGAGCATAAACTCCATTTTTTGTAATGGTACCATACAGATACATTTCACACATTTTCATCATTTATTAAAATTGTCATATTAAAAAACTTATATAACTTGAATATTTCATTTACTCCTGTGTTATTTTGTTAACCAATAGAGTACATTAAAATATTATTAAATTACACTGTATTGCAATAATTTAGCTGATGTCATGATGTATTATGTTACAGCCAGCATATCAGAATTTACGTACAAGAGTTGAAGGATCTGTGAATTCGTTCCTTAGTAAACAATCATGGAAACCAGATTTAAACAAAAATCAGTTGAGAGAAACTCTACGGAAACATATACACGATGCTCCTTACTTAGATGCTGGTGTAGAGCGTATAGTGGATCAAGTTGTAAATCCAAAAGTATATTCTGTGTTTATGCCGCAAATTGAAGATGTAGTATACAAATTTCTAGGCATAGAAAGACCTAAGGCAAAAGAAAAAAATGGTGCATGTGGCCTTAAAGATTTATTACCTAAGGATTTAGATCCTGTTTCACCAGAGTCTGACAAAAATAGTTTAAAAGATGTGTCTTTGGAATCCGTGGATGCAATAGAAAGTTTAGATGTGAGAAAAGATGAAAAATTATTTAATGAACAAAAGTCGCAAGAGGAAGAAGTGTCGAATGAGAAGAATAAAGATAATATTTCAGAGAATGGACAAATTTTTTCGGAAGAAAAGGTGTTAGATGAAAATGAAAAAACTTTTAATAAGACTGGTAGTAATTTAAATTTAAATACCTCTGGGAAATCGGATGACAAAACAGAAGAAGATGAAGAAGACAGTCCTACTTTTGAACCGATTGATATAATGAATTTAAATGAGTCTAACATTTCCAATGATTCACATTTATCGGGAATATCAGAATTAACTAGCCATAGATCTAGAAGTCCTGATTTTTGCAACGAATTATCGAGGGACAACTTTGAGTACAGCAACCAAGACTCACAGTTGAGCAAAGTTTCTTCAGACTCTCGATTATCGATTGTAACAGATTTTGGATCTTCAAATCATGCATCAACACCGATTCAGGATTCTTTAAAAGATGAAGTCAATAAAGATAAATGTGATGTTAGAAATATTAAAGACAATTTTAAAGCTGTCAGAGAATACGAGTCTAGTAAAAATAAAGGTACCAAAAGTATTTTTGAATTAAATAAAAATAAAGATGGGCAAGATACTAAAGATTCTAAAAATATTAAAAACAATTTATCGTCTAAAGAAAACTCGCGTGATGCTACAGATAGCAGTACAAAAGACAAATATGAACATAAAAATAACAAGGATAAAAACAAAGATAGTGAATCGAAATCAAAACCCAGAGATAAAAATCATATAAAAGATGACAAGCATCATAAAGAGAGGAGTAGCGGTAAAAAGCATAGAAGCCACAGCAGCTCAAAGTCTGATAAATATGATAAAAATAAATCTAAAGAAAAAAATGATCAGTCAAGAGAGAATGTAGATAAAAGTAAAGATACAGAGAAAAATAATTACACGACAACAAAAGAAGATAAAACAAAAGAAACGGATAAAAAAGATAATATTAGCAAAGAGGGAAAAGATTTAAAAGATCTTTACAAAGAAAAAATTAGAGAACTTAGAGAAAAGAAAGAACTTACAGAAAAAGAAAAATTAAATAAGGACAACAAAGAAACGAAATCAAATAAAGAGAATAAAGATAGAAAAGATTCTCCAAAAGATAAGAAATCTTATAAAAAAGATCATAAAAGTTCTTCCAAAAATTCTTCGTCAAGTTCTCATGAAATTAAAACGGCTAAGACATCAGAAAAAATTGTGGATGGAAAAGAAAAGAAGAGTGATTCAAAAGATAAAGATAAAAGTAAACGAGACGAAAGACGTAGTTCTAAAGATTACATAAAATCTAAAAATCATGTTAGCATTAAGTCGGATGGTACCGAAAAGTTAGAAAAACAGGATACAAAAAAAGTAGTTAAAAATGAGAAAGATGAAAAAACTGAAAAATCTGAGGTAAGAAAAGAAATTAAATCAAATAGTGAAAAACTAAATTGTAAAAAAGATGCCAAAAATTATGTGCAAAACAAAAATTTAACTCGAAACGATAAATTAGATAATAAGAAGGACGTTAAAAGTGATCCACAGGACAAGGATAAAAAACGAAGAGAAGAGAAAAAATCCAAATCAAAGGATGATCATTCAAGTTTAAGAAGAAATTCTAATGACCGGCGTTCTACAGATAGGGATGGTTCAAATGGATCAAGCAGTAAAAGCTCACAGTTCAGTAGTAATTCAGGTTCCAACAACACAAACAATAAATCAAATACATCTACTTTCTCAAAGGAAACAAATCATGTGAGTAATTCTGGTAGTGAAATATCAGACAGTATCGATGAAGTATGTACAAGTGCATTAAAATTATCACCAGAGCAGTCAAATTATAAATTGGACAAAGTTACAGAATTTTACACAGAGTACAAAACAGATGATAGTAGTAATTATGAGGTACATACTAAACAGGATTCTGAACTGAATGACGGTAACTTACCTTTAAAGAAACGAGCATTATTTGGAGAAGATAATAGTGCTTTAGGAGAAGTGAAAGTGAAGAAACCAAAATTTGCAAAAAACATACATGAAGCTAAAAAATTGATGAAGATTAGGAAACAAATAGAAAAACAAAAGCTTAAAGAACACAAAAAATTAGAGAAAAAGATTCAACAGAAGGTACAAACAGTACAACCGAGTACAGGAAATAATGATAATTTTGAAAGTATGCCAGATGAAGAACGCGTTCAAATAATAGAAATACCAGACGAGGAATATGAAGAACCGTATCCCGAGAAACATACAAATTTAACATTAGAAGAAAGATCAATTATGATGTTACAAAGAGAAGCAGGTACAAAGGATTTATTAGGAACACATTCTGATTTAAAATTAAAATTAACAGACATGGAATTGTGTATACAACAATCCTTGGGTGAAACACTTCCTAATAAAAAATTAGAAAACGTATCTTCACAAGAGACAAATTCTAAGACTCAAGCAACACTTACTGACAATAAGGGAAATGAAGAATTATCAGATAAAGACTCATTGTCTTCTATAATACTAGGAACTAGTTGCAATGTAATAAAAGAAGAAAAAGTAAGTGATTCTCCAAGCATATGTTCAGAAAAAGAAACAAAACAAGAAACTAGCATTTCTAATTTAGAAGAAAAATTAATACCTGAAAAATCAGACCCTTTTGATATTGATACCAATAAAAATAACAGAAATGAGATATCAGAACAAGACTCAACAGATAGTGTAGACAATGTAAATTATATAAAAATTGATAAAAGTATAGAAATACCTACAACGTCGAAATCTAGGGATGAAGACGTTTCTCAGGATATCCCAAATAACAGTTTTTCTAAATTAAATGAAGGTATTAATGAATCAGATAATATCAGGAGGATTAAGGAGGACAATGAATCTTGGGCTGCAGAATCTACATCAACAGTAGCTGAGGATAATGAAGAGTGTCGCTATTTCAAAGCTGATAATGAAAAGTCGGAAAAATTCTCTAATTTTCTAGAATCACTGGAATTAGTAAAAAATAGTTCTTTAGAGGACATTATAGAAAGTTTAGGAGGGCAAGTTGTATCATCAATGCCTAAAACAATGGCACCTCCTTTACCCAAACGCAAACATTCTTCTAGCCCATTAACAGATATATTGTTAAATAATTCAAATAATAATAATGATGGTCATAAGAAAGCATTGAATTTACCTACTGAAGATGCATTAAATAATATAAAAAAAAGAAAACTTGTTGTACACAAAAAGCAAAGACTTCAATCTAATGTATGTGCTCCACAAGGATTTTTAAATGGAGAAAATTTTGTTATGCCCCTAAGTCCAGAAAGTGATGTGTCTGCAACTAGTGAAAAAATACCGTCATCAAATCTAATTAAAGAAGACAAAGGGTATGTTGAATAATTATTTTTCTAGTGAATGTTTTTTACCATGGTTTCATAAATTCAGGATTTTATTCATGAAATTTGGACACATTGCTGATATTTATGAATATATATAATAAACCAAGAATACTAAATTTATATCTGTTACATTTGTTTATTTAAATCTCCTATGTAAAACAAATTTTCAGGTCAAAAACTTTTTGTAACAAAAATTTACACTGTAAGCAAAATGTGTAATGTAGAAACTTAAATTGATATATATATATATATTATTTGTAACATCAAAATAGTTCGTTTGAGATATAAATATCTCTTTACTATTCATGTCATAACTAGTTTATTATGTAATTACAGCCGGCATAGAAGCAGTCAACGTTACTCAAGTGATGATTTATACAAACCACGTCCATTATTTTCAAGTTCTTCTCGCAGAAGTAGGAGATCTAATCAGGTATAGCTAGTAGCTTGTAGTTTCAGATGTTAAATCTTTTTCTTTGAGTGATACAAAAACAAGTCCTGGTTGTTGATTCTAGTAATACACTTTATATTCTACTTGGATCAAATATTTTTGAACTTTAACTGATACTAATTCTGGTATGACCAAACTAAAACTGTAAGCTATTAGATACATTATAGTATCTTTAAAGTTTGTTCCAAATTGTATTATATGCAGAAAAGTTCAAATTAATATATTTAAAGCTTTTTTAGATAATTGTATTAGAAAAATTAAAAAGATTTCTATAGGTTGACGTTCTTTACATTTATTATACATTTTTTAACAAATTTTCATTACACTTAGTAACAAAATACTAAATATTTTAAATAATTATTGTCAAATAATGCAACTTGAACAACAGTTGTTTGTGTAGAAATATTGAATCCAATGCAGTATTAAAAAATACGCACTTAAGAAATATTTTTAAACGAATGCAAAGGTTTTTTAAAGATACTTATTTCAAAAAGGACATACTGCAGTACTTTGAAACTTTTAAAAATGTGAAAAATGATAAGTATATGTACACGTTAAAGTAAATTGTACAGTCATTAAATTCCATTAGAAATCATGTAAAATTTTATATTTACAAGAGCATGTATAAAATTTGTGTGAATAATATATTTTTAATTTACATTTAAAATTACATTGATACTACATATTTATGTAGTTCTTATTTATTAAAAAAGGGGTGAAAAATAATATTTTTTCACATTACTTATATTAAACTTTTTGTATAAAACCAATTATAAACAATACACAGGTTTGCAATTAATACTGTGCAATTTTCATTAAAATATATTGTACACAGTACATTGAGAGGTACAGAATGTATTTATAGGATCACAAATTAGATAGATATCATATATATTATTTAAAATAACTACATTACTCATATCTTACAGTAAGTTTTTATATATGATTATAAAAACCTTTCATTTTTATTGTTCAATTTTCTCATAAAATTTTTTCTGAAGTTAAAAATTGATGGAAAATATGTATGAGATTATAAGCCTGATCAGATTCAATCAGAAGAAAATTACTATGTTTGAATAATTATTGTGCATTGTGTTATGTACAAATAATTTTCTACATCTAATAATTGTTTCCATTTCTTAACATGCTACTATTGATAATTTGTTTTATAATTAAATTTAGTAAGGAGAATGGATGTTAAAACCAATTACTCTGTGATGTTAAAAGAAGATAAGCAATAGCTTCTACAAGTTTCTTTAAAAGATTATGAAACAATAGTAGCAAGAGAATTGCGGTGCAGAAGAGTCATTCATTTTTGCCATGTTAATAATTGCGCATCACATCACTTTTTACTTAATACTTAAAATTGTAATATTAAATTTTTACAAGGATGTTACATTTGTTAATAAGCGTGTTCTTTATTCTGTACATGTATAAGTTTGTATAAATATGTATATAAAACTGGAGTACATTACACTTTATTACTGTGAAAATATTGTAGAATATTTTTTCCAACTTTTTAAAATATTTATTGCCATATGTAATATAGTGATTAAAAATTTATATATACTATAAATCTCACTATTATTATGATTGCTTTAAAATAAAGCGATTTTTTGTATACATGTTAAACAGTGCATAAATATTACAACCTTCCTCCACCTTACATAACAGTACAGAAAGCTGTTACTTCATATATCGTGTTACAAATAAAACTTTTCTACTAAAAATAGTAATTCTTCTTTCTGATAATTCTGGTGCGAAAAGAAACAATTTCCCCTTTATCTAATAAACATTGCAGATAATAAAGATAAAGTAGAGTCAACTGCATACGTACGATATTTGTATTACGATATCTGACGCAAAGAACGTAAAATTGCATGAATACGGTATAGCAGGCCAAAACAAACAAATTACATTAGGTAATCAATTAATTACAACTGTATTTTAAAGCATCTTCTTTTGTTCCAACTTTTATGAAATTGTACGCGTCAATCAACCTTGCCATTTAACCGGAGTTTTCATAAATCCATATGCAATAACCACGGTGTATAGACCTTTGTGTATTATTCAGAATAAGAAATTTATGTATTAGAAACGCTAACTATTTCGCATACCATAAGGAAAATACAATATTGAAAATACACATGTGATACTTGGTAATCGCAGTATTTCCTATAAATAGAATGACAATTTGTGAACATTTTATCATACTACGTAATATGATATTGTGCGCGTTTACACAACACGTGCATTGTCCGGAATATTGTAGAATAGGGTATTAGAACACTATGAAGAATAGAGTTTTTTCAATATTGCTGGTTATTTACCTTTGCTACGCAACAAACTTCTTTCTAGATTAACTTGTTAAACGACGATAAGAACATAGGAATAATTTTTCTTTTCAAACATAATCTATTGTGAAATCATCAATTCTTTCAAAAAATATAAATGTCAATAAACAGAGAATATTCTAACCGTATATATTTCAAGTAAAACAATGTACAATGAATTTGTAGTAACAATTTAATCTGTACAGAAGAGTAAAGTAAACTCTTTTCAAATGAAAGATAACGATCATACAATACTAATTCGTATAAATTGAATGAAGCATCTCTTCGTCGTGATAACAAGTGCAATATCAGGGCCGAATTGAAATCTTCAGAGGACCCAAACGTTAAAAAATTTTAGTAGTTTAATTTTGGAAAATATGAGCCATAATAAATTCGATAAAAAATTTCTGCATTATCCTTTTCCCTTGGACGTTCTAAACACGTGTTTATTTTGCCTATTGATTTTATACCATAAATCATGAATATTTTGATGCAAAGCTAGAGCAATAAAAGAGCTAAATATCACAAAAACTGTTCACTAAATTTATTACAAATAAAATAACCAACAGAAAAGGTTTGATGGTGCTCAAAACATTAATGCAGCCCTGATTATCATGCACATCCGTGCACATGCAAGCCTTGCACGATAATCAGACCTTACGTATGTAGGTAAGCTCACTACTGCGTAGCACACATGCATGAACCACGTGGTTGAATACGACGCATGCGTGACACGTGCGCGCACACCTAACCTCATCGGATCAATGTATGAGTATTCGTAACAGTATTGTGAAGAATGCCAGTATGTATCGGATTCCGTAACGATTCGAATAAACAATCGGAGGCAAACGCCGTATATTCTTGTATTTCAAAGAGGACTTGTAAGCAAGTACAGTAATTTCTTTACAACACGGAATACGTGGAGGGGATTCACATTGTAAATTTCTCTATCGAGGTAGCAACCTTTTCGATTTCAATACGATTCCATTGAGCACGGACAACGAGTACAATTACGTCCCGTCATTTCGAACGAATAAATGTTTCCCTTAATTTATTTTTAATGGAGATTTCATCAATTATTAAGCAAATGCTGCTATATCGGCGTTAACTCGGCATCGGTCGCTGCTGAAACTGCGTTGTCTGTTTCGAGAGTACATACAGTAATTACGATAGTTTAAAGACCTGAGCTGGAGTTTGTATTAAAGTACCTTCAGAAACATGAATGCGGAAATTTACGAAAGTTTACCGACGTCTTCTGTGGCTATACACATGACAGCAGGTGCATTCGCTGGAATTATGGAACATTGCGTGATGTATCCACTTGACAGTGTTAAGGTAATAACTTTATTTCTCCTACATTTTTTCTAGGATACTTTACATAACCTCAATTACCGTTTCACGATATTTAGTTTGTTATATTCGAGTAAAATGCAATGACATGTAAAACTATGACATTGTAAGTCACATGGTCTTTGAATAACAACGAATATGGTATTCAAGGCACGAATTAATTCTTGGAATTCTACCACTTTCCTTGTTGAAACGTGGGAATCTCCATGCATCACGATCGTTGTAATCTTAAATAAATAACGAAATATTTATCTTCTCAAGATAATTACAGTCATTCTTCGGTAGTCGGTAGTCTGTAAAATTATTTTGACGCTCGTATTAGTTAAAAAAAATATTGTGTAATCAATTTTAAGCAACATAATTTCATAACTGTTTCTAGGTATTAATTCTCTTGATGCACGAACGATTGTATTAGTCATCAAATGATTTAGCAAAAATGTTTTGTAATGATGATTTACTATTATCTTTTCAGTTGTTATCTATGTAATAACAGGTGTAGGAGACATGCATACATATAATGTGCTATCAAACATTGTTGCTAATACAAATTTAGTTTTTTACATAATTTATTAATGGTGAAATTATGTAAGCAGTACCAACAAATAAAATGAATTCTGTGTAACAGAAATAAATCATTTCTATTGTCTTCTTAATTATTTTTAATGGAAGTATTCCTGTTATTTTTATTACATTGTTCTATTAATAATATATATTTAATTTATATACCACATCTATCATTGTTTTTTAATCTCCATTGTTTTTTAGTTGACATATTTCTATTATTTATAATATAATCGTTATAATCTTTATTTTAAACAATTTATGTCGAAACATGTGTATCAGTTTAAACTGTAATTATATATAAGAAGAACAACAATAGTATTAATACCTGAAAGTAAAATTATCTTGTACTGATACTTTTGTGTTACTACGAAAAATAAATGTCTGACAGTGTTAATTCATGTAAGATAATGAAACAGCAAGATGAATTTGAAACACTCGTTATATAACACAGGCCCGTCCAAGTAGGGGAAGCGAAACCCAAAACATGTGTTACATTGCCCCTTTCAGCATTGCTTCTTCAGCTTCTTGTCTCTAAGCGAGAAAGAGAGAGCAATAGAATTCTTACCATCATAGCTGAAGAAGTACTATTGGAAGGGGAAGTGCAATACATGTTTTAGGATTCACTTTCCCCTACTTGGACAGGGCTGATATAACACATTTCTTAGTTCTATTGCAGTAGATCCTATTTTTGGTTTTCTTTTCAACCTACAATCTATATTAATGATTGCTTTCATGCTTAGAAAATATATTATTAATAAAATATACACATAATGCAATATGTAAATGTGTTATATAACATTTAAATATCCCTATAGAAACGAAAACTTAAAGTTTAATGACCTGTTCTATATCTTACTTGCAAGATATTATCATTCATATCACTGTATTTATTATTGTAATTAAAGACTTTTATGACTCATAAAAATACTTTTATGTGTTTATATATCATTAATATTTATCATTCATTGTATGTTTGTATTTATATATGAAGTATGTATAGAAATTGTATAATCTTAATACAATTCTTTGTGCACATTTAGACAAGAATGCAAGCATTAACACCAGGTCCAGGTGGAGGAGGTGGAATAAGAACAGTTTTAAGTAGTATGATACGTCAAGAAGGTGTTTTAAGACCAGTTCGTGGTATGAGTGCAATGGTTGTAGGAGCTGGACCTGCACATGCACTATATTTTTCATGCTATGAGTTTATTAAAAACAAGCTCGTATCTTCAAGGGCGCATTCAGAATTGAATGTAGTTGCTTATGGATCAGCTGGTTGTATAGCAACACTTCTTCATGATGGTGTAATGAATCCAGCAGAAGGTAATATGGTTTCAAATTTATCAATTATTCAGTCTACTCATTATGAATATGATGTACTATATGGTGTCCTGAAAAGGTATGGACATGTAGAACTGTGGATGTTCCATACAAAAACAAAGCAAAAAGATTTTTTTACCATTCTGCAATTTTTATTTAAAAATGTAAATTAAAATTGGGTATTGGTTTTTCAACATGTCCTATTTAGTTGTCTGCAACTTAAGTTACACATTGCAAAATGGTAAAGAATTTATTGATTTATTTTAACACAAAGAATCTGCAGTATACATGATGCACAACTTTTTCCAGGCACTGTATGTATATAAATTAGGTGTATTTTCTAAAAAACGAAAAACACTTCTTTTATGGGGAAAATACATAAGCTAAATGTCGTTCATAATTTTTAGAATTTTATCCAATGAAGAATAAAATTATCTTATTCCAGTGGTTAAACAGCGATTACAAATGTATAATTCTCCTTATCGAAGTGTTGTAACGTGTATAAATAACATATACCAAAATGAAGGTTTACGTGCATTCTATAGAAGCTATACAACTCAATTGGCTATGAATGTGCCTTTTCAAATGATTCATTTTATTATTTACGAAACTGCACAAAACTTCACAAATCCAGAACACACTTACAATCCTATAGCACATATGGTATCTGGTATGTACATCTTCTATAAGAAAACTAATTTATACTCAAAAGAACTGCATTAAAAAAATTATATAAATTGTAGGCGCATTAGCAGGAGCTGTTGCTGCTGCATGCACAACACCTTTAGATGTTTGTAAAACGCTTCTAAATACACAAAATGGTGTACATGCTCAAGGTATGATAGATGCTGTTAAAAAAGTTTACAACTATGGAGGTATAAGTGGTTATTTCCGTGGTATAAATGCCCGTGTTCTTTATCAAATGCCAGCAACTACAATTTGTTGGTCCACGTAAGTACATAAACATAATAGTAATAATAAAATCGTTGGCAATAAAAAGATATATAAATGCATCATTTATAAACTCTAAATTTAAATCAAGTAAAACAAAAAGTTAATGGTTTATAGTTTCAAATGAATTATGTTATCTTGTTTTATATAACATGCAATACAAAAATATTCTTTTTTATAAATTATTTAGATACGAATTTTTTAAATATATTCTTCATAAGAAACAAGACGATGGATATTATATACCAGAAGCTGACAATGATTTAAGTGGAACAAATCAGCAGGCTGCTTCTTCCTGGTCTAGTCGTATTGAAAACGTGCGAGTATATCTTAAAAAAAATACTCCAACCTCAGAGTTGCTCGATGTAACTACAAGTTAGGTATTTTTGAATTCTTTAATAGTACCATTTAAATTGCACCGAAGAACTGTTGGATGAAGAAGCATCCGGTTTACGTATTTGAAGAGTTTATCGATGATATTTCGTTAATTCATCTGTTACAATGGTATTATTACACATGTATAAATAACTCGTAACGAGTGGGTATTACAATTCATTAATTAAAAATTCATTTTTGAGTCAAGTGCAGGGCGCAGGCTCATTGAAACGAAAATGTTGCAGAAAATTGTTTAAGTTACTTCTCCATATATGGCAATTTGAAAGGACATATGTTATCTATAATATAATTGCATTTTTTTATACGTTAAAAATAATCACGTAATAATTTACAAACATTATCAACAATAACAAATAACGATTACAAACTGACAAAAAAAATCAAAATTCATGAAACAAAGAATTATATAACAAACATATTTTATTCTTTTCAACAGTATACAATTTGTAAATTTTGCTGAATTTTTTATTTTTATCGAATAAAATAATTATTGCTATATTAATTTAAAATGAAAATAAATTGAAATTGAAAGTTAGCAATTTTACTTTAAGAACGATACATTTATCGATACATACTAGTATAGGTGATTGCTAATGAAGTGAGAAATAATGGATAGAAACAATATTGTCTATCGTACTGTTCATATAGAGTAACATGAAAAGTTTATCACAATAATTGAAACAGATAAATAAATTATTATTTTGCAAAGAAATAATGAAAATACCACTAAATTATTTGTAAACTATGTACAATTTGTTTGTGAAACAATTATACTTTTGTTGTGGAATAATTTATATTTTAACTTATTTTCACAAACATATTTCTAACGTTTATAAATTATGTAACGTATAAAAAATCGAAATGTAACAATAATTATACATAGAATCAACCAATCATCTTTAATATTAAATAAAAAGAATATAATTGTTTTGTATAAAAACGAAAATTGTTAAAAATATTTTACTTGATGGCAGTAAAATTGTATTTAATATAAGTATTTTAAACATACTAAATTTGAATACCTGTTCTTGAATAATAATTTTACAGTATATTCAATATTGTACCATATATGTAGATTAAAAAGATGACAGTGGGATGCATGAAAAAAAAAGATGAGTAACGACGAAGTGTGCATATTGTAATTAAGTCGGCTTAATTGAAAACTAATATTACTCTTAAAAATTCTTAATTAAAAATCTTATATGTTTTGAAAAAGAAACGAATAATTTTTACTATTTAATAGTTGTAATAACTGTAAGGCAGGTTCTAAGTTTAGACGAAATGTAAGTTTATTAAGATCTATCTGAAATGAAATCCTAGATAAGTGTTACATAAAAAATGATAGAATATTGAAAAGAAATTTTTATTACATCAACTGTCTAGACCAACTACGATGGTGTAAATTAATATTTTGTAGAACAATGTAGATAAGTTAATATTTATATGCGTATGTACAGTATGACGAGACAGGTTAGAAAAAAAAGAAATGGTAATGTTATTGTTCGATAAGTACAATTCGCCTTGATTATACAAGTACAAATTAAGAATTGCTCCTTAGTCAGTTTGTAATATAAAAAACATTGCATCTAAACTTTATGATGTACCACAATATTGCTTCCTATGGCTGTGATTACTGAGTCATTTGATGTTGACTTTAAGAGGGAGTAATATCATGTGAGAACTCATACTTCACGCCATATTTATTTATTATTAATCATTGTTACTGATATTTCATTTGGCGCTACAAAACATGTCACTAATCTTTATGCACGTAAAAGTATACATGTTTTTTACAAATATTTTTTGGTAGACTCATCTCAATTATAAATATATGTATTATTTTTGAAAATACATTCAAATTATTTCTAGACTACGATTTCAATTTTTAGTAAAAATTTTATAATAAAATTTGATAGATGCACACTGTATACACGCGAATATACATATGATATATGTAAAACGTTCAAGTATATCAAATTGCAGTGTGTTCAATGATCTTTTTACTCGTGTCTTACGTTTGTGGTAATCTCTCAAAATTTATTTTAATGCACAAATTTTTATTGTGTATTCTTTCTTTTTAAGCGTTTTAAATACTCACTTTGCATAGGGTAAAAGACAATATCAGCCGCCCAGTTTTTATCAACATCCAAAGTTTACGTTTGCGTAGGTCACAATAATCGGCCGATTCCCCCGGATTATTTATCTAAAAAATTAATAAGCAAATCATTCTTGTTTCTAAAATCAATTATACATACTAATCTCTGCCTCTTAAATTTATTGTTCAATTAGTTTGTATGTAACATAATGATCCCACTGGTATTATATAAGTTAATGATAATGTATTAAAAAAGATAATTGATTAACATTATTGAACATACAATAAAGAAACGTACTATATGTAATAATAATGTAAATAAAATAATTCTGTAAACTATGTAGAAAAACGGAAACAATTTTTTTTTGCCTACTGCACTGATGCAGGGAATTGTTAATAAATAAACATTAGAGCATCACAGATAAAATCTTTGTGTAAAAATCATGTAAATTCTTTTTATACAAGTTTCCCAGTTTTTTACTGTTCCATATTATCAAGTGTAAATTAAATCATGGCAACTGGAGGAATTTGCGACGCACGATGTCAGGCATTTTGGACTACGATGATACGAAGAGAAGAAGCGATGCGAATCAGATGGTTTCTGAAGAACCAACAAAAACTGTTAGCTCGCTTAGAAAAGTCGAAGCAAATTTCAATGTCGCCTACGCGGGAAGCAGACAAACCACAAAGCGTGGACACTGTACAATCGTGTTGCATGTCGTAATAAAGCTAGCTGTATAGCAAAGGTTAAATGTCATTTTCTGTTTCATAGATACGTTTAAAACCTTTGCCGAACTGGAGACCCATGGAACCGGACGGTTCTATTAACATGAATATAATGAAACCAATTGACCCTGAAGTAAGAGCCATTTTGTACGAAAACACTCCAAGCTTTATCGCTGCTGAAAATTACGCTCGTGAAAGGTTCATGCAATATGCAACAATTTTTGTACAACAATATAGATTACATATCTCAGAAAAACGAAAAGCCAGATATGAATTTCTTTTTTCCGTAAGATATTTTTAAAATCGTGTACTAATCTTGTACTGATAATTATAGATTAAAAGATAGCCCAGAAGATCGCTATTACTATCCGGATTGCACAAGTTGGGTACACGGATGGCGCCTTACGGATTATCCACCCGTTCCACGAAGCAAAGTCGGATCAAGAAATGTCTTGATACGTGAATTTTATCATCCGAGAATATCGAGCCTCCAAAATGACCCAGAATGGTACCGTTCGTCCCAAAAAACGCTGAATAAATGTAACAATACAAGTTAATGGACATATGCCACAATGTTTCACAAATTTGTAATAGTAAGTACTATACATTTTCTCTTTCTCTTTGTGTTTAATTTTTTTAAAGATATTGTTTAATTCTGTACATTAAAAAATATACTTTGACATTGTGTTTTATTTCAACTATTAAATATATTTTTTTAACATTTTGACAAAACATGTACCACGTTTTTCCTCGAAGCTCCAATTGTTACGTCTCTTCATTCTTATCTAACGTAATCAATCGCTGTAACTCTAATGGCAGCACATACTGTGCTTGACCCGGCGCAGCATGGAATACGAAGTCAATGAATCTCTGGAAGTGTGTAGTAATCTGACACAGTTGATCTTCTAATGATTTCTTTTCCAAATGACAATTAACAATTTCTTCCCTCATTACGCCCATGATATCTTGTAGGCGGGCAACTAACTCGCAGATTGCGTTTATTTGTTTCTATATTAACGTAAAATATTTTAGTAAAACGTTATCAGCCACGTGCATAGATGGAATTCAGTCACCTCGAAGAATTTATGTATAGTGTGCTTTTCCCTATCGCTTCGAAGCCGTTCCAAACAAAGAAGATAGATTATATCAGTCGCATTTTGCATTTCAAGTTGGTGCCTCTGAATGTATAACTCCTTGCGTAATTTACTCTGGAATTCTTGCATATTCTTGTTTAATTGTACATGTTTCTCTCTGTATAAAATTTATCTGATTATTTGAAAGAAACGGTATAACGTTTTAAGAGAATAGGAACCTCATGATATGATTGAAATCAGCGATTATGGTTTCCCTTTGGGCGCGGAAGGTGTCTTCGAAGTCTTTGTACAAAATGAGCACGACGTGAGAAATTTCGGTGCGCATCTTCTGCATCATTTCACGAACCACGTTTATTCGTTCCTGCACGACCGCCTTTTGGATGTCTTTCTTATGCTCGGCGGTCACGTTTGCCCATTCATTCTGAGAAGCAAAAATATTTTCCACGTTTTATCTTAGATAGAGTAGTTTTTACAATATAAAATTCAATATCTTCAGGGAATTAGATATCTTCGTGCAATTAGATACCCTTTGTAAGAAGATACCTTCGAGAAATTAGATAGCTTTGTGGAATATAATATTACTTTAATGATAATTGACTGAATTTGTTGCACGTGACGTAGATCATTGCACGGTCGATTTCGAAACGATAAGTTTTAAATGAAAAATATTGATAAGACAATACATTAGTCATCTACGCCTATACATTCGATACGTAACCTAACAATTTTTATACCGGTTAAATAAGCGACGCTTGATATAAATCTAAATTGATTATGTGGATCAATATTTTTCCCGTAGAATTCTGAGAAGGACCTTGAAACAAATTACTCACGTTGTACCTATTTAAAGATAAGATTTCTGAGAGTATTCTTTTATCTCAGAGTCTGGAGACCTTAAATTATCACGTAAAATCAATTTAGATGTTATTTCAGTTGTGCTTATTTTGGGTACTGATGTAGCTACCTGTTATATTGCCTTATTTCAAATACAATTGAAATATTTCATCAAACTTAAGGGACACAGTTAATGAATCACCCTGTATAAGTAGCTAGTTAATATAACTACACAATAACAAAAACATTAATTTTGGACCACCCTGTATGACTACTGTTAAATTCCATTTAAAATTAAAAGAAATTACTTCTAATTGTCGTTGCAATTGCTTCTGCACACAGCTCAAATAATTTTTGTAATTCAGGTGTAATCGTTGCACATGCTCCTGAGCTTCCCGCCTTTTTTTCGCTTGGTACATATGAAACTTTTCATGGGCTTCTTTCTGTATTCTTGCTCGTAGATTCTCTTCAATTTCCTTCTCAACGCGTTTCAAAATCTCCTCTCCTATTTCTAACGATTTTAATCGATATTATAATCACTGACATAAAAAACGTTATCTGGCGAGGTCCGTTAGATCAACAGCTGCATACCAAGAGCCTTTGGACATTTGAAATTTTAGAATTTACAAGTTTACAAATTTTCAATATGGAGGTATTTAATGTTCTACGTATTTCGATCTATATCATTCAAATTTAGGAGACTAAATCCACCCTAATTCCCATTTAACTACATTACCAATTGTAATAGGCTATAATTCGATTTTACAGTGATTACCTAGGATATTTTGATGTACGAATGCTTTGACAACTTGGAAATCCGTTGGCGGTGTATACGCGGTACCACGCGAGTCATCTTCAGACGATATCGAAAAACAATCTTTCGATATCTTCGGTGGCGTTAAAACGTCTAGTAATTTCTTCGTGTCATCATGAGTGTATTGGAAAAATGCTTGTGCTAACGATGCACCGAGACATGCACGAATCGATGATGATGGTAGAACTCCGATGGTTGGACATATTTTTGCATTGCACACGGAATTTGTTCGATCTGTAACAATTTTATTGAAAGTATGTCCATGGCAAAATGCATACTCGAATATGCAAGGAAAATGGTGTAATACGTATGCATGGACGTATTTTCGAGCTGTCAAATTAAAAAAAAGTACTTTGTGTCACCTGTTGATTAAAGACGCCCCCCCTGTCATTCACTTCAAAAGTTACCACGTGTTTATGAATTCTTTATAAAATCAAAAACAAATAATTCGAATACGAATTCTTGCATTTTTTTCCTGTAAGGACAGCTGACGTGTTTGGCACAATATTTTTACTCTTCAAAGAATACATTTTAAGCTGATAGCGTCTAAATTTACAATTTTTATCTATATTGAGTTTATGGTTATATTTATCGTTCCGATAGGGTTAAATAGTTTTGGGATATCTTGTTTACAAATTAAATAATTTACGGGCGGAAATCTTCAAAACACGAACCACTGTTTTAATAAGCGATAACATGTGCGATTGTCGACGTAAATGAAAGCATCATTGGTATTTCCTACAAGTTTATAAGCAGGATCAAAAGTTATGTATTCAATCTTGAGAATTTAGCGGGAAACCCTGACATGTAATATACGTATATAACACGACACGTGTCTTTAATTACACTCACTCATTTTTAGTGCTTGAAAATATTTTGCTGGTCAGCAATTTATACTGAAAAATTTACCTTCACGAAGAATTTAACCTTTCCAAATTTACATCTTTTTGGCAGATGACAGGCAATTGGAACGAAAAATGAAACAGTTGACTTTAAATGTTAATACTGTGAAATGTGTCTCGTTATTTCGAACATTTATAACATGGTACAATTTTCGTTACAAAATAAAAAACGTATAGTATGTTATATTTTATTTTATTTAACTGTTACTATTATAGAAACATTTATAATAGTAACATAATTAAACATGACAGAAGTCTTGTATGTATTAAGTTAAACTTTTCATATGCACTCTTTTTTATAAAATTCTTACATTTCCCACAAAGTTTTGTGTCATAATTTTTTTATATATTGTACTTAATTTAATATACGTTTATTACGTATTATTAAATTTTATTAAATACATGATCAAAGAAAATGTTGGTCGCATGTTTAGAAACAAATTTTAGTTAGGTTAAAATTATCATAGAGCATATATGCACTTATCTATCAAATTTTCAGGTCGGAATAAATATTATATAAAACCATGCAAAAATTTCAATATAAAAAACAAAAGATGTATTCTTTTAACATAAAAATGTGTTAAATGTAAATCTACTAAATTAAAACAAAGTAAAATGAAATCTGCTAATTACCAAATTTAGGAAGCAATAAGACAGTTTTATATATTGATTAACACATTAAAAGATTATGTTAAAAATTCCGAAGTGAACCTAATCAATTTTCAGGAACATATTATTGGTTTTTACAAAATTAATGCCAGTACATTAAAACATAAATTATAAAATGATTACGTTAAAATTGTAGAAATAGAATTTTAAACAAATTTTTTTTTACCTAATTTTTATTTGGACTCGATCGAATAAAATTAATTCGAATTTAATATGATCCGTAATCTAAAATTTTAAGCAGAAAAATTACCTGATTCTTCAAACTACATTACAGTGAACTCTGGCCTCCTAATTCTACAAAAAAGCAGAAAAATGTATAACTTTGGAGGGTAAATAACGGATACTATAGTATTGTCAAGTAAAATGAAAAATATAGTAGCAACTTGACCTCACTATAAACTTGTCATTGTATTCAGTTGTATTTTAACGACAGCAGTGCCGCCATCTATTCGAGCTTCGTTTTCAGTACACGAGGTTGTATTTTTGATGTCATGATCTGTAGAATATGAAAATAAATAAAATTGGTTTCAAAAATGCTACCAGTTATGCAACTTGTTACAGATCAATTAAAGCGACGTAATACTTTAATGTTACCATCATTGTTAAGGTCTTTATTAATGTATTTTTAGAATCATTCATATAACCAACAATTTTCAAAACGATTACATCAACTTTTTTATGTTACAATTTTTAGACAATTAAGTCCTAGGGCAGGATTTACGCAAAGTGTTCGAAGAGCACGAAATACAGATAAATCAGTATCATCGTTGTTTCAACCTGAACCTGTGAAATCAACCCCGGATCTGAATGTTGGTGCCGAATTAACTGGTGCTTTGAAAAAACGTGATGTTGTACAAATTTTAAGTACTTTTGCAAAAACGAGTTCAGTTAAAGAGTTAAGTGCAAAACATGGATTAGATGGTAATTAGTATTATTTACATTCTGTATCATACATTTATATTGTTTATAAATTGCTTATTCTGAAAGTAACTTTTAAAAGATGCAAAGTTTTCTGTTTATGTTAGTATCAGATCAAGCAGTCAAAAATCAATAATGTGGATACAAACTAATATTATAAAATTGATGCATAAGTTGCAACATGTTTCGGTGTATAAATGAGCCCTAAAGTTGAGAAATTAATTTATTGTTTTTGGTTTTATATTTTTTCTCTTTTTTCAGATGCAATTTTTAATTCAGCTATGGGACATTTTCGTCGATTTTGTGTGGAATCTAAGACACTTCCAACAGATCTGCATATTATTATAAGTGACATTAGTCGAAATGCTGGAAACATTACAGATATATTTCCATATTTTTTACGTCATGCCAAACAAATGTATCCACACCTTGATTGTTTAGAAGAGTTAAAGAAAATCAGTGATTTACGAAATCCTGCTAACTGGTATTTTGATATAACATTTATATAATGCTTATATTAAACTAATTGAAGTATTTTCTCACTTTTACTACTAATATTAGGTATCCTATAGCAAGGTCAAGGAAGAGAAAACTTATATTTCATTCTGGACCTACAAATAGTGGTAAAACTTATCAAGCTTTAAGACGTTTTATGTCAGCAAAAAGTGGCGTTTATTGTGGGCCATTAAAATTGTTAGCTGCTGAAGTTTTTAACAAATGTAATCAAATGGTCAGTAGTAAACAATTATTTTTAAAGAACTTTATTGATTTAGCATATATAATTTTAGGGTACTCCTTGTGATTTAATAACAGGGGAAGAACATAGGTATGCAAAAAATGCATCAGCTCCTGCAAATCATATATCATGTTCTGTAGAAATGGTAAACATACAAAATACTTGTAAGTCTGATCAGTTATATTGAAATAATATCAGCAGAATCTGAATATAGGAACTATTTTGATACAATATTATTAAATATTTTTAATAATTATTATAGATGAGGTTGCTATAATTGATGAAATTCAGTTGATACGTGACCTTACTAGAGGTTGGGCATGGACAAGAGCTTTTCTTGGAATTGCTGCAGATGAAATACATTTATGTGGTGAAAGTTCTGCCATTCCTATAGTATGGTTTATACTTTTATTTCATAAATTATTAAAATAACTAAATTATTAAAATAATTTAACATATTATATTTATTATTGGAATAGATAGAGTCTATATGCCTAACAATAGGTGAACAATTAGAAGTGAAAACATATAAACGATTGACTAAGCTTGAAATAGAAAATATAGCGCTTCGTTCGTTCTGCAATGTTCAGGCAGGAGACTGTATAGTATGTTTTAATAAAAATGATATATTTACGGTATCAAACGCTATTGAAAAACTGGGAAAGAAAGTGGCAGTAATATATGGCAGTTTACCACCAGGTACAAAACTTGCACAGGCTGCAAGATTTAATGATCCCAATGATCCTTGTAAAATATTAGTTGCAACAAATGCAATAGGAATGGGTTTAAATTTGTAAGTTTATAATTAAAAATTGTTTCTTTATTATATAATATAGCATTAAAAAAAGATGTTAATATTATTTCAGACATATACGCAGAATAATATTTTATTCTCTGACTCAGCCAGGTCTAAACGAGAAAGGCGAAATAGAAGTCAGCTTAATTTCTGTGTCATCTGCATTACAAATAGCAGGTCGTGCTGGTCGTTATGGAACACAGTGGGAGACAGTAATGTGCAATTAAATTTATATAAGAATAACTTTATAATAAGTATGACATTTAATACTATTAATTACTTGTATTATATTCTAGGGTTTTGTTACAACTTTTAAATACGAAGATCTTAATGTCTTGAAACAGTTATTGCAAAAGACTCCAGACGAAATAGAGCAAGCTGGACTTCATCCAACACCCGATCAGATTGAATTATATGCTTACTATTTACCAAATGCGCCATTATCAAATCTCATTGTAATATTTAATTGTTTATATCATTTATAGCTTAATTTAAAAATGTAAAGCAGAATTTTTTTCCAGGACATCTTCATTGCACTATGTAGGCTCGATGATTCTTTATATTTTATTTGTAATTTGGACGATTTTAAATTTGTCGCGGATATGATAGAACATATACCTTTACCTCTTCGGACGAAATATGTATTTTGTTGTGCACCAGTTAATAGAAAAGTTCCATTTACGTGTAATATGCTTTTAAAGGTGAGGTAAAAGTTTATTAATATTTGTGTGCTAAGCGGCAATACTATACTTACTTGTATATTTTACTTTGTTCTGTAGTATGCCCGACAATGTAGCAAAAACACTCCAATAACTATTCAATGGTTGTGCCTTCAAATTCAATGGCCTTCGAATGTGCCAATAAATCTTGTCGAACTTGTGAGATTAGAAGCTGTATTTGATGTATTAGATGTATATCTTTGGTTAAGGTAGCCGTATGATATATCCTACTTTTCATCGAATACTTTAAGTTTTAATACTATTTATAATTTGTACAGTTATCGAATGCCGGATATGTTTCCTGATACCGATGGAGTCAGGAATTTGCAAAAAGAATTAGACAAAACTATTGAAGAAGGAGTTCGAGTAATTGCAAGACTGTTCAAAGCAGGTATAATTAATAAAACAATATGTATATGTTATTTATTTAAAAATAGGTTAAGCAACAATATTTAATTTTGTTATATAGGTCTTTCAGGAAAATCGACAGAAAGGTCTGAGAAGATACAACCTAATGGTAATTTATTTAATATTATATATATTAATCTTTATAAAAAATATTATAAATTTGGCATATAATAATCTATTTTACAGAACAATCGCTAGGAAAAAATACGTTAGCTCGTTCATTAATATCACGAGGTCTTTTAACGCCGAAGATGTTAGAACAATTAAAAGTAGAGTGGTCGACGGTAAGGAGCATAATTTTAAAAAATTTCTAATTATTTTTCTTTATTTATTATTACTACAATTTAAAAAATTTCCATAATAATTATTAATATGAAGATAAACAGAAATTTAAAATTATGTATTTATAAAATTTCATATTTGCCAATTTCAGGAAAATAGCAAAGGAAAAACAGTGAACAAAAACTACGAACATAATTCATTTATATCCAAATTTCGCAGATGAAATACATATTTAGTGTTATTACAATTCAATTTATATAAAAATTATAAAGTCATATATTTATATGTACACATCTTCATTTAAAATAAGAATAGATAATGTCGAAGTATTTTCAATTAAAGAAACTTTTTTTTTTTTAATAATATTGATTTCCAAATCCTTGATAAAAAAAGTCTTCTCTTTAAATAATAATGTACATTGGTATAAAGTAAATGAGACATGTATATAAGAATTTCACTCTTTTAATTTTATTTGAAATTATTGTTTCAATATTTTTACAAATTCATATTTGTGATTTCGTTTTCTTATACGCTTAGATTTTTGGCGGAGAGAATGTATTTCTGAGTGGTTTGTTATAAATATGGAACGATTACATGGAAAAGAGAAGAAACTTTTTGTTTGATCTTGTAGTGTATGAGATAGAGAAATGCATCTTGTACATCTTGACAAGTCATTATTCACTAGTAATGGGCATGAAACATGCCTCCATTTTATACCATCTTTATAAGCATTTTTAATGTAATTAATATCCTTAAATCTTTCAATATCGTATATACCTACATAATATATAACAAAATTTAATATTTGATATTAATATTAATTAAGAAGTACAAAATATAAATACCTTGACAGACAATCCTTTGATCAAATTCATCAATAAGTTCTTCTATGTCTATTAAGTTTTGTACTTTTAAATGTTTCCCCTCTCTTATGAGATTGTGAAGTAGTGGGTTAAATTCTTTATTTACAGCAGCACAATGTAATACCATATCACTCTTTATAAACACTTGTTTCTCAGCAAAAGGCATTCCACTCTTTGTCATACCCATATATAAATATACTATTGTTGTTGTGCGGCCTTTAGATGTAACCAAACAGGACCACCCACGTGGTAATAATACTTCTGTACATACTTCAAGTAGATCTTCAAATAACATTTCATTTTTATCAGCATCATTGTACATATTATCTAACTCATCATAATTTAAATTATCTGTCTGACTTTCTACGTATATATTCTCTGTAGAATTAAAATTGTTATCTGTTGATTTTTCCTTATGAAGAATTTCTTTTTTTATTTTATGGTTTGACATTGATTCGTCATCTTCATTGGAGGTATCACAACTTTTGAATGAAGAATCTAAAACTTTGTTAGATGCATTAGAATAAAAGTCTTCTTTACAGGTTTGATTTTGTCCTTCCTCTTCATCAACTTTTACGTCTTCTATCAAGTTTACATCATCAGAAAAACTTCCTTCTTTTAGGCTCATTGTTTTATTCTGCTTTGTTTGGCATGAATTTTGTTTTGAGGAATCTTTCATTTTGGGATTATTGTACGACACATTATTAACATTTGAACCGTTTTCTGAGAATTCTGTATCATTTTGTGAATTTCTTTTAGAAGTATGATTATAATCTACAAATTTATGAGGAAGTTCATATAATGATGAAATTTTGTAATCTTCATTGTAACTTATTTGTATCTTTCCTTCAGTTCTAGGTATCAGAAAATCTCTTTCTTTCTTTGTCAAATCAGAACTTTTTTCAGATTTATATGGTGAGTAACAATTTATATTTACATCAAAATCATCAGAATGTTCCTGAGATTGCGTGTTTTCTTCAAGATGATAATTTCTGCCGGGAACAGCCCCTGGTCTTAATCTACATTTCTTATATTTAATCTATGAAATTAAAAAACATAAATAAGAGTAATAAACTGCAATTGTAATATTATCAATGCAAAGCTAATAAAACTTACAGTTACAACATGTGGTGGCACTCCGCTAACCCAATGTGTAATGATATCATCTTTGTGAAAATGTTTGCTACAAACATATGTATCATCGGTAACACAATAATTTTCAATGGCAATTGCATCTTGCCACTTTTTACGTAATTCAGGATCCTTAGGAGCTGAGAAAAAACTATAAGTATTCCTGTAATTTGTTTCTTTACACAACACACATTTACGCGTCATAATGACACTACGAATGGTACTTTCGCGTTATTGTACTTAAATATTTACAGTATTACAATTTGTATTTGTTTATTATATACATCATATGTTATGCATATGCATATAATTGCTTTGGATATTTTAATTCACTGAAAATCATGTAGGTTATAATGTTTGTATTAAAATTTCAGTTAAAAGAAAATCGTAATTACTTTTAACTTTGATATCATTTATTATTATTCATATGAAATTTTCAGTTAGCTATGTACGTTAAACTCGTTCGCTGGTCACATTGTTTTAAATAACTGTTTCATATGAAGCGTGTTTTTACTCAAGTATGTTCTTCGATAAGAGATACCAATACTAAGAGTTAATTTTGCAACGCATTTTGTGCATTTAGCATGTCAGAATATTTTCAACAGAAAATGTCAACGGGTTAGCATGCAATATTTTAAAACGTTCTTGCAACATTTCAAAATGCCTTATTTATTTGGATCCGAACTTTTACAAGATTTTTATCGCCCTCTAGTGACAAAGTTTTACATAAAAGTAAACTAATCAAATTTTATGAAAAGTCAGTTATAAAAAAATAATCTATTTGCTTATCAGCGATAAAAAATTTTTTTCTGATTTCCTTTATGTTCTCCAATATTATTTCTTTAGTAGTAGCTTGTATTCATTATCAGACGAGTTTTTATTTATTTTGCGCAAATTAGTTTTCATTGGCTTGAGCACTCTTTGTAATCAAACGCAATAGTATGCAATGGACATGCGCAATTGTACTCCATTCTAAAAGAGAAGAAACTAGACGGCATTTTGCGCAACTTGGAGTCTAGGGATTTTCCTAATCACAATAGCGATGCCTTTCTATAGTTTTTTTATCTTCGTGATCATATACTTGGTGAGAAAAAAGGAAGGAACAATGAGAGCAGTTGATAACGTGCTAAATGTACAACAATATTATATAAATATTAATCACAAATTAATACAATTGTTAAGAAATAATCAAAATATTAATTATAAACATAACAAAGATACTTTTTGATATTACATGTTATAATTCTTTCAATACGTTATAAAACATTGTTTTATTTTAACTTTCTGAACGTGTCGCCAGATGGGAGTTCATTCAACTCTGCTCCTTTATTCAGAGGTTTGACCATCTGTTTTTGAAAGCAACCCTTCGAACATAGAGCATTTCGATTGGAGGAGAATCACATTTATGCTCTCTATTTCCATATCGAAAAATTTTCCAAGTTGACGTTGAATGGCGACTAAATAAAGTGGTTCACTTAATCCGATCAATTTGGTGTACCACGAGGAAAATGACAGTGGTCGTGTAATTTACATAGTCTAAAGTACAAACAAACTGTGTAGTGAATAATTATGTGACTGAATGTAAAGGGGTACCATAAAAAAAAGATGTTTCATTACGAATATGAGAAACGGCTGTTGAAGTCAAACAGTGAGAGCCATATAGATAGTCTGGCTGGTTCTGGACTCCATTCATCGGCATATTTTTCGCCAAGTAAAATGATGAATAATAGTTTCGATCGGTTCATACCAACACGATCAGGCAATAATTGGCAGACAACTTTTTCAATGATATCAGAGAATAGTCGAAATGGTATAGTCACGAAAAAAACTCGCGAAAATGGGGAAAGCAATCGCGATGGAATTGCTTACTCGTGTTTACTGAAAAATGAATTACTTGGAGCAAGTATAGAAGATGTTAAAGGACAATGCGAAGAGCGAAGAATCTTATCACCATTAGTTACCAAAAATCTCTTCAAGTATGTTACACCCACGAAAGACCACACATTACTTGATCAGAGTTCACCTTATTCATTATCACCATTAAGTTCTAAAAGTCAGAAGCTCCTGAGGTCACCAAGAAAGGCAACAAGAAAGATTTCCAGAATACCTTTCAAAGTGCTTGATGCACCAGAACTGCAAGATGATTTTTATTTAAATCTTGTTGATTGGTCATCTCAAAATGTTCTTAGCGTTGGCTTAGGTAGTTGTGTCTACTTGTGGTCTGCCTGTACCAGTCAGGTGACTAGACTGTGCGACTTGTCCAGTGATGGTAATAGTGTAACATCAGTTGCTTGGAATGAAAGAGGAAATTTGGTTGCAGTTGGTACTCATTTAGGGTACATTCAAGTATGGGATGTAGCTGTGAGTAAACAAGTAAGCAAGCTACAAGGACATAGTGCAAGAGTTGGAGCATTGGCTTGGAATGGTGAAGTTTTATCATCTGGCAGCAGAGACAGGTTAATATTGCAACGAGATGTTAGAACTCCTTGTGTCGTCAGTGAAAGACGTTTGGGAGCACACAGGCAAGAAGTTTGTGGATTAAAATGGTCTCCAGATAATCAGTATTTAGCCTCTGGTGGCAATGACAATCGTCTTTATGTGTGGAACTTACATTCTCTCTCACCAGTACAAACATACACGGAACATCTGGCTGCAGTTAAAGCTATTGCGTGGTCTCCACATCATCATGGTCTATTAGCCTCTGGAGGTGGTACAGCAGATAGATGCATCAGATTTTGGAATACATTAACTGGTCAACCAATGCAGTGCGTTGATACTGGTTCTCAAGTTTGCAATTTGGCTTGGAGTAAGCACAGCTCAGAACTAGTCAGTACACATGGCTATTCCCAGAATCAAATTTTGGTTTGGAAATATCCAAGTTTAACACAAGTTGCAAAATTAACAGGACATTCTTATAGAGTTTTATATTTAGCAATGTCACCAGATGGTGAAGCTATTGTAACTGGTGCTGGGGATGAAACTTTGCGTTTTTGGAATGTGTTCAGCAAAGCACGTAGTCAAAAAGAGAATAAGTCTGTGCTGAACCTTTTTACTAGCATTCGATAAATTTATATAAATAAATAATAGGTTTATGTGTAATACACATACATACATTCACTTATACATGTACATATATACATACATAATATTACAAATAAAAATGTGTATATATGTGCATATATGCGTGCACGCACACATACATAAATGAAAACATAGTATTCTGGAAATTTACATTATGTGCAACATATATAACATATATATATATACACATACGTACACACAAAATAATTTACAAATGTTTAGTTGCAAATAAGGATTTGAATATATTTAGTTACAGATAAGAATTGAAATTTATAAGCTAAATTTTTATATGCACAGCCTTTAATATAATTAATTTTTATGTGCAATAAGTTACTAATCATGAAAACATGCCCTTACAAGGAAAAGTAAAGCTAATATTATTTTATGCATTTCTTATACAGATTTTTTTTTTATACATGCTGCTTTAAAATCTTATTTGATCAATACATTGTCTATTTCATATATAAAATATATATATATTTTTTTATTTTTTTGTTTTATAATATGTTGATTTTAAAAAAGATTACTTATACATTTATATATTTTTTTTTTATTATAGCAAAATTTAAAATGCATTGATAACTTGTATTCACTTAATATACATTGTTTATTGTGTAATATAATGCAGAAAATGAGTAAGGTCATCTGCAATTTTTAATTGCAATATTACATGTAGTTCCTTTCAAGGGCATATTATATTCCTGTGAGACTACAGATTAGTCTTCAGAAATGTATAGGCTGATTAAATTTTAAAACGATTATATAAATCCTTAAAGACTATCTCTGTAATTTTTACAACCTTAATGAAATTAATTATATATAATATCTAGAAAGAAGGTTGTGTCTTAAATACTGAAATATTTTTCTTTTTAAATAATATATTAATTTATATTTTGCAGTTAGCAAATTGTACAAACAAATTGAAATGTGAGCTATAAAATAAATTCACTTATTTATACAAAAACAAAAAATAATATATTATATTGCTATATTTACCTACATATATATTCAAAAAGAAATTGAAAACATAATTAATGCAAAGATAAAAATTCTAGTTAACTACAATTTGAAATTTATATTGTATAGGTCTTAATAATTATGTATAATCTATTTTCAAAAAACCTTTAAACAATACTTTGAAGTATATGTAGAAGGAAATAAATATATTCTGACATTAAATAATGTGATTTTTTATAAGTAAGTTATTGTATTATATCTTTCACAATATTTCAGACATTGAATAATGCATATCTATATAATAAAATCCGGAACTTATTAATGTTTTCCTTTTAAATGTTATTGTGACTATTTAAACTGTTAATAGCACAATATTGTTTAAACTGAAAACGTTAATGGGTGTAACTTATATTTTATACAAAATATAATTATACAAAATCAGTTTAGATATAGAATATTAAATGCTATGATGTATTTGAAGGAAGTACACTTAGTTTATAAAATTATGTTAGACAATATTTTTGTTTGATTTAAATATACATATGTAACTCTCTTAGGCTACCAGAACCTAAATTCTGAGATTATTATTTACAGAAAGTTTAATAACAGTATTTGTAATAGAACTTAATACTTTCATTATATCTAATAGTATTTTGTGTTACAAAATATAGTTAATATAGTAATATTGTTTATTTATAATGGTATATAATTTTAGAAAAATAATTATACACAAAATTTGTGGTTCAATCCAATAAACTGAAAGTACCACTTGTTTAGCATTTGTTTCCATTATTTGTGGAAATATGTGGTAAATAAATAACCAAAGATATGAAAATATATTTTCATTAAAAAATTAAAATTAATATTAAAATTTTGTATAATAATAACCTTGGGAAAAGCTAAACATTACATTTCTTATATCATCTTACACAATTTTTACCTGAATAATTATCTTGTATTTTTAATCAATAACAAATGTTTATATGTGTGTATTTAAATCAGACACCTACAATAAAATGTATTATTATAGTCTTCTCTTTTGATTTGTAGTACTATTTTACAATATCTAGTTTACATATTTGTTAGGATCACAAACTGCAATGTATTAAACTACATTTATAAAGTTTTAAAAATTATATAAGATTTTTTAATTATATATTTACAACTACATTGTTATATTTGTACAATAAATTTAAATTACGACAGATTGCTTCTCAAATTATGCTTTAGTTAAGTACAAAAATAAGTACTTACAATTTAGATTATACTTGACATGAAACAAGATCATAGAACACAAAAAATATTAATTAAATTTTTACTCCATTTCAATATTTCAGTACATGCAACAATGACATGTTTACATAACTTTTCTAAAAGTTTTTCTATTCAATGTTTATAATTGATTTCATCATATAAAATGAATAATATATATTTTCTTTTAAATTCATACATACTGTTTCATTTTCTATTTGCATAATTTCGTTTGCTTTTTAAATGATCTACGATGATAATATTATTAATATTAGCATTATTATTATTACTTTACAGATCTACATTATATTCATGATTCATGTTATAGTAATTTAAAATTAATTTTGTAATAGTTTTATATTCTACATGTAATCATTTTTATATTTGTCTAGAAAAAGGATATACGTAATTTTAATAGATATGCTTCTATTGTTTGTAATGAAATTTATTTTCCTGAAAATGTAATTGTTATGCATATGTCTTATAATATCTTATATGATAACCAATAAGTACAAGAATGTTTAAATCAATAATATTATATTTATACAATTCAATAATATTAATATAATTTCCAAAAGTCCAAATTCCTATATTTCTCAGTTAAATATCAAATCCTCAAATTTTCAATTTCCTACATGTTTTATGTTCCGTATTTAAAAGTTCATTAGTATGAAATTTTTTCAAAGTCGAATTGTAGGACTATTTATTCCACATCGCTATTTTATCGAAGAAAACACATTATTACTCATTTGCTTTCTTGAAGGTAACGCTGTACAAAAACATTGTTAATTGTTCGACTAATGACAATAGAATCATCCTAGCTAAATGAGTCATTAATTGTAGCTTTAGCACGTAAATATTTACGCAGGTAAATTGTTATTGTTTGTCGGGTACCAAAATGAGCCGTATGAATCAGACATAATTGTTAGGTTCATTAGGGCAAGTGGTGGGGTCCTCTTCCCCTACATTACCTGTTTCCGTAGTAAAGGTTAGGTACTCCGAATTTCAATTTTTGTACGGGGTTTTAATTACATGTCTACTTTATAGATATGTTTGTATTATAAATGATAATAGTTCTATTCGTTTTGGTTACATAATTAGATATTAATTTCTAATATCCACTTATTCAATACAAAATGGTATTGAATGTTTTTAGGCGGGTAAATATGTATTCCCTTTTTAATAATGTGGTTATGTTATTCTTGTATCTTGAAATAAAAAATATTTATATTTATTTGTAATGTATCTAAACTGTGTGTTTAGGCTATAACGTGTTATCGTTATCCATTACTTAATAAAACAGTGAGATTTTATGGTATATATGAACCTCCATATTTAAAGGTTATTTTATTCATTAAATACTGTATATGTATTATATGTTATAACATTATATTAATTTAAATATTATTGCAGAAAGTACATGAGATACCAGTATATCCAATTTTAAATATACAACTTAGGGGATATGTGTACCCTGTAATTGAAAATTATCAATCTTATATTCATAAACTTGCACGTGTTTTGAACATCACTGTTGAAGATGGGTAATTACTGTGCAAAGTGGCACTTCATAGTCTATTAAAAATAATAATTACCATATTTTCTTCTATTTGAAATGTAATAATGTATATTGTTATAATATTTATATTGATATTTTTGTAGGTTTCCATTTCCCCACAGAGAATTTAATGTAAAAAGATTTAAACCAGGAGGTACAGTAATTGACAGTGAATATGATATAAAAATATATGAAAGGGATATACAAGTTTCAGATGTTACAGCCACGAATTGTCCTATTTTTATTAGAATATTAGAAGCAACTTTACCTGAAGGAGTTTCTATATGTATAGATAAGTATGATCCTATGATACAGAACAAAAGAATTATTCCAGATAAGGAATTACTTGAATTGAAATCTCAATTAAATGAGATAATGGAAAGTAGAGCACAATAGAATTTAATTATCTATAGAAAAGAAGGTATTTAATAGTAATGTATCCAATAACAATTTATTCTGAAAATAATTTTTATGCAAACTAAATGTGGACAATATATTTAATAATATAATTAGTAAAAGTTTTATTGTATCAAAATTACATACAGCAAATACATGTCTTTATAAAAGATTTAAATATATGTAAATATAGTTTTATATATTTTTTCTATTAAAATCTAAAACTTTTGTTTATAGAAGTCCAAAATGTACAACCTTTATTTTGGAACCCTCTTCTGATCTTAGAGATTCTTTTGTTTTATCGTTAATCTCGTCTTCTGTAATATACAATATTACATATTATTAGAAAATTGTGTTTAGTTATAAATCTATTATTACTTACTTGATAAAGGTTGAAAATCTTTAAGATAATCTTCGAGACCCAATGGAAGACTTTCTGGTAATTCGCGCTTTGGGTCAGTTAAGTGCACTTGAGTAATTGTAGATCGTTTTTGTTTATGTGATTGACCCTGATAGGAAGGAAGAATTATTTGTTACTAATTATGGAATTTAGTGTACATTCAATTTTCTGCCTTAGTGCAAGTTGTATGCAATTATACTTACAGTACCAGGTACCAATATATGTGTTACTGTATCTGAAAATTTAACCTTTGGTTTTTCACTTGTTGTTAGTGTTGTATCTGTGACAGTAGAAAAGGGAGAACAGGGTATAGAAGCAGAAGTGGATATAATAGGAAGTGGTGGTACATTAGAAGATACTTTAAAATGCTTATTAATACTACCATTTGTACTATTTTGTGATGATACTAATTTTGAATGCCTATTATCAAATCTGTTTTGTATGCTGTACATAGAAGAGAATTGTGAACTACCTAGTTCTATATTATTAGTGGAGGAATGCATATCGATATTATCACAACTTCCATGAAATGAAATGTAATCAAAATCGTAATTCAGTCTGTATCTAGAAGGTTTAATGTTACTGTATTTGTGTTGATCTTGTAAAATATTAGATGTAGAATTTTGTTTTTGCAATAAATGCGATGTGACGTTCCTTGATCTTATAGATGAAAATTTTTGAACAGATTCATCAATATCTGCTAATCCGGATGTACTTCTAGATAGAGGAAGATTTTTTCTTGGAAGATTTTGAAAGTAATTTGTAAATGAATTTGTTATAGAAGATGGCAGTGGTGGAATATTAAAATCTACTTGTTTTTTTTCCACAAAAGGTTGTTGCAATTTGATAGTGCCATGGTTATCTTCAGTACTAAAACTCACTGTATTACTATTACAGGAATCTTGTACTTGATTTTCGAGAAAATTAAATGAAGTTGATACAAGATTTCCATGATTACTTTGAAAATTAGATGTCAATTTGTTTGTGGCAATGGAATCTGTAAGTGTTTTTGATATAAAGTCGGTTGACGCACTAGATGATTTTATACTTTTCAAAGGAGACAAAGAAACAGTCGAATCAGATTTGCTACTTATTAAATTGTTAAATGAAGTGTTATATTGATTTGAAATGTCTGCACCAAAAGATGTAGACATAATATTATTATCTATATTATCTAATGAAGATCTTAACAAATCAGAGGAAACATTTGGTGTAACTGGTTCATATGTTGGATTGTTGAAAGGAGTTGACATAAAACTATTGTCCCCTACCAAATTTGGCGGCATTGCATTGCTGCACACATTATCAAGAGGATATTGCATTTCATCAAGGAGAACATTATTTAACTGTTTGGTCTCTACAGAATTTTCAGTAGGTCGATTAGATGATATTTTACGTTCGTGTAAAGATAAACTTCCAAATGAAGTAGTCATTAAGTCATCAGAGATGTTACTAAAAGATTGTGAATTGTTGCTAGATGTTGCTGTAGTTGTTGATGTTGGTTGTGTATGTGTTTTATATAGCGATTTATTGAACGATGTTGTTGTAAAAAATGTATTTGAAAGTGAGAAATGTGATGAATGATTAAAGGAAGTTGTTGTAAGAGTGTTATTGTGTATACTGAAAGATGTAGATTCCATAGTACAATTATTTTTTTCGCTAGTTAAAGTATCAGTGAATGATGTAGGCAACATGTTTTTATTAGGCGAATGTGGATGGAGAACTGGTAAGGGCGGAATTTGACTGATGGATTCCTTTTTATAATTATGATTTTTAGAGTGTTTTGTGTCAATATGATTCTCTTTGGATGAACTTTCACTTTCATCACTACAAGACTCTCCTTTATCACTCGTTGAATCAGAACACAATGAGCATGATGCTCTAGAGCATGTGGAATCTGAAAATGTTCTCTTATAGCATTTTGCATGAAACTGAACTGCAAACATCTTAGTTCATTCTTACGTGAGCTACTACAGCTGTTTGATCTACTTAATATACGTTCAGCATTTTCTTTAGCTGCAGTGGCCATTGCTGTATCATTTACAACTAATGCATAAAAATGTATATCCATAAAAAGGTCATGATCATTTAAATCTATAGCAAGTCTAAAGGCCTTTTCAAACATGTGATACCTACAATATTTAAGATTAACTTTATATGTAACATCATAACTCCTACAAAATAAGGTATATATTATATACCTTAATAAGTGGTGGAAAAATCGCCTTGTTAAATCTCTGATTTCATCTCCATATTCTTCTTCAATAACTTGACTTATTGGTTTAACTGGGACATGAAAACTACCCAATGCATTCTGTATAAGATCTAAAGAAGATCAAATTATTTTTACTAAATATATAAATGAATTAAAAAATAATATTAAGTCTTACTTTCGTGCTCTGTTGTCAAAGGTAACTTGAATAAGTAATTTAAAATTTGATTCAGTGCATGCATACACACACGAGGATGTGTATCCCAATTCATGGCCAATAACAAAGAAGTTGCTTGTTCAACTTGAGATAAAGATAAATATCTTTTGACCAATACATCACCGGTAAAAGAATTTCCTTCCAACATTTTTATGACACCTATAGGACCTCTATTAATAATATTATATTAATACAAATTATCCTCTTATATTTAATTTACTTTATAAAATGAAGATTGTAATATACCGTTGAAAAATTAATAGCAATAGCGAATTTCCACGGTTATGTAAATCAACATAACTATTCAAATCATTTTTTTTATTCCATTCCACACGTAGTAATGCCGGTTGAATTCTATAGTAATTATAACCAGTGAGTTACACTTATTAGAACACATTTCAGCAAGGGGTTAAGGAATAAACGATTATAAAATAATACCTGAAATATGATGATAAATCAAGAATGGTAGTTTGTGTTGCTTCTTCACTTAATGTCTGACTTTTAATGCAAGATAAAGAAATGTCAAAATGTTGAAATTGACCTTTGTCATTCCCAATAACAAATATTATTCCATCACTGTGCCATGATGCTAATGTTGGAATCTTAAAAATGAATAAACATATTTTCTTTAGTTTTATATGTATAGCTATAAATATATACATATAAAACTTACAAAAGCTGCTTTCACATTGGTAGTAGTGCCTCTAGTTTGATCATAAATCATAACAGAACCATCTATGCAACATAGTAACAACAATTCCTGAGTAGGTGAAAATTTGATATAACTTGTATGTGTAGGTAAAGGCACAGAGACCATTGCTATCCTTTGAAGTTTATCTTGCTGAGAAATTTCATATGTACGCCACTCTATGGTCACCTCCCCCTATATCATACTTATGATGTGAAGTATTCAGTTGAAAAAGTAATGTTATCAGAATAATTAAAATAATAAATGATACACAACTATTACCTTCCTTGATACTTTTTGTTCTACAGAATGAATAATATTATCATTATTAGTATCAAACATTATACACAATGGGTCAAACTCACTGCGTATATAACAAATTAACCCTAATTTTGCTCTGAAAGTAAAAATATACTGTATTCATGTGCTTTCATTAAAGAATGAAGAAAGCTATATTTTATATACCCTAATAAGCGGTAGAGATGTATATTTGCACGGTCATGTTCTTTCACTGCTGGACTCCAAGGATAAACTTCATTAATAGTAGATTTCCACCAAATTAGTATCTATAACGTTTGAAAATTAAAAAATGAGAAACTGGGTAAAAATTGTAACTTATTATAAGTTGATAATATTGTAACATGTTTACCAAGTCACCGCACTTATTGGTTTGTATTTTCTTGTCCAGCCTGCGCCCATTGGGTCCAAACAAATCAATAGTAGACAATTTTGGCTCAAGTTTACTGATTTTGTCAAAAACATGACGTTTTGATCTTGTAAAGTGTACATGAGTTACTTGATTATCGTTGTAGGTACAAAATATATAATTTTTAGTAATTATCACTAAAAATATGAACAATTATAGATTATCCCAGCATATTGCCATAGAGCAAACACATTAACATAAATCATATGAAATATAATAATTACCATCTGATATATGCTCCAAAAGTTTTCCTACCAGGTATTTATCAAAAGTTATTTTATATATATCACCAGTAGCAATGTTAACTTGTATTTGTATTATTAAGGCATTAGTTAACATTAATTGTATAACACAGTCATCGTACCACTGACAATATACAATTGAATTGTCTTTTAATTGTTCCTATAAATTTGGAAAGTGATTATAAATGTTTGCAAGTCAGTAACTTAGCTGATATTTACCTCTAAATATTTAATACAATCTTTTAACTTGTTTCCTTTCTTATTTGTTGGTACATATATCATACCACGTTTCTGACAATAAGATCTCTTTCCTTCTTCATAAAAACTATCGATACGTTTATCATGGTAACTGCAATAATATTTTAAAGTTTCCAATTCATTTACAATTAATGTTTCATATAATATTATGCAGAGTTATTCAATTTTAAATATTACATGAAGAATATAATTGATCACAAACATAAATTTATTTATCTTACCGGAATGCACCAAAATCTGTGCTCTTTATGTTAATATTATCATCGAATGTCCACAAGTTTACTTCACCCAATAATGTAAACATTATAAAAAACAAACACTCTAAAGTAGTAGAATGTTTACATTAAAACAAACATAAACAACCTCACATTAAACAAACGAACGATGCGTTATATTATATTACAAAAAAGTTTAATTTTCGAAAGCTTAAATACGCATAAAAACCACAAAAAACAATATACCATTGTATTTAAGAACTCTCTAAAGAGTTATTGTTCACCATTTTGTTACAGGACGCTGCTTTATTGACAGGCATTACAATTCTAACCTAATTTTTATTTTATTGCATAAAAGGTTGCAGTACATGGGATATGAAATCCTATAAAATGGCAAATAATTGTCGGATAGTAATATGCTAAGAAGATATTGGCAAGGTATTTATAGCTTCATTTTAAGAGGTTTTTTAAAATTTATATTTACGCGCGTGCTACTGTAAAAAGGTTACAGTAGCGTTATCTGTTGGTGAATGAAAGAAGATAAAAAGGAAATTTTATTCTATTCTGTATAATCAGTTCAATCGATATGGTAGTTATAGAGAATTGCAGAGTATTACTTTACTTGCAGATGTAATTTCAGTACAAAATAGCATGCGTCGGTAAGTGTTAGAGGAAATTGGAACATGTTTTCCGAATTTTCGAATATAGAGCTTAAAATTTAGTGTAAAATCATTTATTACAATTTATTATGATCCCAGAAAAATTTCTGAGTACCAAAACGTAAATATTCGGCGTTTTACAGAAAAAAGCAATCTTTTTATTTGAGTAGTGCGACGCGTGCCCGTCAGATGGCGCCATTTATATTTTTTCAAATAGCGCGCGCAAATATTTCAAAACCACATAACGAATTAATCTTCCAAATCTACTTCCGACTATTCAAGTTAATTAGTTCATAACGCACTATCGTTTATACCATTTTTTACAAATTAAATTGTTTTTTTAATTAAAAATACTAATTGTAACATTTAATTATAAGTTGGGAATTAAAAATGAGAAAAATTGAAAAATATGAAATAAAGAACTAAGAAACAAGTTGCATGAATATTATCGTGCGATTACACGACGTTTGATATGCCAACGAATTGTCCAATAAATCGTGAGAACGTGTCATGTGTTCCAATGATAAACACTTGGATGAGTAGGAACAGTGAGCAAGCACGATTACACACATTAAATCGCGCAACAGATATCAAATATTTTGCGTATCATTAAAGGGTACACAATACAAAAATATACAATCGGATACAGCTGTTGTCACGATTAAAAGTGGAGGAGAACTGTCGTTTTTCCGCTAACGATGCTCATTATTGATACTAACGATGCTGATGAAAACATTCTGTCTGTAACAGCAGGTGCAATTAAAGATTTCCGTATTTATTCTTATTTTAATTTATTTGCTTTTACAAAATTATTTCTACTTTTTTTTTTTAAATAAATTATATCTTTATATTGGTTAGGTTAGGTTAGGTTAGGTTTTATATTGGTTAAGATATTAGTTAATATTGTTAGTTAATGTTGTTAAATATAATAGTTATTAATATTATAATTAGTGGATATTATTAAATGTAATAGTTATTAATATTATAGTTAGTGGATATTATTAAATATAATAGTTATTAATATTATAGTTAGTTGATATTATTAAATATAATAGTTATTAATATTATATTTAGTGGATATTATTAAACATAATAGTTGTTAATATTATAGTTAGTTAATATTATTAAATATAATAGTTATTAATATTATATTTAGTGGATATTATTAAACATAATAGTTCCTAATATTATAGTTAGTCAATATTATTAAATCCAACATTAATATTATTGACAATAGTAAATATTACACAGCTCAAAAACAATAATTTATAAAATTATGCTTCTATAAAATTATACTACTCAATTTTTTAAAATTACTGAAAAATACTGTATGCACAGTGATGTAATATGTAACAGGTCGATTTGTCATAATAATATCAGAGGATGTAAATCATTTTTAGTTGATTCACGTTCAACTAACTTCATAGAAGGAAATATGAGATCCTCCGTCAACGCCAAGTTTTCACAGCGTTTCTATAACATGCTGCAATAATATTAAAAATCTAGTAAAGTCTGCCTCATTTATCACAATAGTTCACTTTTAATCTGTCTCACAATTGTAAACTATTTATTTGATTGTTTTTGTAGTTTTTTTTACTCTCATTCTTTTTTTATTTTTATTTTTATTATTCATTACTATTCTTGTTATTTATTATTGTCTTTTTATTTTTATTTTTATTAATCATTATTATCTTTGTTATTTATAATTGTTTTTTATTTTTTTTTAGCCAGTATACTTTTTTATTTTTATTTTTTATCTAATATTTTTTCTTGTTCTTATTTTTACCTTAGTCTTTCAAGAAATAAGAGCTACCTTCTTATTGAATTTAACCTAACATTTTTTAAACGTAATTTTAAAAAGAAAATTACTTAAAATTGTTAAGTTATAATATTTAGTTAAACGTTGTTAAATTATTATGTTTACTTCATAAAGAAATTAGAAAAGTTTATTTACCAGCAAAGTGAACATTTACTTCGTATCATTTCTCTTCTGATTACATCCTCGGTTTATCCCATTAGGGTCTTTCAAAGTGCTTTCGGTATGCTATTCTCAGTTCTAAACGGAACGCAGTGGAAACAATGAACAAAGAAACAAGTTTTGAAACGAAGACGAAACACACGCTATGCTTCGATACTATTGGATAGTTGTATAACTCCTTAGAATTGACTATGGTATTCGGTTACCATTTCGTTGCTCGAATACAATGTTCCCTCCGTTGCTTACAATATCTTCATATATCCAGTTTAACTACTGCGTATTATGACCTTCTGTTGGTTGACACGGAGAATCACTCTTGCAAATTGGTTATCATTTTTTAGGTTATTTGTGTTATATTGATTCACTGTTTAAAAACGGCAGCCATTTTGCTGCAACATTACGTCTGGCCTCGAGAGGTCATTTATGAGTTTCTTAGTTTTAAGGTTTTGAAGTTTTATTATTGTAAGATTGTAAGATTGTAAAATACTCAAAGCTTTCAAAGTCCCAAATTCCCAAATTCCCAAATTCCCAGATTTCCAAATTCCCAATCTCCCAAAGTCCCAAGCTCCCAAGGTCCCACGCTCCCAAAATCCCAATCTCTCAAATTCCCAGATTCCCAAATTCCCAATCTCCCAAAGTCCCAAGCTCCCAAGGTCCCACGCTCCCAAGGTCCCACGCTCTCAAAATCCCAATCTCCCAAATTCCCAATCTCCCAAAGTCCCAAGCTCCCAAGGTCCCACGCTCCCAAAATCCCAATCTCCCAAATTCCCAGATTCCCAAATTCCCAATCTCCCAAAGTCCCAAGCTCGCAAAGTCCCAAGCTCCCAAGGTCCCACGCTCCCCAAATTCCCAAGTTCCCAAATTCCCAAAGTCCCAAATTCCCAAATTCCCAAAGTCCCAAATTCCCAAATTCCCAAATTCCCAAATTCCCAAAGTCCCAAATTCCCAAATTCCCAAAGTCCCAAATTCCCAAATTCCCAAATTCCCAAATTCCCAAATTCCCAAATTTTCAAATTCCCAAAGTCCCAAATTCCCCAAGCCCCAAATTCCCAAAGTCCCAAATTTCCAAAGTCCCAAATTCCCAAAGTCCCAAATTCCCAAATTCCCAAATTTCCAAATTCCCAAATTCCCAAATTCCCAAATTCCCAAAGTCTCCAAAGTCCCCAAGTCCCAAAGTCCCAAAGTCCCCAAGTCCCAAAGTCCCCAAGTCCCAAAGTCCCCAAGTCCCAAAGTCCCCAAGTCCCAAAGTTCCAAATCCCTAAATTCCCAAATTCTCAAGTCTTCAAACCCCAAATTCCCAAAATCCCATATCCCCAAATTTCCAAATCCCCAAAATCTTGAAAATCCCCAAATCCTCAAAGTCCTGAAAATCCCAAAGTCCCAAATCCCCAAATCCCTGAACTTTCGACCCGAAATTCCTTCAACTCCCAAATCACTGTAACATTAGTAGCAGACGTAGTAGACGGTTAGAACACGTTACGAGCTTCAATAGCTGCGAACCAATTTTACACGCAATGTTAATTAGCAACCTGCACGTACAATAGTCCTTCGTATGTCCTGCCCGCATTTAGAACGGCAAACGCGGTGTGGGAATTTCGATGGTCCCTTTGGTGTCTCTTCTAATTTTACGTCTCCGCCTACGTTCAGTGTCACTTTAGATTTTGACTTTATTTCGCGCGGGAATTCTGAAACCTTCGTATTATTAGTTCATTCACTACATATTATTAGTTCGTTGACCGATGTCAGGCACAGATTGTGAACTTTGTTTAACACATATTTAGTAACTGTTAATTTTAATAAAAGAATAATACTTGTTCTTCAGAAATGAATGCTTGTTCTAATATAACACGATTTGGATATTATTTTGCTTATTAAAATTAATTTTTTAATGTCTTGATATTGAAACCAGCACTTGTATACCACATTGCTCTGATTTTTTTTTATTAAAATGAGCTTTTTAGTTGTAGTATGACATTCATAGAGAATTTAAAAAATTTGAAATTGTGGAAATTTAAAAAAAAATTACAGAACGTATTAGTTTTACAATTTTTTTATTATTCCACCACGCTTGTTCTACAAAAAGTACTTGAATGTGAAAACACCATTAATTTAAAGCGACTACATGAATTTTATTATTTAATATTATACTTCTCCTTTTGAGAATACAATTATTTTTCTGCCAAATTATGTAGGCATGCAATATGGAACACATTGAGTGCATGAAACATGTTCCACTCTTTTGCATCAACTTCAGCGAAATTACGTGATAGTCGTATGATTGATTTCTGACTTTTAACAAGTAGCGTTTGCAAAAACCAATTAACATGGAGTGAATGGTGTACTCTTGTTTTGGAGCCTCCCACGCTCTGAATATTTCTCGTATTTTGTAAAATTAACTGTTATTGTTCTTTGAAAATTAAAAATTAATAATTGATAATGATTTATGGGATGAATTAGGTAAGTTAATTAGGGAAGAGTTTTGAGGAAGGTTAGTTTGAAGAAGGTTAGTTTAAGGAAGGTTAGTTTGAAGAACGTTAGTTTAAGGGTTTAAGGTTAGGTTAGTTTTATAGATTTTTGTAAGGTTAGGTTAATATGATGTACATAATGGCATCAAAAGTCTAATGGTAACTAAATAATTCTTAATTACTTTTCTCACTTTAATTATTCCTTGATCACCCTTTATTATTTGTAAATATAATTTTGGATAAACTTCTAAGAATTTTGCAAATTAAATTCCTTGTAAATTTTGAAATTTTAGTAAGTATAATAAAGTTGTTAAAAATTGTACAAGATTATAGTGTTACATATTAAATTTTTAGAGAATATTTAATGGTTTACTTCATAAATACTTCAACATACATAATTCTTCAATTATAATAACTATTACTACAAGAAAGGAAGTAGTAAAATAATTAAAGATTGTTCACTCTTAAAATTCAAAAAATAAAACAATTGACTGCAACATAAAATTAATACAAGTGTCATAATATGTTATAATACATTTTCTTAATTATATAAAAATGTGTTTTAATCATTAACAAAAGATATATAAAACATGAAATAATATCACAAAGCTTTAAAATTGATCGAAGAAGCATATCCACCCGATAATGCAATATGCGTGATAGGCCTGTTATCGCGAGACCATTAACTACAAGAATATGAAGCACACAGGTGATGACTAACTCCGGTATCTATTAAATTACTTTCGAGTAAAGTCTAGCAGGACTTTTCGAGTACAGCCACATGCTCGACAAACATACTTTGATCGTGTTCATGAATATTTTTATCATTTAACTACGCAGTTAACAATTCTTAATAACATATATTGCATATAAAGTAACATATTGCGAGTAACATATATTATACAACATATGTTATATTTAACACACATGTATTGCATGTTACACATATTATAAAAAGACACACATGCACCTTACACATTAAAATTATATGATACATATACAAATTGCAAGAAATTAAAAAATCCTAATTCCCAAACCTCCAACTTTTCAAATTCTTAAATTCTCAAATTCCTAAAACTTCAAATCTTTAATTTTTCAAATCCTCCAATTCCTAACCCCTTTAACACACATGTATTGCATGTTACACATATTAGAAAAAGACACACATGTACCTTACATATTAAAATGATATGAAAAATTTAACAAATTGCAAGAAATTAAAAAATCCTAAATCCCCTAAGTCCCAAACCTCCAACTTCTCAAATTCTTAAATTCTCAAATTACCAAAACTTCAAATCTTTAATTTTTCAAATTCCCCAATTGCCAATCCCTTAAATCCCTGACTTCCTAAATCCCCAAGTCCCTAAATCCACAAATCTCTAATTTCTTAAATCACAAAATTCCCAAACCTCCAACTTCTCAAATCCCCAATTTCCCAAATCCCTAAATCCACAAATCCCTAATTTTCCACATCCCCAATCGCCAATCCCTTAAATCCCTGCCTTCCTAAATTCCCAAATCCCCAAATCCCCAAATCCACAACTTCTCAAATTCCTAATATCCCAAATACCCAGATTCACAAATCTCTAACGTTCCAAATCCCCAAACCTTCAAATCTTTAATTTTTCAAATCCCCTAATTTCCAACCCCTTAAATCCCTGACCTTCTAAATCCCCAAATTCCTAAATCCACAAATCTCTAATTTCTTAAATCACAAAATCCCCAATTTCTCAAATCCCTAACTTCTCAAATTCCCAACTTCCCAAATCCCTAATTTTCCACATCCCCCAATCGCCAACCCCTTACATTCCTGACTTCCTAAATCCCCAAATCCCCAAATCCATAATTTCTCAAATTCCTAATATCCCAAATACCCAAATTCACAAATCTCTAACGTTCCAAATCCCCAAACCTTCAAATCTTTAATTTTTCAAATCCCCTAATTTCCAACCCCTTAAATCCCTGATCTCCTAAATCCCCAAATTCCTAAATCCACAAATCTCTAATTTCTTAAATCACAAAATCCCCAATTTCTCAAATTCCCAACTTCTCAAATTCCCAACTTCCCAAATCCCTAATTTTCCACATCCCCAGTCGCCAACCCCTTAAATCCCTGCCTTCCTAAATCCCCAAATCCCCAAATCTCCAAATCCACAACTTCTCAAATTCCTACTATCCCAAATACACAAATTCACAAATCTCTAACGTTTCAAATCCCCAAACTTCAAATCCTTAATTTTTCAAATCCCCCAATCTCCAACCCCTTAAATCCCTGACCTCCTAAATCCCCAAATCTCCAAACCCCCAACTTCTCAAATTCCCAACTTCTCAAATCCCTAACTTCCCAAATCCCCAAAACCTCAAATCTCTAATTTTTCAAATCCCCCAATCTCCAACCCCTTAAATCCCTGACCTCCTAAATCCCCAAATCCCCAAAACCTTAAATCTCTAATTTTTCAAACCCCCTAATTCACGACGAACAAATTCGAAAATTTCGACAGTGATTAAAATCGAAGCAGCAGCAAAGACCGCAAACTAATTCGGTCACGAAAGAGTTAAATGACCCTCGAACTCGTGTCACCTTCAACAAGTTTCATATCGAGTTCTGCACCAAAGATTCCATGTACAAACCGTATATACATACATGTGCGACATACATGTACACCTCGCGTATGATAATACATATATCGTTTCGTGTATAGCGCATTATAAATGTACGAATTACGTGTGTAGGGTGTTCCACAAGTACGAACGACGTGTAGGGTGATATACGTACACGAAAACCACCCACGGTGTCTATGTGCTTTACAAGCATGCTCCATGGGAGATGTCCTGCGCCACGCTAGTTTTCGCACCCGTAAAAGAACCAACGCGCAACGTCCCCTTCGTTCATTCACAAACCACCTGCTCGGCGAGGAACTATCCAGTTCCTGGATTCACCTGCTTGTCAGTCACCAACTAACCACATAAGGAGGATGTGGAATGGCAGGGTTTTCGGTTTGTCGGCCGGCATTACCGTCTGCTTCGTTATGTTCCTGCTTGGTGTTACCGGTACTTACGCTAAACGTGAGTAATTTTATTCTATTTTTCTTATGATATTTTTTGTGCGAGGTACTTTTTATGTGAGGTTGCGAAATAGCTAGAATTGTGCGATATTTTAGGATATTTTGGGATATTTTGGATATTTTGTGTGCTTAGGGAAGTTTTCTTTGCAATTTGTACGTTTTGAGGATTTTTTGTGGGGTAGTTTAGAAACGGGAAACGTAGTTAATCATTTTAAAAGAATATGTCGATAGATTTAGGTATTTTTAATGAAGGACAACTTTTTGGTGACTTTTGTGCTTTTGTTGAATTTTAGAATTTTTGGGGGGTTTGTAGTTTGGAAATGAGAAGGTTTAGTTGTTGTATAGGTAACAAGTTTGTATTAATTTTTAAGGAAGTAAATCTGGGTAGTTTGTGTGGAAGACAGCTTTCTTGGTGATTTTTGTAATTTTGTTGGTTTTTAGAATTTTTTGGGGGTTTGTTGTTTGGAAGCAAGAAAGTTTAACTGTTATGTAGTTAATAATTTTGTATTAATTTTTAAGGAAATGAATCTAGGTATTTTTTATGAAAAATAGCTTTTTTGGTGACTTTTGTAATTTTGTCGATTTTTAGAATTTTTTGGGGGTTTGTTGTTTGGAAGCAAGAAAGTTTAACTGTTATGTAGTTAATAATTTTGTATTAATTTTTAAGGAAGTAAATCTAGGTATTTTTTATGAAGAATAGCTTTTTTGGTGACTTTTGTAGTTTTATCGGTTTCAATAATTTTTTGTGAGTTTCTAATTTAAAAATGAAAAGGTTTAACATCTGTGTTAATAATTTTGAATAAATTTTTGCACAAATATGTCGATGTTAAATCTACTTCTCACAAAGAATATTTTTTTATCTTTTCATTTTAATAATTTTAATAACCAATGATTATCTTCATTACGATAATTATACAATTGTTGAACTTTACCAATATTTCTTGAAGAGAATACATTTATTTAAACAATAATTACTAATTGAAGCCTGAAAGTGCAAAATATTTCACTGCTTCCAGTATTAATTTATACGTAATTAATTAATAAAATGGTTATTACATGAAAATCAACGTGACATTTCCAATTAAGTGATGAAAGGGGAAGAAGGTTATTTTATTTTATATTAAATATTTATTAATTAAAACTGTCGTCATTAATTTTTATTTCGATTTATTTGGATTTCTGTTTTTTCAATTTTTGACTTCTTAAGTTCTAATTTTTTTAGATTCTTAGATTTCTAAATTTCTAGATTCCAAACTTTTAAAATTCCACAATTCCCAAATTCCACACTTCCCAAATTCCACAATTCCCAAATTCCACAATTCCCAAGTTCCATAATTTCCAAATTCCACAATTCCCAAATTCCACAATTCCCAAATTCCACAATTCCCAAATTCCCAAATTCCAAAATTCCCAAATTCCACAATTCCCGAATTCCACACTTCCCAAATTCCACAATTCCCAAATTCCACAATTCTCAAATTCCCAAATTCCATAATTCCCAAATTCCACAATTCCCAAATTCCACAATTCCCAAATTCCACAATTCCCAAATTCCGCAATTCCCAAATTCCGCAATTCCCAAATTCCCAAATTCCGCAAATCCCAAATTCCGCAATCCCCAAATTCCCAAATTTCGCAAATCCCAAATTCCGCAATTCCCAAATTCCGCAATTCCCAAATTCCACAATTCCACAATTCCACAATTCCACAATTCCACAATTCCACGGTTCCAAAATTCCAAAATTCCAAAATTCCAAAATTCCATAATTCCATAATTCCAAAATTTCCAAATTCCCAAATTTCCATCTTTCCACATTTCTGAACGTCTACATCCAAACCTTGAAAAGTATATAAATTTCAAACATTGCGATTTCCGTATTCCAAGATCCCTACATCCCCAAATTCCTACATCCCCTAATTCCTACATTTCTATTCCTTTGTCTTCGTGCCACAAACCCCCGTATTCCTATATATCCACTCTTCTATATCTCTGCACCCTCACATCCTTGCATCCACACATCTTCGCATCCTCACATCCTTGCACTCCACATCCCTCTCCCTAAATACCCACTTCTCAATCTCCAGTTCTCCAACTAAAACAAAAAGAATATTTAAGAAAACTTCCCTCGTCGTATATTAATGAATGCACAATCAAAAGATGTACCACAAGCTCTAAAAAAAGAAATCCCATAAAAGAATAACAAGAAAATTTCAAAGCAGAATTTATGCGAGCTCATGAAATTCATCTATGAAACTCCATCAACGAAGGATTTTGAGACAACCAATTTGACTTGCAGAACTACCCACTTTTCTGAATAGTTCGCGTCGAATCAATTAAGTGGAAACCGAAAAATAGAGTGTTCGAAAGCAGGGAGGCTTAAAGGTCGTATAATAGCGAAAGAAAATGAAATTCTGCTCCACGTAGGACGCTTAATTTTCTAGCATTCTCGATTATCTTTACATAATACTGCTGGTAATTGGCTATTCAATTCTTTCGGGTCGAAATTCGATGAGGTCTTACGAGGACTAATGCGTCTATTGTTTTTGATTACACAGAAATAAAGACAGTTCCTGATCAGAAAATGATAGGGGTAAATTTCTTGCATTTCTCCTCTAGACGGAACCGCCATTGTTGTTATTTGCGGACATGGACCTACAATATGTAATTAAAATCTTATACAACACGACTAATTCTATTTTAGATGAGGAGGATAAGGAGGATCATTGGTGAGGGCTATGTAAATTGATATCTAATTATGGGTCTATTAGTGTGTGGGGCCATTGTATATTGATTTTTACGTTTCTTCAGAAATCTGATATCTGCAATTTTTAAGGACCTCACTATGTACACAGTACAGTGAAACTTTTTAGAACTCATGTACAGTAGTCAAACCACGAGTTGGCGCGTGTAAAAAAGCTTCCACTTCAACTTCGACTAACAAGAATAATAACAACTGCTGAGAAGCACTATCTCACTCTCGTCTGTCCTTGTTTTTGGCCTAATGTACCGACCGTGAGCCAATTGCACCGCCGAAAATACGTGTGGCGTCCATTTTTCTATTCCGACCAATTGCAGCTCTTCTAAACACGTCAACTCACGCGCCAACTCGTGGGTTGGCATCGGTACCCTTGCCTCATGATTTATTCGCGTCGGTCAGAACTAATCACTGCTGCAATACTAAAACAGATGAAGAAAGTTAAAATATTATATCAATTTAGTATTATTCGGTTGACTATGTAAACTGCCGAGGCTCTTCTAAACACGTCAGCCTCACGCGCCAACTCGTGGGTTGGCATCGGTACCCTTGCCTCATGATTTATTCGCGTCGGTCAGAACTAATCACTGCTGCAATACTAAAACAGATGGTGAAAGTTAAAATATTATATCAATTTAGTATTATTCGGTTGACTATGTAAACTGGTGCTCTTCTAAACAGCTGGGTTCATGCGCCAACTCGTGGGTTGGCATCGGTAGTCGCTTTCATATAATTCATTGTCTTCTTACACTTTCTGCTGTAATAATTTATAACACGTTTATAATAATACATTCTCAAACAAGTTTCTTAATTTTGCAGCACTGCAATTTACTTCATTTCTTGATTTCTTTTCGTACATTAATTGTTCATTTCTTTTTGTACATTATTAAAATTATATATCTTCTGCAAAGTTTGTTCATTTTGAATTGTTTACACCTTGATGACATTCTTATATTTGACGTCCTTTTTAATGTACAACCCCGAAAAGGTAAATAAGTCAAAGAAATGTAAGCACGTCAAGGAAGGAATGTACTCAGTAACGAATTGAATAAATTGTACACTGATAAGAATGACATAATGACTTTCAAGGCAGTGCTATTCTTCGCCCCCGCGTGTACGAACAAGATTCTTTTCATGTTCGTCCGCTTCCGGCGAGAATGGCAAACTATTACACTCGAAACGTGCTTCTAGGAGATATGTGTCAATTTAGACCTTTCATATTCGAATAAAATTTTGAGACGCTGCGAAAGAATGATGTTATATTGTTTTTTTATGTGCTGAAGTACTTACTTGACTGATACGAAATTTATGAGAGCGTGTTTTACGAGATGGAGGAAGAGTCACTGCGGACAGTTAAATAAAATATAGAAGTATGTAGTACATCAGTTTTTATTAAATTGTAGTGGAAGTTTTGATGTATTGTATTTAGAGAATGAGTGGATTGATTGTTGGATTTCTAAACTGGTTTCTAAACTTCCAGATTTTTTAGTTACAGATTTCTAAAGTCCCGACTTCTTAAATCCCTGACTTACTAAATCCCCAAATCCTCAAATATTGAAATCTTTAATTTCTTGAGTCACCAAATCCCTAAATCCTCATCTTCTCAAATCTCTAAATTCACAAATCGCTAATTTTCCACATTTCCTGATTTCCAACCCCTTAAATCCCTGACCTCCTAAATCCCCACTTCTCCAAGCCCGCAACTTCTCAAGTCCTTAACTTTTCAAATCCCCAAAACCTCAAAACTCTAATTTTCCAAATCCCCAAAGCCTCAAATCTCTAATTTTCCAAATTCCCAATCTCCAATCCCTTAAATCCCTGACTTCCTAAATCCCCACTTCCCCAAGCCCCCAACTTCTCAAGTCCCTACCTTCCCAAATCCCCAAATTCACAAATTTCCAATTTTCCAAATCCCCAAAACCTCAAATCTCTAATTTTCCAAATCCCCAATCCCCAACTCCTTAAATCCCCGACCTCCTAAATCCCCAAACGTAAAATTTCCGTAAAAAATTATTCATAGTAATCGAACGTATTCCCCGCCGTTTGGTGCAATCGAAACTTAAATTGGTTCTCGTCGTGACGACAAACGGAGATTATCGTTACGCGTTAATCCAAATGTTTAATTACACACGTACCGCTTTCAATCATTCAACGTAGAAAATCTGATTTAAACAAGATTCAAATCTCTTTCATTTTCTTTCGACTCTAAACTCCATCAAATACTATAAAAAAAGATAAAATATCACCAGTATAATTTATATTGTTTTAAATTCACTTGTGCTTAATTAAAATTCTTTAATTAATTATTGCCTTCGATTTAACATTTGAATATTATAACAACGATTTTCAATGAGAACAGAAACGAATAAAGCAAAATAAATAGGTTACAAATAGATCCCGCTTAGTTAGGATTCAATTAACAAAAGGTTACGTTTCAGTTCTCGGAAAATTTTTCGTTCGTTTGTACAGTAGTCACTGCAGGAACTGTGGAATTTCATTCATTTTTCTTTTGATTAGTTTAATATTGACTCTGAATACCATTCCGAATTCAACTCATTAAAATTTCAAAGTGATAAGCGACTTTGTGAATGGTTTCCGCGAACTGCGGCGGAGATATATATGCTAGCTTAAATGGCGCCAAATTCAAACTTCGAAATTGCGCTAATTCTGTTTCTTTGGAATATAAAGAAATTTTGCAAATATTTTCAGCTTGAAATATTTGTAACACGAATGTAATGTATTGTTAATACCTAATTAATCATGATTCTAACAATTATTTATTAATATTTAATGTAATTACTTGGGTAAATGTTTTAAGGTAATGTTATTGAAGTATGCATAGTTTTTTAACTTAATAACAAAAACAACATTACAAACAAATTTTAGAAGACATTTATAGAGCTTTTGTAGGTTTTTATAAATTAAAATAGCAACAGTAATAATTACTACACTTAATAATTTTAATAAACATAATATTTTTGCAATATCAGTAATTTTAACGAACTTAATAATTTTGCAATATCAGTAATTTAATAATAATTGCAACAATATTAATTTAAATATACTCAAAATTTATGACCAATTAAAAATCTTAAAAGTTGACAAATTTTAATTGCTTAAAGCATTTTCAACCTTTAAAAATAATTACACCAAAAATAGCAAGTGCTCAATTAATATTATTTTATTCCTCTAAGAAATTAATAAAAATTACTCTAAAAACAAGATTTATTTAGATTTACAACATTAGCCACGCATGTGTAATAAAAAAAGTTGATTCTCCAAATTCCCATTTATCCAATTCACGTATCAATCGTTATTCAGTTACGTTATATTTTACTGGCCAATTAAATTCGCAGGTAACAGCGAAAAACGAGAACAATATCTCTGAAACAACATATTCGATTTCACGAATATTTTTCTTTGGTCAGAAATTACATTAAAAGAGGAAAGAATAAGCATCGCGAAACTGTGAATGATTATCGTTGCTTTTAATAATGTTCGACCGAAAATGTCGTATATGTATTATTTTGCAGCGAAGAAACGTGGAAAGCTTGCCATTTTCCATTGTTCATGCGACAAACACTTACGCATTGTTTGTGTTTATTTCGCGCGTGCATCTTCGTTTAGATAGCGTGTTCAATGAAAATGAATCGTTAGTTTTAACAGCGGAAATCGAACTGGTTATTACGAATATTTCGTCCTTTATCGCCGCCATTACGGATTTGTGCGAGCTACAAAATGGCAGAGGTGGATAGGGCAAATGTTTCGAGATGGGGTTTTGTTCGAATGTGGAGGGAATGGAGGAAGGGTGGGTTTTAGTATTTTTGAAGGGCAAGTTTTAGTATTTTTTGTGAGAAGAAATTTGGGGATTTTGGAATTTGGGAATTTGGAAATTTGGGGCTTGAGAAGCTGGGAATTTGGAAATTTGGGGTTTGAGAAGTTGGGGAATTAGAAATTTGGGAATTTAAGAAGCAGGGAATTGGGAATTTGGGGATTTGAGAATTTGGGAATTTGAGAATTTGGGAAATTAAGGTTTTGGGGATTTGAGAATTTGGGGAATTGAGAATTTGGGGATTGGAGAATTTGTGGAATTGTGTATTTGGGAATTTAGGAAGCAGGGACTTAAGAATTTAAGTAATTGGGAATTTGGGGATTTGAGAATTTGGGAAATTAAGGTTTTGGGGATTTGAGAATTTGGGAAATTGTGTATTTGGGAATTTAGGAAGCAGGGACTTAGGAATTTAACTTATTGGAAATTTGGGGAATTGAGGGCTTAGGAACTTAACAAGATGTTAATCTAGGGATTTGAGAATTTAGAAATCTGTGAATTTTGAAATTCGACAATTTAGAAATCTATGAACTTTGAGATTTGCTAACCAAAAAATTAAAAAATTTGACAATGTAAACACATGAGATCATCACTATTCCTCCTACATTCTAAAAAACCACATTTTATTTCTTGGTCCCTTTAGTTTCAAAAATCTGATTTATTACCGTACGCAATTTTGGGTAGAAATCCTTACTAAATAAAAAAAAGCGACAGCTCAAATCCTAGAATTTAGCAACTCGTACGGTTTTATTTCGTAGGATTACTGCCGATATAATTGAAATGTTAGGTCGTGGCAGATACCGGATACATGTCAGTTACCATAAAACTGGTTGACATTTTATTTTGCTTAGTTATTTAATTCCTACGTGAATGTGGGGAAAAAGTCCACAGTAATAATTTATAAAAAAAATTGTTCAATTTCGTTGATGTCTTAATCACAATTCATATTAGTATAAAATACTTTTACCAACATATAAATTTTATTCGTATTACTACTAATTTCTACATATTAGCGTAATTGAAGCTTTATTTGATATATTGTAGAATATTGCATTTCAGTGAGGTATATTCGTTAATGGTATTATTTGTAACATTTCGAATTTTGCAATAGTTTGATGTACAGTAGTCAAACCACGAGTTGGCGCGTGTAAAGAAGCGTACAGACTTCTACTTCGGCTAATAAGAATAAAGACAACTGAAGCACTATTTCACTCTCGTCTGTCCTTGTTTTTGGCCTGATGTACCGACCGTGAGCCAATTGCACCGCCGAAAATTCGTGTGGCGTCCATTTTTCTATTCCGACCAATTGCAGCTCTTCTAAACACGTCAACTCACGCGCCAACTCGTGGGTTGGCATCGGTACCCTTGCCTCATGATTTATTCGCGTCGGTCAGAACTAATCACCGCTGCAATACTAAAACAGATGGAGAAAGTTAAAATATTATATCAATTTAGTATTATTCGGTTGACTATGTAAACTGCTGTGGCTCTTCTAAACACGTCAGCCTCACGCGCCAACTCGTGGGTTGGCATCGGTACCCTTGCCTCATGATTTATTCGCGTCGGTCAGAACTAATCACCGCTGCAATACTAAAAAAGATGGAGAAAGTTAAAATATTATATCAATTTAGTATTATTCGGTTGACTATGTAAACTGGTGCTCTTCCAAACACCTGGGTTCATGCGCCAACTCGTGGGTTGCCATCGGTACATTCAGAAAATATATTATATTCGCTGGAAATTGGTTTTACTGATGGTTGAAAAGATGTCTAACGCATCCTATCTTTCGTTTCGTACGTCTCAAAATATAGGAGCTCGATAGCTGATCAAGTATGAATTGGTTTAAATAAGAAAAATGATAGAGCGATCCTCGAACGCAATTTTCTTCTTATCGTTCTATACGTTGCATTGAAATATTGCTAAATACTGTTTGACCTTTCGAAAAAGTTATAAAAGCTATAGAAATGTGATTATTCATTAATAAACCTTTCATTTTTCAATTGAGTACATTTGGGTCACCTAAATAAATATATTCTATTAATATTTTTTTACTTATGAATTCAGTTTTAATTTCTGTTTCAAATTTGTTCATTTAATTTTCACATTCTTAAATTCATTGTGTACAAAGTTGTATGCAACAGTTTTTAATAATTGACTTTTACTGAAAAAAGTTGTTAAAGCCAACATGGTTTTTGCAGCGTTTTATGAAGAAACAAAAGAAACCTGAACTTTGCAGTTTAACTGAAATATAAATTTTAACATTTGCAACAAACTTTAACATAGTAATAGTTTCCCTCCAAGAATTTAAAGAACGAATACTGAAATTTAAACACTGGAGTAAAATAACAGATAAATAAAAAGAATAATATTTTATCAAGTGAAAGTATTTATTTTGTTAGTACATCAAAATCACAGCAAAATACAACAAATAATTTTGAAGTGATATAAAATTTTGTAGGTTAACTACGAGGCCTCTCCATTTTGTTATTGAATCCGTAAACACATCGTTACGAGCTAACCTCGTTTCAGTTTAATACAAAACGCATTATGTAAAATTATTTCCACGATTGGGAAACTTGTCCTGAACGGTAATCAATGCTTTCTTTCCAATTGCGGATCTAATTGGAGTTTTGAATGCGTTCTGCGAATGGATTTACTGTAACGGTGCAACTTTTATTGGGGAAATAACAAAGTTACGACGGAAACTATGCACGTTTTTATAACTAAAAATGAAACTTATACTACACGTTGACTCGAAATTGTACAACATTCTACCTCCATTTTGTATTCTTCAACGAGGAAATAAAATAATAAACGCAGTGTAACAAATCAATATTTTTTACTGATTTATTATAAATAAATTACTAGAGACATTGATATTCAAAGCAAATCCAAAATTCATACAAAAACAATTTTTAAATGAAAACAAATAATAATCGAAACTTTATTATAATTTTAATTTCAACAAATTACTTTCTACAGATTTTATTATTCTTCATTTTGTAAAATGTTCCTCTCGATTTTTCTGCTGGCATTTTCGTAATTTCGATAATTAACGTCACATTCGAGTTCCAGTAATTAGCGATATTTCGTGAACAAAAAGACATCATATAACGAACATAATTTATCCGGAAGTCCGGATTATTTATCCAGGAAATGATTTCATAGCGATGGTGAGGAGCAAAATGGCGGCGAGGTGGAAAATCACTTTTGTAAAGTCGCACGACCCCGGAAATTGCAATAGGCAGTAAACGGAATGCACTCCCGTTATGCAATAAATAAAAACAGTGATTAAACGTCTATTGCTGGGCAAATACTTTACGTCCGCGAGTTCGTTATCGTCATTATTTGTCGTTTCATTGACTACAGCCTGAACGTGTTCGATCGAAGGATTAACGAACAGTTCGTAACACGTTTTTCGATATACGCTTGCGTAACGGACAATTTCCTCGATGATTCTTGTATTTTTAACAGCTATTTTATTCCACCGGCTTTTTATACGTTGTTAGCCATTTTGATTTGATATTGATTGTTAGACATTTTCTATTTGTCAGCCATTTTGATTTAATATTGTTTTTTAGCCATTTTTTAACTGTCAGCCATCTTGGTTTGACGTTGTCTGTTAGCCATTTTGATTCAATACTGTCTGTCAGCCATTTTGTAACTGTCAGCCATTTTGATTCAACATTGTTTGTCAGCCATTTTAATTCGACATTGTTTGTTAGTCATTTTGTAACTATCAGCCATTTTTATTCGACATTGTTTGTTAGTCATTTTGTAACTATCCGCCATTTTGATTCGACATTGTTCATTAACCATTTTGTATCTGTCAGCCATTTTGATTCAACTTTGTTTGTCAGCCATTTTGTATTAGTTAATGCTTTACATAGCCATTTATAATCAATTTAAACAATAGAGTTGCATCAAAATATCACAAGTACCATCTTGATTCCATATTCCTCCCAAAGAGAAACACACAACAAAAAACTAGTTAAATAAGAAAAAAACGAGTACCAAATGAAACGCTAAACATCATCACCGCACAGTCCCAGAGAATTTGTGCCGGGACGAACGGTTTTTATTAAATCATTCGATCAAGCGAATAACGTCATTTCTATCCGACAACGAGGTCGAGCAAGCTGTTGCTTCTTTAGTTTCGCTTTTGCTTCGTAAGAACGATGCTCCGTTTTATCCGCGCAATCGTTGCGGCTTTAAGATCCTCAGACCATAAAACTACGTTAAGGAGATGCTTTGACATGCAGAAGAATTTTAAATTCTTAAATTTCTCTTTTAGAGAATATTTTTCTGTTTCTTTTAGGGAAGAATTTTTGTATACGTTAATAAATTGTTAATAAATATTAATTTTTGTGTCGTACGTTTGCTTACGATGTGTTTGATTGAGTAATGTTCAGTTATCGGACGGTCAGTCATCAGGAGTTCACTTATCAGGCGGTCAGTCATCAGGAGTTCACTTATCAGACGGTCAGTCATCAGGAGTTCAGTTATTAGGCGGTCAATTGTCAGAAATTCAGTTACCACACCGTCAATCGTCCAGAGTTCAGTTATCAAGCGGTCAATAGTCAACAGTTCACTTATCGGACGGTTGAGAGGCGTTCAGTTATCAAGCGGTCAATACTCGAAGGTTCACTTATCGAATGGTTGTAAGGCGTTCAGTTATCAAGCGGTCAATAGTCAAGGGTTCACTTGTAGAACGGTTATAAAGTGTTCAGTTATCACACGCTTAATTATCTGACGTTCGAATTCTATTTTGCAGAGACATACATTGATCAAAGGTTTTTTAAACGTTATTAATTCTATTCATACACATTTGATTACACATTTACAGTTAAATAAATGCAACGAGATATTCATCGCAAACCCATTAAAGTTAATAATTTCCAATGGATATTAATTGTAACACGATATATTACGATTACGTATCAAAGTCATGAATATCTACACGCAGCCGTCAATCTGTTAAATTGTCCATAAAATATTAAACAACGTATATCTGTCGACGATCCTACGCACAAGCTGTCACAGCATATCAGACAGTGAACAGAAACAATAAAGTCAGGATATATGTCATTACATTTTGAAGCATCTTCGAATCATGCGAGTTGTCGATACCATTCGTGTTTAAATGTGCGCCTAATTGTTGGCCACCGAAACTGGGAATAGCTTGTCGAAATGTAGAATGCATGTCAACGATCGCGAGCACAAAGTGGGAACGATGGAAACTGGTCGTTCGGAAATATTTCTATTTCTCTTTGAAAATCAATTTATGAAAGAGTGTTGTTAAAAGTCAGGGACGTGAGTGTTGTTTGCATAGAACGAGTTTGTTTTTGTATTTTGGTACAAGTTATGTGTAGATATCTTGTATATTGGACGGTTTAGAGATCTTCAGAGTTGACGCGCTTTACGAATTGTAGGAAGTTATTTTATGGAGGGAGTATTTTGTTTTCATCCGTTTTTATCAAGGTTTTAGGAATATTTGTCTGTAGAGGGACATATGAGTTCTGCAGGGACATGTGAGTGACTGCTGAAGGTTGACGCAGTGCAGTATTAAAGGTGTTGAGGACCCTGCACTTAGGGTGTTCTTTGGCTAGGGATAAATGGAGGTGGGATAAATGGTTTAGGGAATATGTCAGTTTTGGGGTTTTGGAAGGTGGGGACCTTTAGAGTTAGGGGATTTGAGAATTTGGGGATTTTTGAGTTGGGGAATTTAGGAATTTGGGGATTTGAGAATTTTTGGGATTTAGGAATTTTAGAGAGTTGAGAATTTGGGGATTTGAGAATTTTGGGGATTTGAGAATTTTTGGGATTTAGGAATTTTAGAGAATTGAGATTTTGGGGATTTGAGAATTTTGGGGATTTGAGAATTTTGGGGATTTGAGAATTTTTGGGATTTAGGAATTTTAGAGACTTGAGATTTTGGGGATTTGAGAATTTTGGGGATTTGACAATTTTGGGGATTTGAGAATTTTGGGGATTTGACAATTTGGGGATTTGAAAATAAGAGACTTAAGAGTTTAGGAATTTTAGAATTTGTAAACCTAGGAATTTGAGGATTTAATAACTGTCAGTCTTGAGAGTTTGAAAACTAGAGTATTTGGGAATTTGAAAACCTGTAAATTTGGATATTTGTTAATTTTAGTAAAACTAGTAAAATTTAAATGTGTCGATTGTGGGTCACAATTGACGAACCCAATGTAAAACACGACACCCTATATATTCGTTATCGTAGGTGTAAAGTCAAAACTTGGTTTGAACTCGTGTTTTATTCATTGTTTCAGTTTGTTTCTTTGTTGATAAACCAAACAATGCCGGTTATAACTCTATCTTTTATAAAACAGTATCTGGATTTTGCGTCAGAAATACAATATTATTTACTTTTTTCATACGATACTTCACCTGTATACATTTCATCAAAAATTTTTGAACAATATTACTTATTTAACAAGGAAGTTTACAATGAGTGCTAAAAAATGTATTACACCAAACAATATCGAATACAAAACATTTTATATGATTTTCATCAAATGAAAAACTCATTGTTACTATTTTTTATAAAAAACCTAATAAGACTGCAAAATTCAAGAAGCATATATTCGTCAATACAATTTAAATAATTTTTTAATGCTCAAATGGATTTCGTAATTTTATAATTTATTATTTAACGAGGATAAATTAATTTCAATATCTTTTTAAGGATTGGTTAAAATAAAAAGACCGAAGCAATGTAAAATTTATTGCACAAAGATATGCATATGACAAAAATATGCGGAAGATTTTAAGAGTAAGGTACACAAAATATGATGGCGATATGGCGCGTAAAGGTATTATCTTGCATCTTTGTTTGCTTTGCGTTACTATCTGCTCTACTTGCTTTCCTTTGCTCCACAATGTTTGATGTATTTTAACATTCTACTTCAAGTTACCACGCGTCGAATTACCATGGATCGAATTACTACGCGTAGAACTACCACGGATCGAATTACCACATGTTGGGATTCCACGCGTCGAGTTACCACGGATCGAATTACCAGGGATCGAATTACTACGCGTTGATCTACCACGGATCGAATTACTACGCGTCGAATTACCACGGATCGAATTACCACACGTTGGGATTCCACGCGTCGAGTTACCATGGATCGAATTACTACGCGTCGAATTACCACGGATCGAATTACCACGCTTCGATTAACCATGGATCGAATTACTACGCGCCGCAATTCCACGCGTCGAGTTACCACGGATTGAATTACCAGGGATCGAATTACTACGCGTTGATCTACCACGTATGGAATTACTACGCGTAGAACTACCACGGGTCGAATTACCACGCGTGGAATTATGACGAGTGGAACTCCTCCGCGTTGAATTACCACGCGTGGAATTATGATGAGTTGAACTCCTCCGCGTTGAATTACCATGCGTTGAATTACCACGCGTGGAATTACGACGAGTGGAACTCCTCCGCGTTGAATTACCATGCGTTGAATTACCACGCGTGGAATTACGACGAGTGGAATTCCTAAGCGTTGAATTACTATGGGTCGAATGCAAATATCCGCAACAATAATAACACTGATATTTTCAAAACTACTATAATCATCCAAAGGCAAAATTTGAATAATTAAAATATTCTACAACTTCAATAACTACTTACATCAGTAAAATGCAAAAACCCGCTTAACAAAATTTTTATCCGAATAACATTCAAAGTTTCGCTTCAAAATCTCCTCTCAAAAATAATTCCCTCATTTTCCAACCATAAAATTAGCACCATCAAATTCATCTTTTGCTTCCCTATTTCAAAAGAGAAATTTACGCAGTAGCTCTTTGTGTCCACTAAAAAAAACCTACTCATCTAACGAGTATACTCAGAATCCCTTTTTGAAATGTTCGGAGCTTTTAAAATCGCGCGAAAGAAAGCTAAATGAAAGAAGCTTGAAACCAATGATCGATTAAAGCCAGCTCTCGTTTAAGATAATAATTGAGTGAATAAGTTCGTGCGCTACGCCCTCGCTCGATTTGTTCGTACTATTTTTTTCTTTTACCATTGCTTTTGCAGATCACGTATAACCAATCGCGTTTACTACTCGACTTTTTAGTTTAGCTTTCAGTTGTGCCGCTCGTGTACGACGTGATTTTCCTCTTTTTCGTTGCGTTCGATTTATAATTTCCTTCCACTGATTCGTATCGTGCATTCGTAATTTACGTTTCGTTTTAAGAAACACGCAAATTGCGGAAATTGCTCTTTTTATGAGATTAAAAAGGTTCAATTTTCTCTTTCACAGTGTAATCTGGTAGGAGATGTATTTGATTCTGTGCTTTCGATCGATAATGTACGGATAGGTTGGGTGCAAGGGTATATGTTTCATTTTTTAGTATATTGTTGGGGGTTTGTGAGAGTTCGTGGGGAATTATCGTGCGTGGATTTAGTACGCGGTGAATTAGTGCGTTGGGAGTTACCACGCGTCGAATTACCACGGATCAAATTACCATGCGTCGAAATTCCACGCGTCGAATTACCACGGATCGAATTACCACGCGTTGAATTACCACGCGTCGAATTACCACGGATCGAATTACCACGCATCGAATTACCACGCGTCGAATTACCACGGATCGAATTACCACGGATCGAATTACCACGGATCGAATTACCACGCGTCGAAATTCCACGTCTCGAATTACCACGCGTCGAATTACCACGCGTCGAATTACCACGCGTCGAATTACCACGCGTTGAATTACCACGCGTCGAATTACCACGCGTCGAATTACCACGGATCGAATTACTACGCGTAAAAATTTCACGTCTCGAATTACCATGCGTCGAATTACTTCACGTTGAATCACCACGCGCCGAATTACTACGCGTGGAATTACGACGAGTGGAATTATTACGCGTTGAATCATCACGCGCCGAATTACTACGCGTAGAATTACCCCGCGTGGAATTACCACGCGCAGAATTACCACATATTACAAAGTATTAATATTAAATTGTCATAAATTCATTTCGAGCACCATCTCACGCATACACACACCGAAAACATCTGTCTAAAAATAAGTATAACTTCCGTGTGTCATCCTCAGAAAGGACTCCTCTTCGGACTAAAACGTTTGCAGGTCCATAAAGAAAACGCTGTCTGTACAAAGCTGTCCATTGTGTTTCATAATCTATATTCAGAGGCCACATTTTCCTAGTTCCTGTAATATGAAATTTATTTCCAGTTAAGGAATCAATGAGTTACACAATCATGTTCATTCATCCTTTTATCGAAATAGAGTTGAATGAAATTTCTGCTTCAGTAATAATATTTCCTTAGGTATTGTATTTAGCTTTAGTTTCAATCGGTTGAGACAAGTATTCATGTTTAAAGTGGCGGAAATTTTATTGTTGGCGAATATCCGTATTTTGGACAACATTTCGTTACAATGATATTGTACAGCGTTAAAATAGTATTCTGGTTTCTTATATAAAGTAAAGTATTTATGACAGAGATAAAGCAATTGTCTATCGTATATTGTACATAGTTAAATTCGTAGTTTGATTCATAGAATATTGATTATTAATTAGTATCTTTTTTTCAGGTGGCTGCTCAGCTTTTGGACACTCCTGTTTCGGTGGACACGGCAAGAGGTTCGATTCACATTTGCGAGATATTACGTTTCAACGAAATGAGGTGCCAACAAGTGACAACATCCAGGGAACACAAGACGTTCCTTTGTACAATCAGTTTGAAGTGCCGAAACAAAAATTCCTAGGACAACGAGAAATATTTCTTGAAGCGCGCCGTCAGCCGCCAGTGAGGCTTGATAATTACATCTTGTCCTCCATCTTTCGACAATGGGTACATTAAGTTTTATTTCTACGTGGATATTGAAGGGGTTAGGAGGGGGTTAGTTATCCAACGTGTGGTAATCCAACGCGTAGTAATGCAGTGCGTGGTAATTCTACGCGTAGTAATGCAACGCGTGGTAATCTAACGCGTAGTAATCCAACGCGTAGTAATCCAACGCGTAGTAACCCAGCGTGTGAATATCCAACGCGTAGTAATCCAGCGCGCGGATATTTAACACGTAGTAATGTAACGCGTAGTAATGCAGCGCGTGGTAATTCTACGCGTAGGAATCTAACACGTGGAAATCTAACGCGTAGTTAACCAACGCGTAGCAATGCAACGCGTGGTAATTCTACGCGTAGTAATGCAACGCGTGGTAATCCAATGCGTAGTAATCCAACGCGTAGTAATCCAACGCGTAGTAACCCAGCGTGTGAATATCCAACGCGTAGTAATCCAGCGCGTGGATATTCAACGCGTAGTAATCCAACGCGTAGTAATACAACGCGTGGTAATTCTACGCGTAGGAATCTAACGCGTGGAAATCTAACGCGTAGTTAACCAACGCGTAGTAATGCAACGCGTGGTAATTCTACGCGTACTAATGCAACGTGTGGTAATCCAATGCGTAGTAATCCAACGCGTAGTAATCCAACGCGTAGTAATCCAGCGTGTGAATATCCAACGCGTAGTAATCCAGCGCGTGGATATTCAACGCGTAGTAATCCAACGCGTAGTAATACAACGCGTGGTAATTCTACGCGTAGGAATCTAACGCGTGGAAATCTAACGCGTAGTTAACCAACGTGTAGTAATGCAACGCGTGGTAATTCTACGCGTACTAATGCAACGTGTGGTAATCTAACGCGTAGCAATCAGAGCGCGAGGATTACGCGCGCTCAGCCACTAGGCTCGAAGCTGTCGCTCTCGCGTCTGCGCATGAGTAATCCTCGCGCTCTGATTGGTCCGCGTTTTTCCTTAATAATTCAAAAACGAAGCTTCCTACCCCATTTTTGCAAAGGGAAATCTGATTCAGAATCACTTCAGCTACCCTCCATTTCAGGGACCACTAGTTGTGAGACATCCTATATGTATTTGAATACACTTTCACTGCACAAAGTAAAATATTTTCTTAATTGCAGCTGACGTCACAGCATCGTCATCAACCGGAAATGGACATCAACGACAAATAAACGGAAGTTTCTATTGTACTTGAGTTCGGCGTTGATCAGAAAAACAAAAGCAAAAGGGAAATGTATATCAAACAAATTTTCGACAAACTACTTCGGTCATTTATCAATTATAATCTTATTGATGTTATATTTCTTGTGTGACTTTGTAGCGAAATATATAATTTGAAGTGTAATATTTAAGAGATAATATTAGTTATGTAAATAACATTTTGTTCGTGTTGAAAGAATAAACGAAAATGTTATTATACTTTATTATCGTTGCATGCACCTGTGGACATCTCTGTTTGTACAATAAAGAATGAAATAAAATATAAAATATTTGTTTATTTTATTCGGTTTTATTCGTGATAAGTCTATTAGGACTAAATGAATATTTTGTAAATACTATTTTATTATTTATTAAAAACATTAATAAGTATCATTTAATTAAATTAAATATTGATCTTGTAAATATTATATTAATTTTTATTAAAGACATTAATAAATATCATTTAATTAAATTAAATATTTATCTTGTAAATACTATTTCAATGTTTATTAAAAACATCAATAAATATCATTTAATTAAATTAAATATTGATCTTGTAAATATTATACATTACCAATGTCATTAGATTAAACTGATTTCAATTTGCAATTTTAAAATTAAAATTAAAAAAAACTATATAGGTTCGAGGACATCATTTTAGGAATACCCTGTACTCGTCTAATCTTAAGTCCAGTAAAATAATTGCAATCTCATCTAGCTTTTATTGACTTCTAAAATAAAAATTAATAACTCATTACAAATTAATTGATTTATTATTCATATATGTTTCATCGTTTGTATCAGTTTATATTGCCTCTGTTCATCGTAAACGTTGCACTGTATGAATAAACCGTTCAACAGGAAGGAATCAATATGTAAACGATGGTCGATAATGAACTGAAACACCTGTTCTATAAACAAATGACTTAAAGGATTGTTAATGCAAATATTGTTGTCTATTTAAAATACCGATAATATATTTACAAAATTGAAAGTGGGAACGTGTACACGAAAAATGTTCATAGATTTTTATTCGCGAAACACAATCGCTAATAAATTAATTGAAATTAATAATCTTATTAGCCTCGTTACAATAAGTTTCGTGACAATTTCTATTTCAATAATGCGTCGACATAATCTTAAACTTTGTTATTCGAAATTACCGTTCGCGTCGCTCTGCAAGTAAAAAGTATAATGTTATTATAGGGCGATATATTGAGTGGGATTTATATTGAATGCATGCAAAAATTTTAATCTCTAGATTTTTAAACTTTTATATTCTTGGATTTCAAGATTTATAAATTTTTATATTTTTAGATCTCAAGATTTATAAATTTTAATGTTCTTAAATCTCAAGATTTCTAAATTTTTACATCCCTAGATCTTAAGATTTTTAAACTTTTATATTCTTGGATTCCAAGATTTCTAAACTTTTAAATCCCTAGATCTCAAGATTTCTAAACCTTTATATCCCTAGATCTCAAGATTTCTAAGCTTTTATATCCCTAGATTTCAAGATTTCTAAACCTTTATATCTCTAGGTCTCAAGAACTCTAAACGTTTATATCCCTAGATCTCTGAATTCCTATACTCTTAAATCCCCAGATCTCTAGATTTCTTTATCCCCAAATTTCTATAATTCCAATAACCTTACAAGTCCTCCTCCAATATTTCCATAACTTTCAGTATTTCCATAACCTCAATTATCTACTACTTTATTACCGACCGTCGGTAACATAGCAAAGGCGGGAATTCGACTGAATTTAAACGAGAGACTAAAACTTTTGCATACTAGTAACGATTCAGAAGATTTTAATTTACCAAAAATTTAAAGAAATCAAGGTTCTGTGGTTTGCTGCCTTGTTCATCCTCCTCGTTCCTTAGCATCAGTACAATTTTCGGTATTTCGTTTTTCTCGTTGTTCAAATTTTCTATCATGTCCTGCACGTCGTGTTTCGTTTTGCCACCGTCGATGTCCTCGTTGTTCTGATCTCTGTCGATGACAGTACAAATTATTATACTCATTACAAACACTGATAAATGAACAAAACAACTGAAAAATTTGCAAAATAAAATTGTAAATATAAAATGCAAAACAGCAGCTAAGTACATTATTAACTTCTTTCATTTCTCATGAGATTTCTGACATTTTTAAATAAATTAGAATTGATACCGATCGCAACCCACGAGATGGCGCATGAGCCAAGGTGTTTAGAAGAGCAGCAGTTTACATAGTCAACCGAATAATACTAAATTGATATAATATTTTAACTTTCTTCATCTGTTTGAGTATTGCGGCAGTGATTAGTTCTGACCGACGCGAATAAATCATGAGGCAAGGGTACCGATGCCAACCCACGAGTTGGCGCGCGAGGCTGATGTGTTTAGAAGAGCCACGGCAGTTTACATAGTCAACCGAATAATACTAAATTGATACAATATTTTAACTTTCTCCATCTGTTTTAGTATTGCAGCAGTGATTAGTTCTGACCGACGCGAATAAATCATGAGGCAAGGGTACCGATGCCAACCCACGAGTTGGCGCGTGAGTTGACGTGTTTAGAAGAGCGGCAATTGGTCGGAATAGAAAAATGGACGCCACACGTATTTTCGGCGGTGCAATTGGCTCACGGTCGGTACATTAGGCCAAAAACAAGGACAGACGAAAGTGAGATAGTGCTTCCCAACAGTTGTCATTATTCTTATTAGCCGAAGTGGAAGTCTGGGAGCTTCTTTACACGCGCCAACTCTTGGGATGAGTACTATAAGTGAATTAACTTAAGTTTGCGTTTTATATTTATTGATATCCCTTGATACTTCTTATGACTAGAAAAATGAAATTATATTGTATTGTAAATGAGAATTATACACATATATTATTTTACATATAATTTATATTTGTATTGTTACTACTTACCCAATAAGTTCATTAGTAATACGAGTATTGACATCATCGTCGTTCAAATGTTCTGGATAATTCAACTTCACTTTAAAAAGCCTGTCCCATCTTCCTTTGTATTTATTAGACATCAATGGCCGACCAATTAAACGTGATATTAAATGCTCTTTCGTAAGTAACGGTACTCCTTGTTGCATGTCGTTCATTCCTTTTAAGGGTAACACGTATCCGTTGTTATGGCCTCCACTTCGTTTACCATGTGCTGTAATTATGAAATAATGTGTCACTACTCTGTCAATCAAATTAAATACTAAATTTCAGCGAAACACTGCTTTTAAGTTGCATCTACATGACAATATTTGACCCTATACGTAAGACATTGTTAATGAACAATTAATGTTTAATATTTCATTTAGAACAGTATATAGAGCGTTTCAAAAATAATGAATCAAAATTTCTAATTTTATTTTCAATCTATTTTTAAAATTATAAAATTACTAAATCTTCTGTCAGTCATTTTTTAAGTAAATCAAAATAATAATTATTATAAATTTTGTAACAGCAAGAGAATAACTTGTTATTAAAAAAATAAACTTGTTATTAGAAACTCATCACACTCATCTTCATAAAAAATTAAAAAGCCTAAAGTAATAATAAAAAATAAAAAAAAATGTTAGAATGATATACTGCTATTATCTGTTTAATTACAGATTTGTATAAAAATGTGAAAACGTACCTCCCCAACATGAATGTCCATAGCTCAGGCAAGAACCTGAAACAACGAGTGCGAACATACGTGAAGACCGCGTATTTTTATTTAAGTCTACTGAATGAAAACTAAGGTGGGCGATTTCAGTCTCATTAGGGTTTCCTAAAATAATACCAATACGTGGTTGCGCGGTGAATTGGGTTAATTAAAAATTCTAAGGATTCGCAAGAAAAAGAATTCCTCGCGATACTCCAGAAAATATGGAGTATGCCTCTGAAATGAAATATTATGTAGAGATTAATTTTCCACATCCGCGTGATATCGCATTCCGATCAAATTATTAAATACAAATACTGACAAAGGCTTTTATTTGTACTCGGTGACATATGCAAACAGTCGAATAACATTCAGGATTTATATATTTATTCAATTTATTCGAAAGAAGAATGCAACTCTTTTAATTGATAAGGGATGAAAGAGTATTCTTCTTTTTTTCAATTTTTTGTCTTTCTTGTCTCTAGGTATTCTTTAGTTAGATATTCTTGAATTATTTTACGTTAGATTTCCTTATTTGTGCAATCAAAAAAATAATTTCAAGTGTATAAAATTAAAAACAATAAATATATAAATATGTAAGAATTATTTTAAGAAAGAAATATTTTCAGAAAGAATTATGTGTGCATAAATAAACAGATAATTGTGAAAATAGTGCGCAGAGGGAGAATGACGTCTTCAAGCAACTTTGTGAGGGTGAACAAAATGGCGGACGTCAGATCGTCCATTTTAAATATGCTGTTGAATTGACTAGGTGACAAAGACAGCGATTGCTTTTCTGTTTCAACGTCGATGACGGTCCATTTTCTTTTCTCCTTGCATCTATGCAAGTGAAGCTATTCTTTTTATTCAGGTTCGCGAAGGAAGACTGAAATGTGCAGTGTATGAACGTATATGGGATGCTATATTCTCAATATTTTTTTCGTTGAACTTGTAATTTGATATTTGGTGCTTTGGAAATTTGGGAAGGGTGGAATTTAGAAATTTGGGGAGTTAGGAGTTTGGAAATTTTTTCATTTTTGAACTTGGGGATTAGGGGAATTGGGGATTTTAGTGATTTGGAAATTTAGATGGGTGGACACTTAGAAATTTGGGGATATGGGAATTTGGGGATGTGGGAATTGGGGGATATGGGAATTGGGAATGTGGGAATTTGGGGATGTGGGAATTGGGGGATGTGGGAATTTGGGAATGTGGGAATTTGGGGATGTGGGAATTGGGGGATGTGGGAATTGGGGGATGTGGCAATTTGGGGATGTGGGAATTGGGGGATGTGGGAATTTGGGAATGTGGGAATTTGGGGATGTGGAAATTGGGCGATGTGGGAATTTGGGAATGTGGGAATTCGGGGATGTGGGAATTGGGCGATGTGGAAATTTGGGAATGTGGGAATTGGGGGATGTGGGAATTTGGGGACGTGGGAATTGGGGGATGTGGGCATTGGGGGATGTGGGAATTGGGGGATGTGGGAATTTGGGGATATGGGAATTTGGGGACGTGGAAATTGGGGAATGTGGGAATTTGGGAATATAGGAATCTGGAGATTTAGGAATTTGGGGATGTGAGAATTTGGAGTTTTATGAATTCGAAAAATTTAGAAATTTAAAAATGCAAAAAAGTAAAAATTTGCAAATTCAAAAGTTCAAAAATTTCCACATCCAAGATTTCAAAAATTTGCAAATTTAAAAGTACCTAAATTTCCAAATCTGAAACCTTGCCTACAAAGTCTACAAAAAGAAAAAGAAAATCCCTATTTTCCCTCCTAAATTCTCGCACTCCACAAAATTCTACCAAACATCCTTCAAAAACCAAGGAATTCAATTCTAAAAATGTGATCCGTATTTTTTTTTCACAAAACAATTCTTGTGTAATAAATTGTTTGTTCATGTAACAAAATGAAATATGCAACAGCTATAAGAGATAGAACGTAAACCGTTGTGGTAACAAAACCGCGGGTTTGAAGGATAAGCTGCAACAGGTTACTACCACATAACTGCCAGAAAGCGTAAACTTGTTAATCTTATAGTTCGTATAGTTTGTGTACGAGGATTTTAGGTATACAATTAAAATTGAATGCATTTGATGGAAACAAGGATCGCTGGTCCATGGATAATTCAGTTAATGTATCACAAACTTTCTTGTTATTGTTCGGGATGGACCTCCTTAAGCTTGCCTTTAGAAGCTTCTATTTTGCGTAAAATAACAGTGTTTTATTCAAATAATACTTCAAGAATTATTCACAATTATTGAAATTATTATTTATATATTTAAAATTATTGGTTTTGTTTTTGATTATACAAAGGTGGGTTGATAATTGTTTTTCATATTTTTTAATATCTGTTTTTTTTTTATAATAAACATTTTTTGTGTTATATTATTTATTTATTTTATTTGTTTTGTTTTATTTATTTTATTTAGTTTTTTTAATTTACTTAGTTTATTTAGTTTTTTTTTAGTTTATTTAGTTTATTTAATTTGTTTATTTTTTTTATTTTTTTTTTATTTTTTTTTAGTTTACTTAGCTTATTTAGTTTTTTTAGTTTATTTAGTTTATTTAATTTGTTTAGTTCTTTTAGCTTATTTAGTTTATCTAGTTTATTTAGTTTATTTAGTTTATCTAGTTTATCTAGTTTATCTAGTTTATCTAGTTTATTTAGTTTATTTAGTTTTTCTAGTTTCTTTAGTTAACTTAGTTTATTTAGTTTATTCAGTTTATTCAGTTTATTTAGTTTATTTAGTTTATATAGTTTATATAGTTTATTTATTACGTTTATTTGTAAATGATAAATAAATAAATAATTTTGATAAATAATCATTATTATATAATTTTTTATACACTAACATAATATTTTTTTTCTTAAATTGTTTATTTGAAATAATTTTGTTAAAATTCTCTACTCAAAGTCAGTTCATAATTATTTATAATATTTATATTAAATTAAAAAGTTTATAAAAAAATTTGTACAATAAAGGTAATTTTAATAACGAAATATTATTTTAACGAAAGACATTTCATTTTCAGTGAAACTGTTCCGCATTATACAGTATTCAAATAATGAACCTTGAAATTTGCATAATCACAATTTAAATATTTTAAATCGTAGCAATCAATAGTAAAATGTTGTCCAATTTTTAGTTATGCGGATAATTTGAATTGTAGAGCATGGTTTTGTCACAGAAGAAAGAACAAAAAGACATTTTCTATAGAAATATAAAAAATTGTATTTATTATTAAATAAATTATACAAATTTTCTATTAAAGTCAAGCTAAATATTTGAACTTGCAAATCGAAATTGCAAATTGAATTTTAACAACAAATTACAAATAGGAAAATTTATTAAATTCTGTTGATCAAATATATTATTAAAATTTTCAATTAACATCAAGTTAAAAATTTGCAGAAATCACAAACAAAAATTTCAGCAACAAATAACAACTACAAAAGATTAAAAAACGTTCTTGACAATTAAACTTCAGTAAAAATCTCATTAGACTTCCCAATGTCTTCACCTAACCTTTCAACTTCAATAACAGTTCTCTCTCGCTATATCGCCGCCACTTTTCAGAAATTCTTTTATTAAAGTTGCGCGTTCTATGATGCTCTTAATGAGTTTATTAACGGACGTAATTACCTTCGGTCGGGAAAGGGGATTAATTTTGCGAATGTTATCCTTATTTGTTTATACCGTGATATAATGTCAGGTGTCAGTGAATTCTCATTTAATTAACCCCCTTCTGATCCATAAATAAAATCCGCGGGATACCTGTATTTTTTTCGCTTATTGCGCTGGTATAACACTATCTTTTATGAAATTACTATTAAATGTGTGCTGAATAATTTATTACGGAGCTTATTTAATTGTTTACTGGGAGAAGAGTCATTTTGCATTTTTTATTGCGCAGTTAGAGCTTGTTAAAAAAAAAACAATGATTTTTATTTATTTTATATTAAAAATTATATTCATGTTAGATACAAAATTTATCAAATGTAAACAAATAAATAAATGTATGATAAATAAATAAATATTATTAAACAAATGAATAAATAAGTATTATGAAACAAATTAATATTAAACAAATACATAAATGAATATTATTACACAAATAAATAAATGAATATTGTTAAACAAATGAATAAATAAGTATTATGAAACAAATTAATATTAAACAAATACATAAATGAATATTATTACACAAATAAATAAATGAATATTGTTAAACAAATGAATATTCAACAAATAAATAAATGAATATTATTAAACAAATAAATATTAGACAAATAAATAAATATTAAGTTGAAACGATAAATATATGGCAAATTTAACTTAATACATCTTTCACGAAATTTTATTATTTAAATATTTTTAAAAAAGTTAAAAATGACTTATACAATATTGATAACGTGTATGTTAATTATTTTAGAATTGAAAAATTTCAGAAAATATTATTAATTATTACTGAACTGCACAAAATTTATCGCATGATTAAACTATCTAATAACAACAAATAAAATAAAATACAAAAAATCGATTTGAGTATCTACGAATATTTATCCCATAAAATAAGAAAATTTCACTATAAATGTTTATAATATAAGATGTGTCTATAGAATCTCCATACTGTTAGTAATGAAAGGGTTAAATCAAGCTGAATGGCAAGCACAACTGTTGCATGAATGTGAGACGACGCCTGCATACGTACGCAACCAAAAGTTTGGTAACATTCATCAATGTGCACGGAACTCTCTAAAGATGGAGAAACTTATTGATTGATTCGATAGTAGTTTTAATTATTTTCGAATGGACGATGAAGGTGTATACGTACCAGCTGCATAACCGATGAAGCAGAAAAGTATCATGAAGTTGCGTATGATGGTAGGTACTGAATTTTCAGAAGCGATCGCCATGTGACCAGTTTTTATCTGCATTGAACACATATGGAATTAGTTAGTACTTCATCAAGAATAATTATTATATATTTATAATTAATAATCAATTTTTACAATTTAATCCATTAGACGATGTACATGAAATGAAATATTTGTATTTGATGATACATTCAATAGTTATTTATAATTTGATGATGTTTTCCACGTGTGGAATTTCTACGCGTTGAATTATCACGCGCCGAATTTCTACGCGTTGAATTACCACGCGTCGAATTATCACGGGTCGAATTACTACGCGTAGAACTTACACAGATCGAATTACCACGCGTAGAACTTCCACAGATCAAATTACTACGGATCGAATTACTACGCGCCAGAATTCCACGCGTCGAGCTACCACGGATCAAATTACCACGGATCGAATTACTATGCGTTGAATTACCACGCGTCGAATTACCACGGGTCGAATTACCACGCGTAGAACTTCCACAGATCGAATTACCACGCGTCAAATTACAGCGGATCGAATTACTACGCGACAGAATTCCACGCGTCGAGTAACCACGGATCAAGTTTCTACGCGGCGAATTACTACGCGTCGATCTACCACGGATCGAATTACTACGCGTCGAAATTCCATGCGTCGAATTACCACGGATCGAATTACTACGCGTAGAACTACCACGGGTCGAATTACCACGCGTGGAATTCCTACGCGTCGAATTACCATGCGTTGAATTACCACGCGTTGAATTACTACGCGTAGAATTACGACGAGTGGGATTACTACGTGTAGAATTACGATGAGTGGAATTCCTACGCGTTGAATTGCAATGCGCCGAATTCCTACGCGTGGAATTGCGACGAATGGAATTCCTATGCGTTGAACTGCAATGCGCCGAATTCCTACGCGTGGAATTGCGACGAATGGAGTTCCTATGCGTTGGACTGCAATGCGCCGAATTCCTACGCGTGGAATTGCGACGAATGCAATTCCTATGCGTGGAATTGCGACGAATGGAATTCCTATGCGTTGAACTGCAATGCGCCGAATTCCTACGCGTGGAATTGCGACGAATGGAATTCCTATGCGTTGAACTGCAATGCGCCGAATTCCTATGCGTTGAACTGCAATGCGCCGAATTCCTACGCGTGGAATTGCGACGAATGGAATTCCTATGCGTTGAACTGCAATGCGCCGAATTCCTATGCGTGGAATTGCGACGAATGGAATTCCTACGCGTGGAATTGCGACGAATGGAATTCCTATGCGTTGAACTGCAATGCGCCGAATTCCTACGCGTGAAATTACAACGAATGGAACTCCTACGCGTTAAATTACCACGCGGGGAATTACAACGAATGGAATTACCGCGCGTTGAATTACCAAGCGTGGAATTACGATGCGTGGAATAACGACGCACCAAATTAGAACGTAAACCACCACTCAAACCAATAATCATTTGATTAATGATCACAAAGGAAAGTATCAACAACGATATATCGAAATGAAATGAAATATTAGTAAAAGTTTAAGTACAAAATAAATGCACATTTGTATGCTTAAATTATGTCAATAATCTACAATTACTCATTTGAAAGCAATCCTTCAAAACAGAATGAATTCGAATATTATATTTATAGGTTAGTTTCGACATAGTTGAGGTTAGGTTACGTAGGTGAATTCAAATGTCAACCTACATGTCCACTCTAATAATCAATAATCACGAAGAGAATTTACTAATTAATTATCGAAATTTATCCAGCAAGTAATTATAAGAATTTATCGAACAATTTAATTAAAATTCACAAAGTATGCTATTAATAAATTAAACCTCCATAATAAAATCCTCATCGATTTTTAAAAATTGTAAACTCTTTGTTAATAAATAATCTGTTACAGTTCTGTGAAATTCAGTTTAATTACACATAAGTATCAAAAGAGAATAAGCAGTTGAAGAATTTTAACGAAAAAATTAACAACATACGTCATATAAACTCAACGAATGAATCCGCTGTAAACTTTTAACAATTATTGATTTTAATTTGAAGAACCGAGACACTTGATCAACAATTTCATTAAAGCGCATTCGGAATCCGTTTGTTTATTTTTCATATTAGAAAATGTTACAACAAAAACTCATTGATCTAGAAAGGTACATATTGTGTTTTAATTTTCTTCGTTATTTCTCGGCAACTATCTAAGTGTACAAATATCCGGGTGTTTAATATGAATGAACAGGAAATTGTAATATCGATGTAAATTAAAAATTCCGTACAAATTTATGCATAATAATAAACGGCGTGTAATGAAAAAGTGTAATATTCTGCATAAAACAAAAATTGCCATTAAAAAAGGGTTCAATGGTATTTTCAATCCACACTTTTATTAACTCATTCTTGAATCTTTCGAAGTTAAATGAAAAATCCTTGCTCCGATTTCCCAAGAACCTTTGATTTTTCAACTTCGCTTCGAATTTACCAGAACCGTGTAACAACGGAGAAGTTGCCACTCTAAAATCTGAAAGAAACTGGAAGAAAGTATCGGACACTTTGAACTTCGAAATCTGCTTAAACAAAGGCGATCGAGTTGCGAATAGACAAATTGAATTTGAATGAAAAAGCGGACGTCCATTTTCTTCAATGCTCCTTGATCTTCCGTGAAAGGAAAGATAAGCTAGTAAGCAGCTCGAAAATACGCTTTTCAGGAATCTCAATTGTCACGGATTTTTGTTCGCGTGCCGGACATACAAAGTCATACTCCATTCGAGAACAATCGATCAGCGTGTCGGAAAGATTTACATTTAATCGAGTCTAATTTTCATGTGAATAACGCGTAATGCGAATTGCGGGATGCGATTTTTATTGAAATTCAAAATTCTGCAAAGGGATCTGGCGAAGACGTTGAAAGGGGAGGATTGAAATTTAAAATTGTGCGGTAAGTTGGTTTTATAGAGGACTCTTGCTGTAGTGGTATATTCTTGGGGTAGTTTTAGGTACTTTGGGTAGCTTGGAGGTGTTTAATACTATTATCTTGAGTTATGTTGATAATGTAGTGGGTTATAAGACGGTATGTAGACGCAGAGTTGTGGTAGCAAGCGTGGAATTAGTAGGCGGTGAATTAATACGCGGGGAATTAGTATGAGCTGAATTATAGCGCGTGGAAATAGTAGGCGGTGAATTACCATGCGTGGAAGTAGTACGTGTTGAATTATGGCGCGTGGAATTAGAATGCGGTGAATTAGTACGCGTGGAACTCGTAGGAATGGGATTATGGCACGTGGAATAATTACCCATGGAATTACCACGCGTGGAATTAGTACACGTCGAATTACTACGCACTGAAATTCCACGCGTCGAATTTCTACGCGTAGAACTTCCACAGATCGAATTACCACGGATCGAATTACCACGTGTCGAGTTATTACGCGTAGAACTTCCACGGATCGAATTACCACGCGTCGATTAACCACGGATCGAATTACTACGCGCCGCAATTCCACGCGTCGAATTACTACGGATCGAATTACCACGCGTTGAATTTCCATGGATCGAATTACTACGCGCCGCAGTTCCACGCGTCGAATTACCACGGATCGAATTACTACGCGTAGAACTATCACGAGTCGAATTACCACGTGTGGAATTCCTACGCGTTGAATTACCACGCGTCGAATTTCTACGCGTTGAATCACCACGCGTGGAATTACGATGGATGGAAGCCCTACACGTTGAATTACCACGCGTGGAATTACGATGAATGGAACTCCTACGCGTTGAATTACCACGCGTGGAATTAGGACGAGTGGAATTACTACGCGTTGAATTACCACGCGTGGAATTACAATGAATGAAACTCCTACGCGCTGAATTACCACGCGTCGAATTTCTACGCGTTTAATTACTACGCGTGGAATTACGACGAGTGGAACTCCTACGCGTTGAATTACCACGCGTGGAATTACAACGAATGGAACTCCTACGCGTTGAATTACTACGCGTGGAATTAGGACGAGTGGAATTATTACGCGTTGAATTACCACGCGTGGAATTACAACGAATGGAACTCCTACGCGTTGAATTACTACGCGTGGAATTAAACGAATGGAACTCCTACGCGTTGAGTTACCACGCGTGGAATTACGATGATTGGAACTCCCACGCGTTAAATTACCACGCGTGGTACTACAACGAATGGAATTACCGCGCGTTGAATTACCAAGCGTGGAATTACGACGCGTGGAATAACAACGCACCAAATTACAACGTAAACCACCACTCGAACCAATAATCATACGATTAGTGATCACAAAAGAAAGTATCAACAACTTCAGTTGAAACAAAGATAGAAGCATGATTTCAAAGGAGCAGCGGAATAAAAGTTCCGCAGATTATTCTTCGAAGGCAACAAAAACAACACGCAATCAACAACTGCATACATAATTCCCGTATTCGAGAGAACTCTATTCTGTACATTTAAAAGCAAACTTCTATAAAAATATCGATTATTCAAGCGAAGCTTGGACACTCACTCAAGCGTAGATCAACAAGTCAATTTAAATGAACAAATGAATTTTCAATAAAATCTGAAGGAAAACTTCCGGATATTTTTCCCGTTATGTCTTTCAATATTGATTGAATGATTCCATCGGTTGGCTTGGGTTTTGTTTAAAACGCGGGAACAACATCTATGCGATTATAAACATATTTTTTCGTTAGAACAATTGTTTTTAAATAATTATTTCATAATATATGTTGACAAAATTGTTGTATGTAAAATGCAATTTTATTTGCAATTATTGTTCTGGTTTTTTAATTTGTTATTTTATGACATGACTAGTTTTTCTTGCAAATTTTTTGTCAAATTTTTTTTATTTGAAAATTAGGAATTTGGAATGTTAGAAAAATTGTTAAGTAGGGTGTTTGGACATTTAGAAATTTTGAGGTTAAATTTGTTTAACTTGGAAAATTAAGAAGACAATTGGAGTGTTTTGAAATTTGAGGATTTAAAAATTTTGAAAATTAGGAAATTTGGAATTTTGAAGATTGAGAAGTTTGATGGTATCGAGATGTAAATTTTGAATTCGAACATTCAGAAATTTGGAAACTCTTGAAATCTCAACGATTTTAAATTTCGAAATTTCCAACTCAGAATTTTGACAATTTATAAATTTTAAAATTTAAATATATGAAATTTTGGAATTTTGCAATTTTAAAATATTGAAATTTTGAGAATTTGAAACTTTAAAATAATTGAACTTCCCTTAAAAAGCCACAAGAATCTAACCTTAAATCACAAAAATCCAAAAGCTACAATTTCTATCACAATTTCAAAAAACCTTCCTCAACCATCTACCAATACTCTCAAACTAATTTCACGGAACAAAAAATCCACCTAATTTAAATATTTGCATATTTAATATTACTCCATAAATTCCCAATAAAATCTAAAGAAAAATGTCACTATTATAAAATAATTTGTTAACGTGTATCACCTTCGACTCGAAAGCGGAAAATGGTAGTCCACTCGTTCTATATGGCACTGATTCACGAAAAACTGAGAGTTCCACGCTCGATTCTACGAGGATCCCGATCGAAGAAGTTGTCGGGTAAACTCAAAGGCAGGAAGTGGTGCGATCAGGGCTTTTATAGACCTGTCTCGTATATGGTGGAGTATGGTGGTGCATGGTGGTGGGGCAACTTTACAGCGCATCTTCCGAATGCGCACCTGCGTTGGCGGATTCCTCCAGGATCAGATAGAAGAAACGTGTGTGCGATTTTAGAAATCAGAGTCGCTTCTCTTAATTTATATCGGATTTCTTCGAACAATATCTTTCTTTATACCATTCAAATTTTAGTGGATAAATGTATTTGTAAACTGGTACAATTATCACATTATTTATTGGTTCATAAATAACGATACTGTTATAATTTCGTAACATACTTACTGTAATTGTAAGAAATGATTTAAGTAATTGTCTTGTGAGAAACAATAAAAATAACTTAAATATCAATAATCATTTTTAATAATCAAAAGTAAATTAAATAATTTATTTAATAGTTTAAATAACTGTTCAGTGAGAAACAATTTTAGTAATCAATTAATTTGAATGATTTTGTGGCACTGAAACAATTGAAAGAATCAGTTAAATTATTTAAATAATTGTATAATAAAAAACAGTTTAAATAATTGTATTGTAAGAAGCAATTTAAATAATTATATAGCAGTATGAAATATAAATGTTCGTCAGTTTTTATAATTACAAGCAATTGAGTATTGATATTTCGAATTAAGAGATTAATATGGAGGAACAATATTTTAATATATATTTTTTAATAAATTAATTTAATAGTTATAAATATGGATGAAAATTTATTAGAGTTATTCACAATTTTCATATACTTTATTAGCGATTTTAATCTTGATTTTATTATCGATTTATTTTAATATCGTTGCACAGTTCGGTCCGCCATTTTGATTACGGTACATCAACATGGCGGACGTAACGACACAAACAAGTTTTAAAATTGTACATCTAAAAATAACAGTTTTCTTGAATTTTTTTTTCATTATTTCTGTTGTATTAACAACGTAGTTTTATTATATTAATAACAGAGTATTAAATTAATAATAAAGTAAGTAATTCATGTATTAATAGCGTGTTACCCAAGCTAAAGTCAGTTACTTGAATACAGGCGAGTTTGTAAATGTACAATTGAAAAGATAATGACGTCAAGCTCTCATAAAATATTCACGAAGGTCTTTCACGTACGAATTTCAAGAAGTTCATTCATACGAATCGCAGAAACGAGAATGTGTATAACATAGATTCGGTGAGACTGAAACATATAGGCCAGATGAAATTTAATTACGCGAACATGGTAGGCCTATCGCTCTTAAATTGTGCGTAATAAAGGAAAATTTCTATGAAACGTGTCAGATTTGATGAAACTACGAAAACCCTCCCGAATTAAATCGCTTAAGCCAAATTTCGAATAAATTTATCTGATGTTATTTTATTATTCATTCTTTGTCATTAAATTTGTGAAAGTGACGTTTCAATGAAAAAATTAATTCTGACAAGTTTTAAGAATTTACAAGAAATGACTGCTGTGACAATTTTTAGTAATTTGCAATAAATGACTGCTGGGAATTTTTAATAATTTGCAAGAAATGACTGCTGACAATTTTTAATAATTTGCAAGAAAATGGCTTCTGACAATTTTTAATAATTTGCAAGAAATGACTGCTGACAATTTTTAATAATTTGCAAGAAATGACTGCTGTGACAATTTTTAATAATTTATCAAAAATGACTGCTGACAATATTTAATGATTTACAAAAAATGAATACTGACAATTTTTAATAATTTGCACAAAATGACTGCTAATAATTTTTATCAATTTACAAAAATTAATGCTGATAATTTTTAATAATTTATCAAAAATAACTGCTGACAATATTTAATAATTTACAAAAAATGTCTGCTGACAATTTTTAACAACTTACAAAAAATGAACACTGTGGCAATTTTTAATAATTTACACAAAATGACTGCTAATAATTTTTACCAATTTACCAAAAATTAATGCTGACAATTTTTACCAATTTACAGTTAATTCAAAAATTGTAATAAGTAAAAAATTAGAAGAATCTATCATGAAACCGTTGTTTTAATATGTACGACGCCTACTGGTATCGCTAATTATGATTTCTTGCTGGGACATTAAGACTGTCAGTAGGCGTTAGATATTACCAGCTATTAAAGATTGAATTCCCCACATGAATTATGTCTTCGCGCTAAAAATTATACAAAGCAGGTGCGCAGAATTTCGTCGTTACAGTAACCCTTTCGTTGCGAATCGATTAAAAATCAGGACTCGGAAACATAACCTCAACGGGGTGTTCAGGGAAATAATTCTTCAAACATTACTTTGATAAAGTTATGCACTATATTCATTGTTACAGTATAATTAAATCACTTAATTTGCATACCACGTTGTTGACTTTGCTGCCACTATCAGCTAATTAATTATCGATTAATTGCTACTTGTAGAATGTTTCAGTTATGGAACAAGTATTTATTTTCGTATCGAGTCTTGTCTTAATAAAATATTATTGCTGTTTTGTTATAACATAAACTTACTATAATAACATATAGTGTGTACTTAACATAATATACTATAGTAAAATAATTTTGTTATGTTACAAAGACAGGAATTTTCTGAAAGAAGTTTAATTATAAATTCATATAATTTCATGTTAAGTTAGCTTGTGTTAATAAAATATTATTGCTATTTTGTTATAACATAAACTTACTATAATAACATATAGCGTGTACTTAACATAATATACTATAGTAAAATAATTTTGTTATGTTACAAAGACAGGAATTTTCTGAAAGAAGTTTAATTATAAAGTCATTTAATTTCATGTTAAGTTAGCTTGTCTTAATAAAATATTATTGGTATTTTGTTATAACATAAACTTACTATAATAACATATAGCGTGTACTTAACATAACATACTATAATTAAATAATTTTGTTATAACGTTACAAAGTCACAAAGCTTCTAAAACAAATATAAAGTCATATAACTTGTCATTTTTATTAATATTCTACATATCTGTAAATTCACAATAATAAATAAAATAATGTTACAAAATAAAAAGATAAAAAAATTTCCGAAATAAAGAATAAAGAAAAGAGCAATACCAGTATAAAAAATTAATAATCATGCACGTGTAAAATTGACAATTAAACGTATCGAAATCGTAGCTCAGGGGTGAAATATTTGGTACAAAGAAATATTTGATCGGTCGAACGTAATTGTAAATTCATGCACCGTTTAATGTTAAATTAACATTTAAAATAATATAAATTATCGGCTAATGATAAAGGCAAATGCGATACAGAGAAAACGAATTGCGGTAATTCTCGTTGGTTGAAAGGCACTTTATTGGAGGAAGAGGGCAAGTGGTAAAGGTATTGTTTGACTCGGCCATGTGGCTCTAAGTAGTTACGACGATTCAGAGTCAGACCGCATGAACTAAAGTCGCATACCCGCACCTGGATCCTGTTATTTCGACTCGATATCATTGTACACGAACCATAAATCCTGCGTTATTAATATTTCATCTGGTTTTAGCCGGATACCGTCGTCTTCGTACTCGCTGCAATTTTACACGGGAAAATAATGGTGCCATTGAGTAATGGTACTGCTAATGACTATGTTATGCCACGTAATTTGATTCGTAGAATCGCCGGGTATGTTATAATTTTCTGTAACTTATTATATAATTCATTTTGGGTTTTTTATAAAATGTCGACGTTTATCATATTTTATGTAATTTTGTTAATTTTTACAATTTTATGTTACGTAATTTGATTTGTAGAAACTCAAGCTAATTATATTATAATTATTCCTGGATTATTATAACTGTACTTCATCCTAGTTTATTTTATAGTTAATTTTAGTTCATTCATAAAATATAGAAATGTATAAAATTTTGTCTCTCATTTTTGGCCAAAATAAATCATTTTGAGTGAAAGATTTTATGTCATGGATTAATCGAAAATTTGAAGAAATAATGAGGATACAATTTATGACATGAATTATGCATGATTGTAAAGCACTGAGAAATCTGAATAATGACAGGATGATTTTGGGACAACAAGGTAATTTTATGTACCAGAAATGAAATTGTTACGTGTAAGTAATAAAGAAGAATGTAATAACAACGATATATATTAACAAAAATATGATAGAATTTAAAAAATGACAGAATTAATAAAAGTGACGTATTTATATTTTTATTGACGTCATTTCTGGTGCATGTTTGGTTGAATAATTTTATTATTAAATAATATTGTGACGTTAAAAGCTAGTTTGCGATACAGTAGGTGTCAAAAATATTTGTATGTCCTTTAAAAAATATTTGTACATTCTCTAAAAAATATTTGAATTTTTTATTCTTTAAAGTAAAATAACTCTTAGAAGTTGAATTAAAAATTTTATGAGAGGTTACAATGGTATAAAATTTAAAGAATGATGTAGAGTACGAAATTCAATTCAAATTTCGCGCCGTTCGGTGACTAAAAGTTAGGTTAGGTTGTATCATCAACGATGAGTCACTCACATCAATTCTTTACATTAAAATATAAATAAAAATAGTAGAACTAGTATGACTATCTTTTATAATTCTAAAAAATGAGAATGTTTAAAAGAATAATATTCAAAAGTAAAAACTTATTTTACCTGTAAATAACAAATTGTTAAAAAAATATCTAAAAAAGTATCGTTAGTTACAAAACTTTTGAATGTAAAAACATAACAGTAAAAATATTTGGAAGTCAAAAAGCAACGTCATATTGACAAGAGGAACATATAAAATATTTCAACCATAGTAAAAATATGGAGATTCATGTACAAATTGTATCAGTTATTTTCACAGCATTTTTTCACACGAAAAAATTACAAAATTGTATTAAACAAATTCGAATGCTCTGTATCTACATATTAGTTTAAAAACAATTACAAAAAAATAAAGAAAGAATATTAAAATTAATATTATTTAATACGTGAAAAAATTATAGTAAATTAAATTTGTGTCTAAACTTGAGAACTAAATAAATTGCTATAGTATAAACGACAGTACATAAAATAAACCTAACCTAACCATAAAATGCTTCATAGCATAAATAAAATGCACCAGTAAATTAAATGTACACATAAAACATAATTGTCGTCAATTATTTACTAATACAAAATGGCGACTACCAAAAGATATAATGCAAAGTTGCAAAATGGAACCATAAGAGACTCTCATCACTCGAGTTACGTTGTCAACTGCGTTTTATCGTGGAACACAAGAGATTCATGATAGTCGTAAAACCTAAGTCATAAGAAGCAGCTTGACTTTTTTCCCTCAATTACTTTACCACGTCTAAACGACGCAATAACAATTGATCCTCTTCTAATTTCATTTAACTCTTTCGAAAGCACTTCAATTTTCGATGCAATTCTTGTGTCATTGGGGATGACTTTTGCAATCGGGGAATAGGAGCTAACCTTGTTATTAGATAAATTGATTCAATGAGGCTAATTGAATTGATCTGTAACTGAATTTATTGGGCATTTATAACTAAGGAATGAAGGAATTTTTTATTCTGTAATTTTGTTTGTACTTGAAATTATATTCGTGTATAAATTTATCAAACTAGTTAGAGTAATTATTAATTTAGTCACTGGTTTAATAAAAATTTATCAAATATTTCACAGTGATCAAATTAATAAAATTATTCAAATTGATTGTCAATTTAATTAATTATAAATTAATGAAGTTTCTCAAATTTTTTACTTTGAACAAATTAATAAAATTAATCAAATTGATTGCAAATTAACTATCAATAGAATTATTTATAAATTAATGAAATTTATCAAATTTTTTTACTTTTGTTAAATTAATAAAATTACAAAAATTAATTTTCAGTTTAACTACTCATAAATTAATGAAATTAATCAAATTGTTCTCATTGATCAAATTAATAAAATTACTCAAATTAATTATCAATTTAACTACTTATAAATTAAACAAATTAATTAAATTAATAAAATTAAATTACATACAAAGTAAACAAACTAATAATTCATTTAATTGATTAATAAAATGAATTTTAAAGGAAAAATTCATTACAATATATTATGAATTAGTATAATTATAATATAACGCAAGTTTGTTATTCAAGAAACAGTTATTTCTGTAATTTTAGGTTAGGCAGAATATTGCGAGATACTTTCTCTTCAGACATATTTCTCTCCTATTTCTAGGCTAATGGCGATAACAAGTACCATTCGTTTAGTCCGGAGATTGCAAAACGATAATTAGATATCCAACTTGAATCCATAAAATGAAACCGTACGAGTGCTTCCTTTACTGTCAAGCTTCTGTAACGAGCTCAAACTTGAAATTTATTTTCAGAACTTTCATGTTTTCCAAACTTTTTAATTTTTAAGTTGTCAAATCTCCAAATTCTCTAATTTCCAAAGTAAAATACTTCCAAATACATAATGCTCCAAATTCACAATCCCACATTTCCTTAAATTCCCTGAATACCAACTCCCATAACCTCAATTCTCGCATTTAATAGTAACGTAACCTAAGAGTAGCCTAACATGACATAACCTAATTTAAAATAACTGTAAATTAATAGTAAATTGAATAAAAAATAACCTAGATGAGTAGTAACTTCAGCTAATAGTTACCTAACCTAACCTAAATACGTAGTAACTTCAGTTAGTCGAAACCTAAGTTAGTAACCTAACCTAACTTACCATAACTTAACCTAACTTAAAATAAACCTAAATCAATACTAACCTAAATAAATAATAACCTAAATGACTAGTAACTTCAGTTAATTGTAACCTAAATAAATAATAATCTAAATGAGTAGTAACCTAACTTAGGAGTAACCTCACCTAATTTAAAATAAATCTAAATTAATAGTAACCCAACTTAAACCCTAAATTAGCACTAATCTAATAGTCACCTAACTAATACTAACCTAACCAAATAGTAACCTAACCCCACCCGAAATCTTCCAAAGATCCAAAAACGCCTGAAGCACAAGAAGCTTCGTCACAACAATTTGCCAAAGCATCAATTAGAGAAGAAGCGTTAAGTTTCGTCAGGAAACGAACACACTGTTCGACGAGGGCATCACAAGCCATTACACCGGCAACGTTCGATATGCATTTGCAATAAAAAAGGAAGACAAACGAGGCGCGTGAAATGTCGTAGCGCGTCAATCCCGGCCGTGGGCGACGCCACGATTTCGCGTCGTTGCTCTTTTATTTTTACAGATGTACGGGGTTAAATGGGTTCCTTCGTTCGTTTAACGTTCGAACCCTCCCCTGACGCAATGGCCAACAACGGGATACGTTTTGCATAAACGTCGAAATCGCTCGAAAATTGCCGGTTACACTACTACGTGTATGAATATTCAAGTTAACACGTGCCATTTAACGCGACGGGCATCGCCGGGGACATTTTTATCGTTACAAACTGATTTCTCGTTAGTTCTTGCTGAATTTTAAGCCGTGTTATCTTTGTTGCTGTTGGAATGGTGTATTTGAATGTTGTACTGGTTCTTGAATGGGGTGCAATTTTTGGGCGGGAATTTTTAGATTATTTCGGGGAATTTGGGAGATTGCGAGGTGATTCGGGGAATTGGGGATTTGGAAATTAGGGAATGTGGAAATTGGGGGTTGTGAATTCGGGGAATTATGGATTTGGAAATTAGGGAATTTGGAAATTGAGTAGTTGGGGATTTAGAAATTGGGGGCTGTGAATTTGGGGAATTATGGATTTGGAAATTGGGGGCTGTAAATTTGGGGAATTATGGATTTGGAAATTAGGGAATTTGGAAATTGGGTAATTGGGGATTTAGAAATTGGGGGCTGTGAATTTGGGAAATTATGGATTTGGAAATTAGGGAATTTGGAAATTTACGAGTTAGGGATTTGGAAATTGGGAGTTGCGAATTTGGGGAATTATGGATTTGGAAATTGAGTAGTTGGGGATTTAGAAATTGGGGGTTGTGAATTTGGGGAACTATAGATTTGGAAATTGGGGAATTTGGAAATTTAGTAGTTGGGGATTTAGAAATTGGGGGCTGTGAATTTGGGGAATTATGGATTTGGAAATTAGGGAATTTGGAAATTGGGTTATTGGGGATTTGGAAATTGGGAGCTGTGAATTTGGGGAACTGTAGATTTGGAAATTGAGAAGTTGGGGATTTAGAAATTGGGGGCTGTGAATTTGGGAAATTATGGATTTGGAAATTAGGGAATTTGGAAATTGAGTAGTTACGGATTTGGAAATTGGGAGTTGTGAATTTAGGGAACTATAGATTTGGAAATTAACTGTAGTTACTTATTCAGGTTATTATTTATTTAAGTTAATATCTATTTAGATATATTTTAAATTAGGTTAGGTTATACTAGGTTTGGAGGTTAGGTTACTACTCATTTAGGTTATTATTTATTTAGGTTACTATTAACTGAAATTACTAGTCATTAAGGTTATTGTTTATGTAGGTTAGTATTGATTTAGATTTATTTTGAGTTAGGTTATGGTAGGTAATGTTAGGTTAGGTTACTAACAAGTTAGGTTACTATTAACTGAGATTACTATACATTTAGATTATTATTTATTTAGATTACTACTAATTTAGATTTCCTTTAAATTAAATTATGTTTGGTTAGGTTAGGTTACTATTAATTTGGATTTACTTTAAATTAGGTTAGGTTATGTTACGTTACTACTGACGTACTTCTTGAAACTTCATTTTTTAATTTTGAAACATTATCCTTTAAATTTTAAAAATATACCGTCAAACATTACGTATTTCTTAAAATTTGATTCTTAAAAATTGTTGACCCTTGAAATTCCTGAAAATAATGTATTACAAGAGACGACCATAAATTGAGAGGACTCTATAAAATGTTTCGATTTGCTGTCAAATAAACCACTTTTAAATAATGGACGTTCGAAACTTTCTATAGAGTTATTGCTATGTGACAAAAATCTGAATTAAAAAGTGAGGTCGTAATAAAACCATTTCTCCATTTTCCGTAGAAACACGAATTTAATTTTATCAAAATCCATCAACGTTCTGATTCCATTTACGCAACCTTTTTATCGATACTTCAATCTTCAATTATTTCACTGCTATATTTAAACGTTGGAACACGGAAAAATATAAAATATGAACATTTCAAAACATTGACATTTTTATTTTCTTTTGCATCTACAATTTAATGATACATAATTTCATACTTATACGTTCTCTCATTCCTTTTATTAAATAAATAATTTCTAATGTTTTTTCAATTTTTGATGAAAGGTAAATTAGAGAAATAATTTATATTATATTTTATAAATAATTGTAGAAATTTATAATTAATGCAAGAGGTTCAAAATAAATTTTAATTTAAATATTTTATCTAATAAATTAAAATAAATGAATGTATGTTAAAATAAAGCTAAATTAGAGAAGTAAATTAAATTACAATTAATGAAAAAAGTGTAAAAGTTAATAATTATGAAAATATATTTAAATTGCATTTTCTGAATATAACGAGTTAATTTTTTTAACGAGTGAAATCTCACGCTGTGATTTAACAAAGTTAAATATCAAAAGCAAAGGAGAAAAGAAAGAAGTTGCTAGCATAAGCAATAAATGCGTATAAACTTTAATTATTCAGAAAGTTACGCTCGAAGTTTAAGGCTATTACGCATACACCATGGAACGACATATTTACGTCTTTTTCATTGTTCCCTTTTTTATTATATCGCCAGGTGAACTATCTTGCTTTATGAACGAAACAATTTTTATTAAAAAGGTCCACTAATACCTCGTTCATTTGCGGATAATTTTTTTAATTACAAGATCTACGAGTTTACAGATTTTGGTAATAAACTTTTCTTGGAAACTTTTATTTTATGTACGTTGTAAATGATTAAAATTACAGGGCTATAAAGTTGGACATTAACGCGTGTTCAAGATTTTCAGCGGAAGAAAATGAAAATGGAAACCAATATCGTGAGGTCAATAACCCACATGCTAAAAATAAGGGTGCAATAAAGGATACGCTTTCGGGAGTTAATGAACTGAGGGAGGAAGGTAAATCTTGGATAAAACACGATTCTCCTTTATTGAACTGCGGATAATTAATTGATAGTCAACTTGTAAATTATTGTAATTATTTATGTTTTATCAAAGAACGTTTTCAAGCTTTGAACATTGGACAAATTTTGAAATACATTCAGGGTGTAATAAAATTTTACTTGATTTAAATAATTAAATTAATTTTACAATTTATGGGAAATGGTTTAAAGCACAGGTTTGTTATATACTAGCTTAACTCACAGCGCCACTATTTTAGAACAGTAAGTAGTTTATCAAGTTTAAAAAGTTTCTCCCTATTTATTTATTTAATTGCATTCAATGATAATTGTGTAGATTTGTTAAAAAGTTTAACAATTTAAAAAATTGTATGTTAATAATGTGTTTAAAATTTTATATTAGCAAATTTACCATCAAACGGTAAAAGAATCCCATTTTTATTAACTGATGATTGTGCAGAGTTCTGTTTTATCTGCTCTATCTGTTTTACCTCTTAGCATTCTCTATATTGCCGACGAGAGGCAATATAGTCTGCAAAACTGTTCTGAACATATAATCCACATCTTCGGATCTGCAGAATGCATTATAAACATCATAGAATCAATATTAATAAATATATAACATATTAATTAATAAAATCAATATTAATTAAATAAAAAAAAAAATGGAATTGTGGCGCCATCTCTCCAGCGAACAGGGTGAACTACACACTTTTGAAACAGCAGTTTAATTAGTTCTCCTCTTCTGTCGCTAGATGGCGCCTCAGACAGAAACCAGGTTAACTAGAATTTGCCTACGAATGGTTAAAAATTGATAAGTACAGTCAAAACAATTGCAAGTTAATTGAACTTGCATTGCTATGTAATTCAATTCATTTTACAGGTAATTGAACTAATGAAATCAATTATATTAATTAAATTGCATAAAAGGACTATATACTTGGCGCCGTCTGGCGGCTGAGTGCCGAAAATAAAAAATTTATATTTCGGCACTTTGACGATGTAGTATGGTTTCTGAGGGATTTAGAAACAAATTTCTATTAGGGTTTGATGCGATTTGATGCCTAATAAAGCCAGAAAATCAATTTTTGTCGAATTCGGTTCAAAACGGTAGAGGTGGCGCCATCTAGCGGCGAGCGGCGGAACTACGAAAAATTAAAACCTCGATTTTCTCAAAGACTAGGGACTTTTCCGAAATTCTGAGATATACAAATTGTTCCTTGTCGCCTACGGAATCGGACGAAGGTAATTATAGCCTGCTAGGATAATTATTAAGGAAAATAGAAAAATAGCCCATTTCATGGACTAAAAAATTGGCGTCCATCTAGCGGTGAAAGTTGGAACTACAAAAATTTAAAAATGTTATTTTCTCGAAAATTAGCGAACTTTGAGTACTTCTGAGGCTCAGAAAGTGTTACCTGAACGCATTAGAATCAAAATAAAGCAATAAAAGTTTTCTGAAAGCTTTAATAAAGAAAATAAAAAAAATGTCATTTTATGGAGAAAATTTGTGGCGCCATCTAGCGGCGAAACTGCGAACTGAACTGAAAAAACGTATGTCCGTACACGCATTAAGGAAAAATATAAAAAGTAATACTCTGCAACTTTGACGACGTAGTGTGCTTCTTTAGACATTTTAAAGCAACTTTTGTTGAATAAATTATTCGTTTTTGTGCCTATTAAGCCCAGAAAATCAATTTTTATTTGACCTCTTTACTGTGTGTTCGGACATACGTTTTTTCAGTTTAGTTTGCAGTTTCGCCGCTAGATGGCGCCACAAATCTTCTCCATAAAATGACATTTTTTTTATTTTCTTTATTAAAGCTTTCAGAAAACTTTTATTGCTTTATTTTGATTCTAATGCGATCACGTAACAATTTCTGAGCCTCAGAAGTACTCAAAGTTCGCTAATTTTCGAGAAAATAGCATTTTTATATTTTTGTAGTTCCAACTTTCACCGCTAGATGGACGCCAATTTTTTAGTCCATGAAATGGGCTATTTTTCTATTTTCCTTAATAATTATCCTAGCAGGCTATAATTACCTTCGTTCGATTCCGTAGGCGACAGGGAACAATTTGTATATCTCAGAATTTCGGAAAAGTCCCCAGTTTTCGAGAAAATCGAGATTTCCTATTTTCGTAGTTCCAACTTTCACCGCTAGATGGACGCCAATTTTTTAGTCCATGAAATGGGCTATTTTCCTATTTTCCTTAATAATTATCCTAGCAGGCTATAATTACATTCGTTCGATTCCGTAGGCGACAAGGAACAATTTGTATATCTCAGAATTTCGGAAAAGTCCCTAGTTTTTGAGAAAATCGAGATTTTAATTTTTCGTAGTTCCGCCGCTTGTCGTTAAATGGCGCCACCTGTACCGTTTTGGGACCGAATTCGACAAAAATTGATTTCCTGGCTTTATTAGGCATCAAAACGCATCAAACCCTAATAAAAATTTGTTTCTGAATGCCTCAGGAACCATACTACGTCGTTAAAGTGCCGAAACACTCATTTTTTTTATTTTTTTTATATGCGTGTTCGGACCCTCATTTTTTCGCTCACCTTCGGCTTGCTCGCTCAATAAGTGCACGTTTTATATCATTTATTAAACTCACGTAATAGTCAAGATATTGTTAATAATAAATTTCAGAACATTCTTCTTAAAATTAAAGCGCGTTCAACTTTACCATCTCATGGAAGATAGAGTAGGGTTCTGTAAAGTGCGAAAAGAACTCTGCAAAAAGTGCTGTTAACGTCATCGAGAGTTGAATGTCCGAACTACAGAAAAATTGAAGTGAATATCATTATGTACAGTGTCAAAGTAATCTCTAAAATACCTAGCCTTACTGAAAATACCTAACCTCACCCTTAAATATCTAACCTTACCTCTAAATACCCAACCTTACCTACACATAACTTTTGAAAGGAAGCTCAGCTTAAAATTCTCATCAAACTTGAAGACTTCTTGCAGACAAAATCTTGACATTTAATTATAGTAATGTATACCTGAAAATAGTAAAAAATTATTACAAGTTAAGAATAATACTTTAATACAAGTGACACAATTGTAATCGTACTTGATACAATCACTAACTACAAAATAAAAAATAATTGCGAATTGTTAAAAATTTAACAGACGTGTACACTTATTAATTAAACTCGATTCAATGAAATCGACAATAAGCTCGAACAAAAGGCAAAATATTTACGACTTCCTTTTGACGAGTTCACGGTGGTTTGCGAACTGAAATTGGCGGTGCAATTTTTAGCGGGTTTCCCGTCGACACTACAAAAGGAGAACAAAGTGGATACTGATAACTTAAACGATTGCTTTTAAAGACGTACAAAGTCAAGTTGCATTTAATGTGTGAACATGAAACAGAGTTAAAAAGTGTAAATGAAATGTGGAAGTAATGAATGTGTCTTTTGAAACATTTAGGTTATAATTTTCTCAAGTGATATTTTATGTTATATTACATTCTCAAATATTATAAATATTATGTTCTAAAATACTATAAATATTATGTTGTATAATATTATAAATATTATGCTCTAAGATGTCATAAATATTACATTTTAAAATATTATAAATATTATATTCTGAAGTGTTATAAATATTAAATTCTAAAATATAAATATTTTAGTACCTTCAAGAATATAATTTCAACTATTACTCTCATACACAAATTTCCATAAAATTTTCATGAAGCACAGATTCTTAAATTATTTTCGATCACTTATTGATCGTAACTCGCTCGTCATTGATATTCCGCTCATACGATTTTTATAACCTCTTCAAATAGCTCCTAAAAGTTACGATCCCCTTATCGCATGGATTTCCAGATCGATTCTGCAAACTTAAGGTCCATTTAATTAAAAATACAATTAATAAAACCTCCTCCGATTTTCAATCTAATTTTCCTTTTTTTCAGGACATTGTCTTCGAAAGGTTAAGAAGAAGATATTCCTTTGATTCCATCTTGATGATGTCGTAAGAGACGTCACGGAAGATTGTACTTACAACCTCTTCGCGGTAAAAGCGACGGTATTAAGGTCGATTAATTCATTAAGCTGAGAAATTCATTAAACTGCAACCTGTATTAAAATGTTCTCTCTTAAGGCTTACGAGAGGAGGAGAGGCACGGGTTGGCGGAAGCAATAGAAACGAGGGTGGAAAAAAAGCAGCTGTTTGCACTGCAGCTTCATCCACTACACAGTCAATTGTAGCTGCTGTTTACTTGGTGCATCCAGGGGGATGATCATCGAACCCCTATTTTTTATTTGTCAGCTTTTTTGTTTCATTCTCTTTGATTCGTGATTCTGTTTTCACGGGAAGGGGACAATCTGATTACATGACGAAAGATTTTTAACCTTTTCCGAATTATTTTGGCGAAACGATTACTTTCTTTTAATTATTTTTTTTTTAAATTGAAAATTATATTCATTTCGGATGAATTATATTTATTCTGATTAATATGAATTATATTTATTTTGTTAAAGTAAGGTTAGAATAAATTGTTTGTTCTGTTAAAATAATATTAGAATAAATTGTTTGTTCTGTTAAAATAATATTAGAATAAATTGTTTATTCTGTTATAATTTATAAGGTGAGGAATCTTTGTAAATATTTTTATACTGTGTTTACTGTAAATTTTTAAACAAATTCTTTAGCTGCATAGTAGTTTAAATTGTCTGTACAATACAATTAATAATGCAATAATTGGTGTTTTAATAATTAATGATTTAATTATGAATGTTTTTATAATTGAATAATTGAGTGTTAAAATAATATTAGAATAAATTGTTTATTTTGTTATAATTTACAAACTGAGAAATGTTTTTGTACTGAGTTCACTATAAATTTTCAACCAAATTGCTGGACAATAATTTATTGATCTGTACAATACAATTAATAATGCTATAATTGGCATTTTAATAATTAATGATTTAATTATGATTGTTTTTGTAATTGAATAATAATCAGTATTACAAATGATCAATACAGAAATATAATTTCAGGAACAGCTTATAAAAATTTCACTGTCACTTTTGCAGGGACTTCCCATTCTCAACTACCGGAAGTTTCAAAGTTGTTCCAGGGACAACACAGGAAGAATAAGTGAAGGATGTTAATTCAAGGAAACTGCGAAATGTCAACATCCCGGGGAATCGCGTTTCTCCCGCAAAAATAACATGTTTCTGAAGAGCAGCTATAAAGAAAAAATCGATGTGCACCTTGCATTATAGTCGTCTTTCATTTCAAGCTGTTACTTATCCTGGAAATAACATTAAACCAACAAAATACTTATTTATCATTTTTATCTGATGTAAATATATTGTATTATTATTGTATTAAGTCCTAGTAAGATCTAAGCACTAAAATTTCATTTGTATCAAGTTAATTTTTTTTAGCAAAATTTCAAAAACCATTGTAAAATATTTTCACCATTTTTTTAAAAATTAATCTGTTAAGATTTAAATTAATTTTAATATTGAATAGTTGTGTATTTAATAATATTTAATTGTAAAGAATGTTCACTGCAATAGAAAGCGAATTCCGACAATGAACTTTCTTCGCGTCGCCAAAAGAAAAATGATCGAGAGAAAGCGAAGAGAAACATCGTTTTCCGCTTGTCATTCGGAAGAACTTTCTTCGATGCGGTGAACAAAGGAAACAAAAGTGGTCATGTTGTTTCTCCGGATTAACACGAAAAAAGTATCGGACAGAAGAATCACGGTGTCCATAAATTTCTCTCTCGAATCTGTGCGATCTTCAGTGTTCGAATTAACTTGACTGCGTCACTTTTGTATCGTTCGTGTTTCTTCATCATCGCTAATATTTCTGCTCACATTAATAATAATAATTAAAATGAAACCTGTGATAGGATTCATCTTACTTTTCGCTATTTTTGATTCTTTGGCTGGGAAGAGAATTGTTAAGGTTCCCAGCGACTTCCGGTTTAAAGGTGACCTTGAAACTGCTGCTAGTGAACATAAAGGTGATAATTGTTAATTGTAAATTGTACAGTCTCATTTTTAATTTATATACATTTCAAAAATATTTTAATTCTTTGGAGAAATAATTTTCCCACAGGGTAAATATAAAATTGAAATTTATCAAATGTACAATTATCAAATGTGCATTTATCAAGTGTACATTTATCAAATGTGCATTTATCAAGTGTACATTTATCAAGTGTACATTTATCAAATGTACTATTAGAAGAAATAGTGGTTTAAATTTTAAGTTGTAATAAAATATTTGTTGAAGTTATAAAATTTCATGCATATCATTTCTAATAACATGTAATTTCAAGATTTTTTGTAAAATGTTTAATTTTTCATCAAAATCACTGATGAGGATTATCAAGGTTTATAAATAATATCATTGTAACAGATAATTGTTGTCATGTATTTAAATATGTAGACACATAATTTTCTATAAAAAGAGACTCTGTAAAGGAGAATTTCTTGCAAAATTTTATAACTTATTATATTGAAATTAATTTGAAAACAGTTGAAAATAAAGAAGAGGAGAAAGGAGGAGGCACGAAGTACCAGGAGGACCACCATGTTGTTGACGAGGAGAAAGGTGACAAGGTAAAATATTAATTATAAAAGAGTAATTGCAATCCCTAACAACAGTAATTACTAACAACAGTATACTAATAATGTACAAATCTAACGTGTGGTAAATGCAACTCGTGGTAACTAGTGGTAGTAATCTAACGCGTAGTAACCCAGCGTGTGGTTATCTAACGCGTAGAAATCTAGCGTGTAGTTAACGCAACGCGTGGAAATCCAATCCATAGTAAATACTACACGCGGTTATCTAACGAGTGAGTACCCAACGCGTACCAAATACAACGCGTGGTAATCCAGCACGTGGTTATCTAACGCATGGTAATGCAGCACGTGGTTACCTAACGCGTGGTAATCCAGCGCGTGGCTATCTAACGCGTAGAAATCTAACGTGTGGTAAATGCAACGCGTGGTAACTCAGTGGTAGTAATCTAACGCGTAGTAACCCAGCGCGTGGTTATCTAACGCGTAGAAATCTAGCGTGTAGTTAACACAACGCGTGGAAATCCAATCCATAGTAAATACAACGCGTGGCTATCTAACGCGTAGTAACCGAGCGCGTGGTTATCTAACGCGTAGAAATCTAGCGTGCAGTTAACACAACGCGTGGAAATCCAATCCATAGTAAATACTACGCGTGGTTATCTAACGCGTAGTAACCCAGCGGGTGGTTATCTAACGCGTGGTAACCCAGCGGGTGGTAGGTTAGTGGGTAACACTAGCTAACAGAATACTAACTAAAAATAAATAACAATGTACCAATAATATACTTACTAAACAACATACTAATGTATAATAATATAGCTACCAAAAATTCCTAAAATAAAAGCAGATAATCACATAATTATTAAAACGATAAAACCGTTCAAAATTGATATTTTCGATACAAAGCGATACCGTTCCTTTCGCAAGACAGCCATCGACGGTGCTCGTCATTGTCAACGTTCCTCGACGACTCTTCTTTCTTTTTATATCGCCCGTAATATTACTGTCCAGGGTATTATTTATTATACGGTCGTTTTTGCACGAACGACCTTCTCGCAACGTCGTCGAACGACGCCTCCTTTCTTCGTCGGGAAAATATTCTTTGTAACGATAGGGTGTTTCGCAGCCACCTTTCTAGCCACCCCTTTTCTACTGCACGCCTTCTGATATTGCTTTTCACTTTTATTCAGTGAGGATATCGGCCGGGAGGGCAATTAATTCGTTCTGGCGACTCGTTACTTGCAGGGGAAACGCTTCAAAATTGCCCACATAGATTCTTCTTTGCTACCGGATCCTTATTTATAACGCGGACGCTCGTTATGGATGTTCGCCATATTTAACTGGGATGATCGGTTGCTTCGTTGGGGAATGGAGTTTGGATTGGGAAGGATTTTGTAGGAGACAATGTTATGTGCTGGATTACTAGATAATCACGCGTTAGATTATTGCGTGCTGGGTTATGATGCGTTGGATAACCGTTCGCTGAGTTACCACGCGTTAGATAGCCACCCGCTGGATTACTACGCGTTGGATAACGGCGCGTTAGATAGCCACCCGCTGGATCACTATGCGTTAGATAACCATGCGTTGTATTTACTATGAATTGGGTTTCCACGCGTTGTATTAATTACGCGCTAGATTTCTACGCGTTGGATTACGACGCGTTAGATTACTACGCGTTGAGTTGCCGCACGTTGTATTTACTACACGTTAGATTTCTACGTGTTAGATAGCCATACGCTGGATTACCACACGTTAGATAGCCACCCGCTAGATTACTACGCGTTGGATAACGACGCGTTAGATAGCCACCCGCTGGATCACTACGCGTTAGATAACCATGCGTTGTATTTACTATGAATTGGGTTTCCACGCGTTGTATTAATTACGCGCTAGATTTCTACGTGTTAGATAACCACGCGTTGGATTACGACGCGTTAGATTACTACGCGTTGAGTTGCCACACGTTGTATTTACTACACATTAGATTTCTACGTGTTAGATAGCCATACGCTGGATTACCACGCGTTAGATAGTCACCCGCTGGATTACTACGCGTTAGATAACCACGCGTTGTATTTACTATGAATTGGGTTTCCACGCGTTGTATTAATTACGCGCTAGATTTCTACGCGTTAGATAACCACGCGTTGTATTTACTATGAATTGGGTTTCCACGCGTTGTATTAATTACGCGCTAGATTTCAACGCGTTAGATAACCACGCGTTGTATTTACTATGAATTGGGTTTCCACGCGTTGTATTAATTACGCGCTAGATTTCTGCGCGTTAGATAACCACGCGTTGGATTACGACGCGTTAGATTACTACGCGTTGAGTTGCCACACGTTGTATTTACTACACATTAGATTTCTACGTGTTAGATAGCCATACGCTGAGTTACCACGCGTTAGATAACCACCCGCTGGATTACCACGCGTTAGATAACCACGCGTTGAATTACTACACGTCAGATAATTACGCGTTCGATTACTCCGCGTTGTTACTACGCATAGTTTCTTTCGTTGCGTTGTATTCTCAGCATATTGTAACCTTTCATGATCTTATAATCTCTACATATTGTAATGCGCATTCAACTCAATATCAACTCCCAAAAGTTTTCGCTATTACACCAGTGGCAATATAGCGAGAGTCCAACGATATATGTACATCCTCTGATTTGTCATCAGGGTTATAAAGTTTTCCACGAGTTCGACAAGGGTGAAAAGGGCCACCACGATAAAGAGAACCACAAACAGAAGTACGAAGAGGAAAAGGGCGAAGAGGAAAAGAAGCACGAGGAATCTGACCATTACGACGAAAATCACCGTGACGAAGAGGGCGACAAAATGGCGAAGTTTGACGAGGAAGGGAAACACCAGAAAGGTTATAGTACCAAAGGAGAGCATAGTGTTTTCAAAAAGGTTTGTGTCACCGGAAACATTCTTTATATTCAATTCATTTTGCAATTAATTTCAATTTATTTTGCAATCAATTTTGTATTAGACAAAGAACTATTAATTTTATAATAAATTTATGTCAATTTTGTGATGACTTTATGCAACTGGCATTACTTTTTTTTTTTTAGTAATATTTGATAACATGAAATATGTTCTCTTTTTTTCTTGAAATTTTGAGAGATTCGAAACTGTTAATTTGACGATAATTTTATGTCAATGCATCTAGTATCTTTTTAATTAAGCCGATTGAAAAGCTGATGATCTTTTGAAAAGCGGATTCGATGAAATTTGATAAAGGTACTGTCGTAATTGTTGCAGGACGAGTATGAAAAGAAGCACGATTTTTACGACGAATACCACGAAGACGGAGAACACGAGAAGCACGGGGGTTATCACCACGAACACGAGGGCAAGAAGGGTGGACACGAGAAGATGGGTCATATGGATTCTGGTAACCACGAGGTTCGTTAAAAACTATAATTATTATTATTACACAGTAAGGTTTTCCTATTATTATATAATGATATGATACAATTTTTTAAAATAAGTTTCATAATATAATACATGATGTATGATATAATATAATAATAATGATAAATATAACAACTATGTGATACAAAATATATAATACAATTTTCCTTCCCATTAAACGCTAACTTTGTTTTGCATAATTTTTTAGGATCATCATGGTAAGAAGAAGAAGCACGAGGAGGGTCACCATCACCGCACCCAAAAAGGTCGCAAACTGGCCGAAGGTCACGACGACCACCATCAACAGGGTAAAAAGTACGGGAAGAAAGGTGGACACGAATCGGGGAAGAAATGGTTCTCTAGCAGTGGTCACTGAACAGTTGTTCTTGTATCTTATTTTGCAAGATACTTCTTGACTAGTCATAACAGTGTACTGTATTTGTTAATTGCTGATGACAATGTAATAATAAAAAGAAAAACACAAACAACATATTTTTCAATTCTTCTTTTAACGTCACTGTCTAAGAAGGTTAATTTAACGAATCAATTAAACTTGATTAAAAGAAAATGTCTCAATCACAAGACCTCACTGCAAATTTCCCATCTCCCCAAATTCCCACACTTCCAAATTCCTACTTCCTCAAATCCCCTCACCCTCAAATCATAACAACCCACATCCCTAGATCTCCACACCCCCTCATACCAAACTAAACAAGTGATCCATTGAGTCCTATCCGTGAAAACCATTGTGCATTTTCATTCAACCGAAAGGCATTTTCCTAAATCCCAGCAAAATTCTTGGGAAAAGCAGTGCGTCATCGTTCGCGAGAACCCTCTTAGGGTCGCAGCGTAAAGGGGAACGTAATCGAACGTAGAAGCGGAAAGCACGCGTAAATACCGGTGCAGGTGTGTGAAATTGTATCTGTTCGTTGACTGTTCGGGTTAATGGACTTAATAAGCACAATTCCAGCGGAAACTCGGGGAATATGGAGTCGATGCTGTTCCTGTTATAACCTCTATGCATTTATTAACTGACGACTAGTTCTAATGACTAGCTTTCACAAAATTTCTTTTCTTAAAATTTTACTTTCAAATTGGAGAAATTTTCTTTCAAATTTTACTTTCAAATTTTCTTTCAATTTTCTTTTAAATTTTCTTCTAAATTTTCTTTTAAATTTTCTTTCAAATTTTCTTTCAAATTTTCTTTCAATTTTCTTTCAAATTTTCTTTCAATTTTCATTTAAATTTTCTTTCAAATTTTCTTTTAAATTTTCTTTCAATTTTCTTTCAAATTTTCTTTTAATTTTCTTTTAAATTTTCTTTTAATTTTCTTTTAAATTTTCTTTTAATTTTTTTTCAAATTTTCTTTCAAATTTTCTTTCAATTTTCTTTCAAATTTTCTTTTAATTTTCTTTCAAATTTTCTTTTAATTTTCTTTTAAATTTTCTTTTAATTTTCTTTTAATTTTCTTTCAAATTTTCTTTCAAATTTCTTTCAAATTTTCTTTCAAATTTTCTTTTAAATTTTCTTTCAATTTTCTTTCAAATTTTCATTCCAATTTTCTTTCAATTTTCTTTCGAATTTTCTTTCAATTTTCTTTCAAATTTTCTTCCAATTTTCTTTCAAGAAAGGAAATTTTACTTTCAAACTCTGACAAAACAGAGTTTTGACGTTCTTTATCATATTTTCGATAACTTTGTTGCTGCGGTTGCTAATATTGGTGAAAGGAAGCTTCAATAAGAAGTCACAGAATCGAGCACACTTTTTGTCAACCTGAGGTATTTAGAGGCTTCAATACGTCGAATATTAATGGACCTTCATAAACCTCTGGCACTTCAAATTTAATTAAAACAGCATTAAGTATCTTATACTCTTAATACCAGTTCGAATTTAAATTCCATAAATATCTCTTTCATTTCTTATTTTTTTTGCAAGTTCATGAAAATTCATTTCGAAAATATCTTTGGGCATTTTATTATTAATTGCAAAGTTTAAGGTGTTTTACTATGTATAATTTTTATAATTGGACCTGTAATTGTTAGAAGATTGTGAATTTTTATAATTGGACTTGTAATTGTTAGAAGATTGTGAATTTTTATAATTGGACTTGTAATTGCTAGAAGATTGGGAACGGAAATGGGGGTAAGACATTGTAAGACGGAAGTTCGTCTTTGGCAAACGAATTGACGAAATATCGTCGGTCAGGGCAATCGATCAAGCAAGAAATCGTTTACGTTCCGTGTTGGCGTGAAAAGTGAAAATCCTGGCGTGAAATTGGCTACGGTCCGCTAACGCGTTCCATTGTCGCCATCTGAATCGACTCGCGAGATTGCAAGTCTTCCTACGATAGGAAGCCAAACGTTTCGTATCGTGCTTCTTCATCGTTCCATGACTACCAGGAACGATTCCTTGAACAACAGATAGTTAATTAACTTCGATAATGCTCTTATAAAACAGCTCGACTGTTACAATTTCTCTACTCATTCGTAACTTAGTATTTGGTATGGTTCGTAACTTCGTATTCACTCGCTTTTATCAAGTTTAACTTCGTGCGTCATGGCGGCCATTTTGTGATACTTTTCTGTCATGAATTTTCCTTCGAGTTTTTGTGCTTGCTTGGATTTTACTTTGACTCATTGTTTGCTTTAGTCATTCATCGTTCAATTTAGGTTAGTTTTAGTTTAGAAAACTTTATGCAGGTATTTTCAGTAGGCTTCAAGCTTTAATTTTGTGTACTATAACCGCCATTTTGTTATACTTTTCTGTCATGATTTTTTCGTCGAGTTTTTGTATTTATTTGGATTTCACTTTGACTCATTGTTTGCTTTAATGATTTATCATTCATTTTATATTAATTTCAGTTTGGGAAACTTTATGCAGTTATTTTTAGTAGGCTTCAAGCTTTAATTTTGTGTACAATAATCGCCATTTTGTTATACTTTTCTGTCATGAATTTTTCTTCGAGTTTTTGTGATTGAATCTGCTTGTTCGAATTTCACTCTGACACTGTTCGCTTCAAATAGTCACCACTCATTTTGTGTTCATTGTAATTCATGAAACTTTACGTCGCTATTTTTGTTAAGCTTCAAGCTTTATTTTGATGTGTCATAAGTGCCATTTGGTGAAACTTTTCTGTCATGATTTTATCTTTGACTTTTTATATTTTGAAATTGGTCATTTGAGTAATATATCATTTTCTCCCTGATACATTGTCTGCTATAATTAACTACCATTCGGTTCACACAAAAGTTGTCCCAAAAACCTTTACATGGTTATTTTTGTTAAGCTTCAAGCTTTATTTTGATGTATCATAAGTGCCATTTGGTGAAACTTTTCTGTCATGATTTTATCTTTGACTTTTTATATTTTGAAACTGGTCATTTGAGTAATATGCCATTTTCACCCTGATGCATTGTCTGCTATAATTAACAACCATTCATTTTACACAAAAGCTATCCCAAAAACCTTTACATAGACACTTTTCTAAAGCTTCAAGCTTTACTTTGATGTATCATAAGTGCCATTTTGTGAAACTTTTCTGTCATGATTTTACAATAGAAGTTTCATATAATTTGAACTGTATTATTTGTTTGAAAAGTGTACATGTCATATAACATACTACCTCCGCCATTTAAACTTGCTACATTTCAAAGTCCCTTCAATTTGCAATATCCAGCAACCAACTACAAGAACGCAGACAACTAAGAAAAAAAATTAGTCTCAAGAATGTAATTGAATTACGCGTTCTTGCAAACTCCAATAATCAACATCCGAAATGTAGAAGAAGAAAAAGGTAACCGCAGATCAAGGTTCTTATGCAACGCCCGTTTCAAGATGCTTTGTTATTCAATCTAATCGACGATGTTACGCAAGCGATAGAGAAAGTAGGAAGTTGAATCATTTGATCGAATCAACGCGAATCGGGATCGCGGCGAATCGACTCCCTTCAACGAAGTCTACCTCCAGATCGCTGTGAAATTGTCATATCATTCGCGAATAACTTTCGGACACGAGGAAACACGCGATATAATTGCCTGGTTCGGGTACAATCTTTGTTCAGTCTTCGTTCTGTTCTTGGAGAATCATGCGAACGCTAGGGACTTTGGCGGCCATATTGCTGCTTCTACCATGCACGGTAACGTCTTATCTTCATCTCATAGCACTCTTGCGGAACATTTTTATCAATAATTTATTGGGTAACATTTTTACAGTATATTAATGTCTTAGATAATTTTGTTAATTAGCTTGAAATATCAGGATTTTGTTAATCAGGTTGAATCATCTGCGAAATTTTGGACGTCACCATCTGCGATTTTGCTCTAATTAAAGTATGTTGTAGTCCACGCGAAATTAAGGGGGGTTTAAGTTATCATTTTGCTGGTTTCGAATTTGTTAAAAAATAACAAGCCTTCAAAGTTTGCAATTTTTACCCACTTTTGCGAAAATAGACTTTGCTTACGAATTTTTTTCTCAGAAACCACCCAACCGATTTAGTTAAATTTTTTTCTGTTCTATTCACAAAGGATTGGACTATTTTAAAATATTTTTTTTAGTCCAGTCAATTTGGTTTACAATGTCGAAAAATTTGGACAAATTCTTCCCTTGCGTTTTTTCAATGAGGGGCGTAAAGGGTTTAAATTAAAAAAAAATATTGTCATATTCTTTGAAGCTTCCCCTTGAGGTTATAACAGTTATGATTTACTTTATTCTGTATTAAAACATTTGTTGCATTTTCATAAGTATTTTAATTTTAGTAAAAATAGTGTTATTTAAAGAAATGCAAGTTTTCTGTAATTCTGTTTTATATTTTATATTTAAAACATAATTATATTCTGACAGAAATAATATTGTCTCTATTCCACAGACAAAATCAGCAACAATAAATGGAGTCAGGCCAAGAACAATCTCAAACGATGACATTCAAAAACGAACTCCTGAAATTCTAGTCGATCGCAGTTCAGCAAAGATCAACAATGACCTTTCGTCCTTGACGGATAGTGAAAATGTTGTTTCAAAACAGAACAATGCTCGAACGAGTTTGGATCAACAGGTGGATCAGTCGGAGATAATGTTGATCAGAGATCTGGAGAATATGGAGGAAGCTTTATCGATCATGGAGTACGAGCCGCAGAAGATTAATCGGAAAGGGAAGAGGAAGATCTCTGGTTCTCACAAAAATGCAGGTAAACATTCAATCTTTCTATTCATTCGGAAAACTTGTTTCGGATTGAAAATATAGTGATTACTTTTTTCTGTCGAAAATATGGAAGATATAATTATTTTTGTGGACAATTCTGGACGGCTCAAAATTTATTAAAAAATGAACTGAAGATATTATTTTTGTAGACAATTCTGGATAATACAAAATTTGTTAAAAAATATAGAAGATATAATTATTTTTGTAGACATACTTTAAACAGTACTTTGACTGTGATCTTTAGCGTTGAGAGGTTAAGGTACACAAAATGGCGGGCATGATCAAAATGGCCGAATCTTTAAAATACAGTCTCTTCATAAATTTATTAGTTTGCATATAAATGATTATTTTTCAAGGCTGGGATTTTTATATATTCAACTAATTGCAGATATTTAAAATTTAAACATATATTTCTTTTAATAGAATAGTAATTTTTATGATCTGTGAAGGTGTTCCGCCATTTAAGTCTTACCGCCATTTTGTCTACTGTTAATTTGTGTACTCGAAACCGTAAAGCTTGATTTAATAAATGTTAATAAAATGAGACAAAGCTAGACTTAACAAATATCCATAAAATGAGACAAAACTTGATTTACCTAAAATAAAAAAAATTACATAAACCTAAATTCAATATAAATTATATAAAATATTCAAGATCTCATTTTTCCTCAGTCTCATTAATTCAATGTACCTAACTATTGTACCTAACAATCTAACCTAACAATCAACAATAATATCTATTGTATCTAATTTAAATCATTTTCAGAAATTGAATACAGTAGTGAAATAAAAGAACCCGCGCCCACAGTGATCAGCAACACATACCAGGATCCACCCGCCTCAAAAAAGAACCCAACACTATCAAAATACTATTCAAGCCCTAGTCAAGAGAGTCCACTACAATACAGTGACCCAAGACCAAAACCCACAGAGCCAGAACCACCAAGTCCACTAAACCCGTTACCCAGATCCCCCAAATCGAGAAAAGTCCGTCCACCAACTCCCCACATCCCAGAAGAAGCAAATCCACCTCCCAGTGATCCAAAAAGCCACAAACACGTAGAAGTCAGCAGTCCTCACTTCACAAAAACAATTAGGAAGAAGAAGATTCGCAAACGCCTTCGCGAGAAGATAAATCCTGAGAACTATAATAGTACTAGTGATAGACCTCGAAGTTTAAAGCGTCCGGGACAGCTCAGCTCTGTCACAGCTCAGAGTAGTTTGAAAAAGTTGATCAGCAATGAAAATGGGCCACTTGTAGCTGCATCTATTGACAGAAATCAAGGGAGAGATAAGAAAGAAGGCAAGGTTGTGGACAGAGGTTTGAAGCTGTATGAGAAGAATGTGAAGGGACCTGCGGATCCTGTGGTGAATAATGAAGGTTCTCCTAATTATGACGTGGAAGATAAAGCTGTGGACAAGGAGTCAGAGTCAGCACAAGTGGGTGAAGAAGTGGAGACACCGTCAAGTTTGGAGGCTTATGGGAAAGACAGAGATAGCAGGACACAGAACAGTAGGACACCGTCAAGCTTCGATGGGTACGGCTCTGGGACTTCATATAAGGGTTCCACTTATCAGAAAGGTGGATCAAGGTCTGAGAACGAAGAGGAACCTACCACATCAAGCTTAAATCATGGTATCAGGGGTTTGAAGGCTGGAACCTCTGCGACATCAAGTTTGGAGGCCAGGGATTTGGATGATTACCAGAACAGCAGGACACCATCAAGTTTTGATGGGTATACCACTGGGTCTCCATATAAGACTTCCACTTATCAGAAGGGTGGAAGGTTTCAGAACGACGAGAGTGAACCTACCACATCAAGTTTACCTCAAGGTCTTAGGGGTTCTAAGGTTGGGACCTCTGCGACAGCCAGTTTGGAGGTTAGGGACTCTGCTGATTATCAGAACAGTAGGACACCATCAAGCTTCAATGGTTATGGCACTGGGCTTCCTTATAAAGGTTCCACTTATCAAAAGGGTGGATCAAGGTTTCAGAACGACGAGAGTGAACCTACCACATCAAGTTTAACTCAAGGTCTTAGGGGTTCTAAGGCTGGGACCTCTGCGACACCCAGTTTGGAGGTTAGGGACTCTGCTGATTATCAGAACAGTAGGACACCATCAAGCTTCAATGGTTATGGCACTGGGCTTCCTTATAAAGGTTCCACTTACCAAAAGGGTGGATCAAGTTTTGAGAACGAAGAGAGTGAATCTACGACCTTGAGTTCGATTCATGATATCAGGGGATCAAAGGCTACCTCGACACCATCAAGCTTGGATGCTTATGGCAACGTCAGGGATGGTTATCAGACTGGTATCAGGAGTTCAAAGGCTAGTATCTCCTCGACACCAAGTTTAGAGGCTTATGGCAACGTCAGAGATGGTTACCAGACTGGTATCAGGAGTTCAAAGGCTAGTATCTCCTCGACACCAAGTTTGGAGGCTTATGGCAACGTCAGAGATGATTACCCGAACAGTAGGACATCAAGTTTTGATAATTATGGCACTGGGCTTCCACACAAGACTTCCTCTTATCAAAAGAGTGAATCGAGGTATGAAAGTGAGGAGGAACCCACCACACTAAGTTCAACAGGTCCCAGGGGAACTAAGACCGTCAGGACACCAAATTTTGGATATAGCAATGACAAGAATTATCGACAGCATGAAGGTTATGTGATCGAACCCGTGACTGAGTACTACGAGCATGTGACCCCCAGTTTGACGTCAAGCCAGAAACCTGAAAGAATATCTCCTGCAAGTTATCTAAATCCATCTTATGAAGATGTTGAGGAGTCAACTCAGAGTCCACACACAGTTAGGCCCATTGAACCCACATCAAGTTACTATGCATCCACATATAATAACGCTGACCCTTCGTCCTCGTTGGATCGTTTGGACACCTGGGCACCTAGAACAAAGTTGAAAAGATTGAAGGAGGTTGAAGATAGAAGTGACGTGGTTGCTGAGGCGACGAACCTGGGAGACAAGGAGGAATCGAAGAACCGGAGGGTTTATGAAGACTCGGGTGAACGGGATTATCAGAGAAATGAAGGAAATGGCGAGGATAAGAGATATGTTGAGAAGTATGAGGATGCGCAGGCTGAAGGGACGCATGATGAGAAACATGAAGGAAAGGGTGGAGGCGGAGGTGGAGGTGGAGGTGGAAAAGGTGGAGGTGGAGGTGGAGGTGGAAAAGGTGGAGGTGGAGGAAAGTTTGAAGAGGGTGAAGGCGCAAAACACGAAGAAGGACATCACGAGACAGAGGACGAAAAGGGAGAGAAGGTGATAGTTCTATTGATTGTAATAGTTGGGGATAGTTGAGTCCTCTCAAGGTCTTCGATTCATTCTAATTCTTGTTTTTTTATAGGGCTACGAGAGTTGGCACAAGGAGGAGAAGGCAAATAAGGGTCACCATGATAAGGAACAGCACAGCAATCATTATGAAGAGGAAGACGCCAAGAAGAAAGAACATAAGGAGGATGGGGAGTACCATGAGGAGCATCAGAAAGGAGAACACGGGGAGAAGGATGCTAAGTTCGACGAGAAGGGAGAACATGACAAGGGACATAATACGAAGGGGGAACACTTTGTTCATAAGAAGGTTTGTTCCAAATGAAGGTTTTATTCACAGCTTATTATTTATCAAATAATTATCAAATTCACAGCTTCTCGATTCTCAAGTCCCAAATTCAGTAAATCCCCAATTCTGAAATTTCCAAATTGTTAAAACCCCATTCTCAAAATTTGGAATTCTTAACTCTTAAATTCTCAAATTTCCAAATTCTCAAATTACAACACTTGCACTTCCAAATTTACAAATTGCTTTTTTCTAGAATCCTCAAATCTCCAAAGTGTCCCATACCAAAGTCCCCAAATCCCTAAATTACCAAATCTCTAACTTGCCCAATCCCTGAATCCCCTAATCCTTAAATTACCAAACCTCTAAATCCCCAAATCCCTAAATTTCCAAATCCCTAAATTTCCAAATCCCTAAATCCCCAAATCTTTGAATTCCCAAATTCCTAAATCCCCAAATCCTCTAATTCCAAAATCCCTAAATTCCCAAATCCCTAAATTCCCAAATCCCTAAACTCCCCAAATCCCTAAATTCCCAAATCCCTAAATTACCAAACCTCTAAATCCCCAAATCCCTAAATTTCCAAATCCCTAAATCCCCAAATCCTCTAATTCCAAAATCCCTAAACCTCCAAATTCCTAAATTCCCGAATCCCTAAATCTCCAAATCCCTAAACTCCCCAAATTCCCAAATTTGCAAGTATCAAAATTCTGTCCACAGGACGAGTTCGAGAAGCGAACCGAATTCTTCGACGAGTACCACGAGGACGACGACAGCGAGAAAGACGGCGAGTTTCATCACGAGCACGAGTCCTCGAAGGGTGGCCACGAGAAGAAGGGTCACCTCGACAAGGGCGAGCACGAAGAACACTACGGTAAGAAAGGACAGCACGAGAAAGGCGAACACTACCACAAAGAAGATGGACATAAGCAGGCTGAAGGCAAAGATGATCATTACGAACATGAAGACATGCATGGACAGAAGAAGGAACAGGACGAAGAAAAGAAATGGGCGTACAAGAAGGGTGACGATGGAGGGAAGGGTGACGGTGGAAAGGACCATAAGTCTGATCGTTAATTTCATTTTGTTAAATATTTACTTGCGAAAAAGGAAAAAACTGGCAATTTAGTAATTATTCTGTTTCTTAAAGTACACTGTTTGAAATAATTAAAAGTTACGTTATGTTTTCGTTTGCGAATGTTCTTGTTTTTATTTTTAATTAAATAAAGTTGTTGACTGTTACATATGACATAATTATTTTGAGCAGTGTATTAGTGGACATTTAGGAAGTAATTTTATTACGTTTGTGTTGAAATTATGTTGAACCCTCGTTATATTGCCGCCTTTGTAGGAGACATTTGAGTACTGATGATTTTACTGTGGTAACTTATTGAAGTTTTGATGCGTTGAGTTCATTATGCGTTGAATTTGCTATAAGTTAAATTCATCCTCTGTTAAATTTATTGTATACTGAATTTTCTGTGCGTTAAATTTAACGTGCGTTGAATGTGACGTGCGTTGAACTCAACGCGCGCTAAATTCGACGTGCGTTGACCTCAATGTGCGCTAAATTCGACGTGCGTTGTATTTAGTGCACGTTGAAGTTGCTGCGTGCAGAATTCGTCACGTGTTTATTTTACTTTGCGTTGAAATTATCACGCGTTGAATTTACTGTGCGTTGAGTTTGCCACGCGTTAAATTTAGTGCGCGTTGAATTTGTTACTCGTTGAGATCATAACGCACTGAATTTACTACGCATTGAGTTTGCCACTCGTTGAATTTACCGCGCGTTGCATTTGCCGTGCGTTGAATTTGCCGTGCGTTGAATTTACCTTGCGTTGAATTTACCACGCGTTGAATTTGTCACTCGTTGAGATTATAACGCATTGAATTTGCTACGCATTGAATTTGCCACGCGTTGAATTTACCGCGCGTTGCATTTGCCGTGCGTTGAATTTACCGCGCGTTGCATTTGCCGTGTGTTCAATTTACCACATGTTGAATTTGTCACTCGTTGAGATCATAACGCACTGAATTTACTACGCATTGAGTTTGCCACGCGTTGAATTTACCGCGCGTTGCATTTGCCGTGCGTTCAATATACCGTGAGTTGAATTTGCCGTACGTTGAATTTACCGCGCGTCGAATTTGTCACTCACACAATTTAAACGCGCCAAATATACCACTTGTTACTTCCTCACTCGTACAATTCACAACGCGTTGAATTAACCGTGCGTCGATTTCGCCATGCGTCGAATTTCCCACGTGTTGAACTTGTCGCCCGTCGAATTTACGGTAGCTCGATTATTCATCGTTCTCCTCGCAACGTTTTCCCAACCCCACAAAAAAGCGTCGAATTCAGTTGACAATTCAATATCCATACAATAGAGAAACTGTACCCTCAACAGAGGAATATAAAAATATTTGTTATCCGGTTTTTAATAAATGTTCGACGTAGCAGGTTTTCGCGTCGCTCGAAAAGGACGGAGTTCACGAAGCTCAATTTCATTTCACTTAGACATGACGATGAAATTCATTCGTTTTACCCACGTACCAAGCTAGCCAGCCTTCTTTCCTCGTTTCCACAATTTCTTGTATGAGAAGGAACGTTCGTGAAAAATGAACGTCTACGTAAAACTGTACCAGAGAAGGTCAGCAGGATGCAGAAGACAGAAGGTACGTAACGATAGGGTGTTTTCAAAGAAGCCTTGCTGCGAACGGCTATAGAGAATTACTCAAGGCTCCAGGTTAATTTCTGGAACGACGTTCTTCAACGTTTGCTTCCTGGAAACTTCGTTAGCAACGCTTTGCCTGCGCTTTGAACATCAAATTTTGTTTTGGCTTATAGAATGAGACATTTTAATACCTTTATGTTAATTATTAGTTGGAGACAAGTAATCTTTTCTATTTAGTTTGGAGGTTAAGGAGAGTTGATGGAAGTTGCCATAAGTTACATAGTGTAATATTGTTGCTGAGGAAGTTTATATTAGCTGAAGTGATACATCGTAGATGATACGACAAATAAGTATGAGAAGTAGTGGGTTGAAATTTTGAGGGAAAATCAAGAAAAATCGGTCGGCATAGTCGGTTCGGTGGTTCAAGAAATCCCAAATTCAAACTCGGACAGTTCTCTTTAGACTTAACATAGTTAATGATATCATACTTCATGTATTACACCTAATACTACAGAGATTCATAAGAGAAAGTGATTTAGAAGAATATCTTCAAGAAAAATGAAGAATTATAGCTGCGCATAGTCGGTTCGGTGGTTCAAGAAATCCCAAATTCAAACTCAGACAATTATCTTAAGATTTAACATAGTTAATGATGTCATACTTCATGCATTACACCTAATACTACAGAGATTCATAAGAGAAAGTGATTTAGAAGAATATCTTCAAGAAAAATGAAGAATTATAGCTGCGCATAGTCGGTTCGGTGGTCCAAGTCACCCCAAATTCAAATTCATGCAGTTCCCTTCAAAGTTAACATGATTTCTGTTAATATAATTCCTAAATTATACCTAATAACACAGATTCGCATAAAAAGATGATATCAAAAGACCCTGCAGAAAAATGAAGGACTATAACTGCGCATAGTCGGTTCGGTGCCCAAAAATTCAAACCCACACTTCCTTCACAGAACCGAATATTAATAAAACTGATTACACCTAACATGCATAAAAAAACCTACTCAAAACTTAGAAAGAAAATGAAGACAGTAGAGAAATTCGTGATATTGCAAAAACGGAATAATATCAAGACTCATCAAGAAACCCAATCGATTCTTCGAAAACTTTCATCCCCGCGCTTTCTGCGTCAACTTTCCGTCTATTATCGACCCGGCTCGTTATTAGTTTCGAGGCTCGAAATCTCCTGATTCCAGCTGCGAGCGTCACGGATGCCGGCGACAGGTGATTTACAATCGTGCAGCGATATCGCTTTCTTTTCGAATAAGACAAAGAGCTCGATTTACTTTTCCAAACGCGGATGCCTATCATTAGCTCTCGTTCGCGCGGATGAGCCTCGTGTGAAGAGACACCGGCTCGGGAAATCATCGTGCTATCGTCACGTACTACAGCACGCCCGTTCCTCGGACGCGTGCCTCGACATCGGCCACACGCAATAAAAGTGATAATCGTTATCGCGATGCCCCTTCGCGCTCTGTTTGATAACGGGCCATCGATTTCGGATCGATGGTTCTCACGCGTGCCATGATTATGAGAATGAAACTTAATTCAGATGGTTGTTGCTGAAAATTATCGCTGATCTCGATATTTCTATTGAGAGTTTGATTTTTTATTGTTTGAAGGCTTTGGGAGGTTTAGGAGATGGTAGTGGAAAGGGACGAGGTTTATGGCGGCGGATTTTTAAAGATTAGTGACGCGCTCGATATATCGCCGTTTTTGTACGATGCGTTTAATAGGGTAATGATATAGGCTGTCTATGTGAGAATTTTTCAGGGGGAGTTATGGATTTTTGGAAGAGTGAGATTTTTAGGGGGTGTTGGTTTTTGGGAACTTTGGGATGTTATGGAAGTTTGAAATTTGGGACCTTGAAATATTGGGAGTGTGGCGTATTGGGACTTTGGAATATTGGGACTTGGGATATTGGGACTTTGGAATATTGGAACTTGGAGTATTGGGGCTTGAGATATTGGAATTTGAAGTATTGGGATTTGGAGTATTGGGACTTGGAATATTGGGACTTTGGAATATTGGAACTTCGAGTATTAGAATTTGAGGTATTGGGACTTGGAGTATTGGAATTTGGGATACTGGAAGTTGGGGTATTGGGACTTTGGAATATTGGGACTTCGAGTATTAGGATTTGAGGTATTGGGACTTGGAGTATTGGGATTTTGGGATACTGGAAATTGGGGTATTGGGACTTTGGAACATTGGGATTTGGGGTATTGGGACTTTGGAATATTGAGATTTGGTATATTAGAATTTGAGGTATTGGGACTTTGGAATATTGGAACTTGGAGTATTGGGACTTGAGATATTGGAATATGAAGTTTTGGGATTTTGGAACATTGGGACTTGGGGTATTGGGACTTTGGAATATTGAAATTTGGAGTATTAGAATTTGAGGTACTGGGACTTGGAGTATTGGGATTTTGGGATATTGGAAATTAGGGTATTGGGACTTTGGAACATTGGGACATGGGGTATTGGGGCTTTGGAATATTGGGATTTGCAGTATGAGGACTTGAAATATTGGGACTTGGAGTATTGGGATTTTGAAATATTGGGACTTGGAGTATTGAGAATTGGGGTATTGGGACTTTGAGATACTAGAACTTGGAGTATTGGGACTTTAAGATACTAGAACCTCGAAATATTGGGACTTAAGCTATTAGACATTGGAATATTGGGACTTTAGGGTATTGGAACCTTGAGCCTTTGAGACCTATCCAATATTGTTGGAACTTTGGAACTGATAAGTTTATTTTTTAAATAATAATAAAAAAATTACCAATAGTTGTATACGTTAGAGTAAATACTACTTCAACATTGACAAGAGTACACTAATTTTACCATATGAAGATGGCGGACCTAGTGACATAACTAAATAATAATTTCTACCCTATTTTCCAAAATTGAGATGTTTATACGAAAATTTTAAGTGACCATATGTCTTGTAATTAACAAAAGAAAATCTTGAAGAACCACCAAAAGAAATGCTCATGATTTATGACCGAATTCCTGGCTAGAACAGGAAAGCACTACAATTAATTTTTGTTGCAGACATGAACGCAGCGGTGCAGATAAAAACGCGTAATTTAATAATGTTATGCAATTAACTTCCCAAGAGCGAGATATTAAAGTAAAATTTCAAAATGTAGATGTAAATTTCTTTACACACCCTATTTCTCAAATTTCTCAAAAAAATTTGTAAAAATTTCTACAAGTAGATATATCGCTACAATGTTCCCCAAAATTAGTAAAATTACCTTTGAATTCCCCAGCCCCGAGTATCGATCACATTTTAAATTTCCATATTTCACATAACAACGCGTCCGACTGTAAAGTGAAAATTCGTGTACACCTGTTTGCTCAGTCGGGGATGATAAAAATTTCAGAGAGCGATATTTGATCTCGTTATCAATCAGCGAAAAGGTTAAAATCTCCATTCACCTCTTATCAAAGAGCAAATTTACAATTACCCCCATCCTGACATTAATTTAAAAAGAATGACCTTGAAAAAAGGAACGTTAACACCGGTCCTTAATTTTAATCTCAGTTAATTCTCACCTGTCTCCTCCACGAATAAAACAATGCATCGACTTTCATCCACCCCAAAGACCGCAAAACCCGAGTATAAAAACCAGTTCTTGCAGTTTTGTTTTCTCGATTAACTTCCCCATAATAAATTTCGCTACCCCAACGACCCTCTTCGGGGCAAACATCGACCCTCTTTCAAACTGATACACCCACTTTCGTTTCGCGCAAATCCATTGACGTATTGTGATGTTAAAGTCACCTGTTCCGTTTTTTTTTCCATAATCGATGCATAGCGAAGGGCAAACCATTATTGATGGACGGAGGTTAAAGACATATGCACCCTCGGAGATATGATATATGGCCGTTCATTGTGTCCTATATTCCTTAAATCCAGAGGGGAATTCCATTCGAATTGTTTATTTTTCATTGTAGGAACATTGATTTTCCATGTATTAATTAATACGCTGAATTGTTGCGCGAGCTTTCATTTGTTGTTTTTGTTTCGGGTTTTGGGTGCTTTGACAAGATTCGGTGTTCAATGACATTGTTTTTGAGGTTTTTATTGAGGGCTTTATTGTGGAATGTAGGGGTGGTTTTTTAGATTTTGGTGAAATTGAAATGCTTTTGGAGATCTTTGTTAATTTTTAGAAAAATTAACTTGTAGAAATTAATTTTTAAATTAGTTGATTTTTAGAGAATTAAAAAATTCTGATTTATTAAATTTATTGTGGAATATAGAGGGGCTGTTTTAAATTTTGGTGAATTTGAAATACCTTTGGGAAGCTTGTAGTTGTTAATTTTTGGAAAAATTAATTTTAGAAAGGAATTTTTAAATTTGTTAATTTTTAGAAAATTAAAAAATTCTGAAATACTTGTTTATTATAGTTAAACTTCTTTATGTTATATATATATTAATTCTATCATATTTCTTTAAAATTATCCAATTTTTTAATTGTCTCATTTTCAGAAGAATTAGCTTTTAGAAATCAATTTTTAAATCAGTTAATTTTTAGAAAATTAAAAAATTCTGAAATACTTGTTTATTGTAATTAAATCTCTTTATGTTATTATATATATTAATTCTATTATATTCCTTCAAAATTATGAAACCTTTCAATTGTCACATTTTAAAAAATTCAAACAACCCTGCTCGAAATTAAAACATACCCTAAAATAAAAAAGTTGCATCTCAAAATTGAAGAATTCCCTCACTTTGCTATTGAAACATTCTGAAAAATTCCAACAACCCTCTTCGAAATTAAAACATCCCCTAAAAGTCCTCTGAAACATCCCCTAAAAAAAAGTCCGCTTCAACATCCCCTAAAAAAGTCCTCTGAATCTTCTATTTCAGAAAGAAATTTCACTGTTATATTAAACTATATGCATACATGTTTAAAATATATCACTCTTTGGAATTGAAACACCTCGTCTCATATACTTGCCAGTCAGGAATAAACGCAAGGCGTAAATCTAGCACCTCGGATAGCAAGCGAGGTATCAACTTTAAATGATAAGCCGGAAACCACGTAACGATCGCTCGTCTTATGCATAACAATCTCGAGCACATTAATGCATCGTATCTCGCGTCTCTTACAGGAAAACTTTTTCCATAAGCTATCCTTCGATTTACGGAATCTGTAAACAGCAATAAAGTCGACTTGGAAATCATATAAATTGTAGTTGGAGAGAAAAAGAGGGGAAAAGCTTGAGTAATTTTCAAATGAATGATAAGACAAAGGAAGTAGAGTTACAAAGAAATATCGAACGAATCTGTTATCGTTAATTAGAATCGAGCGTTTCGAGCTCGTAGACAAGAAGAGACTTTGCAAACGCTGGAACTTCTCTAACTAAAATTGCTAACGATTAAGCTGACATTTTCAGCGACGAAGCTTTAAACCGTTTGATCGCCCTCTGCAAGTTCTGTGGCTTTCATTTAAATGTAATAGGAGCTTTCCTTCTGTTTTAATGTCGATACTAATTGTTAACACTTACTCCTCTTACTGTGATAGAAATTGCAAAATAAAATAGTCAATGTTTATTAGAAGATAGACGTCCTTAAGAACGTGGTATTATTACAAAAAAAATTAGCAAAATTGTAACAGTAGAAAAATAATATATTACATAGTCAAGTAAGCAATTTTTAAAAAATATACTGCACAAAAAGACATTACAATACAATGGCGCACATTGCAAAGTTGAGAGACTTGCTCGAAAATGTATTATTATAAACAACTATAAAACCTGTTATAAATTATTCCAGCAGAAAGTATAAGAAGACAATGAATTATATGAAAGCGACTACCGATGCCAACCCACGAGTTGGCGCATGAACCCAGCTGTTGGCGCGCGAGGCTGACGTGTTTAGAAGAGCCACGGCAGTTTACATAGTCAACCGAATAATACTAAATTGATATAATATTTTAACTTTCTCCATCTGTTTTAGTATTGCAGCAGTGATTAGTTCTGACCGACGCGAATAAATCATGGGGCAAGGGTACCGATGCCAACCCACGAGTTGGCGCGTGAGTTGACGTGTTTAGAAGAGCTGCAATTGGTCGGAATAGAAAAATGGACGCCACACGTATTTTCGGCGGTGCAATTGGCTCACGGTCGGTACATCAGGCCAAAAACAAGGACAGACGAGAGTGAGATAGTGCTTCTCAGCAGTTGTCATTATTCTTATTAGTCGAAGTAGAAGTGGAAGCTTCTTTACACGCACCAACTCGTGGTTTGACTACTGTATATCAGGCCAAAAACAATGCCAGGCCAACGAGAGTGCAACAATTAATAAGTAAGTAAGTAAGTAATTATTATTCTTACTTGAAATGTAACTGTTCACTTCGAACTTCTTTCACTTTACCTCATGGGTCGACACCCGTACATAACACGATAAAATGTGATATTAAAATTGTAGATTGGTGTAGTGAGGAGCTCAGCATACAAGCATCTCCGCAGGTTACTCTTCACGGAATGTTTAAGGACAATTCTACCGGAAGCCGCGTGCCATCAACCACGTGTTCCTGGCTACGAGATTTTCCAGTGAGCTGCTCGTAAACGCGGAAACTCGTAAATGCCCGGCCACGAAGAGTCCCTGGGAAAGACGGAGGAAATCCAGGCGATCTGCATTTGCATGCTCGGTATTCGCATAGCTGAGACAGGAAGCGAGGACGTGGACCCGCATTCAATCCTGTGGATCCTGCTATTTTATACTGATTCTCTCATTTTTACACGTGGAACACGTATTTGACTGGCAAACTTACTCTCGTATTATGCATTATGTAGTATTTTATTAAGTTCATACATGGTGACGCGGCGATATATCGGATGGTGATATGATGCATGGTAAAGTGACGGCGCATGGTAAATCGATGCCTGGTAAATCCACGCGTGGTAAATCAACGCTTGGTGATCTCACTCGTCGAAATTCTACGTATGGTAAATCCACGCTTGCTAAATCCACGCGTGGTAAATCAACGCTTGGTAATTTCATTCGTCGAAATTCTACGCGTGGTAAATCTACGCTTGCTAAATCCACGCGTGGTAAATCAACGCTTGGTAATCTCACTCGTCGAAATTCTACGCGTGGTAAATCCACGCTTGCTAAATCCACGCGTGGTAAATCAACGCTTGGTAATCTCACTCGTCGAAATTCTACGCGTGGTAAATCCACGCTTGCTACATCCACGCGTGGTAAATCTACGCTTGCTACATCCACGCGTGGTAAATCAACGCTTGGTAATTTCATTCGTTGAAATTTTACGCGTGGTAAATCCACGCGTGGCAAATTAACGCTTGGTAATCTCACTCGTCCAAATTCAACGCGTGGTAAATCTACGCTTGCTACATCCACGCGTGGTAAATCAACGCTTGGTAATTTCATTCGTTGAAATTTTACGCGTGGTAAATCCACGCGTGGCAAATTAACGCTTGGTAATCTCACTCGTCCAAATTCAACGCGTGGTAAATCTACGCTTGTTAAATCCACGCGTGGTAAATCAGCGCGTAGTGAATCGACACGTGGTACTCTAACGCGTGATAATTCAACGCATATTAATCTTTCATCTTGTTGGAAGTTGAACGTGTGATAATCTGACGTGTAGTAACCTAGCACGTAGTTAACTAACGCGTGGTATTCTATAGGATAGTACTCTAATGCGTACTATTCTAATGCGTAGTAATCTAACGTGTAACAATTTAACGCGCAGTAATCTAACGTTCAACAATCTACCATCCACTAATCCAGCACGCACCAATGCAACATATCTCAACATAAAGTTATCTAACACATCATAATCTATTATACAACGATACACCTCGAAACAAAAATATTCACCATTCACCAAGATGCATAGAAATGCAAAGCGATTCGAAAGCGTGCGAAATAGATGACGCGAGAGCGGGATCAATCGAAAATGCAATGTCCTGGGAAGCCAATAGAAGGTAAACTCAATTTCGCGGTACACGTATCATTACCGGGAGACGCGACTTATATGCACCTAGAGAGAAATATCGAAAGAAAAGATGTAACCCCTGTGGAAAATATCGTTGCTCGACGATCGTGACGCGTGCGTCCATTTCGACGCTCAGGATTTGCCGACTTTTCTTTTGCTCTCACATTTTCTACAACCATCTTGTGTGTTCATCGGTCTTGTTCCTTGTATATGAACATCGGTGCATGGTGCTACAAGAATGTTAAAGGATGTTGTGACGTTAGAGGTGAGCAAATTGTTGGTTCACGTGTCGCGATGTTTCATGATGCTTGGTGTAAAAGTTTAAAATAGTTTGAGGCGAATTTAGAAATTGGGAATTTGGAAATTGGGAAATTGGGAAATTTTTGAATTTGGAGATTTGAGAAGGTAAGAGTGGAGGAAGTTGGGAATTTAAGCGGTTGGGGATTTAGGAAGTTAGGGATTTAAGAGGTTGGAGAATTAGGATATTGAGGATTTAAGAGGTTGAGGAATTAGGGAGTTAAGGATTTAAGAGATTGGGGAATTAGGAAGTTGGGAATTAAGAGGTTGGGGATTTAGGGAGTTAAGGATTTATGGGGTTGGGGAATTAGAAAGTTGGAGATTAAGGAAGTTAAGGATTTAAGAAGTCGGGGACTTAGGAAATTAGGGATTTAAGAGGTATGGAAATTGGGAAGTTAGGGACTTAAGAGGTTGGGGATTTAGAGAGTTAAGGACTTGAAAGGTTGGGGAATTAGGAAATTGGGAATTAGGGAAGTTAGGGATTTAAGAAGTTGGGGATTTAGGAAATTAGGAGTTTTGGAAGCTGAGAATTTAGGAAGCTGGAAGTTTTGAAAGTTGGGAATTTAAGAAGTTAGGGATTTAAAAAGTTGGGGATTTAGGAAGTTGGGGATTTAGAAAGTTGGGGATTTAAGAAGTTGGGGATTTGGGAAATTAGAAGTTTTGGAAGTTGAGAATTTAGGAAGCTGGAAATGATGAAAATTGGGGATTTAAGAAGTTGGGGATTTATGAAGCTGGGGATACATAAAGTCAGGGATTTAAGAAGTCGGAGATTAACAAATGTAATGAATTACAAATATGAAAATTTTTAAGCCTAGAAACTTGAACATTTTTAAAAACATAAATTATAAAATTTAGAAAATTGACAAACTCAAAAAATTAAAAAATATAAAAAGTGGAAATTAACAAGACAGACCAATCCCCAAAATCTCTCGCCACTTCCAAACGAAAAGCAGAATCGTAGAATGCTTTTATTAGGTAGTTATCGATTCGACTGATAAGAACGAAATATCGAATTCGCTGCAACGAAATGAAAAGCAAACAATGTTCGCATCGCGTACGACGCTTTAACGGAGCCATCTTGATATTATGTTTTCATAGTCGGTCAATTATGTTAGAAAAATCGGGGAGCACACATGTTGTCGCGTCCACTTTTTCCCCGTCGGAGTGTCGAAACATCCCCGCTGACGCATATCATTTTTCCGCGAAAAGGAACGTGTCACTGCACGTGTAATGTTTTGTCCATCCAGGGAAAAACCTCCATAATACAATTACTGTTCTTTCACCAGTCATATTTAACGATCGTGAACGACGCATTAGAAAAAGAGAACATTGTATTTGCGAGCATGAATATTTAAAAGTTGAACATACGCTTTTTTCCCTTTTCAGGAGATACTCTGAAAGTGTGGGAAGTCTGAAGCTGATTGTGCAGTATTGTACAATTTATTTACGTAGTATGCAATTTTGGGATTTTGCAATTTTTGGGTGTAATGTTATGCAATTTTAGGATTTCGTGATTTTTGGGTGTAATGTTATGCAATTTTAGGATCTTGCAATTTTAGGGGGAATGTTTTAATGTTTAAGATTTTGAAAATTTTGGGTGTAATGTTATGCAATTTTAATGCATAGGATTTTGCCATTTTTGTATGGAATATTATGCAATTTTAGTGCATAGGGTTTTGCAATTTTCGTATGGAATATTATGCAATTTTAGTGCATAGGATTTCGCAATTTTTGTGTGGAATATTATGCAATTTTAATGCATAGGATTTCGCAATTTTTGTATGCAATATTATGCAATTTTAGTGCATAGGATTTCGCAATTTTTGTGTGGAATATTATGCAATTTTAGTGCATAGGATCTCGCAATTTTTGTATGGAATATTATGCAATTTTAGTGCATAGGATCTCGCAATTTTTGTATGGAATATTATGCAATTTTAGTGCATAGGATCTCGCAATTTTTGTATGTAATATTATGCAATTTTGGTGCATAGGATTTCGCAATTTTTGTATGTAATATTATGCAATTTTGGTGCATAGGATTTCGCAATTTTTGTGTGAAATATTATGCAATTTTAGTGCATAGGGTTTTGCAATTTTTGTGTGGAATGTTATACAATTTTGGTGCATAGGATTTCGCAATTTTTGTGTGGAATATTATGCAATTTTAGTGCATAGAGTTTTGCAATTTTCGTAAGGAATATTATGCAATTTTATTGCATAGGATTTCGCAATTTTTATATGGAATATTATGCAATTTTAGTGCATAGGATCTCGCAATTTTTGTATGGAATATTATGCAATTTTAGTGCATAATATTTTACAATTTTTGTATATAATATTGTGCAATTTTAGAGCATAATATTCCACAATTTTTGTATGTAATATTATGCAATTTTTAGTGCATAATATTCCACAATTTTTGTATGTAATATTATGCAATTTTACTGCATGATATTCAACAATTTTTGTACATAATACTATGCAATTTTAGTGCATAATATTCCACAATTTTTGTACATAATACTATGCAATTTTAGTGCATAATATTCCACAATTTTTGTATATAATATTATGCAATTTCAGTGCACAGAATTGTGCACCTTTTGTACATACGATTTTTAAAAGTGTGGCAAGGGGGATGTAAATGATAGTAATGTGATTAGCTTCCCCCCTGATCCAACAAGCTTTTTCCCTGATTTCATGGCTTTCGAAGAAAATCATCCCTCGTAGGCATTGACCCCTCGTTTCACTGGTGCTCTAAACACGAGAGTCAATTTGTAGGAACCGTTCGCTTTTACAGCGATCAAATTTTCACCTATAAAACCACTCTCCTCTAGATGTGGTTGTTGAAACGTACCTTAAGCGCAGAACACACTATTTCCATCATTGAAAAATTAAACAATTTTCTCAGACCAAAAAATATTACAATTCAGCATATACGAACTGATAAAAATAGTCGTTTAAAGTAACTTTAACGGTGAATACACAACACTACTTTCTACGTCCACCATACAACCCATCCCTCTATGTCCACAATCCATCTCTTACAACCAAGGTGCTTACATAAAAAAGCGATACACTTCATCCTCTACCGACCAGAAAATACACAATTTCAGACATTAAACAGAGAGCATTGTACAAGAGTATTTTTTGTGCTGGCCGTGCAACGAAAGAGAATTGAATGCCGTTGCGTTGCGTATGCGCGAAAGGGAGTGCGATTTCGATGAAGAGAGACGGCGATAAACCGAGGGTGGTAGACGGGGGTGGCGATCGTGGAAGAACAGAGGAAGACAGAGGGTGCGAACGGCGCAGAGATAGTCAGCCGACACGCGCGTCTGGCAACACACGTATAAAGGGTGGCGTCCCGATGCCTCGATCGTCATATCCCGCGTAGACGTCGAACTTCGCGACGCCCGGCGTCCACAGTCAAGCCTCGAACTCCTTCGGCTACGTGTCGGGTGAAAACGGAAAGGGAGAAGTACTGGACGGTTAATCGACTCCCGCAGGAGCCACTTTACTCTTCCGACGCTTTTCCAGCAACAGGTGAGCTGCATCTCTTTCTCGATAATCGCGATTTTCACGCTCGATCGCTTGGATGTGCAGCGAAATTTTGACGATATTATTTGACGGACGGAGAATTTTATTTCGGTGGATATTCAGATTTTTTGAAGTGGATTGGTGGAGGAGGAATTCTCTTTACTTATAGGGTTTGTAGAGTTTCTAGGGTTTTTAGGATTTTTAGAACTTTTAGAAATTGTAGAATTTTCAGAGTTCTTAGGGTTTATAGGGTTTTTAGAGTTTTTAGAATTTTTAGAATTTTTAGAGTTCTTAGGGTTTATAGAGTTTATTATAGGGTTTTTAGAGTTTTTAGGGTTTCTAGGGTTCATAGTGCTTATAGGGTTTATAGGGATTTTAGAGTTTTTAGGATTATAGGGTCCATAGTGTTTATAGGGTTTTTATGGTTTTTGGATTTTTAAGGTTTTTAGGGTTATAGGGTGATTATAGAATTTTTTGTGATTTTTGATTATAGGGATTTTGCAGGGTAGAATAAGAGGAATTCTATGTTAAATCATACATTAGATATTTTGGAGAATAGGGATTTTTATTTTGGGCAATAGTAATTTTCCTATTGCAGAATGATAGGAATTGTGAAGAATAATTTCTTTGTTGAATAGTAGAAATTTTTGATTGAGTAATAGGAACTTTTAGCGTGGAAATTGTTTGTACAACAATGTGAATTTTCTTTGTTAAATACTAGGGATTTTATTAGTGGAATAGGGATTTTTATTTTGGAAAATAGTAAGTGTATTTTTTATAAAATACTAGTGACATTTACAGTGAAACCCTAGGGATATTTATAATGAAACCTTAGAGATATTTATCATGAAACCCTAGGGATATTTACAATAAAACCCTAGGGATATTTACAATAAAACCCTAGAGATATTTTGCATAAAGTACCAGTAATGTTCCTCATGAAATACTAAGAATATTGTTCATGAAATTCTAGAAAAAGTCTCTATAAAATACTAGAAATTACAAAAAGTCCACCAAAAAATCTTCAACTTTTGAAATTTTTTTGCACTGAAAAAATTTGTTAAATAAAATTAATCATATAATATTCTATCAATAATATAAAGATTACTCCACTGAAATTTTGAGCTTGAACATATTAATAGCCAATAGCAAGTTATATAGAACCACTTTCTGTTTAACCATATCACAGAGCCCAGTGAAATTGAAAATGGCCGCCAATTTACTTAGCAAACTACCCAAATATTTGCAGATCAATGCAAGTTTAAAATGAATACTGTTTGATATCTATTAACCATTAACAAGAAAAGTAAAATTTAATAACATTCCTTTTTAGGGATTAATTTAGTTATTCCGTGTGCTTCATTCAGACGCATTTAAACAATCACGAAACTTCCCCGACATCATCCCACGAATTCACGAGGAATACGTCGGCTCGCATAACAACGGGAACATGAAACATTATGCTCCTTCATTTCTGGCTCTCCCATCCACTCACGTTTCCCTTTATAAAGTACACGGACTACCGTCGGAAAAGCGTTCAAAGAGCGGAATAATGAGAACGAAGCCAATGAATCGTCAGAATGCAACAAATGTCATTTATTACGATCGTTTACGAACATACGAAAGGTTAAGTAAAATGCCATTTCGAATCCTTATCTTCTTTCGTAGGCGGCAGGCTTTCAAATTTAAACGGTTGGATAGAGAAGTCAGAAAAAAACGAATGAATCGAGTTATTTTATGATCAAATAAAATGGAATATCTTTGCAAACTATTTTGTAAAATTGTTTTTTTAATCAAACTCGATTAAATTTGACGCGAGGGGAAATTTCATTTTTGCAATTTTGTTGTGTTATCAAAAATATGAGTTTTTATATTGGGAAGAATTTAATTGAATATCGTAAATTGCGAATGGTTTGATTCTCTGTTAAAATTTGGTAAATTTCAGTGTTTGCAAAGGGAGTTTTTGTCGAGGAATTTTGTTAAACTTATTTTTTAGAGATAGGGAATTTTTTGTAATTTGATCATTTTTAATAAATCAGTCATTTTTTTGTAATTTTATTATTCTCAATAAATCAGGCATTTTTTATAATCGAGATTTGGCAATAAATCAATCATTTTTGATAATCGATAATTGTCAATAAATCAGTCAATAAATAATACAAATTTTTGATGATCGATCATTCTCAATAAATCAATCATTTTTGATAATCGATAATTGTCAATAAATCAGTCAATAAATAATACAAATTTTTGATGATCGATCATTCTCAATAAATCAGTCATTTTTGATAATCGATCAGTCTCAATAAATTAGTAATTTTTTATAATCAATAATTGTCAGTAAATCAGCAATTTTTAATAATTGTCAAATATCAATGAATCAGTAATTTTTAATAATTGTCAAATATCAATGAATCAGTAATTTTTAATAATTGTCAAATATCAATAAATTAGTAATGTTTAATAATTATCAAATACCAATAAATAAGTAATTTTTAATAATTATCAAATATCAATAAATCAGTAATATTTAATAATTGTCAACTATCAATAAATCAATAATTTCTAATTATCAATAATCATCAATAAATCACTAACATTTTACATTTCCAAATATTCCCACAATTTCACTAACAATTCTCCACAACGCATAAATTCAGACAAAATTTCGCTGCAGAAAAAAAAAGGAAATAACCAGAAAGATTCTATATAAAAAAACTCATGAATATTACATTTCAAAAATTTTGTAATCAGTATGTAATCTAACACCCTACGCCGAAAGTTCATTTGTTCAAAAATTGTATTATTCGTGAATGCCGCTGGTGCAATTACTTCCGCCATATGTCACAGAGATCGCGCTTTTATTCAGGAAAATTTAATCAAAAGTGCAAACAATCAAATTACAATTAAACGACTGTAAACAGAATTTATCTTCACAACAATTTTCGCTGTCAAAAATACAAAATTGCGCGACGAGTTTTTAGAATCGTATCGACTGAACCTTCATTGTTTGTCAAAATGGCTGACGCTTTCGATCATCTAAATAATTCCAGCGTAACTGACGTTCGGAGAATTTATCGATTTCTATTTTTTTGTGGCGTAATTCGTATTGATTGGTGGTTTGGTGTAATAATAAAGGAAATTATTCCCTTTGTTGTCGGGAGATATCATCGTTAAATAACTCGAAATTTACCGTGATATGTTTGTGCATCGCTTTACGAGTAAAATTTAATGGAATCATTTATAGAATTATTTATTTATTTAAAATTAAATCAAAACATTCATGCACTGTTTTAAGATTGAATGATAATTTAAACATTTAAACATACAATTCTCTACTAGGTTCGGTTTTAGGTTTAATTCTAGGTTAGGATTTGTTCAAATGTTATAGGTTAGTTTATACCCATCCCTACATTCTCTCTACGATGACTTAAAAACTTGACTACTATAATTTTGTAAAATTATTGAACAATTTTGGAGAAGTTAACAAATTCTGGATGATCAAAAATTAAAAGTAATTTGAAACATATAAAACATACAAACATATGAACATATTTTAAAACATATGAAGCTTCAATGAACTTTCAGATAATATTAAACATTATTGGCGACAATTTCTCATGTTCGTGACTAAATTTTAATTTCAATACTATTCCTAAAAATTCTCCATATATAATAATAAATTTCCTCTTCCTTGCACAACAAGTTAATTAAAGAAAATTTTTGCAATATGCAAACTACATGTTTTACGATAATAAAAAATAAAAAATGTCTCAATTTAATTATATATAAAAATCCAATACATGATTGATTCTTTCACTACACTCTAATATGTAATTCTTATAAAATATTATAAAGTACCGTCACAATATTTTGTTCATTGCACCAAAGTCATTATTTTATTCAAATAATTTTTGCAACCCGAGAAGCAGAATTTAATAGCGATATCGAGTTGAACAGAAAAAGATTTTTAATTATCCGAAGTCAGTGAAAGTTTCGACTTTTCCTAAGTAATTTCTACGCGAGATCCAACGTCATATTTACGGGCGTTGTCGCGAGAGAATTGATATCAGAACTTCCGTTTCATCGAAGTTCCCAAGCGTACAAGTCGTCAGCTGCGATCCCCATCCTTGCCAGTCGTTTCTACGAAAAGCTTCTTCGCGAACCACAGACAAGCAGCCAAGTAATTGAAAGCTCTAGTAGGTAGAAGTTTGTCGATTGATATTTTCGTTTGTTTATTCATTTATCTTCATTGAATGCTATTTTAAGCATAGGATGTCTTAAGTACAGGGTGTTGCTGATGACTGTGGTCACATTTCACGTGCAGTATTTGGGATTCTTGGGAAATTCTTTTTTATAATAGGAAATTTTAGGATATTGGTCTTTAGGTTTAGGAGATATTGTCATTTTTGAGCATTTTCAAATTTTAGAATTTTTTAATTATTATCAAGTTTTTGGTTTTTGTAAATTGCAAATTTTTGAATTGATAGACTTCCAAAGTTCTAAATTTCCAAATCCCCAAATTCCCTAAATTTCACAAATTTCTCAAATTCCTTAAATTTCTCAAATTCCTCAAATTCCCCAAATTCCCCAAACTCTCCTAATTCTCCAAATTCCTCAAATTTCCTAAATTTCCCAAATACCCTAAATTTCACAAATTTCTCAAATTCCTTAAATTCCACAAATTCTCTAAATTCTCCAAATTCCCCAAATTCCCCAAATTTCTCAAGTTCTCCGAATCCTCCAAATCTCCCAAATTTCCTAAATTCCCCAAATTCCATAAATTTCACAAATTCTCTAAATTCTCCAAAATCCCCAAATTCACTAAATTTCACAAATTCTCCAAATTCTCCAAATTCTCCAAATTCTCCAAATTCTCCAAATTCCCCAAATCCTCGAAATTTTCCAAATTTCCCTAATCCTCAAAATTGCCCAGATCTCCCAAATTTCCTAAATCCCCCAAACTCCCCAAATTCCCCAAATTTCCCAAATTCCCCAAATCCCCTAAATCTCCTAAATCTCCCAAATTCCCCAAATCTCCTAAATCTCCTAAATCTCTCAAATTCCCTAAATTCCCCAAATCTCCCAAATTCCCCAAATCCCCAACCTCCCAAGTTTCCCAAGTTTAAAAACCGAGTGAAAAAAGACCGTCAACGTGTCTCCGCAAAAATGAAACGCAAATTGATGCAATAACAACAGCACGGAATAAAAGTAGAATTGTGAATACGATAACACCGCGGAGAGCAATAGTCAGAATATTGGAGCAGAAGCATACGATCGGAAAAATATTGAAGAGATACTGTAAGTACGACGCATTTCATATCGGAGTATAACCAGCTCCTCTCGGATGATCAGGATGCATCGGTGTCACGGAACAAAATCCCCGAAGAGAAGTGTGACGTGCACTCAGCTCGAAACTGGGAGATTTATAAATGTCACGGTATAAATTCCCTGTGACATCCGGAAAAATCTGTGGATTGAACAACTTTTACCGGGCGATGGATATCGAAAACTTGAAATTAATTGCTACAGTCGATGAGTGTCGATGTTTTCAGTAGCGGGAGTCAACGTTCGGTCGGGCTTTGTTGGTTGTTAATAGCGAAAAGGGGTTTAAATTATTTTTTGGTAAAGCAATTATTTTTTTGTATGAAAAGGAAGGATATTCTTTTGTATATCGTGCTAGGTTTTTTTAAGGAAGTTATAGGATAATTATTGTAGAATTATAATTCTAGTTTCTGCGTATAATTATTGTGTGCAGAACCGAAGTAGTATAAGTCAACGATAGAAGTGGAATTAGTGATCATCCCTTCTAGCTTATTATAACAAAATGAAGGTCTCATATAATTTCCATAGAAATAAATTCCATGTGGTACTCTCAGTATATTACTACAGTTTTTGGACGTTATTTAAAATTGTAATTATATCACAGTAGTATAAGTCAACGGTAGAAGCGAAATTAATGATCATCCCTTCTAGCTTATTATAACAAAATGAAGGTTTCATATAATTTCCATAGAAATAAATTTTATGTGGTATTCTCAGTATATTACTACAGTTTTTGGAGGTTATTTAAAATTGTAATTATATCACAGTAGTATAAGTCAACGATAGAAGTGGAAATAGTACATCCCTTACTGTTTGTTGTAGTCAAATCAAGTTTCATTAATTTTTTAAAAATTAATCATTAGTGTTTAAGTATTTTTATTTAAGCAAAAATAATTTTAGCAATATTCAGAACTCTCAAAATTGTGCACAATCGAAATTCTCAGGAAATTAGAATGTTTCAAACTTCTGAATGAAAATTAAGATCTTCCAGTGTTCAAACAACACAAAATTAAATTCTTTCAATGTTCAGACAATTCAAAATTGAAATCTTCCAATCTTCGACCACCACAAAATTAAAATTTTCTAATTTAAAATTATTATAAAATTAAAATCTTCCAATCTTCAATCACCTCAAAATTAAAATCTTCCAATCTTCAATCACCCCAAAATAAAATTCTTCCATCTTTCAATCACCCCAAAATAAAAATTTTCCCATCTTCAACCACCCCAAAATAAAATTCTTCCATCCTTCCATCACCCCAAAATAAAACTCTTCCAATCTTCAACCACCCCAAAATAAAAATCTTCCAATCTTCAATCACCCCAAAATAACAATCTTTTAATCTTCAATCACCCCAAAATAAAATTCTTCCACCCTTCAACCACCTCAAAATTAAAATCTTCCAATCTCCAATCACCCCAAATTAAAATTCTTCCATCCTTCAATCACCCCAAAGTAAAATTCTTCCACCCTTCAACCACCTCAAAATAAAAATCTTCCAATCTTCAACCACCCCAAAATAAAATTCTTCCCTCCTTCAACCACCCCAAAATAAAATTCTTCCATCCTTCACCCACCCCAAAATAAAATTCTTCCACCCTTCAACCACCCCAAAATAAAAATCTCCCAATCTTCAACCACCCCAAAATAAAAATCTTCCACTCTTCAACCACCCAAAAATAAAAATCTTCCACTCTCCAACCACCCAAAAATAAAAATCTCCCAATCTTCAACCACCACAAAATTAAAACCTCCTAACCTCCAACCCCCTCAAACTCCTAACCTTCCAATCTCCAACCGCCCCAAAATTCGACTTTTCCCCAAAATTAAAAACGAAGAACGAAAACCTCTAATACTCGTGGCAACATCAGCACCCAATACGCATATTACAGAACCTGATGAAACAGTGACGCTGTATGAAGGCGTATCATTAAAACGTCAGCTAGGTTTGCTGATTAGCCGACTTTCGCGCAAAAGAATGCACGATCCGTGGCAACAGCCGAGTGATGCTTTATAAGCTGGAAAAAAGGTTCGGTAATAAACGTGGCTCTAATAACTTCGTCATCCCTGTGTTTCTCTTCCACTCTTCTTTGTTCGGTTATCAGTCCCACCGAAACTACTCGAGCACACGCGTCACAGCTCGTTATTTCTGGTAAATTTGTTGTGCCACTCGAATTACGTAGAATCATTTATGTCGCTGTTTATCGCCGTCTTATGGTGTATTTCGGGAGTAATGTTCGATTTGATGGTATAAAGAGAAAATTAGTTGTGATATAGCAAATTAGACGTTAAGATAAAAAGAACTTTAAGGTAAAAAGAAATGTATGAGATATTTTACTGATACTGAACTAGTTATTTATGAAAGTATGTAGTTTTTTGTAATTTTTAAATGTATGAATTTGTTCAAATGAGATTTCATGACTGAAAAGTATCACGAAAGGGCACTTGTGGCACGTCATTTTAAAGCTTAAGGTCTAATGAAAACTGCTGTGTAGGCGCACCGTAGATACTCATAACACAAAATGGCCGGTGGCGCGATATAGCAAGTAATGAGCAATTTGGAAATGTTCATAATTGTAAAATATATAAAGACACATTTGAAAATTCATGACTGAAAAGTATCACGAAATGGCACTTATGATACATCATTTTGAAGCTTAAGGTCTAATGAAAACTGCTGTGTAGGCGCACCGTAGATACTCATAACACAAAATGGCCGGTGGCGCGATATAGCAAGTAATGAGCAATTTCGAAATGTTCATGGTTGTAAAATATATAAAGACACATTTGCAAATTCATGACAGAAAAGTATCACTAAATGGCACTTATGATACATCAAATTAAAGTTCAGTGTTTATCGAAAACAGCTGCATAAGCGCTTCATGCATATTCATACCTCAAAATGGCCGGTGGCTTAATAAAGCAAATAATGAACGATTTCGAAGTGTGTATAGTTTCGAAATGTATCAATACACTTGCAAATTCATGACAGAAAAGTATCACGAAATGGTACTTATGATACATCAAATTAAAGCTCAGTGTTTATCGAAAACAGCTGCATAAGCGCTTCATACATATTCATACTTGAAAATGGCCGGTGGGTTAATAAAGCAAACAATGAACAATTTCGAAGTGTATATAGTTTCGAAATGTATCAATACACTTGCAAATTCATGACAGAAAAGTATCACGAAATGGCACTTATGATACATCAATTTAAAGCTTGAAATCCAATAAAAATAGCTATGCAAATGTTTCACAATTTAAACACAAAATACATAACAATTTTAAAACAAAATGACCGACGATGCAGCAAACGACTAACCACGACACGTGTACAAATGATCAATAAACAAATATCAAAACTCAAATATCTGAAAATAACAAAATAATGTATATTACAACCTAAAAAATGTACAACCAATCAAGTAACTCACCTTTCAAACACTTAATATAAAAAAGAAGAGTATAACATTCCACCTTAAAAACAAATACAAAATTAGACGAATCCATCCACAATCGAATTCCTCGATCGAATTACTCCATTCGTACTTCCGACAAACCGCAAAGTGGAGGGTGACTCGATTATCGGTGGTCAGAATCCCTTTTGAAACGCAAAGTTGCTGTTGTTACGATTACGATCGATTTCATCGAGGTTTCGCGAACAGGTATCCGAACTCCGTGGTCCGGAAACGAGATTAACGTCACTTCCACATACTCCTTACTCAAGGGAGAGGTGAAACGTGCCCCATGGCGTGAAATTAAACCTCGTTAGGTATCCTTGGTGTTTCGACGCCTTTTACGAGGCTGTCCTGCTTTCGGTGGATAACTTCGTTCATTACCTATCTATTTCCTGTAATCATTTCGTGCAAACATCATTTACTGAAGCTTCATCACGATGTCTACTCGATTGTTATTATATAACATGATCACTAGAATAGTACATACGTACATTAGTGCACTGACACAATTCACACACGGGGAATTCTATATATGTTTTACATTTTTATGCATGGTACCAGTGCATTACATTTACAAACATGGTAATTTGCAACTTATACACTTGCATTGGATTCTCTATGCGATTTTTAATGAATTGCATTCTCTATAAATGAAATTGAACACGTTAGATTTTGGTGCATCGAATTCATCTCGTGTTGGATTCTGTGCGCGTCACATTTGGAACGCGCTGTATTCTCCAGGCAATATATTAGTCACGCTTCTAATTTGTAATATGCTAGATTTCCAGGCGTTGAACTTGTCACGCATCGAATTTGCAACGCACTGTCTTTTCCACGCGTCGAATTTGTAACGCGTTGTATTCTCCACGCGTCGAATTTGTAATGCGTTGTATCCTCCATGCGTTAAATTTCCACGCGTCGAATTTGCAACGCGCTGTATTCTCCTCGCGTCGAATTTGTAACGCGTTGTATTCTCCACGCGTCGAATTTGTAACGCGTTGTATCCTCCATGCGTTAAATTTCCACGCGTCGAATTTGCAACGCGCTGTATTCTCCACGCGTCGAATTTGTAACGCGTTGTATTCTCTACGCGTCGAATTTGTAATGCGTTGTATACTCCACGCGTCGAATTTGGAACGCGCTAATAAAAAATTCAAGTATATAATACTAATTTTTTATCAAATTAGAGAGTACACTTGATTTACTATACCTTACCATAGTACCCACTTACCCTATATTAAAACTGTAAAATAATTTCAAACTCCTTCCCCAAAGTTTCCATGTAGTATTATTTCATTGAGTATAAGAAATTCCTTAAGTACTTTAGAGAGAACTTTCTCGCAAAGAACCCGGTAATCTTCCTTGAGAAATGGATTGCTTCTTTACACCGGAAGTTCTTTAATCCTTCAAAATTGTTATGAGATTTTCGAAGTTATTGTTGAGTCTTTAAGTCACGAGTGTTCTCTTTTATATCGTAATATGTATACAAACTTTAATATCTCAAATGAAGCGTTTTAATTACTGTGAATTATGTATTTACTAAGTCTGCCTTAACCTCAAAACTTGCACAAAGATTCAATAAAGTCAGCCGTAACCTCAAAACTTGTCTACATTATAAATTGAATAATAATCCACACAATTTCTTATTGTAATAGTAATCGATTATTGTAATAGTAAGTTATTCGTCATACACGTATCGTTAAGACTCATTCCAAGCTTGAATTTACCTAATTCTCATAAATATTGTAAATACTGTAAAACATATTTATTATTAAAAAATTTAGAAATGAAAGTTGCAATACCCTTATCACCCCAATTCACCCTAAATTATTCTCCGATTATACAAAATTATTCAATATAAAATATCGACAGCTTCTATACCCACCCCGGAATAAAAAATCCTCGACCTTCAACCCCATCCAAAATTTGCAAACCCGCTTCCGTATTATCGAACTCGTGACCGTCAATGCTTTCACGGATTTAAAATTCCCCACAAAAAGAAGATAATAATAATTTATCGAAAGACGATTGATTTTCTGGCCGCGTCAGGACGTCTGTTTCTATATACTCCTTGACCGGAAATGAGATTAACACAGCCCTCGGCTATCCCTTCGAATCGTTAATGAAATTTTAAGCTGTTCTATGTGTCACCCTTGTTGACCAACGCCCACGTTACCCTTCTTCTTCTTTCTCTTCTCATCGTTAATGAGATTGAATGTTCTCGATGATGGGAAATGGAGAAGTTGCCTCGAGAGCTCCAACAATTTCTTCCTCTTCCGGTCGAAAAACTCCCTCTATTTTGCCAGCATTTTTGGTCCCCGTTGGAGGGATTGGATTCTATACTTCAATCTTGGGGGTAATATGGTGTGGTGACGTCATCAGTCATGTCATAACGTGGGAATATTTATCATGCGAGAGTATATATTCGGGGTATAAGATTGGAATATTTAATACGTGAAAGTATGGGGAACACTAGTACATATGTGCAAACTTCATATGTGGAGGAACATACATATATAAATTCACATATGTGAATTTCATATACATGAAATGAATAATGAAGAATGAATTTCATTCGAGCAATTTATATGTACATAATGTAAAATAAAAATGAAATAATACTAATAAAAAAATAACAATGTAAATTACTTCATTATAAAATGTTAAATAATTCATGTTTCATATGTGGAATATCAAATTTCATATGTGGAAAATAATTTCATATGTGCAAACTTCATATGTGGAGGAACATATACATATATAAATTCACATATGCAAATTTTACATACATGAAATGAATAATGAAGAATGAATTTCATATATATGTAATGTAAAATAAAAATGAAATAATACTAATAAAAAAATAACAATATAAATTATTTTATTATAAAATGTTAAATAATTCATATTTCATATGTGGAATATCAAATTTCATATGTGGAAAATAATTTCATATGTGCAAACTTCATATGTGGAGGAACATATACATATATAAATTCACATATGTGAATTTCGTATACATGAAATGAATTTTGATGTACGAATTTCATTCGAGCAATTTATATGTACATAATGTAAAATAAAAATGAAATAGTACTAATAAAAAAATAACAATATAAATCACTTTATTATAAAATGTTAAATAATTAAAGTCTTCCCAATTTTTGATTTATTTAAAAATTACTCCTCAATTATCAACTACCAAAAAAGCTACCCTTAACAACTTTAATTACAATTTTTACAACCTAACTTAACATAATTACAATTTATAAATATAACAGTTTTTAATCAGAATTAAATGCAAAACTAAACTATCGCACTCACAAATAAGAAATTTAATAAATTATTATTAGTTTATCAAATTGTCTCATTGAACGAAAAAATGTTAGTTTCAAAATAAGATTCAGTATCGCAACAGGTGTCGCTCGCTCTGTAATTTATTTTTAAATTATATCACAGCAGCTCGTATACTTATTTCCAGTGCAATATCAATTCCCAGTAAATTCCGCCATGCTAATCCGGCAGGGTGAATTAAGTTAAAGAGTAAATTTCTGTTCTCTCTCGTTATCGTTGTCTCTTCAGACTTCTGGGAAAGGTGGTAAACGATCGACCCGTTTCGTGAAATTCTAAATCCCTTGGCTAAGCAGCTTATCATTTCTCGCGATTTGCGTGGAAGTTGGGGTCATTGAACTGAAAACCTTGACGAGGTATTGAAAAGAGTCGATCGGTGACATAAAAGGAGGGAAAGCATCTGACAAGCTTTTTGCAACTCATTTTAGATGGGACATTAATCATAGGGAATTCTGGTTTCGTTTGGTAAAAGATTTGTTAAATTTTTGAATTTTGTATTTTGGAGATTTTTTAATTTTTAAACTTGCGAGATTTTAACTTGTGAGATTTTTAATTAGCAAAGCAAATTTTTCTAGTTTAATAATTTAGGAATTCGGTTCAAGTTACCAAATTTCGAAAATTTTGAATTCTTGAATTTGTTAATATGTGAATTTTTGTATTTAAAATTTTGAGGATGTATGTTGCAAATTTTGAAATTTTCGAGTTTCAGAATTTTCATATACCTGTTTCACAATACCAATATTTCCAAATATTTAAAATTCCAAATTTCTAAATTTCTAATTACTTAAATTTCCAAATACCTAAATTTCCAAATTTCCAAATTTCTAATTACCTAAATTTCCAAATACCTAAATTTCCAAATTCCCAAATTTCCAAAATTTAATTACCTAAATTTCCAAAATTTCTAAATTCGCAAATACCTGAATTTCCAGATATCTAAAATTCCAAATTTCTAAATTTCTAATTACTTAAATTTCCAAATACCTAAATTTCCAAATTCTCAAATTTCCAAAATTCCTAAATTTCTAATTACCTAAATTACCAAATACCTAAATCTCCAAATTTCTAAATTTTTAATTACTTAAATTTCCAAATTCCCAAATTTCCAAATTTCTAAATTTCTAAATACCTAAATTTCCAAATACCTAAATTTCCAAAATTCTTAAATTTCTAATTACCTAAATTACCAAATACCTAAATTTCCAAATTTCTAAATTTCTAAATTTCTAAATTTCCAAATTCTCAAATTTCCAAAATTCCTAAATTTCTAATTATCTAAATTACCAAATACCTACATTTCCAAATTTCAAAATTTCTAATTACTTAAATTACCAAATATCTAAATTTTCAAATTTCTAAATTTCTAATTACTTAAATTTCCAAATACCTAAATTTCCAAATTCCCAAATTTCCAAATTCCCAAATTTCCAAATTCCCAAATTTCCAAATTTCCAAATTCCCAAATTTCCAAATACCTAAATTTCCAAATTCCCAAATTTCTAAATACCTAAATCTGCAAATACCTAAATTTCCAAATTCCAAATAAAATGATGACTTAAACCACCCCTAATTTTGCTTGAGCCACCTTGTACTTTCACCAAAATCCACAAAAGAAAATAGCACAAACTCAACGCAGCAGTCTGCACTTCATCTAAAAATAATTTCTCATTAAACAAAATATATCAACCTCCTTAAACAATTAAAATTTTGTCTCAATACACTAAGAAAGTGATATTGAAGACAAAGGTACTACAATAGAATTCGACCCTTGTTAATCTGTCGAGCATTCGAAGACCACTAAACGTCCACGCATCTACTGGAAACCGCGATCCTGTGAACGTTTAATATTTCACGCGGAAATCCATTGAATCCTCGGTGGTTTCTCGTTTTACCATTCTCGAATATTAACAAGCATTTCACTGATGTCCAAACCAAATCCGTTTAACAGAATCGGAGATCTCCAGATTAATTATGCCAAGACCCGCGCTACCCGAAGAAAATTAATTGGATCTGTAAATCAGATCGTACTTTCAAAAATACTAAATTTTAATAAACGACGCAGTTTGTTAAGTTAAGACGCGTAGGAGAAACGTTTCTTGCAGGTCCGTGTACCTCGCGTTTGTTAAACGCGTAAACAAAGCGAATATATTAGAAAACATAAATTGTGGTTGAGCCAGCAACTGAAGCCTTTAACAGCATCGTTTAACCGAGCATTTCATTTCTTGCGAGCTGGCTGAGAAATTAAATCGGCCCCGATTTAAAGTGGCAATTTCGACCGGGAAAACTACGATACATGTTTGCTGGCCTCATCTCGTTCAATTTGTAGAATTTACGATCGTAGCTTCCGTTTAAAAGTTTCTAGTCATTTACTATCTTCTAATCGCTCAATAAAGCTACCGTGCTCTTGCAACGTAAAAATATCGTTAAATTTATGAGAATTTTTTGGGAAACGTTATTAATTCGAAAATACAGACTTTATAGTAGAAGTCAGCTTTGAGGTATAATAACAATTTAGGTATAAATATAAGTTATTTTTATGGATAAATTGTATTAAATATACGGTGTAAACGGTTTAAGAAATTTTGATGCACCGAACCGACTAAGCGGAAGGGTTTTTCTCTCATAACTTTGTATGCAGTCGTCATACGAAGAAATGTTATAGACAAGAATTATTCGTATTGATGAGAGCTTTAAAACGGTGTATAGTTTGTAGAGAAACTCCATTTGGATTCGTTGATACGAAATTTATTAACCGAACCGACTATGCGGAAGGGTTTTTCTTTCGTAACTTTGTATGCAGTTGTCATACGAAGAATTTTTATAGACAAGAATTATTCGTATTGATGAGAGCTTTAAAACGGTATATAGTTTGTAGAGAAACTCCATTTGGATTCGTTGATACGAAATTTATTAACCGAACCGACTATGCGGAAGGGTTTTTCTCTCATAACTTTGTATGCAGTCGTCATACGAAGAATTTTCATGGACAGGAATTATTCGTATGGACAAGACCTTTAAAACGGTGTATAGTTTGTGGAGAAATTCCTACTAGACTTGTTGCTACGAAATTTGTTCACCGAACCGACTCTGCGTAAGCGTTTTTATTCTATAACTATTAACTCAATCATGACACGAAGAATTGTCGTAGACAAAAATTATTCGCATTAAAAATACCTTTAAAACGGTATATAGTTTGTAGAGATATTCCATCTAGATTCGCTGATACGAAATTTATTGACCAAACCGACTATGCGGAAGGGTTTCTCCCTCATAACTTTTTATGCAGTCGTCATACGAAGAATTTTCATAGACAAAAATTATTCGCACTAACGAGAGCTTTAAAACGGTATATAGTTTGTAGAGAAACTCCATCTAGATTTGTAGCTGCAAAGAGATTCTAATTGCAAAGTTTAATAATCAAGCGATAATGCCAATAGCAGTGATACTGTCTGTTAACGGACGACTTTGTTTAATTGAACCGACTCGTTTCAAACATTGCAATCGAAACTTTTCTCTGTTTAGCTGAATCGGGGAACTCGGTTCGACAGATTAGTATCGCGAAAGCAATTTTCTCGTGAACTTTCGAACTCAATTCAGAACCGTGAAACCAATTGTCGATGTCCGGTTATATATTTTCCACACCGTTCATCCTTTTTTTGATTAATCGTAATATTCTACAAATATTACATTTAAATTTTTATACAATACAAATTATTCAAAAATTAAATTTAATTAATTTTATTTCAAATGAAAGTTTTAAAAAATTAAACGTTTGGTAATTTTACTTTAGAAATTATAGGTTTGTTAGCTTATAAGAATTGAATTGTTAATAATTTGCAGTTTTAACAATAGCTTTCTTTTCAGTGCGATATATGAAGAGAAACATGGATACAAGAACGAGTTTAATAACCACGAGCGTGGCTGTTCTGTACGTGGTGGGAATGGTCGGAATGTCGGTCGCCGCGGTCGAAGAAACCCCTTCTTCTTCAATGAACGTACAACCCTATAATACAATGTTGAATTCAGTGGGTTTCGACGATCCAATTCCTGACAAAAGAGCGTACACTTACGTCTCTGAATACAAAAGGCTACCAGTTTATAACTTCGGTATTGGAAAACGGTGGGCTGATAACAGCGACGATAAAGTAAGCAAGAAATGTTGATTTCCATTTTACATTTACATACTTCGGCTTAAACTTTATTCCTTCAATTATTATGGACAACTTTTAATTCACTGAAATAAATTAATTATTTGTTCAAATGGAGATTTATTAATTTATTCAAATTGAGATCATTTATTAATTTGTTCAAATTGATATCATTTATTAATTTGTTTTGATTCATTTAATTGCTAAAATTTAATAGATTCTGCACTATATTGTTTAGTTTTGGAGGTCTCAAGTTTTTAAAAATTGGGGACAATGAAAGTTGAGATGAGGCGCCGCCATTTTGTCAGACGCCGCCATCTTGAATGCATTACATTGTCAAGAACTACGATATATTAATATTTTCTTTTTAATATCGACTATTTAGTTTAATTCCTCTATAATTTAGCTTTTCTTGCAATTTTTTGATCTGGAAATTGTCCTCAAGCTTGAAATATTGAAACAGAGATTAGAAACTGCAATTTAAAGGCACCGCCATTTTGTGAACGCAGCGTCCATCTTGAATGCACTAAACTCTCAAGAACTATTACATTATTATAGTATTTATTTCAATATCTACTATTTAATTTAATTTCTCTATAATTTTAAAAACATTTCTTGCAATTTTTTAATTCTAAAATTGTCTTCAAGCTTGAAATATTGAAACAGAGATTAGAAACTGCAATTTAAAGGCACCGCCATTTTGTGAACGCAGCGTCCATCTTGAATGCACTAAATTCTCAAGAACTATTACATTATTATATTATTTATTTCTATATCTACTATTTAATTTAATTTCTCTATAATTTCAAAAGCTTTCCTTGCAATTTTTTAATCTTAAAATTGTCCCCAAGCTTGAAATATTGAAAGATGTATTCAAAACTCCAATTTTAAAAACGCCGCCATTTTGTGGACGTAGCGGCCATCTTGAACACACCAAACTCTAGAGAACTACTTCAATTAACTATTATAGTTAATGAACTGTCATTTAATGAATAATAATTTAAGAACCATCATTTACTTTAATGTCTCTATAATTTTAAAAACTTTTCAGTCCTAAAACTTTTAATTCAAAAATTGTTCTAAAACCTGAAATATTGAAATAGGGACCAAAAACTAATTTTCCAATGGTTCTCCATAACCTATAATCCATGTAAAACTAAATTCAGCAAAATTATAAAATTTTTAAAACTTGAAAAACTCCTTCTCCCAAATTTTTAAAATTCGAAAGAATCCTAACCCAACCTAAATCCCCAAAAGTCACCATAATTTTTCAACTGTTCCAGAGAGGTCGTCCCTACTCCTTCGGCTTAGGAAAGCGTCTAAAACAATACAGTTTCGGTCTGGGAAAGCGAAGCGACAACACCGACTACCCTATCCGACTAAATCTCGACTACCTCCCCGTCGACGGCTTAACCTTGCACTCCCAAGAAAACGTAGACGATTTCCTCGAAGAGAAACGCAACAGGCAGCCGTACAGCTTCGGTCTGGGTAAAAGAGGGGTGCACTACGCGTCTGGACAATCGGTGGCCACCGGAAAACGACCGAACGACGTTTTCAGCCAGAGATACCACTTCGGTCTGGGGAAAAGGATGTCGGAGGACGAGGAGGACATGCAATAGGACCTCTAGGTCCGAACACCTCGGTCGATCGAACTCGATCTTGTAAACGCTCGGAAAAGTAGCTCTCCATCTCGATGTCGCACAGAGTTTTATTGTCAGATAAAAGTATATCGATAACAATAAAGAACAAGTTTTGAAGTTTCCTCCTTCCTGAATTCTTCTTTCTTTTTTTGTTGTTCTTGCGATTTTTTTTTGTTTTGCCTCTGCGGTTTTTTGGGGACCTTTGTGAGATCTACTGTGGTTTTGTGGAGGGTGAGAAGTTTGGAGTTTTTGGATGGTGAGAAGTTTTAAGGTTTTCTTTTGGGGGAAAATTCTTGAGGGGGTTTGAATTTCTTCGAGGGTGGGATTTGATGGATTTTGTGTGGTTTCTTTGTTTTTTGAAGGAAGGCTGCGGAATTTAATTACAAGGCTGGGAATTAAGCTTATGTTTTCTTCTTTTAGGTTATGAAGGTTTCTTTGTCTTCCTTTTTCACAGCTTTTGCTCTTTTATTAGGAATTTGAAGAAATTTCTTTTGGGGTCTGATAGATCTATTTTGTAGAGAAATTTCTTCAGTTTCTAAATGATATTGCAAGGCTGGGAATTTGGGAATTAAATTTAAATGTGTTTTCTTCTTTTAGGTTATGAAGATTTCTTTGCCTTCCTTTTTCACAGCTTTTGCTCTTTTATTAGGAATTTGAAGAAATTTCTTTCGGGGTCTGATAAATCTATTTTGTAGCGAAGTTTCTTCAGTTTCAGTTTCAATTGCAAGGCTGGGAATTTGGGAATTAAATTTAAATGTGTTTTGTTCTTTTAGGTTATGAAGATTTCTTTGTCTTCCTTTTTCGCAGCTTTTGCTCTTTTATTAAAAATTTGAAGAAGTTTATTTTGGGATCTGATAGATCTATTTTTTAAAGAAGCTTCTTGATTTTTTAATTAATATTGCAAGGCTGGGAATTTGGGAATTAAATTTAAATGTGTTTTCTTCTTCTAGGTTATGAAGGTTTCTTTGCCTTCCTTTTTCGCAGCCTTTGCTCTTTTATTAGAAATTTGAAGAAGTTTATTTTGGGATCTGATAGATCTATTTTTTAAAGAAGCTTCTTCATTTTTTAATTAATATTGCAGAGCTGGGAATTTGGGAATTAAATTTAAATGTGTTTTCTTCTTTCAGGTTATAAAGTTTGTTTCTTTGTTTCTCTCTCTCTATTTTTCTAATTATAATCGATGTCTTCAAAAGAAATTTTGAAAAGTTTGAATTCTAATCTCTTCCTTCCTTGCCTTTTTTTTGTCAATTAAAGAAATTTCTTTGGAACCATTAGATCTTCACGAAGGTTTTACCTGCGCTTACAATCGCAAACCTTGTTATGCTTCTTGCAAGATTTTAATTATAAAACTTAATTTCGTGCTCGGATGTTATCTTTATGCTTTGCTATTTATGTACAAAATTGTAAAAATTAAAGAATCGAATTGTGTCAGTATTTTTAATATGCGACGCACAATGAAACCGCTTTAAGTATTAAAATTTTAATTAAGACTAATTAAAACAGTTAATAATATTAAGCTTGTACTATTTTTTAAGAAAAATACTTTAATGTTTATCTTAACAATATTTAAAAATTATAAATGTTGCTTCCAAAAAATTTAACATAAAATGAGAAAAAATCAAGGTAGCAAGAAATGAAGTAATTTAATAAAAATACAAATTTTTTCGATCGAATTTTTTTAGAAATTTAAGTAATGACACAGTTTGATTATTTAATTGAACACAGCTCTCGATTCTACATCTTACAATTAGTTTCTCAGAGCTACAATAAGCTTCTATTGTATATTTTTACAAAATCGAATTAAAAGTGTTAAAACAGAGTGTCCCAGTCTCCTTCATTTAAAACACTTGTATTAAATTGAAACTTGTAAGCCTCTTTCAGTCGCTCGATTTCTGTTTGAGTATCAAATAAATGTTCCTCCGTATAGAATGAGAAAAATATTGAAGATTAATTATTCAAGCCCCTGTTGTCACAGTCGAAAATTGAAATGTGTGTAGACGACAATATCAGAGATTAGGAAATCTGAAATGATAGTCTGCAACATTTCATGGTGAACACGCCCCCTGTTAATTACGATTGTCTGGCAGTTTCTGTTCAGAATTGCTTGTTGAAGCTTCAAAAAATTCTTTTACTAAAAATATAAAGTTAACAGTTATATAAAAAAAAATTTGTAAAAATAATATTATAAACGAGGTTACTAAAAATATTAAGGGTCTTTGTGCAACTAGTTTGTATAATAAAAATAATTTTTTAAATAATATACTGAATGTATTAATGTACTAAAAATATTTTTATAATAATAACACACTAAAAATACACTGAATGATTAAATTAAAAATGATGTGCTAAAAATATTTAAAAAATAATAACACACTAAAAATACACTGAATGATTAAATTAAAAATGATATACTAAAAATATTTAAAAAATAATAACACAGTAAAAATACACTGAAAGAATAAACTAAAAATGACGTACTAATAATATTTTTTAAATAATAACACAGTAAAAATACACTGAAAGTATAAACTAAAAATGATGTACTAAAAATATTAAAAAAATAATAACACTGAAAATACACTGAAATAAATAATTTTGTACTAGAAAATTAATTCGAAAAATCATTAAATTAATGCAGTGATAAGATTAATAAATGAAATATGAAATAAAATTGCTATAAATGAGGAAAGATTCAGTAATGAATTTTGATGAGTTTTATTTTTCGTAAGAATGAAGATGTGGTACGAAATACTTTTGCTGTTGTTATTGACAAAAGCGTGCGTGGGCATCGAGAAATATTGGTTGCCAAACTTGGAATGGGAAACAGCTAGAAATTGGGTGGAGAACCGGACACCGGAAATAGACAGTCGCGTGATTTTTCCTCTGGAAATGAGACACGCTGCGGGTCTTTCGATTTCCAAGGATCTTAGATTTTCTGGCTTCGATTTAGCTAGGACTGGATCTCTGGTTTTACCTAGAGATGGAAATATACAGGTATTTATTACAAGTCAATACTTTTTAAAAAATTTACATTCGTTCTTTAAGGAAAAATAAATCAATTCATACTACAATTATTTCTATAAATTGAAAATAAATTTTGTAACTATAATTATATATCAAGTTTAAGTGAATTAATTTTATAATTATAATCACATACCAATCATAAGTCAATTAATTCTGTAACTCAAACATGAAATCAATCATGAAAACTTAATCAATCATTCATCTTAAAAACTTCTCTGCCTTCTTGTTTACTCAAAATGAAAATCTTAATTTAAAATTAAAATTTAATTTCTATAAAATCTAATTTACATAAAACACAAGATTGTAAAATTCTTTTAAGAGAATAGCAGCGAGCAAGCAAAATAATATTCTAATTCGATTAAAAATCAATCTCCTGTCGCTAATAGTTATTCCAGTAGACTTATCTTTAAAGAAATTATTCTGTATGATGCCGCGAGAATCAGTTTTTAATTTCCGAAGGTGGAAAAATATCGACGCGTCACAAGGATTTTGCAACCGGCGACAAATTACTTCGAAAATTGTGTTGAAACTTTCTCATTTCGCGTCCCATTAGCTTCTGAGTTACAATCGAAATATAAAACATAAATCTGCGCCGCTTATCAAGCACGGGACGTACTGAAAACTGATTATGCTTCGTTACTCCAGAGTTAATTTTACTCCGTAAGCTTACACTTTTCACAAAAATTTTTTAGGAAAAAGGGAGGAAAGTAGAATTTGGGAAATTTGGAAATTAGAATTTTTAGAAATTGGGGAGTGTAGAAACTGGGGGATATAGAAATGGGGAAATTGAGAAATTGGGGGATGTAGAAATTGGGAAATTGAGAAATTGGGGGATGTAGATATTGGAAAATCGAGAAATTAAGGGTTGTAGAAATTGGGGAATGTAGAAATTGGGGGTTTTTAGAATTTGGGAAATGTAAAAATTGGGGGATGCAGAAATTGGAGAATTTAGAATTTTAGAAATTTAGAAATTAGAATTTTTAGAAATTGGGGGATATAGAAATGGGGAAACTGAGAAATTAGGGGTTGTAGAAATTGGGGGATGTAGAAATTGGAAAATTGAGAAATTAAGGGTTGTAGAAATTGGGGGATATAGAAATTGAAAACTTGAGAAATTAGGGGTTGTAAAAATTGGAGGATGTAGACTTTTGGAAATTTAAAAATTAAGGGATGTAGAAATTGGAATATTTAGAATTTTGAAAGAACACAATTTTAAGCAACTGTATTCCTAATATTATTTTCTGAAATAATTCTAACTTTACATTCTAACATATCCTAAAATTCAATATATATTTTACTTGAAATAATTCTAACTTCACATTGTGACATAACCCAAAATTCGGTACACATATATTTTACCTAAAATCCTTTTACCTAAATCCAACAGCAATTATATTTTTCTCCAAATGAAAATAGAAGTTTTCTTTCTGGTACTTTTCATAGTTGTGTACATATAAAAGTTCATCTATTACCAATATAAACAAAAATTGTATTAATTAATTTAACTCCCCATTAAGATACTCAGCAAGTAAAAATGTGTTTGCAATTAAAATCAAGGTTTGTTGAGTAAAAATTTGATTTTGTTCATTCTTCGTTCATCTTATTATGCATTGAATATCAACAGTTGAAAGAAGAGGAAAAGTCAAAGGTGAAAATCAGTCAATGGGCAAGAACAGGGCACATATTTTGGGCCGATCCTCAAAACTGGAACGGAAGTTCGGAAGCAGCGCCTCATCTTGAGCGAGTTCCGTGTCGACAGGATGATATTGTTCTACCGGAGAAGAAGAAGACTTTTAGTATTCTTTTACCGATGAGGAATATAGAAGTGAGATCTGTTAGAATGTCGGACGAGAAGCATCCTTTGAGTTCGTGGCAGTGGACCGAGATGGAAGACAGGAGGGAGTTTCATAAAAGATTCACTGTGTCGTACGTGGTGTTTATGTTATGATGGCAATTGACGAGTTTGGAAGATTTGGAATTTGGGGATTGCAAGTTTGGGAATTTAGGGATTTAGAAATATAGGAATTTGAGGGACATTTTTTAGGGATTTGGAAGGATGGAAATTTAGGGATTTAAAAGTGTAGGAATTTAGGAGACTTTTTTAGGGATTTGAGGATTTGGAAGGATGGAAATTTAGGGATTTAAAAGTGTAGGAATTTAGGAGACTTTTTTAGGGGTTTGAGGATTGCAACTTTGGGAATTTAGGGATTTAGAAATATAGGAATTTGAGGGACTGTTTTTAGGGATTTGGGGGTTGCAAGTTTGGGAAGTTTGAATTTTGGAGATTTGGAAATTTGGGGGTTGGAAGATTTGGAAATTTAAAAATTTGAGGATGTAGGAATTTAAAAATTTTTAAATTTGGGATTTTAGAGAGTTTGGAAAATTTAGAAATTTTGGGGATTTAGAGACTTAAAGATTTTAGAGATTTGGTAATTTAGGGATTTGAATATCTAGAGATTTGGGAATTTGGAGTATTAGAAATTTAGGAATTTGGTAATTTAGATATTTGGAAATTTAGGTAATTAAATTTTAGAAATTTGGAAATTTAGGAATTTGGTAATCTTAGAGATTTGAATATTTAGCAATTTAGAAGCTTGAAAATTTGGTAAGTTTCAGAATTGGTAATTTAGAGATTTGAAAAATTAAGGACTTAGAAACATAAAAATTTGTAAAAATATAGATTTGAAAATTTAGAAATCTGGTAATTTAGGAATTTGGAAATATAGATTCAAATCTTACAAATTTAATAATGTAAAAACCCTAAAATTGAACCTATAATTTCAAAATATAAATTCTCTCATGATACAGATATGCCGAATACAGTTGTGACAAATGCGCCTGCCAAAATGATCAAAATGGCGACTATCTCGAAGAAATCTGTGCCATTGAGAGACCAAAATGTGGATTCACGCCTTGCGAGTTTCCTCTCACGGTACAGTAATTAATAATTTATCTCAATTTCCACTAACCTCAAAAATAATATCTTGCAAAAAAAAAGGAAAACAAGTTTGCAGAGAATAAATTAAATTTGAGAAAAATATTCTAGGCTTGAAAAATAAAATTAAATTTGATGGAGGTAAATCAAATTTGTAGAAAATAAATTATATTCGAAGATGAATTAAATTTGAAGAAACTAAATTAAATTATAGAAAATAAATTAGTCTTGAAGACAAATTGAATGTGAAAAACTAAATGAAATTTGAAGAAAGTAAATTTGTAGAAAATAAATTAGTCTTGAAGACAAATTAAATTTAAAAAATTAAATTAAATTTGAAGAAAATAAATTAGTCTTGAAGACAAATTAAATTAAATTTGAAGAAAATAAATTTGTAGGAAATAAATTAGTCTTGAAGACAAATTAAATTTGAAAAATTAAATTAAATTTGAAGAAAATAAATTAGATTTGAAGATAAATTAAATTAAATTTGAAGAAAATAAATTTGTAGAAAATAAATTAGTCTTGAAGACAAATTAAATTTGAAGAAAATAAATTAGATGTGAAGATAAATTAAATTTGTCAAAAACATACCAAACTTAAAAAATTAAATCCGAAGAAGATAAACTTGTAGAAAATAAATCAAACTTAAAGCAAACAATGTTGAAACTCGAAAAAGACAAATTGAATTTGTAAACGACGAATCAGAGTTAAAAGTGATAAATTAAAAAAATAAAATAAACGATAAATATGCATTCTAAAAATAAATAAATCAAGAGACTCTACTCATTCTCTTGCGTCAATGATTTATTAGAAACAACCCGATAAAAATCGCGATCTCAAAGATTTCAATTTCCGGTATTGCTTCAGGTTGAAGGCCACTGTTGTCGATATTGTGGCGGTCGAGTGTCTTTGACAAACAAAGCATCTTTGCCGGTGGTTCGTGTTGCAGCAGACGAAGCTTTCGAGGGATACACAGAAAGCCTAGCATGGCATGTCAGACGTACTTCGAACGGGGCAGTCGAAGTATTGATAAAGGAAAAGAACGACTATACCGAAATCAATATCCTCGAAGCGGTGGAAAATATGAAGAAGGCTTTAATAAGTAATTTCTTTATTGTCCACGTCACTTTCATCGTCTTTCATCTCTTTGAAGCTTCTGCATTTTATCGCGTTTCATTTGTTCTTTGATCTTTGCGATTCTTTTTATAGATTTCAATATTTCAATTTTGATTCGTTTGCAAAATAATATCGGTTCTTTATTAGCAAAATTTGTGTAGAGTCAAGAAATTCTTTTATCTTTGATTTAGTATTGCAAAAAGTGCATCATTTGAAGATTTTATTAAAATTCAAGGTGCTTGAAACAATTTTAACTTTGATCATTTGAAAATTATGTAGGATTATTATCATCAAAATTTCTGTAGATTCAACACATTTTTTAGACTTGATATTAATTATGGAATATTGTAAAAATTGCATCGTTTGAAGATTTTATTAAAATTCAAGGTGCTTGAAACAATTTTAACTTTGATCATTTAAAAATTATGTAGGATTATTATCATCAAAATTTCTGTGGATTCAACACATTTTTTAGACTTGATTTTATTTATAGAGTATTGCAAAAATTGAATTATTTAAAGATTCTCAAAAATTCAAAATTCAAGATGTCTGTCTTAAAACTTTTATCAATTTACAGTACCTGTAAAAAATATTATACACTGTATAAATTATACAGTTTAAAAACTTGATAAATCTTGTCTGAAAACTTGATGTTCAATTCAATAATTTATACAACGTGTCTCGTAACTATTTTAACTCCCTGAAAGGGGTGGATATCATTCTGAACAAGATTTTCCTTTGCAAAAATAGGATTTGAAGCTTCGTTTTTAAATTATTCTTAAGGAAAAATACTATTGTATCTTTGTTATGTATTCTACATATAAATTGTATGATTTAAACAGGTATGAACATTGAAGTATCGAGCACGGAAACCGCAGGTGCAGCTTTACAGGATAATCGGCTGGCTGTTGCACTTGTTCCCCTCTTTGGAACGCCATTCATCATCTTTGTCATACTGTTCTTCGTTTTCTTGTACTTTGGGTACTCATACAGACAGTACGTATAAGAATTTATAGAAGATGCATGATTTTGTGATTTTGGAATTTAATGAAATTTTTTATATTTTTGGTTCTTGTGTGTTGGGGGTTGGGGAGGAGAGAGTGGGAGAGATTGGAAATTGGGGAATTGAGAAATTAGGGGATGTGGAAGTTGGGGGAGTAGAAATTAGGAGATTTAGAAACTGGGGAATGTAAAAATTAAAGAATGTTGAGATTGGGGAGTGTAGAAATTAGGGGATGTGGAAATTGGGGAATGTAGAAATTGGGGGACGTGGAAATTGGGGAATATAGAAATTGGGGGGATGTAGAAATTAGGAAATGTAAAAATTGGGGAATGTAGAAATTTAAGAATGTTGAGATTGGGGAATGTAGAAATTAGGAAATGTAGAAATTGGAGGATGTAGAAATTGGGGGATGTGGAAATTGGGAAATTTAGAAATTAGGGGATGTAGAAATTGGGGAATATAGAAATTGGGGGGATGTAGAAATTAGGAAATGTAAAAATTGGGGAATGTAGAAATTTAAGAATGTTGAGATTGGGGAATGTAGAAATTAGGAAATGTAGAAATTGGGGGATGTGGAAATTGGGGAATTTAGAAATTAGGGGATGTAGAAATTGGGGAATATAGAAATTGGGGGATGTAGAAATTGGGAAATATAGAAATTGGAGGATGTAGAAATTGGGGAATGTAGAAACTGGAGTTTTTAGAAATTGAGGAGTGTAGAAATTGGGGGATGTAGAAATTGCAGAATGTAGAATCTGGGAAATGTGGAATTTTGAAAATTTAGAAATTAGAAAATGTAGAAGTAATTTAGAAATCCAGTAACCTAGAAACCTAATAATCTCAAAATCCCTATAATAGTTTGGAACATCCTAGAATACCCTTGAATACCCTAGAATACCCTATAATTCCCTATAATACCCTAGAATACCCTAGATCACCCCATAACACTCCTTAACACCCCAAAACCCAATGAACCCTCCCAAAAAAACTCCTAAACCACATTTACCAAAAACCACCCCCTAAAAATTAAATTTAAAAAAATCTAAAAATCAATCACCCAAAATTACATAAAACAAAATTACATAAACTAAAATTAAACATTACAATCACTCATAAAATTAAAAATCATTTCACCAAAGAATATCTCGAACAAAGTGCATTTTAACAAGAGGGAAATGAGTAACTCATTCCCGGAAGGTGATCAACTTTTCCATGAAAATCGTTGTGTCTGACCCTTATATCCCGCCGTCACTATTTCGAGAGAGCGGATCGTATGGAAAAAGCACAGGAGAAAAAAAGAGAGCGAACGATGGAAAAAGTAATTACACGGATATGAAACACGAGACACTGTATGCAAGCGCCTCCACTTTCCCTTCTGTTGCATCCTGCAAACCGGAAGTCTGCGAAATTAACTTCCTCGCTGGATGTTCCTCCTCTGGAGTAGGCGAAATTTGTTTTCTCTTTCTTTCTGGAATACTTCGTTAGCTATGTACTTTCAAATATTATTTTTCTATTTTTATAATGTATTGTTTTATCAGATTTTTTATTTTGTTTTGTAATTCTTATTTTTGGCGTATTGTAGTCTTTTTTGTATTCTTTGTTTGGGTGGCTTTCTCTCGTTTAATTTTGTATTTTTTATTTGGGTGGTTTTGTACTTTTTATTTTTGTTGACTGATATTTTTTATTTATGTGAAGATGCATTTTTTATTTATCTTCGTTGTTTATTTGTGTGATTTTGTCATTATTATTTGTGCGCTTTTGTGTCGTTTATTTGTGTAATTTTGTTATTTTTATTTGTGTCATCTTGTATTTTTTATTTATATGTTTTTGACATTTTTATTTGTGCGCTTTTGTGTTGTTTATTTGTGTAACTTTGTTATTTTTATTTGTGTCATATTGTATTTTTTATTTGTATGATTTTGTCGTTTTTAATTATACACTCTTATATCTTTTACATGATCTCGTAATTTTTATTTATATTGTCTTGTATTATTTATTTGTATGATCATTTTTAAATATGCACTTTTTACTTATATGCTTTAATTAATTTTTACTTATTTTGCATCTTTTACTTACATAATCTACTAATATTCGTTTAAAAGAATTCATTTATATAAAACGATTCTTTTGTATCCAACACCACCTGTTTTGAACCTCGCTGTTCATTTCATCTGTAAAACGAATTTCATCGAATTTGATCAATGCAATCAAGAGAGAAGGTTGTCTCGAATTTTACCGTTGAATTATGTTTGCTCCTAGCGAATCGAACACGTGCAAGTTCAAAAGTTCCGTTTCCGGCTGTTTGCCTCCTACTGCGGTCGCTGAAAATGTGGTTGATGGTACAATGGAGATATTTACCGAAATCGAGAGATAAAGGTTGGAACAGGTGAAAGGTGTAGGGTTAATAATTCAAACTTGTTAAACATTTAATAAAAATAATAAAGAAAATAATACGTCTAAAACATTTTAAAAGGCAGACATTTGCAAACAGTAAAATATTAAAAGAAGTGAAAAAGAAAAAGAGTAAGAAACAAAATAAAATTGAAATAAGAAATAAATAACAAATAATAAATAACAAAAAATAAATAAATCAATCAATCAATCTTTCAGTCAATCAATCAATCAGTCAATCAATTAATCAGTCAATCAGTCAATCAATAAATCAATTAATCAATCAACCAACCAAACAATCAATCAATCAGTCAATCAATCAGTCAGTCAGTCAGTCAATCAATCAATCAATCAATCAATCAATCAATCAATCAGTCAATCAGTCAATTAATCAATCAATCAATCAGTCAGTCAGTCAGTCAGTCAGTCAATCAATCAATCAATCAATCAATCAATCAATCAATCAATCAACCAACCAAACAATCAATCAATCAGTCAATCAGTCAATCAGTCAATCAGTCAATCAATCAATCAACCAACCAAACAATCAATCGATCAGTCAATCAATCAATCAATCAATCAACCAACCAACCAACTAATCAATCAATCAATCAATCAATCAGTCAATCAATCAATCAATCAATCAATCAATCAATCAATCAATCGATCGCTCAGCCAACCAACCAACTAACCAATCAATCAATAATAAATTAATAATAAATAACGAATAAAAAATAAAATTGAAGAAAACTTGAAAACAGTAAAATACAAGGAAGAGGTAACAAAGTAGATCAAAGAAAAATACTACTAAAAATAATAGATAAAAGTTAAAAATCCAAAAAAAGACATTAGCAAAATAAAATAAGAAACCGAGTGTATAATTGAAGAAAACTCACGGTAAATTATAAAATCAGAAAGTAATAGGGATAAATAGCAATAAAGATAATGAAAGAAAGATGATAAGTAGGGTCCGAGAATGTTTCAATTTAGGAAATGGCGGTGGCAACAACCTAGCAGTCGACGAACCCGTTTCCATTTACCATTTTACACTCGGCAATTTCTTCGTCGCCATGTTTCTCAGCGACCCTTTTACCGGCAACTCGTAGCATTTAATTAGCTCAACCCCAATTGAGTCGAATATCATTTCTTCGAAACAAAATTTTGCGTTCTTTGCTGTTGAAAAGTAGGAGAGTTTACAAAATATTAAATTTCACTTTTGTACTCTCTATTGAGGCTATTGAGGAAGAGTTTATTGAAAAAAATAACAATTTTCATATAATAATATAGATTTATTTATTTCTAACTTATCGTAGATATAGGTCTAAAAAATAGTGCAAAAATTATTATAAATATTTAACAAGAATAAAATTTCCACATGTACTTTGTTTATTAGTGAAACTTAATGAAATTTGATTTAGTGAAATTTAATGAAACTAACAAATGTGTTATGATCATCAGTGAAATAATTCTGTTTTTAAATCTTCCAAATATTTCATAGTTTTGCAAATAAAAAATTTAGCTTAAAAAGTCCCTAACAAAACTACAAATCTAATTTTAATAAAATGATCCTATTTTCCAGCATGCTATCAGGCTGCACAGACGTTTTTTCGTCAATCAGAGACGGCACTCGAGTAGACAAGTCTCAGTCCAAGCCATTTAGTTTCGCTCGTTTCGAGAACATACCAGAAGGCAACGTCCAAATAGCCAACGTAGCCGTCGCTGAAGAACAGCCTGATAAAAACGAAGAAACTGAGGAGGAGGACTCGGGAGGAAGATTCGAAAATCCTTTGTACAGATCGAAAAGAAAAAAGAAGGAAGAAATTGAGGTGTTAAACATGGATGCTCCTTTGAGGCTGACGGCCCTCAAAGATAAAGTTGAGGGGATCGAAGAAGCTGATGTGGATATCCACTAATATTTACAATTAAAATTCAATTTTTTATTGGATTAAATGGAACTTTAATTCAACTTTTCTGTTAAGTTGTCAATTTCATTTTCTGTATATTTGTTAAAGTAAGCTGTAAAGTTTTATAAAAATAGTTGAATTGTGAAGAGAGTAGGTGGCGCCATCTAGCGGCGGAGGGTGGGAACTAACGAAAGTGCTGTTCCAAAAGTGTGTAGTTCACCCTGTTCGCCGGAGAGATGGCGCCACTTATTCAATTTTTAAAAAATCCAATTATTATTGATTTTGGTGGCTTAATTTGTTATAATATGCATCAAATTACATTAGAGAGCAAAACTAATTAACTTAGGATTGCATAGTTCTTAATATTCATTGCCAACACTGAAATATTCACAGGCTATACTAATCTTACAATGGTGTCATGAATTTCCATGTAAATAAATAAATAAAATATGTAACATAATATAACATAAAGCATAAATAAATATGTATTCTACTTATATCAATTCTTGCGCTTGTGTTTATACAAAAATTAACAATCTCTGACATCCACTAAGTGTCACTAAATCGTTCAAAAGCAGGAAGCGAAGGCAGTACAAAATGGCGGACACCGAACGAAATGAACACTGATACGGTGTAAAGTATTCGTTCTTTATTTCGTAAAAAATATTGTATATATCAGAAACGACAGTTTCAACAGAATAAAATAGAAGTGTAGCTAAAGTATATCGTGTACGTATTTCTTCGCTTGCGGGTACAGCAAGTATCGTCGGTAAACGATATCGGTACGCAAGGAAATCAAATAAAAAGAAAGAAAAAAATGGCGTAATAATACCAATGTATTCAATTGTATAAAACATATCTCAATTGGCTACGCTTTTTTTTCGAAACGACTCGAATACTGAGGATACGTAAAACAGATTTAGTGACTACGCGTTTTAAGCAGCTTGCACCACTTTGCTTTGCGGTCCTTTCTGCGTGGAATTGATTTTATCTCCTAATGATAACGCCATGCCTTGACTCTTTGCTCTGATACGTATATGGCCGACAACTGGAGCGTCTGGTTTATTCAAGGGTTTTTCGATAGACATGTTTGCTAGTGCGTCCTCTCCGAATATGGATTTTGCGTACATATTTGCTGCCATGAAACCGCATTGTCCAGAAAGAGCCTAGAATAAAAAAGAATTTCAATGATTGTCATATACATGTTAAAGTTAGGTTAGGTTACTATGTCAGAGACTGTCTCTATAAGTAATGCCTAATATCATGAATTACATATCCTGTAAGGTACCTTTTCTGGAGTAAGACAGCGCATATTTGTAGATTTCAAAAGATGAGCCAGATACTCTCTCAAATCTGACAACGTCGTATTCACGGACACCTTATTCTCCCACTCAAACTCTGCCCACATCTGTCGAAATTCTGCGTCCGTACACGTAGCTGGTACTATGTAATCCATAATGTCGATATGTATATCGTTCAAGACGACCACGCTTCTGTCAGAACCGGCGCCGGATACGTCATACACTAAAAAAGCGTTGGAGTTATAAAATGTTCTAACCTAAGTCCAGCATTCTAATTACCTATGTTCCCAAATATGATCCCATTTTCCGTAGAAGCTACTTTGACGTTAGCTTTGATGCTGGCAAAGTCTCGTGGCGCTAATACGATGGGCTGTGGCCTCTCTACAAGCTTCAGATCACCCATAGTCGCAAGCTCCAGGGTACAGTTTTGTAGCGTGTCTTCGGTTTGATTAACGATTAGCACATCGAGTACGATGTCGTACTGATTAACGTGAACGAGAGCTTCCGCGTATACGGGGTCCGAGAAGCCAGTCAGCTGGGTGACTTTGCTCAGAGCACTCGGGGCCGGTGCGTCTCCGCCAGCGCCAGGTCTTCCGGCAACAGCGGCGCTGAGACTCTGCTCGAACACGTCCCCAGATCCACCGGTTAAGTCTGATCCACGACTCAACTGTAGGAACTGAATCGCGTCATCTACCTGGACAACGCTACCTGGCTTCTCCTTTGCCTGGGATAGAAAACGTTTCAATAAGAAAACTTATTTACCTACACGTCTCACACAGATCCTATGTTGTCACCTTCTGATTTTGTGAATCCTCCTCAGCCTTCGCTGCCAACATCCTGCCCAGAGCTTCGCGGCAACCCTCGGTGAACACCGTCTGCACAAGCGGCATGGGACAAGCCAGTGATCTCAGACACAAAGATATTCGCTCAGCGTCGTCGTGAGTCATCGCCTTCGTAGGCAGACCTGAACGACCCAGTTGCAACACGCTGGACATCACGAACATCGCTTCGGCTTGCATACGATTGCTCTTCTGCAGATCGTTCTCGAGACTCTTGTAACGGAGGGCCAGCTTGGCCAAGGTCGTAGCTAATGAAGCACCGATGAAGAAGTCGCCTTCCATCATGTACTGAACTAGCGCTGGACGCTTCTCTTCCTTTTTGTCTGTTAGATGAAGAAATATTAGAAGAAACTGTTGTTTGTTAGGTTATGAAGTTGAAAGGATAGTTACGAGCAGATGTTGCACTAAATGCACTTTGAGTAGCGTATGTGCCGTCAGAGGTGACCAGTTGCGCTGGTGAAGTTTGGGCGTTTTCATCTTCCGACGACTTCTCACCGGCCTGACGTTTATTTTCTGCTTCGAGCAGTGGCAGTTCACCTAGAGCGGCGCGTATGCGGTTCATTACGGCTTCTATGTCTTCTTTTGAGGTCGCGTATTCTCCGAGAATCCACAATGCTGCTCTGTGTACCTTCACTGACTTTATGTGTGGAAATACCTGGATGGAAAGTACAAGTCTAAGTACAAGTATCAAGAGAATGGTGAACCTTGCTTTTCAGTATTAAAATCAATTATGTGTGATAATTACTTCAAGGAGTTTCTCAACAATGAGTGGCCTGAGATTCTCGAACCGTTGAATAGCCTCGCGAACGAACACCAAGACATCAGTAGCCGCAGCCTCGTTGTTCTCTGATAGAAAATCTGTCAGTACTGGAATAACTGTTGCGGCTACGTCTGAGAATTTAATGGAGCAAGCATGTAACGTTCGCACTAAAAGCTGTCGATATCTGCCAGCATCTTCGTGTTCTCCACCGGCAGTCCTAAGCACTTCTTTCTTTAAGAGTTGAACCATTTCTTCGATTGTGCGTGTGGTTACCAGGTCCATCGCAAGAGCTAACGTTTTTGTTCTTACTTCCAATGCTGGTGAACCTAGAATAAAAATAAAAATACTTCAAATGATTGCTTGAATTGATATATTTACTTCTCTACTTACCTAATACTCTAAGTACATCCATAACCAGATCTTGAAGCACTCTTTCATAAACAGGACTGTCTTTCATTGCAATCAGACGGTCGAGGACGATCAGTTTAACATTATTGTCACTTTCTTTAACAACCAATTCTATGTAACATGAGGCTGCAGCTTTAATTGCTGTGGGGGCACTTGAAAGTGTCACCAAAGTGCCAGCTGCTTCGTAGCGAACAGCAGCACTCGAGGAATTCAACAAGCTGTAAATGCATCTGATAAATCTAGCTCTTTCTGAAGGATTTGCAAGACAAACCTGCAAGAAAATACACTTGTAAGATGTACATCAAAGGATGATAAAGCGATAAACTTCAAGATGTACATACTTTGTAAATTAATTCAACAATAACCAGTTGCAGTATGTCACCAAAACTGGGTACTTGATCCAAACAAGCAGCTAAGTAAGCAAGTGCTCTACTCTGGTCAGCATGAAGCAACATCAAAAATGCATTTCTTCTACAAGACATATCTTGTTCCCCTTCTAAGTATTTTGCTATTAACTCCGGAGCATCTGGTATGAGAAATTGAAAGTTTCTGTAAATTGTAAAAATAGCTAGGACTGCGTTACGTCTCACGTAAGAATGTCTATGTTCCAAGCATGCAATTATTGCAGGCATCAGTGGTTCTAAAAGCTCCGGCTCCTTCAATTTGCACAGAAATCTGTAACACATAAATGTATTCTTAAAGTTGTCTATGAAATCGATTATTAAATCCAAGAATCGATGATACCTCAACGTAGAACCTCTGACAAATTCATTCGGGTGTTGCAAATCTTTCCTGTACGCGTCGCATACTAAAATCATCTCCTGAAGCAGTTTGCCATCGGGAGAAGTTTTTGGTACAATCTCCCAGAATATCAGTAGAAGCTTTTTAATCATGTGATCCTGCAGCGGAAGAACATATCTGATGATGGTCATCAGAAGACCCGGCAGGCGTTCCCCGCTCAATATCATATGAATAGTTTTCTCAAGGGCTTCAATCTTTGTTTTGACATCTCCTTTCTCCAAATCATGCTTCAGTTGCAGCTCGTTCAACGGCTCGGTATCAGTTGGAATGTTTATCAACGTATAACAAGGTTGTTCTGCGACGGTACTCATCTTTCCTGTCGTTTCACAATCTTCCCAGGAGAACTTGTCTTACAATCTGCAAACTAGAAACGATCAATTTCAGATCAAATGATCATAATAAAAGACTTGTTCGAGAAAGTGAGGTTATGTCGCGTTCACTGGACGTCTAACGTGTCACATTGGACGCGATGCCACGAAAATGTTGATGACGTTTGACGCACTCGGTTACGAAAGATACGTGAAAAAACGAAGGACGACGATATCGTTTAATTGGTAAACTGACATTTATGTGACTCCAGGAACAAGAAAAACAGCATACGTGTCAAAACCCCTGTGTTAGGGGACCACTGAGGAGCAGATAGCGCCACGGTCTACGCCTTCCACGTATGTAGACATCTTTGAATACTCCCATTGTCAGAAAACATTGTTTAAACAATATTCATTGAAATATACTGGTTCTTTTTGTAGACTATGTAAATTAAATTTTAAGTCGATGGTTTTAATAGATATTGCATTTTATTTCGAAAACTGTGCTTGGATAATTGAAACGTTACAATCTTCGTTCGTTAAATAATTATTTGGGGGTTAGTATTTTTGGGGGTTGTGAAGGTTTACTGTTTTGCATTAATATGATGTTTAATAGTACAATTTTAAAGACACGTAGAACACGATTTTTGGTAAAAATGTATTGACGTTAATGAAAGGAAATTTTATTGAAATTTATTAATTGTTTTAATGTATTATACTTTGGAAATTAATTTGCGTAATTGAAGTACCCCAATTTTATTTCGACGACAATTTTATTTGACTCGAAAAAGAAGTAAATTTAAAAACTCGTAATCGTAACCCTATTAATTTATGCTTGATAAGTGATCATCATTTAAACGGACTACTGACCTAGAAACTAAACCGAGCTAAATTAGATCGCGAATGTGCTCGAACGAAAATAACACTAATTACTCGAGCAACGTTTATCACAACAAAAAGATGAACACGATTATATTTAAATATAGAAACGATATTTTAATAAGTGCTAGATCAGCAACGCAAATAAATGAAAATACCCGAGGAAATCGCACGTGTCAGCATAATTGCGTTATCAGTTATTTCAAATATTTCAAAGCAATTACGTTGCATCTCGAGCGTGCACGAGGATTTCTTTTTCATTGACGCGCAGAATACTCTTCTGATAACCTTTCGATCTCCTTTATTTTTTCCTGTATCAAGCCATCTGATTTCTAACGATTGGTAATTACGTTCAATTTATTATGATTGAGAAATGCGAGATTTATGGGACGATGAGTTATTTTGGGGATTTTAGGATTTTTTGGGATTAGAAGTTTGGAACATGTCAATTTTTGATATACAATACTTTGGTACTTTGACTGAAAGTTTTTTAAATTTTAAAACATTTGAAAATATAAAAAAAAATCTGGTCTAGATGCCTCAAGAATTTGAGACATTTAGTAATGCAAAAATTAAAAACTTGATCTAAAAGTCTCAAGAATTTGAGACATTTAGTAATGCAAAAATTAAAAACCTTAGAAGCCTGAATTTATAAATTTGAGACATTGAGAGCCCCAAAAACTTGAAAATCCAAAACAGCAGAAAAGAAAGTTGAACGACCGTAAAGCTTGCTTTCTAAAAGAGTGGAATCAGTGTCGGGTGCATTCGCAAGAAAGTCTGATTACAATAATCGAGAGGATAATCAGCCGGCTGATACAAAGGCAGCCGACAAACGGTAGAAGTCGCGAAACTCTTTGGGTCAATAACGACGATTATCTCGAAAGAAATTATCCATTAACTCGTGGAATCTATGTGCATACTTGGAACTGGTCGTGGATGGACAAAGATGGAGGGAGAATAAGTAGTTGAACGCGTGTCTGACCCCCTTTGTGTCGTAGACCGATGCGACAGTCGGTGCAATGGGAGTTAATCGAAAAAAGTAGGCAAGAGGCAGAGGGGAAACAGTCGAAGATTGGCTCCGGCGTCGCGTCGAGACGCTTGCAATTAGCTGGTGCACGAGGGCACAATGATCTAGTCGCTAATTTTGTCTGACGCCAGTGAGGCGCTTCAACGAGTTGGATTCTTTCAAAATGACAAGGTGCTTTGGGATACTTGATGCTTAGAAACATTTTACTTATTCGGCTCTTACGTATTTTTCTATATAGAACTGGAAGATTAAGATGGCGGTCATTTAACTGGCTGTCATGTATATATGATAATTTTGGTGCAAGTGTGCACTCTTGTAAAATAAAGATTTATTACTGATTAAATTAAATTAAATTACTGATTAAACACTTTATGAGTAGAACTTCTTATGATATGGATGCTGGGTAATTAAAATGGCGGTCACTTAACAGGTTAACTGAGGTGGAGATATGTTAATTCTGGTGCAATTGTGCACTCTTGTAAAATAAAGATTTATTACTGATTAAATTAAATACTTCGTTATTACTGATTAAACACTTCATAGTAGGACTTTCTATGAACTGGATGCTGGGTAATTAAGATGGCGGTCATTTAACGGGTTGTGCTATACACATGTTAATTCTAGTACAATTGTGCACTCTTATACAATCAAAATTTATTACTGATTAAATACGTAACACTTCATAAGTAGAACTTTCTATGAACTGGATGCTGGGTAATTAAGATGGCGGTCATTTAACGGGTTAACTGTGATAGTTAATTATATTAATTCTGCGGTGTTAATACAAGTTAATTCTGATGCGATTGTGTACTCTTGTCAAATAAAAATTGACAAATGACTAAATACTCAACGCTTCATAAGGAGAACTTTCTATGAACTATATGGATGTTGGGACCATTAAAATGGCGGTCACTTAACAGGTTAAACACAACAAATATATATACACGTTAATGCAAAAGATAATTCTGGTGCAATCGTATACTTTCTATAAAATAAAAGATTTGCGATTGACTAAATACTCAACACTGTAATCTGAACTATTTATGACCTATACTGATGTTGGAACATTAAAATGGCGGTCATTTAACAGGCTGACTGCAGCAAATTCGTTAATACGAAGACTACATTGTTTCGTTTGTGTATTCTTGTAAAATAAAAAAATTAGTACAGAGTGAATATTCAATACTTCGTGAACAGAACTTTCTACGAACTACGTCAATGTTGAGGATGTTAAAATGGCGGTCACTTAACTAGTTAACTGTATTAAACACGTTAATATGAAAGACTCTATTGTTACGTTTGTGTATTCTTGTAAAATAAAAAATTAGTACAGAGTGAATATTCAATACTTCATGAATAGAACTTTCTACGAACTACATCAATGTTGAGGATATTAAAATGGCGGTCACTTAACAAGCTGACTGCAGTAAACACCTCAGTACGAAAGACTATATTGTTCCAATTGTATATTCTAGTGAAATAAAAAGTCACCACTGAGTAAATACTCGATACTTCCTAAACAAAATTTTCAATGAACTACATCAATGAAAATGACATTAAAATGGCGGTCACTTAACTAGCGGTATACACGTTAATCAGAATCAAGCTTCTCGTAAAATAAAAAAGACATTAATTACAAAAACTTGAAATTTCAGTAAGCTAAAATAAAACTCAGACGAAGTTTTTAAAAATATTTTACGAAAAACATTGTATTTCCTAACAAATTGATAACTTTACAAAATTGATTATCAAATTCTGAGATAACAAAACAAAACTGTATAAAAAACTACTTTTCTCATAAAAGTTCACCACCAAATTCTGTAACAATTTCTGTAAATTACCTCCATAACGGTCCACATTCTCCAAAGTCCAAGCTCAGTCTACCTCCCCATTTTCTCGTCACCGAAAGCTGCATCCGATTCCCGGTAATCCGATATCGTATGTCGTCACAGGTAAGACGTAATAATTACCCATCGAGCGTTGCATTCTCACGATATTATCAAACACGCTCTGAAATGCGGCAGTCAGGTAAACAATCGCGATTGCTTCATCGTCGCGGGGACACGTTCGAGCGGATAAGATGGTTGTTAAAAGTGCGAAGGACTCTCGCAGACGACTCGAGTAGAGCAAGGACCATCGTGAATCGACGATCTCGCGGTGTTCGCGTTGATAAACAAGTAAATAGTGTGTCAGCGAGTTTTCTTCGTTAACTTGTGCAACGATGCAACGTGTTCAGCGAGCGGTCCGCGCCGCGTTCCTCGCCGCGACGCTGATCGCGTTCGTCCGCGTTTCCGCAGCGGACTCCAGATTATCCTTGCAGTGCAAGAACATCGCCAGGGACGTGATTATTAACAGTTGCAAGGGGCCCAGGATCAAGCGGGCGGCGCCACGATTGGATTTGGAGGTGGAGGATAAGAAGTTTGGGATCACAGGTGAGCATGTTTGTTTTAAAGTTGAGGATATTAAGGAAATTAGGCATTTTAAGGAAATTATTATTGGGAGATAGGGTTATTGTATTGATGGGAGTGGAGAGGATTAATGGGAGTAGGTTAGGGAATTTAGGTTAAAATTTGTGGAAATGTTAGGGTAAGTTTTGGGAGGAATATGGAGACGGGGAGTTACAATTAGTGGTCGGCCATTTTGGTATGCAAGGACGCAAGGACGTAAGGGACGTTAGAGTGTTCAGAGGTTAGGTTAGGTTTTCATATGTAGAGAATTTGGGGATTTGAGAGAGTTGGCATTTGCGAATTTGGGAATTTTAGGTTTTGGGGTTTTGAGGAGAGGGAAATTTGGAATTTTGGGATCTGGGAGAGTGGACACTTGAGAATGTGGAAATTTAGAATTTTGGAATTTTGAGAATTTGAGGATTTGAGAGGGTTGGCATTTGCGAATTTGGGAATTTTAGGTTTTGGTGTTTTGAGAACAAGGAAATTTGCAATTTTGGGATTTGGGAGAGTGGACACTTGAGAATGTGGAAATTTAGAATTTTGGAATTTTGGGAATTTGAGGATTTGAGAGAGTTGGCATTTGCGAACTTGGGAATTTTAGGTTTTGGGGTTTTGAGGAGAGGGAAATTTGGAATTTTGGGATCTGGGAGAGTGGACACTTGAGAATGTGGAAATTTAGAATTTTGGAATTTTGAGAATTTGAGGATTTGAGAGAGTTGGCATTTGCGAATTTGGGAATTTTAGGTTTTGGGGTTTTGAGGAGAGGGAAATTAGGAATTTTGGGATCTGGGAGAGTGGACACTTGAGAATGTGGAAATTTGGAATTTTGAGACTTTGAGAGTTTGGGGATTTGGGCGACTAAAAATTTGCAAATTTGGGAATTCTGGGTTTTGGGGTTTTGAGTATAACTATATCTAACATTTCAAGTTTCGTTATTTTAATTTTGCAAGACTAATTAGTCAGTTCCAACTAATGCAAATGTCAAAAAAATCATAAGTCAAGTCTTAATATCTGTAAGTATATTACTCTACATGTAGGTATACTATACTTGCATACATTACAGTATACCCACTTAAACTGCATATACACACAACATATTGTATAACATATTGCACAACATACATGTATGCTACAATACATACGCTTGTACATACAACGACCAGAATAATGGTCCACTTTCGAGTGCATATATCATTGCACACACCACCACATCCACTTACCACAACAGAATAATAAAACCTCAGAAAATGAATTCATGTCACACTAACAGCACTAGTAATAAAAAAAAGAGGTATCGTATGCAAGGAATTTGCAAGGAGCGCTACTTTTTCTCATAAGATATTAGCAAATGCTAGTTAATCGAAGGTTAGTGAATGTAGAATTGATTTGCCTTTCAGAAGCGCCTGACATGGCGGCCGGAGTGCAACAGAAACGCCAATATTTCCCTATGAGGGAGCCCATTCCCTCTGGTATCAGAGTGCCACCTCCCGGATTGTTCCCTGGTATTGGACTTCCGTCGGCGAACGTGGAACAGAACTCTTTCCACAAGACGGAATTGAATATTCCTGGACTCGGATACGTGGAGGATGAAGGCAGTGTCGCGATGGAAGAGAGTTACGTTCCGGAATTTCCCAACCCCTATCGACCTGCGGGATACTTTCCCGCGATTAGGTCCATTGTGAGTAAAACGACACCTGATCGCGATTGAATTCAGGTACTTCACTTGAGTTTGGATAAATTCAATGATTTTGTTCTTTTTTGGGTTATTGGGATTTTTGGGGTGAATTGGGGAGGTTAGGGATTTAAGGAATTTTGGGAATTTTGCAAATTTTTAGGATTTTGTAGATTTTTTGGGGAACTTATTTTAAGGGATTGTTCACGTTTGGGATTTTAGGAGAATTGGGGTTTTGGAATTTAGGGAAGGTTAGGTTAGGTTAGGTTAGCTTCGGGTAATGCGTAGCTATCCAACGCGTAGTAATCCAACGTGTAGTAACCCAGCGTGTGAATATCCAACGCGTAGTAATCCAGCGCGTGGATATTCAACGTGTAGTAATACAACGCATGGTAATTCTACGCGTAGGAATCTAACGCGTGGAAATCTAACGTGTAGTTAACCAACGCGTAGTAATGCAATGCGTGGTAATTCTACGCGTAGCAATGCAACGTGTGGTAATCCAATGCGCAGTAATCCAACGCGTAGTAATCCAAAGCGTAGTAACCCAGCATGTGAGTATCCAACGCGTAGTAATCCAGCGCGTGGATATTTAACGCGTAGTAATACAACGCGTAGTACTACAACGCGTGGTAATTCTACGCGTAGGAATCTGACGCGTGGAAATCTAACGTGTAGTTAACCAACGCGTAGTAATGCAATGCGTGGTAATTCTACGCGTAGTAATGCAACGTGTGGTAATCCAGTGCGTAGTAATCCAACGCGTAGTAATCCAACGCGTAGTAACCCAGCGTGTGAATATCCAACGCGTAGTAATCCAGCGCGTGGATATTCAACGCGTAGTAATCCAATGCGTAGTAATACAACGCGTGATAATTCTACGCGTAGGAATCTAACGCGTGGAAATCTAACGCGTAGTTAACCAACGCGTAGTAATGCAACGCGTGGTAATTCTACGCGTACTAATGCAACGTGTGGTAATCTAACGCGTAGCAATCAGAGCGCGAGGATTACGTGCGCTCAGCCACTAGGCTCGAAGCTGTCGCTCTCGCGTCTGCGCATGCGTAATCCTCACGCTCTGATTGGTCCGCGTTTTTCCTTAATAATTCGAAAACGAAGCTTCCTACCCCATTTTTGCTAAGGGAAATCTTATTCAGAATCACGTCAGCTACCCCCCATTTCAGGGACCACTAGTTGTGAGACACCCTGTATATATTTTTGTATATTAACAATAAGAAGCGCACAACAAAATTTTGTCTAACTCTTTTCTTTATGAAAAAACAATTATTGTATAAAACTTTGATCTTGTCCATGAAAAGTTATAAATAATAAATTTCATAGAATATCAAGTTACAATTATACACATTAAATAATGCAGTTATTTTGAAGAACATCTAATTAATTGTTTAAATTATTTTCAGAAACCGGACGAGCTTCTGGGTTTCGACCTAAGTTCAGACGAACTCGAGGAACTTTACGAGGAGGTCGGTGACCGCTTGCCCAGAAATTCCAAGGATTTTAAGAAGAAGATTTTTCAAACCGTCGCTACAAAATGCTGTCCGAATCCGAAATTGTGTTACGATAATCCGAGTCTGATTCCGTGTATGGGATACTGAAACTGAGAATTTGATTTACTATTGGAATGTCGAATGGAAATTTGAAGAATGTCGAAGATCTATGATTATTTTAATTGTACTTAAATTCTCGGAGAGCTTCGAGGATCTTTATGCAATAAAATCTTTTAATATATTTGTTTCAATTTTGTTTAATTTTATGTTATTGTTAATGTAACGCTCTTTTGTCGAATTTCTTTTTGTGATTTGATAAACAGTTTATCAAACAATTGTTGTAAAAATCTGGATTGTTGGTTGGAATTAGATTGTATTTGCGTCGACTGAATGTTTATGCAATTTATACATAGATTTTTATTATATATTTCTTGTGCTATTGAAAATAATTTTTTGACTATTCATTGATCTTGAACAGTATATTTTGTCTATTATTATAATTGTAAAATGGTTTATAAATTTTATTGTGAATTATAATTATAATTGTAAATTAACAACTCATAAATTTTATTGTAAATTGCAATTAAATTATAAATTCACAGTTTCTAAATTTTATTCTGAATTATAGTTTTAAATTATTAAACAATATCTAAAAAATAATTGACTAAGTAATAACATTGTAATTATAATTCAGTTTACAAATTTTATTGTAAATTCAAATCTTATAAATTTCATTGGGAATTATAATTATAATTATAAATTTTATTCTGAATTATAATTACAATCATAAATTTACACTTCACGAATATGATATCAGAGCAATTATAACCGTGACAATATCCGATTACCGAATGAAACTTCAGCAACCATGTACCGGCGAGTTACGAACAGGCGATTTAACGAAACAGTTCAATATGGCCGTGAAAAGTAAGGAAATTATGTCAGTTCGCCTTGAACTATCAAACGGCAAGAATCTTTAGGCTGATAGTGCAGTTGCATGCGAGAATCACTAGAGACGATGTCCCGTAGTTGGTTTGCTACTATCATCCAATTTATAAGCGAACCGTGTGCAGCGTTTAATGGCTTTAAGAATATAATGGCAGAGGCAGGTAGTAATGGGTTCGAGTTGCGTTGGGTCTACATCTACTTCTATACGATGTAGAAATTTTCCGACTTTGTATATTTGTATTTTTACAATAGAGGAATTTAGGGATTTTGGGGTTTGGGAGGTGGAGGATAGGGAAGTTTGGAAATTTGGGAAATTAGGTGGTGGGAAATTAGGAAATTGGGAAGTAGAGAATAGGAGAATGAACAAAGTTGGACAATTAGGTGGATGGAAATTAGAAAATTGGGAAGTGGAGAAGAGGGGAATGAACAAGGTTGGGAAATTAGGAAATTGGAAGGTAGAGAATAGGGGAATTTACAAAGTTGGGAAGTTAGATAGTGGGAAATTAGAAAATTTGGAGATGGAGAATAGGGAAATTTAGAAATTGGGAGATGGAGAATGGGGGAAAGAACAAAGTTGGGAAGTTAGATAGTGGGAAATTAGGAAATTAGGAGGTGGAGATTAGGGCAATGTAGAAATTTGGGAAATTAGGAAATTGGGAGGTGGACAGGAAGGGAATTTACAAAGTTGGGAAATTAAATAGTGGGAAATTAGGAAATTGGGAGGTGGAGAATAAGGGGATGAACAAAGTTGGGAAATTAGATAGTGGAAAATTGGGAAATTAAAAGATGAAGAATGGGGGAATTTAGGAATTTGGGAAATTGGGAAATTGGGGAAATTAGATAGTGAACAATTTGGAAATTATAAGAACAAGAAGAGGGGAATTTAGGAATTTGGGAAATTAAGTAGTGGGAAATTGGGAAATTAGGAAATGAAGAATAGAGCAATTTAGAAATTTGAGAAATTATGTAAATATGAAATTGGGATATTAGAAAATGAAGAATAGGGAAATTTAGAAATTTGGGAAATTAGCTAGTGGGAAATTAGAAATTTAAAAAATTTAGGAGTTTGATTTTGAGAATTTGGAAATTGAAAATTCGCAACTTTGTGAATTTAGGAATTAACAATTTGGGTCTTTGAGAACTTACAATATTAACAATTTACTGATTTAAGAATTAGTGTCTCCAAAAACTTAAAAACATAAAAATTTGATAATTCCTCACTTTCCAATTTTAAAAATTTGACAAAACCAGAAAATTTCATCCCACTCCCCAAAGCTCCAACATCCAAAATCCTTAAAATCTCCATAACTTCCAAACCCACCACAAGAACCAAAAATGTCAATCATCTTCTCAAAAAGAACAAACGAGACATACTCAAACGAATGCTTTCTAATTTAGAACCGAACAGATATAGTGAAAAGAAAGTAGGTATTAATTTCAAAGACTTTTAAGAACCGTGAAAACGGATTCCGCCAACGATCGTTAAACTTATTTTCGTGCCGTAACTATTTCCGGCCATAACGTGCACCCCCGAGCAATAAAATTCGCGGATACAGGGGGCATTGAGTCTTTGCGTCGCAAAATGACATGTGTTCTGTAATTAGCAACGGGTCTCTTTTACGACAACCTCGGACAAATCTGTTTCTTTCTATTTACACGACGGTGACGCCATCTTCTATTGGAAAGGGGTTAATGTTGACATATGGTAAACAATGGTTTATCTTTACATTTCTTGTATCTGCGATTGTATATAAACGTTGTGTGTACATGTATGTATATTTGTATGTATAGAGACCTGTCTAAAGTTTATTTATTTAATTACTACATGCTAGAATACCACGCGTGACTTTACTCCACGTTAGATTACTACACGTTAGAATATCACGCGTTGCTTTTCTACGCGTTAGATTACCACGCGTTACTTTACTACACGTTAGATTACCACGCGTTAGAATACCACGCGTTACTTTACTACACGTTAGATTACTACACGCTGGAATACCACGCGTTGCTTTACTACACGTTAGATTACTACACGCTGGAATACCACGCGTTGCTTTACTACACGTTAGATTACTACACGCTGGAATACCACGCGTTGCTTTACTACACGTTAGATTACTACACGCTGGAATACCACGCGTTGCTTTACTACACGTTAGATTACTACACGCTGGAATACCACGCGCTGCTTTACCACGCGTTGCTTTACTACACGTTAGATTACCACGCGTTAGAATACCACGCGTTACTTTACTACACGCTGGAATACCATGCGTTGCTTTACTACACGTTAGATTACCACGCGTTAGAATACCACGCGTTACTTTACTACACGTTAGATTACTACACGCTGGAATACCACGCGTTACTTTACTACACGTTAGATTACTACACGTTAGAATACCACGCGTTACTTTACTACACGTTAGATTACTACACGCTGGAATACCACGCGTTACTTTACTACACGTTAGATTACTACACGCTGGAATACCACGCGTTGCTTTTCTACACGTTAGATTACTACACGCTAGAATACCACGCGTTGCTTTACTACACGTTAGATTACTACACGCTGGAATACCACGCGTTGCTTTACTACACGTTAAATTACTACACGCTAGAATACCACGCGTTGATTTACTACGCGTTAGATTACTACACGCTGGAATACCACGCGTTGCTTTTCTACACGTTAGATTACTACACGCTCGAATACCACGCGTTGCTTTACTACACGTTAGATTACCACCCGTTAGAATACCACATAATATCCATAAATTAGTATAACATACATAAAAATTCAAGAACGAATATTTAAAATTAATGGATATCAAGAAAGGAATGCAACATATTAATATAAATATATATTCCAGGAATTAATATTAGAAAAAAGAAGCATAAGAATTTGAGACCCTAATTTTCTATTGTCCACAGACGAATAGAAGAGTGAAGCAAACGATTGCATCACGGTTTAGAATGTCGCTATAGAGTGCATTTCGGTGCATCCACACGCAGATTGAATCGTTAGCCGGTCACGTTGGTGACAACGTGTCGAACTCGACTCTCGTGCACCACGTTTCGTCTATTCTGGCTCTGTAATTTGTACAAAGATCCTCGAGAGTTCAATAAAAGGTCCAACTGAGTTTATTGCCGGATTTCGTGACCAACTTGTCCCGTTTTCCGCGTTGCTGCACGGATCGTTCGAACACTTCTGGCATTCTTATATATCAATGTTTTTTTATTCTCAAAATGAGACGCCATTTTGTGACAAGAATAGATGTGTTTGATTATATTTTTGGAAGTCAAGTTTATATATTTATTTCAAAGTTTAAATATTTTTTGAGAAGATTAATGTTCAACTTTCGATTTTTTTTTTTATTATTTAGCATTAGAAATATTGATTAATATTTATAACTTTTAGTGGCACTGTTGAAGTTGTTAAATACAGGTATTTAATGATTTAAAATTTTGTTTGTATTGGGTTTTGAAGGGAAATTATTTGTCGAATTGCATTATTTGTAAAATTTGTCAAATTGTGTTGTTTATAGAACTAATAAAATTGCATTATTTATTAAATTTGTCAAATTGTATTATTTATCAAATTTTTCAATGTACATTATTTATATAATTTATCAATTTACAGTATTTATCAAATCTGTTAAATGACATTTATAAAATTTATTAAATAACATTGTTTATAAAATTTGTCAAATTACATTATTTATCAAATTCGTTAAATTTGTCAAATTAAATTTCTTAGATCAACAGGTATTTATGTAACGAGTAGTAAAGCAATGCGTGGTATTCTAGCACGTAGTAAAGCAACGCATGGTATTCTAGCGTGTAGTAATCCAGCGTGTAGTAAAGCAACACGTAGTAATCTAACGTGTAGTAAAGCAACGCGTAATAATCTAACGTGTGGTAAAGCAACGCATGGTATTCTAGCGCGTAGTAATCTAGCGTGTAGTAACGCAACGCGTAGTAATCTAACGTGTGGTAAAGCAACGCATGGTATTCTAGCGCGTGGTAATCTAGCGTGTAGTAACACAATGCGTAGTAATCTAGCGTGTAGTAAAGCAACGTGTAGTAATCTAACGTGTGGTAAAGCAACGCATGGTATTCCAGCGCGTGGTAATCTAGCATGTAGTAAAGCAACGCGTAGTAATCTAGCATGTAGTAAAGCAACGCGTAGTAATCTAACGTGTGGTAAAGCAACGCGTAGTAATCTAACGTGTGGTAAAGCAACGCATGGTATTCTAGCGCGTAGTAATCCAGCATGTAGTAAAGCAACGCGTAGTAATCTAGCGTGTAGTAAAGCAACGCGTAGTAATCTAACGTGTGGTAAAGCAACGCATGGTATTCTAGCGCGTGGTAATCTAGCGTGTAGTAACGCAACGCGTAGTAATCTAGCGTGTAGTAAAGCAACGCGTAGTAATCTAACGTGTGGTAAAGCAACGCATGATATTCCAGCGCGTGGTAATCTAGCGTGTAATAACGCAACGCGTAGTAATCCAACGCGTAATATCCTAACGAGTACTAAAGCGACGCGTGGTAATGTAACTTGTAATAAACCTACGCGTAATATTCCAACGTGCACTAATCTAACGGGTAATAAAGCAACGCGTAATATTCCAACGTGAAATAATCATATACTAATCTAACTAGCGATCATTCTCAACCCTCATTCGCATAAAACATGTAACATAAAGAACCGTAAACCTTCCATAAACAAACCTCCCAAAACTCCCTGCAATTTAACGATCCCTAAAAAACTTTACGACGCTTAACCTCATTTCTCCGTCCAGAATCGAAGGATACAAATAAATGCACACCAAGATTATGTTTCGATAACAGTTTTATTGACGAATGACTTTATAATTTAAAAATGGTTTCGATGACATTGCAGTTAAATATAAACATTTTTTTTTTAATTACAGAATTTGCGATATGACGCAAGACAAGATTGAAATTTTATCTTACAACTATCATTTTGAATGATCGATCAATGTTGTCTTGTCCCATACATCAAATTATTTGAATATAACTATACAAATTTGTTTAACACGTTTGATGCCGTACGAACTCGTATAAAAATAGTCTCGATGTTCATAAAAAAAGTTTCTTTGCTCGAAAAATATTCGTGCGATATAAAACGTGTTAAATTGTCTAAAATTCTGCTCTGCTTTTTCACGAGGGAAAAACAGTGCCGTCAAACTATAAACTTCGAAGTTTAATCTCACTAATACGCCAGAAACTGGCAGATATCACATTACATTCAATAAAAATGTAATTAACGAATATTCGTTCGAAATACATGTTTGTCCTTCTTTGGGATCCGAGATCCCTGCTTCTTCGGTGGGACTTAACCCTTTGTACTCGAATTCATCCCTCAACAAAATTTTTAACAAAAAAATATGTACATTAGGTCGGCAAATTAAATTTGCAACGCTCGATAAAATCAAGTTGAAAAATTCAAATAAATATAAAATATTTTCACTGGTATTGTAATAAATAATGTCATGGTCGCAAATTTGTTCGCTAACTTAATATATTATTTTATAAATATTAATTCTATTTACTGATTGATTCAGTAATATTTTCTTTGAGAAAACGGCTTTTTTAAAGCGCATAAAACTTAACAATTTATAAATTAGTGAAATATCGAGTGCAAGGGGTTAGAATATTAACACGTTGAACGTGACTATAACAATTTATTCAGAACGAATATTCTGAATATCCTTCATATCTAAATCAACAGTACGACATAGTAAGTTAAAAAATTAACTTGGAAAATTACACTTTCGTATGCTTAACTAAACGAAGACATACAAAATACAACGTGTCACAAAACCATAGATACATCGTTGCAAAGACAGACGATCAACAGTTTGTTTGACGTTCGATCGATGGTGAAGGAAGGCGAGTCTGACTCGCTTTCTTGTTTCCCTTCAATCTTAACCCTCGAATTATGGATCGAGTTTTTCTGCAATAATTTTTTGTTTTGGAAAAATTTGAGTTTTTGAGTTTTTGAGGTTTTGGGTTTTTGGGTTTTTGGGTTTTTGGATTTTTGGATTTTTGGGTCTTTGGGTTTTTGGGTTTTGGAATTTTGGAATTTTGGAATTTTGGAATTTTGGAATTTTTGAGGTTTTGGGTTTTTGAGGCTTTGAATTTTTGAGTTTTTGGGATTTTGGGTTTTTGGGTTTTGGAATTTTTGAATTTTTGGGTTTTTGAGGCTTTGAGTTTTTGAGTTTTTGGGGTTTTGGGGTTTTGGGTTTTTGGGTTTTGGAATTTTGGAATTTTGGAATTTTTGAGTTCTTGGGTTTTTGAGGTTTTGGGTTTTTGAGTTTTTGGGGTTTTGGGTTTTTGGGTTTTGGAATTTTTGAGTTCTTGGGTTTTTGAGGTTTTGGGTTTTTGAGGTTTTGGGTTTTTGAGGTTTTGGGTTTTTGAGGTTTTGGGTTTTTGAGTTTATGTGTTTTTGTAGTTTGCTAGTTTTTGATTTTGCTATTTTTTAATTTAGTAACTTGCTAAGTTTTGAGATTTCAAGTTTTGGAGTTTTCTAGTTTTCTAATTTTCAATTTAGTAATTTTCTAATTTCCTAATTTTATAGTTTTGAAATTTGGAAATTTTCTAATTTGTAAATTTCCAAATTTCTAAGTCCCTAAATTTTTTAATTTCATTACCAAATATTAACACCCTTCCCTTTACAGTAAAAATATCCCTAGTTTGAAAATATCCCTAATTCGAAAATATCCCTAGCTTGAAAGTATCCCCATTTCAAAAATATCCCTAATTCGAAAATATCCCTAGCTTGAAAGTATCCCCATTTCAAAAATATCCCTAATTCGAAAATATCCCTAGCTTGAAAGTATCCCCATTTCAAAAATATCCCTAATTCGAAAATATCCCTAGCTTGAAAGTATCCCCATTTCAAAAATATCTCTAGCTTGAAAATATCCCTAACTCGAAAATATCTTTAGCTTGAAAGTATCCCCATTTCAAAAATATCCCTAGCTCGATAATATCCCTAATTCAAAAACATCCATAACTCGAAAATATTCCCAGCTTGAAAGTATCTCCATCTCGAAAATATCTCCGCTCCAAAAATATCCCTAGATCCATAACTCGAGGGTTAAATCCAACCCCGACAGTTCCATCAGCCCGGTTGCCCGATGCCTCCGACCGTTCTCCTCAGTGACTAGTTCATTTAATTTACGAAAAAAAAGAAACAAAAACAAAATAATAATAATAATAATAACAAATCCTTAACGTTAATACTAGTGAGATCATTGTTCGACAAGGGAGCTCGAGAGTCATCGGCAACCAAGAAAATGGCGGTCGTCGAGTATCGACTAAATTACAGACGAAAAAAAAACAAAAAAAAAAAAAAAAAAAAAAATGAAGAACGTTTCGAATAAAAACGAACAAAAATAAAAACAATATATATATACGTACATATACATTATACAGCACTGGTATTTAAGTCTTTCTCTAGGAGATCGCGCGACTTATATTAATCATCGATTCCAGTCGCGATTAATCGACTCGATTTTATAAAGACCTCGATAGTTTTTACCGAGACTATTTACTCTTCCTAATTCTTCGAGAATTCTGCACACACACTGTTCTTTTCGTTCTTCCACGACGGCTTGACTGCGGACTCGAGGTTAGGACAATCGAACGATTTCTTTGATTCGCCTCTCTTTGACTTTAAAATACGACCAATTTTTGCTTTTATTATCTATCACTGTTTCATGGGACTAGACATCTTAACACGTTCGTGCACACTTCCGTCCTCTTCGGCCATTTTTTTCACTTACTTCCTTCGTTCTCTTCTTTTTTTTTTTTCAATTTTGCTTCGCGGAGAAAGAACGGAGATTGTTGGTGCCTGCGGTACCAAAGATGGAGGACATCGTCGTTTCTCTCTCTTGATTTCTTTGGACGGGGCGATTCGCTTCTTTAAGGGAACGGTGAACTCTTGTTCGCTGATCTTGGCGAGTTCGATGCTAGCATTCTTTCTAATGCCTGGAAAGAAGAGAGAAGTTTCTGTTATTGCATGTACAAGTTTTATGTTATTTAGTGCATGAGTTTTCTCTTGTTAGGTGTGCAAGATTTTTTTTTATTAAATGTACTAGCTTTTTGTTATTAAATAAACAAGTTTTCTGTTACTAAATGGTGCAAGATTTCTCTTATAAAGTGTACAAGTTTTCTGTCACTAAATAGTGCAAGATTTCTCTTATAAAGTTCACAAGTTTTCTGTTACTAAATAGTGCAAGATTTCTCTTATAAAGTGTACACGTTTTCTGTCACTAAATAGTACAAGATTTCTCTTATAAAATGTACAATATTTGTATTATTAAATAGTATAAAATTTCTCTTATAAAGTGCACAAGTTTTCTGTCACTAAATAGTACGAGATTTCTCTTATAAAATGTACAATATTTGTATTATTAAATAGTATAAAATTTCTCTTATAAAGTGCACAAGTTTTCTGTCACTAAATAGTACAAGATTTCTCTTATAAAATGTACAAGATTTGTATTATTAAATAGTACAAGATTTCTCTTATAAAGTGCACAAGTTTTCTGTCACTAAATAGTACAAGATTTCTCTTATAAAATGTACAAGTTTTCTATTATTAAATAGTACAAGATTTCTCTTATAAAGAGTACAAGTTTTCTGCTACGAAATAGTACAAGATTTCTCTTATAAAATGTACAAATTTTCTATCACTAAATAGTACAAGATTTCTCTTATAAAGTGCACAAGATTTCTCTCATACAATGTACAAGTATTCTTTCACTAAATATACAAGTTTTCAATTATTAAATAAACAAGTTTGCATTTAATTTTATTGTATAAAGATACACAAACTATTAACAGAAATAAAAGTTTGTAGAAATCAGCAAATTTTAATCAAAGCTATGGTAGATCAGGAACGAAGCATAAACATTGCATAGACACTGTCAGCGTTTTTGCCTCGCGTTATTAATAAATCGTACGAAACTTGCTTTCTTCGCAAGAAAAATAATTACGTGAAATTATGAATGAATAAACACGATAAGAAAATCTCCACTTATTTATGAGGATTCAAGTGTATTAGTACTTCTAACATGATGCATTCAAATGCACATAAATCGTGTACTTCATAAAAGTCAAATGAATTATACAAAATATAAAAATTAAACAAATCATATAAATTAATAAAATTAAATAATTCACATAAACCAAAAAAAATTGAATAAATCATACAAAATATAAAAACTGAACAAATCACATAAATTATTAAAATTAAATAATTCACATAAACCAAAAAAAATTGAATAAATCATACAAAATATTAAAATTGAACAAATCATATGAATTAATAAAATTAAATAATTCATATAAACCTTGAAAATTGAATAAATCATACAAAATATAAAAATTGAACAAATCTTATAAATTATTAAAATTAAATAATTCACATAAAACAAAAAAATTGAATAAATCATACAAAATATAAAAACTGAACAAATCACATAAATTAATAAAATTAAATAATTCATATAAACCTTGAAAATTAAATAAATTATACAAAATATAAAAATTGAACAAATCATAGTAACAAAATTGAAATACCACCAAAATATAATAATTTACATAAATTATGAAAACAGAATAAACAATCTATGTTATAAAAAATAAGATGAATGATGGAAATAATAAAAAACTAGATATATAAACCTATCTGAACTTTTTGTTTATAAAACTGTTTCCTGACCTAAACAATTTCATGATATTATTATATCTATTTTCCTTTGTTTTGTGTGTTTTGTGACGTGTAATTTTGCAAGTTAAAAATAAAAGAAATTTCTAAAGTGTAAGAAATATAAAAAAGAAGAATTACCTTGCTAGGACGACGACGCCTCTGTCGTCGATGCCTGCAGCCAAAATGACCGCCACGATGCCTCTTCTGCGAGTTTTTTCCATCGCAGCAGGCGGCGTCGTCGTCGCGGTCCACATTAGTCCCCTTCTTCCGTGCCCCTTTTGACCCATGGATCTTACACTTGATCGGACCGACTACATAGTCGATATCAGATCTCGATTTCTCTTCCAACGACGACGTTCCCGGCCTCGTGGACGGATACGGTAATTTCTCGATCCAGATCGAGTTTTTCCTGAAACGATACAAAAAGACATAACATTAGTATATATTAGGTCTCTCAATGTTACATATTATGGGCTACTGGGATTATTTTTTTTATGATTCCTGAGTTTTTGGGGCGTTTAGAATGGTTCAAGGTTGCAAACTCAAGGTTGCAAATTTAAGGTTGCTAATTTTCAAGATTTGGAATTTAAAAAATCAAGGTGAACGTTCTGAAGCTCTCAAAGTTATAAGGTACTTTTGTTATAGATTCTTTAAAAAATGTTCAAGTTGCAGAAGTTTCAGAAGTTTCAAGAGAAGTTTGAAGATACTAGAGACTTGAAAATTCTTGAAGTTTTATTTTAAAGTCCAAATTTGTTATTATTTTAAAGTCCAATTTGTTGAAGCTAAAATTTGTCCTAATTTCCTAAAACCTTAAAATTATAACAAGATATGGGACATCTCAAAGTTTTAAGTGTGAACAATGTTGAGATTCTAAAATGTCGAAGTCCTCAAACCTGAAGTTACAGAAGGAAAAATTCTCAAAGATCCAAAACTGAAAAATTCTAAAATTCCAAAACTCTTAAGTTTCTATAAAAGAACAAATTTTAAAGCTGCAAAATTAAAAATTTCTAAAATTCTAAAATTCCTAAATTCTACCCCTTCAAAGTTCTACAAATAAAAATGTCTTAAAGATGCAAAACTGAAAATTTCTAAAGTTCTAAAATTTTGAAATCCTCATCCCCCAAAGTTCTACAAGAAAAAGAATCTCAAATATCCAAAATTTGAAAATTTCTAAAATTCTAAAATTTCGATATCCTCATCCCCCAAAGTTGTACAAATAAAAAATCTAAAATATTCAAAATTTTTAAATTTCTAAAATTCCAAAACTCCGAAACCCTAAGCCCCAAACTTCCACAAATTAAAAAGTCTCAAATATTCAAAAGTTGAAAATTTCTAAAATTCCAAAACTCCGAAACCCTAAGCCCCAAACTCCCACAAACAAAAAATCTCAAAGACCCAAAACTAAAAATTCCTAAAACTCCAAGACTCCAAAATATCAAGCTCTCAAACTCTCTCAAACAAAAAAATTTCAAACACACAAACCTAAAAATTTCCAACCTTCCAAAACCCCAAAATCTCAAACTCCAAATTTCCAAAAACTTCAAACTCCAAAATTAAAAAATTAAAAAACCACCACGAACAAGTGTACCTCCGTAAACCGCATATAGTAACGCAGCAGGGTACTCAGATAAAGTTTAAGTGTCACTATTAGCATGGATAAATAAGTTGCAAGTGATGTAACTCGCATTTTGTTGTGTAATTAGCGCAGATAACACTTTATGTAAGAATAAGTATAGTATCTCTTTTATTATTTCATGTGTCCATAGCAGTGAAATTTTTCGAGATTTCTTTCAATTTTTTTATTTCTATCTTCACTGTTTTTATGCTCACGATAGAATACGTTTCTTTTATTTTCGTATTTTTTCAGCCTCGATAACGGGACCTATTCTATTTAAGGTCACCGTGAAGTTTTTACGATAGCGTTGATAATGAAAACGATCGTAAAAATAGTTTACGTTTGTTAGCGAATATACGGATTATCAATTCGTTTATTAATACGATCGATCGTTTTATATTCTCAGGAACTATGACGCGAAATTTCGCAAGAATTATTTGAAAAAAGCGATTATCGAAATTGGAATTCGGATAAGTTCGTTTATAAAAACAAAGCGCCGGGGCAGACGTCTGACACGTGACACCGCATTCTACTTACACTTTTTCGCGGGAGATGCGCTCAAATTCTAGCTACACTTTCTAGATATATTTTTAACAGTTTAGACTTAGCAATTTATAAATAAGTTCATTGTAAAAATTATTGCAAATTAACTATTTTTTGGAAGAATAACTTGACACTTGATCAAAGAACAAAACTTGCTACAACATCGAGAATCTAACCTAACCTTCAATACGGAGGACCTAACCTAACCTTCAACGTCGAGAACCTAACCTAACCTTCAACATCGAAAACCTAACTTAACCTTCAACATTAAGAATCTAATCTAACCTTCAACATCGAGAACCTAATCTAACCTTCAACATCGAGAACCTAACTTAACCTTCAACATCGAGAACCTAACCTTACCTTCAACAGCGAGAACCTAGCTTAACCTTCAACATTAAGAATCTAACCTAACCTTCAACATTGAGAACCTAACCCAACCTTCAACATTGAGAACCAAAGTTCCTGAAAGCTTTAAAAGTTTGTCAAAAAATTTGCAACGTAAAAGACGAGTGTCAATAAACTTGTTTGCAGCGAAAAACAAAAAGAATCAGATCGAAAAGCGTTCTCGAAATGTTCACGTGTCGGCGTAAACAAGCGGCGTCAAAATCGATATCGAGTCCGGGTCGAAAACACGCGAGAATCGAGCTTGAATCGAGAAACAAGAAACAAGAAGGAAAAAACGAGGCGAAGATAGCTTCGGTACTCGTCCTAGTACTTCGGACTAACCTTCCTGCTGAGGCCACTTCACGCAACCGTGAACTTTAGGAAAAGCGACAGAGATTATCGTCACGCGGTTGATAAAAAAATACGAGCGATCTCTCTCGATGCTCTCTCTCTCGTTCCGCTTTTCTGTCTGCCACGCTCGCCGACGGGCTAATAACACGCCCCGAGCCACCTACTATCGACGAGGTAAAAGTCCACTCGGGAGCTTCGATGGCTCCCTTCTATCGTGAAAAAATGAAAGAATAACAACGCCGGACGATTACCCGCCACGAACAACGATCGAGTAAATAGGTGTTTTTGCGCGAATTTGCTCGATAATTATTTGCTTTCTTAATCCGATTTGAATTCGTTACGGTGGCTGGTTGCAACCCTTTAATGGCAACCCTTAGCTGACGTAGAACGTCAGCTTTATTTTTGAAGATTCATTTTGCAGTAACTCAGAAAATAACTTTTGTTTATTCAGTTTCAATGATTTTTTGCACAGAGAGCAATTCGAGCGAAAAGTAATTCAAATTTAAGATAATTCCCGCCTTTTTTTAACAACATGGCGTCCATTGTAATTGAGATGGAGGAAAGTCGTCTTTAATGACCACCTGAGTGTTATTAACCTACTGAAGGTTGTTTTAGGTACACAAACAAGTGATTTACTTTAAATTCTTTTCCTTCTTGATCAAAGATGGCGTCCATTGTAATTGAGATGGAGGAAAGTCATCTTTAATGTCCACCTGAGTGTTATTAACCTACTGAAAGTTGTTTTAGGTACACAAACAAGTGATTTAATTTAAATTCTTTTCCTTCTTGATCAAAGATGGCGTCCATTATAATTGAAATGGAAGAAAATCGTCTTTAATGTCCACCTGAGTGTTATTAACCTTCTAAAGGTTGTTTCAGGTATACAAACAAGTAATCTACTTTAAATTCTCTTCCTTTTTGATCAAAGATGGCGTCCATCTCATAAAACGACACCAAGATACTTAAAATCAAAATCCAGAGATCCAATAATTTTTAATAATTATAAATATTCAGATTTAAAGTATAATATTCAACACCACAACTATAATAATAGTTTCAGTTGAAAATAACAAATGTGTAAAATGAAAAAAGTGAAATAATCCTGTAAAGTCAATAAAGTACATATAAGTCTGGAAATGCTTTCTGTTTACGTTGAAATTTGATCAAAGTCAATGACATGGTGATATAACAAAGTCGTCAGCTGACTGACCACGTGTGTTTATGTACAGAAAATATCTTGCGAAAAGTAGAATACGTTTGACCACCTATTTCGCTATCCGAGCTTATTAACATCTGATGAGGACATGGAGGTCATCTTGCTAATCCAATGATTGGATGAATGATATGAAAACTAAATTTGAGCTTTTAAGATCCAGTAACTTTTAAAATTAATTTTGAACCAGTGTGATATTTGTCAGGGAATGAACAATCGAATATTAACTGAATTGATGAAATAAATTGTGCGAAAATGGACGTGTGTCAGAGCGCGTTAGAGGACACAAAGCATCACCGAGCTTTTCGCTTATTAATAAAACAGCACGATATTCGAATAAAATAGAACGTTAAATATTTATGGAATCAACAAGTGGCACGTGCTGAACATCCCTCGTTATCCATGAAAGTAGAATTTAATTATAACGTTTGTTTATCAACGTTTCACGAATTGACAACGGGTTAATATCGAGCGAATAAATAATTTATAACATCGTCGCGGACATTAACGAGCAGTCAGTATCGTGCAAGCGAATTAATCTCAGCTGGTAATTGGATTCGAAATCGTTGGAAAAAACCCGAGTTAAAGGTGGACGTTGTTTCAGAGATCTTTTGCATAATGGATCGTTTAGATAATAAGCGGTTCAATCTAACAGTTAAATCCACTCGATTTCCAAGAAGCCAATAAATTCTTCTATCTCGCGTTTCAGTTTTTTTCATCGACAAGAGATATCGAACAACCGCTTCGATCTCAAACTTCGTGTATTATTGGAAAGGTTATTGGTGTCAGAGGTAAGCGGCCATCGATGACCACGGACCACCAAAAAACACTGAATCAGACACAGCGAGAGCATGCATCGAATTTGCACATTTTGTGGATTTCGGAATTTGCGAATTTGCAAATTTTAGGTTTTGGGGTTTTAGGTATTTGGGAGCTTGGGATACTGGAATTTTGGGACTATCAAACTTTCGAACTTAAACATTTTGAGATTAGGGTCTGAAACCTAGGAATGTGGGACCTGAGAACCCAGGTTGAACCTGAGAACCCGGAGAACCATTTAGGAATGAACAATCTGAGAATTAGAGACCTAGGAATCTAGGATCCACGAAACCTAGAGACCCAGGTCCTTCAGATTGGAGTTTATAACTCCAGAAGACTTTAGCTACCACCTCACTTAATGAACAATAAATTTTCTAAGAAAAAGTGAACTAGTTCTACTAAATTCACAAAGCACCTACCACATCACTCTACTGGAATCACTGGAATAAGTCACTGAAGAAGCCCCAGCCAGCTGAGAGCCAAGGGGTTGTCGAGGGTGCAGGGTAAAAATATCAAAAGAAAAAAGACGAGAAACTAACATCCACTCACTCGACGTCCACGGGATTGTTCTTATCCGGTTTGCAGTATTGTTCGAGCTGCGCGTAGGAGCACTGGTGGTAGCAGCACTCCTCCGCGAGTCCTGGTCCCAAGGAGTCCTGTGGGTCATCCTCGCCACTGTAGGAGAACGGTTCGTTGTATCCTCGACCCTTGCAGGCGAGGTACAGCGCGTCGCTGAGGTTCTTCGAGCACAGCCTCAGCAGGGACCTCTTGTAAGGTGTGCCGTTGACGGTGACCAGAAGCGTGAGGAGCACCAGGCCCAGCAGGACTATCGTCCTGGTCCTGCTTCTGTGTGTCATCGCGCCGGTTCTTGGCATCACGGGGTTCAATAAACTGAACAAACGGCTCGACCGCACCAAACTTATGTGGATACCGCGTGTTTTGATACCGCGAAAGTAACGCGAATAACTAACTGGATGTTCTCTCGTTTCCCTGAATCGATCACGGTCGGTCCGCTCTCTGATGCATTCTCCGTCACGATTGCCACGTGTCTTCGATTTTCTGCGCCCGCTATCAGTCCCCCAGTTGGTTGGACGAGCGGCGAGCGGGCAGTCGCGTCCGACAGACCGGCTGACGGATGAACAGCGGATACACCTGAAGGCGAAACGAGCCTTTCTGCGCAACCGGGACTTGGTCCAGGTTATTCAAACGCTGGTCCAGGTGGTTAGGAAACTTTCTGCGCGATGCTGGACGATGTAATCGCAACGAGCGCGACGTGGAAGGCTTATGATCACGGAGAGCGCGGACCTGATCGAGAGGAGACCTCCGTTGGTACCGAGTTCCTCGGTGCCACTGGTACCGGCTTGCCTTGCCACGCGGTTCTTGTTCCAGATTTCACGGATTAGGAGGAGAGGAGTGATAAGAGGACCAAGATGAAGGAGGGGAAACTGAGATCGGAGAGTAGGTGGTCCGCTATTCGGGAGGATCCGAAGAGGGAGATCATGTCGGATGCTGGTGGTACGCGAACGACCGTGCCGTCTGGCTCCAGTAGATCGAGAGAAGGGGTCGATGAAGCGAGATCGCGAGATCTCTTTCCTCTTTGCTCGGTGCAGAGGAGATCGTCTTCGTGCATAGTGCTCCGTTATAGAAAGCCCATAGATGGAAATCGTGGCTTCACGGGTACCGCAAGTGTAGTTAGACATTTCGTGTGTGGCTAAGATCGTGGAGGCGGATTTGCTGACCAGTTCAATTCGTATCGTGGCCATGTTTCGCCCGATAAGTCCGAGTATTTTCGAGCAGATCGACCTCCTACCCTCGTTTCCGTTCGCAGACGATCGACTCCGATTCTCCATTATCGTTCTCTATGAATAGAACTCGTTGGGGGCTGCTGATTATCACCGTCCTCCGTAGACGGGTTCGTCGGGTCGAATGCCGATGACTTCTACTCGAAAAAAATACTGATCGGTTTTATTGAATTCCGATCGACGCCGTTGTTGTTTCTCTCAGACGCACCAAGCGCGATATTCGTGTCGCCTGGTGAACGGTGTCGGGTTACGGGTTCGTCGAAAGGTTCCCGTATCGATTGCGTATCTGCCAAGTGGAACTCGATACCCATTGTGTCAGAGGATCTTGGTTTTCGATTGTTCCAGCCGGCATCGATTTCGAATACTTTTATCGAGTGTAGGTTTCTACTCTTTTTTATTGTTTAATGCTTGATACAATTACGTTGTTGTGCGAGAACTGCAGATAGTGGACGTTGAAAATAGATAGGTTTTTATGTACGATTCCTTTCAGCGGTCCACATTATTATCGGACAATTCTGCACTGTTGCGTGCAAGGGGAATGAGGCTTCGTGTCTCATTTTCTCTTTCTACTTATTCTTACATTATATTTACTATTACTCTTCCATGCAATTACAGAATTTTATGCTATTCTTATTTTTAGCCATTAATTTTATTATTAATTTGCAAATTTTTTTTGCAATTTTTTTTAATTGAAAGAGTTGTTTTAGTATTTATTTCATAATTTGTTAGAGGTAGTCTTTTAGCAAAATTTATGAAATTATTTGGGTTATTGGAGGATGGCTATTGCATATGAAAATAAACAAGTCTTTAATAAAATATTTTTTATTAGCTATTCTATTTAAATACGAGTGTAGTGATGGAGTAAGATTTAGGTTAAGCTAATTCATAGTTTAGAGATCCTTGAGATGCAAGAGTTTTATGCTACGTTTTCAGGAATGAAATATAATTAATAACACACTACCTGACCAAAATTTCAAGTGTCACATGATGCTTTCAACCCTCAAGAAATCAAATAACAAATCACAGTTTTGTACAAAATGCAATAACTCTTCATAAGCACAGAAATTTCTAATCTATAACTCCCTGACTCAGAAAGTAACAAAATATAAAAATCCTAAGTCCCAAACCCGAAGAATACACGTGTCATTTCCCTGCACTATCACGATCACACGTGTACCATAACACAACGCGTGTAACGTCGAAGTAACGAACGTAACATGACGAAAAACAATGTCCAAAAAAGAAAACATGAACTGACGTAACCGAGAACACCTCGTGTATCTGAGGCACACGTGCTTCGAATCTTTTAGATCTGTGAAAACAACAACAACAACAAGAGTACAACCGGCGTTGGATCTGACCGTTTTATACGTTCATTCATATTGTTATCGATGACGATTTCAACCCGTGGCATCACGTTCGGTTCGCCACGTGTAGCACGATAGTAAATTCTGCGGCACGTGATGACGATTTCCACGGAGATTCTCTGGATTTTTGCGAACGCCAAGGACGCGACACCGCGACACGTGTCCGGCTTGAATGGCGATTCCACGCTTGTTCCGGTGAACACGATGCTCGACGTGTGTACGTGTGCACTCTTTCTGGACGGTTGGTGGTGGACGTTTGCGTAATTTCTGATTCATTGTCGCAGAAATTCTTTTCGCTAGTTATCTTGAATGAACGGAGTAACATCGGGGTAATTGACTGGGAGCTATTTCGTTACGTAGAAGGTTGACAATCGGTATAGTAATTTGATGCACACTTTGTAATATTATAGGTAGGTGTAATAAGAATGTGGGAGTCTAGGAATATAACGGTTAGATCTAGGAATATAAGAGTTTGGAGAGATATTTGGATGTTTAGATAGTAGGTTGTCTATTGTATTTAGTGTAGTAATTGTACATTTGATGGGCACCTAGTAATACTATAGTTAGCTTTAATAAGAATGTGGGGGTCTACATATGATATGTGGATGGACATGTAGATATGTGGATATGTGAATATGTAGATATTTGGATGTGTAGATATGTAGATATGTGGATATGTAATAAGAATGTGGAAGTCTACATATGCATATGTAGACGGACATGTACATATGTAGATATGTGGATATGTGGATATGTAGATATTTGAATACGTAGATATGTGGATATGTGGATATGTAATAAGAATGTGGGAGTCTACATATGGATAGGTAGATGGACATGTACATATGTAGATATTTAGATATGTAGATATGTGGATATGTGGATATGTAATTAGAATGTGGGAGTCTACATATGCATATGTAGATGGACATGTACATATGTAGATATGTGAATATGTAGATATTTAGATACGTAGATATGTGGATATGTGGATATATAATAAGAATGTGGGAGTCTACATATGAATAGGTAGATGGACATGTACATATGTGGATATGTGAATATGTAGATATCTAGATACGTGGATATGTAGATATGTGAATATGTAATAGGAATGTGGGAGTCTACATATGGATATGTAGATGGACATGTAGATATGTGGGTATGTGGATATTTAGATACGTAGATATGTAGATATGTGGACAAGTACATATGTGGATATGTAGATATCTGCACAAATTTTTGCTAATTATAAATTATGAAATTTAATAGTTCGAAAATTTGTAGTATTGCAAAGTTTGAAAAATTGCCACATTTACAAAATTTCTAATGCTCGCAAAATTGCAAAAATTTGCACAGTTTGCAAAATTGCAAAAATTCGCAAAATTGTAAAATTGCAAAAATTCACAAAATTGTAAAATTGCAAAAATTCACAAAATTGTAAAATTGCAAAAATTTACAAAATTGTAAAATTGCAAAGCTGCAAAAATTCGCAAAAATGATAGAATTTGTAAAATTGGCAAAAATTGCAAAAATGATATAATTTGCAAAATTTTCAAAACTTAGAAAATTTGTGAAAACTTGAAACCTTCATGAACCTGCCATACCAAGTACGCCAAATCGAAAATATCACCGATTATATTTCAAGCTTTAAATCCACACATCATACGTACCATTCCACACTACTTCTAATTCACGACTCCATCACAATTCTCCTAAAAGCTCCCAGATCAGCTCGACACAAATATCGCCAATCTTGTTTATACTGCATGCATCTGTAAAAAAAAATAAATGGAATCATAACAGAAGAAAATTCGTATCGTCGACCTCTTATAGCAATCGTCTCCTACAAAGTAATCAATGGTTATTCAACATGGATGAGAAACCGGAGGGACGCGATTGACCGTCTAAGAACGATTTCGTCTCCGGCAATTAATCGCGTGGCGGCGAATCCGCGAGCGTTATCTAAGCGGATGCGAGCCGAGGTTTTCGAGCGTGTTGCCGCGGTTTTTCGACGCTCGTCCCTGCCAGTGACCGCGTAATTGCAAGGCCAAGAAACCCGTCTCGTTCCAGCTTCGCGGCCGAGCTCCGCTCGTATTTTTAGCCGCGATTTATCGCCGACACACGGAATCAAATGTCGAAAGACTTTCGCGATTCAAACAGGAGGAAGATTATCGGGGGATACCTTCTTAGTATTTTCGTGGGTGTTCCTTTATCTTGTTTTATTGCGGTAGGTGGTTTAGTCTGTGGTAGGTGGTGAGGTGCATTGAACTGGTTATGCTAGTATTAGTAGCATTGATATAGTAATTCAAGTTAGTTGAGTTAGATAGAAATTTATTTGACCAAAGAAGAATTATATGGTTTATATTATACATGATTATACGCTTTATACAAGTTTATTTTGTAAAAGATTATACACTTTGTATTATACAGAATTATACAGTTTACATTTTACAAAATTATACAGCTTATATTATACGGAATTACATAGTTTATTCAAATTCAATGGATATGTTAATATTTCGCGACTGTGGCGCCATAACAAAATGGCCACCGCCCACTCGCTCCACCTCGCGTTATTATAAAAAGATTATAACAATTTCAGTCAATGTAAAAACGTAATAATCACTTCAGTTAACGTAAAAAAGTAGCAGTAACCTTACTGTAAAAAGATTTTGTACGAGGTACACACTTTATATTATACAGTATCATATAATTAATTCAAATTTAATGGAAATGTTAATATATCTCCACCGTAGGGCGTCACAAAATGGCCGTCGCCCACTCGCTTCACCTCGCGTTATTATAAAAAGATTACAACAATTTCAGTCGATGTAAAAACGTAATTACAACATCAGCTAACGTAACAAAGCACTAAAAAGGTAGTAGTAAATAACAAAGTACTAATATATTTAGTTAATATAAAAAATTAACCTAATTTCACTTACAACAAAAAACTAACACTAATTTCAACTACCAGCAATTTCATTTAATAAAAGAATTACCAGTTTCCTATAAAGAAGTAACGGTGCATAATAAAAACTCTAAGATAATAACCGCCTCGATTTCAAGGTCAAAGTAATTAGGATATCCGAGTGAACCGTGTGGGTTACATAACGAAAATCTCGACCGCCCCCCGTATGTTCTATGAACGGGGTTAAGTTCGGGTTGTTATCGCAGCCCGTCGATCACATTCCCGTATCTGTTTTGCAGCGTCCAGATTTTTCTCCGGATAATCCCGGGCGGCCACGGGAAACGCGGTCGTGCAGCTGGCCAAATCTATGTAGGTCCGATTTGCTTAGGGGATCACGTGCACCGTTGTTGATTGCACTTTGAAATCGGGTCTGCTGACTCGCGGGGGGCGATAACTGCACGCGTCTACGATACTCGACAGCCTCGAATCGATCTAACGAGAATTACCCAGCATACATTCAGACATCATCCGTTATGCGAATCACGGAGCTTTCGGGATCTGTGTGATTATGCGTCTTCGTTACCGAACGTGTTACGTCGTCCTAGTTGCATGGAGCAGTTGAGAAGATGAATTAGAGGGAATGGGAAAAATTATTGGAGAGAAGCTATTTTTAGAACGGTTAGAAGAATAGTCTTTTTTAAGGTTTTATTGAGATTTTATGGGAAAGGAATTTAAAAATTGACAAATTGATAAGGTGACAAATTTGCAAATGGATAAATTGAGAAATTGAGAAATGGACAAGTTGACAAGTAAACAAATTAACAAGTTGACAAGTAAACAAATTAACAAGTTGACAAGTAGACAAATTAACAAGTTGACAAATTGACAAGTTTACAGGTAGACAATTTAACAAGTTGACAAATTGACAAGATGACAAGTAAATAAATTAACAAGTTGACACATTGACAAGTTTACAAGTAGACAATTTAACAAGTTGACAAATTGACAAGATGGCAAGTAAATAAATTAACAAGTTGACATATTGATAAGTTCATAAGTAGACAAATTAACAAGTTGACACATTGACAAGTTTACAAATAGACAATTTAACAAGTTGACAAATTGACAAGTTTACAAGTAGACAATTTAACAAGTTAACAAATTGACAAGTTTACAAGTAGACAATTTAACAAGTTGATAAAATTGACAAGCTGACAAGTAGACAAATTAACAAGTTGACAAATTGACAAGTTTACAAGTAGACAATTTAACAAGTTGACAAATTGACAAGATGACAAGTAAATAAATTAACAAGTTGACACATTGATAAGTTCACAAGTAGACAAATTAAAAAATTGAAAAGTAGACAAAGTAACAAGTTGACAAATTGAAAATTTGAAAAATTAAAAAATTAAAAAATGGAAGAATTGAAAAGTTGAAAAATTGAAAAATTGAAGAATTGAGGAATTGAAGAATTGAAGAATAGAAGAATTGAAGAATGGAAGAATTAAAATTGAAAAATTGAAAAATTGAAAAATTGAAAAATTGAAAAATTGAAAAACTGTAAAACTGAAAAACTGAAAACTTAAAAACTTGAAATCTTGAAAACTTGAGAACTTGAGAACTTGAAAACTTGAAACCTTGAATACTTGAAACCTTGAAACCTTAAAACCTTGAAACCTTAAAACCTTGAATCCTTGAAACCTTAAAACCTTAAAACCTTGAAACCTCGAATCCTTGAATCCTTGAAAAATTTGAAATATCGAACCTTAAACCAGAACAAAATAAAAAATATTATAACCAACTATGCACCTCTAAATCTCCAAAAGTCTCTCATAATTTAAAATTCCCAGAAGCCCGTGAATTCCACAAATTTCTTAAATACCCTCCTCAAATTTATACGTTCATTCAAATCCAGATTAAGTAATCGTCGTATTCGCGTGTAAGTAGTATTCTCCAACACGTGTGTTTGGAATTTCGTTCTGATCGACTCGTACTACTCGATATCGTTGAACGACACGTGCAACCGGTTGGTCTGACCGATTTGTTGAACGAAACGACACGTGGTTTCCGGTGATTCGAGTACTTGCACGAGTGGCACGCTTTTACGGATCGTTTACGGAATGTACATATGTGAATCTCGTTTAATGACGAGTCATTGATGACTGCTGCAATTTTCTTAGTATTTGTAGATTCGTTTTAGAACTTCGTTTTGGAAGTTGATTATTTTTAAAGAAATTTGCAGGAGTACTTTAATTTTTTTATTGGTTCATTAACATTATTTTTTTAATATTTCACTATTTGCTTTGTTATTGTTTACATTTTTTTATATTTTTTAAAGCATCGTTATTCTGTGATTTTAATATTTCATTATTCTGTTATTGCACATTCTTTCAATTTTAGCTTGAAATTTTTTTTAAACACTGTATGATGTATGGATGTTTTCTATAGAGTTTTATTATGTTATCTTACTATTTTATTATTGTATAGTATCATTATTTCATCGTTATACAATTTGATTACTGTATTATTGCATCATTTGGAATTAAGTTTGAAATTGTAGAAAGACAATAATTATAATTACAGCGTATTCTGTTATTTGCTATAAATGTTAATAAATATTGTGTCAATTGTGTAACATAATTTTGGCAATAGTGTATTTATTATGTCTCGTAATTTTTACGGAACCTCTCGCTGCGGGTGTCTGACCACGCACCGCTAAGCGAGATCCACTGACGCCAGGTATTGCATCTCAACAGGTTTCGCTTTCAAGTTATATCTCCCCTAAAAATAAAATTTTGCATCTAAACTAATTCAAACTCACATATTTTTAGAGAAGCTAACAAACATCTAAATTACATAATTTTGCAAAATTGTAATTTATAGGTGTGACCTTGCAAATGCGACCATTGTAAAATGGCGTCTTAGACAAATGGCATCTTAGAAAAAAATATTTACAAATATCTCAATATATTTTTCAATACTATAATTTTACATTTTAAATAATTTCTCAAAGTTCCTATTTCTCTAAAATCATAACCCATTAAAATTCATCTTAAAATTCATCTTCACCTAACAATAACCTTGTCAAACAAATTTCTTTACATCGTGTTAACAGAACAGTCATACATTTATTACCATTACCATTTATTAGCCACACTAACATAATTTATTACATTTATTAACACTAATAAACGATCCGAATCAATTGTCCACGATATAATTTCGCACGGAAGTCTCTTTCCCTGTTTATTTTCCTTGAGCAGACTTTTCCTGCTAGTTCTTTCTGCGCTTCGGCCTTGATCCAGAGGATGCGAGAAATATCGCCCATAAAATAGGTCGGCAAACCGATTGGAGGACTCGTAAACAAGTACAAGGTTCGTCGTACAATAATCCAGACCTTCAAACCAAAGAGCATCGCGAAAAAGAATATCACCAAAAAGGAATATTCCTTTAGGAACGGAATGCACTGTTTCGTATTGCGTATCGTTTTATCGCTAGCACATTTCCAACGCTCGATATTAGCAACGAAGATGCTCGACAGAGGTAGCCATAGAAGCTGAGAGGTCTAAGGTCGACTCGTGTACGACCTGAAACCGATATGACGATCGAGGAAATAACAATTGACTCGTTTTATCGTGTAAACGCTCGATGCAGTTTCCCTTGATTCGATCCGCAGAAAAATATTGTTCTGTACAAACTTCAAGATGATCGGCCTAGTTTCTGCTTCGGTTTTCAGGCTACGATTATACCAGTCGGAATATTTATTTTCTTGCTTCTACATTGTTATTTTGCAATAACTTATTACTGTAACAATTGTGTACAATTATTACAATTATTTTTCGGGGAATTTTTAGTGGGAGACTTTGTGGAATTTTTTAATAACATTTTTTAGGTTATTGCGTTTCTTTATTTTTCGGTATAAATTTTTATTCTGAAGTTTCAATAACCTAACCTTTTGTGTTCTGTTAGTTCTAACCTTAACTGCGTTCTCTTAGTTTTAAGTTGACATAATCTAACATAGCTGTATTGTTTTGAAATTAACCTAAGTCTAACGTTTTCTAAGTTTTAAATTTCTTAAATTTCCAAGAATTTACAATTTTTAATTTATGTTTCGTTCTGAGTTCTGAGGTCCTAGACGTTGATACAAAATGGCGGCTGATGTATACAAAATGGCGTTCTAAGTTCTCAGGTCCTTTTGTACAAAATGGAGGGTGAATTATACAAAATGATTCATACAAAATGTAGTTCGGTTTCGTTCTAAGATCTGAGGTCCTTTTACACAAAATGGAGGCTCATTTATACAAAATGGAGGTCTCCTTTACATCTTCAATTAAATATTACACGTGAGTTTATAAAGTTTCTGTATTACAAAAATTTCTATAATTTCCTATACAGTCAAGACTTATAAATTTTTCAAACTTGCTTCAATTTTACGTACTGAGGTCCTTTTATACAAAATGGAAGCCGATTTATACAAAATGGAAGTCTCCTTACGTTTCGAATCAAATATAAACTTGTAAAGTTTCTGTAACCCAAAACTTTCTAAAATTCCCTACACATTCAAGACTTCTAAATCTTTCAAACTTGCTTTAATTTTACGTATGTACATCCACAAAAATAATTTTTGAATAAATACAATAGAAGTAACTTTAAAAAACTAACTAAAAAATGCCTATAAAGAACTAACTGTAAAGTGTCTATTAAATCTATAACCATAAAGTGACAATAAAGAATATAGTAAATTCTAGAAGAATTCTCTCAAGCTAAAAATCGAAAGTAACGTTCAAAGGAATGCAAGAAATTCGAAATTTTGTACACGTGGGAAAATCTTGTATTACGTATCCTGCGTCATCGGTTACGACACGTGTGTCGTTGCCCGTGTAACCGTTTCTCACACGTGCATCGTTTACCGTGTCATTTTGCAACACTGATTCATTCATACGGTTCCGTTATCGAGAAACAAGGATAACAGATACAGTTTTCAAGCGGCGATAACGATGCACGAAGCTGTTGAAGCACGCTCGGTGCGAGTCTCGCAGTTAACAGAGGTAATTGCCTGAACGTTTACTCGAAGTTTACCCTACATATTCAATTTAGATCGTTAGTTCTAGCTGGCGGGACTCTGTACGTGTTTATTGCATGCATTACGATTTTATTACACTGTTGTAGGCTTCCTGTAACTCGTTGTGATAAGAATAGCTCGTTTCAACACTTCTATACAACTACATTTTTATGTTTCCACATTTTTACGTCTATACAATTTTGCAATTTCGCAATTCCACAATTCCATAATTCCACAATTCCACAATTCTATAATTCCACAATTTCTCAATTTCCCAAATTCCCCAATTCCACAATTCCCAACTCCACAATTCCCCAACTCCACAATTCCACGACTCTACAATTTCCCTACTCCACAATTCCCTTATTCCCCAATTCCATAATTTCCCAGTTCCACAATTCCCCAATTTCCCAATTTCCCAAATTTCCCAATTCCCCAACTCCACGATTCCCTTATTCCCCAATTCCACAATTCCCCAGTTCCAGAATTCCCAAATTTCCCAATTTTCCAATTCCACAATTCCATAATTCCCCAATTCTCCAATTCCCCAATTCCCCAATTCCCCAATTCCCCAATTCCACAATTCCCCAGTTCCAGAATTCCCAAATTTCCCAATTTTCCAATTCCACAATTCCATAATTCTCCAATTCCCCTATTTCCCAATTCATCTATTTTCCAATTCCCCAATTCCCCAATTCCCCAATTCCGCAATTCCAGAATTCCCTAATTCCCCTATTCTCCAATTCCCCAATTCCCCAATTCCCCAATTCCACAATTCCCCAATTTCCCAACTTCTCAATTTCCTAATCTCCCAATTTCCCAATTTCCCAATTCCCCAATTCCCCAATTCCCCAATTCCCCAATTCCCCAATTCCCCAATACCACATATCCCCAACTCCACAATTCCCCAATTCCATAATTCCATAATTCCACAATTTCCCAGTTCCCCAATTTCCCACTTCCCTAATTCCGAAATTCCCTAATTCCAAAATTCCAAAATTCCACAACTCAGCAATTCCACAATTCTACAACGCTGCAATTCCACAACTTGAGATTTCCGAAATTCCACAAATCTACCATTCTACAGCGTTACAATTCCACAATTCCACGACTCCATAATTCCGCAATTCCACCAATCTACAATTCCGCAACTTTACAATACTACAATTTAACAATTCCATAATTCCACAGTTCGCAAGCTTGCATTTTTAAGTAATTTATAAATTTATCACTCTATGAAATGAATGAATAATAAATTTGTGAATTATTCAAAAACGAATAATAGAATCATTAATTATCGACATCTCGTTATATGGCCATCAGTTTCAGATGATTTAAACGTGAACCCAACCGGGAAACAATTATTCTCAGTCTGTGGTACAATCATGTCTGATCATTTAACCAGGCCCGAACGAGGCAATAGGTGAATTAGATCACTAAGCAGAATTATTTTCGCCAATCACTCCACTCGGTCCGCTCGAGACCCCTGTCCCATTCGATTAGTGTAAAGCCCACTATTAACCTGTTGAGTCGGACCGGTCGTAAATGACCCGTGTTAGGTGATCGCTCGTTCTGGTTCACCCTCATTGTATTCGTAAACAAAAAAGTAAGATTTTATTTCTCAGATTTTGCATCGCAATTTTTGGGAATTTGGAATTTTGCAGAGAATGGAATTATTTAAAGGATGGAATTTTTGTGAGGTTGGAATTTTTGAGAGGTTGGAATTTTGAGAGGTTGGAGATTTTGAGAGGTTGGAATTTTTGAGAGGGTGGAATTTTCGAGTGATTGGAATTTTGAGAGATTGAAATTTTGAGTGATTGGAATTTTGAGAGATTGGAATTTTCAGTGATTGGAATTTTGAGGGATTGGAATTTTCAGTGATTGGAATTTTGAGAGATTGGAATTTTCAGTGATTGGAATTTTGAGAGATTGGAATTTTGAGAGATTGGAATTTTGAGAGATTGGAATTTTGAGAGATTGGAATTTTGAGTGATTGGAATTTTGATTGATTGGAATTTTGAGAGATTGGAATTTTGAATGATTGGAATTTTGAGTGATTGAAATTTTGAGAGATTGGAATTTTGAGAGATTGGAACTTTTGAGGAGTTGGAATTTTGAGAGTTTTGAATTTTGAGTGATTGGAATTTTGAGAGATTGGGATTTTGAAAAATTTAAAAATTCCTAATTTGAAAATTTGAGATCTATAAAGCTTAAAACCTTGAAAACTCAATAACATTCAAAGATCCAAAAAAAACCTAAAAAACCTCGCAAATACATAAAAAGAAGAATGAAAACGCACAATAAAACAAAGAAGCATTCATCTATAAATAACTGTAATCTGAATCGCAATTCAGTTTGTAAAGTTCAACTGCACGGAACGAAATTGGACTATCTAAGCTTCCTGAATTGAAAGAGTAGGAGGAGAAATAGAGAGCTGCAGTACACGTGGAAGAAGTAGGTCTCTCGTCGAGGATCATCCTAATCTATGTTACTTACCTCATTGTCGTTGACTGATCATGCACCTTGCTCATGCACACATCTCCCCATGCAGCGTTCTGGCGCACGCGACCTGACCTCTGTCTGCTCATCTTTATCATCTTTCGACTCATGCCGTGCTTCTGACCGATTGACACACCGATTACTCGATTATTGGCAGACACGCAAATCCAACGACGATACTTTGACACCTAATTTTGGGTCTTTGGCCCGTTTACGCTCCGGTCGTTAACTCCTCGTCGCCGGGGCTGTTGACTGGATTTTAAATTGATGTCTCCTTGGGTACAAAGGTGTTTGATCTGATTGAAATCTCTTTCGATTATTATTTTAACCTGGTTTTTATTCTTTTGTGTTGTTTATGGGTGGCTTTGGGTTTGTGGATAAGTGAAAAGTTTTGCGGTGGGAAAATATCGAATTGAATAATTTAAGATTTATATTTGTTAAGAATTTTTATTATTATATTATTGTGTGAATGAAACATTTTTATAAAGAGATGTAGATTATATTTGTTGTATTTTATTAAGTGATTTAAATGTCGTCCATTTTGTGTGTTTGACGTTTTGGCGCGTAATTTGAAAACGCGTACGAGCGTTCAGCGGTAACGTAACCTTAAAATAAAAATCCTTAAGTAAATATTCTTAAATTAACTGTTTTTATTCTTCTTCACTTGTTCCACTAACTTTAATATATGAATACGTGTAATATTTAAGTACAAACGAAAATATTTCTAATAAAACTTAAAGACGAACAAACAAGCTTCGTTTCGAAACTAAAAATAAAAGAATTTAACAAAAATATTTCCAGTAAAAAATTACTTTAACATTAGTTAGAATGACGTAACAAATGTGAAAGTATTTTGACCGAGAAATTTACCCTTCACAATAATAAGATAATTTGAAATCGGCCACGATTTTCCTTTTCCGAGAACGTAACGATAGAGACGTAGAAGAACTGTTTACACGAATGCGGCAAACCAAAGATCAAAAGGTTCACTGTTCCAGTTTCATAGATTGCTACCTCTGCGATCAATGTTTTTCCATTTAGAAGACAGATGCCTTCGGATCAAGAAACTGTGTTCACCGCGATGTACAGAGTCCGTAAACCTTCGACGCGATAGTCGGACGATCCTCTAACGTGTACGAGTTGCATCGGAATTCTATGCGTTCGTGAAATCTTTCCTGCGCTGTTCGATAAGGAAAGTTATGTCGGAGGAAGAAAGATGGAAGAGGGACGATCCCAGAGGACGAGGTTATGTTTTTTTAGATATAGGGAATTTTTTTAGTGATTAATTTTATTAGTGAGGGGATGTAGGAGCTTTGAAGCTGTTTAGTTACAAATTTGGGAATTTTTCGGGGGGTTTGGGGATTTAGGTACTTGGAAATTTGAGGGTTTTAGAATTGGGAGATTTTTTAATTTGAGGAGAATTGGGGAATTTTTTAATTTAGGGTGAATTTGGGGAATTTTCAATTGGGGGGGTGGTCAATTGGGGAATTGGGAAATTTAGGATATGGTGAACTAGGGAATTTTTAATTTGGAGGATGGGCAATTGGGGAAATGGGAAATTTAGGATGTGGTGAACTAGGGAATTTTTAATTTGGAGGATGGTCAATTGGGGAGTTTTAAAATTTGGGGTATGGTGAACTAGAGAATTTTAATTTTGTGGGATGGTTAATTAGGGAATTTTGTAATTTAGGGTATGGTGAACTAGGGAATTTTGAATTTGAAGGATGGTCAATTGGGGAATTTTGTAATTTAGGGTATGGTGAACTAGGGAATTTTTAATTTGGAGGATGGTCAATTAAGGAATTTTGAAATTTAGGGAATGGTAATTTGAAGAATTTTGAAATTTGGAAAATGGTGAATTAGGAAATTTTAAATTTGGGAATAAGTGAACTGGGGAACTTTGAAATTAGGGAATTTAGATTTTGAGAATTATTGAAATTAAGAAATTTTAATCAGTTACAAAATATTTACAATTTCAACTTCCTTAATTTCTAATTTAAAAAATCCCAAGACCATTTTGTAATTTCTAAATTTCCCAAAGTCTAATTTTCTCAATTGTCCTCTCTCCAAATTTCCACATACTCCCAAATATTCCCACACACCAAATCCTCAGCTTCAAAATCCCTAACCTATAATTCCCTCTAATCTCCACAAACTTAACCTTACCTAACCCACCCTTACCTTATCTTACCTTACCTACCCTTACCTTACCTTACCTTACCTGACCTAATCTTCAAATATTCCCTACACTCCCATCACCCCAAAAAACCCCAAAATACCAACCAAAAAAATTCACCAAATTCCCGACAAACTAAAAGAACGAAACGTTAAACTATCGTTCAATAAACTCAACGATTACGTATGACGCATTGTTTGTAACCTCTCCATTCTGTCCCTGTTTCTGTACCAGGTTATAGACGAACGTAAATGGCCGTGGAATTTCTCGATAGGGACAAATTGCCTAGGGGATCGCACGGGAACGAGCACAACGGACCGAGTATAAAAATATAATACAATTATGCATGCAATCGGAGGAGACGGTTGTTTTGCTGATTTACGCCGACGAGGTCCAAGTTCAGACGCCACGATCGACCTGGCTGTGTCGATGAAACAGGCTGGTGTCGACGACTCCGTTATCGTGATACCGGTCGGAAAACATCTACGTTGTATTCAATAGTATCCCATTTACGGTTAGGTGAATGTCGTATGTTCTCAATTTTTAATGTGCCTTTGTCAAATTTTTTTGTATTTTGGATCTTTGGTGGGATCTTGTTGGTTAGTTTAGTTAACTAGTTTTGTTAGCTTAATGTACTTAGTTAGCTACTTTGTAGGTTAGTTAGCTTAGGTCGCTATTGCAAGCTTAATTAGCTTAGTTAGCTATTGTAAGCTTAATTAGCTTAGTTCAGTTAGGTCAGATCTTTCACAGGATCTCATTAGTTAATTAGCTATCATATAGCTTAGTTAGTTAGTTTAGGTTGGAATTTTTGAGAGGATGGAATTTTTGAGAGGGTGAAATTTTCGAGTGATTGGAATTTTTGAGGGGTTGGAATTTTTGAGAGGGTGGAATTTTTGAGAGGATGGAATTTTTTAGATGGAATTTTTGAGAGGGTGGAATTTTCGAGTGATTGGAATTTTGAGAGATTGGAATTTTGAGTAATTGGAATTTTGAGTGATTGGAATTTTGAGTGATTGGCATTTTTGAAGGGTTGGAATTTTTGAGAGGGTGGAATTTTCGAGTGATTGGAATTTTGAGAGATTGGAATTTTGAGTAATTGGAATTTTGAGAGATTAGAATTTTGAGTGATTGGAATTTTGAGAGATTGGAATTTTGAGAGATTGGAATTTTTAAAAGGATGGAATTTTTGAGAGGGTGGAATTTTCGAGTGATTGGAATTTTGAGAGATTGGAATTTTGAGTAATTGGAATTTTGAGAGATTGGAATTTTGAGTGATTGGAATTTGGAGAGATTGGAATTTTGAGTGATTGGAATTTTGAGAGATTGGAATTTTTAAAGGGTTGCAATTTTTGAGAGGGTGGAATTTTCGAGAGATTGGAATTTTGAGAGATTGGAATTTTGAATAATTGGAATTTTGAGAGATTGGAATTTTGAGTAATTGGAATTTGGAGAGATTGGAATTTTGAGTGATTGAAATTTTAAGAGATTGGAATTTTGAGTGATTGGAATTTTGAGAGATTGGAATTTTTAAAGGGATGGAATTTTTGAGAGGGTGGAATTTTCGAGTGATTGGAATTTTCGAGTGATTGGAATTTTGAGAAATTGGAAAATTGCTAATTATATAGTTTAGTTAGCTAGGTTAATTTTCTTAGTTAGCTACTTTGTAGGTTAGTTAGCGTAGTTAGCTATTGCAAGCTTAATTAGCTTACTTAAGTTAGGTTAGGTCTTTGATAGGATCACATTGGTCAGTTAGCTATCATATATCTTAGTTAAATAGCTTATTTTACTTAATTAGCTACTATGTTGGTTAGTTAGCCTAGTTAGCTATTGCAAGCTTAATTAGCTTAGTTAAGTTAGGTTAGGTCTTTGATAGGATCTCATAAGTTAGTTAGCTATCATATAGTTAGCTTAGTTAGGTATCATACAGCTATCATACAGCTTAGCTAGCTATTGTATAGCTTAGTTAGCTACCATATAGCTTAGTTAGCTCAGCTAACTATTATATACCTTAGTTAGTTATCATATAACTTAGTTAGCTTAGTTAACTATCATATAACTTAGTCAGCTTAGTCAGGTTAGGTTACCATATTTATAAAAGTTATGATAATATTTTGTTAAGTGTTTCAACATGTCTTCATCACATTTTTAAATGTTCAGCCAGGTCCTCATCACACTTCTGCACATTGCAATTCATTCTTATTGCATTTCCAAGTGCCTCAGCATTTCTTCATCATAGTTTTAAATGTTTCACCAGGTCTCTATCATATTCTGGCACATTGTATCCACAAAGTCATCCTCATAGTGAAGTCAACTTCACTAGTTGATGACTCTGAACCGTACTCCAAATTCGATTCAATATATTCCATAGAACATTCCCTATTCTCATTAACCTTGAAGACCTCGATCGGCCCAGAATACCAACAAAACAACAGTTACACAATTGCCATTGCTTGTAAGCCATGAACAATACTCCCTGAACGTTGCTCCTCGAACATGCGCGTTCGTCGTGCAATTACAGGCGTTATGCAACCATAATCCGTGTAAACAAACCAATACAATCTTCGAAACGGTGTCCGTAAACAAACCCTACCTCTATTGCCACACACAAATCTTGGATGTTCTCACAAATTCCAAACTGGATCAAAATTGACTTCTGCTAAATTACTAATATTTACAAGTTATAAATTTTCAATCTTGTCAAATTCTAAATTACTAATGTTGACAAGTTACAAATTTTCAATCTTGTCAAATTCTAAATTTCTAATCTTGTCAAGTTCTAAGTCTTCAATCTTATCAAGTTCTAAATCACCAAGTTTTATCAAAATCTGAAGCAAGTGTATCTAACCTCAATGCAATCCAAAATGGCGGACGAACTTCGTAATTTAAACACCAAAAACGTTTGAATGTTTCTTAAATTTTTATATATTTAAGAGGTTATGTGTATATATTTAAGAGAATTTTTGTGTTATATATTTAAGAGGTTATGTTTGTGTATATTTGCAGTCCACCAAGTACCTAACCTTTACGCTGCGACCCAAAATGGCGGAACTCCATGACTCAAACACCAGAAACGTTTGAACGAATCTCGAAATTTTGATATATTAAAATGGAGGTTATGTTTCTGCATATTTGCAGTCCACCAAGTACCTAACCTTTACGCTGCAACCCAAAATGGCGGAACTCCATGACTCAAACACCAGAAACGTTTGAACGAATCTTGAAATTTTGATATATTAAAATGGAGGTTACGTTTGTATATATTTGGCCACCATGTATGATCGGACAAACACGAGAGATATTCAGTAAGGTGCATGACACATCGAGAGAAGAGAACGGGCCACGCTATCTTGGCCGTTCACATCGGTTCAGAGGTCAATCAATTGAAAAGAGAAAAGGAAGAACAAAAAAAAAAGGAGGAATGATCGTTAACGGGCGCCCCGCGTTAATGGGCACCGCGTTATAATTGAAACGACAATCTTTAATGTAGCAATTATTCTTGGACGGGGTAATAGGTTTTTTACGAGGCGATCGTTTATTAATAGATCCGAGAGGCGCATCTTGCCTGGCTGGTCAACAATCCTTTACTATCGTCCGAGGAATCGTGTCAGAGTGTGCAGAATATTCCAGGAAATGTGGAGAGTATCGTTTCCAGATACAATGTAATCCTTGCTTTCTGTGAAAATTATTTAGGTTGCGTGGAATTATTGGAGTGAGTTAGACAGCAGGTTTTTAAATTTTTATGTGATGAGTGAGCTTAGAATTTAGATAAGTTAAAATTAGGTGTGGTTTGATTAGGTTGGTGGATGTATTTTAATAGTTTAGGTTGGATGTGCTGGGTTTGGGAAAGTCTAAATTTCCTGTGTTTTAAGTTTTCAGAGTATTGCATTTCCTAGGTTCTAAATTTTTCAACTTTTAGGCTTTACAAGGTTTAAATTTCTCAAGTTGTAAATTTCCCAAATTCTAATTTTCCCAAGTTGCAAAAGGCCCAAATTCATTTTCCCAAGTTGCAAATTTCCGAAGTTCTAATTTTCCCAAGTTGGAAATTTCCCAAATTCTAATTTTCCCAAGTTGCAAAAGGCCCAAATTCATTTTCCCAAGTTGCAAATTTCCGAAGTTCTAATTTTCCCAAGTTGGAAATTTCCCAAATTCTAATTTTTCCAAGTTGGAAATTTCCCAAATTCTAATTTTCCCAAGTTCCAAATTTCCCAATTTGTAAATTTACCAAATTATAATTTTCCCAAGTTCTAAATTTCCTAAATTCTAAATTTCCCAAGTTACAAATTTTCCAAATTCTAAATTTCTCAAGTTACAAATTTCCCAAATTCTAAATTTCCCAAGTTTGAAATTTCCTAAATTCTAAATTTCCCAAATTGTAAATTTCTCAAGTTACAAATTTCCCAAATTCTAATTTTCCCAAGTTCCAAGTTTCCCAATTTGTAAATTTACCAAATTATAATTTTCCCAAGTTCTAAATTCCCTAAATTCTAAATTTCCCAAGTTACAAATTTTCCAAATTCTAAATTTCTCAAGTTACAAATTTCCCAAATTCTAAATTTCCCAAGTTTGAAATTTCCTAAATTCTAATTTCCCAAATTCTAATTTTCCCAAGTTGCAAATTTCCCAAGTTCTAAATTTCCCAAACTCTAAATTTCCCAAGTTACAAATTTCAAAAATTCTAAATTTCCCAATTTATAAATTTCCCAAGTTGGAAATTTCCTAAATTCTAATTTCCCAAATTATAATTTTCCCATATCCTAAATTTCCCAATTCTAAATTTTCCCAAACTCTAAATTTCCCAAACTCTAAATTTCCCAACTTATAAATCTCCCTCGTTGTAATTTTCCTAAGTTACATTTCCCTACTGCTAAATCTCTCAATCTCCAAGTTCATCAATCTCAAATTTCCTTAAACTCTAAGTTCCTCAAACGTTAATTTCCCTGAACATTTCCCTTCCAACATTCCTAACTTCTAATTTCCCTAAGTTCTAACTTGCTTAAATCATAAATTCCTATATTTCCAACATTCTTACGCCTTAATTTCCTAAAATTCTGTCTTCCAGAATTTTTCTGTCTTCTTCAAGTTCCTCAAACTTAGAATAAGTTCCTCCAACTTAGAACAAGTTCCTCCAACTTCCTTCTAACTAGTAACGACACCACGCTATTTATTATTACACGTAAATAATTGTTGATAAATATTGATTTGTTGTCCTTAAAACCAGCCAGCCACAATCGCCAAGCAAATATTTATTTTGTCTTATGGTATTATGTCTCAGGGTAATGTATGCGCCACGAGATTACTTTATCAGAGTAAATATATGAGCGAATAACAGTGAACGGGTTTATGGCGGTTCACTCGCGATGTCAATAACGAGCGAACAAGCAAATAGAGAACAATCGATTTTTTACCGGAAACGTTTTGATCGTCGACGAAACAAACGCTTGGTTGTTTACCAATTTTGATTGGGAGTTATCGATACCTCAATGAGTCATGGGTAATATGTCAAGTGAAATCGGGGAATCTCTCTGCAACGTTTACGGAAACATTTACGAAATCTGCGAAATTATTCAATCTTGAAATAAGGTCTTGACATTAAAAATTCATCTCAACGTGTAGTGGAAATCAATATTCATAATCGATCGTTGATGATGTAAGAGGAAATTGAAATTTTCGCGCTGCGAATTCACGCAACGTTTCTGCGCATGCGCGGTGGATCCCGCCACCATTCGCCTTTCAAATACCGCGAAAAATGATTTCTTTCGAATTAATTATGATGTCAAGCTGATTTTCGCCGATAAAATTTTGCAATAAATTAATAAATTATTTCACTACACACTTATGAAAGTTATAGTCTCGAATTTACTTCAAATTTATAAAAGTTTCAAACTATATAGGAAAATTGAAGGAATTAGTTTTTCATTGTTTTGAATATGTCAATAACTTTATCGTCGACCATAAAAAAAACGTAGGGCCGATAGTAGTGTCTTAAAATAGAGATTATGAAGCTAAAAATTGATTACTCCTCGGTTTCGATTTTAGCTGCACAGGGCAGTGATCAACAAAGGTCATTCGAAAATATTTTTAGACTTAGATCCAAGGGAAAAACAAAAAATATCGGGTCACAGAACTGAACTGACTAAAAATTATAGGCACATAATTGGCCCCTGTAGGATCTCTAGATAAGAAGATAGATCGTCAATAACTCTCCCCTTTCCTTGAACCATGCAACCAACAAACAACATCTACAAAAAATATCAATAAAGTTTCAGTTCCTAGAATTTCAGGTCTTGGAGGATGTTGAAGCACACAGACTTGTTTTTTCATCAAAAATTCACGAACAAGTTCTGTGACATGGTGCGTCATGCAACAGAAACCAACTTTCCGCTCGATATTCGGGCCTCACGAACGATCTTCCGCAAATGTTCCATAACCCAGATAATATTCGCCATTAACATTTTGTCCCTGCGGAACGAATTCCCGAAGTATAATTCCTTCAGAATCGTAAAAGCAAATTAACATTGTCTTCTCGAGGGACTTCTGGAATCGCAATTTTTTGATTTTGGAGAGCCTGGAGATTTCCACGTAGCACTTTGGCGCTTTGTTCGAGGTTCATACTTGAAGCACCAAGTCCCATCACTAGTTACAATTGATTCCAGGAATGTACAGTTTCGTCCGGCTGTTTTGATAAGATCTCGCAATATTCAACGCGAGCAATTTGTTGCGCTTGCTCGTGATTTTGTGACACGGTGACGGAAGGTTCTGTCGCATTAAACGCTATAAGTTTACAATTCGTTGCTCGATTCCAATGATTGTTGTGTTTTGTAGGGTATACTGTTTTCAGATAACATGTTTTAATAGATGGCGCTAGTTTTCCTTAAATTTAAGTTCCGTTACTTTTCCGACATACTGTGTGGAAGGGCTCCTTGAGTACTAGCGAGAAAGTCAAGTCTCATGCGCCGTCTAGTGATGAACATACAAATCGCCATAACTTTAACCGGTGTTAGAGTAACGTTCTGTAAATCTATTCGTTCTATCTCACAATAAAGATTGTTGTGTTTTGCAGAAGAGGTATACTATTTTCAAATAACATGTTTTAATAGATGACGCTAGTTTTCCTTAAATATAAGTTCCGTTACTTTTCCGACATTTGAGAATAGTTTGAATATTCCTATCTGTGACGATATTTAATAAAGTGGAATAGAGATTGATAATGTCTACGACCCTGAAAGAGGTCCACCAAGGTCCAAAACAACTTTCCCGATAAACTATCAGATCTGAAATATGTCCTCCATCGATGTCCCCTTAATTAACGACCGAACTGTGACACTGGAATGCGTTAGAGTTCAATGTCCCCAGCAGAGAACCCCCACAATTCGTCAAAAATCATTCTTATCCCTGTTAAAGCTCTGTCCGGAGTCAACAACCCAACGTAAAAACCATAATTCCCGAGGTCGATGTCAGTGTCCTCTCGATCGCCGGTTCATCGACACGAATCGATCGATCGGAATCCCTTTATCTTATCCAGCGTCCCTTTCGTACTCCATTTTTTAATCGGCCGGTGAAACTGGCGGGCGCGCTTTTTTTCGGAGCCCGTGGCGTGGCCAGGGCAACCGATAAACGTGATAAGGGCAGCGAGTTACACGCGGCGATAACCCCGTGGTGCTCGCATGAGGTCAACCGGCGTCCGGCACGCTTTTCATCTACACGGCCGACTTCATGGCGTCTATATTTAGATTATCAATGGCCGGTTTGGTGTACCAGGAAACACCGATTCAGGAGAAACGGATCCAGAATTCCTGGTATTGGCCCGGATGAGTGTGTGACGGGACTCCTCAAATGCCTCGGCTGTTATACCATGAGGAGAGTAATTTCCTAATCGATTTTCCGATCATTTGCAAAATGATTTATCGTAATGCTTATGTGGTAGAGATAGTTGTGTCGGGGATAAAAATAATTAGTTATCAATTTTAAGATTTGTTCAAGGCTGAAATTGTCTTCGCTGGAGCGAAATTTTGTGCGAAGTGAGTCAAGGTGAGGGGAAACGAGTTCAGTCGCGGAGCAATTGTTATTGAGTTCTGTTTTTGTACTACATAAATAACTACCCTATTCAGATGAGGCAAATAGTCAAATAACTAATGTAGCTAAAATATGAACAACCTTTGAAGAAGTTAAATATGATTAATACTTGAGGCAGCTAACTATGTACATTTCTTGGAGACACAAAATATGAACAACCTTCAAAAAAGTTAAAATATGGACAACCCTTAAAGAAGCAAAAATATGAACAACTCTTAAAAAATCTAAAATGTGGACAATCCTTAAAGAGAGCAAAGATATGAACAGTCCTTAAAAAAACTAAAATATGGACAATGCTTAAAGAAGCTAAAATATGGACAATCCTAAAAAAAATCTAAAATATGGACAATTTTCAAAAAATCTAAAATATGAGCAACCCTTGAAGCAGTTAAATATGATCAATCCTTGAAGTAGCTAACTATGTGCAATCCTGAAAGACACAAAATATGAACAACCCTTAAAAAGCTAAAATATGAATAACCCTATAAAAACCAAAACTTGAACAGCCCTCAAAGAATCTAAATATGAGCAACCCTATAAGAACCAAAACTTGAACAACCCTCAAAGAATCTAAATATGAACAACCCTTGAAAAGTTAGAAGATGAACCCTCAAAAGAGCTGAAAGTACAACTCTTAAAGAAATTAAATATTGAAGAACTCAATCTTGAAGAACCCAAATAAAAGAACTCTTCAAGAACTCTTTATGTATAAACAACCCTTGTTATATTCTTCAAGTATTAACAGTAATAATCGATTATTAAAGTATTAATAAAGTAATGAACAGTAGGTCAATTAATTAAGAAGAATGGTTTAGTAAGATAATAAATTTGTGAAGAGATCATATTCAAGAATGGCGGACAGGGTGTTACGAGACTAGACAGAGATAGGATGGAGCTGTAGCAAAAATAGTCGACGTGATCGCAGTTCCGCAAGAGGTCGTGAAGGATTATATTGATGTTCGATGTATACTGCGTTATCGTTAATCTTTAGATTGAACCACGTACTCGTTTCGCAAGGTTCCATTTTGCGAATCTGAGGTGGCGCGAAATTTGAACGATGCGAGATGGGTAGATGGTTTAGAGTTGATAATTGAGTGATAATATGAGGATTGTGAGGGAAGTTTTGGGGAAAGTGTTTGAGGAAGAGGGTTTTTAGTATTAGGAAGTGTAGATTGGAGGTTTGAGGGAATTGGGGTAAATTGGGGAATTGGGAAGAAGGTTGGGAAATTTAGAATTTGGAGTGTTGGGAATTTGGGGGGTTGGGAATTTGGGGGGTTGGGAATTTGGGACGTTTGGAATTTGGGAAATTTAGAATTTGGGGGGTTGGGACTTTGGGGGGGTTGGGAATTTGGGACGTTTGGAATTTGGGATGCTGGGAATTTGGAACGTTTGAAATTTGGGGGGTTGGGAATTTGGGACGCTTGGAATTGGGGGTGCTGGGAATTTCGGAAATTTAGAATTTGGAGGGTTGGGAATTTGGGACGTTTGGAATTTGGGGGATTGGGAATTTGGGAAATTTAGAATTTGGAGGGTTGGGAATTTGGGACGTTTGGAATTTGGGATGCTGGGAATTTGGGACGTTTGGAATTTGGGGGATTGGGAATTTGGGAAATTTAGAATTTGGAGGGTTGGGAATTTGGGACGTTTGGAATTTGGGGTGCTGGGAATTTGAGACGTTTGGAATTTGGGGTGTTGGGAATTTGGAACGCTTGGAATTTGAAGTGTTGGGAATTGGGGACGTTTGGAATTTGGGAAATTTAGAATTTGGGATGCTGGGAATTTGGGAAATTTAGAATTTGGATCATTGGGAATTTGGGAAATTTAGTATTTGGAGCATTAGGAATTTGAAAATTCAGAATTTGAAAATTTGCGACTATAGAATTAAAAAATTCTAAAATATCGAATCAGAAAATTTCAGAATTTGAATTGAATATAACAACCTAAAAAATAATTAAAATATGCAAACTTCAATCGCAATTACTAATATCACCATCACAATTTACAATAATTAATCACTTCTCCCAATCACTATTAATCATATTTCTCCCTAATCGCGCAATAATGATGCAATATAATACGATGCATGTTTACATAATACTTCCAGCTAACGTTTCAACATATTTTCAATATTCGCACGAATTCATTAACTTCAGAGAAGTTAAAACTTGCCAGCAATGTCGCACGTGGAGTTCAAAATGTAAACATGTTTGGTGAATCGTTTTTGACCCGTAGTTTCATTTTTCGCGCGATGGAGCATTGTATAATCGAGTTTACATTGATAATTATTCGTTTATCGTTCAACGAGATATTTCGGCTCGTTATCTATATCATACATCGTTTTTATGTTTATTATCGATGATACGAATTCACTTGATTTTGTTTATTTTTTCTTTTACATCAGAAGAAAAATGGTTGTTTTTTCTGTTGAGATAAGCATGATGGAATATTTAGTTTAACTGATTGAAAAAATATTTAAATGATATTTGAGGAAATTTGTAGATTTTAATATTTGTGTTAGATCAAATTTTTATTTGAATTTTATGTACATGTTTAGAGTATATATTTTTTTATCTTTGTGGTTTTGTTCTATATATAATTTTGTGTTTATCATTTTTATTCTTTGGGACTGATAAGGGAAATTATAAATTACAAATTACAAATTATAAATTATAAATTGTAAATTACAAATAAAAATTGCTAATAAATATTGCAAATAAAAATTGCAAATAAAAATTGCAAATTAAAATTGTAAATAAAAATAACAAATTACAAATAAAAATTATAAGCTACATATCAGAAATAAAAAATTACAAACTACAAATTACAAATAAGAATTACAAATAAAAATTACAAACTACATATTACAAATAAAAATTACAAATAAAAATTACAAACCACAAATTACAAATAAAAATTACAAACTACATATTACAAATAAAAATTAGAAATAAAAATTACAAACTACAAATTACAAATAAAAATTACAAATAAAAATTACAAACTACAAATTACAAATAAAAATTACAAATAAAAATTACCAGTAAAAATTACAAATAAAAATTACAAATAAAAATTACAAATAAAAATTACAAATAAAAATTGCAAATAATGAAAAATTAGTTAATTACAAATAACATAAGCAGTGTAAATCATAAAAGAATATATAATTGTAAAATATAAAAAAATATCTATTATAAGAGGAAAACGCATCAAAATGCTCTTTGCTTTTATTTATCAAAGAATCGATATCGAATCCCGTCAAAAAATTCCAAACCGGTTCATTGACTTCAATTTGCATTCCAAAAATATTCGATACACTTTATCACCGATAAATCCACTTTATTTCTACAATACGCATATTAATATCTCGACTGCGTTATATTGGGCACTTTTTTCTACGACAAATTAACCTCGATGCCTAAACCTCAATCGATATCCACGTTTTGTAACATGATTAACTGTTAAGTAACTTTTATTGATTTCTTAAAATATACAGTACATCGATATTTTTAACATTAACTGAGAAACGGTTGTAAAATTAACATTATAAGAATCATTAGATAACGAAATAATTACGTTTACACAAATCTGTATATAGAATATAATCTTCTGACGTCTTGTAATTATGGTCAGATTAACTAAAAATCGGTGTACAATGTAGATTTAATTTGAAATTAAAAATGAACGAGAAAACAAGAATTGATTCATGACAGTTATTGCATGTACCGTTGGCAACCCACGAGTTGGCGCGTGAGGTGTTTAGAAGAGCAGCAGTTTACATAGTTAACCGAATAATACTAAATTGATATAATATTTTAACTTTCTTCATCTGTTTTAGTATTGCAGCAGTGATTAGTTCTGACCGACGCGAATAAATCATGAGGCAAGGGTACCGATGCCAACCCACGAGTTGGCGCGTGAGGCTGACGTGTTTAGAAGAGCCACGGCAGTTTACATAGTCAACCGAATAATACTAAATTGATATAATATTTTAACTTTCTCCATCTGTTTTAGTATTGCAGCAGTGATTAGTTCTGACCGACGCGAATAAATCATGAGGCAAGGGTACCGATGCCAACCCACGAGTTGGCGCGTGAGTTGACGTGTTTAGAAGAGCTGCAATTGGTCGGAATAGAAAAATGGACGCCTCACGTATTTTCGGCGATGCAATTGGCTCGCGGTCGGTACATTAGACCAAAAGCAATGACGGAAACGAGAGTGAGATAGTGCGGTTCAGCAGTTGTTATTATTCTTATTTGAAGTGTGGAAAACTTCTTTTATTTTGGGTGACTGAAGTGTGGGAATTTTGTTTCACGCGCCAACTCGTGGTTTGACATCAGTACACGTTAAAATATGAAACCAATTAAGATCTCTCTCAAACCTTGAAACTCTATTAATGAACCTTGACTTAATCTTAAGGAAAACGCAGAAAATATTACCTCACAGGAAAGTGCGTAGAATTCATGCGAAATAAAAGTGAGTCACCCTAATCTACGCTATCAGCATGCGAAAGACGTAGACATAGTTCGACAGAGGCTTGACAATAACTGACAAAGGAACTGTTTAATGTTTCTTACATAAAAGTAATAATAACCATCAGTTATTGTGCCACGCTACCTAACCCAGACCTAACTCAGCGCCTACAGTGGCGAAAGTGCAATTGAAACGATGTTGGTTTTATTCCATACAGCAGGAGGGCCGCGAATTGCGAAATAAATCGTTAAAAGTTTGACCTAGCGACATTGATACGAAGCATCTCGATTAGAATGATGTGTATGTGTGTACTTATGTGTAGATCTGCGTTTGATTTCTGCTTTGGCGCCATTGAGGTTCGTCTGCAACGCAAGACTTCCGCTAGTTTGTTTGTTTGAGGAATTGAATTTTTTCAAGTGTAACTGGATACTTTGACTCGTTTGGAGGATTTGGAAGTTTGTAGAGTTTTGTAGATAGTAATTTTCAATTTTGTATATTTGTTATTTTATAGTTTTCAAGTTTAGGAATTTACTACCCTACAGTTTTCAATTTTTGTAAATTTACTACTCTACTATTTACTATTTTACAAATTTATAACTCAACAATTCTCAAATTTCAAAATACTTACATTTTCATATTTCCTAACCGCCAAATTCTAGAAGATGCAAATTCCTATATTGCCAAGTTTCAAAATTCCCAATTCCCATATTGTAAAATTTCTAAAACCCCAAACTTCTAAAATTTCCGAATTGCCACGCCCCCGAATTCTCAAATTTCCTAATTACCACGCCCCCAAATTCTAACATTTCCAACTTACCACGCCCCCAAATTCTCAAATTTCCAAATAGCCACGCCCCCAACGCCTCAAATTTCCAAATAGCCACGCCCCCAAATCTCACATTTCCAAATCGCCACGCCCCTAACTTCTCACATTTCCAAATAGCCACGCCCCAACTTCTCACATTTCCAAATAGCCACGCCCCCGAATTCTCAAATTTCCCAATAGCCACGCCCCCAACTTCTCAAATTACCAAATAGCCACGCCCCCAAATTCTCAAATTTCCGAATTACCACGCTCCCAAATTCTAACATTTCCAAATTACCACGCCCCAAATTTCAAAATTCCAAATTCCCACATTGCAAAATTTCTGCAACCCCAAATTCTAAAGTTTACAAATTCCCACAACCCCCAATAAGCTTCCAAATTTCCAACCCCTCAAATATTCCCCTAATCTCAAGTATATCCTACAATTACTCCCCTCTAAAATTAACCTAAACATTTTATCTCCACCCACAAACAATTTTCCCAAAGTACATCCATAAAAAAATCATCCCCCAAAATCATCCATAAACAAAATCTCAATAATAAAAATTGCTAAAAACCTCGATAAAAATGATTTTAAAACGATTTCCACATAAACAATAAAAGTACAAAGACATCTGAATGAACATTAAAAAAGACCTTGACTAAATCGAGTACTTTCTTAATGGTCGCTGGTTATGAATAGCGATGGTAATAAAGCATAATCGATCGTTTGTTTACTAAACACGGTTCAACGAGAAGGAAAGGGAGGCTCGAAGGATACATGCATAATAATACGCGTATTAAATATCATCGGGTAAAAGAGAGGGTCCATAAATCGATGAGACGCACCAGAGGGAAAGCAGTGACGGTCAAGTCATGGAGAGATTCAGTCCACCAGCAGCTTCATTGAAGAAAAGAATTAGCCCTCCGATAGCGTGGAATCTTGGTTTGACTAGCAGGGAACCGAGACTCGTTAAAGTGATTTTGTTAGGGCATCAGGGTGTTGGTAAAACTGGTAAGAATTTGGGTAGTTATTGGTAGAATTGTGGTTGTGCAATTTTTGGGGGTTGATTTTTACAGGTGGAAGTTTGGAGGTTAGGAATTTTTGGAAGATGGTTGTGTTTGGTTGTTTTTCTGGGTTAATTGTAGGTTGATTGTAGGTTGCAATTTTTATGGTGTTTCTCAAATTTGAAATGTAGGTCTTTTTTGAGTAAATAGTTCATTCATTTTTACTTTTATTAATTTTGAAGTTTAGGTGTTTAAGAATTCTATTTTTGTAAGGTTCTGTTTGTGTAATTTGCAATTTGTACAATTTCCACCTTCCCCAAATTTACACTTTCCTAATTTCTAGCCTCCCCAATTTCCACCTTTTCCAATTTCCTACTTTTCTAATTTCCACCTTTCCTAATTTCCATCTCTTCCAATTTCCTACTTTCCCAATTTCCACCTTTCCTAATTTCCACCTTTTCCAATTCCCTACTTTTCCAATTTCCACCTTTCCTAATTTCTCACTTTTCCAATTTCCACCTTCCCAAATTCTCAATACCCCAATTCTCACTTTCCTAATTTCCACCCTCCCCAATTTCCACCTTTTCCAATTTCCACCTTTCCTAATTTCTCACTTTCCCAATTTCCACCTTCCCAAATTCTCAATACCCTAATTCTCACTTTCCTAATTTCCACCCTCCCCAATTTCCACCTTTTCCAATTTCCACCTTTCCCAATTTCCACCTTCCCAAATTCTCAATACCCCAATTCTCACTTTCCTAATTTCCACCCTCCCCAATTTCCACCTTTTCCAATTTCCACCTTCCCAAATTCCCATTACCTCAATTTCCACTTTCTTAATTACCACCCTCCCCAATTTCCACCTTTCCCAAATTTCCACATCCCCAATTTCCACCTTCCCAATTTCCACATCCCAAATTTCCACCTTCTCCCAATTCTCACTCTTCCAAATTCTTATTTCCTCTTTCCACATCCCCTAATTCCTACTTACTCAAATTTTCAACTTTCCAAATTTCTCACTCCCCCAAATTCCTACTTCCCCAAATTCTCACTCCACCAAATTCTCACTTCCCCAAATTCTTACTTCCCCAATTTCCACCCTCCCTAATCTCCCAAATCCTTGATAACCCTCCCCAATTTCCACCTTTCCCAAATTCCACCTTCCCCAAATTTCCACTTCCCCAAATTTCCACAACCCCAATTTTCACTTTCCCAATTTCCACCTTCCCAATTTCCACATCCCCAATTCTCACTCCCCCAAATTCTTATTTCCCCTTTCCACATCCCCAAATTCCGACTTCCTCAAATTTCCACCTTCCCGAATTTCTCACTCCCCCAAATTTCTGCTTCCTCAAATTCTCATCCCCCCAAATTCTCACTCCACCAAATTTTCACTTCCCCAATTTCCACCCTCCCCAATCTCCCAAATCCTTGATAACCTTCCCCAAATTCCACCCTCCCCAAAATCCACCTTCCCTAATTTGCAACCTCCCTAATTTTCAATCTCCCTATCTTCCACCCCTTCCAAATTCCCACCCTTCCCTCTTCCCTTTTCCTTCTTCTCTCTTCCCTTTTCCTTCTTCCCTCTTCCCTCTTCCCTCTTCCTTCTTCCCTCTTCCCACTCCCCAAATCTCCCAAATACAATTTTCCACAGTTCCCAAATTCCCCCTTCCCCAGAAATCTACCTCCCCAAAACTCACCAATAATTCTCACCAACGAATACGTATAATTCATATAAACCGCAATTTATATGTATACAGCCTTGGCAGTAAGATTCGCCACCAAACGATACATAGGCGAATATGACTGCACCACCGAGAGGATGTACAAGGTGGACAGCTTCCTCGACGCTACGTGGGAGATATCTGATCCTCCAGGATTCTTACCACCCCCGACCGAGCTAAAATTACGATGGGCTGATGTGATTGTCCTGGTTTATTCAGTGTCGGATCGAGTCAGCTTTGACGAGACTTCTCGACTTCGGTGAGAAAGCGAATTCCAATCTTATTTTCACTATTTCTGTTGTGTATGTTAATACAAAAGAAGTATCATTCTTCTTTGGTAAATTTTGTATAATGTGTACTCAATTTGAAGTTAAAAAATAAATAAACAAACGGAACATAAATTAGTACACACATTTATTCTTTATCTTGATGGAAGTCAATGCTGATTTCAAGGAATGTTTTTTGACAATATGTGTACCTTGTAATAAGAAACTTGTGGAGCGGTCATTTTACTGGTTTGGTAGTTTTAGTGTTAACCCTTTGCGCTCGAGAGGTGACTCACCATTATATTTAATACAATAATTTTAAATAAGCATTTTTTAATTGATTCTGTAACATGACACGTGTGATGTATAAACATAGTGAAACAAATAATAATAATCTCAAGTAAAGAAATAATAACCTCAAGAAAATTCATTTAACTTTTTAACTAAATTTTAAAGCTGCTGTTTGTAAACAGTCAAATTACCTTCGAGTGCGAAGGGTTAACTCTCAGAAGATGTAGTATTTGGTGTTAATGTATCTGGTACAGGAATTATATTTAATAAACTAGTATAGTAATAATATATTATACACTGTAAACTAGCATATTAATAATATATTATAAATTATAAATTAGTATATTTATAAAGACATAATACATGGTTCATACGTTTTCTAACGAAATGTGTTAACACGTAACAATAATTTGGAACGATGTTACACTTTCTTCGGCTATGATTTTTTTCTGCATCTGAATCGATGTCCCCCAGCTATTTTTAATTAATCGTGGAAATATCAAGGGGTTACGCAAGAAATGCCAGAGGAATACGCACGGTTCAACCCCTATCGTACACGCTATACAAAGTTACTTGAGCTTCCGTTTTTAATAAATTCATCCATGAAAGTACATTAATGAAATTTCGCTTTATGAAGTTTATTGATCATTAAGATCTTTAATGAATTTTCATGAATAGGTGACTGCGAAAGGTTTTATATAAAATAGTTTGTTGGTAGATTTCTAGTGTCACACGCGAGGAGAACTAGGAAGGTACCACCTGTGGTGATACTGATTGCCAATAAAGCGGACGTAACGTACACACCTGGCGAAAGGGTGGTTTCCACTGCGGAGGGTCGCCAGAGGGCCGAAGAAATCGAAGCTCACGCGTTTCATGAGATTTCGGTCAGAGAATCGGTCGAACAGGTAATTTTATCTTTATTTCTCATTTTTTTATGCAAACGATTATTTATAGATTCATGTATATTATTGTTTATGCATCAAGACTTTGGTAATATTTCACAAAGTTAATTTTGTAAAGATCAAGCGAATGTTATGTTAGAAAGCTTTGATTCTGGTATTAATATTAAACGTAGTACTACGTTTACTCGTACCATTTCTCATAAATTTCATTTTGACTGCCATAGCTTAGTTACCTTACACAAAATTGAAATTTAACCTTGATTAAAAATAAAACATGTAGTACTACGTTTTGGATTCACTCGTACAATTTCTTGTAAATTTCACTGTAACTACCATAGCTTTGTTGGCTTACATAAATTTGAAATTCAACTTTGATTAAAAATAAAACACGTAGTACTACGTTTTGGATTCACTCGTACAATTTCTTGTAAATTTTATTCTGACTACTATAGCTTAGTTGGCTTACATAAAATTGAAATTCAACCCTGATTCAAAATACAACACGTAGTACTACTTGAATAGGTGCATTGCTAATACTACTGTTTTTTAAACCTATAAATTTATAAATCGGTAGAAAAGTTAGAACAGTCAGTTCGAAACACGAAATCGTGCTATTAGAGATAACAGAACAGCACTTCAGCTTCGGAAAAATCAGAAGTCGTTGACATGGTGGTGTTACGTCTTGAACGATAATGATGGAAGCGTTTGACGTAAAACTGACATTGACTTCTCTGTTGTATGATCTTCGGGCACAAGGGCTAAGGCATAGGGCAAACTTATTTGTTTGTAAAATAAACAATTATGCAATTCAATAAATAAAATCCTCTTCCATTAAAAAACTTGACTAAGAAATTGTATAAAATTTGCTGTTTATATTGCTCTTCATCAGAATTCATATTTATAGAATGCTTTGATTTATAGAACGTAGTACTACGTACTTCATTTTATTTGCATTTAAGCGTTATGTATATTCAAACTAAAATGTATTTAATATTTGTACAAAATTTTGTACGAAATTTTTATTGGGGATGAAACTTGTCAAAGAACGTACTACTACGTCTTTCATTTTGTTGACTTTTGTGGATTCCACACGTGCTGTCTAACATTTACTTCGAATTTCTACAAAATTGTATAGAAAAGTTTCATCGAAGATGCAATTTGTCAAAGAACGTACTACTACGTGCTTCATTTTGTTAACGTTTGTGTCTCACACCTGCTGCCTAAGGTCCACTTGATATTTCTACTAGATTTCATATAAAAATTTAATCAGAGTTAAAGTTCGTTAAAGAACGTAGTACTACGTTCTTCGTTTCATCAACCTTTTAACGTGCTACGTGTGTCAATACACATTTCCTGAATATCCCTACAAAATTTCCTATGGAATTTTCATGACAGGTGATACTTATTAAAGAACGTACTACTACGTGCTTTAACCATATTTAAAAAAAACAATGATTATGTAATAATAATTAATTATTAGTAAGATTCGTCAAACACATCAAAATTCTCCACGAAAGTTTGCCCCATCAGAAGTGACGTATTACTACGTGTCTCGTTTTGTAACGTCTGGTAGATAGCCTTATCACTTACGAAAGTGTTTATGGTATACCAAAAAGAATCGTACGTCCTACCTACGTTCTAGAATTCCCTTTCCCACGAACGTAGTACTACGTTCTCGATAATTTGCAATGTCAACCGAATTCATTTGATTCTCTTCTCATCTAAATGAATATCAACACCCCAAAAACACTCGATTATCTCGAAAAATTCCGTCGACTCGAACGTAGTACTACGTACGCGAAAGTTCTGAGATTTAATCGAACGCGAAATACTTATCGAACGAAATTCGCAAACTACGCATATCGTGGGCGAACGATACACCGATTGACGTAGCACTTCGTCAACGTAGCACTACGTCATCCATCGTGGGAGACGTTCGAGCGAGATACCGATCGCCGGAAGTGCTATTTCCGATTGCGGAAGCGTTCAGGTTTCGCGAATCAACGACGAAGATCTCTGGTTATTTTTCTTAAACGATTGTTTACTCCACCGGGAAATCAGTCATGGCGTTCACGCGTGATCGCCAAGTGGTAAACAAAATCTGTATCGCGACGAAGCTGTCCGCGAGATATACGGCCACATCTCCAATCGTCCTGCTTGCTATCTTAATATGGCCGCAATTAAAAATTTGTTTCACAATTAATTATCCGCAGACACTGTCTACGATGGACTGATTGTTGGTACATCGGAGAGCAGATTAAAATGGAGAACTTAGGGAATTGTAGAAAATTGTGAGAAATTACAGAGAATCGTAGGAAACTAGAGGAAATTAGGAAAGTAGGAGAAAGTAGGGAAATATAGAACCTGAGTAAATCTAGAATTTAGTGAGACTTCCATGGAATCTAGGGGAAACTTGTATTGTATCAAAAACCTAAACTAGTTTGTCCAAGTTAAAGTCAAGGAGTCTCTAGGGACCCTAGAGTCTGGTCAGCACCTAGCAACCATACATAGTTTAAAACCTAGGGAGAACCTAACCTAGAAGGTAGTCTATATCTTAGAGATAACCTAGTGTTCAGTAAGAATCTAGAGACTGGAGAGAACCTAGAAGCAGTTTAGAACCTAGGAACAACCTGTTGAAGTAGGTATTCTAGGGAGAATTTAGTGTTTAGTGAGCGCTTACTGTCTAAGAGCAATTGAAGAGAGAATGTAGACTCCAGAAGAAACTAGAAACTAGGGAGAATGTAATACTAGTAATCTAGATTGTGAGAAACCAGAACTTAGAGAGGATCTGAAACTAGTAATCTCGATTCTGAGAAACTAGATCCTAGGGAGAGCCTGAGACTAGTAACTTGGATCCTAGGAAACTAGGAATTTCGAGTTCAGTTTCTGGGAATCTAGAACTGAACCTGGAGCCTAAGAACCTAAAATCTAGGAGCTGGAGAAGCCTAGACCCTAGTAGCCTAAAAACCCTAGACCCTAGTAGTTTAAGAACACTAGACCCTAGTAGCCTAACAACCCTAGACTCTAATAGCTTAAAAACCCTAGGTCCTAGTAGCTTAAAAACCCTAGACCCTAGTAGCCTAAGAACCCTAGACCTTAGTAGCCTAAAAACCCTAAAACCTAGTAGCCTAAGAACCCTAGACTCTAATAGCCTAAGAACCCTAGGCCTTAGTAGCCTATAAACCCTAAAACCTAGTAGCCTAAAAACCCTAGAACCTAGCAGCCTAAGAACTCTAGACTCTAGTAGCTTAGAAATACTAGACCCTAGTAGCCTAAGAACCCTAAACCCTAGTACCCTAAGAACCCTAAGAACCTTAAGAACCCTAGACCCTAGTACCCTAAGAACCCTAGGAACTCTAGGAACCCTAGGAACCCTAGACCCTAATACCTTAAATACCCAGAAATCTAAAATTAGCCTAAAAACCTAGGAACCCAGCAGCTTACAAAAGTCGCACGTGTCGCGGCCATTTAGTGAGGGGCGAAAATAAAAATAGAAAATGGCTGGGCGATAATCGAGTTGAATAGATAATCGCACGCGTTATGCAACGATGGTAGACAGGCCCGATTATTTTTATTTGGCAGGTCATGGCCGTTTTCACCGACATCTCCAAGTTGTTGACGGAATTGCCGGGCAACTCTGGGCACCAAGGGAGCTCCTTCAGAGTGAGAGCCTCGACTGATGGCACTTTGAACGCTCTTCGACGACCCTCGCCTATTCCGCTCAAGAGGAGATTCAGCATCTCCGTACGGGGAACGACTCATTGAATCAATTGAATGTTAATTGTGATTGTTGTTTATAGTAATTTAATGAAATTTATTGTAAGTATCTGGTATTTTTAGTTTTAATGGGCTGAGATCAGTCTGAAGACCTCGAGGTACCTTGAAGAGTATACAAAATATACAGAGATTTATAAAATGAATGCCTACTATTCTGAATACTAACAAAATGGCGGCGCGTTGATGCCTACAGATTGACCTCATACTTGTACCATTATCTTGTTAAACATTCGTTACAGTTTTTGTGAAAAGTAAAATAATACAAAAGTCTTATAAGAATTTTTATTAACACCTCCAAGTAGAATTTTACAATAAAATTTTTTTACAAAAATTCTTACTGCGTAAACAGTTCAAATTCAACCATGTCTTATCGCGAACGCGAGAGCCTTTGGATTCTCGTCTTGAATGGCGGCTCTGCATCCAGCTACAGTGTTCGACGAACTTTTCCCAACTGTATTAAAAAATTCCCAACAATTAAAAAATAATTCACACGTCAGGATAAAATATTAGGCTACCTCTCAGTCTGGCTGCACGTTGCACTCCCATGTTCAGCTCCTTCAAGTTCGACGTGAGTTCCCTGTAACTCTTCATCCTGATTTCGTGTTCCCTTATTAAATCCGCGTTCACGTTCTTCAGCTGCACTAATCTTCTCCTCATGTCGTCCACATTCTCGAGAATCCTAGCATCTTCCAGTCTGATTATTATATTTTTTAATAACGTCGTCTCGTTTGCGGTCTCCGCCTGCAGTTTAGCGTCAATCTCCTTCAGTTCTACAAAAAAATTAAGAATTAATCTTCAAAATTTATTAAAAATCATTGCTAAGTTTTCATTTACCTCTGACGCGTTCCAGTGCGTCGACCAGCCTTTTCTCTTCGTCCGGGAACGAGACTTCAGAAGAAAGCTCTCTGAGACCCAGATACATAGCCAAAGATTGAATAACGTCACCCGCGAATGCGGAATCCTCTGTTTGAATGGTTATTTTTCCAGCGGAGTTGACCAGGAAACAGTGAACCTTGTCGTCCCTCATTCCACGAAGCCATAGCTCGATGCCTCCATTGTGTATGCCGTCTTCCTTCATTTCGAACTCTTCCGGTAGGATGAGGCTCTGGTTCAGCCAGAGGGCGATCCTTTGAGGCCTCTCTGCAAGCTGAAAATATCTTCTGCTATTTTGTACAATAATCGCTTCTGAATAAACACTTCTCTTCAACAAAATGATGTACAATTTCTTTCAACAACCATCTTAGTTTGCATCAAATAATTAAGTTTCGTAGAAGAAATAACAGGACATTTCTTCCAGCAGCAACCATCTTTTGTACTTTCAGTTTGCATAAAAAAAATTAAGTTACATAAAGAAACTAACAGGACATTTCTTCCAGCAGCAACCATCTTTAGTACTTTCAGTTTGCATAAAAAAAATTAAGTTACATAAAGAAACTAACAAGACATTTCTTCCAGCATGAACCATCTTCTGTATTTTCAGTTTGCATCAAATAATTAAGTTCCATAGAGGAACTAACAAGACATTTCTTCCAACAACCATCTTTTGTACTTTCACTTTGCATCAAATAATTAGATTCCACAGAAGTACCTCAGCAGTGACACTATTTTTAGCGAAGTCATCCGGAATCTGCGAAGGACGATCAATGACTTCGTACATACAGAATCTAGGCAGCTGACGGGTCATCTCAAACACCTGTTAAGAAGTAGCTGTGCAGTTAACCAAATTAAACATTTCTCTGTAATTTGATACCTGAAGAAGATCAGCTCCAGCGGGACCAACGCAGACCTTCACATGCATGTCCACAGGAGTATTCTTCGCAGGACGAAGCTCAATTTCAAGTTCCCCTCTGGGCTTACTAGGGTGAACAACCAGGGTCTCACCTTCGAAGACTCCTTCCGTGAAAACTATAGCGCAGTGAATCTGAAAGAGTCAGAATTAAGAAGAGTAAGAAGTAATCTTATTAGACTATCTACCAGAAGTCCAGGTCCGGATGCGAGCGAGACGCGGGCCGCACCCCTTGAGGTCATTAAACTGACGGCCAATTTTGTCCCGTGGTACATGTTTGGAACGGTCGAAGCTCTTTGTCTGAGTTCCATCTGCAGCATCTGTTTTCTAGCTAATAAATCTCGCATGGCTTCACCGGGTTCTGGAGTGTCCATCGTGGAGGCAGAACTGTAGCCTCGTACTGTAACGATGAAAACGTCGAATAGTGGATAATACGAGGGTGTTGCGAATAATATTTCACCTTCTCCGGTGGTGGAGACCACTACCAAGTCGGGCTTTCCGAGTCGCCTATAGTCGGCCTCCACGATTCCAGCCACACCGGCTGATAATTGAATTTTAAAAATTACTTCGCCACTGTCGGACAACCTGGCATCCACTTTTCCATTATTCCAGCCGGTTATTACTTCCGGAGTGCCGTCCCCATTCAAGTCGAAGCTGCGTGTAACCACCACCCTGTGTTTCGACTGAAAAATTCATTGAATCGAATATGGTCTCGTCTATTTTTATACGTTCGATAATTTCGAAGAACCGACCTTAACACGCCAGAGTCTCTGAGACATTTCGTAGACACCTAAAGTTCCATTTCCGACGGAATAAACGAATCTTCGATTAGGGAGGCCGGTTAAACTGGTGATGGGTGCTGTTTCCTTGGTCTCCCAGAGAACGTTGCTCTGCTTGTGCACCTTTATCTCAAAATCTACTGTACCAGTTATCAGCTGGTAACAAAATAATTTCAGTAAGAATAAAATATTAATTTGCTGAAAAAAGTTTCAGTTTGATTTTACCTCATTCTCATTATCCCCATTGAAATCAAACACAGCCAGGGAGCTAACCATACCTCCTACCACTGTCCAGAATACTTCTGTACCCTGTGAGTCCAAGATGGTTACCGAACAGTTTCCACCCACTATAGCCACATGATTTGAGAGCCAGCCCAGTCTTCCAATGATTATGCATTTAGCTCCATCAGACATCTAGCAGAAAAGATGATTGAGCATCCTCATCAAGGGTTCAGGATGATTCAGTACCTCTTTGTAGAAGATGTCTGAGTTGTCTTCAACGTGGAAGGCAAGAACATGAGTGACAGTTCCAATTAGAAGAATATCCCTTTCATCTTCACCAAGTCTGCCAGTACACAGTGCTGTAATCTGTTAGAAATATAATAAATGGTAATCTTGGACTAATTAAGGGTGTCACTTTACCTCGGTACCAATTTGGAGTTCAGCAAGCTCCCCACTCCATGATAATTTCCTGTCTGCCTGCTCATGATCATGGCCAGTTATTTGTGGTTGTCTATGAGGACTGTGCACCAAAATATTCCCGCCAAATGTGGCTGCTGCTAGGCAGGCATGGGAACCATCAAACTTCCCACAAGTGACAAGGCAAGGTTCCACGTGTTTTTCAATGTTCAGAGTAAAGGCTGCCATTTTTAGAGCAGCTTAGTTTGTATGTATTCTAATGCATAGTGCTAACAGGCTATGGCTTACTCATTGGGTGGTGGATTATTGATTACTGTTTCACCTGTGAACCTTACCTTCTGTATTAAACTATACATATTGATGCATAGTTACAGCTGTTTGTATTCAAGGAGAGACAAAGCATATGTTTTTGGGAAAATAACAAAAGGTTTTTACTTAAATCAAGTTTATTCAGAAGATGTAATTATGAATGTTACAATTGCAATTATGAAAGTACATTGTAACTTTATAAATAAACGGTCCACACATGAACACTCATCGAGCAATAATGCACATGAAGATGTAACAATATGGTCTCACTGTCTTTGGGCACTGCCTCCCCCTGCTCCTCCAGCTTCAGGATTTGTTGCAGATGACAGAACAACAAAGATCAATGCTGGTACAATGTACATCCACTGAAACAAAAATATAATAATGTACAATTTAAAGTGTCATATAAAAATAGAATCACAAATACCATTTGAATTAAAGAACTTACATATCTTGCAAGGAAAGATCTGTTATCTTTAGCTTCCCCTCTTTCCCTTGCTTCTCTCTCACGTTCAAGTTTCTGAATGTACGTAGCAGTGTCTGGAACTGGTCCACCATCAGGATATTTAACAATAACATTAGTTGTCCACATATTTGTGAATGGACTCTCGGTATTACAAGGACCTGGCGAGGAGAGGCTTACAACTATTGGTTCAGCTGCACTATCTAGCCAAACTGTTATTACATCTTCTAGATCAGAACCAAGAAGATAACACTGAAAAAAGAAACGCGGATATAAATGTTTATAGGATATAAGTAACTGCAATGATGAGAGAAGTATAATTACCGCAGGTACAGAAGTTAAAAATGTTATTTCATTTCCTGAAGAAGTACGGGCTACTGCTTTAAGCCTGTATTTGCCATCATTTTTGGCAAGATTTTTCAATTCAGTTATGTGGGTTTGCAGTAACCCATTTTGTCCAATGACAGATGCACCACTGCGGACACTGGATATGGTTACATTTCCACGCTCTATAAAAATGGGCTCTGGTTCATCATTAAATGCGTGCCATAGTCTTAGCTGTAGCCATCCATCATAGTCTAATTCGCTCTGAAATGTTATCGAAGTTTGTTACGTGGCATATTGTAGACTGCTCAAACTTATGGTTATACTAACCCCATGAATCAATGATGACAGGCTAAGTAACAAACTTATACAGAAGTATGATATATACATTATTAAAATTATCTATTTTTTACAGTGTATAAACAGAATTAAATTGATCTCATTTTATAACATTAATCTTCTAATATTTATTTATTAATAGTAATTCAACATGTATGTTTCCGCACTGCGGTATAAACGATTTTAACAGCAACAACGTTGACATTTAGTCCTTATCATTTGTACTCTCATACGGCTATCAATTAAATTTATTTAATTTAATGCTAAATTTATAGTATTATCAAATTTTATTTAATTTATTAAAAAAATATCGGTTGTCAAAGTTGAGCAGTTTAGAAATGATGCATCAACTTTTTGTAACTTTCTTGTGGTTTTATTGGCAATAGTTAGGGATAATTTTTGATCAGTCCTACCAATACATACATTATACAGCATACAGTGCGGACACTCGAACAAAATATTGTATTCTAGGATCTTCTTGGGCGTTCCCAAATTCTTTGGAAATGCAAAAACTTTTTTGGTTGTTACATATATTAAAATATTCTAATATTTGGAGTATTATGACATTCATATTTTATTCATAATTTTCGCAAATAATCAATGATACTTATTGGATAATGCAGTAGCTATAGTACATTATTTATAACTCTTGGAGACGCTTCCATGGCGCCAATGTCTACACCAGCGCCACCATATTGCCGATTATATTGCTACTGTAGAAGGTTGACTGAAGTATCAGTAGTAATGATACTTCAAATTCGTAAACCGAATAGCTACGAAACTAATTCTGAATTAAAGTACTACATAGTGTCCCAAGAATTGTGATTTCAGTCGTCGAAACCTTCTGTAACAAATTGTGCCGTACATAGGATAAGTGATACATATCAATGTATATTTGTATACTCCGATTACAATCAAGCAACGCGCGTTTTAGCATTTGAATTCCTCAACAACAGCAGCATCGTAATTTAACATAGTAAGTTCAATTGATGTTATTTTAATTGTTTTTCTGAAACTGTTTTGTTTGGATATACTCAGCCAATAAATAGTAATGACTTAAGAAATATATTGATACATTCTTTAATTACTATTTAATTTTCATGTTTTTAATAATTGTTGTTACAGATGGATGATAAGGATCCAACTACTGTCATCAAAATGATAAAGGATTTGAGATCAGGTTCAGAAGCCTATCGTAAAAGCAGTAGTAGTGGTGTATCATTACGGCTCTCAGGAACTGCATTTACATCTCCTTTGTTCAGTGAACAAGAGGAATGTATTATTTCACCCAAAAGACGAAGACTTGATGATTCAGATAGTTCTATTTCAAATAAGAGTCAGACAGAGACTGTTCCAGGTAGTCCATGGGAATGGAGAAGATTAAAGGGAGAAGTAAACATTTTTTGACTAACACCATACATGAATTTATAGAAATTCTATACATTAGGAAAATTCTGTGTGTTTTGTTAGGTTGTATCTTTAAAAACGAGGCTTTCTCATCAAGAGGCAACAGTGCAACAACTTCACAAGATACGTAGGCAAATGGAAGAGGTGTTTGAAAAGCAGAAAAGTGGTTTAGAGATACAGATAGAAGAAGACAAACAAACTATCAAACAGTTAGAAGTGAGGCTAGATATTGCTCGTAGAACAATTCAAGATGCACGCACTGCACAAGCTGCTGCGGAAAAGGAATTACACCAGGTAAATAAACTGTGCTCAAACATTTACATTTTAATGTCTACAGAATTGTATATATAATGGAATTTGTAGGTGAAGACAAATTTGGAGCAAAAGAACCTCACACTAATGAATGAGAATGCAAAACTATTAGATGAGCTTAAAAATGTTCCTACACAAGAAACCCTGCCAAAATCTACAGATGGAGAAGAAATTTCACAAAGTCAGCAACAGCTTGAGGTAGCACAAAAACGAATAACACAGTTAGAGGAAAAACTGAGAGAATATCAAACTAAACAGCAAGTATTGGAACTGCAAAATGTGGAACTTCAAAATATGAAAATAAAAATAGAGAAACTAGAATCAGAAAGAGCATCCTGGGAAGAAGGAAAATTATTGCTTGCCAAAGCAGCGAAAGCAAATGAGCTTGAGAAAGAACTCACAGTTGCGAAAGAAACTATTGCCAATTTAAGAGAATCTGTCAGAGGAAAATTATTACTAGAAGAACAAATGGCTAATGTAATGAAGAGGTATTGTTTCTGAAATCGCTTTTACAATTCACGTAGCCATTACTTCATGATAAATATATTTGTCCTTTTACAGGTTAGAGCATACAGAGAAAGTGGAACAGCAAGTTACTGTGTTGGAAGCCAAAAAAGCGGAACTTACATTACGTCTGGCCGAATACGAGTCTATTGGTATCACCGGTGGACCGTCGGTCTTGAAACGTGAATTGAACAGACTACAGCAAGCCGAATTAGTTTTGAAAGCAGAAGAAGGACAACTTAGATCAAAGTTGGACGCTGCATTGAGAGAATCGCAGAATCTATCAAAAAAATACGAGGACGCTAAGAAATTGGCCACAGACGTAACAGTGTCCAAAGAAAAATTAAACAAGTTGGCGAGCAGATTACAGAAGAAGATGATCCTCGTGACGAGAGAAAGGGACAGTTACAGACAGCAGTTAGATTTATACGAAAAAGAGATGACCATAGATAGCAATAACGCCATAACCGAAAGAATTCCTGCACTGGAACGTACAATAGATGCTTACCGGTAATTATAAGACCTCAGTTTAAGTATTTAGTATCAACTGCAATGCTAAAGAGATTTATTTCCCAGGGAGTTAGTTACCAAATTAGAGTCGGATCTTCAAGCAGCCGAGGGTTATAGTCAAGTGGATGAGTGCAATAAATTGAAGGAGGAAGTCGAGCGACTGAAGGGCGAATTGGAGCATCGTGCACTAAAAGGTGATTTTAATTGCAACGCTAGGATACTGCACTATTCCATGAATCCTGCTGCTATCGCGGAACAGCAGGCGGAGGAAAAGCAGAAAGCATTACTGCGTGAACTGGAAGAACTGAGAGCTAAAGTGGCGCAGGGAGGAACCAACGCTACGACATCTTCTCTACAGGCACAAGGTAAGGGTTTTATATTATATGGAATGGTGATGAAACCAAGTGCTCATTGGAGAGTTTGTGGAGTACTGTAGCAGACTCTAGTTATGTTTGTTGAGCGAGTTACCTTTGGGCATTTGGGGATTTGAGAAGTTGGAAGCTTGCAAACTTGAAATTGACAAATCAAAAAGTTTTGAAACACGGAAGAACCTCTGTTTATCCTTATGAACTTTTGTCAATCTGAAGACTGATACTACCTTAAATTTCTCACTCAACATAATAATCTTCATGCAACTGTTTTTTATAGAAATAGCGGAACTTAAGCAAACTCACGAGATCAAAATAGCTCGTTTGAAGGAGGCTTTTAAGGCATCGTCGCAGGAGTATCGACAAGCTTGTTACCAGCTATTCGGTTGGAGAGTAGACAGAACGAAGGAAGGTCGATATAAATTATTCAGTCAGTATGCGGAATCACCTGACGACTATCTGTTCTTCCAAATCAGTGGGGATGGAGTGGATCTCCTGGAAACCGCGTTCTCAGCGACACTCGAGTCATTGATGGAACAACACTTGCATCGACAGCACAGCGTGCCCATGTTTCTAAACGCTGTACAAACAGACTTATTCAATCAGCAGACTATGACTAATGTTATGAGTTGATCTTCCTAGCTGCTAAAAGAATTAAATCTTCAAATATGGAATGAAAATATGAAGATCAAGGAATTATAATCATTGTCAGCTATAAAATTGGGTTTATTCTCCATGTTATTTTAAATGAATTTTTTCATAAAACTTAGTTCTTGAAACGAGTGCTCTGTGAATAAAATGAATACTTCTTGATTAAAAATCATGTGGCAACCTGGCGTTTTTATTGTATGAATGCAGGATCAAAGTAGAGATAAGGCTGGAACTTTGTATGTTGCTTCCTTTGGTTAAGAGTGAGTCTTCAGAAATTTTAAAACTCAGGAATTTAGGGAGAAACGTAAAAACATGTCTCTGAATATGAAAGACACAATATATTCCTCTACGGTTTAATTAAAGGAAGCTGTACTCATATGACTAATAGCAGTTCATATAACATGAAGTTGCTTGCATTAATGTGATGTTTTAGAAAGTAATCTACATTTTATTTCTTTAAAATTATACTTCGAATGTGGCAAAATATTTACACGGTACAATAATTTACGACTAATCAATTTTTATTCGGTCCAGTTGGAAAAGATGGTTACGTCGTTTGAACTTTTAAATAAAGTATTTCCGACATGATACAAAGTTTTGAATTTAATTTATAATACCTGTATTTAAAAGGTGTAGGAGAATAACTGGTGCGATTCTTTACACATTCACAAGTATTTTCAAGCTTAATTCTTACAATATGCGCGCGCTTTTTGCAAACACCGTTGGCGCCATCCAACGGTGAACTACGACATCAAAATGTAATTTTTTATTTTTAACGTTTTTAACTAATAATTATCGTATTATTTTAGTTCTGTTTACATAATAAAATATTGTATACGTATTAGAAAAGCGTGGAAGTATTTAATTTTACAGAAAAATTAAATTTTCTGGTAGACTAATACCACAGCCCACCGCCGAGTGGCGCCATTGGTACTGTCTCAAAAGCGCGCGCAATTTAAACTGGTCAAACTTAAAGAATTAATTCTTTTACTATTTTTAGTCAAACTAAAATATTAATTTTGCAATAGTCCAATATTTTTTGATACTGTTAATTTAATTCTAATTTACTTTAATTTTAATGTACTTCTCTTTAGCTCTACGTAGTTTTAATTAATGCAAGTGCAACCAGTTAATTTTAGCGTCAAGATGCATTTAAATTAAAGGACACAAGATATTCTCCATTCCGAATTCTTCACCTCAAAATTATACGCGACAGGATTTCCTAGCTATTAAAGTAATTAAGTTATGAACGAAGAAGGCAGACTACGAACACGTCAGTCCATCTCAAGAACGGTCTCGCCTAAGCATTGATAAACGACGTCATAATGGAACGGGCGCGAAACCAAGGAAGAGGAATTCCTGCTCGAGGAACAGGAGAATCGTTCATCTCAATTATGTGGCAGTCTCACCAGCAGTCTTTCCAATTCTTATCGCACGAGAAAAGCCATGACAATAGAACGTTGCGGATGGAGAGTCCCGTGGAGCCTTTCCTGCTTCCCGGGGGATGCGTTCATGGTTCTCGGTGACCCCCGTATCCGAGGGGATTCCCGTGGAACGATTCCAATTGCATTGTCCGCCAAGGGGTGGTAATTCTTCATTAGCGTCTGAGTCATCTCAAGAACCCGTGGGACGCCCACATATGTCTACTTTCTTAGATACACCTACACTCATTAACTTATACAGAGTATAAGTTAATACTAACTGAGTAAGTTCAAAATAAGGTACCTAAATTTTCTAGTAAATATAACATTTTCAGACTGGCAAATTTAAAATTAAATATTTTTGTGGTCACAAATCTAAAATTTCCAGACTTGCAAATTTAAAGATATTTAATTTTAAATTTGCTAGTCTAAAATTTCCAAATTTGCAAATTTGGAAGAACAAAATTTCTGTGGTCACAAATATAAAATTTCCAAACTTGCAAGTTTAAAGATATTTAATTTGAAATTTGCAAGTCTAAAATTTCCAAACTTGCAAATTTAAAGATATTTAATTCTAAATTTACTAGTCTAAAATTTCCAAATTTGCACATTTGGAAGAACAAAATTTCTGTGGACACAAATATAAAATTTCCAAACTTGCAAATTTAAAGATATTTAATTTTAAATTTGCTAGTCTAAAATTTCCAAATTTGCACATTTGGAAGAACAAAATTTCTGTGGTCACAAATATAAAATTTCCAAACTTGCAAGTTTAAAGATATTTAATTTTAAATTTGCTAGTCTAAAATTTTCAAATTTGCAAATTTGGAAGAACAAAATTTCTGTGGACCCAAATCTAAAATTTCCAAACTTGCAAATTTAAAATAAAAAATTTCTGAATTTTTAAATCAGACATATTGATGAATTATTAATTAATTGAATTAACCCTTGGAAGGGTGAATGCAAATATTTGAAGTTTACCGTAAAGAAAATGGAGTATATTTTATTACGAACGCTATTGATTGTGATTAGCATAAGGAGGTCGGTTGATCCGTAAAATTGTCGAAAGTTGTAGAGAAAAAGTTTACTATAATCTCGCGATAATATCGCGTTTAACGACCAAATGTGCAGAAAGATATTCCGAAACAGCTATTAAGGTTAAACAAGCGGGTACAGTTTTTTTCTTCCGAAGTTATTCCAGACGGTAGTTTTTAACGATATAAGATTTTTCTCGCGATACTCGGACATAATCACAGAAGTTGCCTTGTTAAATAATTCTCAACTTATATATTTTATAACATTATCGCGACTTCTGCCCCGTAAGGGCAGTTTCCATAATTCACCGTAACTTTGTTTATTCATTGATCGAAATATCGTCTCGTTTTATATGATATTCGAAGTTCGAAAATAAACGAGGGTGCGCTTTAAGCGATTCGAGCATGCGTTTCAATTTCCCTTCGAAATGTCGACGAAGAAATTGATAAAAATAGGAAAACCTGAATGGCTCGCGGCGTTTACATTTCGTGCTTCCATGTTGTACAATTTCCCCTTTGCTTTCGTATTGTTGAGGTTCTCGAGCGTTTAATGAAAACCGACGACTTAATACGGAAAGGGGTTGAATTTTCTCCCTTGCAACTTTGTAGATTATTTGAGAAGCAGCGGATAGGATTACGGAACTTCTCGGTTACTCTATTCGAACTGACGGCCTAACAAAATCCTTCACGTCCAGGTACAACTTTACTAGCATAATTCGCTGAAGAACAAAATGCTATTCCCGCGAAACAAATTTAAATATTCAGATGCATCAATCGCGTTCAATTTACCGCGATCTGGATTTCTACGGAATATTTTCTCCGGAATTCTATTTTATTTCTTCGAAATACGTTACACGACTTGTATTCTGGTTATCTCATATTTCTTGTTTATATACAATTTTTTTTATTGTAATAAAAATATAGGTATTTTTATATAGAATGTTTAATGAAATAAAAATTGATAGACATTAATTTGCCTGAATTTTCGTTTCAATTAAAACTTAACGCTTTCCTCTGTCCGCCATATTGGATGACGCTTCACTTTCTGTACGAGTTTCAATTTCAAACTCGTATCAACTACTTGGGACTGCGAATAATAAATACAACTATTGTGAAAATACTCGGTGAGGTTAAAATTAAAAACTGTCAGCTTCAATGTAAAAGTTGAGTTAAATTTTTATCTCATATAACTCTTCATCTAAAAATGCGTCGCATTGGACAACTGCTAAATTAAGAAATTAGTAATACAATCAAAACTAAAAGACATCCATTCCTCACCTTAAATATTGCTAAAAAGTTAATGAATCTAAAAAATTGAGAATAAACCAAAATGTAAGAATATTACCTCAAAATTGAAGCAGTTTCCAAATGTTGCAGGAGGTCGGACATTTTGTCTTTGACGCACGAAAGCGTATAAAGTCGAATAGTAGGAGGTACGTGCGAGAAACTGGACGACCAAAAGCATTTTCGTGGGTCGGTTGTGCACGTTGGCTGACGACAGGAACTCGATATAACGACGCCAGCTGCGAAGGGACTCGAGTCGACGGCAACTCCCGCCCCGAAACTCCATTATCCTTAATTATAATCGCGTTTAATCGCAAACTCATCCAGGCTCCCTTCCATATGTGCTCGTCGCGGCGCCTTAACTTCACCACGTCGAACCGCCACCCTCGTTCAACCACGGTTATCAATCTGGAATCAACCCTGCCCGTTTTCCGCCGCAGACCTATACCTCTGCTTAGAAAATCTTCTTTGTACCTTTCTTGCTAACATTGTTAAACCATTAGGTCGGTGAGGTAGAATATCTCGTTAAGGGCTGCTTTTTTTGGTTGGTGGTTAATTTTACTTGTTTATTGCTTTGGGGAATTATGCCATGACAAGGAATTGTGATTACTGACACGAGGTTAGCTTTTTAAATTTAAGGAAAACCATCTATTAAAACATGTTATCTGAAAATAGTATACCTCCTCTATAAAACACAACAATCATTATTGTGAGATAGAACGAATAGATTTACAGAACGTTACTCTAACACTGGTTAAAGTTATGGCGATTTGTACGTTCATCACTAGACGGCGCATGAGACTTGACTTTCTCGCTAGTACTCAAGGAGCCCTTCAACAGTATGTCGGAAAAGTAACGGAACTTAAATTTAAGGAAAACTAGCGCCATCTATTAAAACATGTTATCTGAAAACAGTATACCCTACAAAACACAACAATCATTGGAATCGAGCAACGAATTGTAAACTTATAGCGTTTAATGCGACAGAACCTTCCGTCACCGTGTCACAAAATCACGGGCAAGCGCAACAAATTGCTCGCGTTGAATATTGCGAGATCTTATCAAAACAGCCGGACGAAACTGTACATTCCTGGAATCAATTGTAACTAGTGATGGGACTTGGTGCTTCAAGTATGAACCTCGAACAAAGCGCCAAAGTGCTACGTGGAAATCTCCAGGCTCTCCAAAATAAAAAAATTGCGATTCCAGAAGTCCCTCGAGAAGACAATGTTAATTTGCTTTTACGATTCTGAAGGAATTATACTTCGGGAACTCGTTCCACAGGGACAAAATGTTAATGGCGAATATTATCTGGGTTATGGAACATTTGTGGAAGATCGTTCGTGAGGCCCGAATATCGAACGGAAAGTTGGTTTCTGTTGCATGACGTACCATGTCACAGAACTTGTTCGTGAATTTTTGACGAAAAAACAAGTCTATATGCTTCAACATCCTCCAAATTATTGAATATAAGTACGTATACTGATTATAATTACTGGAATGAAGAAGAACGAAAAATTAGATTCAGTCTACTGTAAGACGTAAAACACGAAATCTTAGGCGCTCGAAGCGCGTGAATATTTGAACCGAAGGAACCTCGCGGCTCCGTTTTGTCGTTCTTGAGACAAGACCGGTCTCTTATATCCGGCGGGCTGGTGAAATTTTTAGTACCAGACCGTCGGATTGTTTTCCTATTGCTTCATCCTTGCTGAAGATACCTCGCACAGCCACTGTAAAAATGGGAACACGATGAAACTTGGAAACTGGATTAGGATTGGACAATCCACTTCGACGAAATTTACGCTTCGTATTCCCATCTTGTGTGCTCGTAAAAACCTTCCTTTGCGCAATCTCGAGATATCCTGCTAAATTACCTGGGATTTTATTTGGTAATTTTGTCACTTTGTAATTTGGGGATTTCGGGATTTGGTCATTTGGAGGTGTGGACATTTGGAAATTTGGGGATTTAGGGGTTTGTAGGTTAGGTTAGGTTAGGTTAGAAAATTGTAGAATTGCAGAATTGAAGAATTGAAGAATTGAAGAATTGAAGAATGGAAGAATTGAAGAATTGAAGAATTGAAAAATGGAAGAATTGAAAAATGGAAGAATTGAAAAATTGAAAAATTGAAAAATTGAATAATTGAAAAATTGAAAAATTGAAAAATTGAAGAACTGAAAAATTGAAAGTATAAATTAATAAAAATAAAAAATCTATATTTTCTGTCATAAAACATTTCAAGTTGAATTTTCCAAAACTTTTCTAAACACTAAAAAATGTAAAGTAGTTTTTAGAACCAGTACATGTGTTGACAGGTACAGATAAATTGTACTTATATGCGACGAGCAGAAAATTTGTCGCAGGTGGAAGTTACTCAACCATCAAAGCAGTAAGGTGATATTGATCGATTGATTGATTGATTGCCATGGCTACAAGTTCGATTGGACCAGTTTCGGAAATATTTCGACAGCTGGGTAATCCGATCAACCGTATCTGACGTGTTCTCCATAATGCGGAGGTTCAGATTAGATTTTCTAATTATCTTGTTTGCCGTCTGTGTTGTTACAGCACTCACAGTTGGGATTCGAGGATACTATTTCCAGCTTTCTGATCAATACGAATGTTTTCGAAAGTAATTTCCGACATATTCCATATTAAATTCTCGGTTCATACCACGCACAATTTCTCTATTCATTAAAACTTCTAGATGGAGCTCGAAAAAACGATTGCGAACTCAAATATCTCGTTCTACGAAAAATAACAAATCACGAATGAAAATTAAGATACTGTTATCTTAACTATCCCCGTGTATTTTATGCAGAAGTTGTTCGATTAAAAAATAGTCTACAAAAAGTTAATTGAGAAACCAACATCCCTCTGCGCCGTTAAACTGTCCGTACACCCATTTTTTATGACCGAAATTGCCGAAGATAATATTTAACATTCTACTTTGTGCGATACTTTAATTAAAAATGAGGCGTTTTATTGTACATAAAAAAAAGTACAGATGTAACAGGAAAGAAGTTGTAACTTTCAAAAATTGTAGTCTCACGTTGAATGCTTCTGCAAACGGGGTCTTGGATTTGTTCAAGCAAGAACGCCGCGAGCATCGACGCGGAGGGTATTGAATTTTTCACAGGATTGTTAATTATTCTGCAAAGTTTTCGCGGTACAAAGGGGCTGCTCGATTGGTCACGAGGAAAATTAGTTCCTCGGGTCTCTTTGGCAGACAAGTTTTCGATGAGAAGCTCACTTCTAGAACGGTTGGAGAACCGACTACTCTATCAACATTCTCGAACTTCTAGAAACATATTGCAACATTTTTCTTTTTATAAGAATTTTATTTTTATGATTCTGGAGGTAGAAGCTCGCAAGTTTCTTCATTTCTAAATTACTAAATTTTCAATTTTTCAATTTTTCAGTTCTTTAATTTTTCTATTTTTTAGTTCTTCAATTCTTCTATTTTCTAGTTCTTCAATTTTTCAATTCTTCAATTCTTCAATTTTTCAATTTTTCAATTTTTCAATTTTGCAAGTTTTCAATTTTTCTATTTTTTAGTTCTTCAATTCTTCAATTCTTCGATTCTTCGATTCTTCAATTCTTCAATTCTTCAATTCTTCAATTCTTCAATTCTTCAATTCTTCAATTCTTCAATTCCTCAATTTCTCAATTTTTTAACTCTTCAATTCTTCAATTTTTCAATTCTTTCATTTTCCAACTTCACCTTTTCCTGTCAATTTTGCAGTTTTTCAACTTTTTCCCAATTTTGCAGATTTCCAAATAATTCGTTAACAAGGATTATACTCCAAAGTGAATCTACTATGATGCACATTAATCAAAGATACTATCACTCCCCTTATAAAGAAATTCTACAAGTGACACAATTAGGAGTAAAACAGAGAGGGTTGGTTTTAGTGCCCCCAAACTTGAAATACAATATCACAAAAAGCAACCCTTAACTTCCGAAAACAAATAAGAAAAGATTCCACTCGAAAGTGAATCCACAAAGATTTACGTTTATCGAAAAGCCCTCACGAAGAAATTCTATAAGTACTAGAGTCGAAGTAGAAAAGAGAGGGTTGATTTTAACGTCACCCTCGCTGTGTTTATATTTAATGGCTATCCTGAATCCGGACGTGGCGCACCCCGGTCTAGCCCCTCTTCGTTCATCCCCTGTTTCTCCCCTTTTCGATGATCCGACCCGTGAAAACCATATCGACTCGGCTGATCTTCAACGTTCGGGGGATTAATTTTTATCCTCGCAGCCCAATGGCGTACTTAATTTGCCGTGAATCGACACGGGAAGCTTCTGTCACCCCCTCCGTGCTTTCAGAAGTCAACGAGTCACAAGTCGCAAAGGTTATTCGATCTGTTCCGTGAAATTGCCGTTCAACGTGGCTCTTCACTTTTTCCCGAACAATTTTCCTGACTTTGCTACAGCTGCCTTCTTTCCTCCGCCACCCTTTTTTTTTTTCTCCCCCGGCACCATTTTATTTTAACGCGTTCGACGTCGATCGTTCCACGGTTTTATCGACGAAAGCCGATTGTTTCAAGCTTCTAATTGGCTACCCTTGCTTTTCTTTCCAGATTTTTACCCTTACATAAAATGTACTCGTTTATTTATCAGCCTCTTGTAAATTTTACGGAAAATCCTTAGCCGATTAATCGCTGGAACACCGGTTTTAATGGGGGATTCGACGGGTTTTAGGAATATTAATGAAAATTAGAACGCTTTGAATATTTAACGTTTGATTACTTGGCTTCTTAGATCGCCATGAATTTTAATTTAGCCAAACGATGAAAAACTGCTGGGAGAAAAGACGACCTGGGAGCTTTTTCGCGATGCGTTAAATTAACGCCTCTTCGTAGGGCCATATAGCGAGACACGTCCCTTCTAATATTACTCATTTATCAAACACAATATGTCAATGGAAAATTCTCGAAGACACAACCATTGTTTAGCAAAGAAATAGAATTTCATTTCTGAAGAATTTGCATCGTCTAAGGGCCATATAGCGAGACACCCTTAAACCTGATATTTTCCATTCTACTGTCATGTTCATTGACCATGCTATTGACACGAAAAATATTGATATGACCTTCATTGTCATGAAGAATGTGCATCATGCATCTGAGGCCATATAATGAGACGCCCTCATACTTTGTATTTCCGTTCTACTTCCTCGTTTATTGACCGCGATACTGACACGAAGTAACAATATTGATACCTTTATTGATATGAACAACGTACATCATCTATATGAGGCCATATAACGAGACTCGTCCCTTCTAATTTTACTCATTTATCAAACACAATATGTCAATGAAAAATTCTCGAAGACAACATTGTTTAGCAAAGAAATAGAATTTCATTTCTGAAGAATTTGCATCGTCTAAGGGCCATATAGCGAGACACCCTTAAACTTAACATTTTCCATTCTACTCTCATGTTCATTGACCATGCTATTGACACGAAAAATATTGATATGACCTTCATTAATATGAAGAACGTACATCATCCAAATGAGGCCATATAGCGAGACACCCCCATATTTTTGTATTTCCATCCTACTCCCCCGTTTCTTAACCACGATATCGACACCTACAGACGAAAATTCGCTAAGGAAAAAATCACAAGCACCGTTTAGCAGAGAGATAGAATTTTATTTCGGTAGAATGTGCTATTTACCGAGAGTGTCGCATCTTTTTCCAGCCAATTCCGTCGATTTCTGCGCGACTTAAGCACCGTGGAATTCGTGGTTCTTGATTTTTCTGATTCCACTCGCGTCGTGAAAATTTTCGCCCGCAAACGGTCGCGTTCTCTGCTCCCGGAATTTTCCAGCGGCTTATTTAAGCGGCGCTTTCGCGTGTCCCGTGTTTGCCGAGTTCACGGCTGAACGTTCGTGGTTATTCCGACGAAAGTGTTGTACACTGCGTCGAATATGCACGCGCGCGCCCACACATACGTGAGCACGTGCTAATAATAATTTGTAGCGATTGCGCGAAAAGAAGGAAGCTGTGCTAGCGTTTCCGCTTCCGACCCCTTTGAACCCAACGCGTTGGAACGCGAGGCCGACGAGGCGCGAATAAAATTTAATTGTTGCGAATGTGGACGCAGCTGTTGGAAAAATATTGGAACCTCGTTTCGCGACAACTTTTCGGAAAATTACTTTTTGGACTACGCTTCCTTTCTTCGGTTAATTACGGAACCTCGATTATTGAAAAGTTTCGAGATGGCTTTTTGTACGGAACTCGTGTGCGGTTATTGATAGTACTATAATGGGATTCATGTACAGTTAAATCCCTAGATTCTCTAATTACCAAATTGTTGAATCCTTAAATTTCATAAGTACCAGATTCTCAAGTTAATAAAGTCCCCAACTACCAAATTCCCAGATTTCAGAATCTTTAGATTCCCAAATCTCTAGATAACAAAATCCCCAGATAGCAAAATCCCTAGATTCCCAAATCCCTAGATTCGAAAATCTCCAAATACCAAAGTCCCCAGATTTCCAAATCCCCAGATACCAACACCTCTAGATTTTCAAATCCACAGATACCAAAATCCCCAGATAGCAAAATCCCTACATTCCTAAATCCTCAGAAACCAAAATCCCTAGATTCCCAAGTCCTCAGATGCCAAAATCCCTAGATTCCGAAATCCCAAGACACCAAAACCCCTAGTTTCCCAAATCCCTAAATTCGAAAATCCCCAAATTCCCAAATCCCCAGATACCAAAATCCCCAAATTCCCAAATCCCCAGATACCAAAATCCCTAAATTCCCAAATCCCCAGATAGCGAAATCCCCAGATTCCCAAATTTCCAAATACCAAAATCCCTAGATTCCCAAATTCCCAAATACCAAAATCCCTAGATTCCCATTTCTCCAGATATCAAAATCCCTAAATTCCCCAAATCCCAGATAGCGAAATCCCCAGATTCCCAAATCCCCAGATTCCCAAATCCCCAGATACCAAAATCTCTAAATTCCCAAATCCCCAGATAGCGAAATCCCCAGATTCCCAAATTCCCAAATACCAAAATCCCTAGATTACCAAATTCCCAAATACCAAAATCCCTAGATTCCCATTTCTCCAGATATCAAAATATCTAGATTCCCAAATTCCCAAATCTTCAGATGTAAAAATCCCCAGATTCCCAAATCCCCAAATTCCCAAATCCCCAGATCCCCAAATTCACACGTAAATTTCCCTAGGACCCCGAACCGACATAACGTAATAAACGATTAATCCTCCGAACCGTAAAATCAGCATACAATTATTTTTGCACCGGTAAATGGTCCAACAAACATACGAATCGTCCTGCTTACATAATTTCGTTGCTTCGCAATAAGAACAAACGGCCCTCTAATGAATGTTGATTCAACGTTTAAATATAAAATTACTGTGAACAGAGGTACAGAAACGATAACGGGCGTACATTACAAAAAACTCGTGCGGGTAAAACAACAATGTGACTTCTGCAGGAGTACAATCGAAGTGTGGTTAACGGTACAATAGGGGTGGGTCGAACGAAATTCAATTAAAAGAATCGTCGATGCGTGTCGCTATATTATCGATCTTCTAATTGCGTCGTTTTAACGCGGCTCCCGGTTAAAACTGGCGCATTAATGTCGCTGTAATTCAATTAATTAACCGCAGCCATTACACGCGTACCGGAGAGTGTGTCAAACGTTCCTCGCGCGAAAACCTTCTTGCACCCCCGCCGTTTCCCAACGATTATTTCGCCAACTCGTGTACCCGGCGAATAAATACCGAAATTAAACGGCGAGGAACACGGCGAAAAAAAAGAGGGAAAATTGGGAACGGAAAATGCGCACGGCGGGAGAAATTTTAGAAAGAGACGTGAACGAGCGTTGAGTGGTCCCGTATGACCCGCTCACATTTTAATGAGCTTTTGCGCGTTAATAGTTCGTATCGCCGAGCGCTAGAATGCCACGCGGTATATGGTCAAGTAAGCTTTATGTCAAATTAGTGGCGTCATTTCAACGTTTAAATGAAAAAACTTTTAACTATACGTGAATTATGTTTGGGGTATTAGAAATTATTGTACAGAAATTTTGGGGATGAGGAAATTTGTACTGGGGAGTTTACCTCTTACTATATTGCCAATTTCAAGAATCTACAAACGAAATCCCATCTGAGGCCAACAAATTTTTGATAACTATACGTGAATTATGTTTGAGATATTAGGAATTATTCTACAGAAATTTTGTGTGATGAGTTAAATCATACTGGGGAATTTACCTCTTACTATATTGCCAATTTCAAGAATCTACAAACGAAATCCCATCTGAAGCAAACAAATTTTGGTAACTATACGTAAATTATGTTTGAGGTATTAAGAATTATTGTACAGAAATTTTGTGTGACGAGTAAATTCATGCTGTTAAATTTACCTCTTACTATATTGCCAATTCCAAGAATCTACAAACGAACCGTCTGTGGCCATATAATGAGAGTACCACAACAATAATACCAACTAGAATTACTAGAATTACTAAAAGGATAAAAATACCATAATTGTACCATAATAATATCTGTAATACAATAATCAATAATCAATACCATTGGTACATTATCCTTCATAGTTAACGTGAAGGGATTATGTTGTTATAATCGTAGCCAAATTGAAACATGACTGATGAACCGAAAAGTTGACAAGACATTGACTAATAGACGTTAACTTGCCAAACACGCCTTTATCTATTTATCTACATCATAATACTGACATAATCAAATACCGATGGCAACCCATGAGTTGTCGCATGAAGAGGTGTTTAGAACAGCGGCAGTTTACATAGTCAACCGAATAATACTAAATTGATATAATATTTTAACTTTCTCCATCTGTTTCAGTATTGCAGCAGTGATTAGTTCTGACCGACGCGAATAAATCATGAGGCAAGGGTACCGATGCCAACCCACGAGTTGGCGCGTGAGGCTGACGTGTTTAGAAGAGCCACGGCAGCTTACATAGTCAACCGAATAATACTAAATTGATATAATATTTTAACTTTCTCCATCTGTTTTAGTATTGCAGCAGTGATTAGTTCTGACCGACGCGAATAAATCATGAGGCAAGGGTACCGATGCCAACCCACGAGTTGGCGCGTGAGTTGACGTGTTTAGAAGAGCTGCAATTGGTCGGAATAGAAAAATGGACGCCACACGTATTTTCGGCGGTGCAATTGGCTCGCGGTCGGTACATTAGGCCAAAAACAATGACAGAGATAGTGTAGTTCAGCAGATGTTATTATTTTTATTTAAAATGTAACTGGAAGTGTCTTTTACTTTGGGTCAACATGTGCATTTGACTATGTCAATATTACAACACATATTCGTACATACATATTTGCACTAACACAGTAAAGGCATATGAAGCATCAGATTCCGCAACTATCTCCAGCATACGTCTGCATAATCATCATTCGGCCACCGGAAATTAGGCACTCAAACCGGTCCTCCTTTAATTAAGAAGCTGACGGTCGCCGAGCCTTGATGACGCAATTCGCCATAAGCCTGGAAGTATGTTTTCCTGTAGAGCATAAAACTAATGTTCCAACTTCACGAGCGCCGGATTCACCATAGATGCGTCGTTAACCCTCGTTATTCGGATTCAGAAACATTCCGGACTTTGCGAACTCGCCTTTCCGTCTGAGGACGTAACGTCGCCATAGAAACGATAGGTTCACAGAAACGCGATATTCGACGATATTTAGCGTCATTATTCTGGTAGCACGCGTGAAACATTCAGGCGGCCATGAAAAGACGCGAGGGGCATTTAAATATTGCCGCCTTAGGACGCCTCTTAGCGTTCGCATGATTTTTTCAACGCCACTTCGCGAAATGGCCGCTTCACATCCGTTGAATCGTTCCTACGGCAATTCCGCAAAGAGCACAATGCGCCCCTTAAAAGCGAACCGCATCAGAAATTCTACAGGGAAATTCTTCGACATCGCGAACTATGGGCTCGTTCGTCTATCGCTTGTTTCAATGAACCATTTTGCGTTAACACGAAGCAGCCATTTTGCGTTAACAAGCTATGCAGCCCTCGAATAGCATTCAACGACGCTCATTTTTTATTGAATTAAAATCAAATGTTGAATTTTGATGACTAAGAATCAATTAGAAGACGTGGAAAAAGAAACTTCTTCATACCAATTGAAATAACACTGGAAATCTTAAAATAATTACAAAAATTTATCTTACAGTAAATAAATTTTTGTAGAACTAAAAATTAATACATAATTTTGTCTTCGCTTCAAGACTATTTAGTTAAGAAGTTAAATGAAATGCACGTAGATCGGCAATCTTCGAAGAAACGATTAAATACTTAATGAAAATCAAACCCTTATTTATCAAGGGGAAATCCCGTAGGATTCGGGGATCACGGTTAAACCGAACGATTTAAGGGAAAAGGGAGTGATGGAAGTATAACGAAAGAGGACAGGCCGAGACTATCCGGGCAAAACGTATAAATAATAGAAAGCCAGGATAAGTTTCGTTGCTCTTAGAGCGCCTCATATGTCCCACGCGTAAAGGAGCACGGATAAGAGGTTGCTTTTAAGGGCATAAAATACGTAGACACGTAAGAATACCTGCGCACACGTGAGCCCGTTGCTTTAACCCCTCTTTCCGACGGAACACCACTTTTCTTTCTACCGTAGAATTCCGTGACTTCGCCGATAAATGATGTTCGATCGAAAGGATTCGAGCTTTTAACCAATCCTTACCTTTCAATTACTTGATTATGTTAGGCTCGTAATGTAGAGGATGAAGCTTAAAAAATTGAAAAAAAATTATGGGAGGAACTTTTTGAAAATTTAACGTGCGTTAAGTATGACGTCCGTTAAATTCGACGTGCGTTAAGTCTGACGTCCGTCAAGTTTAACGTCCGTCAAGTCTGACGTCCGTCAAGTTTGATGTCCGTCAGATGCAATGCGCGTTGCAAACATAGCACGTCAAATACGCAGTTCATTAATTATATCTTCTGTTAAATATAGCATGTAGTGAAAATATAAACTGTTGAATATACGTTGCGTTGAATATACCGTGCGTTGATTGCTCAGTAGGTTGTATCCACGGTGCGTTAAATAACCAACGCATTGAATTTACGGTGCGTTAACTACTTCACGCGTTAAATACACACTGTGACATTTATACGGCGCGTTGAATGCATCGTACACCAAACATTCGACGCGTCGAATATACCGTGCGTTGAATATACCGTACGTTGTTTATGCGGTGCGTTGAGAATACGGTGCATCGAATATACGGTGCGTCGAATTCACAGTGCATTGAATATACGATAGATCGAGTACACAATGCGTCCAACATTTTGCGTGTTGAATACACAGTGCGTCAAATACACCGTGCGTCAAATATCCCGTACGTAAAATATACCGTGCGTCAAATATACCGTGCGTCAAATACACCGTGCATTGAATTCACATTGCATTAAATAAACGATGCACCGAATACTCGAGGCGTTGAACTTAACGCACGTCGAGCATACCGCACGTCAATTACAACGTCCGTCGAATTTAACGCACGTCGAACTTAACGCACGTCAAATTTAACGTACGTCAAATTTAAAACGTAATGGAATAATTTACGACAAATATAGCAGGTGATTATACGACGTAGTTTAAAAATGCGTGGCAATATAATGAGTGGAATAGAGCGTTATATATAGAATTTATGGCGTTATGTATAGAAACTTGCAATTTACATAGAATATTTAAGAATATTTTTTGCAGGTTTCACCTTTATCAATAATCCGGCACCGGGGAGCTATAACACTAAAGATCCCCTTAATATCGTAGCCGGAGTAAAATGGCGGTAGGATCGCGTAAAGTATCGTTCAAGCGTCTACATTGGACGCAATCTCGCGAGAGTTTTACGAAAAACCATAATTTCTTCGCTCGCTATCTCCTTAGCGAGCGTCCCGGTGCCGTTATCATTGTTCGAAGTCTACTTTAGCTCGCCGGCAGGAGCCGAAGTGTCCGTAAAAAGGCCAACAACGATCGATCGGAAGCGATAGATAACGGGCGTGGGACGTTCGACTAATCAAAATCGGAGAGGAACAGCGGCGAGGGGCGAAGCGAAAGTTATAGCCCAACGTCCATTAACACGATATGGTGTCGCTGCACGCGAAATGTCCGTTTGCCGACCCCGTGAATATGAATTACAGTTTCGCCGTTTGAACGAGCCGGACTAAACCGCGGCTAGACCCTGTGTTCCAGCAAAGTCACCCTGCCAAATGAATGAACCCTGAATTCTCGATCGCTTTCGATGCTTCGATAAGGCTGTGCGTTGTAATCGTTAACAGCTTTTCCACGTAGAAATGACGTGGCTGATAGAAAGAATTCATTGCGCCAGATCGTAGGATTAACGGAGACCTATTTAGACCAGGCAGTCGTGTTTGTATTTCTTACGTTACTTGCGAGAATTGCAAGTCTGTCAGTTTTGTTTTAGGGTGAAGGGTTAAATGTGGATAATTATTGACGTAATTAACGGAGTTTCATTTGAGCGGTTAATTGTGGGTAATCGCGAAGCCGGTTGTAATTAGCTTGATGGTTTTGTAAATGAAACTTGAGGTTCGATGTTTGATTAAAATTAGGTAGATAATTATGACTTCTTTTAATTAATAATTAACTGCGGTTTCTGTTGGTCAAGGGATATTGTTTTAATTATGATGGATTTTTTTTAGTGTTTTCTGAATTATGTTTAGTTTGATGTTATAGAAAATTAATTTTTTTTATCGAATTTCGTGAAAGTACTAATTAATTTAGTTTCTAAATTGCAATCTGTTCAAATTGATAATTAGAATTTGATTTCTAACTTGATTTAAAAATTGCAATTAATTCTAATTAAGTTTGAAAGTGAGATTTAATATGATTGATTAAAATAATGTAACTGAATGTAATTGAATTTATAAATATAATTAAATTTAATTAAAAGTAATAATGTTATTGGATTTAATTGATTTTAAAAATGTAATTAAATCTAATCAAATTTATAAATCTAATTAAATCTAATTAAATCTAAAAATGTAACAAAATTAATTAGATCTAAAAATGTAATTAAATCTAATGAAATTTAATTAAATCTAAAAATATAACAAAATCTAATTAAATATAAAAATATAATTAAATCTAATTAAACCTAAAAATATAACAAATCTAATTAAATATAAAAATGTAAAAAAAAATAATTAAACCTAAAAATGTAACAAAATCCAAATAAATCTAAAAATCTAAAAATATAACAAAATCTAATTAAATCTAAAATTATAACAAAATCTAATTAAGTCTAAAAATGTTAAAAAATCTAATTAAACCTAAAAATGTAATTAAATCCAATAAATTCTGAAAAGTACCTAAATTATAAAATTTTAAAATTTCATAAATAATCAAAAAATTGTTGATCAATTAAATTTAATCAGTTTTAATCAAATTAGGAACGAAATACCAGTAAACCTGGCTAGAGTTAATATCCTTGATTCAACAAACCCTTTTTAATCTCCATTTATGAATGAGTGGTACAAATTTGATCGTACAAATAAATTCCTCCTTATCGCGTAATATCTAATTTCCTGCCAGACAAACGCCCACGATTCTCTTAGAGAGCCTTTTTAAACGACCACGTATTCCCCTGTTCTAGGCTATGCATCACGGTTAACACACGATATCGCCCAGAATCGTTTCCAATCAATTTCAGAGCAATTTAAAGCTGCTCTCTAATTCAGACCACGTTGTTTCTCTTCTCATCATTCCCTTCTGTCTCTATAAATACAGTATCGTTTAAAAGTTCCTCCAAATGAGAATTCCTCGAATTAATCATTCCTTAATTCTCCCGGCGAATTCCAACGAAATAAATAACCCGATCAGCATCGAGAAATTTCAATTTGTTATCCAATTGATACGATCATACGGAAATAAATTAAGCGCTTGTTCCACTCACGGTGTTAATTAAGTACGAAGTCATGTTTGAGCTGGACGTTTTTTTTTAAATCAAAGACCCTCTATAAACGCGAGATTGAAAAACTTGTTGAAAGGTTTAAAGAGGTCGGGGGATTGCAATCAGCGGTTAATTACTTTACGTTTATGCAACCTTGTCTTTGTTAAGGCTTGAACAAAGAGACATAACTTTTAACTTGATAATTACTATTTCGTATTCTTTTTGAGCGCCGCTATTAGAATCTGTCACGGGTGCCCCTGCAGCTACCCGTGTTTCCAAATTTCATCGAGTAATCCTTCGTTAATTTATTTCCGTTCATGTTTTACGATATGGTGCGGTGATTGGAAACGGGAAATTTTATTGGTCGATGAAGGGAAAATGATTTTGTGGAGTGCAGATTGGGAGATTAAAAATTTCGTGGCAATTATGGGAATGATAGGGGTAGAAATAGTGGAATTTTTTAGTAACGGAATTTCAGATGTTGGGAATTGGGAATTTGGGAAGGGCGGGGTCGTGGAATTTGGGGGCGAGGCAATTTTGAAGGTTTAGAATTTGAGGGCGTGACAATTTGAATAATTTGAGATTTGGAGGCGTGACATTTTCGGAAATTTCAGAATTTGGCAAGTTAGAAATTTGGAAATTTGAGAATTCGGGGGCGTGGTAATTTGGAAATTTGAGAATTTGGGGGCGTGGTAATTTGGAAACTTGAGAATTTGGGGGCGTGGTAATTCGGAAATTTGAGAATTTGGGGGCGTGACTATTTGGAAACTTGAGAATTCGGGGGCGTGACTATTTGGAAACTTGAGAATTCAGGGGCGTGGCAATTTGGAAATGTGAGAATTTGGGGGCGTGGTGATTTGGAAACTTGAGAATTTGGGGGCGTGGCAATTTGGAAACTTGAGAATTCGGAGGCGTGGTAATTTGGAAACTTGAGAATTCGGGGGCGTGGCAATTTGGAAACTTGAGAATTTGGGGGCTGGGTAATTCGGAAATTTGAGAATTCGGGGGCGTGGTAATTTGGAAACTTGAGAATTTGGGGGCGTGGCAATTTGGAACCTTGAGAACTCGGGGGAGTGGCTATTTGGAAAAGGGAGAATTCGGGGGCGTGGTAATTTGGAAATGTGAGAATTTGGGGGCGTGGTAATTTGGAAACTTGAGAATTTGGGGGCGTGGCAATTTGGAAACTTGAGAATTTGGGGGCTTGGTAATTCGGAAATTTGAGAATTCGGGGGCGTGGTAATTTGGAAATTTGAGAATTCGGAGGCGTGGCTATTTGGGAACTTGAGAACTCGGGGGCGTGGCTATTTGGAAAAGGGAGAATTCGGGGGCGTGGCAATTCGGAAATTTGACAATTCAGGGGCGTGGTTATTCGGAAATTTGAGAACTCAGGGGCGTGGCTATTCAGAAATTTGAGAATTCGAGGTCGTGGCAATTACAAAATTTCATAATTCAGAGACATGAGGATTTGATAATTTGGAAATTTGGAAATTCTAATGAACTTCTTACTTAACTTCCATTATCTGATAATTATTTTCCTCTCTAATGTTCCATGAAACATCACACACATCAAGATATAAATGCCTCCACTTTATTTTGTCGGCGCCGAAGTCCAAAATGCCAGTTGAGTGATCGTCGTTGAACGCAAGTATCGAGAAAGTGGTCGCAAACGCTTCGAAGGAACAACAAGGTGATTGGGGGATGAAATGGAAGCGTAAGGGTGGTTGGTCACGCGATTGTCTCTCGTCTTTAAGGGTCTCGATCATGCGAGCTTCACGGAAACCAGAAGGTATTTCGTGTTGGGTCTCATTAGACCCCACAATTATCTAAATGCATCCTCGCTCTTCATTGATGAAACGTGTATTTGGTAAATTCGGGGAAGATTGCGAGTTATGAGTGCTGCAATTATTCTTCTTCTCAATGTAAAATACACTTGGTTTAATGGGATCATTTTGACCCAGCAATGTACAAGATTTTATCAAAGTTTATATAAAGAGAATATTGCAAAATTTATTCAGGAAAATAATTTTTATCAAGGTTTATGCAAAGAAATAATTTTGCCAAAGTTTTGTTCAGACAGATAATTTTTCAAAGTTGCAAAAAAATAATTTTTGTCAAGATTTATGCAAAAAAATAATTTTTTGCAAACTTTGTGCAAAGAGATAATTGTGCAAGATTACAAAAAAAATAATTTCTGTCAAAATTTCTGCAAAAAGATAATTTCCCAAAGTTACAACAAAAATAAAAAATACATTGTTCACAACAAACTGTATTTTAACTTTTCCTCAAACTTCAATTTTTTACCTGACGTCTTAATTCAAGAAAACTGACGTTGCACTCTGACAGACAAAACCGTTCCTAATTCAGTACTCGTTGAAACACGACGCTTGATAAGATGTTCATCGTCAACAATGAAACACTAATGTTTTTCAGTCTATAATTCGACAGTCTAGTACTCGGGAACAGGTTCAACAACTATAATTACTCGGAAGATTAATTATTGGCTAACTGGCAACCGGAGTGGTGTTGGGTTGTTGTTCACGTGTAAACCTGGGATCGAGTTAGAGTATTAAAATGTGCTGACGTTAGTTCAGATTGTTTAATAGGAATTTATGAGCTGTCAGATTAATGTTCAGTGGCCGTGATCGATGATTGATGACTGCAGGAAATAAATTGGTGGACAGGATGAAAATTAAGAGTTGTTCGACCGAGGATGGACTTGGAGGAAAAGATCAAGATAAACGTAGTAAAAAATAACGTATTATTATTGCTTACATAAGGAAAATCCTTAATTTGTATTGCAATAGTGATAGGAACGTGTAAAAATTTCAATAGTGATGGTAGGAGATGATTTGAGGACAATTAAGTAGAATAAGTCAATATTTGGTCAGACAGTATATACTCTTTTTATTGGGCAAGTAGTACAAACACGTATATGGTCAGCCAGGATATACTCCTTAATAGAACAAGTAGTACAAGTACGTATATGGTCAGCCAGGATATACTCCTTAATAGAACAAGTAGTACATGCACGTATATGGTCAGACAACACATATTGTTTCAATAGAACAAGTAGTACAAACATGTATAAGGTCAGACAACACATACTCTTTCAATAGAACAAGTAATACAAGCACATATATGGCCAGACAGGCTATAACATTTTAATTGACACGAAAGAGATTAATTTCGGGACACTTCTCCAGAATAATAACTTTGAAATAAGTCGTTTAAAGCTAGTCTGCCAAAGGAGATATCACAGAAATAATTCGTTACAGCATACTTGATCGGGAGGGAACGTATCTCTTATCGGGCAATATCCCGTCTTACGGGCAAGTTACCCTAAAACGAAGTGGATCCGTCGAACCTCTCACAAAATACTGCTCGAACACCCGAGACAACCGCATGTACCAGAAAGTGTCCCCGGTGGGCAGTGTCCTTCGGCCAATAAGCCGTGCTTCAGATCGTCGTCCTCTGGACAATTTTCTGTATAGCCGGAAGAAAAAGAAGGTCCATCCCGGTCGAAACACGTGAGAGGCGAGCCGATAGTTGGCTTAGTGACAGACTCCAATCTCCGGCTATTCTCTCGGAGACACCTCGGTGTAAGGGTGGTTTTTAAGGGCGGCGTCCTACGACGGAGGTTATGGGGCACTTTTCTTAAATGGCGGGGAACGATAAGGAGCAGGAACGTTTGATGAATCGGCACGGGACCACGTCCGGCATACGTAAACTCCCCCGGGGGAGGTGGAGCGGTGGGATGAACGATGCCCTCGTCGGGACCAGAATGTCGAGAGCAAACTCTCCCTGCCTCGAAACACTTAAAAGTGATTACAGGAAAACTCTCTTGCCGCTGAAACTCGCTGACCACTTTGCTAATACTGTGGAGCTGGATTTCAGCCACTACCACCGTCTCGCACTCAAAGATGTCGAGATTCTTTGTGGCCTCCCACTTTGAACGACCGACTCTGGAGGACTCACTTCAAAGTATTTGATGCGGTGGATTTAGCTTTTGGGTCCGCGAGATCTATTTCGTGAAACTTCCGGGAGAACCTTTATGGGTGTCAAGGGTTCTATTTCGGCTGGCATTCAAGGTATTTTACTAGGGACTATTATTTCGGGCGACTCAACCTGGGTAGTCATTTCAGGTCTCAAGGAAAGGTTTTAGGTTTGTTCTAGGAGACTTGTGCATAGTGGGATCGGGGGATCTCATAGTGTGGAGTTTCATCAAAGGATATGTTATAGTATGGGATATGGTCAAGAGGACTCATGGTGTGAGATGTGATGAAAGGGACTTACAGTGTGGGGATCTGGTCAATGGGACTCATGGTGTGGGATCTAATCAAGGTGAGTCATAGTATAGGATCTGACTCAGAAGACCCATAGTGTGGAGTCTGGTTCAGAAGACTTATAGTGTGGGACCTAGTCAAGTGGACTCATGGTGTAGGTTCTGATCAAGGGGTCTCATAGTGTGGGATCTGGTCAATGGGACTCATAGTGTCACATGGTCCAGAAGACTCATGCTAAAAACGCCCTCTATGTGATCCACTTGAAGGGTCAACATCACAAGAAAATAATTTAGGAGATTTGTGCCAGACATCTCATATTTAAGGACCCATTTGATGTAATTTACTAAGAAGTACGCAGCAGAAGATTTATTCCAAATGAGCTGTTTCAAAGAACATGTTAGCATCCTCCTTTGAAGAGATTCATTTTGAAGGACCCAATTTTTGGGACTCATACAAGTGACCTATCTGATGAGACTCCTTCAAGAATACACAATAAAAGAGTCATTCTAGAGCAACGTTGTCAAAGGACATGCTAGCATCCTCTTTTGAAGAGATGCAATATGAAGGACCCACTTTTTGGGACTCATACAAGTGACCTCTCTTATGAGACTCCTTCAAGAGTACACAATGAAACAGTCATTCTAGAGGAACATTGGCAAAGGACATGTCAGCATCCTCCTTTGAAGAGATGCAATATGAAGGACCCACTTTTTGGGACTCATGCAAGGAACCCATTCTATGAGACTCATTCAAGAGTCCACAATGAAACAGTCATTCTAGAGGAACATTTTGAAAAGACATGTTATCATCCTTCTTTGAAGAGATTCATTATGAAGGACCCATTTTTTGGGACTTATGCAAGGAACCCATTCTATGAGATTCATTCAAGAGTCCACAATGAAACAGTCATTCTAGAGGAACATTTTGAAAAGACATGTTATCATCCTCCTTTGAAGAGATTCATTTTAAAGGACCCATTTCAGAGGTCCTACTTTGTAAAAGTCGTCAGAGCAGACGCACCAGAGGAATAACCAAGTGAAGAACACAAAAACGAAAAGGTGGACGTACCAGTTGGTCATGGGTTCCTCAATGTACACAGTGTCAGCGGAAGTGTCAGTTCGCTACTTGTAGCCTCTGTAATTTCCGGCTGCCACTCGACCTGTTCTTATTTCCCGTCACGTTCAACGGTCGCGCCGTCTTTCTCGTCGGCCCTTACTCGTCCTTCAGGTGTAATGGAGCCGAGAAATAGATAATTATCCCCTTGGCCCGCTTTGCAACGTAAGAATTTTGCCGCGTTATCCCGGCGCTGATTTTTCATTCCGGCCGCAAAATGGAAGGCTCGGTGTTTAAACGAATAATCCCGCCTCCTCGTAGCGCATTTGTAAGTCGAGTGCGAGGGATTAGGCTCGCTGGACGGTTTTGTTCCGTGCGACGGAGGCGAAAAACCGCGACGGAATTAAGGAACGCTGCCTTTTTCGCTTCCCGCTAGGCTTAAGGTTTCAGGGAATTCGTTAATAACTCGATGTTGTTCGACAATCGTGTTTCAAAAGGATAAAGACTCGGAATTTTCATAAAGTGACGCTTCCGGATGAAACGCGCCTTTTATGAAAAGGAACCGGCATCAAAGCAGCACCGGGTCTTTATCCGAAAGCACATTTGTTTGCAGTCGGAGAAATTAAGAGCTCCCCGGAATATTCCATATTGTGCGCGACTTTTTACGAGAAAGAAACGGTGTCTCTGCGCGATAGCAGCCATTATGAAATATCGAGCCGTTTAATTATCGGCCACGACGCGAAATTCGTGTTCAACAGGAAAAATAACGAGCCGGCTACATCGGGGAAAAAAAGGAAGATCGATCGCAAGAGTCGAACAACACGTTGAAATATCGAATTCTTTCGGAATGAAAAGGTTCCGTTATCGAAACATAAATATTTGATCGTCTCTCTAAAGGGTGGCGGTTCACGTCCGCAGCAACCAGAGTGGAATCCACTCCTTCTTTTTTCCCTTCTTTTTTTTTTTGTTTAAATAATTCCGCCGGCTCCTCGAAACGGATGGACCGATAGAGAGCGTAAGACATTTATGACACCTCCATTTAGGAATATTGATGAACCTGTTGGTGTGCCTCCATTTATGCATCGACACATCCTGCCAGACTCTATTTACATGCTACGCGGGGATCTCCTGTAATTTATTTCGTTCAAAATTCGTTCGTCCATAACGCGCTGATAATCCTCTTCATCTGGAACGCTTCGCGCAAAAATATTATGCTTGATCACTTTAAACAGACTTTTTTATTTTATATTCGTTATAACTTCGAAAATTTACGTGTTTCGGAATTTATGACGGATTTAATTTTAGGATTTGTTAGATTTAACTGGGTTGTGAAATTTATCTGGATTTTTCTAGGTTTAATCAAAATTGGTTAGGTCCGTAGGTTTCTTCTATGATCACTGTAGAGGCTATTCAAATCTTCAGTGGAACAAGGGATTTAGGTTTTACATTGTGTAGCTTCCACATAAAGCTTCAGCTAGGTTTAATCTAAACTTCATGTAGGTTTAATATAAACTTCATCTGGGTTTCTCATAAATATCAGCTAGGGTCCATATGAAAATTAGGTAGGTTACATACAAGTGTCATTTAGGTTCACTATAAACTTCATGTAGGCACTGCATAAGTTTCACATAAGTTATCTGTAAGCTTGATCACAGATTTCTCGCAAGATCTTCATAGATCCCATCTAGGTCTTTATAAGTACCTGCTGAGATGACCATAGGTGTCACATGAACTTCATAAACTCCAAGTTCCATCTAGGTCTTCATAGGTACCCCTTCATATGTCCATGACTGTCACATGAACTCCATAAACTTCACAAACTCCAAGTTCCATCTACTTCCTCATAGGTACTTCTTCATATGTCCATGACTGTCACATGAACTCCATAAACTTCACAAACTCCAAGTTCCATCTACTTCCTCATAGGTACTCCTTCATATGTCCATGAGTGTCACATGAACTCCATGAACTCCACAAACTCCAAGTTCCATGTACTTCCTCATAGGTACCCCTTGAGATGTCCATGACTGTCACATGAACTCCATGAACTCCACAAACTCCAAGTTCCATGTACTTCCTCATAGGTACCCCTTGAGATGTCCATGACTGTCACATGAACTCCATGAGCTTCATAAACTCTAAGTCCCATCTACTTCTTCATAGGTACCCCCTGAGATGTCCACAAGTGTCACATAAACTCCACAACCTCCAACTTCCATCTAGATTCATAAACGCCACTTATGTTTAGATTTCACATAAACTTCACCTAGGTGTCCCAAGATTCCACACAAGCACCCAGGTTCCACTTAAATTTCACATAAACTTCACCTAGGTTCCACACAAGCTTCTAAGATATTAAACTTCATTTCACCTAAGATCTCCATAGGTATACCTAGGGCATAAGCTTCACTTAGATCCAATTTAGGTTTTGTTCCACATTTCATCTAGGTTCCAGTTCTCTTGTAAGAACCACTGGTTTCTTGTAGCTTCATTCATCAGTTCAGACCCTAAGATCAGTTCAGACCCTAGACTTCATCACTTTAGACCCTTAAGTGAATCATAGACTTCTCATGTATGTAAATAGTGAACCCAGAAGGAGAAGCTCTAGCTTCTTCATGGGCTACCGTGAAGACCTAGGCTCCCTAATTTCCAGGATCCTTGTTCTCCATGATCTTTGTAAGTTAGCATCCTTCAAACATCACAATTTCCCCAGAGATCACTATAGACTTCTCCAAAGACCCCAATAGATCAGATACTGCAAATATTTCCACAGTTTTCCCAAAAATCCCCATAGGTTCCTCCAAAGATGAGAATTCCAAAGTCCACAAAAGAGAATTATTTACAAAATATCGGATGACACGAAAAATTTTGAGGGTGTTGAAACTCGAATAAATTATAGCAAGTCCCGTCGTGAAGCGTTCAAATTTGTCGGACGATCATGGTTGAAATTTCTCGTTTCTCGCGCGACAGATACGACGCGTCGTATCAATGCGACGATGCGCGATAGACGTGATAGACGATCGCATTATTGGCCCATATTTCACCGATCGCTGGCAAACAGGTATGCTTCATTTTTATTGGGGCAGATTACAAATTTCTACCACCCCACCTCCCACCGCGTCCTCCGCCCCCTGGCACCCACCGGCAGAGATGGGAACAGCGTTAGCAGCTCGATATTCGACGGGACGCCGATAAAACGGCCGTTTTATGCAAACTGCGTTATCAATGCGGCGTAAACCGGCCGTCGGGATTTCCGCCGGAAACGAAGGAGAATTTAACGTCTCACTTTAGCGCGCGCTTTGTACGATCTATCGTTCCGCCGATCGACTTCCGGTTTCAGCGTGTATCTCTGCGGACGTTATTCATATGGGAACTTGAAGGCGGATCTCTTGTATCGAGTTTCTGTTTTAGGTTCAGAATTTTTTTAGTTAAAAGCTCGTGTGTGGAGTTCTTGATTGCAGTTTGTCAAAGTAAATCGAGTATCGTTGATATTTGTTTGATTGCGTTTTACTGTGGTGAATGGAACGTATTTTATTGAGGTGAATTTAAAAAGAGTGGAATTCTAATCGTTAAATTTCATGGAGTGGAATTCTATTTGTGCTGAATTTTAACTGCACTGAATTCCATTGCTTTGATTTTTAATCTTGTTGAATTTGAACTGAAATTTCAGATAGGTTGATTTACTATCCATTGAATTTTAATCGTAGTGAGTTCTAAGGTATCGAATTGCAATCGTATCGTATTCAGTTGTATTAAATTTCAAGAGTATCGTATTTCAGTGTGACGAGTTCTGGTCGTATCGAATTGCATAGTATCAAATTTCAATTGTATTGAACTTCATCGTATCGAATTCTAATCATATCGAATTTCAGCGCGTCGAAATCCAAGTGTATCGAATTCTAATCATATTAGATTTCACGTATCATATTTCAGTCGTATCGAATTCCAATCGTATCGAGTTTCATTGTGTCGAATTCCAGTCGTATCGAATTCCTATTGCATTGAATTCTATTGTGTGGAATTCCAGCGCGTTAAATTTCGGTCATATCGAATTTCTATTGCAAGGAATTCCAGCGGTCCGAATTCCATCGCATCGAATACCATCGTGTTGTAATTCAATCGCACCGAATTCCACCGTATTTAATTTCTACCGCATCGAATTCCATCGCGTAGAATTCCATCGCGTAGAATTACAGTCATATCGAATTTCTATTGCAAGGAATTCCAGCAGTTCGAATTCCATCGCATCGAATACCATCGTGTTGTAATTCAATCGCACCGAATTCCACCGTATTGAATTTCTACCGCATCGAATTCCATCGCATAGAATTCCATCGCGTAGAATTACAGTCATATCGAATTTCTATTGCAAGGAATTCCAGCAGTTCGAATTCCATCGCATCGAATACCATCGTGTTGTAATTCAATCGCACCGAATTCCACCGTATTGAATTTCTACCGCATCGAATTCCATCGCATAGAATTCCATCGCGTAGAATTACAGTCATATCGAAATTCTATTGCAAGGAATTCCAGCAGTTCGAATTCCATCGCATCGAATACCATCGTGTTGTAATTCAATCGCACCGAATTCCACCGTATTGAATTTCTACCGCATCGAATTCCATCGCGTAGAATTACAGTCATATCGAATTTCTATTGCAAGGAATTCCAGCAGTTCGAATTCCATCGCATCGAATACCATCACGCCGAATTCCACCGTGTTGAATTTCTACCGCATCGAATTCCATCGTGTAGAATTCCATCGCGTCGAATTCTAGTCATGTCGAATTTCTGTTGCAAGGAATTCCAGCAGTCCGAATTCCATCGCATCGAATTCCAGTCGATCAAATTCCAACCGTGCCGAATTCCATCGCATCGAATTCCTGCCTCCTCGAATTCCCACTAACACTGCTGAAGAGCCCTTACTTCCTTCAACTGCATCCAAGAACAAGCATCCGTTTAGCGTATTCCAAAATTCCTCACGAACTCTCCTCAACCACTAATAAACGTTACGCTCTCAAAAAAGACCAACAAAAAAACTAAAGAAACAAGAAGAAAGCAGCAGTACCGCTCACAAAATGGCGTACACGGTCCGCCGAGAAAAGGAGTGCATATTCAACATGGCCAGTTTTTCGCTCACGACTCGCACTCAAGCATTTCCCGCGAGTCATTGTCTCTATCTTTTCCATCCTTGATTGTTCGCAGTCAGGAAACATCTAATTACCTTTCTCGCTTTCTGTTCTCTGTCCGTCCATCAGGCACGTTTCGTTGAATTTTCATGCTCCTCCCGATACGCCATTCATGACAATATCTCTCTTCCTTTACGCGTTATTGCTTCAATCATTCCGCTCTGATGATCATCCACCACTGTCTCAGATTTTATTAAACCACCGTTGCAATTGCATTTGCATATTTCTTGCCATCGCCTCTTTCTTTGCTTTCGCATAATTCCTACCGTTTCCCCTACCATCCGCGTTATTTACTTATCGTTACTTCGCCCGCTACTGTTTCCCCGATTCTTGCAAACTTTTCGCGCGGAAAATTCTCCCGATCTTGCCATCTTTTTGTGGATACCCTTCCCTTTGGTTTCTGATTCACTAATCATTAAAACTGACTCTTTCCAGTGAACCTCCTTAAATAGACTCATTCTAAACATCCATTCCAAACGCATTCCAGTAAGAGAGACTTGTTTTAAACAATTCATTAAATTGGACTCGTTTGAAAGAAGTGGCTAGAAGAGACTCATTTGAAAGAAGTTACTAGAAGAGACTCATTTAAAAGAAGTTACTAGAAGAGACTCATTTGAAAGAAGTTGCTAGAAGAGACTCATTTAAAAGAGACCCTTACAAAGGACTCATGTTAAAGCAACAACCTCATATGATCCATTATAAGGAATTAACTAAAGACAATCAGTCTAGAGGATCTACTTCATGTGGCTCACAGAGGATGATCTAAAAGAGACTCATCCTAGAGGATGTATTTGATGCGACTCAGTTCAGAGGATGAACTAGAAGAGACTCATACTGTAGGACCCATCTCATATGACTTATCATGGACAATGAACTAAAAGTCAGTCCAAAAGACCTGTCTTATGTGACTCATACTAGGTGATGATTTAATAGGTACTCATTCTAGAGGATACACATGAACAGACCTAGCCTAGATGGTCCACTGAAAGTGGCTCATCCTAGACAACTGATTAAACCAGACTCGTTTCAGAGGATTCGTTACATGTGACTCATTATTGAGAATGAATTAAAGGAGAGTCAGTTTGAAGGACTCATCACATGTGGCTCACATTAGGTGACCATTTAAGAGGTACTGATCTTAGAGGATACATTAGAACAGCCTCATCCTGAAGGACCTATCTCATGTGACTCATTGAAGAGAATGAATTAAAGGAGAGTCAGTCTAATGGACTCATCACATGTGGCTCACATTAGGTGATCACTGAAGAGGTACTCATCCTAGAGGATGCATTAGAACAGCCTCATCCTAAAGGACCCATCTCATGTGACTCATTATAGAGAATGAATTAAAGGAGTGTCAGTCTAATGGACTCATCACATATGGCTCACATTAGGTGACTATTTCAGAGGTTCTCAACCTAGAGGATACGTTAGAACAGCCTCATCCTAAAGGACCCATCTCATGAGACTCATCGTAGAGAATGAATTAAGGGAGAGTCAGTCTAATGGACTCATCACATGTGGCTCACATTAGGTGATCACTGAAGAGGTACTTATGCTAGAGGATACATAAGAACAGCCTCATCTTATAGGATCTATTTCATGTGACTAAAGGGTGATGGAAGATTGAGCATCATAGGTAGACCGTTAAGAGGTCGACTGCGTTTCGAAGTAAACGAGATCAGCGTAGAATAAAACGGAAGCGCCGTACAAGGGAATAAAAGTAGAATGGTTTTGCGATGGTGGATGTAACTTCCGTTATCGACGGCGCTTACTATGGTCCGCGTAAAAAATAAGTATTGCTGTGTTCATCGTGCAAGCGACAGGTTGTCTATAAATCTTTCCGCGATGCTGTCGTCGACGGATCAGAAAATAACGAGGGGAAGGTAAAAGCCAGAGAAAGATTCGTCGTTTCCCGTCTTTCATCGTCGACGTCCCGCCTCGGATTAATTTCGATATTGTATCGGCTACAGAGATAGAGTTTTGCATCAAGGGGGGTGATGGAGCCGAGAAACAGGCAATTATGTTCGCGATAGCCTTCGAAAGTACCCTTTCAGGGGCTCGATAAACGTACCGGAAGTCCCCTCCGATCATCCGGCTGAAGATGATCATCGCGGGAATAACGCGAGAAGTTGGCTATAAAACGGTTTTCCTGTCAGCCCCGTTGCGTTGCCCCGGTGAAGTTTGTTTTCAGAACAAAGTTCCCGGGGTAAATGTTTTCAACGAACTTCCAACGGCGAATAAACCGGCAAATGAATGGGTTTTTAGTGTAGCGTATTTTTTTTTTCAGACGCGTCAGCGGACATCATAGAAACGGCCGTGTACGCGCTAACGCGTTTACCCCCGTTTATATTTGCCGGATTAAATGGAGAATAATATTTATGATGATGGGCGTTTTTCAGCGAAACCCGACGGAAACAGATCAAACGAATATTCGTTAAAGATTCCGGTTCCAATTAGAAGCTAGACGATCCCGCGCGTAAATAGCGGCTTAAATAAACATTTACCCTCCGTAAACTTCTTATCGAGCTTGCCAGCATCATAATTCGAGGATCTTGCGGAAATTAATAAACTTTCTGATTAAATCTCGCGCCGATCTCTCGAACACCGATTTCGTGCCGCGTGCGGGACGCTAGTCATCATTTTGGTAAATTAGTCAACTTTGAGTTATAATTACTTTCTTCTTTTATTTTTATGTACTTTTTATTGGTTTTTAACAATTTTATGGGTTCTTTATATTTTTGGAATCGTATATTGTCAGATTGCAAGGTTTGTAGCAATCTCCACAATTCCTATATTTCGCAATTCCCACATTCCTCAATTTCCACTCTCCCCAATTCCCACATTCCCCAATTCCACATTCCCTAATTCCACATTCCTCAATTTCCACTCTCCCCAATTCCTACATTCCCCAATTCCACATTCCCTAATTCCACATTCCTCAATTTCCACTCTCCCCAATTCCTACATTCCCCAATTCCACATTCCCTAATTCCACATTCTCCAATTCCCACTCTCCCCAATTCCTACATTCCCCAATTCCCACATTCCTACATTCCCCAATTCCACATACCCCAATTTCCACTGTCCCCAATTTCTACATTTCCCAATTCCCACATTCCCCAATTCCACATTCCCCAATTCTACATTCCCCAATTTCCATTCTCCCCAATTCCTACATTTCCCAATTCCCACATTCCTCAATTCCACATTCCCCAATTCCACATTCTCCAATTTCCACTCTCCCCAATTCCTACATTCTCCAATTCCCACATTCCCCAATTCCACATTCCCCAATTTCCACTCTCCCCAATTCCTACATTCTCCAATTCCCACATTCCCACATTCCCACATTCCCCAATTCCACATACCCCAATTTCCACTCTCCCCAATTTCTACATTTCCCAATTCCCACATTCCCCAATTCTACATTCCCCAATTTCCACTCTACCCAATTCCAACATTTCCCAATTCCCACATTCCCCAATTCCACATTCTCCAATTCCCACTCTGCCCAATTCCTACATTCCCCAATTCCCACATTCCCACATTCCCCAATTCCACATTCCCCAATTCCCACATTCCCCAATTCCACATTCCTCAATTCCACATTCCCCAATTCCCATTCTCCCCAATTCCTACATTCCCGAATTCTCACATTCCTCAATTCTCACTTTCCCCAATTCCCACTTTTCCCAATTCCTACATGCCCCAACTCTTGCATCCCTAGATTTCCATATTCTCCATCTCCTACATCCCCAAATTTCTACGTCCCCAATTACTACGTCCCCCAATTCCTACATGTCTAGATCTCTACATGCCTCAACTCCTGCATCCCTAGATCTCTACATCCCCTAATTCCTACATCGTTAGACCTCTACATCTCCCAATTATTGCATCCCTAAATCTCCATATCCTACAACTGCTGCATCTCTAGATCTCTACATCCCCCAATCCTTACAGCTTTAGATCTCTACATCCCCCAATTATTGCATTCCTAAATTTCTATATCCTACAACTCCTACATCCCTAGTTCTCCACATCCCTCCACCCCTACGTCCCTAGTTCTCCACATCCCTCCACCCCTACATCCCTAGATTTCCACACCCCTCCATCCTTACATCCCTGGACTTCTACATCCCCCAATTCCTGCATCCCCATATCTCCACACTCCCCAAATCTCTCATCCCTCAACTCCTACATCCCCTGTTCTCTATAACCCAAAAACACCTCCCGCTGTCTCTCTGTCCCAATTCCCACACTCAAATTTCTTATCCCTTGAACTTTGTCCCTTCAACCGTTCCCTGATTTGTTTGTTTTCGGCGAATCGACGCATCGGAACGATGGAATTTTTCAAATTTAAGAAAGAGAATTTGAAATGCGCCGTTTCGTAGAAATTTCGTTTAAAGGGAATTTAGAGCAGCTTGTTAGCTAGAAGCTACGTTACAACGTCCTCTTATTTAAATAGAACACGAGCTTGCCACGGGGAATGGAATGGTATGCGAGTGTACTAAGGTGAAAAAAAAGGAAGTGGAAAAGGACGAAAAGCGTGAAAATAGGTGGTGTGTATGTGTATATATACATGTGTATGCGTGTATAACACGAGAAATTTAATAAACGGTCTTTCAAATGAAATAGAAGTGACGACTGCGTTCATCTCCTTTCTCAATTTTATTGCCCGACAATATTTTACGATTACGACCCCTCTGTTTCTTATTTATTTATCGATTTTCTTGTCGTACTACATGCACTTCACTTTGCATGGAAGATATTCTGAAAATTCATTTATTTACATTCTTGAAAACTGATTAGTGTACAATTTTGTTTCAAACTTTATTTTTAATTAATTACAAGGGTATTATTACTTATAAAATCATAGGAAAGGTTTTATATTTAATCAATTTTTGTGAAACTCATTCAAATTATTCTCATTAAAATACTAAAAATGAATAACATGTATAAAATTATAATATAGCAAATATAATAACAAATATAAAAATGGAAAAATGAATAAAATTAAAGCATGTCAAGTGTTCTTCGTACGAGTACACGTTTTAATTCCAGAGAACGCAGATACAAAATGGTGGTCCATTTGGTAAATTGACGAATACCTGAAATACCCGACAATTGGTTATATTCGCAACCAAAATGGTTCCCAGAAATTCCTATTCCTCCTCATAGATCGCATGCATATATGTACATACGTAGATCCTTTGTTCCAACATCGAGTGTCTCTGTGTATAAAGCTCGAATCTACAAGGTAACTAGGTAATCCACTGAAAGTCCTCTCAACCCCCTCGCAATTCTATCTCTTTTCATCCCTGAAACCCCTTGCTATCGATCGAAACCTTTTGTGGAATTATTCGACAATCTTGTATAACTAACGTTAGGTTTCTGTTTCAACTCCTCTTCAATTGTTAACAATTTTAGAAATATTTCATAAATAAACTTTGACATTTTTTTAAAGCAAAATAAAAATAATTTTCAAGACAAATTTTTGCTGAATGTCTTTCAGCAGTGTTTTGTAGTTTTTTTTATTTAAAAAATATTTTTTCAATTTTGTAATTTTTCACCAAAATAATTATTGCAGTTTTTAACTTGTTTGTATTTTAATACTCCATGTAGTAATTTTCTAAAAATAATTTTGAGGAAAATCTTTTTGCTGAATGTCTTTCAGCAGTGTTTTGTAGTTTTTTATTTTAAAAAATTATTTTTTAATATTGCAATTTTTTATCAAAATAATTATTGTAGTTTTTAACTTGTTTGTATTTTAATACTTCATGTAGAAATTTTCTAAAAATAATTTTGAGGAAAATCTTTTTGCTGAATGTCTTTTAGCAGTGTTTTGTAGTTTTTTAATTTAAAAAATATTTTTTCAATTTTGTAATTTTTCATCAAAATAATTATTGTAGTTTTTAACTTGTTTGTATTTTAATACTTCATGTAGAAATTTTCTAAAAATAATTTTGAAGAAAATTTTTCTGCTAAATTTCTTTTAGCAGTGTTTTGTAGTTTTTTATTTAAAAAATTATTTTTTAATTTTGTAATTTTTTATTAAAATAATTATTGTAGTTTGAGTTACATGTTCCTTAAGGGAATGAGCTCGTTTAATTTTTAACTTATTAATACTTCATGTATAAATAACGAGAATTTTATAAAAAAAGTAAAGCATAACAATCGTTTAAAAATATCTTCCCTTAAAAAACAGTGGGTTGAAATGCACATTCAAACACGGAATTTCAGACAATACACAAGTCGCATTGTCCGAAAACTTCAACCTACCCCAACAAACGCAGTTCACCGTCACAAATCAAGAAAACACGATCCTTTCTTCCCCATTCCAGGGACCCGAAGCATTCTGCGAGAACTACTCTTTAAACCGCCGTAGCATTGAAGCGAGACAGCCCCTCTCGAAAACGTAGAAACTCACTTTCCTTCATTGTCACTTGGTCCCCACTTCTGGCAAACGTCCTCGCAACCGGTTTATCTTCTCGGCTGAAAAATTGCCAAGCAACGTCACAAGTGTTGGAAAGTCATCGGGGAATGATTCAGCTAGCAAGAGAAGCAAAAGGGGTCTGTATAACCCGCGGCGTAACTCTCCGTTTACGTTCGCTCTATCTTTCTTGTGCTCTCGTGACAAAGTGGAAGACGCTCGCGAACGTTCATACCATTCCTCTAGAGATGTACACGGTGATTCATGGAAATCGGACCGACGTTTCGGTTGTCTTGGAAGTTGCACAATTCGGGGATTTGCAGGTTTAGGAGTTTGGATGTTTTTGATGTTTGGGGATTTGGGAATTTGATTACAGAGAAGTCTGGGATTTTGGAAGTAGTTTCGGGTTTGTAGCGGTTTCTGGGGATTTAGGAGGGTGGGATTTATAGGGTTTAGGATTTTGCAACATTAGAATTGGAGGTTTTAGGTTTTGAGAATTTTTGGGAGTTCTGAAATATTGGTATTTGTTGCTTGGAAAATATGAAATTTGCAATTTTATGGCTTTGAGAGGTTTTGGGGATTTAACTGTGAGGGACTTATAGGGTCTGTGATTCACAATATTAGAATTTAAGGTTTTAGGACTTTGGGAGTTTTAGGGAGTTCCAAAATATGGTATTTGTCACTTGGAAAATATGAAATTTGGAATTTTATGTCATTCAGGGGTTTTGGGGATTTAACTATGAGGGACTTATAGGATCTATGATTCACAATAGTAGAATTCAAGCTTTTAGGTACTGGAGAGTTTTGGGGAGTTGTAAAATATGGTATTTTTCACTTGGAAAATATGAAATTTGCAATTTTATGGCTTTGAGAGGTTTTGGGGATTTAACTGTGAGAGATTTATAAGGTTTATGATTCACAATAGTAGAATTCAAGCTTTTAGGTACTGGAAAGTTTTGGGGAGTTCTAAAATAAGGTATTTGTCACTTGGAAAATATTAAATTTTTAGTTTTGTGTTCTTGAGAGTTTTTGGGGATTTAACTATGAAGGATTTATAGGGTTTATGATTCACAATTATAGAATTTAAGGTTTCAGGTCTTTGAGAAATTTTGAGAATTCTGTAACGTGACACTGAAAAATTATGAAAATTGGAATTTGATGTCCTTGAGAGTTTTTGGGGATTTAGCTATCAGGGATTTATAGGGTTTATGGTTCACAATATTAGAATATAAAGTTTCAGCTCTTTGAGAAATTAAAAGTATTTTGCAATATAGGACTTGCAGGATTTGAGTCTTAGAATATTTGAAATTGCTAATTTTAAGCCCTTGTCATTTTTTGGGGATTTAAGAAGATGGGACTTATAGGGTTTGGATTCACAATATTACAATTCAAGGTTTCAGGTCCTGAAGAATTTTTAGGAGTTCTAAACTAAAGAACTTATAGAATTTTGGACTTAAAAGATTTTGAATATGATGTCTTTGAGAACTTCTGGGAATTTAACTATCAGGGACTTATAAGATTGAGGACTTATAACACATGGAATTTAAAGTTTACGTCTTTAAGAATTTTGTGGGAGCACTAAAATATACTTCCAGGATTTAGGACATGAAATTTTGAATTTTATCTCCTTGAGAATTTTGAGGGATTTAACTATCAGGGACTTATAGCATGGAGCACTTATAACATTATAAATTTAGGTCGCTGAAAATTTTTTGAAATTTTACAACATATAACTTGCAGGAATTAAAATTTGGAATTTTATGTCCTTAAAAATTTTTGAGAATTTATAATTTGAGACTCACAGCTAAATCCCTTAAACTAAAAATTTTTAAAAATCAGCAAACTTTGGAAATATATAAATTGTGAGGATTTGAAAGTTGCCTTAGGGACCTGTATAATCAAACCTAGAATTTTGAATTCAAAATTTTTTAAAATAATTGCAATAACTATTTTGACACCCAACAATTTTGAAACTCATTCCTAATTTTCGAACGTGAAACTTTAAAACCTTGAAACTCACATCCCCACACATCCGAACTCCCCCGAATCAACCTACATCCAATATCTTAAGGAATCATTTCCCAAAATGGCAATGGATCCAGAAAAGTTTGAGAACCTCTATAACCTAACCCAGTTACATGGGACACCCTGTACACATTCAGCCATCGTCGATATAACCGGGTCTATGCTTCGCAACTCTGATCGACGAACTTCCTCTTGGCAATGCCGCGAGCACACAGACTCGAAAGTTAGCACAACCCTTGAACCATCTCCGTCGTCCGCGTCTGAAAAGCGTGCTGTCTATCTTTGTCACGCGTTACCAATCCCCGTCCCGAATGCGAAGAACACGGGTACGTACACCTACGTCAGGACCAACTTCCAACGAAGATGGGCCAACTTTGATAAGATACCCGTTTACTCTCCTCCCTCCGATTGATTATCTTCCTCACAAGGCAGTCGGGATATCGATGAGGGATCACGCGTACCTTTTTACATCCGCCAACAATGATCGCAACTTTTCCGGGACCTGGTTATTGGCCTGGAGAGTATGGGAATACGACTGACTCTTGGCAACAATGGTTGTTTGTTCCTGTTTCGTGGAAGTGATGTTCTGAAGGTTTCCAGAGTACACCCGGGGATCGTTGCTTCCAGATTAGGGTTTTCACGTGGATACGTCGATTCTGTGATTGTGGATGCACTTAGGTTGCAATATCTCACTTTACTGATGGGATAGTGGGGTTTGATTAGACGGGAATAGTTGGGGAACTCGTTGCAAATATAGGTGCCACCGGGGGTTGTGTCGGAAGGGTAATATGTACGTGACTGTAAGTCCCTAATTATTATTATAAACTTTGCTAGTCTATGCACGATCTTAGCTTATTATTATTAGAAATCCCAGAGGGGGGTTTTATGGGTTCTCGATACTGGACTCACACTCGGTCTAGATTCTAGGCTTCTTAGGTACTAGATGACTCCAACAATTTTAATGACTCATAACTTTTCATTAGGTCCTAAATCTGATGGAGTCTACCTAGGTCATATGCTCCACATGTGCTCACAAGTCCTAGACTTCATAGGGTCCACCTAGGTCCTATGCTCCATATGTGCTCATCAGGTCCTAAATTTGATGGGGTCCACTTAGGTCCCATGCTCCACATGTGCTCACAAGTCTCAGACTTCATAGGGGCCACCTAGGTCCTATGCTCCACATGTGCTCACAAGTCCTAGACTTCATAGGGTCCACCTAGGTCCTATGCTCCACATGTGCTCATCAGGTCCTAAACTTCATGGACTCCACCTAGGTCATATGCTCCACATGTGCTCACAAGTCCTAGACTTCATAGGGGCCACCTAGGTCCTATGCTCCACATGTGCTCATCAGGTCCTAAATTTGATGGGGTCCACTTAGGTCCCATGCTCCACATGTGCTCACAAGTCTCAGACTTCATAGGGTCCACCTAGGTCCTATGCTCCACATGTGCTCATCAGGTCCTGCATTCGATGGGGTCCACTTAGGTCCCATGCTCCACATGTGCTCACAAGTCTCAGACTTCATAGGGTCCATCTAGGTCCTATGCTCCACATGTGCTCATCAGGTCCTAAACTTCATGGACTCCACCTAGGTCCTATGCTCCACATGTGCTCACAAGTCCTAGACTTCATAGGGGCCACCTAGATCCTATGCTCCACATGTGCTCATCAGGTCCTGCATTCGATGGGGTCCACTTAGGTCCCATGCTCCACATGTGCTCACAAGTCTCAGACTTCATAGGGTCCATCTAGGTCCTATGCTCCACATGTGTCCATAAGGTCTTCAACTCCAGTTTCTAAGTTTATCTAGGTCCTATATTCTCAATACAACATTTCTCATAATCACCAAGTTCCCCTAAAACCTAGATCACCCCAAGGCGTAGGAGTCCCAGACATGTGGGCTCTGAGTCCTCCTAGGTCTTACATTTTGGATTTTAGATTTTTTCACAAATTTTTGATCCTTGAAGATCCTATTAAGTGGTCCTACATTTCCTTGGGTCCTGAGCATCCTTGAAGTATCAGACACTTATTATCTAGTACTAGGTTTCCCTAAATACTAGAGGAATATAATAATTCACCAGACTTGTGGCCAGAAGGACTGTATTCTCTTTATGATGAATTGCAACTGGATTATAGAACCCTAGGTCCCAGTGTGTCTCTACTATCCTTTCTGAAATGTTCCTAAAATGTCCCTAGAATGTCCCTAATCATCCAAATGAAAGAGGAACTCACATGACACATGTGGAGTAGATTAACATAGAACTCCAGATCCTAGTCCGTCTTTAGTATCCTTTCTAAAACGTCCCTAAAATGTTCCTAGAATGTCCCTAAAATGTGCCTAGAATGTCCCTAGTCACCAAAATGAAAGCGCTCACACAGCACGTGTGTAGAAGATTGATATTCAGACCGGATGAAATGTTCTTTCGAGAAGTGGTAGATTTTAAAAGGTAACAGAGACGGTGCACAGCGAATAATAAGAGCTGAGGAGGATAGTAATCGTACGGTAAGGATCAATGTTTCAGCGAGCACTGTTCTGCATCCAAGATACATGTAAATGGAGACCGGGTTCTCGGGTTTCGGACCAACAAGAGCTGCGCTACGACCACGCCTTTAACCGTGTTAATCATTGAAAGGATCCTGTTAATCCTGCGAAAGTCGACACGATACTTACGGACTCTGCTAAATATTCAGATTTTTACTGAATGCGTTCCATGATAAAATTCTTTTCGATTGTGAATTATTCTGATTGAGTTCAACAATTATCATGTTTATATACCAATCTCAAAATTATCTCAAGTACATCACAACGTACCGGAATTAAATATGGAAGCCTAAAACGCGAAAGGTCATCGGCATTTCGCGTTATAACGTTTCTGACGAGTAGACACTTTCGAAATTTCATCTGAACTGCTCGTACCGCCTGTGCGTTACAATTAATCGTGACAAATGGAGTTCGGTGAGCAAAGTTAGCAGTTTCGACGTAATTTTCTGAACCGATAATTCGTTCAACGTGGCCATACACATCAAAGAAGTGGAACTCGGTTCGAAAACACTCGTCCGTAGCGTAGCGTTCGCTACGAGGTGGACGGAGCGCAACAATGTCAACGCCTCGGGTCTCGAGCGTGTTTTAAACCCCGGGCCAGATGTAATTTGCACGCGAAACGATGTCAAGTTGCCACGTAAACGCCGCTTTTATGCCGCCGAAAGCTTCGATAATGAGGAGGTTCTAACGCAAGGCTCAAGCTCGTGCGCTGCTTTCGAACAAGAAGCCTTTTCCGTGCTCGCGCACTGCTTCGTTAAATTTATTCGATAAGTTGGAAACGTTTTTTTTTTCCTGCCGCTCTTTCCTTTTTCTTCTCGTTCCAGCTCCGGCTAACGAGTACGATTTTCACGAATAACTCTAACTCGTTCTTTGATCGCCAACCAATTCCGTTTCAACGATTTCGCTAGTAATTTTGCATTGTTAATAGGTTTGACGGGGTGAGTGGGAGATTTGGATTTTACAGTTTGAGGGATGGGAATTTTAGGAGTTTTGGAGAGTTTGGTGCAAAGATTGCAATTTTGGGATTCGGGAATTTAGGTTTTGGGAAGTTGGGAGCTTTGGAATTTGGGGAATTTTGGGTTTGGGATATTGGAAGTTTTGGAATCTAGGGAATTTTGGGATTTGGGAATTTTGGGATTTGGGAATTTTGGGATTTGGGAATTTTGGGATTTGGGAATTTTGGGATTTGGGAATTTTGGGATTTGGGAATTTGGGAATTTGGGAATTTTGGAATTTGGAAACTTTGGAATTTGGGAAATTTCGGATCTAGGGAATTTGGGGTTCGGGCAATTGGGAGTTTTGGAATTTTGGATCTAGGGAATTTGAGGTTGGGGCAAATGGAAGTTTTGGAATTTGGAGAATTTTGAGTCTAGGGAAGTTGGGAGTTTTGGAAATTGGGGAATTTCGGGTCTCGGAAATTTTGGGTTTGGACAATTGGAAGTTTTGGAATTTGGGGAATTTCGTGTCTGGGGAATTTGGAGTTTTGGGCAGTTGAGAGTTTTGGAATTTGGGGAATTTCGGGTCTAGGAAATTGGGGATTTTGAGAATTTTAGAGTTTTGGAATTTGGGGAATTTCGTGTCTGGGGAATTTGGGATTTTGAGAAGTTTAGAGTTTTTGAATTTGGGGAATTTTTGATCTAGGGAATTGGGAAGTTTAGAGTTTTGGAATTTGGGGAAATTTGGGTCTAGGGAATTTGGAGTCTGGAATTTTTGAACTAAGGAATTTGGGGTTCAGGAAGTTAGGAGTTTTAGAATTCAGGGAATTTTGGGTCTAGGGAATTTGGGGGTTGGGAAGTTGGAAGTTTTGGAATTTAGGGAATTTTAGAAGTAGGGAATTTGGGAAATTGAAAATTTGGGAATTTTTTAATTTGGAATTTCAGGAATTTGGAAATTTAGAGTTATTAATTTAGAATCTTTTAAACCTGAAAATTTATTATTATTAATATAATCTTGCCTTTGATATTTCAGGTTAGGTTAGGTTAGCTTGAGTTAGGATGTTTTAAAATTTGGAAATTAGGAAAGTTTCTAATTTAGAATCTTGTAAATCTGTGAGAGTATATTATAATTAATCTAGTTTTGAGTTTTATACTAAAGGTTAGGCTAGGTTAGGTTAAGCTAAATGTTTTAATAACTAGAAATTTGGGAAGTTGCTAATTTAAAAACTTTTAAATCTGAAAATTTATTATCAATAATGTAGTAATATCCTTGATACTGTAGGTTAGGTCTGGTTATGTTAATTATAATAACTATTATAATTAATGGAATTATGTCCCTAATATTTGGGGCTAGGTTAGGTTAGGTTCGTTTATGAAATTTTTAAAATTTGTGAATTTACAAAGTTGTTAATTTACATGTTTTTAAATCTGGCAATCTATTGTAATTAATGGAATCAAGTCCCTGATATTTTAGGTTAGATTAGGTTAGGTTAGAATAAACAATTTTGAAATTAGGAAACTTAGGAGGTTGCTAATTCAGAAACTTCTAAAACTAAGAATCCATTATAATCAATATAATTGTATCCCTCATACTTAGTTTTATAGGTTATGTTAGGTTAGGTCACCAAAATAAAATTCACAGTTCTTATAGTTGATGATTATGAAGACAATTTCTTTTAAAAAAAAAATAACAAAATCAGAGATTCACGAAAGAACCAGTTAAAAGTTCGAATAGCATCAGGTAATACAATAAGAGTTGCAAATTTTCTTCCAGGCAGTAAATCACGAAAAAAGAAAATGGTTCCGAAGGAGGTCAATAAGTGCAAATTACAAGGGTGTACGGTAGATGGCACGGACAATTCGAAAGGAATGAAACTTAAGTCATTGTCACGGGGCAAGTGGAATTCAAAGAAACTCGGATAGAACCAGAGGGACGAGAGAGGGACGCAGGGGGTTGGAAACGGTAGAAGCAAATGAAGCTCCCCTATTTGCAAAGTTCGACCCGACTCGACTGTTCGCTAGCAAAAGAGACTCTGAGATAAGCTGAAACTTTCATCGTCGAACTGTACACTCTTCTAATGGCGCCATACACACGGCGAAAATTTTATCTGTTCGTTTGGAATCCTTTACGATCGAGAAAATTTTCATTCGATCGTTCGATATCTTCAAGATATACTCGCGTACTTTGCAATCTTCTGATAACTATTTTATACGGCTATCCAATTATCGCTGTTAGATTCATAGTTGCGCATGGTCACCCTTTCTTTTCTGTTTTTGGGTAATTTAGATAAATTGTAATTTTATTTCTTTTTTTATTGGTTACCCTTATATTCATAGTTGCACATAATCACCCTTTCTTTTTCATTTTCAGTTGATTTGGATAACTTGCAATTTTACAAATTTAATTATACCTTTTTTTATAATCATAGTTACCCTTAAATTCATAGTCATTCATAGTCACCCTTCCTCTTTAATTTTCATGTAATTTATAAATCTTGCAATTTTACAAATTTATTTATACCTTTTTTATAATCACAGTTACCCTTAAATTCATAGTCATTCATAGTCACCCTTTCTCTTTAATTTTCATGTAATTTATAAATCTTGCAATTTTATAAATGTATTTATACCTTTTTTTATAATCATACCCTTAAACAATAGGCTTTTATGTGCATAATAATAAACTCTTGTGTGCATGGTTGACAATATTCAAATATAATGAAAATTTTTTTTGTTCAAATATAATAAAAGAAATTTTCTTGTTCTAACATAATGAAGAAAATTTTTTTGTTCATATATAATAAAAAATATTTTCTTGTTCTAATATAATGAAGAAAATTTCTTTGTTCATATATAAAAAAAATATTTTCTTGTTCAATTATAATAAAAAAATTAAACTAATTGAACAGAAAATAAAGAACACAGAAAAGTTGTAAAGATGTTTCATGGAAGGTGGCAGTATCACGAAAAGTGACTCAACGCACCTTATCTTTTTCATCCCCTCGGCTAACAAGTCCGACAGTAGTCGCGAAACGTTTCTCGAAGGGAAATTAATAACACGTCCCCGGTTAATGCCAGCTCGTCGTGAAAACGCATCGTCGCGACGACGTGGGAATATATTACCGTCCGCGTAAATGTCATCGTGGAATATTCGGGTCTGCTGGATTTCGTCCGCGGGGCTTGATTCCGCGACACAATTTCGATGCAAATTTTCCCGCCATCACCGTACCTTCACCCTTGGATTTAACCCAGTTATCCAAGTGTCTTGGAAAGAACAGGAAAAATCAAATTTCGTTTCTTCGAGAGGATGCTTGCTGGAATAAGGTTTCATGTGTCGACGTTTCTGAGGGGTGGAACTTTGTAATTAGGGGTGATCGAGTAGAGTTAAGTTTTGTAGAAAAATTGCAGTGTGCTGCAAATGGGTTAAATTGGAAAAGATGGTTAGGGAAAAGTTGGTTTGAGGAAAATTTTAGAATTGCAGGTTTTGAGTGAGAAGTGCAGAATTGCTGAATTTTCAGATGTGGTAATTTTGGGGTGGGAAATTTCAAGTTGAAGAATTTTCGAATGTGGTAATTTGGGGGGAGAAAATTTCAAATTGTCGAATTTCCGAATGTGGAAATTTAGGGGTGAGAAAATTTCAAATTGCTGAATTTTCAGATGTGGTAATTTGGGGGTGGGAAATTTCAAGTCGAAGAATTTTCATATGTGGTAACTAAGAAATGTGGTAATTTAGTGTACTGAAATTTCAAATTGTCGAATTTCCAAATGTGGAAATTTGGGGGTGAGAAAATTCCAAATTGCTGAATATTCAGATGTGGTAATTTGGGGGTGGGAAATTTCAAGTCAAAGAATTTTCATATGTAGTAACTAAGAAATGTGGTAATTTAGGGTACTGAAATTTCAAATTGTCGAATTTCCAAATGTGGAAATTTGGGGGTGAGAAAATTTCAAATTATCCAATTTGCAAATGTGGTAATTTAGGGGTGTAAAATTTCAAGTTGGTTAATTCCCAATTGTAGTAACTTAGGAATCTGGTAAATTTCAGAAATTTACACTTGAGAATACAGACACTTCAAACACAAAAATTCACAAATACTAAAATTCAGTATACAAAAACCACCCCTAATCACTTACCAATTACAAAATTTCAAAATCTACATCTTCTCATACTTAACAACCCATAAATTACAAAAATAATCCCCAAATAATCCAAGAAAAGCACCCTGAATCTCAGAATTCGACTTCGGCGGGTCTCTCTCCATGGTCCGTCAAAAAAAAAGAAGTCTCTCGGCATCAAGCAGGAAAATTACAAAGGTAGCCTTGTAAAATTTGAAGAAGGAAGTTCATTCCCTGGAAACAAGCAAGGTCTAGCAATCTCTTCGCCGGTGGATTCGGATCATCTCCAAATCACGAAGAGGAACGGAGATTAGAAGCTTCGAAGCGGTGGTCGTTTCCCTTAATTATGCAAAGCAGACTTATTCGCGAAACGAGAGACTCTCTTATACATCCACAGGGACACACACGTACGAACTGACACGCACACGGAATCACGGTCGTAGCATTCTTTCTCGTGTTCCATTTACCGTATTTTACGCGCGAGTCCTCCTCGAAACTCTTCGCTGTGTCGTGCAGAGTGGTGGGCCGCAGTAAATGCTTATGACCCCGAGGCAAACGCTCGCGGCGAAGGGTTAAATAGCGGAAAAGAGGGGGTTGACCGAGGAGAAATTGCACCGACGGTGACTTTATTCTGCTCTTCGTTGGCCGCCGGTAAATTTCTACGGATACAGGAAACTCGAATGCCAGACAGTCTAAGAAGCCAAACTGTGTAAGCTTTTGTTCGGACAAGAACAAAGAACCCGGGGTCCATTGGGGATGATTCTGCTGACATTCTTTGGGGATGCAACTTTTGGGGATCATCCTTCGAATCATCAGTAATTTCTGAATTTTTACTGGTAATTTGAATAATTAGTTTTAGGGTAGTTTAGGGTAGTTCTGACGAGGTTTGTACTATTTTAGGAAATCATTGGAATAAAATTTTGGAGGAATTTTTAGGGGATGATCCTTCTGATTCTTCGAGGGTTTCAAGTTCTTTTTTAGGTAGCAATCATTTTTCTAAAATTTGTGAATTTCTAGGGAAATTCTACAAGTTGACATTTTAGCAAGAGCTCTTTTGAGGTTCATAATTTGTTAAGGGTTGATTAAAATTTATGAATTTTCATATAATGAAAAATTTAGAAGCTAGAATTTTATAAATGAAAAATTTGAAGAATGAGAATTGGAAAGTGATTAAATTTGACCCCCAACAATTTTGCACCAATAATTACCCTAGGCTAGCTAGGTCACAAGGTTCAGAAGCCCGGGAATCTTTGATCTTCATTGATTATTTCCTCACAGTCGTTTCATTCGTGGTCGAATGAAATCTTCTATGTCTACAGAGGCTGCTCGCTTCACTGTCCAGTTTGATATTGCTTGTCCTTATTTCTTTAATGTCCATAATGATTTCTTTTGCTTCTGAGATTATTCACAGTAATATTTGACCTTAATCCAGCGTCGTACGATGTTTTACTGGTATTAATACTTTCGAACCCGAGTGGGTATTATTACGAATTCTGACGTAGTGATGGGTATTGACATATGATACTCCGGGATCGAACTTGGTAAGTTTCATATGGAGGTCCATAAAAATTGTATTAATTCAAATATTTGACTGTGTGAATGTTGTAACGTGGAATTATTAATGGTTCAGAATAAAATTGCAAATTTTTTAGGAGTTTATTATGAAATTAAACAATGTATAAGTTTTATGAAGATTAAAAGGAAAGGGTGATTATGAATAACAGTGAACTTAAGGGTAACTATGATTGTAAAAAAAGATGCAAATAAAGAAACAAATACATTTATAAAATTACAAGATATATAAATTACATGAAAATTAAAGTGAAAGGGTGACTATGAATTTAAGTATTAATTTGTAGCCATTGCTGATATAAATAATCTTCAAAATTATCTTCTGTAGCTTGTATTATTTATCTCACATTATTTATCTTAATATTTCAAGCGAGTTGTGCAATTTTCATTAAATGAATTATGAAGAAATCTTGATTAAATTTTCCTTAAACCAATTTCTTTTTGAAATAATTAATAAAAATAAAGACCTCGATTGTGTCTCCGTAAATAACAAAATGAAAACGTGAGAAGTGATTAACAACGAAACGCAATATTGATAGAAATTGTATAATTTCGAGATAAAAGTATTTCCGATGATGAAGTAAAACGCAAGCTTAATTCGTCTGGTTTCGGTGGAACGATAATACGTGTGTACACAGTTGATATAGAATTATATTTGAACAGGAATATAATGTTGGAAATACGGTAGCTTGTACTGTTAATTGCAGAAACTAATTAAGGAACTGGAGGACGATAAAAGCTCGCTAACGGACGAATCCGGTAACTATGCATTAATAACTATCATATGCAGTAGATATAACGGTGATAAGCAGATGAGAACGATAATAATATTTGATGATTGTAATAACGATTTTTAATTATTCTTATTTCGCGTTGCTTTGTGTTGTTTATTGGAAGGGAAATTGAGAGATATGAAGATGAAAAGAGGTTGGGAGAGTTTTAGAGGGAATGAGGGGATTCTAGGGATTTTTTAGGGATTTTAGGCAGAAATTTGGGACGGTTATTGGGTGTTTAGGAAGATGGAGTGTTAGGGATTTAGAAATTTGGAGAAGATTTGGGGGTCTTGGGATTTTGGGAATTGCAGTTTCGGGTATTTCAAAATTTGGAGATTTAGGGATTTTGGGTTTTGGGGATTTGAGGATTTAGGGATTTAGGGATTTGGGGATTTAGGGATTTGGGGATTTAGGGATTTAGGGATTTGGGGATTTAGGGATTTAGGGATTTGGGGATTTAGGAATTTGGGGATTTAGGGATTTGGGGATTTAGGGATTTAGGGATTTGGGGATTTAGGGATTTGGGGATTTGGGGACTTAGGGAATTAGGGATTTAGGGATTTAGGGATTCAGAGATTTAGAGATTTAGAGATTTAGAGATTTAGAGATTTAGAGATTTAGAGATTTAGAGATTTAGAGATTTAGAGATTTAGAGATTTAGAGATTTAGAGATTTAGAGATTTAGAGATTGGGAGATTTAGAGATTGGGAGAGTTAGAGATTGGGAGATTTAGAGATTGGGAGATTTAGAGATTGGGAGATTTAGAGATTGTGAGATTTAGAGATTGGGAGAGTTAGAGATTGGGAGATTTAGAGATTGGGAGATTTTGGGATTTAGGGATTTAGGGATTTAAGGTTTTAGGGATTTAGAGATTTAGAGATTTAGAGATTTAGAGATTGGGAGATTTAGAGATTTGGAGATTTAGAGATTTAGAGATTTAGAGATTTAGAGATTTAGAGATTTAGAGATTTAGAGATTTAGAGATTTAGAGATTTAGAGATTTAGAGATTTAGAGATTTAGAGATTTAGAGATTTAGAGATTTAGAGATTTAGAGATTTAGAGATTTAGAGATTTAGAGATTTGGAGACTTTGAGATTTTGGATTTTGAGTATTTGAATATTTGAAGACTTTGAGATTTTGGATTTTGAGTATTTGAATATTTGAAGACTTTGAGATTTTGGATTTTGAGTATTTGAATATTTGAAGATTTAGAGATTTGGAGAATTCAAATCCTAAATTCCTAAATCCCTAAATCTCTCATTTCCTAACTCCCAAATAACAATAAAAAATGCCTACTTGTAGACATTTATTGCTCTAATATTATTTGTAAGACCCGTTATATGTTTATTACAATTTCTTGAAGTGTGAATGAAGTGAATGAAGGCGTTGCAAGTGGAGACGAATGATCGTTGGAAATGTATGAAGCCGTTAATGTTCAATTGATTTGTTACCAGCCCTTTGCCACCCTTAAATTGTAAAAGACGTGTTTTAAAAGATTCAATAAAATATTTAAACATTGCCCCATTAAATAAATGTTTAAACTAGTTGGAAGTGCTATATAATAAATAAATTACCATAAAAATTCCGCTCCTAACAAATCCCAAAAATATCCAAAATCTTCCCAGACTACTTAACAAGCAATTTATATTTCCAGCCCTAAAAAATGATGCATTAAGTTTACTGCGTTCAAGAGGGCTAATCGAATTTGGACGATCAATTATTAAATCCTCTTCTCAAAGAAGTCTTACTTTTTTCGCCTTTCATAAGGTAGAAACGCCGGTAGCAGACGGAGCACGATTTTCGCAAGAAGTCCGCCGCATCATCCCTCGCGTCGCATCTGCTCCTCGTTTCATCCCCTTTCCTCGCGACGAGTCCGCGGAGACTCGCTCAATCATTCATAAAATACGCGTTTTAGGGAGATCTTTCGTTCTCGATTTAAATATTCAACAGCATCTGCGTCCTCTTTGCGCTGCACCCCCGTGGACGAACGTGCCACTCCAATCAACCCCCGGTACGTCGTCACCCCTCAGTGACTATCAAAGTCGCTTTCGCACCCGCATCACACCCCTTTCGAGAAAGTTAACACGAATGATACGCTAGCGAATCCTTTTGCAACTCGCTCGAATGTTTACGATCCGACTGTCACTGCTCGTTTCAGCGCGGGGGATGAATTTGCACCCTTATGCGACTTCAACGTTATGTAGCTCGAAGTTTGCTGCTGGCACGTTTGGCTCTTCGATGGTTTCACCGGCTTGGAAAGTGTGAACTCGTATTTTTGGTTACAAGAAGGGTTACAGCAATAAGCTCGTGTCGTTGGGGAAAATCGAAATTTTGGTACGTGGGGGTTGAAATCGGAGGCATTCGGAAAGGTAGAGATTTTTGTGGTTCCAATGGGGTGAATTTAATTTCGAATTTTTAGATTGATTTGTTTTCAAATTCTTAAATCACCAAATCTTGAAATTTCCAAATCCTCAAATCACCAAATTTTCAAATAACCAAACACTCAAATCACGAAGTCCTCAAATTACCAAATCGTCAAATGAACAAACCTTCAAATCACCAAATTCTCAAGTGACCAAACCCTTAAATCACCAAATTCTCAAATGACCAAATTCTCAAATCACCAAACCCTCAAATCACGAAGTCCTCAAATGACCAAGTCCTGAAATGACCAAATCCTCAAATGACCAAACTCTCAAATCACCAAATCCTCAAATGACCAAATCCTCAAATCACCAAACCTTCAAATGACCAAACCCTCAAATCACGAAGACCTCAAATCACCAAATCCTCAAATCACCAAATCCTCATATGAAAAAACCCTCAAATGACCAAACCCTCAAATCACGAAGACCTCAAATCACCAAATCCTCATATGAAAAAACCCTCAAATGACCAAACCCTCAAATCACGAAGACCTCAAATCACCAAATCCTCAAATGACCAAATCCTCAAATCACCAAATCCTCATATGAAAAAACCCTCAAATTACCAAATCCTCAAATCACCAAATCCTCAAATCACCAAATCCTCAAATCACCAAATCCTCAAATCACCAAATCCTCAAATCACCAAATCCTTATATGAAAAAACCCTCAAATTACCAAATCCTCAAATCACCAAATCCTCAAATGACCAAACCCTCAAATCACCAAATCCTCAAATGACCAAACCCTCAAATCACCAAATCCTCAAATGACCAAACCCTCAAATCACGAAGACCTCAAATGACCAAACCATCAAATGACCAAATCCTCAAATCTCCAAATTCTCAAATCACCAAATCTTCAAATCTCCAAATTCTCAAATCTCCAAATCCCCAAATCAGCAAAGCCTCAAAATCTCCAAATTCCTAAATCAACATTTTTTTAATCCCTCCTCAAATATTGCAAGAAGTAAACTGTGACAAAAAAGGAGAGAAGGTAAATGGTCCGTGAGCACCGTAACGAGGAAGAAAATCGAAGGAAAGCGATGGTGGGAAAATTGTGAGCGCAATTAGGCAGCTTGCTTGTGATTGTTTCGAAGATGCAATCTGCAAAGGAGACGAGAAGCTAAACCGAGAGGATGAAATGTCTCGAGAGCTAGGGGTTGATTATCACGGAGGTGTGAGGTGACCGAAGGATACACCCTGGGATCGAGCATGGTCCTACAAGACCCACAGGAAATTGCTATGCGGGTGATGGCTTCCGGGTGATTGGCAGTGGCTACCAACAGCATTCCTAATCGACACTTGTGCTAAAGTGTTCGACATTCGATACGCTTCTACTTTCTGCCTCTTCGTCTTTATTCATCTTTCAATATATTGATGCAGGAAAATATTTGGAATGTGGGATTGAAGTTTTGATGAGGTGGAGGAGGGTTTGAGGGGGATGAGATGGTGGGAAGGGAATTTGAAGATTTGGGGATTTGGGGGTTTGGAGATTTGAGGATTTGGTGATTTGAGGATTTGGTGATTTGAGGATTTGGAGATTTGAGAATTTGGTGATTTGAGGATTTGGAGATTTCAAGATTTGGTGATTGGAGAATTTGGAGATTTGAGAATTTGGTGATTTGAGGGTTTGGTCATTTGAGGATTTGGAGATTTGAGGGTTTGGTCATTTGAGAATTTGGTGATTTGAGAATTTGGAGATTTCAAGATTTGGTGATTGGAGAATTTGGAGATTTGAGAATTTGGTGATTTGAGGGTTTGGTCATTTGAGGATTTGGTAATTTGAGGATTTGGTCATTTGAGAATTTGGTGATTTGAGGATTTGGAGATTTCAAGATTTGGTGATTGGAGAATTTGGAGATTTGAGAATTTGGTGATTTGAGGGTTTGGTCATTTGAGGATTTGGAGATTTGAGGATGTGGAGATTTGAGGGTTTGGTCATTTGAGGATTTGGAGATTTGAGAATTTGGTGATTTGAGGATTAGGAGATTTCAAGATTTGGTGATTGGAGAATTTGGAGATTTGAGAATTTGGTGATTTCAAGATTTGGTGATTGGAGAATTTGGAGATTTGAGGGTTTGGTCATTTGAGAATTTGGTGATTTGAGAATTTGGAGATTTGAGAATTTGGTGATTTGAGGATTAGGAGATTTCAAGATTTGGTGATTGGAGAATTTGGAGATTTGAGAATTTGGTGATTTGAGGGTTTGGTCATTTGAGGATTTGGTAATTTGAGGATTTGGTGATTTAAGGATTTGGTAATTTGAGGATTTGGTGATTTGAGGGTATGGTCATTTGAGGATTTGGTGATTTGAAAGTTTGGTCATTTGAGGATTTGGTGATTTGAGGGTTTGGTCATTTGAGGATTTGGTGATTTGAGGGTTTGGTGATTTGAAGATTCAACAATTGAGACATTTGAGGATTTGGTGATATGACTATTCAACAATTTAGAAATTTGAGGATTTGGCAATTTGAGGATTTAACAATTCAGAGATTTGAGAATTTGGTGATATGAAAATTCAACAATTTAGAGATTTGAGAATTTGGTGATATGAAAATTCAACAATTTAGAGATTTGAGGATTTGGTGATATGAAAATTCAACAATTTAGAGATTTGAGGATTTGGTGATTTGAGGATTAGGAGATTTGAAAGTTTGGTCATTTGAGGATTTGGTGATTTGAGGGTTTGGTCATTTGAGGATTTGGTGATTTGAAGATTTAACAATTTAGAGATTTGAGGATTTGGTGATATGAATATTCAATAATTTAGAGATTTGAGGATTTGGTGATATGAAAATTCAACAATTTAGAGATTTGAGGATTTGGTGATATGAAAATTCAACAATTTAGAGATTTGAGGATTTGGTGATATGAAAATTCAACAATTTAGAGATTTGAGGATTTGGTGATTTGAAGATTCAACAATTTAGAGATTTGATAACTTGAAGATATAAGAATTTGAGAAACTAAGAATATAAACCTTGAGAATTCACCAGCTTGACTACCCAAAAATTCCCAAAATGTAAAAATCCACAAGTTCCTGAATTTCACAATGCACCCCACAACAAATAAACATCAAACATTCCTATGATAACTTCCGTATTATACAGATCGTTGACCCGCAATCAAAGTCAGAGTCCACATTGATCGCCACCCAAGTATCAGTGTAAGAACAAATTTTGGTTTCGGTTCAGTAAGAAGCTTTCGAAGGCCAGTAATAATTAAGTCTACAAATGATCAGTTTAACCAAGCGCAGTCTCAGAATACAGCTTAGCGATAATACCACGAAATTCATAGATCGAGTTGAAAGGACTTAGTGGAAGCATTAAGGCAAACTGTGCTCTGAATCGAGCTAGAATCAATAGGAACGTCTAAAACCCTCAAACGCGACTGCCAAATCCGTGGTGAATGTCCGATCCACTTCAGTCATTACGTTGATCAATTTGAGAGGACTGTCAAAGCTCAAGAATCGAATATGTACGGGTCTTGAATCTGAAAATCCTTGAGGAAGCATTTTGCTTTGGGGTCTAATTAGTACGAGTTCAAGCACGGATTGTAAGGTGGGGTTTTGATATAAGCGAGCATGATCTACAGGATGTAAGTGAAGAGATTATTCTTGGCAATGGGGAAGAGGTTTGAGGTGCAATGAAATTTGGGGGATGAGAAATTTGATGCGAGAGAATAGTTAGGGAAGAATGTGGAACTTTTTTTGGTTTGGTATTTTGGGTTATTGAATTTTTGTGGAGGGATGTTGAATGTTGTGGTGAGGATTTTATTGGGAATGAGATATGGTTGGGATGGTAGTTAAAGGTGGAATTGACGGTGGGAAATTTGGGAATTTGGGGATTTAGGATATTTGGAATTTGAGAATTTGGGGGTTTTGAAATTTGGGAGATTGGGAATTTGGGGATTTAGGATATTTGGAATTTGAGAATTTGAGGATTTTGAAAGTTGGGAGATTGAGAATTTGGGGATTTAGGATATTTGGGAATTTGAGAATTTGGGGATTTAGAAATTTGGGAATTGGGAATTTGGGGATTTAGGATATTTGGAATTTGAGAATTTCGGGATTTGGAAAGTTAGGAAATTGAAAACTTGGAAGTTTGAAAATTTGGGGATTTAGAAATTAGGGAATTGGGAATTTGGGGATTTAGGATATTTGGAAATTTGAGAATTTGGGGATTTAGAAATTTGGGAATTGGGAATTTGGGGATTTAGGATATTTGGGAATTTGAGAATTTGGGGATTTAGAAATTTGGGAATTAGGAATTTGGGGATTTAGGATATTTGGAATTTGAGAATTTCGGGATTTGGAAAGTTAGGAAATTGAAAACTTGGAAATTTGAAAATTTGGGGATTTAGAAATTAGGGAATTGGGAATTTGGGTATTTAGGATATTTGGGAATTTGAGAATTTGGGGATTTAGAAAGTTGGGAGATTGAGAATTTGGGTATTTAGGATATTTGGAAATTTGAGAATTTGGGGATTTGGAGATTTGGATGATTGAGAATTTGGAATTTTAGGATATTTGGAAATTTGGAAATTGTATAATTTGAGAATTTGGAAATTGTAAAATTTGGAAATTTAGAAATTGTAAAATTTGGAAATTTGGAAATTTGGAAATTGTAAAATTTGGAAATTTAGAAATTGTAAAATTTGGAAATTTGGAAATTTGGAAATTGTAAAATTTGTGAGTTGGTAAATTGTAAAATTTGAGAATTTGAAAATCTGAAAATTTGAGTATTTAAAAATCTAAAAATTTAGAAATATAATAATACTTCATAACAAAAATGTAACAAATTCACTAAATTAATAATAAAACAATTTAAAACTTCTCCAACGATACACAATAATTAATACATTTCTAAAGAAAGAACAAGAAACCACATACATTCCACAAATTTTGACCAATTCAAACTTTCATACATCATAAGTGTACACATAAATTTCCTCGATACATATACTCATCACCGAACTATCATCCCAAAAAATGAAAAAGAAAAAAAAACAGAAAAAAATAATTTAATCTGTAGCTGACATCTCTCCTAAATCACCAACGTTTCCATCATGTGTTGTCTCTTCCAAAAATCGCGCAAACATTCCTAAAAAAAGGCCATTTTTCAAATCCTTCAAACTATACTTCACGCACTTAACTATATCATACCTCGCTGACGTATTCAAATATCTCACCTGTTCCATTACTAGGAAAAAAAGTACTGAAAAATTATCTGTGGTGCGGCTATGAGATCTGGTTATGGTATTTCTGTACTTATTTTGTATAAATATAATATTTGGTGATTTGGAGAATTTTTGGAGATTCTGGGGATATTGGGGATTTTTGGAAATTTTGGAAATTCTGGGGATTTTGAGGATTTTGGGGATTTTGGAGAATTTTGGGATTTTAGGGATTCTAGTGTTTTGGAGGATTTTTGGGAACTGTTGGAGATTTTAGGGATTCTAGGGTTTTTGGGGAGTCTAGGGATTGTGGGAACTGTTGGAGATTTTTGGGATCTTTAAGGATTCTAGGGTTTTGGGGATTTCGAGGATTTTGGAGATTTTGGGGTTCTTGGGGATTCTGGGGATTCTAGGGGTTCTGGGGATTCTGGTCATTTTAGAGATTTTGTGGATTTTGTGGAGTCTGGGGATTCTGGGAATTTTGGGGATTTTTGGGAGTTTGGATATTCTGGAGATTCTGGGGATTTTAGAGATTATAGGGTTTCTTAGGATTTTGTGAATTTTAAAAATTTTGGGGATTTTGGGAAGTTTAGGAAGTTTGTGTATTCTGGAGATTCTGGGGATTTTAGAAATTGTAGAGTTTCTAGGGTTCCTTGGGATTTAGTGAATTTTAAAAATTTTGGAGATTTGAAGATTTGATCAGCCCTCCATAGCTAATTCACAAAATACATAATTAATAAAGACATCAACTTCCCCGAATCACAAAAAGAAACCTCATCAAATACCTCCTCGAACCCCTACCTAGAATTGCACCCCAAATTAATTCCCACTATCCCAAGTAAAAACACCCTAACCAAAACATTAACAGAATAAAGTCCACTCCCTTTTAAAGCTAGCCCACCGATCAATCTCCCCCAGCACTACTTTCAACCCCCATCACCGCTGCGTCTCGCCAGGAACCACCCCTTTTGCAGCACGATGTTCTTCACCTGTTAGAAAAAAAAAAAAACGTTAAAACGGGTCGAAGAAGAGCAGACAGTAGAAAAAAGTCTTACTACCGCTTTCTCGAGCAAGATCGTCCGCTACAGGGGGTTGGTTATCTGGAAACACGTAAGCAACCCTCGTCAACGGTCGACTGGCAGGAACACACGTATGACTTACGTGCTTCTCGTAGCTGCTAACGAGCTATCGCGGATTATCGCGTGTCTGTTTGCATTATTGCTGCACCACCGACCACCCCCGTCACCCACCCCCTCGACTGATCTTGGCGTGCTACGGGCCGGAGGTACCACCTTCTGTCACGCCCCTGTCATTAATTTTCATGCCAGACCGTACGATGCGTCGCGTTCGCTCGAAATTTACGGGGTAACTCGTCCTCCAGGACTCGAACGGCCAGGGAAGGGGTGGAAGAGCCGACATCGTTTCCCCCGGGGACTACCTCGAACGATTAATTTTTCACGGTAACACGTGGCACGATATTTTCGGACGCCACTTGCTGCCTACATACAACTTTTTCCTATTTGTCGACCTTATTTGTGCGATGAACGTCGGACTACGCTGTGTTCTAAAGGTTTTTGGGTTTTTGAAATTGGGGGATTATTAAGCGAGGGGGTTTTGCAAGTGGGTATTTCTGCGAATAAGGAGGTGGAATTCTGTGACGTATTTTGCATTTAACAACTGGGGAATTTGGGGAGGGTGAGAATTTTTACATTTGGAGAGATTATATTGAATTAAAATGATTGTTCCAAAGATTTTTTGTTATCAAATTTTTAGACATTTGATTTCATGGATTTTCAATTTTTAAATTAAGTAATTTAATGATTTTATTCTCAGGTTTTACAACGTTGAAATTTTAGAAAATCTAAGTTTGTATATTTCGGGGTGGTTCTCGATTTTACTTAGGGGTGGTTTACAATTTCTAAGGTAAATTTGACATGTTTTCTTTTAGTAATTGTCAATTGTGGTATCTTCATTAACTATATATATATTCTATATATTATTTATGGAGGGTTGCATTTAATTTTGTTAATTCTTTACTTAGGGTGGTTTTACTTTAAACATTAAAAATTCATCACAGAATTCTACTTAGGGGTGGTTCACAATTTCTAAAATAAATTTGACAAGTTTTCTTTTAGTAAATGAAAATTGCAATGTCTCCATTAACTATATATATATTCACTAAATTAATTATAGAGGGGTGGTTTTTATTCTGTCAATGTCTCGGTTAGAGTATGTTTACTTCAGATATTGAATTACTTCGTCGCAGCCCTACTTAGGGGTGGTTCTACTCTTCCAGATGAGCTTGACAAATTTTATTTCAAATATTTGGAAGATTTCGTTATAATATTTTGATTAATTATATGTTCCTTCAATTAATTACCAGGGGGTGGATTTTATTTTGAATTTATTAAAGCAGATTTGAAATTTTCTTATGAACTGGAAGTTAGGGTGTTTTTACTTTGGATATTGAATTAATTTGTTGGAGGATTCTATTTAGGGGTAGTTTACATTTTTCTGGAGGAATTTGATATTTTTTATTTTAATATTTAAGAGGTTATGATATCTTAATTAATTATGTGTTCTTTTAATTAGTTGTGAAGAGGGTGAACTCTGTTGATGATTCTATTAGGGTGTTTTTATTTATGATATTAGAAATTGTAGAATTTTATTTAGGGGTGGTTTACACTCTTCTAGAGAAACTTGATATTTATTTCAAATATTTAAGGAATTATTGTATTTTAATTAATTATATGCTCTTTCAATTAATTATGAAGAGGGTGAACTCTGGTGATGATTCTATTAAGGTGTTTTTATTTAGGGGTAGTTCTTCATTGTACATATAATCAATATTTCTATTTAATAACTTAAAAACTTCATTACAATTTCTTAATAAATTATAAAAATTATTAATATATTAATTATAAATATTTCATTCTGTTACTGCTACAATAAGGGTGTCTTTATTTGAAACACCCCTAAAAAAATTTTTAAAATTGCTTTTAAACAATTCACAGATTTTATTGTGATATCACATTTTTAATTTAAGTTAATTATGTACATACTTTGTAACTGCTCTCTTTATTAGTTAATTTTTATAATTACAAGGGTGTGGATTCCATGCATAATAATGCTTAGTCTTGCGCATTCCCCAAATTGAAAAACTCTTTCATATTAAACGCGTAAAGGATTTCGTTGCGATATTTTGGTTAATTACACATGTACCTTGTTTTAATTAGTTATGGAAGGAACTTTATTCTGTTGATATTTCGGTGAGGGTGTTTTTACCAGGGAAATCGTGAATTAATTTGTTACCGAAATTTACTTAGGGGTGGTTTGCACTCCCCAAATTAAACAGCTTGATAAATTTATTTTAAATAATTGGAAATTTCATTTTGATATTTCGACAAATTATATACGTTCCATCTTAATTAGTTATTAATTAAATTCAACCCTTATAAATTACCGTACATCGATTTGTATGAACCAATGTTTAATTCGGTTAAAAAGTACAGTTAAAACACAATTATTTTATCTGCATTTAAAAAATTGCTGAAATTATTGCTAAAAGCGTTTCGTAGCTCAATTCCACGGTGAAAGGGTGGCTCCAAGCAGGGTAGTTTTATGAATATTTTTAGTAAGCGATTCGACAGGTCAGGCTGGTACTATACACGATCTCACGGGAGAGATAAATAAGGAGGCACTCACGTTGATGTCTCGTAAAACGTTCATGTTTAGATTATGGGTTGTTGCAGTCTTCTTTTTTAGACCTTGTTTGCGTACAAGCTGATAAAAGCGAGCTTACATTACCCTTTCGAGTACATCTAACGATGCAATTTTCCAATTTTTCATGCATACAATTAGTTTCATTTTTCTCTCAGAACTCCTGCAATCACTGTCGACGCAAAACTAATTCGATAAACTACCCTCTGGGATTTATTACTTCATCACTTATACTGACATTATTTTAGTAATTTATTTATTACTTTTTTATTTAAGAATTGGGACAATTACCACCCTTGTTATACTAATTTAGTTATTTATTTCACAAAAATTAATTTTGCAAAAATTGTCAAAGCTACCCTTGTATATACTAAATTACTGATTCATTTCACCCTTCTTGCATTTATTATTTCAACCATCAGTTTACTAAGCAGAAATATTTATTATATTTTGTCAATTTATTAATGTATTTGTAACATTTTAATTTTGTTAAGTTTAATCAAAATAACTACCCTTGTATATGGTACTAATTTACTGATTTATTTCACCCCTCTTGCATTTATTATTTCAACCATCATTTTACTAAGCAGACACACTTATTATATTTTGTCAATTTATTAATGTATTTGTAACATTTTAATTTTGTTAAGTTTAATCAAAATAACTACCCTTGTATATGGTACTAATTTACTGATTTATTTCACCCATCTTGCATTTATTATTTCAACCATCAGTTTACTAAGCAGACATATTTATTTTATTCTGTCAAATTATTAATATATTTGTAACATTTTAATTTTGCAAAATTTATCAAAATAACTACCCTTGTGCATCACACTAATTTACCAATTTATCCCTCTGATTTATTATTTCGTAGCACAAACACCTACTTCCATTTCAACCCTTAATTTTAAAAAAACTCACAAACTATGCGAAAAACTACTACCCTTGAATTTCCTAAAACCCCTAAATTTTCTATCACCCCTAAATTTCCTACCACCCCTAAATTTCCTATAACTCCCCTATATCTCAGAATCTACCCAATAACGAAATAAAAACAGAATTAAGTAAAATTTCGATCAATTAAAAAGAGACACGTGAAAAGAATTTAAGGGTTGTTCGTCCTGAAAACACGAGTCGTTACTTTTTCTAAGGAACGATAGTTGGTTGAGGACGAGGTCGACGTTATCGTTGGCTGATCAGTATGCGGAAGGTGAAACGGAAGATGTTAGTCTCGCTCTTTCTTTTCTCCGGCTCTTCTATGCCTGAGGGGTGGCAAGGGACGAGGGTAAGTTTAAAATTTCCCGAGGGAAACAGGTCGGGACTAGATAGACCGATGATAGGGGGAGAGTCCTGCTGAGGTGGGGACAGAAAAACGAAAAATCCAGCTGTATCTATGTGATTCTCTTTATCATCAACAATTATATCAATTTTTTAGTGGAGAGATTAAATACAGTCATGGATTGTAGTCAAGTTGATTTACGTGAAGGGTAGTTTAGTTAGGTTTATTGCAAGAATTGATTGATTTCGTAAAATTGAAATTTAAAATGAAATTTCAAATTTTTCATAAAATTTGGAATTTATAATTTTTCATAAAATTTGAAATTCTAATTTTGAAATAAAAAATGAAGTTCAAAATAATTTAAACAAATGCAAGGTAAAAATGAGTGTGTACATTAATTTATTTTTGTGAAGATCAATGAAGATTTAAAAAAAGTTACTTTAACAAATTGTGCAATTTAAAATAAAATATTTGTAGAACATTTGATATTGCGGTTTCAGTATTAAATTATGGAATAATAGAATTTTGAAATAATTGCAAATAACTGCAAAATAATAAAATTACAGAATAATAAGACTGAAAAACAGGAAATCTGCAAAATAATGAAATTGCAGTATAACAAAATAATTACAGAGTAAAATTGTAAAATAATAAAATTGCAAAATAAAAAAATTATTAGACAGTAAAATTGTAAAATAATAAAATAACAAAATAACAAAATAATTAAACAATAAAACAGTAAAATAAAAAAACCGAAAAACAGTGAATCCAAATAATAAAATCGCAAAGCAAAAAACCATAAAACCATTGAAATCATGATGGTTGAACGAGACCGCAAAAATAATAAAATAAAAAAGTCCCGCAACATCTGCGAATTCCCAAAAAAATCAATTCGCATATGAATCGCTTCTCCGCAAAGTAAATATCCCGGTCTCCGTTCCATCGAGCCACCCTAAAAGATTTAATTTCGAATCTCCGTTTCCAAGAATCCGAACGTTTCCCACCGAAAGAATTCACTCGTCGAAAGCTTAAGTCTTTTCCCGCGACTCTTTGCGCAGTAATTTCTCGAGTATTGTATCGCGGAGTGAACGTGACACGAGTGTTACGCGAATTTTCAATTTTAAAGATCGTGCTATTCTACCGGCAGCGTGGCGAGGGTGCGAGTCGAAGGAAACGGAAGGAGCCGTGGGTATCGTGGCAAATCTCGAGCGTCTTCGAAACGTATCCAGCCTTCGAATTACTCGTCGCGAGGACCCGTGAGAGGAGCGAAGGATAAGAAAGAAGGAAGGGGAAAAAAAAGGAGAAAAAGAAGGAAGCAAAGGAACCGGAGATACCCGGTTGAATGCCGAGCGAACGGAAACGCGGAAAATTGAACGGCGTAAGCGCACGGTGAATTCGAGAAGGCGACGATACCGGCAGGAAATCCGAGGTCGCTGAAGCATCGTGAAAACCTGATCATAATTAAATGCAACCACTTACTCGATTGATAGTAGATGCGATTTTCTTCTTTGAATTGATACATTACTCAGCAGGTTGGAAACGTTCTTTAAACATGGCTATTTCGTTCTGATGGATGTAACAAGGAATGAGGTACAGTCGATGGCAGAATATTTCTAGGAAAAATATGGGTGCTATGAAGGGAAAATTCACATACGTGGGTTTTTAGGGATTTTTCGAGGTTTGGAGATTTGGGTCGATTCGGGATGGGCTTTGGGATATGTGGAATTTGGGATGTGTGGGATTTGGGGTGTGTGGGATTTGGGATATCTGGGATTTGGGATATATGGGATTTGGGATATGTGGGATTAGGGATATGTTGAGTTTGGGATATGTGGAGTTTGGGATATGTGAAGTTTGGGATATGTGGGATTTAGGATATGTGGAATTTGGAATGTGTGGGAATTGAGATATGTGGGATTTGGGATATGTGGGAATTGGGATATGTGGGATTTGGGATATGTGGGATATGGGATATGTGGGATTTGGGATATGTCGAGTTTGGGATATATGGGATTTGGGATATGTGGAATTAGGGATGTGTGGGATTTGGGACGTGTGGGATTTGGGACATGTGGGATTTAGGGCATGTGGGGTTTGGCATATGTGGGATTTGGGATATGTGGGATTTGGGATATGTGGGATTTGGGATGTATGGGATTTGGAATGTGTGGGAATTGGGATATGTGAGATTTGGGATATGTGGGAACTGGGATATGTGGGATTTGGGATATGTGGGATTTGGGATATGTGGGATTTAGGATATGTGGGATTTGGGATATGTGGGATTTGGGATATGTGGGATTTGGGATATGTGGGATTTGGGATATGTGGGATTTGGGATGTATGGGATTTGGAATGTGTGGGAATTGGGATATGTGAGATTTGGGATATGTGGGAACTGGGATATGTGGGATTTGGGATATGTGGAATTAGGGATGTGTAGAATTTAGGATATGTGGGATTTGTAATATGTGAGATTTGAGACATGTGGGGTTTGGCATATGTGGGATTTGGGATATGTGAGATTTGAGACATGTGGGGTTTGGCATATGTGGGATTTGGGATATGTGGAATTAGGGATGTGTGGAATTTGTCATATGTGGAATTTGTCATATGTGGGATTTAACATATGTGGGATTTGTCATATGTGGGATTTGTCATATGTGGGATTTATCATATGTGGAATTTGTCATATGTGAGATTTGACATATGAGGGATTTGTCATATGTGGGATTTGTCATATATGGGATTTGACATATGTGGGATTTGGCATATGCGGGATGTGGCAAATATGGGATGTGGCATATGTGGGATTTGACATACGTGTAGTAATTAAGGAACATAGAAATCTTGTAATGTTGAAATCTATGGATTTATAAAAACATGCAATCCACGGATTTGACTACAATGTGTCTTAAAACATGCTTGGGAACATATTAACACCGAAAGTAGTATCTCTCATTTTTCACTAATATCACCAACTTCTCCATCTTCTCTTCATTCACTGTCCTCATATCAGCCTCTTCAATTTAACCAAGCAAATTCACCAAATTTTCACTGCAAGGTTATCTCAATTTTCCTAACGCTTCTTCAAGGATTAAAATCGCCGAACAAATTTCGGTCGGCCCGAATTCCCCAGAGACACGTTCCCTCGTTTTTCGTCGCATTCGGCGATAAACAGGAACGTAACGGGCGCAGACAAAAAGTGTAATCGAATCCGTCGTCTAGTTTCCGAAACTCTGTTTCCAATCGTTGTTCGACGAATTTTTTTCCACTTCCGACCCGACAGTTAGGCGAAATCCAGCCGGAGAACGTGGCCCGGCCTAGTTCCAAATCGAATTAGAGAAGTTTCTCATGCACAATCGATGGAACGCGAACTTTCGCGAGCGATTAACGCACGGCTCGTTCACGATCCAACGGGTGGCTCGCGAAACGCGCGAGGGCAACGCGTTTGCCCTCTGGCTGCGAGCCGAACTCCGAGATAAAAGTTTCGCGTGGGGAGCAACGCCGCGGAAAATTCACCCTCAGGCCCTTTCTTAACCGTTACGACAGTTCTGCCTTTATTTCGCGATAGAGAAATGTGAAACAAAGTTGCGAGAGGGAGAATATTTGCGGGGATTTATCTTCCGAGCAATTACCATTCCATCACATTTGTAGTTTCAATTCCCTGCAGTGGCAATAAGACCCAAGTCACATTCTAGGGAGTATTTTTTATCGTCGCATCTGGAACCCTTAAGCAGTCCTTTGTGAACTACTGGCGTTGTGACGTCCATGCGCTTATGAACATAACCTCTTTCAGGAATTTCAGGCTTGGTTATAATTTTACAAAATATTTTCTAAGAATATATTTTAGTATGCATTGTATGTATGTAGTATTATATAAGAATATATTTTAAACATTCTATGTATATAGTATTGTACAAGAATACATTTTATTATACAATATATGCAATACTGTGACTCACATTCACATATGATACAATTGTTGTAGTTACAGAAGACAAGTCTGTAGAATTTTCATACAGCAAAATCCTGAAAGTACAAATTGAAGACAATTTTCGAAGGGTACAAGTTGTCTTCGGTAACAATCTTATCATCCCGGCAGTTATTCGATCAAGCAGAGTCGGAAAAGTCCGGAAACTCTTCCTATTCCACGGTGTATACATTGTTGTTCGTTCAAGGGCTCTCCCGTGGCGTGTCTAACACATTGGCCCATAAAAACAAATAAACAAACGATGGTATCCCATCGCTGTTATCTCCGAGCCCGCTATAGCAATCTCACGTCCACCAGAGGGTCATCCAGGACCAATAGGTTTCGACCCTGACCCGAGAACGTACGAGCCAGAGGACCAACAAATTCCTTTCAACGTATCTTCCATTATCACGTCATTTTATTACGGTTATAATTTAACGTGTGTACGTTTATAGCTTTCTAAATTACTGGATTATTAGATTATTGGAGTTGTAGGATTCTGGTTACATTTGTTAGAAAAATATTAGACAAGAATAAAAGTGTAAGTGACAAATCAAAGTATGTACAGAGAACAATGAGTACATGTGAATATTACTATCTCATATGGGATATGTGGGTTCCAAAGCTCCAAGCACCTAAAATTCATGTATGTTAGTTTCTACGTCTACAAATCCCACATGTGCTAAATCCCACATGTGTCAAATCCCACATATGACAAATCCCACATATGTCAAATCCCACATATGACAAATTCCACATGTGATACATCCCATATATGACAAATCCCATATATGACAAATCCCACATATGACAAATCTCATATGTGACAAATCCCACATATGAGAAATTCTACGTATGATAAATTCCACGTATGACAAATTCCACATATGACAAATCCCATATATGACAAATCCCACATATGGCAAATTCCACATATGACAAATCCCACATATGTCAAATCCCAATATGACAAATTCCACATATGACAAATCCCACATATCTTAAATCTCACATATGACAAATTCCACATATGACAAATCCCACATATCCCAAATCCCACATATCCCAAATCCCACATATCCCAAATCCCACATATGACAAATCCCACATATGTCAAATCCCACATATGATAAATCCCACATATGTCAAATCCCACATATGACAAATTCCACATATCCCAAATCCCACATATGCCAAATCCCACATATGATAAATCCCACATATGACAAATCCCACATATCCCAAATCCCACATATCCCAAATCCCACATATGACAAATCCCACATATGTCAAATCCCACATATGATAAATCCCACATATGTCAAATCCCACATATGACAAATTCCACATATCCCAAATCTCACATATCCCAAATCTCACATATGCCAAATTCCACATATGACAAATCCCACATATGCCAAATCCTACATATCCCATATCTCACCCCCTATCATTACCCTCTCACCCTCACGAAATTAATTATAGATCACATGTCCATATGAAAATACATATGTACATATCTCAAAAAGCTACTAAACAACCAGAATAAAAGTACACCTAATAAATGAAAGTCCACACAGTAAACGATAAGTGCATCATTTGACTATCCTCTCATCCACATGAAGTGAATTACCGATTGAAAATCATTGCAGTGAATAAAACCGCGGCCCCGCGCTAACGAATCAAACGTATAATATTAAACGAAACTTAGGAAGAGCGATAATCTTGAAATACAAAACTCCTCGGATCTTTTAACCCTGACTCTGATTGCGGTTCAAACAGTATATTCAATGGCAGCTACCTCTTCATTTTCAACTGCACTTCATACCATCGCAATACCCATTACACACTCGCATCACGTATCCCCTTATACGCGAAACTCTGTGCATGCTCGCACACCAAGGCCGGAAACTATTCAGCTGCGCATCGTATTCGAAAGCAAAACTCAACGGGATCTCTTCCATAATTTTCTGTATACGTGTCGTTCGTGTTTCACGCAGAAGTTCGCTTTCAACGGGTCTGGATACGGCATACAAGACAACATTGCCACGCATTGCAACGGAACACAAGTTTCTGCCGCAGTTCACGAAACAATAACTACGTAACATTGTTTCGCCTGGTTGCCGTGTTGCGTTTCGCAAAAACAACATCGACCCGAAGCTTCTTTGTTATAATACGCGTTGTACCAAGTTGCCTCGGTACATATTTGTTTTACACTGATAAATATTTACGTACTAAATGCTGCCGCGGAAAGAAACTAGGTTGTAATTATTTAGAATGACGCTCGATGTATATAGCCGGGGATGGACTTTTAAAATAGATGATGAGGTTTATTGCTTTTGATGAAGATGGGAAAATTAGAATGGTGTATATTTGATGGACTTGTAAATATAAATGTGGAGTTGTAGATTTTTAAAAATAAGTATGATTGGGTGGCCATATAGTGAGAGTATAGGTGGTACGATGATTTGGGAATTCTTTAGTAATTTTAGAAATATTGAAATTTCACATTTAGAATTTAGGGATCTAGGGATTTAGGGATCTAGAGATCTAGGAATTTGGGGATCTAGGGATTTGGGGATCTAGGGATTTGGGGATCTAGAGATTTGGGGATCTAGGGATTTGGGGATCTAGGGATTTGGGGATCTAGGGATTTGGGGATCTAGGGATTTGGGGATCTAGCGATTTGGGAATCTAGGGATTTAGGGATTTAGGGATCTAGGGATTCAGGGATTTAGGGATCCAGAGGTTGGGGGATCTAGGGATTTGGGGATCTAGCGATTTGGGGATCTAGCGATTTGGGGATCTAGGGATTTAGGGATTTAGGGATCTAGGGATTCAGGGATCTAGGGATCTAGGGATTTAGGGATCCAGAGGTTGGGGGATCTAGGGATTTGGGGATCTAGGGATTTGGGGATCTAGGGATTTGGGGATCTAGGGATTTGGAGATCTAGGGATTTGGGGATCTAGGGATTTGGGGATCTAGGGATTTGGGGATTTAGGGATTTAGGGATTTAGGGATCTAGGGATCTAGGGATCTAGAGATCTAAGGATTTAGGGATTTAGGGATCTAGGGATTTAGAGATTTAGGGATATAGAAATTGGTAACATAAGAATATTGAAATTTCAAATTTGAAAACTCCCCCTAAGTCCCAAAACTAAAAAAACTGCACATAAGCCCAAAAATAAAAATTACTAAAAAATTCCCTGAATAAAACTTAAAGCAATTAATATTCCACGTACGATATCCAAATATCAGGAATCCGGTGTCTGTCACGAAAGTTCCGAAGAAATTCAAACTGCCAAACAGATCCGCGTGCAGAACTCCGGCATAGCGAACGGAAACTGGCGGTATGCATTCTCGATAAGTCGGATCGATAATCGAATGGTCGTCGTACGATCTCGACCAATCGTGGTCAGCTTTAAATCGTGTCGTCTTTGTCTCGTCGGCAAGAGACGAAAATGGTGGCCGCAAATTAATGGGAACACGAGTGGGGTCTTCTGTAGTTCTTTCGTCGTCTTGAACCGGAGTTGCCAGGAAGCTTGCAAAAAGCTGAAAAAGTGTTAAGCGCGTGGAAGTAGCTCTAGCTGATGGAAGTAATGGTCCTTGGAAAAAGAGGAAGCGGGCTCTAAGGATCCTCTAACGTCCGAAGGTCTATACGTTACCATATCTCTGGAACGGTAACATACTTTTCCACTAATCTATTATACCCGGTAACGTCACGCGCTATTTTTGCCTGTCTCTGACCCTTGAAATTTTCATCGATCACTGGAACTGCTATCGCACCTTCATTTTGTTGTTTTCCGATTTCGAGTCACTTTTCTTATTTCGACGTTTAAAGTGTCATGGTGAACGATTCTTTCCACATTACACTGTAGTTATTCTTTAGGGTTATTAGGGTTCAACGTAAAACATTTTATTATGCACATCTTTTGTTATTAATTAATTTAATTTAACATTTATTTATTTATTTCAAATGTTTATATTATTATTTTGATTTTCAAATTTATCAAATTTTCTCAGTTGTTAATTTTCCAAATTTCTTAATATCAAAGTCCCTAGATCCCTTCACCGCCAAGCCCTTAAATCACTAGATCTTCCTAGGTCCACTTATATTCAGATCCCTAGATCTCAATCTACAAATCCCTAATCCCTAGGTCCCCTTCTTCCCAAACCCCAAAAACCCTAGATCCTAATCCCTACATCAAACGCCCATGTCCCAACTACTTATCCCACCCCTAAATCGTCAAATCCTCCATAATCCCCATAAATCTCTATAATCTTCCTCCCCTGTCACCGTTACATTCTCCTCCACTAAAACGCACCCTCAAATAGTAAAATATTAATGCACCAATGACAACCCGATAAATTCAATATTGAACAACTATCGATAAACTGAATATTAACTCCACTCTTAACAAACAATAAACTAAATAATCAAAAGCGATCATTTAAACGTATCATTTCAGTCTCCCAACGAGTGCATAAAAAGATGTTTAAAAATTTTGATGAACGCGCATCTGAAAACCAAATTCACACGTTGTTCGTACACATCCGGGCACAATGGCGGGGACAGGACAGACACGAAGAGGAGTGCCAGCTAATGGTATGGCGGTGGCGGTTATTGAATTATTAATTAAGTCAGTTAATTAATAAACGATAGGCCACAGAGCCAGGCAGTCAGCCAAGCTGCACCCCCGTCCCCTTAAACGCAGCCGCCCCTAAGCTTTCAGCGACTCGTTTGAACGGGGGTGGTTTAGCCGTTGCAACGATCGTCACATCCGGCACGTTTCCAGCCCTTTCTACGCCCCTGAACTTCATATATCTTCGATATTAGACAGCCACCCCGAAGCTGACTTCTTCCCATCCTTCGTTACCTGCTCGTCCCAGACCTCTTCTTCCCATCTTCGTTATTTATTTTTATCGTATCACCTAGCCGAACACCTTTCTCTCCTCTCCTCCCTTTTTTCCTTTACCGTTCGTCCTCATTCCGCACCTGTATATTTTCATTCGCCCGGGGAAATTAATGTTCCACGGAACACGGGTTTCCCTTTCTTCCGTCGCGAATTATTAATCGCTGCTTCGTCATCGGACGCTCGTTGCTTCTTCCCACCGAGCTTTACTCGAGAACTGTTATTCTTTTTTCGCGGAACTTCTTTTGTTTCTGCTTTTTTCGTCTGATTGATTGATTCGACCGGTTGGTTAGCGCGGTAGGCGTTTATAATTGCTTGTTAAGGGGGATGGGTCGAGTGGATTCGGGGGATGAAAGATCGCTCGGATTTATGGAGACGTAGAAACTTGGGAGGGAGATACGTTGTTATTCGACGCGAGGAATTTTGATACGTGATAGATTGACGCGTGATAGTTTTGTGTGTGGTAATTCGCAGCGTGGTAATTGGATATGTTGTAATTCGACGTGTAATAGTTGGAAGTATGGTAATTCAATACGTAGTTTTTCAACGCATAGTTCGACGAGTGATGGTTCAATACGCGGTAACTTGACGCATGGTAGTTCGACGCGTGGAGGTCGAATGTGTGGAAGTTCAACGCGTGAATGTGGGACGCATGCTAGTTCAACGCGTGGTAGTGAGACGCGTAAGAGTGGGATGCGTGGTAGTTCGACGCGTATGGAAGTGGGATGCGTGGTAGTAGGATGCGTGGGAATGCGAAGCGTGAGAGTGAGGTGCGTGGTAGTGCAACGCGTGAGAGTGGGATGCGTGGTAGTTCAACGCGTGGGAGTAGGATGCGTGGTAGTGGGATGCGTGGAAGTGGGATGCGTGATAGTTCGGCGCGTGGGAGTGGCATGCGCAGTAGATCGACGCGTGGTAGATCGACGCGTGGGAGTGGCATGCGCAGTAGATCGACGCGTGGAAGTGGAATGCGTGGTAGTTTGGCGCGTGGGAGTGGCATGCGCAGTAGATCGACGCGTGGTAGTGGAATGCGTGGTAGATCGACGCGTGGGAGTGGCATGCGTGGTAGTTCGGTGCGTGGAAATGGCATGCGCAGTAGATCGACGCGTGGGAGTTGATTTGCGTGAGAAATCGACGCGTGGGAGTAAAATACATGGTAATAGGATACGTAGTGGTTCGACGCATGATAGTTCGACGCACAGTAATTGCATGCGTTGTAATTCGACGCGTTGCACTTCCACACACGGTACTTCAGTAAATGATACTTCGCCATGTGATTACTACATCCACGATAGCTCAACGCAAGGTAGTTCTACGCGCAGTAACTCAACATACAGTAATTCAGCGTTGCAATAAAACATGCAACCATAAAACGCACGGTAATACAACTCGTATCGCGTTAACGCTATTCTATCGCGCGTTAAATCAACACGTAGCAATAAAAAGTCGTGAAACAGAAAATAAATTAAATTTTCCTCAGCAAATTTTACAAAATAATTCCCCACTAAAACTTCCGGAGCATATTTCAAAAAATTCCATAAACGCAGTACTCTGAATTTCACGCGAGAGTCATTTGACAAATTTCTGGGGACACTTACTCTTCCAAATAGCGAGTTTCATTGGACGAGCGTAGCGATTCGAAAGTGTATGCAAATAAACCATCTCGTACATCATCGAGTTCATAAAACGTTCGCAGAAATCTTTATAGTGTCAGGGGATCCTGTGTGTGTGGGAAGGCACTTTATCGCCGGCGGCTTTTAATCATCGCACCGTGTTCATTCCGGACACCCGTTAGATAAAAAGCTAGATCTGCGACAAGCGCGCGTAAGCCACGGAAAATGGCAGAAAATACCGCGGCTCTGCGATAAGCTAGAAGCACTGGCACGTCGAAAAAATAAAGAAAGAGAGAAAAACAAGAAAGAAATATCGTAGCTGTACATCACCCGGAATAGAATGTACCGAGTGGTCTCTGTATCTCCACTGAAATTTTCAAATCGATTTGGCACGCAATTTTTAAAAACGTCTGCACGCTTCCCTTGTAAACGGAAATACATGTGATTACTCTTCTTACATACATTATTTTATATCATTTATATAATTACATATTAATATACATATTGATATACACTATTAAATATGTACATTTTTAAATATTATAGTATATAAAACAGTACATGTGTTCTTTACATATGGTGTACTTATAAAATACATAATATAAATAACAATATCAAATTTTCTTTAATATTTATATTTATTAAAATATACTGTATACAGTAGACGAAAAATATATACAATGTATTTGATATTATTATATAAAAATTTTATCCTCGCGTAGTGAAATTTCGTTATAAAGCAATATAGAAGGTTTCGACTGTATTTGTTGAATGGGTGAGACAGTCGAGCAGTAATTGCAGTATAATTAAATTCTTCGATAGTTATTCAATAGATAACAAGGTCTTGATAACGAATGAATGGAGAATACGATTACACGAGAAGCAATCTAGAAGCAACCTGTTGCCGGTGCAGTGATAAATAAAGCGGTTGATTGTATCGTTAGAAATTTGTGTACCCGAATGCGATGTTTATTGTGTTTCTATTCGTTCATTTTAATTCCGCTTATAGCTTGTTCCCCGGGCAAATATATTATCTGCTTCAACGATTCTACGTCCGAATCACCAAATTTGCGGTGTTGGAAATTAGAAAACTTTCAAATTAAAATTTTGTATAAATTATTAAGTATTACAATGTTACAAGATCTTATCTACTTCTTACCATCCTTCCACGCGAACAAAGTAATTGATTTCATTTCAAACAACCGTAACAACAAAGTAAAAAAGCACAGTATACATCACCGTGTATACGAAACCGAGTGCATTAAACGCAAGTCTACTTTGAAAATTACGACAACAAAAAATCGTCGACCGTGACGAACGAGCAAGTCGTTCAACTCGACGACACATCGTTCTTCGTTCGCGCGGAGACTCCCGATTCGATCCATCAGTAGCGCCATTATTTTATCGCGCTGTTCAATTTCACCGCGGTACATTCGAAAATAGAACGGACAAGAAGCAAATATTGTCGACGCGACAGCGGAAAGAAACGAAGAACATTGCGGGCTTCTGCCCACAGCGAGAGGAAAAATCGAGGCACGCCCGCGGGACCGAGAGAATCGAATTACACGATACGGACCATAAAATAAATAGAGGAATATTCATTCCCTTGCCCTTACTTCAGTTTATCTTTTTCACGTCGTTTCTTGGCGTTCCGACTCGTCGAGCGGGATACAATGCCGCTCGCGTTAATTGGCGCCCGGAATTAATGGCTCGGCTGATCACCGTAGAATTTCTGAAGATACTCGCAGGAGAAAATAAGGAAGGGATGGGAATGAAGGGATGAGTGCAAGGTTTGCGTTGGATTTGATGGCTTACTTCAGATTTGTATGATTAAAATTATATTTTAGGTTATGTTTATGGGTGGCTTGAAGTTTTAAGAAAAGTAGATTTGTGGGATTGTGAGTATATTCGATGTGTGGTAGTGGGACGCGTGAGAGTGGGTTCTGTGGGGATGCAATGCGTGAGAGTGGGATACGTAGTAGTGTGACGCGTGAGAGTGGGATGCGTGGTAGTGCGACGCGTGGGAGTAGGATACGTGGTAGTGGGACGCGTGGTAGATCCACGCGTGGGAGTGGCATGCGCTGTAGATCGACGCGTGGGAGTGGGACGCGTGGTAGATCGACGCGTGGGAGTGGCATGCGCAGTAGATCGACGCGTGGGAGTGGAACGCGTGGCAGATCGACGCGTGGGAGTGGCTTGCGTGGTAGTTCAACGCGTGGGAGTGGAACGCGTGGTAGATCGACGCGTGGGAGTGGGATACGTGGTAGATCGACGCGTGGGAGTGGCATGCGCAGTAGATCGACGCGTGGGTGTGGCATGCGTAGTAGATCGACGCGTGGGAGTGGAATGCGTGGTAGAACGACACGTGGGAGTAGAATGCGTAGTAGATATTAGGTCAGAATACAAGTCTGTATGGTCAAAATTTTACGTTAACCCTTGAAGGTTTAAAAAATATAAATGTGTATAATTGTAATAATTTTGTTTAAGGTCAAGTTTGATGACTGCAGCTTAATTACTACCCTCAAGAACCAAACAAGGAAAATAATAATTTCACTACAGCACTCGACCATACTTGAACTATACCACAAGGTAACATATCATTTCGTAATTTCATTTCTGACAATAAATCTATAATTTTCTTAACAACGTATTAATCAAGATGGCACGAAACAAAGAGCACTAATGGTTTTCGAGAAGCAGCGGTTGCGCGGGATCAGCGATCAGCAATGGTTGTAGCAAAACAAACATGAACCCTAGATGCGAGCTTCCTACAATTAATAACGATAATATCCATCGGTGCTTATGGTTAACGTTGAACCGGCTCATTGGAAAATCGTTCAATTACCCGATGAGCTGGTGTCTATGTATACGATAAACAGTGAACGTGCATACCGAGTACATGCATACACGTGCTTCAGAATTAGAGTACAAGCTCTGTCGTGGATCAAGTGCGGTTAAACTCGATTTAGATAGAAACTGTTCTGCAGGTTGCATTTGCCATTAAACGAAATGAGTTCGAAATCTTGAGGCAAAGGTTTTGTGCGACTCAAAATTTTGGTCCCAAATTTTCTAGGCTCACTTTCTTGGATTCGAAATTTTTGGGTCACAAATTTTCTGGGATATTTTTTGGGTAACACATAGGTTGAAATCTAAAATTCTTAAAGTCCCAAAATTGAAAGGTGTCAAATTCCAAAAATTCTAAAATTCTGATTCGTCAAAGTATTTGAAGAGTCTCTAAATGAACGGAGATTCCCTGTCTATATATTTCACATTCATGCAATAATTTTGAAACATAAAGTCTGCTTAAACATTATTGTTTCATTCAAAAAATCGGAACAACGTCGTTTCGTTTAATTAAAACGTGCTTCACAATAAACGTCACGAATCATCGATGAGACAGCGTTAATCGAAGGCATTAAACATCGCATTTGAAACTTTACAGCAATATTTTCTATTTTATCAAAGTCTCGTACAAAATGCCATATTTACGATGATATACCGTATATCTACCATCCACGTATTAAACATGATTTACGATAAATAAACGTTGTAAAAGTACATCCTCAAACAACGTCACATTCATTTAACAGCATGAAACGCGTTATTCGTTAAATAGCCTGTTTACTTTCACACGAAAAGTAAGAACAATTCATCGGCCAAAACGCGCATCCTCAAAAGAAATTCGCATAAATCTTTTCGTGTCTACTCTTGGCACAAAGGCTTACATTTTCCGGTGTTCAGAAAAAATCTTGACTTTGATTAAAGCTCAGCAGAGCAAACGAAGCAAACGCGCTGCGGTCGGTAAAGCTTTGAGCGCGAGAGCCGCCAAAACACTTGGAAACCTGGCTTAACGAACGACGGGCTAAAAATCTTAATAGGGTAAGCCGTTGAGCAAACTGGGTAACAAGAGCTTTTCTTTAACTTGCGTTCAATTTTCGTCCAGGTATTACGAATTTGCACGGGTGTCACACTCGGATGCCTCGGACATATTTGGGCCAAATGCGAATGAACTTTCTGGGTGATTCAGCACCTGGGGTTAGGGTGTGTTTAGGGTCTTACAAATTTGGGGTCGTTCGAATTTAGGGGATTGGAAATTTGGGATTTGAGAAATTTGGGGTTATTGGAATTTGGAAGCTTGGAAATTCGGGATTTGACAAATTTGGAGTTATTGGAATTTGGGAGCTTGGAAATTTGGAGCCTGAGAAATTTGGGAGCATTCGAATTTGGGAGCTTGGAAATTTGAAAGCTGAGAAATTTGGGAGCATTCGAATTTGGGAGCTTGGAAATTTGGAACCTGAGAAATTTGGGATCATTCGAATTTGGAAGCTGAGAAATTTGGAATGACTCGAATTTGGAAGCTTGGAAATTTGGAACCTGAGAAATTTGGGAGCTTGGAAATTTGGAAGCTGAGAAATTTGGGAGCATTCGAATTTAGGAGCTTGGAAATTTGGAACCTGAGAAATTTGGGAGCATTCGAATTTGGAAGCTTGGAAATTTTGGAACCTGAGAAATTTGGGAGCTTGGAAATTTGGAAGCTGAGAAATTTGGGAGCATTCGAATTTGGGAGCTTGGAAATTTGGAATCTGAGAAATTAGGAATCACTCGAATTTGGGAGCTTGGAAATTTGGAAGCTGAGAAATTTGGGAGCATTCAAATTTGGGAGCTTGGAAATTTAGAACCTGAGAAATTTGGCACCATTCAAATTTGGGAGCTTGGAAATTTAGAACCTGAGAAATTTGGCACCATTCGAATTTAGAAGCTTGGAAATTAGGAACCTGAGAAATTCGGCACCATTCGAATTTGGAACCTTGAAAATTTAGAACCCGAGAAATTAGTGATCATTCGAGTTCCAAAACCTTGAAAACCTTCAACCTTCCCTAAACACATCACACACCTGTTCTGCCTCCAAAAGTCTCCCACGTTCCACTTCCTAAATTACCCCATGTAATCCATCCCTAATTTCCATCAAAATATCTCCCACCAAATCAAAGTCTAACAAAACTCCGATAACACAAAGGTTACATGTGTATAACGTCCGCACAAAGGTCCGTATAAAGGCAGCATGACACGTGGCTAGTGTAAATGGAACAAGGGGTCACAGTTCACGTGTAAACGTATGAACGTGTATAACATAACAGCCCGCAGGCTGACTGGTCGCGTTCGAATAACACATTTCGCTTGGAAACTTCACCAGGACGAGGGGGGATGAAGGGGTTGTTCGTTTTTGAAAAATAACCAAACGACGGGAATAATGGGTTCCGATGTTGTTCCATCGTTGTCCAACGAATTAATTCCGATCGATCCTTTCTATTTGACTCTTATTATTCTGGCTATTGAATGGACGAATTGAAAGATCGATAAGATTCATAACGACTGTGACATTATGGCGGAGCGTGTTCGCCGTAATTAGAAAACACAGTTGCAGCTTTTATCGTTCCCCGCACGATTTATGCTAATGGAGCTGTTCCATCGAGCCGCGTTTAGTGTTTCTGTTTTCGTATCAATTCGGTGGTAATTAATGGGCTGGGTTGATTTTTGGGGAGTTCGGACGCTCGAGGGTGTAAAAGGGACAAGTTTGAAAAGGAGGTAAATTTGAAAAAGGGGTTTGAAAGTGGAGGAGGTAAATTTAGCTTGGTAAATTTGTATAATACAACGATTATCGATCGGTTTCAGTAGAGGGTATGGAGGGTGAATGCGTAGCAATTTGACACGTGAATACGGGACACATGGTAGTTCACCGTGTGATATTGTGACGCGTAGGAGTGGGATGCGTGGTGGTTCGACGCGTATGGGAGTGGGATGCGTGGTAGTAGGATGCGTAGGAATTCAATGCGTGAGAGTGGGATGCGTGGTAGTTCAACGCGTGGGAGTGGGATGCGTGGTAGATCGACGCGTGGTAGTGGGATGCGTGGTAGTGGGATGCGTGATAGATCGACGCGTGGTAGTGGGACGCGTGGTAGAACGACGCGTGGGAGTGGGATGCGTGGTAGTTCAACGCGTGGGAGTGGGATGCGTGGTGGTTCAACGCATGGGAGTGGCATGCGCAGTAGATCGGCGCGTGGAAGTGAGATGCGTGGTAGTCCGACGCGTGGGAGTGGCATGCGCAGTATATCGACGCGTGGGAGTGGGATGCGTGGTAGATCGACGCGTGGGAGTGGCATGCGCAGTAGATCGACGCGTGCGAGTGGGACGCGTGGTAGATCGACGCGTGGGAGTGGCATGCGCAGTAGATCAACGCGTGGGAGTGGAATGCGTGGTAGAACGTCGCGTAGGAGTGGTATGCACTGTAGGTCAACGTGTGGGAGTGGTATGCGCAGTAGATCGACGCGTGGTAAATTTATACATTGATTATCCATTGGTTTTAGTAGAAACCGCAAATTTTTGAAATTTTAATTAACCCTTGAGGATGAAGAGGGTGAAAACACCGCAAGAAACTTTACTGTCTATTTATTCATTTTACTGTAATAGTAAATTTATTTTAATAGTAAATTTTTGAAACTTCAACTGTGACATCAAACCGGTATTTCAACATAGTTCTGAATTACACAAAAATTTCGAAAATATCCAACGCAACCATAAAAGCCGATATGTTTACTTTAAAACAACCCCCATTGGGACATGATACAAAATAATTTACAGCAAACAATAAAAGACATCTGTTATTATTTCATTACAATTACTCCCTTCCATCAAAAGAAAAGCTGTTAGATTTATTACGTGATTCGATCCGCTTCTACAACAAGTATTTTTTCCAAATTAAGAAACCACAAATCTTGAAAGAAACCCTCGCAACACCTCATTAAACTTCTCCCAACAGAAACGAGGAAAGAAAAGCGATATATCATTGCGAGAAGAAACTCAGCTCGAAAAGAAACCTTGGACACGGATCGACGACAATGGAGTCCCCATTCGAGTTTCTTTTCACCGGTGCTCGCCGAAAAATACGACAAAGTCGACGGGAAAATATTTACAGATCTCTGTGAAACGTTCTCCTTGCATGTTTTTTTTTCCACCCCTCTGTGGTTTTCCGTAATTTCAATCGTTACTGGACGCGTTTATTTCGCTGTTACATTTTAATGAAAGGGTTCTATCGATCGAGGCTGATTTCTTCTCTGACAAGAACCACCCTCCGGAAACGATTGCTCACCGATTCCTCAGCGAAAATCCATGCGTGCGGTCATTAAGGGTAAAATACGGCTAATAAAAATCGTTGCAAACTTTGGGATGCAGTTCTGTTCCAAACTTTCGAATGGGAAAAGTGCGCTGATACTGCATCGGGATGAAAAAAAATATAAATAAAAGAGAGGAACAATGGGAACGTACGAAATATTTCCGATGTTTGATCGTTGGCTGTAATTTTATGGGATGGAGGCAGGAATGGGCGGATTACGGAGACTGGGTCGCGGACAGAGGGTGCTTTGGACAGAAGGTAGGTTTAGGGAAAGAGAATTTTGTTTTTTGGTGATGGGATTTCGTGTTTGGTTGCTTTGGGATTTTGGGATTTTGGAATTTGGGAATTTGAAGACTCTGAAATTCTAAAACTCCAAATCTCTAAAACCCAAAATCTCAAAAATTCTAAAACTCCAAATTCCCAAATCTTTAAAACTCCAAATCTCTAAAACTCCAAATCCCTAAAACCCAAAATCTCCAAAACTCTAAAACTCCAAATTCCCAAATCTCTAAAACTCCAAATCTCTAGAACTCCAAATCTCTAAAACTTCAAATCCCTAAAACTCCAAATCTCTGAAACTCCAAATCTCTAAAACCCAAAATCTCCAAAATTCTAAAACTCCAAATTCCCAAATCTCTAAAACTCCAAATCCCTAAAACTCCAAATCTATAAAACTCTAAAACTCCAAATTCCCAAATCTCTAAAACTCCAAATCTCTAAAACTCTAAATCTCCAAAACCCCAAAAGTTCCAAACAAAAAAAAGTACCAGATTCGGAAATTTCCAACCTCCCCTCATACAAAACACGCCCCTAAAGAACTCCGCCAATAAATCACCATCACAAACGACCAAAAGCTGTTTTATTTTCCATAATTCATCCCCGAACTTCCACCCTCATCGGACCTAGTACCCCGTCAGTTCTACTCAGTTTTGACGGAAGAATCTTCCCGTTCGGCTTTCATATCGCTTCATCCTCGAGCGGAATAGTATGTCAACTTATGGTCGGACAGTTCGATGTACGCGAAGAAAGGATATACGTTTAAAGATCCCTTCACACCGGCAGCCAGCGCCAAACGAGATACGACACTCGATATATCACAATTTACGATAAAACGACTTGGACGTATTTACACGAGAGTCACGTTACGACGTCGCCTCGTGGTCGTGCTGGGTTTTCGTGTTTTCAAAGCATGTTCCGTGGGAAATTTTCGTGGCCGTGTCGAACAACCCGTTGAAATTTCGGCGTCGTACGAAACAGCGGTGGCTCGATTATCTGAATTAACGCGAACAACGTTGACAAACGGCTATGACGGCCATGGTGCACCGTGTTGTTGCTCGTTAACCGATAACTGATGATATTATGTTGGTTTCGCAGAGAATTCGTTTCCCTAAATGTTCTATTATTCTTCGTTTCGATATCATTTAGGGAGAACCCGAAGATTTATACGGGTAAGTGTCATCGTGTTTTGATTGCCTCTCTGTATCGGAATTTCAGTTGTTTATGCGGATACATTTTTATCGGTAAAATTGTTTATGTGGACGAGTTTTTTATCGGAAAAATTTCGATTGTTTATGTGCACGTTTCTATTGGAAAAATTTCAATTAATGTGGATGTATTTGTAGAGAAATTTTTTTCTCTGGAAGGAGGGCTTGCAATGATTAAAATATTTGGCTTCAGAATATTTTTTTGGTTATTCATACATATTCTGATTAATTGGTGACCTTGACCTTAATTTTGACCTTCAACTTCACCTTCAACTCGACCTTTCACTTCACCTTCCACTTGACCTTTAACTTGATCTTTCACTTTACTTTGAACTTGACTTTCAACTTTACTTTGAACTTGACCTTCCACTTGACCTACAACTTGACCTTCCACGTGACTTTCAACTTGATCTTTCACTTTACTTTGAACTTGACCTTCCACTTGACCTACAACTTGACCTTTCACTTTACTTTGAATTTGACTTTCAATTTGACTTTCAACTTGACCTACAACTTGACCTTTCACTTTACTATGAACTTGACCTTCAATCGACCTTCAACTTGACTTTCAACTTGACCTTCCACTTGACCTTCCACTTGACTTTCCACTTGACTTTCCACTTGACTTTCCACTTGACTTTCCACTTGACCTTCAACTTAATCTTTCACTTTACTTTGAGCTTGACCTTCCACTTGACCTACAACTTGACCTTTCACTTCACTTTGAACTTGACTGTCAACTTGACTTTCAACTTGACCTTCAACTTGACCTTCCACTTGTCCTTGACCTCAACCTCAACCTTGACTTGATTTTAATAAATAGTGAACAATATTCTTAAATCAATACACTCAGATCTAATTATTCCTAGATGTAATGCTTTCAGATAACCTCCCAATATCTCTATATCCAAACATGTTCAAATACCAACATCTGCAATATATTTAGATTCACATACTTTCAGTCAAATATCAAATATCTCCACATGTATCTGCTTTAAACTATCGACATACCAATGTCAATATCAATATACCAATGTCAGTATGAATATACCAATATCCCTAGATTATAACATGTTAGGAACACCCTAAAGCTAGTAAGATAGGACATTACCACATCCAGTGAAAATATCCCGATTTTCAACAGCAACCCTCGAGAAGAAGCCGAGGGAAAAATAATTCGCGTGAGGGTAACACAGATTGATCTGTCCCGTGTGGTCCATTAGCCGCGGCTACAACGTACCTCGGATTAGAAGAGAGCGCCGCGATGTCCGACGAGAGAGAAAGCAGGTCGCAGGGATCATCCAGGACCTCGAAGAGGAGGAAGACGATCGTGGACGGGATACCAGGCTGATTCCATCGGGTCAGCTCGACGTACCAAGTCGATCCGAATAAACGAGCTCGAGGGACAAGCAGGATCGCTTGCACCACCTTCGAATCACCACGCCTTCGTGTGTACGTGACGCGATAACTATCTGTCGGTGGCGGTGTCGTGGGAAACGGCCGGCACAAAACGAAAATCGTCCAACCCGCTACCAAGGTCCTTTTCGCTGTTCCTGCAGGGAAGGATTCCTGTCGACACGAGTTTCTGTCATCCTCGACTACGAATATTCGGGATTGTACGGATTGCTGTATGTGCACTCGATGACGCCATTTTTTATTATCTTAAAAATTAATTAATATTGTATCTGATATTTTTATGAAAATTTAGTAACTGAGCTAGTGTAAGTAACTAAACTATATTTAGTTAGCTAAATCTAATTAAGCTAAATCGAATATTTTGGCTGCTTGTTCGGATTACGTATGTGGTTGCACTCGATGACGCCATTTTTTATTATTTTAAAAATTAATTAATATTGTATCTGATATTTTTATGAAAATTTAGTAACTGAGCTAGTGTAGTAACTAAACTATATTTAGTTAGCTAAATCTAATTAAACTAAATCGAATATTTTGGCTGCTTGTTCGGATTACGTATGTGGTTGCACTCGATGACGCCATTTTTTATTATCTTAAAAATTAATGTATATTGCATTTGGTATGTTTAAGAAGATTTAGTAACGAAGCTACAGTAATTACCTAAACTAAAAGTTAGCTAAATTAACTAAACTAGATTTGCTGCCATTTTAGTGCTGGAGCTACCAAGACAAAATGGCCGCCTTTAGGTTACAGAGTTCAGCTTGCAAAGTTACTCTGCATTTCATATTTTCTGAAAAATATGTTATTTCTTAAATTAAAAGCAACTAAATTTAGTTAGCTAAATCTAACTAAACTAGATTTGCTGACATTTTAGTACTGGAGCTACCAAGACAAAATGGCCGCCTTTAGGTTACAGAGTTCAGCTTGCAAAGTTACTCTGCATTTCATATATTCTGAAAAATATGTTATTCCTTAATTTAAAAGCAACTAAATTTAGTTAGCTAAATCTAACTAAACTAGATTTGCTGACATTTTAGTGCTGAAGCTACCAAGACAAAATGGCCGCCTTTAGGTTACAGAGTTCAGCTTGCGAAATTACTCTGCATTTCACATTTTCTAAAAAATGATGTTATTCTTTAACTTCAAAGTATTTGTAACTTCCATATCGTCATTTTCAATATAATAATAAACAGTGAGGTATTTATTATAATTTTCTAAATGTGATAAAAATGAAAGAACAATTTGAGCTCCAGAGAATAAATTTCAGCGAAAATCTTATTTGAAGGAATAGAATTTCTCCGGGCCACTTTTCCAAAATTCATATTGCGTCGTGTGATTTAATTTCACGTTAGGGTATTCCTCTTTCTCGATGGTATCAATTGACTCCTCTTTCTCTTCCAGGTATGAAATCCAATTTTCCAGATCAGAGTGAGCAATCCCAAAGACACGAGCTTCTACTCCGACCGAGTAAGCTTCGAGCTACTTGGTCTCTTTGTGATTTCGTTCTTGGTTCCTCGGCTAACGGAGAACTGATCTAAAATGGCGCGATTCTTTTCGCGCTTCGATAAAAGAAATACCGAGTTCTGGGAATCCATTGCGTTCACAAAAATTGGATCCATATTTCACGCATTTTCCGCATTGCAAATTTATAGTGTTATAAATTTATAAACATTCGCGGGCCGCAGATAACATTTTTTAATACTTTAAATCACCCTTATCCGGCCGCCATTTTACATACGTCTGGGTGATACATGAACTTGCCTATGAATTTATCGCTTATTTTAGCGGATACCGTTTTACGTTGTAAATTATGTTTCATTTTGCCGAGTATTTAAGTACGGGAATTATAGGCGCGGTATTAGAGGAAGAGAATTATAGGTTAGGTTAAATGTCTGGGTTTATAGGTTAGGTATTCAGCGACAATTATAGGTTATGTATTGAAGCTCAAGAATTATAGGTTAAGTAATGAAGATCAAGAATTATAGGTTAAGCTTTAGAGGTTAAGTAACGAAGGTCAACCATTAGGTCAAACCTTGAGTATTAAAGTAAAATTTAATATTAAATAGCGTTATAAGAATGTTAAATATAAAATTTAATAAAATATTTATTCAAGTGTTTCTAAAAGGCTACAACATAAATAAATGTCACCTGTAATTAAATAAAATATTCGCACAAGTTAAATTAAAAATTCCACAAAAAATTCAAAATGTCTTCCGAGTTTGTATTATCTGAACCAGATAATAAATGTATTATCTGGAACTAGACATCTCCAGACGTGTACGTAATCCAGATATCTGGCCATGTCGTAAATCAAGCCGTAGGACGAAACACCGACCGCTGCTTCGATATCTAAATATTTTAAACAATCTCACGGTGAACGCCATTGTTATTCTCCGTTAACAGGCGCATAAACATTTCATCTCTCCGTACAATAAAACCTTGTAATTCGCGTCTAATGACGAAATGCGGGCTCGCAACATTTTATCATTGGAATTACCGTAGCCATCGAGAGCCATTAATTAATTATTAATTTCGGCCGATATTGTTCTTCGGTAGAGGCTGGCAATTTAGTTTCTCGCCGGCGTTGTAATGCGATATCACCGAACGGAGTTTATTAGCTGTCCGTTTCGCGTAGCCAACGGTTCGACAACAATGATGGTACGGGTAATACGAAGAACAATATGATAATAACGAACGATGCGTTGTTGTTGTTGTTGTCGCGGTGCCGCGGGGGTATCCATAAAGCACTCGTATATTTTAAACATTCGTTTCGCCGTTTCTATTGTTCGTTTGTTTCGCGATCAAAAGGAAACCGCTTCCATCGTTGCCGCCTTGAACCCGCGCAGCCACGACAGCCCGTATATATTTCACCGCGATAAAGAAACGGTGGAACAAAAGAAAGAAGAAAAAAAAAGGAAAATAGGAACCGGGTAATGAAGGACGTTTTTAGGAGTCTTTTTAAGCCGAAGGAAATATTTATCACGATGAAATCTCCGGGCTAGCGCGATTTCTCTCCGCGGATACGCCGGTGCTTTTCAAGCCCCGCGTTGGACCACTTCGGCCATGACGATTCTTTAGCCCGCGGAAAATAAATCGAAATCGTGAAATGAAATTTGTCCGAAAAGCGATTTTTCTTCGGGCGAAATGCGTTCGCAGTGCATTCTGGGTAATCGTGATTTTCGTTAGGAGAATTTTAAATATTTTATTCTGCTTTTTTAACGGAGGATAAAGGGATCCAGGGATATCTGGATCAATGTGGGTCATGGTCCATTTGGATACAGAACTATTGGAATCTAGGGATATTTGCATCTAGGTATATTGGGATACAGAACTATTGGAATCTAGGGATATTTGTATCTAGGTATATTGGTATCAAGAAATATTGGAATCCAGAGATATTTAAATACTAGAGTCTTTGGATTTCAAATATTTTATTTTGCTTTTTGACTGGAGGATAAAGGTATCTAGGGATATTATGGTTAAGGGATATCTGGACTAATGTGGATGATGGTCTAGGGATATTGGAATATGGAATTATTGGAATCTAGGGATTTCAAATATTTTAGTTAGCCATTTCAGTGAGGGATAAAGGGATCTAGGGATATTTGGACTATTATGAATCATGGTCTAGGGATACTTAGATATAGAAGTGCTAGAATCTAGGGATATTGGGGTGTAGAACTACTAGAATCTAGGGATTTTAAATATTTTATTTTGCCTTTTTAATGAGGGAGGAACGGATCTAGGGATATTTGGAACAATGTGGACCATGGTCTAGGGATATTGGGACCTAGTACTTCTAGAACCTAGGTATATTTTGATAAAGAAATATTGGAATCTAGGGATATTTAAATACTGGAGTATTTAGATCTAGAGATATTTAAATCTATGTTGAGATTTAAGAATGTTGGGTTATAAGTATATTTGGATCTAGGGATATTCAGTCTAAAATCTAGGAATATTAGAATCTGGGGACATTTGATATTAAAATATTTGAATCTAGGGATATTAGAATATACGAGCATGAGATATATAGCTATAAAAATAAAAAATCAAAGAAGAAAACACCTAATGTAGAATATTACTAGAATTCTAGTAGTATTAGTAGGTATTATTGTTAGATATTACTAATAATATTACTAGATATTGTTACTAGACATTACTAGAATATTACGAGAATAACTAATATTACTAAATATTATGACTAGATATTACTAGAATAAGTAATATTACTTAATACTGTTACTGGATACTACTAATATTTAGTAATATTAGTTATTCTCGTAATATTCTAGTATTATTTCAGTAATATTACTAGTGATGTCTAGTAAAAATTATGACTAGATATTACTAGAATAAGTAATATTACTCGATACTGTTACTGGATACTAGTAACATTTAGTAATATTAGTTATTCTCGTAATATTCTAGTATTATTTCAGTAATATTACTAGTAATGTCTAGTAAAAATTATGACTAGATATTACTAGAATAAGTAATATTACTAGATACTGTTGCTAGATACTGTTACTAGATACTACTAATAATATTACTAATAATATTACTAGAATATTACTAGAATTCTAGCAATATAAAAAATCACTAGAATACAAAGCTCCATGAATCCAATAATGCTACAAAATCAACGAAATTTGTACCAATCACACGTCCGACCAAAGTATATTAACTAATTCCAAAGAAAAGTGTATTATCGCAAATAAAATTGCTTTATAATTAGCGAAAAAAAATGGGAAATCTCTCTGTGGCGCACAGATAAAAAAAATCAGCACAAAGGAATACGAGTTTAGGAGAATCATATTGAATTCGTGATCGAATGAAAGGAATGTTTCCCGCTTCGGAATTGGCGCGAAAGCATGAAAGAGTAACAAGAAGGAGGATACTCGATGAACGCGCGAAGGCGAATGAAATGAGCAGAGGTCCACGGAGCAGCCAGCGTTGCCTCGAATATCGATTAAACGACGATTAATATTCATCGACGGGGAGAATTGTTCGCGCGCTGGTTGCGTAGGTACCGCGTTGAATTTTAAATCAACGATTATAAATTAAGTCATCCGACTCGACGAGGAACCCGTGTACGCCCGCGCGTTCGATCGATTTCGAATTCGTGTTTCCCGCCGTTATCGAGCTGCCACGCGTCACCAACTTCTTCCGCTTTCAAATTACCCCCAACTTCATTAATTAACATTACCGATTAGTTTTCAATTCTGTCAGTTTTCTTCACTTTAAAATAATTTTGAAATCTTATTCGTGAGAGGGACATTATCAGAGCAATAAGGGGAAACTTTGATTATCTGATTATTGGTACCGAATGTTTGATACGTTATTGTGGCACATTATCAGATTGGTAGCAGGTGTGCGCGATAATATGCCAGCTATTATATCGTATAACACATCGAATTTTGATATAAAGCTCGTTTGTAATAAGATCTTCCACGTGATCCTGGCTTTGTAACCCTCAGCTATTTAATCTTTGAACCGTAACTCTAGCCTGTACTCCTCGAATCTCCGATACCGGCTACACTCAGTTGCAAACTAAACTCGACTGCAAACTACCGGCAAACTAAACCGGCTCTTCGATCCCATTGCACTCTTAAAACTACGACCGCCCGAAATCGAGCCTCGTATTCGAAACAGCCAATTCCGTTACCCAAAACACACCATCTTGTGAGCATTCAAAATTCAGAAACGCCAAGAAACCGATCCGCTTCCCCTCTACGGGAGGCCGAACAATTTCCAACTGGATCAGAATTACTATTCTACTATAACTGATCGTAACAGCTTTCAATTAAAACTTCAAGGTACCATTCAATTTCCGGTTCGATTGTTCCCGTTCGCGATTGAAGATTCTTAAACCGCTCGTTCGAACTTCGATTAATTTTGTTTTCGATGTGCTACCATTTTAATTGGACCTGATAATTGTTTGCAATTAATCGCTACCTCTCATTTATGCTGTAACCTTTCTACGTCTCTGCGTTCTTATATTCCTAGTAATCGACATTTGTAGATTTCTGGATCAGTGGATCTCTAAGTCCCTAGATCTTTAGATCGGTAGATCCGAAATCCCTAGACCTTTACATTTCAATATTTCTAGGCACTTAATTAGTAAAGTACAGATACTTTATTTTGCATATACCTAAATCTCCCGATAACTAAATTCCTAGATCCCGAATTCCCTAGATTTCTTAATACTTAGACCAGAAAATCTCTAGATTTCAAAATTTCCTGGGATCGTGAATACTTAGATCAATAGATCAGAAAGTCCCCAGATTCGCAAATCTCCAGATTTCAAAATTCCCTAGGGTCATAAATACTTGGATAAATAGATAAGAAAATCCCTAGATTGGAAAATTTGTAGATTGCAAAATTCACTAGGAACCTAAATACTTAGATTAATTGATCAGAAAATCTCTAGATCTTGAAATCCATAGATTTCAAAATTCCCTAGGGCCCTAAATACTTAGATAAATAGACAAGAAAATCTCTAGATTGGAAAATTTGTAGATTGCAAAATTCACTAGGAACCCAAATACTTTGATTAATCGATCAGAAAATACCTAGATCCTAAAATCCATAGATTTCAAAATTCCCTAGGGCCCTAAATACTTAGATAAATAGATCAGAAAATCCCTAGATTGGCAAATCTGTAGATTGCAAAATTCCCTACGAACCAAAATACTTAGATCGATAGATCAGAAACCCTAGATCCTAAAATTCTTAGATTTCAAAATTTCCTAGGGCCCTAAATACTTAGACAAATAGATCAGAAAATCCCTAGATTGGCAAATCTGTAGATTGCAAAATTCCCTACGAACCCAAATACTTAGATCGATAGATCAGAAACCCCAGATCCTAAAATTCTTAGGTTTCAAAATTCCCTAGGATCCTAAATACTTAAATAAATAGATGAGAAAATCCCTAGATTGGCAAATCTGTAGATTTCTAAATTCTCTAGGATCCCATATGCTTAGATCGATAAATCAGAAAATCCCTAAATCCTAAAATTCTTAGATTTCAAAATACTATAGAATCCTAAATACTTAGATAGACAGATTAGAAAATCCCTAGATTGGAAAATCTGTAGATTACAAAATTGCATAGGATCCCAAATACTTAGATCGATCGATTAGAAAATCTCTAGATACGTAAATCTCTAGATTTCGAAATTTCCTAGGATCCTAAATACTCAGATTAATCAATCAGAAAATCCCTAGATCCTCAAATCCCTAAATTCCTAGATCATCAAATCCCTAGGTCCCTAGATCCCCAAATTCCCATTTTCCTCTCACCCTAATTCTAGTGACACCAAATATCCCCACATCCCTAAAACACCAGAATTGGAATTAAAAATTTTTGAATAATTAAAAATTCTAAGTTTGAGAAATTCTAGGTCAATGAAAATGTAATCCCCTATTTCAAGATCGAATATAAATACCCACATCCCCAGATTTATTGAAATATCCTTAAATCCGCAGATGCCTGAACCGCCTCATTATACATCAAAGCTTACGACATCTCGTTACCGTGATAACTTACGAAAAGTGGCCAGAAAATTGACGCGAATCGGTCTCCTTACCAGATATCAAGGAAATATTTGTTTCGAATGAGAAAGAATGGAGATAATGGGCGGTGCTGAGGTTTGAAAAGAGTTGAGGTGCATTAACAGGTTCCAGCCGCAAATGGCAGCGCGTCCCCCGACTTAACCCGGTTAGTTGGTCGTCGGAACTCCTCGAAGCTTTCCGGCAAGGGTCTATCCCAGCTTTTTCCTTTCTTTTCGCAGGAATTCCACTCGGCGGAAAGGCGGTTAATGCCGGCTCTCTTCAAAAGGCTGCAGCGTGAGGGAATTTTTCAATTAGCTTCGTTCGTTGCCCGCGGATAACTGGATGACAAAGTGACGCTTTACAATATCGTCGTGAACTTCCTTTCGTTTCGAGAACGAGCTTAACTGAAATCGAAATCTCTCTTCGGCCTTTCAACGATGCAACAATGCGACCGGTATGAGCCGGAAATGCTCAAAGTTTCGATCTAAACGTTTTTCAGATACGATACGTTATTCTCCAGATAATCGATATTATTCACGACATACAACACTAGTGATATTGTTCACCAATTAGTATCTTGTTCTGAATAGCAAACTTTGAGAAACTAAACTTTTTAAGGAGGGTCATTTTGTATTTTTAAATTTGCAGTCATTTTTATAAAATTTTGCAGGACTATTCATTAGACCTATCTAATAATATTTATATATAATACATAAATATTAAATATAATTTATTAAGTTTAATATGATTATTAAATTTTTTTACAAATCGTTTGTTGTACACTTTTTGTCAAAATATTTGTCGTCCACAAATTTTGGTTAATTTGCATTTTGCTGTAGAACATGAAAACCATAAAACTTCCCCATACCTTAAGTTCACGTGCAGCTTCGTTAATAATACATAATTATTAAATATAATTTATTAAGTTTAATATGATCATCAAATTTTTTTACAAAATGTTTGTTGTACACTTTTTGTCAAAATGTCTGTCATCTACAAATTTTGGTTAATTTGCATCTTGCTGTAGTATATGAAAACCATAAAACTTCCCCACACCTTAAGTTCATATGTAGCTTCGTTAATAATACATAATTATTAAATATAATTTATTAAGTTCAATATAATCATTAAATTTTTTTACAGAATGTTTGTTGTACACATCTTGTCAAAATGTCTGTCATCCACAAATTTTGGTTAATTTGCATCTTATTGTAGTATATGTGAACCATAAAACTTTCCCATTCCTCAAGTTCATGTGTAGCTTCCTCCAGGTAGTCGAAAGGACATCCTTTATTTTTGTTTGCTTGACAAACACACAAAGTTTCATCAAAAGGGACACTCGTTAGATAACATTTTTCATGTTTGCTAACACTTTCTCGTTAAATCAAACAAGTGTGCAAAGTTCAAAAAATCATTGGTTCTTATAAAACGCATCCTGCCATGACCAAACTTCCACAAGTTCGGTCTCAGAAAATTCAAGGACCAATAGTAGAAAAATCTTGAAAACCACTCGGGAAACCTTGAAACCAGCTTCATGCCCAGAACTTGAAGGCAAAAAAAAACTTCGGGTGCAAATCCATGCAAAACTTGAAGAAATTAGTATCGAGGGTTAATTCTAGGGGTGCACGTGCTTCGACAGATCCCGATAGCGTAAAATATAAGGAACGAGACAGAAGAAACACGCGACAAGGTGGAGACGGCGAACGGGCAACGTCCGTAAAGGGCGAGGTAAGGACTCCGCGGAGAGAGGAGAGTATGGGGATCCGTCGAGAGAGTAAGGGCAGGAGCGACGAAGAGGGCACGACGATCCAGAGTGGAGGAGCATGCGCGGGTGGGAGTGGCACCTTATTCGTCGTGCAGCTCCCGCCAAGGCTTTCTGTCAACTACGAACTGTCGACGGAAAAGGTTCCCTGTCAACGACGTGTGCGATCGTCACGGCTCGGTGAAACCCGAAAATGTGACCGTTCGCTTTGTACCGTGTTCCTCGCGAAACGTGATCGCTGACGGACCGACGAGGTTGCAACTTGTTCCGATCGCGGAAATCGGTATGCCTCCCCTGCATGGATTAACGTGATCGATGGTGATCGATGTACCTACGCGGCCAGTTCGACGGTGATATAGTGCGAGACTGTGCGCCGATACCATCGATAAACGAACGGTGATCGACGCTGAACTGCGGCAATTTACCATATCGTAATCAGTGTCACGTGGACTAAGTGACACGTGACTGCTACTGACTGATTTGATATCTGATTCCTAGGGGGTTCTAGGGAACTGTTGCGGAAATTACGGATTATGTGGCTGAGGTTCCAAGTGCGGAATGCAACAGCTTGCAGGTCAGACGTTTGTGATAACTCAGGTTGTTTCGCAAGAAGCGAGACAAAAAATAATCAGTGAACTTTCGGATCATAAGTCAGAGAGGTCAGCTTCGAGTTTCATCAAAACATTCTGTGATTAGTACCAAGTGAGCAGAACTGAGAGTTACATATGATCAAGGTCTTGAAAATATTTTGTGATGTATTAAAATAGTGAAAGTATTTGCATCTCGCTAAGTGGATCTTCAGATTTAGTGTGACACTCATTAACGTTCGAAGTAAGGATACAAAGTGCGACATCTTGGCCAGAGTGCGAAAAGGTTCATATTTTGTGATTAATTCATAACAGTTTAATTGAAGTGACAGTACCCTCGGGAACTCAATATTTAAGAGGGATCTAGGGAAGGAGAGCAAACACATCCGTGGATTATTGTTCTTCAAGTTCCGGAGGCAGAAAAATGATGTGACTTTGTGACTAATTCATGAGAGTCTAATTAAAGTGACATCAGAAATACCCGTAGAGGTTCTGCATTTAACGAGAAGGAACGGCAAATATTGTTCTTCGTCTTTCGAAATTAAAAACGATAATTGATATTCGATAAGGAAAAGTCTAGTCCGAGTACTTTGTAATTAATACAAAAACGACTTAATTAAAGTTTCATTGTTGAACAACATTTAACAAGGAAGCAAAGAAGTTGCAAACAGGAACTTGTTCTTCAAGTTCTTGCAGGTCTGAACAAAAGCGAAACAAGTACTCGTATTCTTCGAGTTAATACAAGAACGACCTAATTAAAGTTATATCGTTTAATAACATTCGAAAAGAAGAGTGAATTGGAGCTTCATTGAGCTTCAGGTTCTTCCAGAACAAAGAAGGTGTATGTTAATACAGACGTCGCTTCAAAAAGTGTAAGAGGGAGTGTAACATCGCTCGGAGAAAAGTGCAAACATCGAGCAGTGTTTAGGTTCTACTTGATATAAGAGAAAGAGCGAAGCAGATAGAGCGAAGGCAATATAGCAGCCACGTAATTGCAGGGATATTGAAGAAGTGTAACTTCTGTCAGGAAGTGTAAACACGGAGATCGAACAGTTGAGTTTTACTTGATATAAGAGAAAGAGCGAGAGTACATCGATGTTAATATAAGTCACGTTGAAGAGTGACATCGTTCAAAAGGAAGTGTAACGTCAGTAGAAGACGTATGACGTTAGTCAACAAGTGTAAACGGGACGATCGAGTGATGTTTCAGCTCTACTTGATATAAGAGAAAGAGCGACACAGCTCATTGATGTTAATACAAAGGCTACATAATTGTAGACATATTGAAGAAGTGTAACGTCATCAAAAAGTGTAAACAGGAGTATCGAACAGTGCTTAAAAGCTGTACTTGATATAAGAGAAAGAGCGAAACTGCACATTCAAGTTAATCTAACAACTACATAACTGAAGTCATATTGAAGGAGAAGTGTAACGTCACCAAAAAGTGTAAATAGAAGTATCGAACAGTGTTTAAGAGTTGTACTTGATATAAGAGAACAAGCGAACCAGCACATCCAACTTAATATAACAACTACATAACTGAAGTCATACTGAAGGAGAAGTGTAACGTCACCAAAAAGTGTAAACACGAATATCGAGCAGTGCTTAAGAGTTCTACTTGATATAAGAGAAAAAGCGAAACAGCACATCACGTTAACATAACAACTACATAATTGAAGATACATCGAAGAAAAAGTGTAACATCATCAAAAAGTGTAAACAAAAAATCAAGCAGTGTTTAAGTTCTACCCGATATAAGTGAAACACGCTACTTGAAGACATATTAAAAAAGTGTAACATCAAAAAGTGTAACAACTCAAGTGAACATAAAAAAAAAGTGCAAAACCTACAGTGTTCAAGTCTAAATAAAAAAAAGTTCACATCAAACAAAAAACTTAAGTCACATCTGAAAGAGATCCGATTGAAAAGGTACATAAATCCGGAGTAACAGAAATGATCTTGTTCTAAAGGTAGAGTCAGAATAATCTTGAAGAAGCAGTAAACAGAAGGATGCGTACGAACGGAATAATTCATGGCGTAGGCCGATAGCCAGGCAGAAGGACACTCATAGCGGATAATTAATCCGGCTACTAATTAGTCGCGGAGCGTCGCGCGACTGGTCTAAAGAGACAAATACGCGCGGGAAGCGTCGCTGATTAAAACTCACCGGTGGATGACCCGGAAGGATACGGATGAAAGGCTGGGCTAATGAGAACAGGGAAACGCCTTGATACCTTGTAAGAAAGTGACAGGACAAGTTACATCCTCCTCCCGTGTCACCTTGACCTGCCATAATCCCTGCCTTTGCTACTTTTAATCTTCCAAACAACGTCCCTGACTTTGCAAGGTCCTAATCCTCTAAACGCATTTGGCAAACCTTGCGTTTGCGGCATATGCGAATAGAACCGCAATCCTTGATTTTGCAACTTTGCCACAGTCATACTGCAACCTTGATATTTTCTTAATCTTTGCTACCTTGTCAGAATTCCATAAACGTCCTTCAATTTGCAACCTTGACATTCTGCTGACATCCTTGAGTAACACTGACGTTCGTGTGGGAACATTGCAACATTGTGAGAATTTGCAACATTGCAATTCTGTAACCACCCTTTGAAGCCTTGTCACAATCCGAACCTTGTCTTTCAAAGCTTACAATTCTATGAACGTGCAACCTTTATAATCCTATGAACGTCTTTGCAACCTTGTTATAATCCTATGAACGTCCTTGCAACCTTGTCACAATCCTCCGAACCTTGTCTTTCAAACCTCACAATCCTATGAACGTCTTTGCAACCTTGTTATAATCCTATGAACGCCCGTGCAACCTTTTCATAATCCTATGAACGTCTTTGCAACTTTGTTGCAATCCTATGAACGTCCCTGTAACCCTATCATAATCCTATAAACTAGACCTCAATTTGAACCTTTAACTTTGCAACCGTGAACGCTTCTTTGCAACTCTGAACCTTGCACTAATCCCGTAACCAGTGTCTGTGCAATCTTGTGGCTTCGTCCGAATATCCGAACTGTTTTAAATTTTTGTGGAATTTCTGGACTTGATCAAGGATTCTGAAGACTCTGTTAACGGACTCAAGGTGTAAATGATATCGTACAGTGGACTTTCACGGGGTTCGTTCAGGTTGTCAGATGTCGAGAGTACGATGAAGTCGAGTGGCTCGAGTGCCACTTCGATCGGTGATTCGTGGAAATCCAGGTGTGGAAAGTGTTCGAGGAAAATGCGGATCCTTTCGACGATCTTGCTGCTCTGCTCCGTCTTGAGGACAGGTGAGAACGCCACTTTTTGACCAATTCGTAGACGCTACACGTAGTTATACGTACATTTTAGAAAAATTTCATGTACAAAATGGACTTTTTTGACTTTAAGGAGGATTCACTATGTTCTAGTTTGAACATTTTTTTAAAATTTCATTTACAAAATGGAGAAAACTTCTTTGACTTTAAGGAGGATTCATTATGTTCTAGTTTGAACATTTTTTAAAAATTTCATATACAAAATGCAGGAAAACTTCATTGATTTTGAGGAGGATTCATTATGTTCTAGTTTGAACATTTTTTAAAAATTTCATATACAAAATGCAAGAAAACTTCATTGATTTTGAGGAGGATTCATTATGTTCTAGTTTGAACATTTTTTAAAAGCATCATACGCGAAATGGAGAAAACTCCTTTGATTTTGAGGATTCATTATGTTCTAGTTTACACATTTTTTAATTAACAGTAGCAATTTTTCGGAACAAATATTTTTTGTCGGATTTATGCTCGGTTTTTCGGCGCGCGATAGAGGGAAAATGGAAATAGCAGCGACGAAGGGTGTAGAAAATAAAATGTGACTGAAACAAAGTAGAATGTATTGTGAAATGTATTCATGACATTTTAATTATACTTGTTGCTGGATATATTATTACAAAACGCTAATGGGTATCTGTGCTAATTTTGATATATCATTTATCAGTCGAGCGATACATTTTCAATGTGTGAGTTTATTCAAATAATTTTTAAATAATTACATACTTTTTCAATACCAGTTTCAAACAAGAATTTTTAAATAAAAATTCACTCAATTTAAAAAAAAAATTAACTTAAGAATAAATAGTTATATAAAACGTGAAAAATTGTTTTTGATATTTCAAATAACACAAAAATATCTCAACAAAATAATTCAGTTAGCTGATCATTAAATTGAACGCAACAAACGAACACAGTTTTATGTGCACATTTTTAAAGGAAACAATTAACTTTTAATTTTGTTCGTCACCGAACAAAAGAATGAAATTGAATCTTTATTGTATCCTAAGACTTGTCTCTAGAAAAATTAAACAAGAAAAGAGGCCGAGGGTGGAGGGGTGACAAGGATTTGTCCCAGAGGTACAAATTATCGCTCGACGCTTTAATCTCTGATTCCTTAGCGGGAAAATTTAATTTTCAACCGAGGTAATTGGAACATTTCTTTTTTTTTTTCATGGAATTTCAGCCGGTGTTTACGCATCGGCCGTGAGTCGAGAGCTAAATTGAATCGCGTTTTTCATCCTGCTTCCTTTTGAGCGAGCTTAATTGCCAGCTCGCGGCTGCGACGAATTTCTCGCGTGAACACGCTTTTTTCGAAGCTGACACACCCCTGTCAAGGACAAAACAAGGGGTAGTTGTTAACGAACAAGAACGTTTTTACCTTTGCCTGGAAATCTACTTGTGTATTTGCTTCCGACGTCTTTTACCTTCTCGCTTAAGGATGCTGCATAATGTAGGTTATGGATATAGCTCTACCTATACTGCCGTCGTGCGTGATGGAGTTTCGTACTTTTTTAAGGAAGTTTGATTTGGAAATTTTATTTGGAAATAACGTTGTTTTATATTTTTTAATTTGTTGGGGAAATTTGGGAAATTGAGATGGGAAGATGGAAGTTTGGGAATTTAAGGATTTAGAAACTTAGGAATTGGGGAGTTCAGGATTTCGGGAATTTAGGAACTTAGGAATTTAGGAATTTAGGAATTTAGGAATTTAGGAATTTAGGAATTTAGGAATTTAGGAATCTAAGAATTCAGGAATTCAGGAATTCAAGAATTCAAGAATTCAAGAATTCAAGAATTCTAGAATTCAAGAATTCAAGAATTCAAGAATTCAAGAATTTACGAATTTACGAATTTACGAATTTAAGAATTAAAGAATTTAAGAATTAAAGAATTTAAGAATTTAAGAATTTAAGAATTTAAGAATTTAAGAATTTAAGAACTTAAGAATTTACGAATTTACGAATTTACGAATTCACGAATTTAGGAATTTAAGTGTTTATAAATTTGATAATTGGAGAATTGATGAATCCACGAATCTGTGAAACCTTGAATTTGTAAATTCGTGAATTCGCGAATATGTAAATTCGTTATTTTGTGAATTCGTGAATTTATCAATCAGTGGGTTTATAGATTCCTGAATTCCTGGCTTTGTAAATCTGTGAATTTATCAATTTGTGAATTCGTGAATTTGTAAATTCGTGATTTTATGAATTTGTAAATACGTGAATTCGTAAATTCGTAAATTTGTGACTTTGTTAATTCGTGACTCTGTGAATTCGTGACTTTCTTAATTCGTGAAATCGTGACTTTGTAAATTCGTGAATTCGTGACTTTCTTAATTCGTGAAATCGTGACTTTGTAAAATCGTAAATTCGTGAATTCGTGACTCTGTAAAATCGTAAATTGGTGACTTTTATAATTCCTGAATTCGTGACTCTGTAAATTCGTGACTCTGTGAATTCGTTACTTTGTTAATTCGTGAAATCGTGACTTTGTAAAATCGTGAATTCGTGACTCTGTAAAAACGTAATATGGTGACTTTGATAATTCCTGAATTCGTGACTCTGTAAATTCGTGACTCTGTGAATTCGTGACTCTGTAAATTCGTGACTTTGTAAATTCGTGACTTCGATAATTTCTGAATTCGTGACTCTGTAAATTCGTGAATTCGTGACTTTGTAAAATCGTAAATTCGTGACTCTGTAAAATCGTGAATTCTTGTCTTTGTAAATTCACGATTTCGTGAATTCGTGCATCTGTAAATCTATAAATCTGTGAATCTACAAATTTATAAACACCTAAATCCGCAAATTAGAAAGAATTGCGAAAATATAAAAAGTCATGAATATTCGAACAGAGAACGAAAGTGCCGATCGGTACAACATCCACGAAATACTGATCGATTAGTGTTTATGATGCGATGAAAATTGTCGCCGCAAAATGATCAAACGAGCGTTTGTAGACAGCGTTGAATGGCTCTGATACACGTTATCAAAGATTAGCGAGAAATCCATGAAACCGAAATTTATGGCAATTTCGTATCGAAATTGACGCAGTTCCCATCAGCTAGGGGTTAATCATCGCGGTCCTTGCATTCGATTTCATTATTACATCTGCGAGTGTATTTCATCGATTACTTACCTCCGCTCGCAGGTATTTACCTGCTCACTTATTCGATTAAACATATCCCCGTTAATGAGAAAATTATCAATATTTGCGTATTTTCCAATATTTGAACGACCACCGCGATCGTAATTTTTGTCAAAACTCTTCTATTTGCGTTTCGATGGGTTAATTAAATGACGTCATTATCGTACCTTATTTAAATTAAAAATATTTACAACATTAATGTAATATTTGTTACACCGTTTCGAAACTTGATTGATTGACGACTTTCGATTCGGCAATACCATCATTAATTGATTATGATGGAACAGAAATGTTCGTAATGAACGCATATTGAAATGGCAGCTTGTATCGAAAAATGAAATGAAATTTTCCTCGATTTTAATGCAGACATTTTTTTATAATAACGCAATTTCGCGAATAAATTTCATGAACCAATATTAAAATCTGAACAGATCTTCAGGCGTTTTAATTATATAATTTCAACGTATTACCAAAATTAATAATTGCATAATTAACAAAGAGCGTCAATTCAGTGACGTTTCATTCTCAATTTAATAAAAAAAAATCCAATTTTGATTTCCGAAATGCATGATACCAATCAACATTGACAATATTTAATTACTTCGCGAGTTTATTTGCAAACTTGCATAAAAATCTTCAGAACATGTTATTATAAATATCGAATGAATTTGCATAATTTAAAAGCTGTAAAGTCCAACAGTTTTATCTGCTAATTTAACAGAGAAATTCACCGTATGATTATACTTAGTCGACCGAACAGAAAGTGCATCGTTTCACGCAAACAATTTGCTTTAATTCGAATTTTATCGGATTCGTTTTTATCGCCGCGGAGAAACAATTCTTTTTTTCCGGTCGCTTAATCGGTCAAGTTTGGAGAAACACACTGTACTCCCGTTCGCAGGCTCGATTTTCTTTCGTAATTAATCCCGGTAATGAGTTTAATAATGAGTTTTGAAATTTATTCGTCAACTGTACGCCCCGGTCGCCGTGAGCGACGCGTTAAATCCTCTTCTATAAATTGATTTCGCTCGACGATTCGAGCCGCGTTCTCATTCCCTCCGATTTTGCCAATTTATTTTCCTTTTTTATAACGGTTCCCTTTGTTTCCACCGTGATTCGACGCTTCGCGAGACGTTAGTCGATCTTCAATTTGCCACCAATCACGGATAATTGCGAAACTTCGATATACAGAACCTGTTTGCTCGTGACGGACCCTTCTGAGACGCCATTTTAGATGATATTGTAATCAAAATGGCGGGCGTAATGTAGCTTTACTTTACGAATTTAAGTTCTTATTTTTTTTTGGTCTTTAAAGTGCAGTGTTCACTTTGAGGTTTTGGTAGTTTTTTATATGACTCTTTCGGGACGCCATTTTAGATGATATTGTAATCAAAATGGCGGGCGTAATGTAGCTTTACTTTACGAATTTAAGTTTTTATTTTTTTTTGGTCTTTAAAGTGCAGTGTTCACTTTGAGGTTTTGGTAGTTTTTTATATGACTCTTTCGGGACGCCATTTTAGATGCTATTGTAATCAAAATGGCGAATGTAATATAGCTTTACTTTACGAATTTAAGTTCTTATTTTTTTTTGGTCTTTAAAGTGCAGTGTTCACTTTGAGGTTTTGGTAGTTCTTAATATGACTCTTTCGGGACGCCATTTTAGATGATATTGTAATCAAAATGGCGGACGTAATGTAGCTTTACTTTACGAATTTAAGTTCTTATTTCTTTTTAGTCTTTAAAGTGCAGTGTTCACTTTGAGGTTTTGATACTTTTTGGTATAACTCTTTCGGGACACCATTTTATATAATATTACAATCAAAATGGCGAACGAAACTTAGCTCTATTCTACAAATTTAAATAATCTTAGTTTCTTCGTGCTTTAGAGTATCATACCGATGTTCATTTCAAGGTTTAATTTGCTTATTCTCGACAGAACTCTTTCGAGACGCCATTTTAGGTGATATCACAATCAAAATGGCGGACATAACCTAGCACAACTCTACGAACTTAAGTTGTCTTATTTTCTTTGCACTTTACAATACAGTGATGTTCACTTTAAGCTTTAATTTGCTTCTCTTCGAAAGAACTCCTTTGACACACCGTTTTAAATAATGTTGCAATAAAAATGGTGAACATAACCTTTACTTTACAAATTTAAGTTGTATTATCTTTTTTGCTCTTTAAAGTACGTTCACTCGAGGTTTAATTTACTTATTCTCGACAGAACTCTTTCGGGACGCCATTTTAAATAACATTGCAATCAAAATGGCGGCCATAACCTAGCTTTACTCTACGAATTTAAATTCCCTTATCTTCTTTGTTCTTTAAAGTATACTGATCGTATTCACTTCAAGATTTAATTTGTTCCTCCTCGAAAGAACCCTTCCTAGACACCACTTCCAGTAATATTATAATCAAAATGGCGGCCATACATAACCTTCATTCTACAAATATAAATTATCTTAAATAAATATTATTAGTTATAATAACTGTAATAAACAATTATTACTGCAATCACAATATCATTATAACTATTCTAATACAATATTACAATTACAGTAATTACAATACTAATTATATAATAGTTTCTCTTCCTTTCTTTAAAGTATACTAACGATGTTTGAGCTTTAATTCTGTTATGTATTATATACTATTATGAATGTTCTATGTCTATACTGTGATTGTTCTAATTATGTGTCACATGTAATAAGTCTCTTATTTCATACACTATTATGTACACGTTGCTTGATGTCGGTGGGATTACGTTCAGAGTGAAGCTGTTAAATTATTAATCGTATTACTCTGATTGTCCAATAAACGATTCATTACATTGTTGCATATCGAACAGCAGTACAATTGCGTGAATAGTAAATGTTCATCAGATTTGCATTAGTCGAAGTTAACCTAACTTTGTGCAGCTGCTAATGTAGGCTCTCAATTCATTACATTCCTGTTAGCTTTCGATTCTTGTAACCTCTCAATTCTTCCAATTCTATCAAATTTTCAAGCTCTGTTTCTCGCAAATACAAGCTTGCATTCCAAAAAATTTTCAAAGCTTGAATTCCAAAAAATTTACAAAGCTTGAATTCCAAAAATATTTCAAAGCTTGAATTCCAAAAATATTTCAAAGCTTGAATTTCAACAAAATTTTGAAACTTGAATTCCAATAAATTTTCAAAGCTTGAATTTCAACAAAATTTTGAAACTTGAATTCCAATAAATTTTCAAAGCTTGTATTCCAAAAATATTTCAAAGCTTGAATTTCAACAAAATTTTGAAACTTGAATTCCAAAAAATTTTCAAAGCTTGAATTCCAAAAAATTTTCAAAGCTTGAATTTCACCAAAATTTCGAAGCTTGAATTCCAAAAAATTTACAAAGCTTGAATTCCAAAAATATTTCAAAGCTTGAATTTCAACAAAATTTTGAAACTTGAATTCCAATAAATTTTCAAAGCTTGAATTCCAAAAAATTTTCAAAGCTTGAATTTCACAAAAATTTCGAAGCTTGAATTCCAAAAAATTTACAAAGCTTGAATTCCAAAAAATTTACAAAGCTTGAATTCCAAAAATATTTCAAAGCTTGAATTTCAACAAAATTTTGAAACTTGAATTTCAATAAATTTTCAAAGCTTGAATTTCAACAAAATTTTGAAACCTGAATTCCAATAAATTTTTAAAGCTTGAATTCTAAAAAATTTTCAAAGCTTAAATTTGACCAAAATTTCGAAGCTTGAATTCCAAAAAATTTACAAAGCTTGAATTCCAAAAATATTTCAGAGCTTGAATTTCGACAAAATTTTGAAACTTGAATTCCAATAAATTTTCAAAGCTTGAATTGCAAAAAACATCAAAGCCCTCATAAAAATGTTCCTCACGGAAGATCCACATTTCACAAACTTAGATTCTCCTGATTGTTTGATGCATTTACCCCGTGATATTTGTATTTCGATTAGATAGACATCAATGAGGGTAAAAAAAGAATCTAGCGGAGATAAGATGGCGGTATGAAAATGATGATAATCTAACCGGGGTCTCTAAGGGAATCAAGAGATCTGTAATTCCAATGAAGTATGCTCGAGCAAAGCGCGATATCTTACGTTTTGAAAGTGTCATTACTTCTTACCCTTAGGGAGCTCAATAACAGAGAACCGATAAATCAATCCATCTTGCCTATCTGCCTGAGATATTAGTTGATTTGCATTCGGGTTGAAGTTGACTAATGACTAGCCATCCACGGGCCTGTGCAAGACAGATGTGTCCTTATTCGTTTCGCGTGCTATCAACGCTTAACCTTTTCATCCTGTATCAAATATTTCTGGACTTTAATATTTCGTTGTGCCGCCGTGAGACTTGCGGAAAGTTTGATCGAGTGCCGGGTACATTGTGCTCTACGGAAATTCCAACTTTCAAACTTGGCTCGCGCGTATAAATTTAGAGTTCTGACATTTTGTTTGATGATATAACTGTAGCGAATCTGTAGCGTTAGGGTTATTAAAATACTTGGATATAATTTTGCGGACCATTGTGAATTACGGTGGATTTTTGTTATATGGCCATTGAGTTAATTCTTACAAGAGGCCATATATTGAGATGGGTAGAAGAATATACAAATTTCGAAAATTTTATCATTCTGTATTATGAAAACTGTAATATCTCCAAAAACTAATAAATTCCACAACTGCAGAATATTGAAACCTAAAAATGTTTCCAAAAACGATACTTAAAAGGAGAACGAGTAATTGAAAGGAAGATGAAATAACGAGCTGGAAGAATGTGGACCTAGTCGGTCGAGATTCTTACGCTGCTTAATTCCTCTGCTTTTTGCGGCGCAGTTGAAATGCCAGCTAAGCAGTCCACATTCAGGAAGAAATCGTAGATGTGGCCGTGAACGTTCCACGATCGGAAAGTTGCTTTCAACGGGCTGAATCCGAGGAAAACGGTCGGTGCTGGGTAACTGTAAAAATTCACCGGATTTTTTCCGTAACGAGGACGCTTTCATTCTATTAACCCCATGAAACGAGTCAACTCATCATCTAACCGACATTCGTTAGCGATTTTGCATCTACGAAACAAGATACCCAATATTCAACGAGCTTCGTATTTCAAATATTGGAATTCGATACAAATTTCGTACAAATCTTCGTATGAATACTACGATTACTGTGTTTCTGGTACCTAATATAACGGGTACCATGTTATTTAGGTACTTAATATTAAGGTTATCATGTTTTTAGGTACTTAATATAAGGGCTACTTTGTTCTGAGGTACCTAATATTAGGGGTACCATGTTTAGGTACCTAATATTAAGAGTATTAAGTTTTTAGGTACTTAATATTAAGGGTACCATGTTTTTAGGTACTTAACATTAGGGCTACCTTGTTCTTAGGCACCTAATATTAGGGGTACCATGTTTAGGTACCTAATATTAAGAGTATTAAGTTTTTAGGTACTTAATATTAGGTACTTAATGTTTTTTGTAGGTACTTAATAATAGGGCTACCTTGTTCTTAGGTACTTAATATTAGGGGTACCAAGTTTAGGTACCTAATATTAAGAGTATTAAGTTTCTAGGTACCTAATACCAAGGGTACTATGTTTCTAGCTACCTACTATTAAGGCTACCTTGCTTTTAAGTACCTAATACTAAGGCTTCCTTGTTTTTGGTACCTAATGTTAAGGAAATCATCTTTAGGTATATAATATTAAAGGTACTTTACATTTTAGGTACCTAATACTAAAGGTATGTAGTACTTAAGTGTGTTGGGTATCGAGTAAAGAAATATCAGGTACATAAAATACTAAATACTATTGCTTAAACGAAGGTACTGAAATCTGCAACATCAGGTACCTGGAGCAAGGAATATTTGTACCTAAATATCTAAGGTACCAAGTTTAGACATATCATTTACCTGGAACACGAAATGCTAGTACCTAAGTACTTAATGTAGCAAGTTCTGCAGTGTTATGTATTTGAAACAGAAAATACTTGCACCCAGGGATGTAAGATATAGAATTTGAAAAAACTCAGGCACCTGGAATAGGTCGTACCGGTACCTGTGTACTTATAGTGCCTGAGTTCTAAATGTTAGGTACCTGACACATGAAATATCAATGCATGTCTACTTAAGTTGCCAGATTATTAAATACAAGGTACCTAAAATGCGAAACACTAATACCTACGTAACAAGGGTATGGAATTGCAAAATGTCAGGTACCTGAGCACGGAGTACTAATATACAGTGTTTGAGGTACCTAATGATGAGTGTATCGAGTACCTAATCCAACGGATTTGAAATTCACCGAGTACCTGAAATGATACAGTTGTAAACAAGTTGTTACCTAAATTATCGAATAGAAGAAAGTACCTGAATCAGTCATCAATTCGTACCAAATTCTCATACACTGAAAATTAGGACATAAAATTTTGAAATTAGTACCTGAAATACTGAAACCTGAATACCAAGTACCTGAATACACAATATGAAACGTACTTATCTACAAGATGAATAGTACGTCATCTACAAAATGAAGAGCGAACGTCACGACCTCGACGAAATTAATTTGAATAAGTCCCTCGACTAACGATAGAAATCTACACGATATATGCGCGCGAAAGACGCGAAATCGTTTGAGATCATCGTAAGTAAATCAGCAACAGTATCAAAGTAAATTCGAGTTGTCATAAACTAAAGCCACTTAGAGCCCGAGTATCAGAAGATTAAAGTCCCCGAATTAGCCCGGAAGATAAACTTCGGTTAATCAGTTGCGCACAGTGGCGAGGCAATTCCATAAATTGGAGAACTCAAAGCAATTACACAGCGGCGTGTATTTCGCTCGAAAATCAAAATTACAACACGGCAAAGGTATCCCATTATTAAACAAGGAGGTCAGCCACGGTTAATCACTCGGATAGGTTGAGAGCAAAGGGAACTAATCTCGCGGCGTGGAGTGTGCCTGTGTGTTCCGTGATACATAATCCCCGGGACGGCATACGGAAACGATCTCGCCACGATCGGGAAATCGATGGTTCCTTAGGAGAGTGCGGCCGGAATAAATCAGAGTGCATCTGCTCGTAAACAGTCCTGGCAAAAGGAGAAGCCGGGAACCGCGAAACGTTTTCATCGGTAGCTTACCCGCGAGGGGTGGGTAGGAAAGAACCGGAAAAGGGAGCGAAAAGGACGGGGGGGTTGGTGACGTGGTAGAAAGGGTAAGATGGCGAAGAGAAACGAATGCTGGTGTGCACGCGAAGGCGGACCAAGATTATGCAAACGGCAGCCAATTCGATTGAAGTGCACCTCAAATAACCGCAGTTTTAACCCATTCGACTAAATGCGTCCATGGTTCGCCTGGAACGCCTCCCCATTAGAATATCCAGCACGCGAACGAGCCCCCGCCGTGACACAGATACACCTGCTCTTTCATTAATTTTCCATTATCGGCCGATCCGCGATTACCGAATTACCGAACACCTTTGACGGCGGGCATCGTTCAAGGGATTTCGTCGACTATTCGTTTTACGTCCGCTTGCTTAGGGAATTTATTGTGGGATAACTGCAGGATGTAGGGAACTGGATGTATGGTGATTACTATTGACGGCGGGGAGTGTTACGAACGGATGAATTATGGGGTTGAGTATTGAAAGGGCGAAGATGAGCGGTTTGCAAGTGGAGATGGATTGGCGATCAATTCGAATTGATTTGAGATGGCTCGACAGTACAGGGTGCCTTAAATAGTAGGTGAATTTGAGCTATTTTGCTACCGTGAGCAGTAAAATTGAGTAGCTACTGTATAAAATTTAGAAGTATTTAGTACACAAGTACTAAGTGCCTAACGTAGCAAGTATATAAGAACCAAATATCTAAAGTACAAAGTACCTGATGCATAAAACTGGTTATGCATTATGGTTAAAATAGTAAGGACCTGACGTATCGAGTTCTTAACGTATCAAATTTCAAAGCAGTTAATACATAAGCACCAAGTATCCACTGTACAAAGTACCTAAGTATCAAATACTTGACGTACCAAGTATTTAATTACCAAATACCTATCGGCCCAGGTAGCTAAATACCAAATACTTAACGTGCCAAGTATCTAAGTACCAAATACCTAACGTGGCAAGTACCTAAATAACAACTACCTAAACTACAAAGTGCCTAAGTGCCAAATGCCTAACGTAGGAAGTACCTAAGTACCAAATACCTCATGTACCAAGTACCTAAGTACCAAATACCTAACGTAGAAAGTATCTAAGTACCAAATACCTCACGTACTAAGTACCTAAGTACCGAATACCTAACGTGGCAAGTACCTAAGCACCACATACCTCACGTCCTAAGTATCTAAGTACCGAATACCTAACGTAGCAAGTACCTAAATACCAAATACCTCACGTACCAAGTACCTACGTACCGAATACCTAACGTAGGAAGTACCTAAATACCAAATACTTCACGTACCAAGTACCTACGTACCGAATACCTAACGTAGAAAGTACCTAAATACCAAATACCTCGCGTATCAAGTATTTAAGCACCAAATACCTCGCGTACTAAGCACCTAAGTACCGAATACCTAACGTAGCAAGTACCTAAGTACCAAATAATTCACGTACCAAGTACCTACGTACCGAATACCTAACGTAGAAAGTACCTAAATACCAAATACCTCGCGTATTAAGTACCTAAGCACCAAATACCTCGCGTACTAAGTACCTAAGTACCGACTACCCAACGTAGGAAGTACCTAAATACCAAATACCTCGCGTACTAAGTACCTAAGTACCAAATACCTCACGTACTAAGGACCTAAGTACCGAAAACCTAACGTACCAAGTACTTATGTTCTAAATATCCATCGTAGCAAGTACCTAATATATAATATTCGAAATTATCTTGTACCTAAACTAGGAAGTACCTAACGCATCGAGTCCTTACCGTACAACATGTGAAAGTATCTAGTACCTACGTACTATGTACCTAACGAGTACCTAAACCCACATCAACCTCTATAAATGAATCGTCAGAATCTCGAAACAGAATACATTTACTATAGCAACCAATACTAACCGAATACCTAATATATGTCAAACGAATTTTACCCGCATGAATACCCAAATACCTTCACAATAAATTTCGACTACAGGTACTCTGGTTAACCTAATGAATATTCTTAACTCGTCGAACACGACTGTCGCGAAAAGGGAAAAAACTAGCAGGAGGAAAGGAGCGTTTCCATCAGGAAAAGTGGCCATTCCAGTCACAGGATCCAGTATGTTCCCCAATCTGAAAATCCATCGAACGACTCTCGTGATCCGAGCTCGAACGTTTCATCCGGCCAGGAGCCCTCGAAACGCTTCGAAAAAAAAAAAAGAACGAGCGCCATCGAGCGTGGCGCGTGCATTTTAATCTCGTCGACAAAAACTGACCGTTCCAGGGCTGGAAAAAGGTTCCGTCCATGGATTACGTGCAGGGCATTAATTCGGGCCTGATATCGGGTGACCCCCTATCGGGAAGCGTACGACGACGGTAACGAGCGGATTTTCGACGAAGACGATTCGACCCGGCCATTAACGAGCAGGAACCTGAGTTCTCCGCGACTGGATTACCGTACGGGCGCACTCCGGCGAGCGGAAAACGCGTTGGTCGAGCGGAAAACGTCACTCGATCGCCTTACTGGTCGCGTTACCGAACGGCTTTGGTCACGTTAAGATGTTACCATTGCTCTTCCACGTGGGAGGGGAACTTTAAAATCGAGTGGTTGAGATTAGTTGAATCGAACAGTGGAATATGGGTTCTTATGGATGATATTTTATAGGGACTTTAGCAAATTTTAGTATTTGGGGTTTTAGGTATTTAGTGTGTTCAAATTAGGTATTTAGGTACTTGGTATTTTGGAATTTGGTGGTTTGGTACTGGATATTTTAGGATTCGGTAATTAGGTACTTGGTATATTCGAATTTGGTAATTAGATACTTGGCAACTTCGAATTTGGTATTTAGGTACTTGGCACATTCCGAATTCGGAATTTGGGTACTTGTTATTTGGGAATTCGGTAATTAGGAATTTCATATCTTCGAGTTCGGTATTTAGGTATTTCACACCTTTAGTTCGGTATGTAGGTACTTCACATCTTCGAATTTGGTATTTAGGTACTTGGTACGTTTCTAAATTAGTATTTAGGTACTTAGCACGCTCCTAATTTAGTATTTAGGTACTCCACATCTTCGAGTTCGGTATTTAGGTATTTCACACCTTCTAGTTCGGTATTTAGGTACTTCACATCTTCGAATTTGGTATTTTGGTACTTGGTACCTTTCTAAATTAGTATTTAAGTACTTAGCACGCTCCTAATTTAGTATTTAGGTACTCCACATCTTCGAGCTCGGTATTTAGGTATTCCACACCTTCGAGTTCGGCATTTAGGTACTTCACATCTTCGAATTTGGTATTTAGGTACTTGGTACCTTTCGATATTAGTATTCAGGTACTTTGCACCCTCCTAATTTGGTATTTAGGTACTCCACACCTTCAAGTTCGGTAGCTAGGTATTTCACTCCTTCGAGTTTGGTATTTAGGTACTTCACATCTTCGAGTTCGGTATTTAAGTATTTCACACCTTCAAGTTCGGTATTTAGGTGTTTAGTACCTTCGCAATTAGTATTTAGGTACTTCGCATCCTCCTAATTTGGTATTTAGATACTCTACACCTTCATGTTCGATATTTAAGTACTTCATATCTTCGAGTTTGGTATTTAGGTACTTCACATCTTTGAATTTGGTATTTATGTACTTGGCACCCTCTGAATTTGGTATTTAGGTATTTAGTGTCTTTGACTATGCTATTTAGGTACTTGTTACCATCGAATTTGATATTTAGGTACTTCGTACTCCTCCAGTTTCGTATTTCAATTCGACATAACAAGTACTAATCCCTTTCTAAGAAGTCATGTCAGGTATCAACTAATTATAGTTTCAGTACCTTAGGTACCTATTATTAGTACATTCGATATTTCAGGTACTACACATTTTTTCAATTAGGTACTTCGGGAGCTAGTTATATCTGTATCTTTCTGGTACGAATCATTCTCCAGTTCAGTATTTCAGGTACGTAATGTTTGCTATTCTCAGTTTGTACAATCTTTTACGTGCTTGATGTGCTGTTATATATTCTCCAACTTAGTATATCAGGTACCTAATGTTTGCTATTCTCATTTTGTACAATCTCTCACGTACTTGATGTTCTGTTATATATTCTCCAACTCAGTATTTCAGGTATCTAATGCTTCTCATTCTCAGTTTGTACATTCTGTTATGTACTTGACGCTCCATATTCTGCATGTCAGTATTTCAGGTACCTAATGCTTGTGATTTCCAATTTGTACATTCTCTTAGATACATGACGTTCCATATTGTCCAACTCAGGTACTCATTGAGTACACATATTCAATATGCATGCAATATGCATCATCATTCAGGTACGCACTCAGGTACTCATTCAATGACGAATATTTCAAACGTCAGTTGCATCCATCGACCAAAAGTGTATCTCTCTCTAAAATCATTTGCAAAGATTGAACATAAAAACGCAATTAAAAGTTGCTGTTATAAAAGCAAAGATTTCCTACCGCGTCACACATATAAGAGCGCAATTAAAAGTTGGCGATACATACAAAGCTATTTCGTTTTCCAACACTATAAATAATCTCTCAGTATTACCTGCCCCACAAATGGACCAGCAATTCCGTCAAAAAACTTTCGTTCAATAGAACCATGGATTTTATGTGAACTCTTCTATAGAGAGCTCTCATTATTGAGCCAATCAAAAGGTTTTATCGCATGAGACTCTCAGATCCACAGTTCCGCCGCAGACGGAAAACTTCTCTCGATTCTTCGACGACAGAATCGTTTCTTCTCGACAAATACCAGAAAAAATATTCGCGCACGAAATTGAGAATTTGTTAATCCGCGAGGAGTACGGCGTGCGGATTATCCCGGCTGTGTGTTCCGAATAAATTTCGAAAAACGTCCAGAAAAATAGGATTAGAAGGTAGCGAGAATTATTTCCGGGAACCTTGGCGTTTATGAAAACGATAAAAGCCAGACGAGAATCATCCGCGATATGAAGTCGCAAATATTGCGGTCTTTATTAATGTCGGGTCCTCATTCACCGCGTCTCGAGTAATATTTGTTTATGCCGCAGCCTGGTATTTAGAGTGCGAGAAGAGCTTGAAACGTAATTTCGATATGAATGCGTGCACCAACCTCTCGTTTTACGTCGTTTTTCGAATGGAACAGCTGTTTCAATTAGTCACTCGCTTTTCGATGAAATGTGTCTCTTCGCGTTTATCTACTAAAAGCGTCGTCCCTTACGAATACTATTTAGTTCATTTCCATGTAGAATTTTGCTTGCAACTTTTAGACTCACATTTCTGCTTGTCTGTACTTTTTTTAATATTGACATTTAAAATATCTAAATTCTGTATCAGTGATTTTGTACATTTTCGAAATATTAAGTTTTTAAATTTTTAATTTAAAAAAATTTTTTTTATCTTTTTTCAAAATCAAGATTTCTTAATTTACTTATTGAAAGTTCTCCAAATGTCCACATTTTCAAATCTTCAAATCCCCAACTTCAAATTTAAGAATTTCAAAACTTGCCATATATCAAATATGTCATATACCAAAATGCCATATATCAAAAACTTCCTCTACACCATATAGCAAAATACTCCTCAAATTGCGTACTCTTCCCTCAAAAAATATGAAAATCCCCTAAGAAAAGTATATAAAAATTTTTATCGCAACAGCGAAAATTGTTCGATAAATTCCAGTTCGTTTTTTCGAAGCCCCCAATGATTTTCGTGTTCGTTATACGCGTTACGAGGCCCCCGCTTTATCGCTTTATCATCCCGTGAACGAGAAAGCGATCTCGTTGTCCTCGCAAGCGAACTACGGATCGAAGGTGATTGATCGCCTTGATCGTGTTCTGTCGTGAATCCGTGGGACAACTTTCCTGAGATGAGCTCCCCTGCCCCGGAATCTTTGGTAATTTTTCCCGGTTTTCACCCGCTGAACCTTGCGAGAGTGTATTGGAGAGCAACCTGTGAAAAATTATCCAGCGAACGTTACCTCGCCGATTACTCGAAGCAGAACTTCCGATCAGGAAGTGAAATTACCTGATTCAACCTCTCTGGGTGTCGTAATTCCATGGAATTTATCGTTTGTAGGATATTCATTGAACTATATCGATTTCGTATCGGTAGAATTTATTACTAGATTTAACGGGTTTTTGTTGAGACGTACTAGGTAGGTACTTGATGTTGTAGGTGTTGTGTGGAGGCTTTTGGAATTTTGGGTATTTGGTACTGTAGGTAGTTGATATTTTGGGTATTCGGTGCTATAGAGGTATTTGGGTTAATAAGTATTCGGTAATGTAGGTATTTGGATTTATAGGTGTTCGGTCATGTAGGTACTTGGATTTATAGGTATTCGGTACTGTAGGTATTTGGATTTATAGGTATTCGGTAATGTAGGTATTTGGATTTATAGGTATTCGGTACTATAGGTATTCGGTACTGTAGGTATTTGGATTTATAGGTATTCGGTAATGTAGATATTTGGATTTATAGGTATTCGGTACTATAGATATTCGGTACTGTAGGTATTTGGGTTTACAGGTATTCGGTACTGTAGGTACTCGGTACTATAGGTAATCGGTGCTATAGGTATTCGGTACTATAGGTACTCGGTATTATATAGGTATTCGATACTATAGGTATTCGGTACTCTAGGTATTTAGGTACATAGGTATTCGGTACAATAGGTTCTCGGTATTATATAGGTATTCGGTACCATAGGTATTCGGTACTCTAGCTATTTAGGAACATAGGTATTTGGTACAATAGGTACTCGGTATTATATAGGTATTCGGTACTATAGGTATTCGGTACTATAGGTATTCGGTACTATAGGTATTCGGTACTATAGGTATTCGGTACTCTAGGTATTCGGTACTATAGGTATTCGGTACTCTAAGTATTTGATGCGTAGGTACTTGGGAGACTTACTGCTTAGTACTCTAGGTCTTTGGTAGATTTACTGTTTGGTACTTCAGGTATTTGGTTGACTTACTGCTTAGTACTCTAGGTACTTGGTAGACTTGCTATTTACTACTTCAGGTGCTTGAGCAGAATCAGTGATTGGTACTCCAGGCACTTGGTACATTTACTGCTGAGTACTTCAGGAGATTTACTGATGATACTCCAGGTACTTGGTAGATTTACTGTAGGTACTTCAGGTACTTGGGAGATTTACAGATGGTACTCCAGGTACTTGATAGATTTACTGTACGTACTTCAGGTACTTGGGAAACTCACTGCTTTGTCCTTCAGGTACTTAGTAGATTTACTGTTTGGTATTTTAGGAATTTGAGAGATACATTGAATCCAGGTACTTGATAGACTCACTGAGTTTGCTATTCTGGTACCTGAAAGCTTACGAAAATGTCGGAGAGAAGAAAGCAAGACTAATGGAGTTGTAAGGTAGCAGGCATGGTATGCATGATATGGATGGGCAGTATTTGTATGAATCGCTTACTGAACACTAGCGAGAAAGCCATCTCGACGTCATGCGCCATCTAGCGTCGTTCCTAATAATTACTCTTTCACTCCTCCGAAGAGGATATGAGGATATTTGATACTTCTCCCAAATTCCAACGACAATTCCCAAAATCCCTAAATCTCCATTTTCAATACCTAAGTAACAAACTTTCCAAAGAATCCGCACGTTCCTAAAATCCGAGAGCCTATTTTCCCCAGAAAGCACCCAAGTGTACAATTCGAATCGGCTCAAAGGGAGATCCGATAGAATTTCCGTCGCGACAACGAGTTTCCCCGCTGTCAGGCGTGCAAAAAAGAGCCGCGACGTGTTCGCGGAGATGATTTACGAGAAACGAGAAAGCTTTCTCGCAAGAGTGACGGAAGAAGGGGGTCCCCGAGTTGGGTAACGGATAAACAGCGTCCGTTCGCGTGACACTATGAAATATCGAAACAAACGACACGCCTCCCTTTTCTCTCTATCTTGGAAAGCTTTCTTTATCACGAGTGTCCCCTCTTATTCTTCTTCTTCTTCGTTGGATACATGTGCACATAAATGCCAAGCTACGTTGCGCGCTTTAAAGGGGAATAAAAAGTAAAGTTGGTGCCTGCGGGAGAACGAAGTCGGAAAAGCTCGCGGTCCCTTTGAATTATGCAGCCCGAAAAATGGCGAAGCTCATGTTTGAAACACCGTCTGTTTCCCGTTTCCCTCTCTTTTTTTTTACTCCCTCGCTCTTCCTTCTTCTACCGCGCGAGACCTTTGAAATTTCATGATGATTCTTTATTTCACGGTCTTCGAGCGTTTTCCAGCGGTTTCCTGTTGCCTCTAATTTTCTCCGGGTGCCCCCGTGTTTTGTTTTCGTTTAACGCCGGCTTCCGTGAGAAATTCCGGAAGTAAGTAGCGCACGTTTTACGTCCGGGAAAATTTCCTTCTCTATTAACGACACAACGGAATAAGTTCCTCCTGTTTTCCTGTTATTACAGGAAGATCCTACGTTGCTTTTAAGACACGGATTTTTTTAATGTACAAGCGCTTTCGCGCGAATGCCCCTCTTCTTTTCTACATTGTTACGCAATTAGCAGTTTCGTTCGTGGGAGATTTTTAAATTGAACGTGTTACGAAATATCTCGTCGAGAAATTGGGCTCATGCGGGAAGATTATGTTTAAGATCAATTGTGTTAAAACACAGAGCACGTTGTTATATTTCCTATACTTGTTTATAAAAATACAGCAGGTCGAAGTATAAGAAAAATACAAATATGTCTGATACTTTCAATTTCAAGTGCAAAGAAAATTCATACTTTTAAAAACAGTAATAATAATTTTCAATAATTTTTTAAAACTCAAGATCCACCTTGAAAGATGTAAAAATTGTTCCTCAAGTTTCTGAGGCACCTTACAAAAATTGTTTATAATTTGTATTAATGTAAAATTGAATTCAGAGTATTTAAAAGTCATAAAGATTTGTATGCATTCAACTATAAATGTTTGTAAGTTTTTATGTACACCGGCTTAAACTTGGTAACCAGGCTTTGAAAGAGGTTAGGTTTGTATCGACAATGTAGACCCAGCGTTAATGTATTTTGCCAGTGATAACGGGCTTTAGAAATCAGTTAGGAACACTGGTTGCACCTAATACATCCTGCTCGTGCGATAATCTCGAAACTTTCCCTTCTACGTCTTCCCTAGTTTCCTTCAGCTGGCTTTTGCTTGTATTTAAACCCACCGTGACTGCAAACATAATCTAAGCACGTTGTGACGGGATCCTTAATTCTAAATATTACAAATACATAACTTTATTATAGGTAAAATTCTTTGGAATTTTTGTAGGATGAAATGTGTTTGTACTGTTAAGATTTTGAGGGAATTGCATTATTAGTCGATGTGATATAGTGAAAGATTGTACAAACTACTTAGTATTTGCAATATTCAACAGCTAAGTACTTAATATTCACTATACTCAATAGTTTAGTACTCATTACTCACAATATTCAATGTCTGAGTAGTGAGTACTCATATTATTCAATGTTTGACTACTCGGTATTCATAATATTTAACGTCTAAGTACTCAATACTCACAATACTCAATAGTTTAGTACTCATTACTCACAATATTCAATGTCTGAGTAGTGAGTACTCATATTATTCAATGTTTGACTACTCGGTATTCATAATATTTAACGTCTAAGTACTCAATACTCACAATACTCAATATTTTAGTACTCATTACTCACAATATTCAATACCTTAGCAGTCAGTACTCATATTATTCAACGTCTAGCTACTCAGTATTCACAATTTTCAACGTCTAAGTACACAATACTCACAATACTCGACAGTTTAATACTCACTACTCACAACATTCAATGTCTAAGTAGTCAGTACTCATATTATTCAACATCTAACTACTCAGTATTCATAATATTCAACGTCTAAGTACACAATACTCACAATACTCAATAGTTTAATGTTCATTACTCACAGTATTCAATGCCTAAGTAGTCAGTACTCATATCATTCAACATCTAACTACTCAGTCTTTACAATATTCAACATTTAAGTACACAATACTCACAATACTCGACAGTTTAATACTCACTACTCACAACATTCAATATCTAAGTAGTCAGTACTTATATTATTCAACGTCTAACTACTCAGTATTCACAATATTCAACATCTAAGTACTCAATACTCACAATACTCGACAGTTTAATACTCACTACTCACAACATTCAATGTCTAAGTAGTCAGTACTCATATTATTCAACATCTAACTACTCAGTATTCATAATATTCAACATCTAAGTACTCAATACTCACAATACTCGACAGTTTAATACTCACTACTCACAACATTCAATGTCTAAGTAGTCAGTACTCACATTATTCAACGTCTAACTACTCAATGCTCACAATAGTCAACATTTAACTACTCAGTGCTCACACTGTTCAATATTTAACTACTCAGCATTCAGAATATTCAATACCTAAATAGTCAGTACTCCTATTATTCAACGTCTAACTACTCAGTGCCCACAATATTGAATATCTAACTACTCAGTACTCTCAGTACTCAACATACAAGTATCCTCACAGCCCCTGCAGCTTCCACTACCTGACACACTCCTCCCAAAGCACTCTCCAACCACACTAAACCCTTCCCCAACAGTAACATTTTTTGTGCAGCAGTTCTCGCTTCGATTCGTTCACATAACAGAGGACACTTCCGATGTGTCACACTGTACCGTTCACAGAAACGTTCGTAATTACGCGGTTCCCCCTAAATCTGATTAGCGGGAAGCAATTTGCGCTTACGTCTCGCAAAGGCTACCGGTCCGAATGATTTCCGGCCGTAATAATACCACGGTAACGAACGTATGCGCGCACGGAATACGTCCTCTGCTACGTCGGCCGTCCACGGAAACTCTGGCCGGAAACGCGGAGAGCAATCCTGAGCTACGGGCTTCGGGACAGATTCCTGTGTCTACCCGGTGAGCATCATTTTCATACGTAAACACGTCGGAATAAAGTGGAGAAGAGAGGACAAAGAGGCCCCGTCCCACGGAGGCTGCAATAAGACGAATGGCTGCTACCGGTTCCCTGTGTATCCCTGCGGGCCAGTTTCGCCATCCTTCCGGAGTCTGTTTGGATTACCACCAAGATAATCCTCGCGGCTGCTGGAAAATTCAATTTCGCCCCGGCTATTAATTCGAAAGAGCCGCGATGTGGTCGATTGTTGGAACTACGACTCGGCCCACCGGACTGCGTTCGCCCCTTTGTTCGCACAACCGACTGTGACGGAGCATCGCACCGAAATACTCTCGCTATTTTGATCGTTTAAATTGTTGATCTTTCGAATGCGTAATATCGGACCTGGAGTGTATTGCTAATGAATCAGTGGGAATATTTGCGCTGGATGTAGATTTGATTTCTCCAGGAAAATTATGAAGAGAGACTCGTTTTTTGGGGAGTTTTGAAAATTGAAGGCTGAGGAATTTTGAGTTAGGGATTTGACGAGTGATGCATGGATGCAATAGTTGGGAATATAATGTCACAAAAGGATTTTAATTAATTCTGCATACAGCTCTTTTAATAAACGGTGGATACTGTTTGCTGATTAACATTTCCTCTCGAATACAAATGATACAATATAAAAGGATAAGATACGTTCAAATACAACATACACAAGACGTTGGTTAATCTCGAAATTGAAGCAAACAGCTTCCCATTTATCCTGATGAAGTATTTCCCGTTGGCGGGTTCGCAAACGAAACTTGCGAGCTCTGTAATTAAAATCAATCCCAGGAACGAGAAAGGGAATAACAAAAGAAAAAATGAAGAGAAAAAAAAACACTGGACAATAATTACTTAATAATAGGACAATTCACGGAAAATGCATTTGGTATCCAATTGAAAATGTCCGCTGCAAGAGGACCTTCCTTACGGTTTTAATGTCCTCTCGGAAGTTAACGCGGCATTAACGTCTCGTAAGAAGCGACGCGTACATCGCCGGAGGATTTCCTTGCTTTTCCAAAACGCGTTCCGTGTAATTAAGGCTGGACCAACGACCGCGTTGTCCTGCGAAAAGGACATTCAGATTCGCGTAGTAATTTTTTACCGCAGCCAGACCGTGACGTTTTATAGTTTCAGCGTCTCGGTTGCCGTGTTCTCGCGAAATAAATGAGTAATCTCTCGAGGAATCCGTTACTAACGTCTCTAAATAGAAACTTATGTATGCGATACTGTAGTTGGTGGTAGGAGTAAATGTTAGGTATGTAGTTTAGTATGGTGTTTGGTTTGGGAACTGGGTATTGCAGGTACTTGGTACTATGGGTAATCGGAATTATAAGTACTCGGTATTATAGGATTTCGATATTAAAGTACTCAGTACTATCTGTATATTTGATTATTGGATATTGAGAGTCAATGCTCAATTACTGAATATTAAGTGCCTTAACATTAAGTTAAGCTGAATACTTGAGTACCGAGTATTAAGAGTATTGGATACTTGAGTACTGAGAGTATTGAAGCCTTGAACACCGAGTACTGAGAGTATTGGATACTTGAGTACTGAGTGCTGAGAGTACTGAAACCTTGAGCACCGAGTACTGAGAGTATTGGACACTTAAATACTGAGTACTGAGAGTATTGGACACTTAAGTATTGAGTACTGAGAGTATTGGATACTCGAGTACCGAGTACCAAGAGTATTGGATACTTGAATACTGAGTACTGAGAGTACTGAAGCTTTGAGTGCCAAGTACTGAGAGTATTGGATACTTAAATACTGAGTACTGAGAGTGTTGGATACTTAAGAACTGAGTACTGAGAGTATTGGATACTTAAGTACTGAGTACTGAGAGTATTGGATACTTGAGTACCGAGTACTGAGAGTATTGGACACTTGAGTACTCAGTACTCCTAGTATCGAGTAATTAGGTACTGAAGGTCCAGAATACAAAATATAGGCAATATCTAGCATTTGAAGTTCAGAATTCGAAAGTATTTAGTAACTAAGGTACCAAACTTGAAAGTACTAGATACGTAAGGCACTGAATTCAAAACTATTAAATACCAAAGGTACTGAATTCACTGAATGAGTACTGAAGGTATTAATTTCCAAATTATTGAGTACCAAACGTACTAAATTCGAAGGTATTGAGTACCGAAGGTACTAATTCCAAAAGGTATTAAATTCGACAGTATAGAGTACGAAAGGTACCTAACTCGAAAGTATTGAGTACCAAGGGTACCTAACTCGAAAGTATTGAGTACCAGAGGTACCTAACTCGAAAGTATTGAGTACCAGAGGTACCTAACTCGATAGTATTGAGTACCAGAGGTACCTATCTCGAAAGTATTGAGTACTAAAGGTACCTATCTCGAAAGTATTGCGTATCAAAGGTACCTAACTTGAAAGTATTGTGCACCAGAGGTACCTATCTCGAAGGTATTGAGTACCGGGGATATCTAACTTGAAAGTATTGTGTACCAAAGGTACCTAACACGAAAGTATTGACTCCAAGAGGTACCTAACTCGAAAGTATTTAGTACCAGAGGTACCTAACTCGAAAGTATTGAGTACTAGAGGTACCTAACACGAAAGTATCGAGTACCAAAGATACCTAACTCGAAAGTATTGAGTACCAAAGGTACCTAACTCGAAAGTATTGAGTACCAAAGGTACCTAACTTAAAAATATCAAGTATCTATTGAACCTAACTCCAAAATACCAATTTCCTACAATACCAAAATCGTAAATAGGTACCTAATCCGCCAAATTGGAAGTCATCGAAGTACCAAATTAAAAAATTCTGCAAACCTAACCCTGAATATACCAACCAATACCAACACAACCTAACGAATACTACGAAGTTTAAATTTGCTCACGAGGCATCGATAAACGTACATTTTCCGCAAACCTTGTTACAAAAGCAGAACGAAATAATTGAAAAAGCATGAAAATTTATAACACATGCAATATACTTTTCATTTCGGAAAGGTGTAAATTTCGTGTGTGAAATAAATCAACCGTGTCATGTAACGATACGAGCAATTGCAATAACCAGGTAATTTTACCAGGATATTTTGTTGGAAAATGAGCGGTTGAACATGGTAATCACATTTCGTGACTATTGAGAGACGTTACAGTTAATACGGTCGGTTAATGCACATCTCGCGAACGTGGAATTCATTCGGTAGAGAAACACAAATTAACAGGTTCCCCGTTCAAAAATAACCACCGCTTCCTGAACTCGTATAAACCCGGCTAAATTATCGCTAACGAACCGTGAATAATTCTAAAATTAATTTAATAAACTGCTTATTTACATGACGGGTCTAATCATTTATTTACCGGTTATCGTAACGTCCGCAACTATTCCGCGGAACATTCCGTACATTCATTGTCGAACGAAATTACTTCATTAACATGTACCAATTATTTCTCCCAATTATACATTCATTTCTCTATTTGGAAACTTCGCGCTCGTCCTTTGATATTTCGAACTAAATTAAATTCGGAACGAGGTAATTATTTTGCAAAAAAACCTAACGAGAACGAAAAAACCGAAGGTACAAAATGACAAAGAGAGCAGGGGAGAACCAGTTGGAAATCGAATTAACTCGAGGATGAAATTCGCTCGTGTAAGAGACAGTAATTCGAAATATCTGTTTCGAAGATCCAAGGAATCAATCTGAACGCAAACGGAACACATCTTGGAGGTTCTGTTGGTTGGCTGCAAACACTAATATCCTGACAGGGATCGTTTACACGGAAACGCGGCCGAATTTTGCCGGAAGTAGCAGCGTGCTTCAAGGCACGTATCGTGCAAACGTTCCTGAAAAAGGTAGGTTCTGTTGAAACATCTCTCCTCGGATTACGGTCTGATGACGCGGAGATTACTCGACTACGTGTGGTCTTGATTACTTTCGACTATGATCTTCTTATCAGCCCGGTATATCGCGGAAATGACCGGATTTTTGTTAACCGTCGTAGTCTATTATGTGTTTCACTTTATTGGGAGAGGACTCATATCGATGCGATGTAATCCAATACGAGCCAGTTCGGTGGGACACGTGATCGAATTGAACGCAATGGAATTCGGTAGGACGCAATTAGACGCGATTTGATTGCGGCTGATTCAATTTGACGAGATAGAGTTCTAGGATTCTTAATTTGGGGATAGAATTCGCGACGATCGAATTTTAGGGGACTAGTAGGGCGATGGAATTTATAGTTTGGAATTCCATATCACCGGCGATATGATAAGGCATTTAGGGAAATGGAATTCCACGGAATGGAATTAACAAAATTGCACAAGATGGAATTCCAAGTGGAAGAAATTTCACATGATGGAATTCCATGTGATAGAATTTCAAGGGATGGAATTACAAGGGATGGAGTTCTATGTGATAGAATTCTAAGGGATGGAATTCCATGTGATGAAATTCCAAGGGCTTGAATTCCACGCATACGGATTTCACGTGATGGAATTCCACGCATGCGGATTTCACGTGATGGAATTCCACGCTTGGGAATTCAACGTGATGGATTTCCACGCTTGGGAATTCCACGTGATGGATTTCCACGCTTGGGAATTCCACGCTTGGGAATTCCACGTGATGGAATTTCACGCAATGGCATTCCACGTGATGGAATTTCACGCAATGGAATTCCACGTGATGGAATTTCACGCAATTGAATTCCACGTGATGGAATTTCACGCAATGGAATTCCACGCGATGGAATTCAGCGTGATGGAATTCCTCGCTTGGGGATTCCACGTGATGGATTTCCATGCACGGGAATTCCGCGTGATGGAATTCCACGCTTGGGGATTCCACGTAATGGATTTCCATGCACGGGAATTCCACGTCATGGAATTCCACGCTTGGGAATTCCACGCTTGGGAATTCCACGTGATGGATTTCCATGCTTGGGGATTCCACGTGATGGATTTCCATGCACGGGAATTCCACGTCATGGAATTCCACGTGATGGATTTCCATGCACAGGAATTCCACGTCATCGAATTCCACGTGATGGATTTCCACGCTTGGGAATTCCACGTGATGGATTTCCATGCATGGGAATTCCACGTGATGGAATTCGTGGCAATGGAATTCAGCGTGATGGAATTCCACGCTTAGGAATTCCACGTGATGAGAATTCACACATCAGAATTCCACGTACTGAAATTTCACGCATTGGAATTCCACGTGGTACAATTCAGTGCAATGGAATTCCACGTTATGGAATTCTACGCTATGATAATTCATCCACCTGAATTCGATGCAATGAAATTCAATGCCTTAGAATTATACAATGTGATATATAACGCAGTAGAATTTGACGCGTTAGAAACATTTGAGAACGAATTCCAGCGCGCCGAATTCCATCATCGAATCTCCCCTATAGATGAAAAAATCTGCAACGATTCTCATGGCGATACTGCAGATTTGAATGGCCGGCCGGATCATAAATATTCACAGCGTTGACACACTGATTTGAATACCATAATTAAAAAATGAAATTACCACCTGATGGAGCTATCGATAAAACAGCGTGGCAATTAACACGTTGATTGCCGTGGGTGTCACAGATGACTGGCTCTAGAAATCAATTTAGCTGAAATAATTAAAATACGGAAGACGAACGTGCACTTTAAAACATCGCTAAAATTACACAGCAAATTATCTCGGATAATTCTAATTATAATGTACCGTACCGACCATAGTTATTTTCAGTGGGAGAGTCAACGTAGTAAATTGTTAAATGAAACTTCACTCTTATCCTGACCTCACGGTAGAAAAACATTTACAATTCTCTTGTGGAATGAATTCTTCGTCGTCGCAATTCTACCATTTTTAGCGCGACACGTCGTTGAAACAATTTTCACTGTCACGTCGCTTTCGAAGTTAAACGAAAACACGATGGGAGGCGGCCGTGCTTCCGGTTCGATCTAGTTCCGAGGATGCGGCACGCCGTTCGATCCAAATAATTATCATAAAAGTTCCATTTATCCCACTTACTGAACTTTACGCTCTTCGTTTTCTGCCTCTTCCTCTTTCCACCTTTCTTTCGACGAATCAAGCGCGAGCCTTTGATCTTCGAGGGTTTCGCGAAGGAGTCCAATACGAAGGAGAAATAGCATTTCCAGATTACGGCCAAATGAAATTGCCCGATTGTTTCGTTGCTGTTCACGGCTGCCTTCGATGAAACTTTCTCTTTGCGAATGTGTATTACGATCATTTCATTTAACAGTGTTGCGATTTCTTTAATTGTTAAAATATTGTCAGGAATTTTTATAATCCATTGCGTTGAAGTTTATTACGTGGAGTTTCAAGAAATTGATTTCCATTGTGTGGATTTCCATCGCGTGGAATTTCCAAGTGTGGAATTCCATCACGTCGAATTCCATCGCGTGGAATTCTCATGCGTGGAATTCCATCATGTGAAATCCCCATGCGTGGAATTCCATCACGACAAATTCCATCACATGGAATTCTCGTGCGTGGAATTCCATCACGTGAAATCCCCATGCGTGGAATTCCATCACGTGGAATTCCATGGCGTGGAATTTCCAAATGTGGAATTCCACCACGCCGAATTCAATCGCGTGGAATTCCATCACGTGAAATCCCCATGCGTGGAATTCCATCGCGTCGAATTCCATCGCGTGGAATTCTCATGCGTGAAATTCCATCACGCCGAATTCCATCACGCCGAATTCCATCACGCCGAATTCCATCACGCCGAATTCCATCACGTGGAATTTCCATGCGTGGAATTCCATCGCTTGGAATTCCATCACGTGAAATCCCCATGCGTGGAATTCCATCACGTGGAATTTCCAAGCGTGGAATTCCATCACGCCGAATTCCATCAAGTGGAATTTCCAAGCGTGGAATTCCAGCACGCCGAATTCCATCACGTGGAATTTCCATGCGTGGAATTCCATCGCTTGGAATTCCATCACGTGAAATCCCCATGCGTGGAATTCCATCACGTGGAATTTCCAAGCGTGGAATTCCAGCACGCCGAATTCCATCGCGTGGAATTCTCATGCGTGAAATTCCATCACGCCGAATTCCATCACGTGGAATTTCCATGCGTGGAATTCCATCGCTTGGAATTCCATCACGTGAAATCCCCATGCGTGGAATTCCATCACGTGGAATTTCCAAGCGTGGAATTCCAGCACGCCGAATTCCATCGCGTGGAATTCCATCACGTGAAATTCCCATGCGTAGAATTCCATCGCATGGAATTTCCAAGTGTGGAATTCCATCGCGCCGAATTCCATGCCATGGAATTCTTATGCGTGGAATTCCATCACGTGAAATCCCCTCGCATTCGAAATCCACCCCGCAGAATTCCTCCGTCCCGTATTCCATTCCACTGAATTCCACCGCGTGAAATTCCACCCAACCATCCTATAGAATTCCCTCGCGTCCACCGACACTTCCGTATCCCCAACAGAATTAAACATCTCCGGCAGCAGTAATTAAATCAGATCCCGCGCTTGTTCAATTATATTACACGTTCTCCATTAATCAACTCATTAGTAGGTAAAGGGAATAAAAAAGAGAAAACACGACAAAAGACGATTTCACATACAAACGAATCTTCCAACCCAATTCCATTCAACCAGTTCGTTCCAGCTTCTTGATCCGGCTCGTTGCCGGTCGCTAAGTCGATTATCTATTATACTTCCAACTTACTAAGTCGATTATCCACAATTACCAAATTAGTAACTAGATTACCCATTGTTACTGTATTCAACGACCAGCATCGAACTTCGTTCCCGGCCAACTCTAACCCCGGACTCCATTTCTCGCTAAAAAGGTCCACGTAGCTTTTCCAACTTTCAAACTCGCAATTACGCTCGCTCCTACCGATACTCCATTCGATACGATTCGATACGGACACATACGCGCACAGGTATGCGCATACAGTGACACAATACGTTTCATCGTACAGTCGACCGTGTGCAGCCAGCCTAAAATATAGGGCATTAACTTCACCCGACATCCGAATATCTGACCCCTCGACAATTAACAATGAGACTCGCATAATGTCGGCACATAAGCCGATACTGAAATTATCATCCGGTTTTATTGCGCACTCGTGAAATGCTTGTATTGTTGTACTTGTATTTGATCGTGCATGCGTTCCAGATTTATTCGATGTAATTACGATCTGTGATTGGCAGAAGACAGTTTTAATAGGGGCGTAAATAACGCGATGAAATCGATCAGCTTATTTTTGATATTGAATTATGGAAGCGGGAAATTGTTGTAATGAATGGTGCTTTTGATGGAGTTGTTTTTTATGTTAATCGTATGGGATTCTGGTGCTATAGTGATGCAGTGTTTTCAATATTCTTAGTTTGCATCTTTGTATTTTAGTGGTTTTTTGTTGTATGCAGTTTCTTTGCATGATATTTAATACTGGTGATATTTAGTATTGTTGACGTTGACTATTACTGATACTTCGAATTACCACTATATTACTGGCACTGGTACTTTAGGTAGCAGGGGTACCTGATAATTACAACGCGTGCAAATTTATACCTCGAACTCACATTATAGCACGTGGAATTCCAATGTGTGAATTTCTGTCGCGTAGAATTCCATTGCCCCGAATTCCATCACGTGAAATTCTATCACGCTTAATTCCATTGCTACGAATTCCATCACATGGAATTTCTACGCGAGGAATTCCGTGACGCTGAATTCCATTGCTCTGAATTCCATCAAGTGGAATTCCCATGCGTGGAATTCCATTGCTAAGAATTCCATCACATGGAATTGTCATGCGTGGAACTCCGTGACACTGAATTCCATTGCCCCGAATTCCATCACGTGGAATTCCCATGCGTGGAATTCCATCACGCTGAATTCCATCACGTGGAATTCCCACGCGTGGAATTCCATCACGCTAAATTCCATTGCCCTGAATTCCATCACGTGGAATTCCCATGCGTGGAATTCCATCACGCTGAATTCCATCACGTGGAATTCCCACGCGTGGAATTCCATCACGCTGAATTCCATCACGTGGAATTCCCACGCGTGGAATTCCATCACGCTAAATTCCATTGCCCTGAATTCCATCACGTGGAATTCCCATGCGTGGAATTCCATCACGCTGAATTCCATCACGTGGAATTCCCACGCGTGGAATTCCATCACGCTGAATTCCATCACGTGGAATTCCCACGCGTGGAATTCCATCACGCTAAATTCCATTGCCCTGAATTCCATCACGTGGAATTCCCATGCGTGGAATTCCCATGCGTGGAATTCCATCACGTTGAATTCCATCACGTGGAATTCCTACGCGTGGAATTCCATCACGCTAAATTCCATTGGCCTGAATTCCATCACGTGGAATTCCCATGCGTGGAATTCCATTACTACGAATTCCATCATATGGAATTTCCATGCGTGGAATTCCATGACGCTGAATTCCATTGCTCTGAATTCCATCACGTGGAATTCCCATGCGTGGAATTCCATCACGCCGAATTCCATTACGTGGAATTCCATCACGCTGAATTCCATTGCCCCGAATTCCATCACGTCGAATTCCCATGCAAACACAGTCATTAATGGTAACTGATACTTGGTATTTAGGATTCTTAGTATCGTGTATGAGAGTACCAGGTATTTTCAGTATTAGGTACTCTGAGTACTAGGTACTCCAGGTACCAAATACTTTTTGTTCCAATTATGGATTGTATCAAATAATTTTGATGCTTGCTTTGTTACATCACTCTGAAGGCTTCATAATAGGATGTGTACTATTCTGAATACTTGGTATTCGACGTACCAAGTACTTCAGGTACCAAATACTTTCTGTCCTCACTTTTCTCGTGCTACTTGCTGTGTTATGTCATTCTAAATGCTTAATAATGTGATGAAAGTACTACATAATATGATACTAAGTACTACTCTGAGTACTCGGTATTCAACGTACTAGGTACTTGAGTACTTCAGGTACTTCAGATACTTCAAGTACTTGTACGATCCATATTTGTACCATTTCGCACTGTACAAGGTATTTTCAATATTTAGCACTTGGATATTCACATTATGCGTCACATAGAATTTTTAGCACCGTCCGTACTCAAGTATTTATGGTATTCGATAAGCGCAACTTCCTAGTACTCTCAGGCTACGCCCTAGATTTCGTTTCCTCCGCACGACGCCGTATATACGAGAGAACGTTTATCCGCAAAGTCGAACGGAACGCGAATTTCTCAACATTAATGCGAAATGGTATTTACCAAAAATAAGGAAACTTTCTAAACAGATAACGAAGTTAGCCGGTCAACTTCGCTCGTATATTCACAAGCGAGCCTCGACTTTCCTGTTTGAGGGATTAGCTTAGCGCGTCGGCATTCAGGCAGCACGTTAATCCAGATAAACATTTACAACTTTAAATTTAATCCGCCGACGAAGAACCCGGGCGTCGCCATAAAATGCAGAAAAATACTATGGCTTTCGCCCGGCGAATTTCGCGAGCGAAAAAGGAGAAGGTCACGTTTCATGGGGTTCATAATTGAAGAAGCAAATTGAAGCTTCGTCGAGAATGCGTCTCAATTTCCGGCCTAATTACGACCTTACCGTTTTGATCCTTCTCGCAGTTATTATCTGGAATCGTCAGAAAAGCCTCTCGTTCGTATAAAATTAATTTCATCCCCGTGAAATGGGTCGAATTTCTTGACGAGGCTTAAACTTCGAGCCTCGATATCCCGTCGTTCGAACGTTTAATTCCACGCGATATCCACAAATTAAGTCCGACTAAATTTTACATCGAAAACATTTAAATTAAATTGGAGATCCAACGTCGCTTGTTTTTTTTAAAAAGTACGCACAGCAAAATCAATACCAAAAATTTCAAATATCTCACGAATTGCCTTTTAAATATTGACTCTTAATATTTATTCTGCGCGGACCGTGGACCGGCAGGTTAAAACAATGATACTTTCACTAAAAATAATGTACTGGTAACTCTTGAACTTAATAAAGACTTAATATTGGACGTTGTATCAGTAACATAATTATTATTATTAATATCAGACATTATACCAGCCATACAATTAGTATTATTAACCTCAGACATTGCACCAGCCTCATAATTAATTATTATTTATTTTAAACATTGTATCAGCCACATAATTATAATTAATAATATCAGACATTATACCAGCCACACAATTAGTATTATTAACCTCAGACATTTTACCAGCGTCATAATTAATTATTATTTATTTTAAACATTGTATCAGTCACATAATTATAATTAATAATATCAGACATTATACCAGCCACATAATTAGTATTATTAACCTCAGACATTGTGCCAGCCTCATAATTAATTATTATTTATCTTAAACATTGTACCAGCCACATACTAAACAACTATTATTATCATACATCGAATGAGAAACATAATAATAGTTAATATTACGTCCTAGATAAATGATCTATAAAAAGTTAATAAAAAAACATGAAGAAAAAAGCGAAGCACGGTACATTGACCCAAGTCCCAAGCAGCTCCACTATTTGAAACAAAAGCATGAACCTCGGCAAAGGATGTCAGTGACAATCGCATGGCCATCGATAACACGTCACTTGTTCGTCGTCAATCGCATTATTCGCGTCCCGTCGACCATAACGTCTCCATCGTGTAGAAAAGAGGAAAGACGAAAGGCGACAAAGAGTGGAAAGAAGCGTAGGCGTGAACTTCCAGTCAGCCGTTTCAGCGTGCACGATGCGTCGCGGTATAGATCTTAAAGAACCATCGAACCTGACATGATGCATCGTCAAACGATTAGGATTCTTGCACGGGGAATGCACACGGCTCTTGTGGTCCGTCAAACAATGCACGGAAGTGGATACTTGCGATTTATAGCATTTATACTTGTATTATTTATTGCTGTAGTTTATGGCTTCTTTAGTTTTTGTGGGGAATTGATATACGCTTTTGATGCGCTGGGATGTAGGACGGGTTGAATTGGAACGAGTTGAATTGTATTGTGTTGAGTTCTATTGTGTTGAGTACCATTGCGTTGAGTTCCATTGCACTGAATTTTTTGCGTTTAATTCCATAGGATAGTATTTCATTGCGCTGAGTTCCACTGTATCGAATTTCACTGTGTTGAGTTCCATTTTATAGCATTTTACTGCGCTGAGTTCCACTGCATAGAGTTCCAGTGCGTTGAGTTCCAGTGGATAGAATTTTATTGCGCTGAGTTCCACTGTATCGAATTTCACTGTGTTGAGCTCCATTCTATAGCATTTCATTGCGCTGAGTTCTTCTGCATAGAGTTCCAGTGCGTTGAATTCAGTTGCGTTGAGTTCCAGTGGATAGAATTACATTGCGTTGAGTTCCATTGCATCGAATTTCCCTGTGTTGAGTTCCATTGCATAGTATTTTGTTGCGTTGAGTTCCAGTCCATAGAATTCCAGTGCGTTGAGTTCCAGTGGATAGAATTACATTGCGTTGAGTTCCATTGCATCGAATTTCCCTGTGTTGAGTTCCATTGCATAGTATTTTGTTGCGTTGAGTTCCAGTGCATAGAATTCCAGTGCGTTGAATTCAGTTGCGTTGAGTTCCAGTGGATAGAATTACATTGCGTTGAATTTCACTGCGTTGAGTTCCATTACATGGTATTTCATTGCGTTGAGTTCCACTGCATAGAATTCCAGTGCGTTGAGTTCCACTGTATAAAATTCCAGTGTGTTGAATTCAGTTGCGTTGAGTTCCATTGGATAGAATTACATTTCGTTGAATTCCATTGCATCGAATTTCCTTGTGTTGAGTTCCATTGCAAAGTATTTCATTGCGTTGAGTTCTACTTCATAGAATTCCATTGCGTTGAGTTCCACTGCATCGAATTACAATGCGCTGAGTTCCATTGCATTAAATTTCTTTGCGTTCGGCTCTATTTCATTGAACTCCACCGTTTTGGGTTCCAACGTATGGAATTCCATCGCGTTGAGTTCTACAGCGCTTAATCTTGTTGCGCTCAATTCCCTCCGAATTAAATCCTGCTGCGTTGTGTTCCACTGCGTTGAATTCTGGCCTGTTAAGTTATATTACAATGAATTCTCTCGCATTGAGTTCCATCACGTTGCGTTGAGTTCCACCGCGTTGAATTCTATTGCGCTGAGTTCCATAACCCTGAATTCTCTCATTTTGAGTTCTACTGAATTGAATTATGCTACCTTGAGTTCCATCACGTTGAATTGCGTTGCGCTGAGTTCCACTACGTTGAATTCTGTTGCGTTGTGTTCCACTGCGTTGAATTCTGTCTTATTACGTTACATTGCAATGAATTCTCTTGCGTTGAGTTCCATGACGTTGAGTTCTATCATGTTGAGTTCCACCGCACTGAATTATGCTGCGCTAACGTTAAATTCTGTTGCGTTGAGTTCCACCACGTTGAATTCTACCGTGTTATGTTCTACCTAACAGTATTCCATCGTCCCAAATTACGTCGCATCAAACTACATATCATTGATTCGAATTGCTCCACCATCGCACCAGCAAACCATACCACCCCAAATCACTCCTCTCATGAAGTCATAATCAAAGCGACCACCCCATCAATTTCCATATATCTACCCTTAACCCAACTCGCCCCAAATTAAAATCTAAAAATTGTCAAATACGCAGTGCATACTAGACAACAAACTAGACCTGGTATCGACTAAACAATATAACAAAAATGGCAGCATACGCATGTACGGTAAGCTTCGATCGATTGTCTCGTTGGAAATCGTGGACTGCCGGACGCGTGTACTCGAGTCCCAGATCGACAGGACAGAGTGGTACTCGAGCGACTAGCGCGTTTCTCTCGTTTTCCCATTGTTTCTGCGACGGACGTGAAGCACGCGGCCGAATAATAAATTCGAGTTCCACTTATCCGGGTGCTCGCGAGTCCCGTACAGATCCCGAGGGACAATGACGATCAGCCATGGGCCGGCAGGATCGTGTAGACCAACGACAACGGAAACGCCTCCCATTACCTTCTCTCTTTCCTTTTTTTTCTCTATTGTCAATTACTCGTCGGTGCCCAACATGACGCATTGTTGCCCACCACCGCCAATAAACGGATCTTCCTTTCCACTTTTCTTTTTTCCCCTCTCTCTGTTTTACATTCAACCCTGGTGGCGCCTGTTTTACCCGTCCGCTTTCTTTAAAACCCCTCGTATATCGCGCGTATCCGTCCCAGCCAGGCATATCTCGTTTCGTATCGATCACTCGCGCACGATGAGCGCTGATCATCGTGTTTTATTGCGTTTTCTACCCTCCCCCCAAACCCCGCGTTCACCGTCAGGACGATTTATTCGTGTCTCGAGATACCTTTGCTAACGGATTCCTCGGAATTCGCGTTTCAATGATTGAAAATAGAGATTCGAGGGGCGGTAATCGATATTGCCGATGTTTGATCGTATAGGAAAGGATTTGTGCGTTGAATGCGGGAATGTGTTTTGCCGCTGGGGAATTTCATTTTTAATGAGCGCTAGCGGTTAGCTATTTCGTATGCTACTTGTTTAGTTTACCTGTTTGTCAATTTATGTGAGTTTACAGGTCTGAAATTTCATGACAGACAAGTTTTGTCAAATTTTGGTTGTGATACGTCAAATTAAAGCTTAGAGTCTAGCCAAAATATGTACGTATCGATTTTTACGATATTCTCAAAACAAAATGGCGGATCATCAATTATAGTTAACAATAATCAATTTTAAGTGTTATGAAGTCTGAGTTAAGTTCATGACAGAAAAGTTTCATCAAATTTCACTTGTGATACGTCAAATTAAAGCTTAGAGTCTAGCTAAAATATCTGCGTAATGACTTTGCTGATACACCCAATACAAAATGGCGGACTATCAATTATAGTTAACAATAACCAATTTCAAGTGTTATGAAGTTTGAGTTAAGTTCATGACAGAAAAGTTTCATCAAATTTCACTTGTGATACGTCAAATTAAAGCTTAGAGTCTAGCTAAAATATCTGCGTAATGACTTTGCTGATACACCTAATACAAAATGGCGGACTATCAATTATAGTTAGCCATCACCAGTTTTGAGTTTTATGCAGTCTAATTTAATTTCATGACAGAAAAGTTTCATCAAATTTCACTTGTGATACGTCAAATTAAGGCCTAAACTCTAACGAAAGCAGCCACATAAATGTCTCGTAAATAGTCGTAATAGAAAATAGCTGACCATCACTGGAGCCAAACAATAAAACTCAAACAACTGATTTCGAAACACCAAAATTCCAACACGATTTCATGACTTAAAAGTACCACGAAATGGCACTTATAGTACATCAATTTAAAGCTTGAAGCATCACGAAAATTTCTATGCAAACGGTTCGTGAATGCTGTGAACACAGAAGAGTTTATCGTTCATTGTACCAAACAGAAGTATTTTATTACAATAAAACGTGATTTCAACACGTGAAAAGTGAGATAGAATTTCATGACATAAAAGTATCATCAAATGTAACCTATGATACATCAAATTAAAGCTTGCAGTTCAACAAAAGCGCCTATGTAAGCGTTTTAGGAGTATTTGGAACAAAATTCGATTGATCGTGAATTGTAACAAACATTTTGTTAAAATCGAATAATTTGGAACGTGAAAAGTCAAATAGAAATTCATGACATAAAAGTATCATCAAAAGTACCTTATGATACACCAAATTAAAGCTTGAAGTCTAACAAAAACGCCTATGTAAGTGCCCCGTGAGTATTTTGAACACAGACTGATTGATCGTAAATTATAACAAACCTTTCGTTAAAATTAAATAATATGGAACGTGAAAAGTCAAATAGAAATTCATGACATAAAAGTATCATCAAAAGTAGCTCACGATACATCAAATTAAAGCTTAAAGCTTGCCAAAAACGGCTACAAAAGTGCCCCGTCGAAATTCTTATCGTGAAACGCGACAAACTTGTATCAATCCCGCTCCACTTGAGAGTTCTAACGATGCTTCAAATTTGCAAACGGGTTAATCTCTTTGGAACATTGAATGTAACGCTTGAAAGCTTTCACTCGCAAGCCCTTTAAAGCTCTCTCTTAAGAACGTTACAACTGGCTTACATTTCAGGATCCTCGATTCATTAAAATTGCTTATCAAATTTAATTACGGATCGTTTTATTAGTAACCGTATCAAGTAGCAATTTTGATCCACGTACGAACACGGGCCATTTGTCTTTGTACGTCGGCGGACAAGCCCGCTATTTCGACAAATGGAATCGATGCGGAGACACAAAGCAAGGCAAATTATAAATTAGAAGCGGCAATCGAGAATAATCGACGGTTCAATGCGATCACGTTCGCACGAAATTCTAGATAGACCGATTATTCGACAATCGGCCGGGCATTTCAAGCCGATTCGCGAACACAACGAGCCCGATAAATTGGTGTCACGCGAGCTGACGATCCGCGGCGAGTGTTTAATTCGAAATCGTTTCGAAAATTCACGATCTTAACCAGCGTTTTTGGTAGCCACTCAATGCGTCATCCAGTAATGCCACTAGAATTATCTCTGTCAGCGATGTTTCCTCATCGAAGCCATCTCGGATCAAATCAAATCGGCCTCTGTCAAATTTCGAGTGGTTTAACGGGAGATTGAGGAGGGGTGACAATATTTTCAAGTCGATTTGCTGATTTGACAATTGGGGATATAACAGAGCTTTTGTTGTTTGGAAATTTTAGTTATGAAATTGTGATTTTGGGAATTAAAGGTATGAGTGGTTTAGATATGAAAATTATGGATTTTTTATATTTTTTAGGTTATGAAGTTTTCATATTTAGAGATTTTTTAATTTTCAAATTATTATATTGTGAAATTAGCAAGTTTTTCAATTTTTAAGGTAATTTTCTGTAGGTTATCTTTAGGTACTCAAGGTACTCAGCTACTTAACTGCTCAAGGTACTCAGGTACTCAAGGTATTTAGGTACTCAAGGTACTCAGGTACTCAAGATTCTTAAGCACTCAAGGTATTCAAGTACTCAAGGTACTCAAAGTACTCCAGGTACTCAAGGTACTCAGCTACTTAGCTGCTCAAGGTACTTAGGTACTCAAGGTATTTAGGTACTCAAGATTCTTAAGCACTCAAGGTATTCAGGTACTCAAGGTACTCAAAGCACTCCAGATACTCAAGGTACTCAGCTCCTTAGCTGCTCAGGGTACTCAGGTACTCAAGATTCTTAGGCACTCAAGGTATTCAGGTATTAGAGGTATTCCAGGTACTCAAGGTACTCCAGGTACTTGTTATATTTTTTAGTTATTCATGTTTTCATATTTAAACATTTTTTACTTTTCAAATTATTACATTTTTAAATTATCAAGTTTTCCAATTATTCACGTAATTTTCTGTAGGTAATCTTCAGGTACTCAAGGTACTCCGCTACTTTGCTGCTCAAGGTACTCAGGTACTCAGGATTCTTAAGCACTCAAGGTGTTCAGATACTCAAGGTACCCTAGGTGCTCCAGGTACTTAAGATACTCAGCTACTTAGCTCCTGAAGATACTCAAGGTACTCAAGGTACTCAGGTACTTGAGGTATTCAGGTACTCAAGGTACTCCAGGTACTCCAGGTACTTTTTATATTTTTTAGTAATTCATGTTTTCACATTGAAACCTTTTTTAATTTTAAAATGATTGCATTGTGAAATTAGTAAGTTTTCCAATCTTTAAGGTAATTTTCTGAGTTTCTAAAACTGCAAATCCATAAATCCCAAAATTCCCAAACTCACTAAACTCCTGTATCACTAACAGAATCTACAAGTGCGAAAATGTATAAATTTTCAACTTCATTCCGTTCATTTGAAAGTAAATTTCGAGAGGTCCATTGTTCGTCGATAATTCCGACGAATCGTCTGGTTTTGCCGGTCCGCGAAATACATAAAATCGACGAGCAGAAAAATTTGGAAATTCGTGGCTCGGAAAATTGGTACATTTAAAAGTAAATAAATTCGAGAGGTCTGTTCGTGGTTCGTCAATAATTCCGACGATTCAGACGGTTTCATCGAAAAGAACTGCGGCGTAACTGATGCGCCCCGTTTCGCGAAAATAATTTGCGATCTGTCAAACGTAGCGACAGTGGCACTGTGTGATGATGCATCACGCCGAACGACCGAAGAAGAAGTTTATAACGGAAGTTCCGATCGATTCGTCAAAATCACCGTGCGCTATCGTCGTTCCGAATCCAGCAAAAACGAAAAGGAAATACGAGCAAAAACCGGGAAAAACGAGGTCGATCTTTGAAAAATTTAACAAAAAATTTCAATCTAACTGACCTCGTTACGGTACTTCGGAATAACGTGATCAGAAGTTGTTTAATTAATAAAATAATCTTTAGAAAAATTTCAAAAATAAATTAATTTTTAGGTTAAATTCAACGAGAGAATTAAACAAGTTTCTAGCGTTATTGACAATCGATCATTTTTGGACTTCGCCATCTGCGATTTTGCTATAATTAAAATATGTTGTAGTCCACGTGAAATTAGGGAGGGTTTAAGTCATCATTTTGCCGGTTTCGAATTTGCTAAAAAATAACAAGTCTTCAAAGTTTGCAATTTTTATCCATTTTTGCCAAAAACAGGCTTCACTTACGAATTTTTTTCTCAGAAACTACTCAACCGATTTGCCTAAATTCTTTTTCGTTTTATTCACGAAGGATTGGACTATTTTAAAATATTTTTTTTAATTCCGTCAATTTGTTATAGAATTTTGCAAAGTTTAACAAGTGATACTAAAAAATCTCCAAGAAGTAAAATATGAAAACTTGTTAAAGAACTTACTGATATGATATTTAATAAATTATTAACACCGTGAGAGAAATCATAAAAGCGGAAATAAATAACAATAAAAATATAATGAAAGTGGAGTTAACAGATTATGCACAATGAACGCGAATCGACAGTGCATTGTTAGAAGGAATAAATACACGTTGTTGAAAGTTAGTTTTTACGCAAAAAACATTGTGCAAAATTCGACGGATCATGATTTGTTTTAAAATAAATGCGAATCGCGAACGCAGAAAAATATACAACGTTTATTACATTCATTTATGATATATCAAATTGTACGCCCGGACGTAGCGGAATAACCCCGGTAGTACCTGGAATACGATAAAATGAAATATTCAGGACGGAACAATATTTTTAAGCAGCTTATCCGAGAAAATATCTAACAATTGTATAGATTCGTACAAACATCTGCAACGCGATGGATTGTTTTAACAGCGCAAAAAGTTGAATCGTTATTTCTCGACTGAATTTATTTTTCGTAATCCGTCTTTTATTTTGATGCGAACTTTTGCGCGAATATTACGCTGTGGAAAGAAAATTTTAATTTCGTTCATTTTAACGATGTAATCTTCTGCGTTCGGTATTGTACGGATTTTGAAAATGGGCTCGTGGATTTTATGATTTTGGGAATTATGGAATTGGGGATTTGGGAATGGGTGGTTTGAGAATTTTTAAGTACGAGGATTTCGTGATTTTAGGGACTTGAAGGATTTGGGGATTTGGGGGATTTGGGGATTTGGGGACTTCACAATTTGGAGATTTGAGGAATTGGAGTTTTAAGGATTTGGAGATTTGAGAATTTGGAGTTTTAAGGATTTGGAGATTTGAGAATTTGGAGATTTGAGGATTTGGAAATTTGAGAATTTGGAGATTTGAGGTATTGGAGTTTTAAGGATTTGGAGATTTGAGGTACTGGGGTTTTAAGGATTTGGAGATTTGAGAATTTGGAGATTTGAGGTATTGGAGTTTTAAGGATTTGGAGATTTGAGAATTTGGAGATTTGAGGTACTGGGGTTTTAAGGATTTGGAGATTTGAGAATTTGGAGTCAGAAGGATTTGGAGATTTGAGAATTTGGAGTCAGAAGGATTTGGAGATTTGAGAATTTGGAGTCAGAAGGATTTGGAGATTTGAGGTATTGGAGTTTTAAGGATTTGAAGGTTTGAAAATTTGGAGTCTTAAGGATTTGGAGTTTTGAGGTATTGGAGTTTTAAGGATTTGAAGGTTTGAAAATTTGGAGTCTTAAGGATTTGGAGATTTGAGATATTAGAGTTTTAAGGATTTGAAGGCTTGAAAATTTGGAGTCTTAAGGATTTGGAGATTTGAGATATTAGAGTTTTAAGGATTTTAAGATATATACATTCAGAAATTTAGACACTCAAAAATTCAAAAATTATAAAAATTCCAAAATCGAGCTACTTTGTTATAAATATAGAAATTCACAAATTCATAAATTTAGAAACCCAGCAATTGTTGAACCAACAAATTCATAAGTATGCACCCATAGCAGTTAAAACACAATATGTTTCAACCTAAATCTTGCAAACAAGACCCCAGAACAGCAAAGCTCCAAAATTGTCTCAAGTATAAACCTAATTAATGACCCCAGAGAACCATCAACGAAAGCAAATAAAGCAGAAAATCCGCAGAAGTTTAAAACAGACCTTGGATTAAAATCCCTTGCAAAAAACGCAAGGAGAGCAAGAATCTCCTTTGAATTTAGAATAATGTGAAAAGTTCCCGAACTTTGCAACCCTTTTTAACTTTCTTCGAGTACGAGCGAACTGTTAATTAATAATCTCGTTTCATTCAGAAAATCACGCTAATAGCTTGAAACCGCACGCGGTATCGAATGTTATCAACGGTGTTTGATTTTTATCAATTTTTTTATTTTTAACGCGTACACCTTTCTTCTATTTTGCCGCCGTTTTTAATCTCGTTTCCTATTCGATTTCACGGGAATTCAATTTGCTAATAATCGCGGGGCTTTGAATCGCGAAAATGTTTTTCGCGCTCGTAACGAGCCCTCGTATTTTCCAGGGATTTCGCGCAAATATCCTGGCAAAACAGGGATCACTTTTCTCCTTTTTCCGGGTGTTGAAAGCGGCGATATATTTGCGCTTGCTGTTTGATTTAACCGCGGGAATCGAAAGCTCAATGGAAGACTTTGATCCAAATATTTTTCGTTCCTGTGTCCTATCAAAATTCACCGCCCGAAAATAAGCTAATGGTTCCTGTAAGCTGTCAGATGTTGCGAAAAACTACTTCACGCACATTCGAGTGAAATCGGTTTAGGAAGATTTTTGAGGAAGGTTTAAATTATTTTATATTTTTTGTCACTATTTATTTATTGAATATTTTAGCAAATAAATGTAGTATTAATTTAATAATTTGTACATATACATGAAAGTATCAAAATTAGGTACGCAATATTATCTATCGTAAGTTCAATGTTATCTGTTATCTTCAAAATATTCATTATTATCTATCACTTTTTAGTAATGTTAGTATTTAATTATTAAATATTTTAACAAGCAAAAATATTGTCAATTTAGTAATTTGTATAGATGCATAAATATATTTATAAAAATATTCAATATTGTTTATGATTTTAAAGGTATTTAATATTATCTATTATCTTGAAACTATTCATTATCATTTATCATCTTGAAAGTATTCATTATTATCTATTATCTTGAAAGTACTCATTGTTATCTATCATCTTGAAAGTATTCATTATTATCTATTATCTTGAAAGTACTCATTATTATCTATTATCTTGAAAGTACCCATTGCTATCCATCATTTTGAAAGTACTCATTGTTATCTATCATCTTGAAAGCATTCAATATCATCTATCATCTCAAAACTATTCACTATTACCTACCATCTTGAAAGTACCCATTGTTATCTATCATCTTGAAAGTACTCATTATTATCTATTATCTTGAAAGTACCAATTGTTATCCATCCTCTTTAAAGTACTCATTATTATCTATCATCTTGAAAGTACCCATTGTTATCCATCCTCTTGAAAGTACTCATTATTATCTATCATCTTGAAAGTACTCATTATTATCTATTATCTTGAAAGTACCCATTGTTATCCATCATCTTGAAAGTACTCATTGTTATCTATCATCTTGAAAGCATTCAATATCATCTATCATCTCAAAAGTATTCACTATTACCTACCATCTTGAAAGTACCCATTGTTATCTATCATCTTGAAAGTACTCATTGTTATCTATCATCTTGAAAGTACTCATTATTATCTATTATCTTGAAAGTACCCATTGTCATCCATCCTCTTGAAAGTACTCATTATTATCTATTATCTTGAAAGCACTCATTGTTATCTATCATCTTGAAAGCATTCAATATCATCTATCATCTTGAAAGTATTCATTATTACCTACCATCTTGAAAGTACCCATTGTTATCCATCCTCTTAAAAGTACTCATTGTTATCTATCATCTTGAAAGTATTCCTTATTATCCTCCACAATTTTATAAATACCACTACTTATTTATAAAACACAAACAACTAAAAATACTCTAAATATGCTCATTTACACAGGTGCATAAGAATATTGATAAAAAGCCAATATTATAAATCCCATGTCCACTTGTCAAACACAAACAAAGCCAAAGATAAGATTACGTCGAAATGTGAGAAAAATATAATATAATTTCCTCCTCAGTATCGATAAAATGTCTATCATCCACCATTCCGTTTGTCGAGCGAAAAGGTGACTAATTGTTCGCGATAGGATCGTTAGCGAAGATCCACGTCTAATCAGATTATTGGAAAAGAGATAAACGTTGATCCGCGAAATGAACGGGCGAACATTCATTAATCATTGTCTCGAATTTTTCTCGCGACCAAGCTCGAACAGGATCGGAATCGATCCGGGGATTCACGGGGTTCCATATCAAACTCGAAATCGAGGAAACAAATCTACGGAGAGACAGTTGGGTTTGGGTATAAAAATCATATTGGACAGATAAGCCGGAAGCTTCGCTGGACTCGTTGCAGACTCTGATCCAACTTCGACAGTGAATTACTCGATATAAATAAAAAGGAAGGAAAGTGAATGAGGAATGAGGAAAAAATGGCGCAGGGTGTGCCATTTGTCATGCAAGATTTATAATACTGTTCGTAAATGTATGGACACTCGAATAGACAGGACATCTGAAAACATTCTCGTTATATTGCCGAAAATAGAACTGTAGAGTAATATTAATGGTGTTGCATATGCGAGCTGTTAGTAAAATTCTATGGTTCTATAACTTCAACAGAGATTTAAGTATCTAAATACTGAGAGCACAGAGTGCTTGGAGAAGGTGCTATTAGATATCAGAATTATTGAGTATCCATTGAGGTATTCAAGGTACTCAGGTACTCAAGGTATTCAGGTATTCAAGATACTTAGTCATTCAAGGCACTCAAGGTACTAAGGTACTCGAGATTCTTAGACATTCAAGGTACTGAGGTACTAAGGTACATGAGATTCTTAGGCATTTGAGGTACGCAGGTACTCAAGATTTTTAGGCATTCAAGGTACTCAGACACTCAAGATTCTTAGACACTTAAGGTACTCAGGTACTGAAGATTCTTAGGCATTAAAGGTACTCAGGCACTCAAGCTACTCAGCTGCTTAACTGCTCAAGGTACTCGGGTACTCAGTTACTCAGGTACTCAAGATTTTTAGTCAGTCAAGGTACTCAGACACTCAAGATTCTTAGGCACTTAAGGTACTCAGACACTCAAGATTCTTAGACACTTAAGGTACTCAGGTACTGAAGATTCTTAGGCATTGAAGGTACTCAAGCACTCAAGCTACTCAGCTGCTTAACTGCTCAAGGTACTTGGGTACTGTGTTACTCAGGTTCTCAAGATTTTTAGTCATTCAAGGTACTCAGGCACTCAAGGTACTCAGCTGCTTAACTGCTCAAGGTACTTGAGTACTCTGTTACTCAGGTTCTCAAGATTTTTAGTCATTCAAGGTACTCAGGTACTCAAGATTCTTAGACACTTAAGGTACTCAGAGGCTCCAAATTCTTAGGCATTGAAGGTTATGGTACTTAAGATCCTTAGTCATTCAAGGTACTGAGGTGCTCAAACTACTCAGTTACTTAACTGCTCAAGGTACTTGGGTACTCAAGGTATTCCGGTACTCAATTACTCAGGTACTTAGGTACTCAATTAGAAATGATGTCACGATCGTATAGAAATGATAATAGACACCAAAGCACCAAAAGCAGTAAATACCAAAATTACAGAAATGGCAAAAATACCTAAAAAATCAGGTACTCAAATATCGGAAACCCTGAATTTTCTCCGCCCACCATAAACTTCAGTAACAATTAACAATGGCTCCACCCACTAAAACTACCGAGTACCTAAATACCCAAATACTCGAATACCAAAAGTACTCACAGTACCTGATACCTGAAATACCGATTCCCTAAGCCACAAACTCTACCAAATACTCCAAGATCTACCAAGATCTACTCGCAAAAAAATACAATAAGCACTCAGATCGAAGAATTTACAAGTACCTAAAGTACCTGAAACACATTTCGCGAAAGCAATATCCGTAAAGATTATACGAACTCTCTAACAGATATATTTCGCGGTGCAATCGAATCTGGAAAAACACGCTTAAGAAGCACGGAACTTCTGGAAAGTTCGCGAATGTAAAACCGGTAAAACGTTCTCAGTTAACTCCGTCTGTTGTCGTAATGTCGGCGAGCGTATTTAAGACGATACTCGCGGGAGGAGAACGAAAATACTCCCGAGGGAGCTGCGACGACAGCCGGCGAAAGTTTCGCGCGAACTTGCCCGATAAGAATAATATCTGGACTGCGAATTACGCGGACGACAGGAGATAACAGCGAGCAATTATTTGAATACAGCCGGTTTCCGGTCGTGCCCTCCGCGGACCCTCCCGCCAGCTTGCCCCGTTTCCGGTCGGCCTTCTTCTTCCTTTCTTCGGCTGATTGCGAACTCGACCGTGAACGCACGTGACGGGAAACCGTTTCGCAAAACATACATTCCTTCGCTTCTGTTAATTAACCATCGCGGAATTTCATCGGGTTCGCAGAGGAAAGACGACGCTGTAACGAATTGCTTTGATTGTTGTTTGCACTGCGTCCTTCTTTCCTCCCCGCGATACACGGGCTCGCCAAAACTTTGCCTGCTCGGAAAATTGATAATTCCTGCTCCTCGTATCGGGAAACCGATCGTCTGGAAATTTCAGCGTTTCTTGCTGGGCGAATACGCTTATCGTGGAAATTGAGGTGATTAAAAGATCTCTGTTAGAGAATTTTCTCTTTATCTCTGACTGGAAATTTTATTCCGGCGTCCGTTAGAGAGTTTTATTCGTTTCTATCTCTGTTAGAGGATTTTATTCATTTTTACGTCTCGGAGAATTTTATTTCTTCTGCATCTTTGTTAGGGGATTTTATTCCTTTCTACATCTTTATTATGAAATTTTATTTCTTTCTGTATTTTTGCTAGGGAATTGTAGTTTTTTTGTACATCTTTGCTAGGGAGTTTTATTTCTTTTCACATCTTTGTTAGGGAATTTTATTTTTTTTTATACCTTACCTAGGGAATTTTATTTCTTTCTACATCTTTGTTAGGGAATTTCATTTCTTTCTGTATCTTTACTGGGAATTTTATTTCTTTTTACATCTTTGTTAGGGAATTTTATTTTTTTTCATACCTTACCTAGGGAATTTTATTTCTGTCTACATCTTTGTTAGGAAGTTTTATTTCTTTCTGTATTTTTGCTAGGGAATTTTATTCCTTTCTACATCCTAGTTAGGGAATTTTACTTCTTTCTATACCTTTGCTAGGGAATTTCAGTACTTTCTATATTTCTGCTAGGAAATTTTATTCCATTTTACAGCTATGCTAGGGAATTTTCTAATGCTTTATAATCTTTGCTATGGAATTTTATTTTTACCTATAGCTATGATAGGGAATTTCATTTCTACCTCCAGCTCTGCTAGGGAATTTTATTCCAGCCCACAGCTATGCTTGGGAATTTTATTTCTACCAACAGCTCTGCTAGGGAATTTTATTCCAGCCTACAGCTATGCTAGGGAATTTTATTCCAACCCACAGCTATGCTAGGGAATTTTCTTCTTGCCTGCAGCTATGCTAGGGAATTTTATTTCTACCTACAACTTTGCTAGGGAATTTTATAATTCTTCCTACATCTGTGTTAGAAAATTTTATATTTGAAATTTTATATACAATATTGTTGAATAAAAATAATTTTATTCATCAACAATAAATTTAGAAAAATAATTCTTATAGTGTCCTCCAATAAAAAATAATATGAATCATGAAATAATAAAATTCGTCTACATAAAGAATATAAAATAAAATTACTGAAAATAGTATTAAAATATCAAGAGTACAATTTAAAAAGAAATTATTTTTACAACGATCTCCATTAAAATTTGTATCTAACAGTATTATCTAAAAAAATACCTCAAATAATTTGCAACTATTAAAATTCCGGAAATTTAAAACAATACAGGAAACTCGAAATAATTTTAAAGAGGAAAAATAAAAGAATTGACAATGAATGGAACTGACAGAACAAAGAAAAAAAACAATACGAAGCATCAACAACAGAACCAGAAGAATAATTCCTGAAGCGATTTCAAGCGTTCCAGTTCATAAACAACAATTGCGTAAAAGCCGTAACGAGAATAATCGCTTAAAAACACATAGTTGCTGAAAGAGAACCATGTTGTTATTCCATTGTATAATCGTGAAAATGTCGGTTCTTAAAGCAGGCAATTCAGAGTCGACCAGTATCAAAGCGTAGCACAACAAACATCTACGCAAAAGCCAGTCGCCATTCGATTCGTATTCACCGGCTCATACGAACGTGTTTCACGTGGTTGTTTTACCAAATTGAAGCTCCCTCTGAACACCCGTTCCATGCTTATTCCCTCTCTATTTTTATTCTTTCCCTCCATGAAACGTACGTTTCCCCGTGATCGTGTCTAATTACACCGCGCCGCTGTTCCAAAGGATGGCTGTAATTAGCACTACTCGGAACATAAAGACCCCGCGTGAGTACCGGCACGCTGATTTATTTACTGCTCTTAATTTACATTCGACGACCGTGCTTCGGCCGGGATTTATGACCAAAGAGACAAGATAGAAACGATCCGTTATCGTTTCCCTAATGATCAAGCCGATAGTGATCGCTATTCTTCTATCGTTTATTGGAAACCGTTTGTTAAGATCTGGCAGATTTATTGCCCCATCGGATGCTGGAATTCAGATGCTCAGATTGTAGTTTCGAGGCTGATTGTAGATTTGATCTTTATGGTGGACACTTGTTTATTATGGTTGCTTTGTATTTTTGTTATGGCTCTTATCAGATGTGGTGTTTTTGGACGCTTCGTCTGCTAAGTCATAGGTAGGCCGCAGATGTCATTTTCGGAACTCAGATGTTAGAGAGGTTCTCATTGTTGCTTGGGTTACTTGTAGGGTATTAATTCTACGTTTGGTCCTTTCATGGTGAAGGTTTACTCATTTCATGGCTATATCGAGATATTTTAATAAGAAATTTGGTGCTTTGGGACGCTTCGTCTGCTAAGTCATAGGTAGACCGCAGATGTCAATTTTGGAACTCAGATGTTAGAGAGCTATTCATTGTAGCTTGGATGTCACTTGTAGGGTATTAATTCTACGTTTGACCCTTCCATGATGAAGGTTTATTCATTTCAAGGCTATATCGAGATATTTTAATAAGAAATTTGGTGTTTTGGGATACTTCGCGTGCTAAGTCATAGGTAGACCGCACATGTGGATCTTGGAACTCAGATGTTGGAGAGGTACACATAGTAGTTTGGATGTTAATCATAGGTTGTTTATTCTAGTTTTCATAGTTTATGAGGAAGACTTATTTGCAGCTATTACAATATATGTAAATCAGAAATTTGATGTTTTAGGACACTTCATACGCCAGGTTCCTTTAGCAGATTGAACATTTATGTACATGTGCCACATACAACTCTACACTATCCACATATATCGTATGTATGTGACATTATATATTATACAATTACGTAGACAGTTACTACAAATATTATAAACAATATACTTTTATTCAGTTACGTTGCAGACAATGCACTCATATTGTTCAGTCTTCATCCACATTGTCTTTATTTATTGTCTTCATTCTTCATCCTTGTCATCAAATATAATTTCCTACAAAACCGCAATCTGTGAGAGTCAGTAGAGTTCCATTTTGAGATCTATCTCTGCAACCCTTATTATCAAGATTTCCTGACTCTTAAAAGTCAAGATTACTCACAAGTTAGGATTATTTAAGCGTTGAGGTCCTTCACGTGCTGAAATCCTTCACACGCTGAATTTCTCACGTACTAAGGTTCCTTACGCGCTGAATCACCTAACGCGTTGAATCTCTCACACACTGAGATTCCTTATGGCCTCCCTTGCACGTTGAATTCCTCACATACAGAACTTCTCACGTGTTCAGATTTCATGCGCGTTGTGCCCGTCGCGTGTTAATATCTCATGCTCTAAATTCCTTGGTTACAGTTTCTTACGCTGAATTACTTAATTGGTTAATATCTTTATCCTGGGATTCCAAATGCATTGAAATTACTTACATGTTGAATCTTAGACAATGAAAGTCTTTATGGTTGAGGTCCCTTTTGCGTTCAATCCTTCAGGAACAAAAGTTCTCACGTGTTGAGATTTCATGTGTGGTATCCTCATATGTGAATCCCTGTGTCATCAATTCCTCACATGCTAAATCCCTTTTGCTGAATTTCTCATGTGTTAAGATTCCTCATGTATTTAAATCCTGTATGCGTAGAGTCTCCTGTGTGTTGAGACCCTCATGTGTGTTGAAGTCCACATGTGTTGAGATCCTCATGTGTTAACTCCTTCATATTGAACCTTCCATGTGTTGAAATTCCTTATGTCAAATCTCATGTGTTCAAATCCATATGTGTTGAAATCTACATGTATTCAAATCCACATGTGTTGAGACCCTTATGTGTTAACTCTTTCATGTACCAAATCCTTCATACTGAACCTTCATGTCTTGAAATTCATATGTGCTGAAATTCCTTATCTCTCAATCAGATCTCTTATGTGTTGATGTACCATATGTGTTGAAATCTCACATACGTTGAAATCCCTCATGTGTTAACTTTTTCAAGTGCCAAATCCCATGTATTGTACCTTCCATGTGTTAAAATTCCATATGTGTAGAAATTCCTCATGTGAGATCCCTTATGTGTTGAAATACCATATGTGTTGAAATTTCACATGTGTTGAAATCCATATATGTTGTGTTCCCTCATGTGTTAACTTGTTCATGTACCAAATCCTTCATACTAAACCTTCCACGTGTTGAAATTCCATATATGTAGAAATTCCACATGTGAGATCCCTTATGTGTTGAAATACGATATGTGTTGGAATTTCACATGTGTTGAAATCCATATATATTGTGTTCCCTCATGTGTTAACTCCTTTATATCCCAAATCCCTCGTACTAAACTTTCACACGTCGAAGTTCCATATGTATAGAAATCCCATATATGAGATCCCACATATATTGAAATCCCACATATGCTAAAACCCTACGTGCATCGACAACCCTCATATGTTAAATCCCTCATGCCAAATCTCTCACGCGTTAAAATTCCACATACGTACAAATTTCTCATATGAAATCCCTCACATATCAAAATCTCACACACGTACAAATTCCTTACATTTCAAATCCCTCACATTGATCCTTCAAAGACCCCAAAATAAGAACACAGTACTTGTATCACTCAATTACAGACCAGTTCATCGTTATCAAAATGCTCTCGAAATTCTTCACCACCTCTTTTGCACAATATAACTATCCAGCCTCGAATTCCTAGTTCTCTACAACTCTCCACAGTGACCGAGTTTCCGTAGCTGAAAAACGGCGCGTCGTATCAAAAGGGTTAATCGATCCATTGTTCCGGCGAGAATCGGAAAAAGTAAAAATCGAGGGTTATAAATTCGCGCACGGTTTTTGAACAGCTTTAAAAAAAAAAAAATACGTACGGAAAGAAGGAAATACGCGATCGAGGTCGGCGCGAAGCGGCGGCTCGAATGCGCATTGTGCGGAACAGCGACGAGGGAAATGCAAGCCTATAGATTTTCGTCCGAGTCTCGCGAAGGCACACTGTGAAACCGTGGCGATTATTACCGGTGGCAGCCTCGTTGTATATCGCTCGTACGTGCATACAGCCGCGATTTAATCGTTAATTTAACAACGCGGATCCCGTCATCCCGCTTCGCGCACGTGTAAAAGTACAACAGCGCGTGTGGTAAATAACGCGCGTAGAATTTGCTGGTAAACGATGTAGCCGGCTTTGATTAACAATAACCACCCCCGTTGTTCTCGCCCCGTTCCTCGCTTAATCGACTTGTCGACACTTTCGACGCCTTGTATTCGGGGAATTTGCGCGTCGTTTTCGATGGTTGTATTGGAAACGGCACGCTTCTCTGGGGGGGTGCGGTGGAAGGGGGATGCGAACAAAAAAAAACAATTTCATAGAATAATTTCTCTTTGGTTTATTAGGTTATATAACAATACTCCGTTACAAAAATACAAACCGAAATTTTCAGCAAATATTAATCGTAATTTGCGGTACGTGTCCGAAAATTGATAACCCGGGTTAAGTGAGTGTCCACAAACACGCATGGAAACCGCACGTCGACCAGTGTCGTATTTGGGTGGTTTCGCGCCCTTAACCGAGCATTGATATTCATTTATTTTCATAGCCCTTCAACGCGGAGAATGGCGCGTCTGCAAATACGTGTAATGAATGGAGCCGGTGTAACCGTTACGAGACCAACACTGTGTAACATCGAATTACTTTCATACGGCTCGAGTAGTACCCGCTTTCCATTTATTTTTCCGATACAAAAAGCACCGGCGTTAACGATAGCCCTCTCGGCCGAACGTGGAAGAGGCATCGTCATAAAACAGCCACTCGAATTTTGTGGCCCTCCGTTTACGATCGAAACTTCTTATTATCTGTATGCCTGTTTCGTTTGATTGCGGTTTCATTTTTCTGTGTGTGTTGGGACGTTTATCATGTTATAATCAAGTGTTCATTTTTTGAGACAATATTTGACTAGTGAGTAAAAATATTTTCACGGTTAAAAAAAAAATTCTCTCGCCGTAGAAAAAATTCTACCACCATAAGAGTACTGCACAAACCACAACTGCTATGTACCAACAGTATAAAAAATTTACATGTATAGTTAGAAGTAACAGGTATAAAAAATAAGTGCCCATTCTGAAAAAAATCGACAAGGATTTTACTACGCTATACAAGTATTATGACTTCCAGATATTATTTTTTCAAAAGCGGTTGCGACATTTGTGTCTCTAAATAAAATACCGCAAGCAGTTAATCAGATCATAAACATAAAAGTACAAGCTTGAAAGTATAAATAAAAAAAATGTGAGTATAATTTTATCTAAGAGGATGAGACTTCAAAGCAGCAAAAAGCTGCGGATATCAGGTATTCGTGAATTGCTCACGAATTCCCATAACATTCTGGGTGAGGAGAATCGAATATCCATGGGTATGTGTCCGTAAGTCGGTCTTTGATCAGGGACCGTCTCGAGAGCGTTCCGCTTCGCGTTTCTCCGAGCGTCTTAGAGAGCAACGTTTCAAGAGAGCTCGAAGAGGTTTCGCATCGAGTCAGACGGAGAAATATGTAATTATGGTTGCACGCTGTTCGCGTGCATTTGCAATTGTTGTTTGGTGAAACGGAGCGAGAAGGGGAGAGTCTAAGGGTTGCCTTTTGAACGTTGCCGGTGAATTGCTTACCCTTCCCCTCCACGGTTGTTACGTTCGTAAATGACTATTTACTTTGTCGTTCCTTGGCGGAGCTAATGCTCCGAAACCGGTGTTGCAGTCAACAATGAGATTTACATTATCGTTGAGAAGTATTAGTGACGGTTACGGTGCATCGGGGCATTCGAGACGGGTAGTTATTTTGGTAGTCGGTGTTTATACTATTTGCACTTTCAGATTCTTTTGATGTTAGTCGTATTTGGTACTTGGTGTAGTTGGTGTTCGGTTAGTATTACTTTCGGTGGGTAGCGAAGGCACTTGGGTACTCGGATATTTTGGTACTTTCGGTACTTGGGTACTCTGGATACTTAAGTACTTTGGGTACTTGATACTTGGGTAGTTTGGGTACTTGGGTACTCTGGATACTTGGGTACTCTGGATACTTTAGTACTTTGGATACTTTAGTACTTTGGATACTTAAGTACTTTGGGTACTTGATACTTGGGTAGTTTGGGTACTTGGGTACTCTGGATACTTTAGTACTTTGGATACTTTAGTACTTTGGATACTTAAGTATTTTGGGTACTTGATACTTGGGTAGTTTGGGTACTTGGGTACTCTGGATACTTTAGTACTTTGGATACTTTAGTACTTTGGGTACTTGATACTTGGGTAGTTTGGGTACTTGGGTACTCGGGATACTTTGGGTACTTGAGTACTTTGGATACTTGGTACTTGGGTAGTTTGGGTACTTGGGTACTCTGGATACTTTAGTATTTTGGATACTTAAATAGTTTGGATACTTAAGTAGTTTGGGTACTTGAGTACTTTGGATACTTGGTACTTGTGTACTCTGGATACTTCAGTACTTTGGATACTTAAGTACTCTAAGTACCTAAGTACTTGGACACTTGGATACTCTACACACTTATGTACTCTAGATACCTTAATACTCTAGATACCTTAATACTCTGGATACTTTGGTACTCTACATACTTGAGTAATCTATATACTTTAGTACGTTGGATACTTAGCTACCCTAGATACTTGAATACTTTAGATACTTTGATACTCTAGATACTTGAGTACCTTAGATACTTGTGTACTCTTAGTACCTGAATATCTCAGATACTTGATACTTTTGGAACTTTGATACTTTTCATAATCAATACGTTTTGTAATGAATAGTTTGATATTTAAAAGCATTTTCAGTTACTATATTTGTTATTGCAATATAGTAGTGTTTAGATGAATATTGCAAGTTGAGAACGTATTGCTTGATTTCTTGAGTATTCAATAATTTTAACATTTTGTATCACAAACATTACTTCCCCTGTTGAATATCTTAACAATACCCTTAGCATTTTAGTACTTCAAGTACTGAGTACTCTTTGTACTGTAGTGTTTTAGTACTTCAAGTACTGAGTAATTTTCGTATTCTAGTATCCCAAGTACTCAGTATTCAAGTACTGAGAGTACTAAGTACCTTGAGATACTTAGTACCTCAACAAGTACTCAAGGTACTTAGCACCTCAACAGGTACTCAAGGTACTTAGCACCTCAACAAGTACTCAAGGTACTTAGCACCTCAACAAGTACTCAAGGTACGTAGCACCTCAACAAGTACTCAAGGTACTTAGTACTCTTAGTACTTGAGTACTCAATGTACTCAGCACCCTCAGTACTTTAGTACCAAAGTATTCAAGTACTCTCAATAATTCAGTATTTCACTTTCTTATTTCTCACAGTATCACAACTCCTGAATCCACTTAAAACTTAGAAAATTTGTTCTTCTATTAATTTTCTACAACATGTATCAAAACTACCACCCCTCTTTTTATACACAATAAAGATTGTACTTCGACCAAAAGTCTTACATCCCTATTTTAAAACATAAAAGTGATAGATAATCAATTGCAACCTCATTTCCCTGCAACATATAAATATCAAGAAATAAGAACACGCAATTACTGGGCAACCAAGATCCACGAAATCGAATTTCCCCTTCCAATTACTCTCCGCGGAACCAAACAAGGAACGAATAGAAGCAAATGCGTTCCAGAGGCTATCACCGGTATCACTTTCAAGGGGCAGTTAGCCCTTATCTCACGTTTCACGGTAGTCTTTGTGTGAGCATTATCCAGCGTGTACACTGTGGTACCCCTTATCTTCCTTCAATTCCCCCATCGTAGAAGGCCAGTATTTTCGTGTGTCGGCCTTGTAATTTTTAATCGCGTCCCTCTTTCGTTGCCTTTTGTGCTCTCGGTGGCGGGTGTTTGGCATCGGCGGGATAATGAAGTCCCATAGGTACTCGAATACGTAATTATAGCACGCTTAAAAGCTCGTAAGAGAAAGAGGAGGAATCAGAATAGCGTTGCACCCTCTCGACATGGTTGCAGAAACTAACCCCGTTGTCTGTTCGCAAGCCCCTTTGGCGCATTCAGTTCGCGTCCTTGTCTCTGAATTTTCTCCTCTCGTTTGTCCGTCCCGGTTTTTGTCGCTCGTTTTTTCGCCGCTGCCTACCGCGGCATTATCCGTTTCGGCGGAATTGTTTCGCGGAACGATACTGCCGGTATAGACCCAGGATTTTTTCGTGTATCTATAGAAAATATAGAGAGAGCCTTTGTCGAATAATGATTCTTGTTAGCGCTCGCTACTCGCTTGCTCCTATGATTATGAACGATTTCACGCATGAAGAGGAAAAACGACACAATAGGCCGTCCCTCTGTGTGTGCTCGTTTTTGTTTTCGAGACTCGCTGTTCCGAGCATCGGTTTCGCATTCGTTCGCTCGATCCATTGGAACGAAATTTTTTGCTCGTACAGGTATATTCTTTTTACGGGAACGCATCGGTGAATATGGTTGGCTTGGTAATGCGTCGGCTAAACAACCATTTGCAACTGCAGACTTTTTGCCTGCTAACTTCGAGATAAATGCCGTTTCTTGTTCGCGATGATGCTTCGATTTGAATGATATTGTCGAGGTACGCTTGAGTACTCATATAAAAAATATTTCAAACATACATAAATTATGAGATGGAAGAAATATTGCATAAGGCTTGACTGGATATCAATATTACATTGAACACTGGGTATCAGTATTAAATATATATAATGACGACAATAATGCTAACAACATTAAAAAATAAGCTCCAAAAAATTTATAGAAGTCTACGAGTACCGGTATTCACAATGAGTACCGGTATTCATAACAGTGAGTACTGGTATTCATAATAGCTAGTGCTCGGAACATAAGCTTCCTTAGTTCTTGCAATGTAGAATGCATTTAATGTGAACTCAGAATAGCAAGTATGGGAACTAAATAACTTCGAAGTACTGTAAATACTAGGTATTCGGTATTAATTATTAAAATTTGAGAATACTATGAGTACATGGATGCTCTGTCTATTCAGTATGACTAGCACTGAATATTTAAAATGTAATGTATCGAGTTAGGTGTTGAATTATGAGATGCAAGAACGAACAGAAAATCTTGAATGCAAGTGGTTTGAGTACGGGTATTAATCATCAAAATTTGAGAATACTACAAGTACTTATAGGGTGCTCTGTCTATTCACTATGACTAGCACTGAATATTTAAAGCGTGATGTATCGAGTTAGGTGTTGAATTATGAAATGCGAGAACGAACAGAAAATCTTGAATGCAAGTACCTTGAGTACCGGTATTAATTATTAAAATTTGAGAATACTTATAGGGTGTTCTATTTGTTCACTATAACTAGTACTGAGTATTTAAAATGTAATGTAACGAGTTAGGTGTTGAATTATGAGATGCAAGAACGAACAGAAAATCTTGAATGCAAGTGGTTTGAGTACCGGTATTAATTATTGAAATTTGAGAATATTACGAGTACTTGTAGGGTGCTCTGTCTATTCACTATGACTAGCACTGAATATTTAAAGCGTGATGTATCGAGTTAGGTGTTGAATTATGAAATCCAAGAACGAACAGAATATCTTGAATGCAAGTACCTTGAGTACCGGTATTAATTATGTTAAATCCATCAGAAAGGTAGTAACTAACCACAAGGTAGTAGGTGCAGACCACTCTGAATATAAAATATGCACTCCTAGACTAAGTGAATACTCAACACAATTGCCAATACTTTACAATACCACGAATACCACAAATATCGAATAAATACTAAATCTCTAAAATAACGAAATTAAACGCTAAAACATGATAAAAAAATAAGAAGAGGTTACAAAGTACCGTGAGTACCGGTATTCAGAACGCCGAATAATCAGTGGATCACGCAGAAGGGTGCTCAGAGGAATATATTGGAACGTTTTAACCGATTACAGAGCATTTCGATCCCGATAGGCGGATCAAGATGACTCGTATCGCGTCATGAGAGGGTCTTTGTTGACGGCCTGCTCGAAACGCGAAATTTATCCGCTACGTAATGAGGCAAAATTAATCAATCGTCGATATTGGCGAGGCGGCGCACACGGAATCGGTATCCTTTGTGAATTACGGTCTAGTGAATGGATGCGGCAACCTACGGACGCATAGATTACAAATTCTCGAATATTCGATAGCTTCCGGTGAGGTCGCTAGAACTGAACCGACTAATTCAATGCATCCCATTTCCTTTTTCGATTGTTCGAGCAATCGCTGATGTGGGATTCATTTAATTTTCACTTTATCGCTTCGTTTATTTTCTAACGGTCAGGTTGCCGATGCGGAGATTTTAGGACACGGAGATACAGGGATTTAGAGATATAGGGACTAGGTCATGGAGATACGGATTAGAGGATATGGAGATTTAGAGACACGGTTTGAGAACATGGAGATGTAGGTTAAGATTAGGTTGGACGTATGGAGATTTCGGGATACTGGGATTTGAAGGATGCGAAGTATGAGGATTTGGAGATATAAGGAGTTTGAGGTTTAGGGATTTAGGAAGGTAGGGAGTTGGGTATTTGGGCATTTGAAATTAAAGTATGGGGATTTGGGTATGTGGAGAGTTGCGAATGAAGGAATTTGGGGAAGTGGAAATTTGGGAATATGGGGATTTGGGATGTAGGGAGTGGGGGATGTGGAGAGTGGGGGATGTGGAGAGTGGGGGATGTAGGGAGAGGGGGATATAGAGAGTGGGGGATATAGAGAGTGGGGGATGTAGAGAGTGGGGGATATAGCGAGTGGGGGATGTAGAGAGTGAGGGATGTAGGGAGTGGGGGAAGTAGGAAGTGGGGGATGTAGAGAGTGGGGGATATAGCGAGTGGGGGATGTAGAGAGTGAGGGATGTAGGGAGTGGGGGAAGTAGGAAGTGGGGGATGTAGAGAGTGGGGGATGTAGAGAGTGGGGGATATAGAGAGTAGGGGATGTAGAGAGTGGGGGAAGTAGGAAGTGGGGGATATAGAGAGTGGGGTATGTAGAGAGTGGGGGATATAGAGAGTGGGGGATGTAGAGAGTGGGGGATATAGAGAGTGGGGGATGTAGGAAGTGGGGGATGTAGAGATCTACAGACGTGGGAAGTGGAGAATATGGAGAGTGAGGGATGTAGTAATTTGGAAATTTGGAAATTTGAAAATTTAGAAATATGGAAATTTAAAAACTTATCAATCTAAAAATTTAAAAACTCAGAAATAAACAATTCTGAAAACATTCTAAATTTCCAAGAATCCCTAAATCTAAAACTATTCACTAATTTCATAAATGATATCTAAATCCACATCTAACATTTTCTTTAAATGTCTCCCTTTTACAGTCTTCCTCTGGCAAAATAATTTAATATAATTGCCACTGTAATGCACCTGAGTAATTTCTAAGGAAGACCGTAGAGCAGATAGCAACTTCAGTTGGCAACTTAATATGAAACCGTTTTATTTTGCAAGTTTGATGGAAGCACCACCGTACACGGTTTTTTATAAGCGAGTCATTTTAGAACTAATTTGTGATTATACGACGAAGTATATTTTACGCCAGCTAATTAGAAAAAATATGATATCATGACACACTGAGATGGAGTTTAATATGTTCCCTTTGAAACCATCGTAGAAAATTGCACTTTTAAAAAATGACGACTTCAAAGCTAAGATTAAAATTTGCAATTTCATGTAGCTTGGCGTGTGTTTCAGAGGATGCTCACATTCGTTCTAAGATATATTACCGTTGGATATTGTAGATTGCGATGTTCAAATTAGATTTTTATGATATTTTTATTATTTGTTCTCTTGATCGAATTGGGAGACGATCGTGGACTTTAATTAGGAAGATTTTTATTAATTATTGGAGATGTTAGCATTAAATTATATTGTGATGTAACGAAACATTTTATAACATTTTATAATTTCAAAATTCCAAGAATTCCAAGCATTCCAAGAATTCCAAAAATTCCAAGAATTCCAAGAATTCCAAGAATTCCAAGAATTCCAAGAATTCCAAGAATTCCAAGAATTCCAAGAATTCCAAGAATTCCAAGCATTCCAAGCATTCCAAAAATTCAAAAAATTCAAGGATTCCAAGGATTCCAAGGATTCCAATGACTCCAAGGATTCCAAGGATTCCAAGGATTCCAAGAACTTCAAGAACTCCAAGATTTCCAAGCATCCCAAGAATTCCCAGAATTCCAAGAATTCCAAGATTTCCCAGAATTCCAAGAATTACAAGAATTCCAAGAATTCCAAGAATTCCAAGAATTCCAAGCATTCCAAAAATTCAAAAAATTCAAGGATTTCAAGGATTCCAAGGATTCCAATGACTCCAAGGATTCCAAGGATTCCAAGGATTCCAAGAACTTCAAGAACTCCAAGATTTCCAAGCATCCCAAGAATTCCCAGAATTCCAAGAATTCCAAGATTTCCCAGAATTACAAGAATTCCAAGAATTCCAAGAATTCCAAAAATTCCAGAATTCCAAGAATCCAAAAAATTTCAATAACCCACAAAAAATCGGACCAACGATCCCAATCATCGAGCCCCCCCAAAAAATCAATCAATCAATCGACCCATTGTAAATAATAAATATCCATTTCATGAAAACACTCGATGCAATTTGTTTGCCACACTCGGACACGATTCAATCTCTTCAAAGCGCGCTTGCTCGTGCCGCGTGTAAAAAACACTGTATTCATCAATTTGTTAAAAATCCGTGTACATCGGGGCTTTCGTTCTCTTTTTTTTTTGTCCCTGTTCCTTTTCGATTCGATATCGATTCGCGGCCCGGTACACGTGCCAGCAGGTCGCATTTTAAGCTGACGTGTTTAAAATATCATGCGGTTCTCTTTCACCAAAGCAAATCGGTTTACGTGTTGTCTAAAGATGATCAAGCTTCGAACGAATCGTTCGCGGTTCACGTACAGCGATTCGATCATACCGATTAATCCTTTTATCGCGATGAAATTGTTTTACCAATTGAACGGACGATTTTCCGAACGGAACTGATTTTCTACATTGTTCGATCGCGCGAATTTCTGATTCGAAATGTTTTAAATTCCTGATTAAATTTGGCTTTTGATTCTATGGTTTTATGATTGGGAATTTTTTTACGGAAATTAGTTATCAAAATTAATGAGCAATTATTAATTGAACGTCAATAATTAATGTTATTAGTAATTAATTAACAAAATTGTCATAATCAAACAGTAATAAAAATTCGTGAATTAGTAATCAAAATTCATGATCAATTTAATCAATCATCAATAATTAATGTTATCAATAATTAATAAGTAAAATGATCATGATCGAACAATAATAAAAATTGACAAATTAATAATCAATATTGATGACCAATTATTAGTCAAACATCAATAATTAATGTTATCAATAATCAATAAATAAAATGATCATGATCGAACAATAATAAAAATTGACAAATTAATAATCAATATTGATGACCAATTATTAGTCAAACATCAATAAATAATGTTATCAATAATCAATAAAGAAAATCATCATAATCGAGCAATAATAAAAATTGACAAATTAATAATCAATATTGATGACCAATTATTAATCAAACATCAATAAATAATGCTATCAATAATCAATAAGTAAAATGATCACAATCAAACAGTAATAAAAATTGATAAATTAATAATCAATATTGATGACCAATTATTAATCAAACATCAATAAATAATGCTATCAATAATCAATAAGTAAAATGATCACAATCAAATAGTAATAAAAATTGATAAATTAATAATCAATATTGATGACCAATTATTAATCAAACATCAATAATTAATGTTATCAATAATCAATAAATAAAATGCTCACAATCAAACAATAATAAAAATTCACAAATTGGTAATCAAAATTGATGACCTATTATTGATCACATATGAATAATTAATGTCATCAATAATCAATGAAGAAACTGATCATCAAATGGTAATAAAAATTCACGAATCAGTAATTAAAATTAATGACCAACTATTAATTAATAATCAATGATAAAAATCATCAATGATGATCAAATCTAATCAAGAAAAAAATAATCACAATCAAACAGTCCTCAAAAATGACTAATTATTCATCAATTATGAATGAAATAAAAGTGATCAACAATCAATAAAAATTAATTATGGCAAAAATAATCAATAATCAATACAAATTAACACGGACAAAAATAATCAATAATCAATAAAAATTATTAAGGACAAAAATGATCAATGATGATCAAATCCAATCAACAAACAAACTGATCACAATCAAACAACTCCTAAAACATGACCAATCATCAATCAATTACGAATACAAAAAAATGACCAACAAATAAACAGTTCCCCAAATCACCAATAAATAAACAATTCCCCAAATCAATCCCCAGTAATTGTGTATCTAAATTATCATCTAAATTACCTAAAAAACAACCACACAAAAAGTGAAAGAAACCCAGCTTAAAAGCATAGAAGAGGTAAACAGAACGTAAGAGAGCATAGCGTGAATATGGCGGCATTTCTTGGTTGTTAATTAATGGGGAGAAGAAGAGGGGTGCACGAACGGTGTACGGTCACGATCATCTCGTTACACGAGCTGGCGAGCAACGGGCACAGTCATTCCTTCATTGTCGTGATTACCACTGTCCCACCATATTGTCATTCCACGGGCCATGGCGTTACAATCATGCACTCTCCGCGTGTCTGTTAGCGCGGAATGCGTCGGCTTAGAGCAGACAATAATTTCAAGCAGACCAACGGATATAATGGATATCCTTTCAGGGGCGTACCTTCTTTTCTTTCCGGTTCGCTATGTTTATTTATTCCCTTACCGAGCTCTTTATTACTGTAATTATCGAGGGATTGTTATGGGAGCGGTGTAGTTCTTTTGTTTTTTGCAGGAAACAATTTTGGGAAATATGGGAAAATTACTGGGTGGGAAGTCGAGAAATTAAGTAGGGAAATTTGAAATGGTGGCAATTCAGAATGATGGGAGAGTGTGATTGGTTAAATGGAGGTTAGGGGATTTGGAGGCTAGGAGATAATTTGTAAGTTTTCTGGGTTAATAATGTGTTAAGAATAAATCTGTTATGTAAAGTAAATATGTCAATTATTGTATAATTATTGTATAATTACTGTAAATTACTGTAAATTATTTAATCTACATTAGCGTCTAGGTTAGGTTTACCAAAGTTAGGACAAAGCTTGTATACCTAAAGATGGATTCTACAAAATTGTAAACTGTGCAAGTTGTTAGGTTAATATCCCAATATTATATTATAATTTTAGATTACAGTGTAATTACAGCAGTGATATAATTTTGCAACGTAATATAATTGCAGCGTGCTACAAATTTACACTACAGTATAATTACAGTAAAGTACAATTTTACACTACAGTAATTAAAGTCCAATTTTACTACAGTATAACAGTGTAATTAGTAATTAACAATGGTCACAGTCATCAGTGATCAAACAGGAGAAAATCAGTTGCAAAAGGTAATAATTAAAATTATGAACTATCAATCATGCAAGTAAATGAACAGTAAATCACCAATTATAAATTCATAGTCAACTATTAATTAGTTATTGGAAGTAATCGATGACAAATTGAAGTGATCAGTTTCTGAAATTATTAATCAAACTTATCAGTGATCATGGACGAATAAAATGCAAATAAATAAATAAATAATTTCAGAAACCAATCAAAGATCAATTTTAACTAATCAATTATCGATGAAAGTAATTAATGACAAATTGAAATAATTAATTTCAGAAACCAATCAAAATTTCAACTATTAATCAATTATCGATGAAAGTAATAAATGACAAATTAAAACGATCAATTTCAGAAATTAATAATTAATCTTATCAGTGATTATCAACAAATAAAATGCAAATAAATAAATAAATAATTTCAGAAACCAATCAAAATTTGCTTTCAACTATTAATCAATTATCGATGAAAGTAATGAATGATAAATTAAAACGATCAATTTCAGAAATTAATAATTAAACTTATCAGTGATTATCAACAAATAAAATGCAAATAAATAAATGAATAATTTCAGAAACCAATCAAAGTTCAATATTAACTAATCAATTATCGATGAAAGTAATCCATGACAAATAAAAATGATCAATTTCAGAAATTAGTAAACAAAGTTAATGACCGATCAGCAATTAATTAATTATTTATCGACGTGTAAAATATAAATGATTGAACAGCTTCATAAATCACTGATTGAAATTAATTTTCAATCAAAATTTTACATTGCAATAAATATTACATATAAAGTGTATTCACAGGTACATCAAGCATTAAAGTACTAAATAAAATAATTAGAAGAATTGAACAATTTAATTGTGTAATTAAATATTAATAATACAATGTGTATTTGTTTAAAAAATTTAGATATTTATATCTACCTATTGAATTACGAATGTTAAAATATAATAAACATTAATTCATGTTATTATTTAAATTTCCAAACACAAATTTTCATAATATAATACATTATAATAAAAATTAATTCATATTAAATTTTAAAGTTTAAACGAAACGAAATGTTTGTCGTATCATTTTATATAAAAAGTCTTGATATAAAAGAAATTGGGATCTTGCTGAGTTTGACCATTCTGAGGTAACTGACCTCTCGATCGTCATATATCTATATAAAACCAGTCATATGTAATTTTTAAAGGGTACTTTATGAACTAACATGAAGGGACAGTTCCCATTAAAATCATCAAAGCACCGAAATAACAAGATTAATACATAGGGGCTGCGCGATCATTGGAGTCACCCTAACCCATATTTCAGTCGATCAGCCAATTAACGATTGTATTTATTGATCGATGTGACACGTGTTAAATATCCTCGTACATCAATTTAATTCCTACGCAATATAATTCTACCGTCATTCTTTTATTTTTTTACTTCTTACGAGCTCGACATTTTAATTCCAAAACTCTTACAAAAACATAAATGAATAAATATCGACTATTAACAAAAATCACACATTTCCAATTTAATAAAAATACAAAATCCTCAACAAAAATATAGAAAACGAAGACAATTTTAAATGAAAAATTCCAGAATCGAAATATATGAAAAATGTGATGTGATGCAGTTTCGAAAAATGCGGCTACATTTAGTAAAAAATTTTCGCTCAGCAATCGTGAGTTAATTTAATATTAAGAGAACAAAGCGGCCGGCAAAATATCTCGCATATTAAACGAAATTAATTATAATAATAAAGGATCCATCCGGTTCAAAAGGCGCTCTTAATAAAGCCTAATTCGACCCGGTGTTTTCTCTACGCGCCATTTACATTATCAGTAAAATATTCTGTAAAAAAAATGTAACCACGATTTCGTGCCCGCGTTATTTCATTTCGCGTAGGCGCATACGATATTCCGCGTACAAAAATTCGAGCTAATAATTAAAATTCATGCAGCCAAGGCAGCGTGAAACGGCATAGTCATGCGACCAGATATGATACGCGCCACTGTGAATTAGTAGATTCAAACATTCCTTCCAACAAAACCTGCGTTATGCTAAAACCGTAACCGTGGCTTACATTTCCTTCTTTTTGCCTCCGCCAGAAGAGAAATTGTTTTAACTTTGTTGGTTCTACTAATTACGCTGGGATATTCGAAAAAACTCGGTAATCTTTTTTACCGTGTTTTATCATATCCTGTAGAGTGATAATAATTTTTACGAGTTTCCGGGTAGAACGTGCTGTTTAAGTAATTAATGCATGTTTCGTTACGTTGACGTAAAAAGCTTGCAAAATGACTTATGGCATGTTAAGTTAAACTTCGAGCTTTCAATATAATGGCTGGATTGAGGTTTAATGATGTACTTTATACAAAATTATTGAAAATTTTGAGTGAAATTGAGTGTTGGAGAATTTGATGTGTTTCGACTGCGATCATTCACTGATGATTCACTTATTCTGATGAAGAATAAGTTACTTTGTGGATGAAATATTTATGGGGCCTTTATACAGTTATTTTTGCTAAGCTTCAAGCTTTAATTTGGTGTATCATAAGTGCAATTTGGAAATACTTTTCTGTCATGAATTTTTTTCAGAAGTTTCACATTTCGAGATCAATCGTTTCACTGTAATGGAATTGTGTAGTCTGTTACAAATGATGATCAGTCATTCTGTGTTGAGAACCGTTATAAAACCTTTACGCAGTTATTTTCCTCACACTGCAAGCTTTAAATGGATGTATCATAAGTGCAATTTGGAAATACTTTTCTGTCATGAATTTTTTTCAGAAGTTTCACATTTTGAGATCAATCGTTTCACTGTAATGGAATTGTATAGTTTGATACAAGTGATGATCAGTCATTCTGTGTTGAGAACCGTTATGAAACCTTTACGCAGTTATTTTCCTCACACTTCAAGCTTTAAATTGATGTATCATAAGTGCAATTTGGAAATACTTTTCTGTCATGAATTTGTTTCAGAAGTTTCACATTTCGAGATCAATCGTGTCAGTGTAATGGAATTGTATAGTTTGATACAAGTGATGATCAGTCATTCTGTGTTGAGAATTTTTATGAAACTTTTACGCAGTCATTTTCGTCACACTTCAAGCTTTAAATTGATATATCACAAGTGTCATTTGATGATACTTTTATGTCATGAATTTTCGTCCAACTAAACACGTTTCAAAGTGGATCTCGAGACGATCTCTCCATGTGTCAGAACATAACTTGATATAATTAGTTACCAGCCATTTTCAGTGAAGAATATCAATAAAATTCTAGTGCAATTATTTTCCTGATAGATTAAGCATTAATTTGATGTATCATAAGTGGTATTTGACGATACTTTTATGTCATGAATTTTCATCCAACTAAACACGTTTCAAAAAGAGCCTCGATGTGATCTCTAAATATGTCATAACATTACTCGCTATAATTAATAATCAACCATTTTCAGTGACGAATGTCAACGAAACTCTTGTGCACTTATTTTCCTGATACATTAAGCTGTAATTTGATACACCATAAAAGACAATCGACACAACTTTTATGTCATGAATTTGCATTAGACTGCGTACATTTCGAAATTGCGTGCTTAGTATGCAACAACTGTGGTGGACGATCGAATACAGAAAACTCCACAGGGGAATTAAGCGGATTAATTAAAAAACCATTAAGTAATAGCATCGAAGGTAGAATTGTTAAATGTTCGTTCACTTAATGACAGAGTACGTGCCGCTGTACCTTAATGAGATTATTATTCTAATCTCGCAAACAGCGGCACACCGAGTGCCGAGTTCCATGTGAAATATTTCAGGTAGCCCGGTTTAATGTCGCTCGCAGGGAACTTAATCACGCGTCCCCATTGTCTTCTTCGAAATGGAATTAGGCTATCGTTGCGAAACAAGCGAATTTCTCTCTGTGCAACGACGAAAGGGTTAATACCGGTGTATGTATGGCCGAGTGCTGTACACGTCGCTCGCCGCATTTCCCGGATACCAGCCGGCCGGAATTCGATTTCTATCGAATTATGCTAATAAAGAGAACAGCACCGAAAGAATTTACATTGCACCGAACATTGCACGTAGAATGGAGGAAACAAAACACGCCGAGAATAAACAAATTGGATTTATCCGGTGAATGGGACGCCGCGAAATACGAGACAGGTGAAAAACGAAATGTTCGAATTTCTGGTCGATGGAAATGAAGGAAGGTTCCTTCGATGTTTTGTCATATTTTCCTTCTGATTTTGCAGATTTTGCAAATCTGATTTCAGATTCAATTCTAGCTGGCGGAATTGCCAGTTTATTTTGTGGATATGCATAGATTCGAGTATGTAAATGCTTTTGGTTTGATTTTTGGTTGGGAAGTAACAAAGGGAACTTTCATTGTGCAAGGGTTGAATGTTCGATTATAATGCATTTATACAAGTATCCAGAAATTTTAATATGCAAATGCAAGGATATAAACATTTTTGTAATAAACAATTCAAATATTGTGAAGTCCTGGTAACAAAAATTCAAGTATCACAATTTAATGAGAAGATATTAAAACATTCCAATAATAAATTCCTACATTTAAATATAATATATAAAAGTATTTTACGAATTTCAATATTTAAATATAAAATATAAAAATATTTTATGAATTGCAATATTTAAATACAAAATATAAAAATATTTTATAAATTTTAATATTTAAATATAAAATATACAAATATTTTATAAATTCTAATCTTCAAATGTAAAGTATAAAAGTATTTTATAAATTGCAATATTTAAATACGAAATATAAAAATATTTAATAAATATAATATTTTAATATACAATAATTTATGTATCCTAAATTTCAAATACCCCAAAAATTAAAATATCCCAAAATTCTAATAATAAAGAACTGAAACGTCACAAAATTCACTATCCTTAAATTCACCCATCTTAAAATTCAATTACTTCCAAATTTTAACACCCCAAAATTCAACTACTCCAAAATTCTAACACCTCAAAATTCAACTATCCTAAAATTGAATCACCCTAAAATTCAACAACCCCAAAATTGAAGCACCCTAAAATTAAACTATCCCAAAATTGAATCATACCAAAAATTAACCACTTTAAAATTCTAATACCCCAAAATTCCCACACCCCAAAATTCAACCACTTCGAAATTCTAACACCCTAAAATTATAACATCTCAGAATTCAACTATTCTAAAATTGAATCACTCCAAAAGTCAACAATCCCAAAATTGAACCGCACCAAAAATCCATCACTTCAAAATTCTAATACCCCAAAATTCTAACACCTCAAAATTCAACCATCCTAAAATTGAATCACCCTAAAATTCAACAACCCCACAGTTGAACCACCTTAAAATTAAACTACCCCAAAATTGAACCACCCCAAAAATTGAACCACCCCAAAATTCAACCACCCCAAACTTAAAACACCCCAACACCCTAATCCGAAAAAATGACCCCAAAACAGAAAATTTCACCAATAAAATTCGAACAAAAATGCTAAACCTTTCTCCACCAAATAATTCACCTACTTGATCGCGATTTAATTACAATTTGATCGAGACAATTTCCCAGGTACCCTCTCCCTTTCTCGAACAGATGCGTTCCATTTTCCCTCCACTTCGGTGTCTCTGTTTGCGCAACGTAGGTGTTTAATCTCGTTTGTTTGTCATTTGGTAGTTCCCCTCTGCAGAGATCGTTTCTTGCAGCTTATGAATGTCGTGTACGCAAAATGTTGCTTGCTCCTGGATTACGGGACGAAACTTGACCAGATAACCCGACACAATTTATACGACAAAGGGAAAAACTTTCTCTAACGTAATTTCTACTATCACGTGTCACCGGTGTGCAGTCTCCTTTAATCAAGACTTCATTTTCAAGTTACTTCTAGGGGACTGTTATGTTCACATAATCAACGTTGTCGTTTGTATTTATTTATTTGATGTATTTTATGGTTAGTTGAAGTTTATATCTGCTTGAGAAATTGGCATAAAATAATATGTGGCATAAAATAGTATGTGGCATAATTTGAATAAAATTATTCATATGTGATTTTGTACTATGAACACATGATTAATGTTGATGTGCACTATAAAATAATTAATTTGTATAAAATTATTCATATGTGAATTTTGTACTATGCACACATGATTAATATTGATGTGCTCTATAAAATAGTTAATTTGTATAAAATTATTCATATGTAAATTTTGTACTATGCACACATGATTAATGTTTATGTGCTCTATAAAATAGTTTATTTGTATAAAATTATTCATACGTGAATTTTGTACTATGTACACATGATTAATCTTGATGTGCACTATAAAATAATTAATTTGTATAAAATTATTCATATGTGAATTTTGTACTATGCACACATGATTAATATTGATGTGCTCTATAAAATAGTTAATTTGTATAAAATTATTCATATGTAAATTTTGTACTTTGTACACATGATTAATGTTGATGTGCACTATAAAATAGTTAATTTGTATAAAATTATTCATATGTGATTTTGTACTATGCACACATGATTAATGTTAGTGTTCACTATAAAATAATTTGTATAAAATTATTCATACGTAAATTTTGTACTATGAACACATGATTGTCAATGAATTAATTATAATCTTGATTCCATAGAATAATTAATATGGAATAATTACGAATTCGTCAAGTAGTTAATTAATACCGTAGATAAAATCTTGAATAATTACGAAGACAGGTTGATTAATCCCCTAATGGACATTTCAATCAATAAATTTGATAAAACTGATTAAATCTTGAAGACAGCTTAGGACAAAACGTCGAGTGATTAACTTCCATAAATCAGTGTTAATCAAAAGCAACCGTTTCCCTTCAAATTACATTCGGCTGTTAATTGACACGAAAGCTATAATAGCAGCGAGTAGTGGAGGACACCTATAATTCATCAGGAAGTCGACGAAACGGTCACGGGTTGTCGATCAAACGATTAACCAAACCAGCCTGAAACGAATCGAGAACGCGTAGGCAGTAATCGGTCGATTTCGCGAGCGAACAGATCGCGAAAGTGGATTAGCAGGGGCGTAACAATGGCACAGTCAAAGCTGTCCCCTCGATTAACCAATTCTATAATTGTGCTAACCGATCGTGTCGACGAGTTTAGCGGGCAAAATAAACGAACCGTTCGTAATTAAAATCACACGCAACGGACGTGTATTAATTACACCGAGCACGGTAATAACGTGAAATTAATTCGTTGCTGATCGAATTGTACTGGGGCACACTTGTCCATGAACACGTCGCTGATTCTTTCGTGGAAAATATTCTACAACTTTATTTAAGGTTTATTAGTTTACTTTATTAGCTATTTTTAATTAGTAATTACATTTGGGTTATTTTTTTATTTTTCGTTGGCGAGACATTTTTGTTATTCATGGGAGGTGATACTTGGTGAAATAGGTATACTAGTAATTTTCAGAATATTAATAATTATGTTTGGGTTATTTTTTTATTTTTCGTTGGAGAGAAATTTTTATTGTTTAGGTGGGAGGTGGTATTAGTTAATACTATTTAATGCTAATACTAGTTAATACTAGTTAATACTATTTAATACTAATACTAGTTAATGCTATTTAATACTAATACTAGTTAATGCTAGTTAATACTATTTAATACTAATACTAGTTAATAGTAGTTAATACCATTTAATACTAATACTCGTTAATGCTAGTTAATACTATTTAATACTAATACTACTTAATACTAGTTAATACTAATAACAGAATTACCTTCTAAGTTACTTTCAAATATTAGTAACTACTGTTGTCATTTCTTTATTTTTCATTCTAGAGAAATTCTTATTATTCAAGAGAGTCGTGGTACTAGTTAATACTATTTAATGCTAATACTAGTTAACACTAGCTAATACTAATAATAATAGGTTTACTTTATTAGTTACTTTCAAATATTAGTAACTACTGTTGTCATTTCTTTATTTTTCATTCTAGAGAAATTCTTATTGTTCAAGTGGGAGGTGATACTAGTTAATACTATTTAATGCTAATACTAGTTAACACTAGCTAATACTAATAATAATAAGTTTACCTTATTAGTTACTTTCAAATATTAGTAACTACTGTTGTCATTTCTCGATTTTTCATTCTAGAGAAATTTTTATTGTGCAAGTGAGAGGTGGTACTTGTTAATACTATTTAATGCTAATACTAGTTAACACTAGCTAATATTAATAATAACAGGTTTAGCTTATTAATTACTTTCAAATATTAGTAATTACTGTAGTTATTTTTTGATTTTTCATTCTACTGAAACTTTTATTGATCAAGTGGGATTTGGTACTAGTTAATACTATTTAATACTAGTACTAGTTAACAATAGCTAGTACTAATAATAATAGAATTAGCTTATTAGACATTTTCAAATATTAGTAATTAGTGTTGCTATTTTTTTATTTTTCATTCTGAAGAAATTTTTATTGTTCAAGTGAAAGGTGGTACTAGTTAATACCATTTAATATTAATACTACTATCTAATACTAATACTAATAGATTTACCTCATTAGTTACTTTCAAATTTTAGTAGCTGCTTCTGTTACTTTTTGATATTTTATTGTAGAGAAATTTTCATTGTTCAAGTCGGAGGTAATACTAGTTAATACTATTTGATATTAAGACTAGTTAATACTAATACTAATTAATACTAGTTAATACTAGTTAATACCAGTTAATATTAATACTAATTAATACTAGTTATCACTAGTTAATACTAATACTAATTAATACTAATTAATACTAGTTAATACTAGCTAATGCTAATAATATGTCTACTTCATTAGTTACTTTCATATACAAGTAACTACTGCTGTTATTCTTTAATTTTTCATTCGAGAAAAATTCTCATTATCCAAACAGCAGTCAACTAATTAAAATTGAAAATACAGGGCTATAAGCAGTGTAACGTTCGTTTTACGCTTCCAGTACAATTTTCGAATAAACCAGCCAAACACTGAGACTTCATAGTGATTTGCTCAATATTACCAACCCTAGACGTAAACATTGCCACTGAGTATACACGCGTAAATTTACGCCACGCGGACGTTGTACACCTCCTTAATGTTGAAAACGCAAGCGTGCACATTTCTAGTCCACTAATAAAATTGTAATTATTAAATAAAATGGACATTCACTTAATTAAACATTTATGTATCTTTAAATATTAAAGTAGACTTTTATAAAACATAATTAATTTCAATCTTTTAACCACAATGTTACCCACAAGTTAATTATTGTTAATTATTGCTGCAACAAAAGAAAGTAAAAATGTTAAGTTTTCAGTGGTCCTTGATTACACAGATTATAATTAGAATTGAACCTAAAATTTAATCGCAATGAAAATACTGATTTATTTCCAAGTGCGTCACGAGTGACGCCATATTGTAGGATTTGCTATTTCACAAAGCTTCTCATAGTAAAATTCGCTTGTTAATAACAGAAGATAAATCAGCATGATTTACGTAAAATTCATTAATATCTTACGTAACCCGTTTTATGAAACACATTTCCGAGACATTAATCCTTCGTCGCATCTCATTATAATCATAAAATGTGATTCTTGCATTTCGAAAATAAACGAGCAGCGTACATCATAATTAACAAGATCGATGCCCTCCTTTCATACGTACACAACCTCTAAATACACGAATAAAAAAATGTGTAAAGAAAAAGGGGTTTAAACCCCCTCTTTAGCTCTCATCAGAAAGATAACGTTAAATCGCGCGGTTATCGCCAGGCGGCAATCCCTTATCAAATTCATTTGGCCGAGTAGAATTCAGCAATTTTCCCGGGGGCGAGAAATGGCCGGGATAAAATCGGCCGGACGATTCCGAAGCGAGCTGTAAGAAGCTGCGAAAGAAAATCGTGCGACAGCCCCTTAATTCGAATTTAATGAAAGAGGAGGACAGGCGTTGGAGTCCGGGGGCGATCAGCTTCGATAATTGGTTCTCAAAAGTCAAGCGTCCTCGAGGAGTACCCCCGTTGCGCCCCCACGGTAATTCATCCCCTGTGCGATCCGTGGCTGGACGACGGTATTCTGGCCACAGGCTATGCATTAATTCGAAAACGATCTCGCGGGAGGAATAAGGAATGCCGTTGGTGCTAACTATCTCTCGTATCAGCTTCTCTTTGGTCACGCTTGGATAATTGCTTACGAGCTTGCCAGGTAACGAGCAACCCTTTGCTTGCTACCCCCTTAAGGACTTACAACTAGCTGAAATTCGCGACACTGCATATACCGGAATTTCGGAACAATGTCTCGTTGAAACGCTGCTCATAATTACTGTAACCCTTCTGTTTTTTCGTCTACGCTATTTGTCTTAAATGGCGTATTCAAGTTTTTTCGTCTACGCTTTAGTTTACTTCTGATTTTAGTTCATTTTATTTGAAGGGTGTTATGAAAATTTTTTTGAGGACACACCGGGTGCGTCACGTCGTGTAAGATATAGAATAGGGAGAACCTAAGAAGAGACCAAGAAAATCTAAAATTTATATAGGGAAATATATATGGAATTTTAGGTGGTGTTTTAAAATTAAGTTTTGTAAGGGTTCTTTTGAGGACGCACCAGGTGCGTCACGGAGTGCAAGATATAAAATAGGGAGAACCTAAGAGGACACTATTAAAATCTCAGATATATATAGGGACATACAGACAGAATTCTAGATATTCTAAAATTATTAAGTTTTGCAAGAATTTTTCTGAGGACGCACCAGGTGCGTCACGTCATGCAAGATATAGAATAGGAAAAATCTAAGAAGAGACTATAAAAGTCTAAGAAGTCTCTAGGGAAGTATAGGTAGGATTCTAGATGGCATTCTAAAATTATTAAATTTTGTAAGAATTTCTTTGAGGACGCACCAGGTGTGTCACGTCGTGCAAGACATAAAATAGGAAGAACCTGAGAAGCTACTAAAAGTGTCTAAGAAGTCTATAGGGAAGTACAGTTGCAATTCTACATGACGTTCTAAAATTATTAAATTATGTATGAATTTCATTGATGACGCACCAGGTGCGTCATTACCTGCAAAATGTAGAATAAAAAAAATCTAAGAGAAGACTATAAGAATCTAAGAAATCTATATAGAAATACTATATGCTCTCAAATTATCAAGTTTTGTAAAAAATTCTTTCAAGACGCACCAGGTGCGTCACGACATGTGGATAGGAGATAACCTAAGTTCTTTCAAATTTTTTAAATTACAAATTCTATGAAATTTCAAAGTCACTTATAATTTCTCAAATTACCCATTAAAGTTTCCAACTCTCCAGGGTCTCAGATTCATATATCAGCAAATTTCTAAATTTCCATATTCTCAAACCTCCAAGGTCTTAGATCCATGTATCACCTTCCTAAATTTCCATATTACCAAATTGCCCAGCCCCAGAATTTTCAAACTTCCGAATCCCTGTAATCTCAAATCTCCTGTGTGTAATTTGTGTAATCCTGTATACATCGATAAATCGAAAGCCCAATTTGCAAATTCCGAATTGAAATTTCAAAAATCCTAGTATCTTCAAATTTTCAAATAGTATGTTATTATATAATCTATCAGATAATTAAGGGTAACGTAACTGCTAATGCAGCAATATTTTCCCATAAATCACATGAAATCGAGGACATCCGAGGTAACGAAGATGACGTAAACATGAAGTCATTAAGAGGATTAAGTTCGCCACGCGTTACATGACCCTTCAATGAGCAGCAAAGACCCGGCGAAGCAACCGTTGCACGACTTCATTCGAAAATGACTTGATTCAAGGAAGGAAGCACCGTGGGACGTCCGACTTGGAAAGGATTAGAGGAGCGAAGGGGTGTAAAAGGGGGGTTGAAACGTTCCGCTTGGCCGCAGCACGAGTAATTACGTTATAATCGTATCGGGCAGTTGTCGTTATTTTGCAACAACTGCGTGGCCCTCGGCTGCCAGCATAATAGATTCTCCCTATTGTTTGTCGCCGGCTACATCGAGGTCGGCTACGAAATTATTAAATCCGCCCGCGGATAACAGGGGTGGGCGGAGGGACGACAGGAGGGGTGGGTCGGAGCGAGTCTCGGAGATGGGAAAAGACAATTACGTTAAAAATGAACGTGGACCATTGTCTCCGTGTAAAATTGCGTTCCTTGCGCCCGTAGAAAACGGAATTATCGCCCCGCGAGCTTCTGCACTTTCCTCGATTCATATTGTTAAGAATACGAACGTGACTTCTTCCCTGTTTTTCAAATTGTAAATCATTTCGTTCGCCGTTCGCTCATTTTTATTATCAAATTGTCCTCTTCAACGGGAACGTACCGAACTTGATGGACGTGCAATTTCCGCGGGACAAATTTCTGCTTAGATTGCTCTTACCATCTTGGTTAAAGCTTCGTAATGTTTCATTATTGATTTTATTGCAGTATTTTATTTATTGAGGGTGCCGCACGTTAGATATTTGCACGCCAGATTTGTACGCGCTAGATATCTGCACTCTAGATTTATGCACGTTAAATATCCATGCGTCAGATATCTATACTTTTGGTTTTCATAGATTAAATATCTTTGAGTTCAATATCTACGTCCGATATCTGCACGTCAAATATCTACACGTCAGATATCTACACGTTAGATATATGTCCAATAGATATCTATACGTTAGATATCTGCACGTTAAATAACCATACGTCAAATTGCTACGCGTTACATTTCCACGTAACAAATTTCCACGCTTTGTATTCGCTATGCAGTGAGTTTACTATGCCTTGAATTTATTAGACGTTTAATTCATCGTGCGTTAATTTCACCATACGTTTAATTCACGGTGCATTTAGTTTACCGCGCGTTTAGTTCATGTGTCAAGTTCACTGTACGTTATATTCACTACGTATTATAATCCACTTATATCATATTTGTCGTGTGTTGTATTCATCCCACGTTACACTGAACGTCATATCTGCTGTACGTTATACTCAACGTGCGTCGTATATACTTGCGTTATATTCGACGCACGTCGTATTTATTCTGCGTTATATTTAACACACGTCGTATTTGTTGCGCGTCATATTCGACGTACGTTGAATTACCGAGCGTTAAATTTAACGCACGTCGAATTACCGCGCGTTAAATTCAACGCACGTTGAATTACCGCGCGTCATATTCAACGTCGAATCGTAGCGCGAAAAAGCACATGTGCTGCATTTATCACGCGTTATATCCCCTTTAACACGGCACTTTCATTTATAACGCAGCACGATACAATAAATCGCATCACGAAGAAATCAACCCCTAATCACCCCAATTGTTTCCAGCTTTCATCCACGCGGTTTCTACCCCTAGATCATCGGAACAAATCGACATGCCTCGAAGAATCGATCCCAGCGTGATCTGTGTGTGCACGCGGGCTTGTTCGCGTGTTGCCAGTGTAAATATCGTCAGAGTGTTAGGTTACACGAGGGGGTGGATCGGTTCTCACGCGATTGAATCGTTTCACCAGCTGGCTAAGGGAGCATGCTAGGTGCAACAAGGCGTGGAACACTTCCACCTCGATGAATTGAATATTACGGCGATATAGGGGGTGGTGTGGTATAAATTTGTTTAAATTACCGGCCACAACTTTGTTGCCTTATATATTGCAGTGGAGATCTTTCTTTCTTAAATTCATTCGATTGCACTATTATTAATTTTATTATTTACAAAATACGAAACTGATATTGTATTTTACGTAACATTTTCATGCTTTTAAGTTAATAACAATGAAATAAAGATTTGTCGATAATATTTATTTGTGATATATTCGAGAATAAGACTAATATTTACCATGTTCATACAGATGTATTAATACCGTTAATTATAAAACAACAGTTTGTAAACAACAACAGATATCTGAGCGTTAAAAGCAATCGAATTGCGAAGTATGACACGCACGATTATTATTTAAATTATAACGTAAACGAAGTTATACAATTTGATATACAAATATACCGCATATTTACCGATCGGGAGACGGACCAATAGAGTAAACATCGGTGATAATTCATTTTTAATTAATCAGTACACGCATTATGCGTCGGTAATTGCAGTTTACGCGAATCGTATTAGCGTACAACAGAATATTATGGATTAATTGAAACGAAACATCGATGTTGGATTCGTGGCCAATGGAATGAAATACTTATCCGCGATTTAACGACGCGTGTATTATTGGCAGTCTGTCAAATTCTGCATGCGGTCAGAGTAAACAACAGTTCGCTTAAATAAACTGTCAAGTGGTGAATATCCGTTGCGATAACGCGTTTCAATCATGTGTTACAACAGATATCTATCGCATGTTACAACTGGATTTACGCCGAATTTCCACTATGATATATTGCAATTAAATTTCTACATGTCAGATTTCTACCTGACAGATTTCTACTTGTTGGACTTTTACGCGATGGATTTCTATCTGTCAGATTTCTACAGGTTAGATTTTGAGTCGACAGATTTCTATGGTTTGGTATCTACACGAGCAGTAATACTTTTACCTGATAGATTTCGGCGCGTTAGATTTTTATCTGTTAGATTCTTACACGTTAGATTATTACCTGTTAGATTTCTACGTGTTAGATTTCCACCCGTCGAATTTCCACAATTTGTTATCCCACGCGTGGTAAGATTTTCATCTATTAGATTTCTACACATTAGATTCCTACTTGCCAGATTTCGACACGTTAGATATCTGCCTGTCAGATTTCTACGCGTTAGATTTTTACCCGTCGAATTTCCATAATTTGCTATCCCACGCGTGGTAAGATTTTCATCTGTTAGATTTCTACACATTAGATTCCTACTCGTCAGATTTCGACACGTTAGATATCTGCCTGTCAGATTTCTACGCGTTAGATTTTTACCCATCAAATTTCCACAATTTGCTATCCCTACACGTGATAAAATTTTTATCCATTAAATTTCTACATGTTAGATTGCTATTTGCCAGGTTTCTACACGTTAGATATCTGCCCGTTAGATTTCTACGCATCAGATTTTTACCTCTTAGATCCCTACGCGTTAGATTTCTACCCACTAAATTTTTACTCGTCAAATTTCCACAATTTTCCATCTCCATATGTGATAAAACTTTCATCCGTTAAATTTCTACATGTTAGATTCCTACTTGTCAGATTTCTACACGTTATATATCTACCTGTTAGATTTCTACCCATTATATTTCCACGCATGACGTCTCCACACCTTAAATTTCTACCCGTTATATTTCCACGCATGATGTCTCCACGCCTTAAATTTCTACCCGTTATATTTCCACGAATTATGTCTTCGTCCGTTAGAGTTCCATCCGTGACATCCCCACGCGTTGTCTCCACACTTTGTATTCATCAGGCGTTGTATTTGCAACACGTTAAATCCTCATGCGTTCTATTCGTCTCACGTTGTAATTGTCAAGCTTTGTATTGATCACGCGTTAAATAATCAAGCGTCAAATCGCCATGCAACTTGTATACGTCACTCGTTGCATTATCTCGCGTTATATGACCAAAAGTCCATTATGACGACTTTACCTCGCGTTATATGACCAAAATCCTATTATCACCTCTTTGATGTGATATTTGAAGATCACGTAAAGAATATCAATCTTCATTTGTAATATTAAATATAAACTACTCCTGAATATCGAGATCGACATAAATTACAGCTAATGAAAAATGAAAATTCCAGTGGTAATAAAAAATGGAAAATAAAATTACAGTGGAAATAAGTAAAGAAGACTGGTATAGCAACCTCTTAGAGCACCGTACGCTACATATGTCACTTGTTACATTATCTCGCGTTATATGACCGAAATCCTATTATCGCGTCTTTACCTCGCGTTATATGACCAAAATCCTATTATCACCTCTTTGATGTGATATTTGAAGATCACGTAAAGAATATCAATCTTCATCTGTAATATCAAACATAAACTACTCTTGAATATCGAGATCGACATAAATTACAGCTAATGAAAAATGAAAATTTCAGTGGTAATAAAAAGGGAAAATGAAATTACAGTGGAAATAACTAAAGAAGACTTGTATAGCAACCTCTTAGAGGACCGTACGCTACATATGTCACTCGTTACATTATCTCGCGTTATATGACCGAAATCCTATTATCGCGTCTTTACCTCGCGTTATATGACCAAAATCCTATTATCACCTCTTTGATGCGATATTTGAAGATCACGTAAAGAATATCAATCCTCATCTGTAATATCAAACATAAACTACCCCCGATATCACAAATTACAGATAATAAGAGCTGAAAATTCGGAAAAGCTATTGCAACGGGAATAACCGCAGAAATTACAGTGGAAATAACAGGAAAGAAGAGTACCGTAACGATTCCCAATCTCGCAAACGACGCATTCGCGAGGGCGAAATTATCCGGCGTGGCCACCCTACCAGAATTATGCGACGTGATATGAATATTCGATAGATATCAGCATGTGTTATCGATGGCCCCCGATATAGTATTTTACGCCGGCTGTACAACCGTGTTCCCGTTAATATACTTTGAACATTATATCGGTCTCCCAGGGGAGGCATGACTGTGTCACTATAAATGATAATAGGAGCTCCGCGGCGGAGTAATACTACGTACCCTTAACGTAAGTTAATACATATTACATAGTGCGTTATGTATATGACGTTATAACGGCACGGCAAACCGTGATGTATGAAAATAATGCCTCGACGGGAGAGTGTGCGCGTTTGAATTTCATAAGTTCCACAGTTGGCCGGGTAAAAGGGGGTGTAAAGAGGGGGACGGGGCTGAAACAGGGCTCGGACAGGGACGAGCACTCGAGTGCCAGATTTCGAAATCTCGAATTCTCGGCAACGATTTATTAATCCTTCGAGCCTCGAGCTTCTCTGCGGCTGCTGGCTCCGCTCATAAGCGCAATTCGGACCGTAAGCTCTTGCCTAGTGGTACTTGATGCATCGGTACATGTAAAATTTAGAGATACTACATTTTGGGATTGATCATTCGCTCACATCGTCATTGGCGAATTATGCTCTTCATTTCCACAATTTTTTATTTAAATTTTATAGCAAATTTTTATTAGGGTTTTGCGGATGTCTAGTTATTTATCTTATGGAAATCATTGTATAAAGAGTTTTGGTATGTTTTATTTATCTTGTCACAGGTTTTCAAAGGAAATCAAACGGTCTTACACGTTCTGTCGGCGTGACAGGTGACCGGGGGTGAAAAAAATTGATTTACTGTCACGGCCGTTGTCGCCTCGTCCGAGCGTTAAAATTGATGGAAAAATAGGAACAGGGTAAATCGACGAAATATGTATAATACAGATCGAGCGAACGCTGCGAAGAACTCGATTAAGAAATCATAGAAACGTAAAATATTTGTCCGTCTGAAAGAATCGACAGTTGATTTCGTCGAAATACGGGGATAGTTCGATATCATTTCCCTTCTTGATTTATTCTCGTTGTATGTCGTAAATATATATTTCAGCGTACCATCAAGAACGGAAACGAGGATGAAATAAAAAAAAGAGAGCCGAGAGGAAAACGATCGCGATGCGTGCTTCGTCGTTCTATCAATCAAATCGCGTTCCTTTTTTATCTTCCATGAAAGTACAGCCGTCGAATTGAAAAAGGAAGATGTATTTCGCACGAGAATTTCAGTGGTTGTTTTCGGATACCTAACGAGAGATTCTTGTGTACCGAATTCATTTTTATTTTGCCGCTTTTTGAGTAACATATATATTTACTGTCGATTTATTCCTTCTTTAGTTATTATTAAATTTCGATACGTAATCGAGGTTAGATATATTCATAAGTAAGCATAGGGCGATATAACGCGTGGCGATATAATGCGAGGTACTGGTACGCATTTGAATTTAATGCGCAATGATTCAACGCATGGAAATCTAATGTATTGAAATATCACAGGTGGTGATACAACGAGTGGTAATATAACACGTGGCAATATAACGCGAGGTGTTAATAAGCATTGCAACTTAACGCGAGGCATGAATAAGCATTAGAATTTGATACAACGTGCTTTTATGCATGTGTTATACAGTATATGGCGATACAACGAGTGGCGATATAACGCGTGGCAATATAACGCGAGGTACTAATAAACATTGCAATTTAACGCGAGGCATGAATAAGCATTAGAATTTGACACAACGTGCTTCTATGCATGTGTTATACAGTATATAGTGATACAACGAGTGGCAATATAACGCGAGGTATTAACAAGCATCAAAATTTAACGCAAGGTATTAATAAGCATTACAATTTAACGCATAATACTCCCACGCATGTGTTTAAATACAGCACGTGACGATACAACGAATGGCGATATAACGCGAGGTACTATTACATATTACAATTTAACGCGTTACTCCACGCATAGAAATTCAATGTGTTGAAAGGCAACGTGTAATGAATAAACATGTGCTGAATTTAACACACGGCCACCTCAATGTGCGTCGAATATAGCGCGTGACAAATGTAGCGTGCGTCGAATGCGACGTGCCGTAAATACGACGAGCAACGAGTATAACATGCTTAAAATATAGCTTGGTGTGAATATACGCGTCGAAAGGAACGTGTAACAGATACACTGTGTATCAAATATGATGTTCATTAACTATAACTTGCGTTAGGTGTAACGTGCGTTAAATGTGATGTGCGTCAAATACGACTTGTGACAAGTACAACGCATTTGAGATATAAATTGATGTGAATATAATATAGATACAACGCACGTCAGTATAACGGACGTTAGATCTAACGTGCGTTATGTATAACGTGCGTCAAATATGACATGCAACAATTACAATACGCTTCAAATTAACGCAATGTGAATACAATATGCGTCGAATATAACTCGTGACAGATACAACATACGTCGAATATAACGCACGTCAAGGATAACGTGCGTCAAACACAACGTGCGTCAAATATAACGTGCGTCAAATATGACATGCAACATTACAGTACGCTTCAAATTAACGCAATCTGAATACAACATCCGTCGAATATAACGCGTGACAGATACAACGCACGTCGAATATAACGCACGCCAAGGACAACGTGCGTCAAATACAACGTGCGTCAAATGTAACTTGCGTCAATTATAATGCACATCGAACCTGAAATGTAGAAAATTAACTGCGTGTCAATGTTAGTACGTTAACACTAACGTAATTGTATAACGCGAGGCAATTTAACGCGTTGGAACGCGACCCTCGCAATTTATCGCGTGGAAATCTGGTGACGATACATCGCACAGTTTAGTACTACACCTCACGTCTATTATCGGTAATCAGAAATGATCCAAAGCGTAAGATTTGCAGCACCTTAAAACGTATGACCGTTTATCCAAGCAATTTGAAACGCAATGTCCGTACGATGCTAATCGTAAGAAGTCCGTTGCACGGGTCATTAATTCCCCGCAATGCTAAGGAGATCTTGTCCGCAGGACGCGTGGAGATTAGTGGGAATTGCTGGAAATTTCTGGACCACTTGTGGTGAAGCCTGTAGGAAACGGTTGTACGAGATGTGGGCGGGTCGAGATGTCAAGTGGCTGGCCGTCGTAAGTCGCTCGTCGACGTCGTGGCGTTTCATCAACCCGCGTTTAACGTTCTCGCACACACACACGCGTATGTATACACACACGTTCGACGACGTTACGTTTCTCGATGCATTGCGTTCCTTAAACAACCATCCAGAACGAGTGTCGTACGCAGCTTAAATCGCGTCTAACGAGCTCGCGAGCGTTTCTTAAGCTGCTCGAGCCATGGCCTCATTTATGGCCTCGCTAATTGAACGTGAACGTGCAGTTTCTTTCCATTTTTTTACTTTGGTTTAGTGTACGTTACATGCTAATGCTACTGTGTACACCCGGGATAAGACAGGGGAATGAAAGCTTCCTTCACGATGGGAACTTTTGATGCGTCTGAAAGCGAATTTTCGAGGATAAAGAGGTTGCCGAGGATGGACCTTTTCATGGAGAACATTTTTAATTTATGGGGATGTTGAGTAATTAATGCTGATTAACGTGGACCTTTTTCGGGTAATTTGTCTGTGGAGTGACTGCGTTTGTAATTAGAGGAATTGGAGATATCTTCGCTTATATTCATGTTTTTTTTGGGAAGTCTTTTTGAGGTTAGGTTACTGACAATTTTTTATTTTCACAATTTTATAATTTTTATAATGTGATTTTATAATTACTTAAATTCTTTAGCATCTCTTTGTTACTTAGAACGTTTGTAACATAATTAATTCAAACTCTTAAAAAAATTAAGATCTTGAATTTTAGGTTAAGTTCGTAACCTAATTTTGAAAGTAATTATGTTAGGAACGTGTTACGTAGAAATGTTAGAATTTAATTAGAAGCAAAACATGCAAACAGTAATTACTTTAGAGAAAAGGTACGTTAATCATCTCTCTCGTAATCAGTGTACCCAGATAAAATACCGATGGTTGAAATGTTATCTGAGACGTATACAACTATTTATTACTGTTTCAAGAAAGCTTGGAAAGCTTTCCTCGCTTTATCTCCATTATTACAGCGTAAGAACTCCGGCTGGTGTCGTGAGAATTGTATATTAAGAATTATGCCAGTTTGCAGCGAGAACGTGTTGACTTTTGCCTCCTCCTACTTAAGATGGCGGGAGGAATCGCATAAGAGGCTCAATTGCAATGAACGTTTAAGCGGACACTCTCCAGTAATGGCTTGTTTTCTTTCGAACAACCACTGCAAATATTTCTTCTTGTCACTGAGGAAGAATTTAGTAATTGATCGAACATTCCTACGATCGGGGCAAGCTTTCTCGATAAATTCAGAATTTATACTACTTTCTTTTATTTTAGACTGAACGAAAAAATGTGTAATGTACAGAAACAGATATTTATTAAATTTCAGTTGTGAAAATGGTACTGGAGTAATGGGGGTTTTATTGGTATTTTTTTATGATATTCGTACATGGTATTTGGTTATAATATTTATTTATGATGGTTATTTGATGGGGATTTATGATATTTATGTATTCTTTACGATATTTATTTTTTTATACGTGTATGATATTTACTTATGGTATTCATTCATGATATTTATTTTTGATTTTTATTTATGATATTTATTCTTGAAATTTATTTGTGATATTTATTTGTGATATTTATTTGTTATATTTATTTGTGATATTTATTTGTGATATTTATTTAAGATATTTATTTTTGTTATTTATTTTTGATTTTTATTTATAATATTTATTTTTGATTTTTAATTATGATATTTATTTGTGATATTTATTTGTGATATTTATTTGTGATATTTATTTATGATATTTATTCTTGATATTTATTTGTGATATTTATTTGTGATATTTATTTAAGATATTTATTCTTGATATTTATTTTTGATTTTTATTTATAATATTTATTTTTGATTTTTAATTATGATATTTATTTGTGATATTTATTCTTGATATTTATTTGTGATATTTATTTGTGATATTTATTTAAGATATTTATTTTTGATATTTATTTTTGATTTTTATTTATAATATTTATTTTTGATTTTTAATTATGATATTTATTTGTGATATTTATTTTTTGATATTTATTTATGATATTTATTCTTGATACTTATTTGTGATATTTATTTGTGATATTTATTTAAGATATTTATTCTTGATATTTATTTTTGATTTTTATTTATAATATTTATTTTTGATTTTTAATTATGATATTTATTTGTGATATTTATTTGTGATATTTATTTATCATATTTATTTATGAAATTTATTTATGATATTTACTTACGATATTTATTCTTGATATTTATTCATGAAATTTATTTATGATATTTATTTGTGATGTTTATTTATCATATTCATTCATGAAATTTAGTTACGATATTTACTTATGATATTCATTCATGATATTTATCCTAGATATTCACTTATGATTCTCATTCTTGATATTTATTCCCGATATTTATTTCTGATGTTCATTCACGATATTTGTTCATGAAATTCATTTATGCTATATATTCACGAACTTTATTTATGATATTTGTTTACGACAATTATTCATGATATTTATTCACGATATTTATTTATGGTACCATTTGCAAAATTTATTTATGACAATTATTCATGATATTTATTCATGATATCCATTTACGAAATTCACCTACGAAATTTATTTATGAAATTCATTAATGATGTTTCTTCATCATGTAATCATTTCCATATCGTTTTACGTATCCATTTAATGTTGCATACCGATATCGCGTTACCGTAGAAATGCGTTCAAAGATAAAAAACAAAATATAATTTTGGAAATGTTGTAATAACTAAGAAGCGTATTACTGCGCTTGGGTCACGGTGGGCATTGTTCATCATCTAACTCGAGGTTACGACCACGCACTTCCGTTCAAGTTGTACATCTCGTTGCAGAAACGTCGTGGCCAATGAACGAGCCGCATATGTGACCGCAATTGGTTACAATTAATGTCAACGCTGGTAGTTTACCCTCTACGACTGCGACTTGATATTTTACTCCTTCGCCATCATGAAAACTAATCGTTCATAATCGGTATTAATCAACGGACATCCAACGAACGAACGACCGTTAAGAAACAATTATTTGTTTGCTTATTCGTTTAGAGGTTGTTGCCCTTTTTATCGTAACATATATCACTATATATCCACTGTGGATCAATAGTGTAGTCGTATAGGTTTAATATACTATAATTGTTATTAAATATTATAGTATACTTTTTTAGTTATTATTAGATTCATGCATACTTTTAAATTATTTATTTTGTGAGGGTACAAAAATTTGATGAATTGTGTTCTAATTGCTAGGGTTAGTGCTGGAGGAACTGATTGTTAATAATGATACATCCATAAAATTAATTTTAAATTTTCAAAATTTTCGTGTGCATAAAAACCTATATTTTTTATTATTTCCTCAAAGTATCAAAATTGCAAATTTTTCAATTTTTCTGATTTCCACAAATTTCCACAAGTTTCTCAAATTTTCAAATTCCTCATTTTTCATACTTCAACCACTAAATTCCTACATTTCCCAAATCCCCAAATTTTCAAAACTTGCCTCTCAAAAATCCAAAATCCCTCCACCTTCCGCGTTCGTAAATTTCAAACCCCAGCAGCCGTTCTCTCCAAAATTGCTGTAATAAACTTGAGTCCCACCCATAATGGCACCTCATTGTTCAAAGTGTTAATAAAAAATTGTTGAATACTTTCGTCGCTTGTGGAGCGAGCACCGGCGTTTTAATGTTAAATTAGCGGTTCGCGCGTTAAAAGTTATAATTAAAATCGCGGTGGTTAAGCTTGATGAACATTTTGGCACGCCGCCCGCTCCGAAAAAGCGAAAAATTCTGTGGCGAATTCACGGATGCTGCGAAAAGTTGAGGTCGCAAAGAATCCGAACGCTAAGTCGTTTAACAAAGAAGCCGGAAATCAGTTCACCCTTGTCCGCCATCCGTTTCCGCGGCGTTTCAAGCAGATTTTAAAGCCGTCAGAGGAAATTGCTGGCGGAAAATCCTTCGGGTGACGCACACGCATAAACGTCGAAGAACATCGCGTTCGATTTCCTTGTCGAATAATTTTGACCGTGAAACGCCTCCGTGTAGGAATTATTAATTTCGAAAGAGATGAAAAGATGTCTGTAATACTTTCTGCGAGAAAAACGATGCTGAATGCGTGGGTTCGACGAAGCGAAGGATAACAATGGCGGAGCATAAGACTGTCTGAAAAGACTGGCAGTAGAAAGCCAATAACAAAATATCAACGGTACGATATCGCAAGGAGATTTCAATAACGAGACATCAAATCACGAGAGCTTGAAATCCCTGTGGAAGATCGGGAAATTTCAAGAAAACACCGGGGGATTTATTCTGAATATTCCGAGCACCGTTTAAATTTTCTTACTTTTTGTGGGTTATTTTCTGAGGGGGACTCTTTTATGGAACGGTGTGAGGGTTGGAGAATTATCGGTGGCTTTTTATTATATATATATAAAGCGGGGTGGAAAATTAAATTTGTGAATATTTTTGTTTGTGATGTTTTGGTAGTATATTCTTTGTTCAAGGAGAAATTAAATAATTTATATAAAGTTTAGTGCAGAAGAAAAGTTTTCTTTGTTAAGAATATGTATGATGTATAAAGTAGAACGTATGTTAATTAATGTATTACAAGTATTATATTGTATATAAGTGCAATATATATGAATATATACACATAATATATAAATACAAAAATACACAAAATTTACATATAATATATAAATGCAGAATATATCAAAATATACACATAATACATAAATGCAAAATATATCAAAATATACACATAATATACAGAGTATCTCACAATTAGTGTAGGTCCCTGAAATGAGAGGTAGTTGACGTGATTCTGAATAAGATTTCCCTTTGCAGAAATGAGCTATGAAGCTTCGTTTTTGAGTTATTAAGGAAAAAGCGCGGACCAATCAGAGCGAGAGGACTGCGCATGCGCTGGCACGAGAGCGACACGCCCCTAGCGACTGAGCGAGGATTACGCATGCGCAGACGCGACGCGAGCCTAGCGTCTGCGCATGCGCAATCCTCGCGCTCTGATTGGTCCGCGCTTTTTCCTTAATAACTCAAAAACGAAGCTTCGAACCTCATTTCTGTAAAGGGAAATTTTATTCAGAATCACGTCAGCTACCATTTTAAAGACCTAGTGACACCCTGTATAAATTACGTAAAAACAAGCTTAACAATAAAATGAAAATAGAAAATAAATACAATTCCACAAATAATTTCTTAGGTAAACCTAAAAAATAAACCTAACCAAAAACTGCTAAAATCCCATAAACATCCGAAAAATCTGTGTTATCTCCCCAAATGACCCGTAACCTATTGTTTCCGTAGCCCACGCTTAATCTTCCCTAAAACCCCCGGAATTCGTTGGAATACCAGGAGATTAACCGTGTCTGCTCTCAATCGCAAGAAATCACCTAGCAACATTCCCCGAATATTCTCAGACGATTAAACGAGAGATTTACTGCGGAGTCGAGGTTGGATAAGCGGGAAAGAATAAAAAAAAGGGGGTATAAAAAAGTGGAGAATAGCAGTTGCGTGAATGAGCACGGATGGAGGTTCGAAACAAACGCGGTACACGAGCTGTGCAGGCCGTTTCCAATAAAGCCTACAACCGTTCTCACCCTCTGGTTCCCGCGCGAATTTATAGCACGCTTAATTAGCGGACAAATAACACGATTAACGGGGTACCGGTCGGCACGCGATAGTTTGTCGTAGCCGGCTGCAAAAGCCTCGACTCGTTACACGAAGCACCCTCGGAAACTGTTGCACGCGACAGGAAAAACTGTCGCTGTGTATTTTCCCGGAACATCGGAGGGGGTGGTTTCGGTAGACGAAGGGTGAAAATCGAGGCGACTAATTGGAGAGCGGATTTTCAGCTACGATCGTGACTGTGCCGACGAATCCTTGTAATTTTCGATCACTACCGTTGTCTCTCGTTTTTTTTCATGTTCCCAACTCGTGACACTTCTCTCCGAGAAATAACGAAAGCTCGAGCTTTTCCGGCTTAACCGAAATTCGACGAGACGCTTTTTTACGCGGGAAAAATTGACGGAGTGCCATGCCGTGATTTATCGCTCGCTGCGAAGTGTCTCTGCCCGCGAAATTATGCGATTTTTATTGCTACTCCAGACACTTTTTGATCTACTATCACTATTTTTTGCGGTTCGAGTACTTTTGTTATGGAAGAACTTTTTGCGGAAAGTTTTTTTTTGTACAAATTATGTAAAGTTTGGTTCTCATAAGAATTAGGTTAGATTGAGGTTTTTGGGGATGAGGGTGTTCAGTTTTTATTTCAAGTCTAAGTGTTTACATAATTGAATGAGAAAAGTCTTAAAACATCAAGGGTACAAATCTTGAAACATCAAAAAATGTCATCAAACCTCAGAACCAAAAGTTTTGCATTAAAAATACAAATTTTGAAACACAAAGACAAATTTAAAAAATGAACTATTCTTGACTATCTAAGAACAAATTATTTTGAACGAAATAACAAGTAAATAAATTGAATAAGTAATAGAGAGCAGTTGGTAAAAATCAATAGCTTGATCAAACAAGAGACAAAAGGCCGAAACGTATAAGCCTACCTAAATAATACAATAAATTCTTTCATCCGTTGAAAAGGAGCGGGACTTCTCGCAAGCCAATTAAGCCAGCAATTAGTTTAATAATTAGCAGATTAATTAATATGTCACAGCGGACAATAGGCAGTCGGTGGAAGCTGTGTTTGCCTCGTGTTCTGAAAACGAGACCTCCAAATGAATCCCCCTTGTTTAAGGACAACCCTGCGCGAAATCCCGAAGGATAAGTACGAAAGGCTTGTTTTGAGATTCGTGGGATGAATGGAGCTCCCTGGTTGATAGAATTCGTCGGTGTTCTTGCATTGTATGCAATTAATCGATTCTGGACTTTGAAGTGGTCTGAAAAGGGGTTGGCTTTGATTCAATCGTTGTTGATAGAAAAATAACTTCGTTTTTAATTATTGTTTTAGTAACGACACGTGTGGAGTTTAATACATGTATCGTTGTGTTTAGGGTATTTTTATAATTTGGGGGTTCATTTTTGGTATTTGAGTTTTAACTATTTTTCGTTTAATTTTGTATTATTTTTGTGGTAATCAAGGTTAGAGAATTTTAGTGTTATTCAATTTTGGAAAATTTCATTGTCATTCAATTTTATATAATTTTAGTATTCTTCAATTTTATACAATTTTAATGTTATTCAATTTTAGAAAACTTCACTGTCATTTTAATGTCGTACATAGTACACAAATATATCCTGTATGCATCATAATACAGTAACACATGTGTGACATATCCTAATGCAATAACACATATGTGACATGTCCTAATATAGTAACACATATGTGACATGTCCTAATAAAGTAACACATGTGTGACATATCCTAATAAATTAATATAGCACACATATACTACATCATAATACAATAGCACATATGTGACATATTCTAATACAGTAACACATATGTGACATAACCTAATACAGCAGCACATATGTGACATGTCCTAATAAAGTAATACAGCACACATATACTACATCATAGTACAATAGCACACATGTGACATAACCTAATACAGTAACATATATGTGACATATCCTAATAAAGTAACATAGCACACATGTACATCATAATATAGTAACACACATATGACATATTCTAATACAGTAACACATATGTGACATTACCTAATAGAGCAACACATATGTGACATAACCTAATACAGCAACACACATATGACATCCTAATAAAGTAACAAACTACATACACATCATAACACAGTAACACAAACATCATTTGACGAATTCAAAAAAAAATACACATAAGTATCCTTGAGCCGAAACACAAGTACCCGAGTAGGTTAATATTAAAGCGCAGGCAGCCGTGAATTAACGAAACATCTTCGCAAGGCAAAGATCAGCGAAAGACAATAAATTGTGGAATCGCGTTCAAAGGTTTGAGGAGCGGTGCACCGACGGTATTCGGGAACAATAACGAGGCATTTTAAATAATTCGTTGTCTTTTCAGCGCTTTATGCCGCGGTAAGCACCAGTTAACTGCGCTACAATGGGTCCAGACCCCTTTGGTTTGAGGGGTGGTTCCCGTTTAGGGGCGAGTTTTTCGAGTGTCATGCCTCTTGGCTGGCCTCCTCCTCCTTTTCTCGTTTTTGTCTCGGGCAAACAGAAAATACTCGCGGCCAATTCCTTTGTTTCCGTTTTCATTCGTACGACCCGTCGCTCGACGAGACGTTATTGCATTATGCAAGGTGGATCATGAATTCGTCGCGACGCAACGGAACACAATGCAGTTCCGAGGGAAAAAAAAAAACCGATCTAGGGCGCAGTTGAACTTTTGATACCTTCGGTTTCTTTTTTATTCTGTCCTCTTTTTTTTCTGATTGTTTCGTTCGACAGCCTCGGTCGATGCATCGTGATTCGTTCGAAGGGACACGCGTGGAATAAAAATCGGATTGCACCGAATTCTATGATGTTTTGGGTTGTTTTTTATTGGCTGTGATTTCTCTGTTCTCGATTTCAATTTTTTGCCCGATGTCCGGGTGTTGTATAAATAAATTCGGCCCTCGAATACCGGGCTTTTTTTACAAATATTTGTAATTTGTTATCGATAATTCTATTAGAGACTCCTTTCTGTTTACTGGGGATTTTGTTTGTTTTCGGGGGGAATTTCGGGTTTTTGCTTTTGGCTTTTTGTTTGTCAATTTGATTAAAATCGGAGTTTTATGGAAAATTGACCTTTGGGACGTTTGCTTTGCAAGTTTTTTATTCGAGTTATGTCCGTAATATATATTATTTAGTATCCTAAAAGTTATGCAGGTTTAATAGATTATTAAATTGCTACATTATTAAATTATAAAATTATGAAGTTACGAAATCATGTAATAATAAAATAATGAAATTACAAAATTATGAAGTTATGTAATTACAAAATCATGTCATTATAAAATAATGAAATTAAAAAGTTATGAAGTTATGTATTTATGAAATAATGAAATTAAAAAGTAACAAAATAATAAAATCATAAAATTGTTTTCAGCTTACTTCACCAACTACCACATAAAAATATTAAACAGTTTCACACAGTCTATAAAAATTATTATAACACATCTGTGCATATCACTAAATTTGTTACATTTAATTAGATTGGTTAATAATGAGCAGTGAATTGTGTCCAATTAACTAAATCGATCACAGTTGAATACCCACTGGAATAATTATGGATATTGATTTACTCTACACATAAAGGATAACGTTGTTTATTTATACAGCTATATTTATAATTGTACTCCTTGAAATTAATTTATTATTACATTTTAACTCTTTGTTACATTTTATTACAATTATGTGTACTTATTATATGCATGTATTATGAGCATTTGCATAGTGTGTCTTCATTATGTGTGTTCATATGTGGCTTCATCATGTGTCTTCATCATGTGTGTTCACATATGTGTCTTCATCGTGTATCTTCATCATGTGTGTTTACTATGTGTCTTCATTATGTACCTTCATTATGTATTTTCAGTATGTGTCCTCAGTATGTGTCTTCATTATGTGTCCTCATCATGTGTGTTCACATGTGTCTTCATCACGTGTCTTCAACCTGTGTCTTCATTATGTACCTTCATTATGTATTTTCAGTATGTGTCTTCATCATGTGTCTCCACTCTGTGTCTTCAATATATACCTTCATTATGTATTTTCAGTATGTGTCTTCAGTATGTGTCTTCATTATGTGTCTTCATCATGTGTGTTCATCATGTGTGTTCACTATGTGTCTTCATCATGTGTCTCCACTCTGTGTCTTCAATATGTACCTTCATTATGTATTTTCAATATGTACCTTCATTATGTATTTTCAGTATGTGTCTTCAGTATGTGTCTTCATTATGTGTCTTCATCATGAGTGTTCATCATGTGTGTTCACTATGTGTCTTCGCTCTGTGTCTTCATTATGTACCTGCATTATGTATTTTCAGTATGTGTCTTCAGTATGTGTCTTCATCATGTGTGTTCACATGTGTCTTCATTATGTACCTTCATTATGTATTTTCATTATGTGTCTTCAGTATGTGTCTTCATCACATGTCTTTATCATGTGTGTTCACATGTGTCTTCATCATGTGTGTTCACTATGTATCTTCATTATGTACCTTCATTATGTGTTTTCAGTATGTATCTTCATTATACATGTTCATTAGAAACAGTCCCAAAAAAATATGTTTACCGAAACAAAGATTGAGGAACCTAAATATTAAGATTGAAGAGGTGCTCACACGGCAATCACCGCGATAATGACCCTAATTACCGGATGAACAACAAGGTCGTTAAGACTGAAAAACTGCTATTCGTCTCAAGAACGAAAATCCTTGCGCACAAAGCGTACGAACGCTCAATAAACATTCGTTGCAGGATATAAAACAGTCGCTGTCGAAATCAAGCACCCTATAGAACGTTTCAGTGCACGGCTGAAGTAAACTCGTAGAACAATCGGGTCCATTTTGTGCGCGACACAATGCCGTTGCAGAGAAATCGCGAACAACAGAACGAGCCCTTAAGTCGATCAAAGGACAGGCAAGTAGCGAGTCCTGCCATTCGGAATAAACGAAATGTCGTAACGGCGGGATGCAACCTGGAGAAATTTCAAGTAATTCAATTACTGCACCGACGCTTCTTATTCGAAGTCGAAAGTTCTCGCGAATTTTCTTGCAATTTAATGATCTTAATGCTGCCGGTGTGAATTTGTAAATTTCAAAGCGATACTGTTACTGCTGAACTTTGTCAACTTGTCTGAAATGAAAGGATATCTTGAAAATTTTCAATTTAACGAACTTAATGCTCTTCAAATGCGAATTTCAAAGGTATTTCTGAAGTTTTCACTTAATTTTGATGAAGGGATGTTCTGGGTATTCGTTACTTTGATGATTTTGGAGATTTGGAAATATTTTTTTAGGATTTTGGATTTTGGAAGTTGGGGAAATTAGGGTTTGGGGGTTGAGAATCTGGGGCATTTAGAGATTTGGGGAATTTAGGGATTTGGAGAATTTAGGGATTTGGGGAATTTAGGGATTTGGGGAATTTAGGGATTTGGGGAATTTAGGGATTTGGGAAGTTTAGGGATTTGGAAAATTTAGAGATTTGGGAAATTTAAGGATTTGGGAAATTTAGGGATTTGGAAAATTTAGAAATTTGGGGGATTTGGGAAATTTAGGGATTTGGGAAATTTAGAAATTTGGGACATTTAGAGATTTGGGAAATTTAGAGATTTTGGGGAATTTAGTGTATGGAGTTTGAGAATCTGGGGAATTTAGAATTTGAGATTGGAGAATTTGGGGAATTTTGAAATATTTTTCTAAGATTTAGGATTTAGAAATTTGAGGAATTTAGAGAATCTAGGAAATTTAGGGATTTAGGAAAGTTAGAAATGTCTGTCAAGAATTTATAATTTAAGAATCTAGGGAATTTAGTGTTTGGAATTTAAGAATTTGAGGAATTTAGTGTTTGGGATTTGAGAATCTAGGGAATTTTGGGATTTGGGAAATTTAGAAATGTCTGTCAAGAATTTATAATTTAGTAATCTAGGGAATTTAGTGTTTGGGGTTTGAGAATCCAGGGAATTTAGAGATTTGGGAAATTTAGAAATGTCTGTCAAGAATGTATAATTTAGGAATCTAGGGAATTTAGTGTTTGGGATTTGCTAATCTGGGGAGTTTAATGCCTAGAGTTTGAAAAACTAGGGAATTTTGGGATTTGGGAAATTTAGAAATGTCTGTCAAGAATTTAGAATTTAGGAATCTGGGGAATTTAGTGTTTAGGGTTCGAGAATCTGGGGAATTTAGAATTTGGGGTTAGAGAATTAGTGAATTAAGAATTTGTCGTCTAAGTACTTGAAATTTATGGATTTTACAAATTAAAAATTTGGGTTCGAGAATTATGGTACTTGAAATTTTCAAATTTATAATCTTCATTTTGACACTTTCAAACGTACAATCTTATAAATTTGTAAACTACAAAGTTTAACAAAAAATTACTACAAAACTTTATCTCATTCGAAATGAAAATATACCTTGAAAATTTTCAATTTAATACTCTTCTGCTTTTAAACCTACTGCCCAACTTTCGTCTTAATCTAAATTAAATGATGCGCCCTTAATACACATCAATTTAATTATCCAGTAACCTTGTCGCTACGTATTAACAAATTTACAAGGGATTAAAATGAACTTCGATGTGGGGGTCTTGAAAATGTTAAAGGAGTTAATAATTCTAACCTGCTTGCCACCGGCGCTCATTTGCAACCCAAAATTAGCAAATTTTAAAGCAATCTTGTTAATGCTCCACTCCGTGTTGCTTCGGGAGCTTATCCCGGAGTCCTGCGAATTTTCTGAAATTTAACGATAGTAATTCGATTAATTCTGCCACCGGTTTCATATTTCTTAATTAAATTACGAACTTTAAACGCTGTAAGATTTAATACCAAGTAAATGATTTCTTAATTTCAAAATTCGTAACACGATTATCTTATAAACGATTATTTGTTAAAGTACCCATAATTTAAAAAGGATTCAAAAATTAAGAGAAGAAAGATCAAGTTTTTATTTTCAAGATTTGTTCATCTACTTCGAAGTTTTCACAGCGTAATATGTCGGATCGGCCGATTGGATTTACATTTTCTAATCGAGCATAACTCCTTCGACTCTGTGTCATAGTTCCAGCTTCATTTCGAGTACACCGTTCGCAATCAGTAAAAACCAGCGCCACGAAACTCGGTTATGAATGCAAAGTACCTCCTCAAAGTTTCATAACGTCGGATTAAAGCACCTCGAATTTATAATTCCTGGCAGCGTGCAATTTTCTTTAAAGTATACCCCCTGCGAAAACAATCGTGCAAACTGGCTACGACGGAAAGCGAGGAAAGTATTCTTTTTTTGTCGAGACACGGTGTTGTACTTTGGGATCTTGGGAATTTGTGGGGTTTTCAAGTTTTGGGGAGGTGAGAAGTTGAAGATTTAGGAATTTGGGGAATTTAGTGTATGGAGTTGGAGAATTTGGGGTATTTAGGGATTTGGGAAATTTAGAAAATTTCTTCGAGGGTTTGGGATTTAGGAATCTGGGGAATTTAGGAATTTGGGAAATTTAGAAAATTTCTTCGAGGGTTTCGGATTTAGAATTCTGGGGAATTTAGGGATTTGGGAAATTTAGAAAATTTCTTTTCAAGGATTTGGGATTTAGGAATCTAGGAAATTTAGGGATTTGGGAAATTTAGACAATTTTTTGCAAGGAATTGTGATTTAGGAATCTAGGGAATTTAGGGATTTGGAAAATTTAGAAAATTTCATCGAGGGTTTAGGATTTAAGAATTTCGGAATTTTAGAAAATTTTTTCAAGGACTTGGGATTTAGGAATCTAGGGAATTTAGGGATTTGGAAAATTTAGAAAATTTCATCGAAGGTTTGAGATTTAAGAATTTGGGAAATTTGGGGATTTGGAAAAATTTAGAAAATTTTTTCAAGGACTTGGGATTTAGGAATTTGGGGAATTTAGTGTTTGGGATTTGAGAATCTGGGGAATTTAGGGATTTGAAATTTGAGAATCTGGGGAATTTAGGGACTTGGAAAATTTAGAAATATTTTTCAAGGACTTGAAATTTAGGAATTTGGGGAATTTAGTGTTTGGGATTTGAGAATCTGGGGAATTTAGGGATTTGAAATTTGAGAATCTGGGGAATTTAGGGACTTGAGAAATTTAGAAATATTTTTGAAGGGCATGGAATTTAGGAATTTGGGGAATTTAAGAATTTGGAAAATTTGGAAATATTTCTTAAGAATTTGGGATTTATGAATCTGGGGAATTTAGGGATTTGAAATTTGAGAATCTGGGGAATTTAAGGACTTGCGAAATTTAGAAATATTTTTCAAGGAGTTAGGATTTTGGGGAATTTAGTATTTGGGGTTTGTGAATTTAGAGAATTTATAGTTTGGGATTTGTAAATCTAGGGAATTTTTGGATTTGAGAAATTTAGAAATATTTTTTTAGGGATTTGGGATTTATGAATTTGGAGAATTTATTTCTTACAGTTTGAGAATCTAGGATAATTTGAGTTTAGGACTTGAGAATCTAGGGAATTTTTCGATTTGGAAAATTTAGAACTTGAGTTGGAAAATTATAATATTTAGAATTTTGAGAAAATTGCGAAAATTTGGAACCTTGAACATATAATCTAGTGATTCCTAAATTTAAAACTTTTCGACTTCGCTCAAACCTCAAAAATCCCTCATCTAAAACTTCCAAACCTCCTAAATCACTCTCCTAGTATCTCAAATTAAATCAACCTACAACGCGTTAAAAGAGCATCGAGTGCCAAAATCGCGACATCATCCACCTTCTTCAGCGTTTTAACGCCCGCACCTCGTCGTTTCGCACTCCTGACGCAATCGTTCCGTCTCGATAGCCTTTTCCACCATCACCGGTATATACTTGTTTCATTCGTGGGTGACGCAATTTCAAGCCCGTCTATTCGCTCTTTGGTTAGCGAGAGACTACCGAAGCGATAGCAGTGCCAAGTGCATGACAAATTCGTGCGATCTGGAAATCGTTTACGACCACACTCTCTTCGTTCTGCTGAATACAGAGCGGCTGGTCCCTTTGGATTGCACCGTTCCTCGTTCTCCTTTTTTTCCCCTCTTTTCGGAAGAAACGATGGCCTCGGGTTATTGTTTTAAGTAGCACGTAGCTGGCTCGCGCCCGAAACCATTTCCGGCAGCTCTAGAATGCGAATTTCTTGGCTCGGATTGCTGATCGTGTTCTGCTGCGGCTCGAATGGCGACGATGAAGGTGCTAAAAAATAGTTTCGATTTTACCGACATTTTTATCGCGCCTCGCAAATTATCTCGACTGGGAATTCCTGTTCGTTATTTATTCAGAACTTGCTTGATTTACAATTTTAATTATTTATGCGTAGCATCACTATTTTTTATAGAGTGACATGATATAATTTATATGAAGACCTTGATGCAAATGGTGGTTCATTAATATTAGCGAAATCAATTTCATTTTAAACCATTCACAAATTTACATAGAAATTAATATTTTATTAACAATTAATATTTTGTGACATTATTAAACTGCATATGTTTATGTATTTACATATATGTTTATGTATTTAGGCAAAGTCAACGTGATGTACTTTATGTATGTATGTATGTGGATCATATGTGGATGTATACATATGTGGTTACTTTAATATGTGATCATATGTGGTTACTCTAATATGTGACCATATGTGAATCTATACATGTGTGATTACTCTAATATATGATCGTATGTGGATCATATGTGAATATATACATATGTGGTTACTCTAATATGTGGTCATATGTGAATCTATTCATGTGTGGTTACTATAATATGTGATCATATGTGAATCTATACATATGTGGTTACTCTAACATGTGATCATATATGAATGTATACATATGTGGTAACTCTAATATGTGATCATGTGTGGTTACTCTAATATGTGACTATATGTGAATCTATACATGTGTGATTACTCTAATATATGATCGTATGTGGATCATATGTGAATATATACATATGTGGTTACCATAATATGTGATCATATGTGAATCCATACATATGTGGTTACTCTAATATGTGATCATATGTGTTCGTTTACACACATGTTTACGAAGTCGTAAGGTAACGAATAAAATGAAATACCCCTAAGTGGAGCTAAATTAAGAACACATTTAACTGTTCTCGAATTAGCATTTTCCAGTTGGCCTGTTTGAACATCGTCGATTAACGTTACACCCTTGAACGGAATTTATTTACAGGAAGCAGAACGATTGCCAATTATCGTGGGTTGAGCGTTCGGTTCGATCGATTAAACGTTTAAACACAGGCTGTTTAATCGCAAAAAAGACAGTTCCTTGATCGCTAACGAGCTGCCGCCTGGCAATTATTGACGCGTCAGCGAGGCGACAAAATTTGTTCAGCTGGTCAACCGCATAAACGAGCCTTGAAAATGAAAAAAAAAAAAAAAAAATAAAACGAAACAAGTGTTTGCACTGCATTGACAGCGGGTAACCGCGAACTCCGGGTTTATTTGCGATCGAGCAATCGCGACGAGGTGAAATCGCGATTATTCGCGACGGTGGAAAAAGCATGTTCGATCGAGCAGTCGAACGCAGTCGCATTAATCTGTTTATCGACGTAGCGAACCCTTCACCGGGGTAATTAAAAACGTCCGATCGATCGGACACTCGTGTAATCATTCAGGTGGAAAAAAAGCGATCGAATGTTTCCAACTAAAATGGCAGAGCCCCCGTTGGCGCGACGATTGTACGCGATGCTTTTTCTTTCGCGATACTCGCGCGTCGATTGTTTCGATGCACTTGGGTCGATTTGCTGGCTGAACATCCGTGATGATGGCACGCGTGTTTGCATCTCAATGGGATCATTTCAACGTAGAATTTCAGCTTTCGTACGATGAAAGTTTTGCTCGCCGATACCACGGCTTTACGCGCGATTGCTTTCCAACCTGCACGCACGTAGCCGACTGTAAATTAATAATCTATCGTTTGCTTCTACGATGCCCGTTTCGAATGCGAACGATACTATTTTCTGTGTACGCGAAAGTGAAATGGTACGTTGATACCTTTTTATTAACGTCATAACGCTTTTCTGATCATCTGTTAACGCGATAATTGCTTGTCTGACTATTTAGGACACTGTATCACTTTATGTATTGTGGAGAAATTTTTTGGATAATTCTGGTCATTTGTCAGAGTGTAATACTTGTTTGACAATATTAAATTCATAGTTTGACATGATGTGGGTTGAGAACGATGAAATAAATTAGTATTTATTGGTTGTAGTACGTAGTAACACTTGTCTGACCATTTTCGAGTTGTATCACTTGATGAGGTGAAGAAGAGTCTATTCTACTTGTCTGACCACTAGTCGCACTACACTACTTGTCTTACCACTAGTGAGCCTATACTACTTATCTTACCACTCCTAAGCCTATACTACTTGTCTGGCCACTGAGAGTCTATACTACTTGTTTGATCACTCGTAGGGTTATACTACTTGTCTGACTACTGACGAGGTTATACTACTTGTCTGACCACAGAGGAGACAATACTACTTGTCTTACCACTGATGAACCTATACTACTTGTCTGACTACTGGTGAACTTATACTACTTGTCTTACCATTGAGAGGATTGTTCTACTTGTCTGACCACTGATGACACTGTTCTACTATTCTGATAACGTTCTACTTACATGACCATACAGGTTGATGTCTACATTTTGACACGATAATGCGCATTAAAGAAAATATTAGAAAATAACATTTTCTTCATGATATATCAAAAGATAAGTTTATACAACCTATCTCGCATATTGTACATGTATACATTAATTAAATCCAATTAAATTCATATTTATCAAAAATAAACAGGGAAAATTCTATAAAAACCACAAGAACAAAAATTAAAACAGCATTCAATTAAAACAAAAAATTAAAAACGTAAAACTGAACCGCACAAGTACACTCGGTTTAACCTAAGCCAGCAGTAAATTCGAGTTAATTGGAGATAAAGGAAATTTCACATTACACACCCGAATTAAATCCAGTTATGCCCTTAAGCGGCTAAAGAGGCCGCATTTTGTAATAATATTTCAGTACTCGGGTACAATTGCCATCATGATACAGTACGCTATTGTTGCCTTGATCCACTGCATATGCAACAATATTACCAGTCTGACTGCACGTTGCGCCGAACGTACGGCTACTTATACTGCTTGCGTGACTAATTAGTTGAACCACGTAGGAAAGTGATCACTTCGGAAGTCGTAACTTACCTATATTGTTAGAAGCAACTATCGTAATCGTTAAACAAACTATGAATGCAACTTCAGGGGATTTTGGCGAACAATCCTTGGGCAAAATTAATCATCAAACCAGATAATTCGTGAGCTAAGTGAAACGTTAATGTGAGTTTATAAGGACTTATAGTCCGCGTTCAAAATTTGCGGCGAAACTCGTTAATTCGGATGCTAAATAAAGTGTTGGGAATTTATGGAGGTAATGCCAAAATTAAAAATCAAACTTTGTTCGGAATAAAATATTAATTCGATATTAAATGAAGTTACTATCATATGAACATTCTTCGCATAATCTAACCTTCACTTCACATGACCTAACGCCTGAACTTCATATCTAACCCCATATGAAACACAACACAAAACAATTTACTACCTACATAGTTTAGCAAGAAGGTTCAACTGTATTTCAAAGTACAAAATATTCGAAAGAGTCCACAGTATTTTTTACATGACATTTTCTTTAATTACAGGAACGAGTCTTCAACTGCTTCGACTGGACGTACCCAGTATAGCAGATCCGAGGTGGGACAAAGTGGTTCTGAGGTGTGAATACGACTTGGGCGGTGAGGATTTGTACTCAGTAAAGTGGTACAAGGACGGATGTGAGTTCTTCAGGTATATGCCTGACTCTAAACCCCCTGGTCGCGAGTTCCCCGTCCCTGGTGTCCACGTCGACCTAAATAAAAGCGACAACAAGCAAGTGACGCTGTTTGGACAGAACAGTCTAATTCGCGCAGGTTGGTTCCGATTTTATTAATATTAAAGTAACTTTAAATTGAAACTTCGCTGCAAGCTTCTTGATGGGGTTGTATATTATGAACGTCACAATTTTTCAATTCTGACGTTTATAAATTTTCATGGATGTATGACCACTCGTGGACTGTACTACTTGTCTGACTGGTGACGAGAGTATACTACTCGTCTGACCAGTGGTGAGGCTGTACTACTTGTCTAACTACTGACGAGACTACAGTATTTGTCTTACCAATGACGAGACTATACTACTTGTCTGACTACTCATGAAGCTGTACTACTTGTCTGACCACTCATGACGCTGTACTACTTGTCTGACTACAGACGAGGCTACACTACTTGTCTGACTACAGACGAGGCTACACTACTTGTCTGACTACAGACGAGGCTACACTACTTGTCTGACTACAGGCGAGGCTACACTACTTGTCTGACGATTGAGGAAACTATACTACTTGTCTTACTACATACAGGATTATGCTACTTGGCTGACTATATGCGAATCTATGCTACTGGACTGACTTTTTCTTTAAGACCTTAAAGTTTACGAACTTGGTAATATTTATAATTTTGCAAATGAAGATTTCGTCGAATTTCGGAAATGATCTCCCGGAACAGAATGTCAGGTTCGAAATTAAAATCGAGAAGGTAATTTAGACGCGAAGGAAAGAAACGCGCCGGCAGCGAGGACAAAAGTTAACGGAGTCGCTGAATTTCGTTTAAATAATTAACGAACTTTCCTCATCGCCAGGCGAGACTCGGCTCTATTAAATTTCTATTCCCGGCCATTTTTCACCGTTCTACGGAGATCCTTTTTTCTCCGGTGAACATCAGACTTCTAATCTGCGAAACGACGCTACGCGCCGCGACGCGAACTTCGCGCATGCTCGCGATTGCACTCGAAGTAGCTCGCGAGAGTTCATTAATTCATTACGGACGAGGAGGCAGCCTCGCGATAAGCTTCCGGCCAACCGTGCGTCCTTCTTTCGCTCGAAACTCCGTGAAACCCTGGGAAAATCTATGGAAACCGACCTCGCGCCGATCCCGGTGTCAATGGAAGTGAAAAACGTATCAAAAGAATACCAACGACCGAAACTCTGCTGCGGCATTTAATGAAACTCCACAATTTATAGAATTTTACAACAACGTTCTATTCTGTATTTACTTTTGTCACTTTAAATATTTAACCACAGAGTACGAGTCAATTTCATCAAACAAATTTCATATCTAAAAAACTATCAATTCTAGAAAATGAATTTCGCGACTAAAATTTAAATTTCAGTTGCACGAAATGAAACTGAATATCCGTTCTATAAAATTGCTGTACCAGTGAAATATACAAAATGAATTTTACATCAAAAATATAAATGTCAATTGTAAAAAATGAATCCACACTTCAAATTTCAGTTGCATGAAATGAAACTGAACTTTATTTTCATAAAATTCTAATACCGGACTGTCAAATCTATGACATGACGCTCCTTCGCACATGACGCATCGCATATGTGACGCACCTTCACACATGACGCACCACATATGTGATGCACCTCCACACATGACGCACCTCATATGTGACGCACTTCCACACATGACGCACCTCATATGTGATGCTCCACATATGTGACGCACCTTCACATATGTGACGCACCTTCATATGTGCCGCACCTTATATGTGATGCACCTTATATGTCATGCACCTCCACACATGACGCATCTCATATGTGACGCACCTTCACACATGACGCACCACATATGTGACGCACCCATACTTCAACCCTGACAGATCTTCCTCGAATTTTGAATACTCTTCAATGTAAAATTTAAGTCCAATTATAATTTGCATAGTCAAGAATTGCTGAATACAGAAGTGACATAACATTTCCACTTCTTCCCCTGCGTTAATAATGTAGCTGTTAGTTCCTGACGCACCTGACGCATAAGGGTTGAAAGTCCGTAACTGTACTAAAACGTAATTATGTGTCCTGAATACACAATTCCCACAAAATTTCAACTTCTTTCCCCCCTATTAATATTGCAGCAGTAATTGGTTAGTTTCTACCGAAATAAGACAAGGTATCTAACAAACCCAGTAAAATGTAATTGTCCGCAAATAAAATTAATCGCGGTACAACTAAACATCCGTAAGTGGTCAACGGTACTTTTCTACCGTTCTAAGAACGTGTGGTACAATTAGTGTTATGTGTGTGCTGTCTGCGACAGGTAAGGTGAACCTCGCGGGATCTTATGGCTGCGAGGTATCCTCAGAGGCGCCGAGTTTCCAGACGATCTACGGCGAGGCGAACATGAGCGTTGCCATACCTCCGAAGGAACCACCGAGTCTTCATGGTCTTCGACCGTCTTACGAGGCCGGTGAGACTCTGTTCGCTGAGTGCACCTCGGCGCCGAGCTACCCTCCGGCGCTCCTTGCTTTCATCCTCAACGGGAAAGAGGTAAGCCGACTGTTTTATGAGAATGGACGGCTATTAGCGCCTGGAGAGACATTCTCGTGTACCCGTTTCTTTAATATTCTCGATCCGTTTGCTTAATTGCCGTCGCGATTTTTTGCCCCGACTACCTTTCCTGTGCACTTGGAGAATTCACACGGTGCGCTATTTCACTTATGCTCTATTTAACTTTATGTGGATGTTTAAGTGAAAGAAATTAATTAAAGCCTGATATTAAGGACGTGACACGAGAACGTGACTCAACAACGTGACTCAAGAACCTGACTTAAAGACCTGACTCAAAGACCTGACTAAAGGACCTGACTCAAAGACCTGACTCAAGGACCTGACTCAAGGACCTGACTCGAGGACCTGACTTAAGTACATGACTCAAAAACACGACTTAAGGACACGACTCAAGGACATGACTCAAAGACATGACACAAGGATGTGACTCAATTACACGACTCAAGGACGTAACTTAAAGACGTGACTCAATGATATGACTCAAGGATGTGACTCAATTACATGACTCAAGGACGTAACTCAAGAACGTGACTCAATTACATGACTCAAGAATGTAACTCAAGAATGTGACTCAATCACATGATTCAAGAACGTAACTCAAGGACGTGACTCAATGACATGACTCAAGGATGTGACTCAATTACATGAGTCAAGGATGTAACTCAAGAATGTGACTCAATTACATGATTCAAGAACGTAACTCAAGGACGTGACTCAATGACATGACTCAAGGATATGACTCAATTACACGACTCAAGGACGTAACTCAAGAGCGAGTCTCAAGGACATGATTTAAGGACGTGACTCAAGTACGTGACACAATGACGTGACTCAAAGACGCGATACAATGATGTATCTCAAAGACATGACTCAATGACGTGACACAAGGACATGACACTATGACGTTACTCAAGGACGTGACACAAGAACGTGACTCAAGGACCTGACTCAAGGAGGTTATACAAGGACGTGGCTCAAGATGTGATACACCTTGGAACATGACGTACCTTGAGACGTGGCGCACCTTCAGACATGTGTACATGTGTAACACAAGGACGTGACTTAAGGTCGTGTTTCAAGGACATGACTTAAGGACGTGACACATGGACATGACTCAAGGACCTGACTCAAGGTCACAACACAATATGTATGACTTTCTATCCTCATTTGATGAAAAGAATCGTTCAAATTGAACAACTAGATAAATAAATAAACAGTACAGCGTCATATAAATGAAATTTATAATATTTTTAAGGAGACGTTGAGAAAAGAATGAATATAAAAAAATTTGAGAGGAATGTAACATAAAAATTTGTAGGAATGCGTAACACGAAAAGGGTGTAACGAGTCGGGGAGTTATTGAAAGAATGAAAAAAAGAAGAGAAAGGGTCAAATGTCCATGAATTGCAGATTCGTGGCAAGCAGACGCGAAATTCACGAAACCACTTAGAATGATGCTCGTTTAGTGTTTTCGCGACGGTGCCCTCTATTCGAGACGTCTAAAAACTTCCTCCGAGATAGGAGTTAAAAGTTGAGGATGCTTTCAGAATCGCTTACCGCATTCAGTTCATGCTTTCGTTTCCAAGGTGATGAACACGCCCCGTTGCTTTATTAAATTTACGTCGCACCACCGAAGAACTTAACGATGTAACTGGTAGAATCTCCTTAAATTACGATTCGCCACCGTTTTCTATCTGGCCGTGCATTATTATCGATTCATTCTCTTCCGGTCATCTATTTTCTTAATCTTGATACAAAGCTTTTCTTCAATTTTTATGTGAAACTAGTTACTTTCGAAACTAAGAAAGATTTTGGTATTAATTTTTTGTATAGTAACATTTTTGGTTAGAACTAATTTTAACAATTTTTTTATAATTTCAATAATTTACTTCTGTATGACAAAATATTTTAGATCGTTTGTATGTTACTATACTCAAAAATTTGAAGGTTACTAGATCAAAATATCTCTAGAAATTATTTCAGGTCACCACATTCCAACCTTGTGAATTCAGTAAATTGCAATAGAGAAATAAATTACTAGATCTTAAGATCCCAATATCCCTAGGGCTGATTTTTCTAATTTCACTAAATTTCTAATAACTTATATTTTTGGGTAATATTTCAATATTTCTAGATAACTAGGTCCCTAGATTACAATATTCTCACAATATCCCTAGATCTCTACGTATTGTTATCCTAATGTCCCTAGATCTCTACGTATCCATATTCTAATGTCCCTAGATCTGTAGACACTGATATTCTAATATCCCTAGATTTCTGCGTGCTGGAATCCTAATATTCCTAGATCTCTACGTACTGGTATTCCAATGTTCCCAGATTCTTACGAATCGCTATCAAAATATCCCTAGATCTCTACGCATTGATACACTAATATCCCTAGATCTCTACGTATTGATATCAAAATGTCCCTAGATATCTACGCATCGGTATTCCAATGTCCCTAGATTCTTACGAATTGATATCAAAATATCCCTAGATCTCTACGTACTGATACACTAATATCCCTAGATCTCTACGTATCGATATCAAAATGTCCCTAAATATCTACGTATCGGTATTCCAATGTCCCTAGATTCTTACGAATTGATGTCAAAATGTCCCTAGATCTCTACGCATTGATACATTAATATCCATAGATCTCTATGTATCGGCATTCTATTGCCCCTAGATCTCTACGTATAGGTATTCAAATGTCCCTAGATTCTTACGAATCGATATCAAAATATCCCTAGATCTCTACACGCTAATATACTAATATCCTTATATCTCTACGTGCTGAAATTCTAATGTCCCTAGATCTTTACGTGCTAAAATTCTAATATCCCTAGATCTCTACGTATCGATATACTAATGTCCCTAGATCTCTACATATCGATATCCTAATACCCCTATACTTCAGATGCAGAAATCTTGTCACGTTCAAACACAATTAAACCTAAATATCCCCAGGTTTCCTCAGATTTATCCGAACATCAACGTCCTCAAAATAGCAATCTTCCATTGCCCGATTCCCTAGACACTCGCTGCTGTACCCGAAGGGATTATCTCCCGGAGAATCGGATTGCTAAATAAATCAATTAGAAGCGAAACGTTCAGTACAATACCCTAAGCCGTATCTGTCAGTCCATCAAACATAATCCATTACCCTCTTCTCCTGTCGAAACTACGCTCCCAACAAAGGACCATACCGCTTAACAATCGGAGAACTAACCATCTCGCGGTAGCTAGCGGGGAAACTTACAATCGAAACAAGGATCAAGTATATCCTGACCGCTGTCGACCGTTCTTCGACAGGTGAACAAAGCGTTGACCAAAGAACTGCCAAGCGGATCGACGTCGGAGGAGAGCATGGTGTCGTCGTCGCGTCTGCGTTTGACGTTACGCTTAGAGCGACATCATTTCCCGGGCGGAACTTTAAGTTTGAGCTGCCAGTCGACGTTGCCAGGAGTCGCAGGCACCAGGCCGTTAGAGAGGACAGAAACCGCGACTTTGGCTGCCAACAATCAACGACTCGCGCAAGAACCACCGAGATCAGCCGCCGGCTTACACGGACCCTTATCAGCAAACATAGTCTGCATCATGGCCATTCTACGTTCGGCTTCGTTGTGGTAATTTAGCACCTATGCATGTTTAATATTTAACAAAGAATATGGACAAGCTCAAATTGTATCGAATTTCGCTCACGTTTTTGCAGTCGTTATGTTTGTGAGGAGCATTGGCGTAAGTAGGGGAACGCGTTGACTGTTCATGTGTGATCGAATTTGGTTACATTATTTTTTGAGAAATGTAATTGTACACTTGAGGTTTATGTTGGAACACTGATAATGAGTTAAAAAATTAAGTTATGAAATTGAGTACTCTTGTTCGGATGTCATGTGTGACTGTCACGTGTGAGTCACATATGTGACCGGTATTGCAAGATCAATTAAATTGATTATTTATGTGAATTATAAATGAAAGGAACAATTGATGTACAGGAATGTAAAGGAACTATGATATACCCTAAAAGTTTAAAAAATTAATTTAGAAGTTTGAGTATTCTTGCTCTTATATCATATGTGACATATGTGACCAGCATACCAAGTTCAGTTAAATGAATTATCTGTAGAAAAAGCAAACGGAACATTTGAGATTAATGTCGAGACATTGATATACAATGGATCTAACGACGAACTTGAACGGTTAAGTACATTTGTTCATATGTGACATATGTGACACATGTGACATATGTGAAAGGTACTGCGAGTTCAGTTAAATTGACCATATGCATATAACATTTTAAAGAACTAATGGATTAAAAATGAGGAATAATAATTAAGTTCTTGTTCGCGTGTCATATGTGTCATATGTGACACATGTGACATATATGGCATATGTGAACAACAGTGCTACTTCAATTAAATACACACAGGACTTCAAAGGATTAATACATTAAAAAATGAAGTTGAATAATTAAGTACTCTTATTTTTATGTCATATGTGACATATATGACATATGTGAGACAGTGATAGATCAAATTGTAAAATTAAGTAACTTTTTAATAATCTATGTTACAGTGTATAACTTTTCACTGTGGCAGTCAACGTGTTAAAATACAAATTAAACCCTATCGGAAACTATTGTGATTAATAAAAAAAATCGTTGTATAAAATTTTTATTTGATTACTTTAATTAAGAAATGATCGTTGGGATAATTAGATAGAACCTAGAAAGAAAGTAGAATATTAAAATGCAGATTACGTGCTACCTCTGCCAAAAACTATTGCAATTAACACAAAACATCAGCATAGAAAATTTTGTTTCAAATTTTTCAATTGAGAAATCGAGGTATGTAGATAGTGAATAGAGAAATGGTAGAACATTGAAATGCAGTTTACATGCTACCTCCATCAGCAACTATTGCAATTAAAAATATTCGTTAGTAAAATTTTGTTTCGACTTAATTGAAGATATAAGTAGACAGAGGATAGGAGTAGATTAAAATGCAGACTATACGCTACCTCTATCAGAAATTGATTAGTAATACTTGGATGCTTAAATTTTGACTTTTTAATTTTCGAAGATTGATTATTTTGGAAGAGTATCGATAAGAATGCTAAAGATAAATGATCGATCACGCGGTATCGCGTGGTTTGTGAGACAATGGATAAATATTTAGGCATACAACGACCACTTCTTAGTCTAAGTTCGGCAGAAGCCCTAGTTACGCCAATGTGAAATGATTCGAGGGTGATTAGAGTGAAACGAGTAAAATGGTTGCAATGAAAAGAATCGAAGAATTGAATCGCATCGAATTCCATTGCGTATTCAATCGAGGGATGCGTGGAATTCCACTATGTTGAATATCATCGTGTAGAAATGTATTGCTTCGAATTCAGTGAAGTCGAATAATGAATTCCATCGAATTAGGATGCATGGAATTCCAATTTATCGAATTTTAATGTGCTAAAGCCCATTACGCTGAATTTCACCTGAGCTGAATTGTGTTACAGTAGATGTAATTACATGAAATTTTATCGTGAGGAATTCTATTATGCGGAATTCTATCGCCTTAAATTATATTGGGTGGAATTCTATCGCGTGGAAGAGTGAATTCCATCGAATTCCATTGCGTAGAATTCTATTACGTCGAATTCTATCGCGTTGAACAGTGAATTCCACCGAATTCAATTGCGTGGAATTCCATCGCGTCGAGTACTATTGCATAGAATTCCATCACATAAAATTCTGTCACGTGGAACAGTGAATTTCACCAAATTCCATTGCGTGGAATTCCATCGCGTCGAGTACTATTGCATAGAATTCCATCACGTCAAATTCTATCGCGTTGAACAGTGAATTCCACCGAATTCCATTGCGTGGAATTCCATCGCATCGAGTACTATTGCATAGAATTCCATCACGTCAAATTCTATCGCGTTGAACAGTGAATTCCACCGAATTCCATTGCGTGGAATTCCTTCGCGTCGAGTACTATTGCATAGAATTCCATGACATCAAATTCTATCGCGTTGAATAGTGAATTCTACCGAATTCCATTGCGTGAAATTCCATCGCGTCGAGTACAATTGCCTGGAATTCCATCGCACGAAATTCTGTCACGTGGAACAGTGAATTCCACGGAATTCTATTGCGTGGAGTTCCATAGCGTCGAGATTGCACAGAATTCTATCACGTTGAACGTGAACTCCATTAAATTCCATTGCGTGGAATTCCATCTCAAATTCCATAGCGTGGAATTCCATCGTGATTTCATAGCGTAGAATTCCATCGTGATTTCATCGCGTCAGACCACGCATGACACAGAATTCCATTACACCGAACCGAATTTCGTCGATTTCCATCGCATCCGATTGAATTCAATTCCATCATTGCAATTAATCCGCACCGAATACGTCGAAGAACGAACGTTCGCTCGCTTACTCTAGAAGCACCCTCAGAGCAGAAACGAACGCAGCCACTTGAAATTCAAGCAATTACAATTTAAACTGTAAGCACCAACCGAATTTCCGTTCTCGAAATTTCGTTAAGAAATACACTCGAAAAGCGACTACTCGGTACCAGCAGCGCGTTAATTGCTCGCGAGATATTTCGTAGAGGATTATAATTGTTGCGCACGCGTATGTAATATTCATATACACGTACACACACGAGGCTACAGACACGTATGTATGTATTGTATGTATGTATGTACACGGCAACAAGGCGGCTAGGGTTTATCAACGTGCGAGTGAACAAAGAAGAAACACTATAGCAATATATACATATATATATATATATACAATTTGATTGAAAATCGTGTCGTTAACACGACTCTGTACATAGTGTATGATTGTGAGGTAGATTAACGAGACGGTGTCGTGTGTAATTAAGGATGGGAGGGGTGCGACAAACACGGTGAAAGTAAACGGGGGAAATTCGTTAGAAACCGATGGGATTTACAATCACTGCCGACAAAACGGTCGATTGTTTTACGCGATATGCACGTTATCCACGAAAATTCTGTCGAGTCCGGGAGACACGATTGTACACGAAATCGAACGGGGATACACGTGAACCCGAATTGAAACGGATTCCGAGTTTACGAGATGTCCGCCAATCGACCTACGTAATTGCGTCTCTCTCTCTCGCCGGAGATCGTTCTTTTTTTTATTTCAGTGGCGTACAAGAATTTATATACATATATAAATATAAATATAAATATATATATACATATACGTATATGTATACACGAGGAATATCGTCGTATTTACGTTTTACTGTAATTTTACATGATCCATATCTGATCGTTACAACACATTTCAAACAATAAAGAGAAACGTCAGGCATACTGCTGTCTTCTTCTTTCATCCCTTTTCATTCATTTTTTACTCCCATGTTTTTATTACAGGTTTCAGGGTGCTTTTTATTGTAGCAATATTGTTTGATGCAGCTGTCATAACAGATACAGGACTATTCTACTTGTTTGACCACTTATAGGGCTACTCTACTTGTCTGTTTACTCACAGGGTTGTACTACTTGCCTGACCACTGATGGGGCAATACTACTTGTCTCACCATTGATGGAGCTGTTCTACTTGTCTGACCACTTGCAAGGTTGTACTATTCTGATCACTTGTGAGGTTACACTACTTGCCTGACCACAGAAGAGACAATACTACTTGTCTGGCAACTGATGGGGCTATACTACTTTTCTGACAACTTGCAAGGTTATACTACTTGTCTTATCACTTGCAAGGTTATACTACTTGTCTAACCACTGAAGGACAATACTACTTGTCTAACCACTGAAGGGAGAATACTACTTGTTTGGCCACTGATGGAGCTATACTACTTGTCTGACAACTCTCAAGGTTGTACTACTTGTCTTATCACTCGCAAGGTTATATTACTTGTCTAACCACTGAAGGGACAATACTACTTGTCTAACCACTGAAGGGAGAATACTATTTGTCTTGCCACTGATGGGACTACACTACTTGTTTGACCACTAATGGGACCGTACTACTTGTCTTACTACTGACGAGACCACTCTACTTGTCTGACCAATGACGTGCCTATGCTACTTGTCTTACCAATGGTGAGGCTATACTACTTGTCTGACCACTGACGAGGTTATACTACTTGTCTTACTTCATACAGAGTGATGCTACTTGACTGACTGTGCGCGGATCTATGCTACTTGGCTGACTACATACGGGGCTATACTATTTGTCTGACTACATACGGGGTCATACTACTGGTCTGACTACATACGAGGCTACACTACTTGTTTCACTACCTCTTGCAATTTTAATTACAAATCTTCTTTTTTAACCTGCAGGGTACAAAGTGCATATAAAGAAGGACACGACTTGGGACACTGAACACGAATCTCTGATTTATTTTATTTCGGTGGACTTCAAAAATCAGATCTGTAAAATAGTGAAAGATGAAAGGTCCCATGATTTTACTCCCTAACAACCGTATTGTTCGAAGGGCATAAGTTTGATCACTTCGACAAAAGTTTCTCTATAAAACCTTTGTGTCTTCCACGTGCTATAAACACCACGATCTGAACTCTTATACAACGTTAATCCACTTAACATTTTATGTAACTGTCGGATATACTTCCATTCGGTTTATAGACCTATTATCTGGACTTCGTGTTACGAGCGAGGAACATGAAATACGGTTCTTGATAAATTCTGCCGGTGCACCGTGCACCATAACCATAACATCCTGCCACATTTTCATGCAAAAATTCTCCTCTTCGGACAATGAAACTTGAGTAACCTGAAAACGAAAGAATTTTCAGCGACGCAGTCTCGTTCTGAAGTTCGCGATCTGTCATCGAGTTTAGAAAAGGAATTGCGAAACGGAGAAATGAGTAAGTGTCCCGGGGGACCGCGGCTCGCTATTATTACGTTTTTATCTGTACGAAGTTATGATAAGTCACTTTCAGTGAGCAGAATTTATAACAGTTATTTTGTATTTAGTTTTGCACAGGGGGTTGCATCCCTTATCATTTAAAACTCTAATTTACAAACACAGTTTTATTTATCGGTACAAACTTATGTTAAATTTCTATCAAGGGGTGGAACTTATAGAAGTTATTTTGTATCGAGTTTTGTTCAGAATAAACTTATGTTAAATCTTTCACGGTATATAGTGAAATTAATAGAAATTGTACGTACTTCTCTCAATAGAATGTTGCAAATTTCATCTGTAATACTTCCATTCACTATCTCGAAATTATTTCCAAAACTATCAGAACGATCAAAGTAATATTTTGCTGAGAAATTATTTCATTTGGCGTTCCATGTTAGAGCTCGTCATACTCGAGATATAACATGTATATCTTTGAGATTAGGTGCTGCTGTAACGCGTTAATAATAACAGCGATGGCAATGGCACTCTCCTTTTGAAATTGCAATTCCACTAATTCCTCAACACCTGTTCCCAATTTCGCTGCAGCGTACGAAAGTTAATTCACGCGATGTATCGTTACATCACAGAGGCAACTGGTCCAGATAAATGTTCGTGAGAAAGAGAGTTGGGTGGAGATTTGGGAGCGGGATAAAAGCGATTAGAGATGGCAAAAGGAGAACGATTTAGCGGGTAGGTAAACAGTGCAACGGGAAATCTAAATCCAGACTTCGAGGAAGGATTTCCGCGAGGAAAGCAGAAGCGAGAGGCTTCCGTATAAGCCGTCTCAAAGCCGGCATCCTCGCCGATTCGATTCGACCTATCGACTCTGTTCCTTCGTCCGCGATTCGATTTCCAGATTAATTAAGGATCGCCGGTCTGAAAGGAGACCCTCGAAGATCCTTTCAAGCGGAGGCACCGGAGGTCGGGTCGAGTGTCCCTTCGGGAAAGGCGTAACAAGGCGCCGCCGATTCGAATTCGTTTCACGAAACACCGACCTCGATAATGACATTTTTCGTCGTTTCCGGTAAGTCGATACCGTCCCGCCCCAAACACTGTTAATGAGAAACGACCTACAACGGTAATACTGATTCGTGTCCCAGTCGAATCGACAACGGACAAAAGTTTCGTCGGAGGGTCCCGAACGGTGGAGGTAAGTACCCGTAATTTGCATTGTGGAAATCTTGTGAAATTCAATAGAGATAAATAATTGTGTACTTTGATCAAAATGAGGGGGTTGTATAGACCAATGATTGATAGATCAAGTGTTCCCTGAGCACTCTGAATTTTGGTGCGATGAATTTCATGAATCAGAATTCCATTATTCAAAATTCTATAGCGTTGAATTTCATCATTCAGAATTCTATAGTGTTGAATTTCATCATTCAGAGTTCCATAGTGTTGAATTTCATCATTCAGAATTCCATAGTGTTGAATTTCATCATTCAGAATTCCATAGCGTTGAATTTCATCATTCAGAATTTCATAGCGTTGAATTTCATCATTCAGAGTTCCATAGTGTTGAATTTCATCATTCAGAATTCCACAGCATTGAATTTCATTATTCAGAACTCCATCATGCAGAATTCTATCGCTAGGAAATTTAACAACATTGAATTCTACCATTCAGAATTCCATAGCGTTGAATTCCCTCATTTCGAATTCCACAACATAGAATTCTAGCACTCGGAATTCCAACGCGTTGAATTCTAGCGCGTGAAGTTCCAACGCGTTGAATTCCACCGCGCAGAATTCACTCACGTGCAATTCTATCACTAGGAATTCCATTATTCAGAATTCTACAGTGTTGAATTCTATCATTCGAAATTCCACCACGTAGAATTCTAGCATTTGGTATTACATCGTGTTGAATTCCCTTATTCAGAATTCCATTGTGTTAAATTCGATCGCTAGGTATTCCACCTCGTTGAATTCCATTGGGTCGCATTGCACCACGTTGAATTCAATCACTCAGAATTCCACCTCGTTGAAATCCATCGCAGCCAATTCCGCAATATTGAATTCCATCACTCAGAACTCCACCGTGCTGAATTCCATCACTTAGAATTCCATCATATTGAATTCCATCACTCGAAATTCCACTTCGATGAATTCCGTCACTTACAACTCCACCTCGCTGAACTCCGTCACTTAGAATTCCATCATATTTAATTCCATCACTAAAAATTCCACCTCGCTGAATTCCGTCACTTAGAATTCCATCATATTTAAGTCCATCACTACAAATTCCACCTCATTGAATTCTATCACTCAAAATTCCATGTTGCTGTATTCCATCGTGCTGAATTCCATCATATTGAAATTCCATTACTCAAAATTTCACGTCATTGAATTCTAACACTCAAAATTCTACCTTACTGAATTCCACCGTACCGAATTCCATCATATTGCATTCTATTACTCAAAACTTCACCTCATTGAATTCTATCACTCAAAATTCCACCTTGCTGTATTCCATCGTGCTGAATTCCATCATATTGAATTCCATTACTCAAAATTTTGCCTCGCTTCCAGCACTTATAATTCCACCTTATTGAATTCCCACTCTCAGAATTCCACTATGTTGAATTCCATTGCATTGAATTCCATCACTAAAAATTGTACCTTGTTGAACTCTACCACTGAAAATTCCACCCCCCTGAATTCTATTACTAAGAATTCCACCACAGTGAATTCCATCTTAGTGAATTCCACGATAGTGAATTCCACCACTCAGAAATCTCCCTCGACTTCTACCACGTCATTACGTGAATTCCGTAAAGTCCCACACACTAGTTTCTAAAATTACCAGCAACCTATGATATATTGAAACTCAGCAAGCCCGGAACCATCAAAGGAGCTATTTTTCCGTTTATACGAATGTGTACAGCCTTTGGCCTAATAACCGTGGTAAAAGGAAGTCAAAGAAGATTCAGAAATGGCAGAACAGGATGCTGGTTTGCTCGAGGGAGTTCCACGGCACAGGTAAACTATCCCTATTATCTTGGCATTGTTTTATCGTCATGGCGCTGCTACAAAAGCACGCACAGATACGCGATACCACAAATACCCTGTATTTGTATTTGCCGGTAAGTACGAGTAACGTTTCTCTGACCAACGGTGCAGGTAATTGTGTGCTTGTTTTCGCAAGTGTGCGATGGTGTTTGCATGCGTCTGTGAACGCGAGCACGTTTTTGCACGGCATACGTGAACCTCCTCTTACGACTGGCTACGGCAAACTGATACCGAATCGATGGAACCAAGCTCTTGCCGACATGTCGATGTTATCTAACTTTGTCGGATGCAATAACTTAAGAACTAGATTCCAATTGTATACCGTTTACTGTGGTGTGTTTAGTGTTCAATTGCTCGTTTTGGGGAATTTAGATATTGATTTAGAATTGTTTTCATGGTTTTCGTATTTCGTGCTCTGTGATTTTAGTACATTTTTATGTCACTAAATTTGTAGATTTGTGGATTTTTGGATTTTTGAATCCACAAATTCTGAAATTCCTAATTTCCTATATCACCAAATAGTTAAATCCCCAATTTGTTATATCGCCAAATTTTCAAATTTTCAATTTGCTTTATTGTCAAATTCTCAAATTCCAAATTTCCTGTAACGCCGAATTCTCAAATTCTCAATTTGCTATACTGCCAAATTCTCAAATCCCCAATTTGCTATATCGCCATATTCTCAAATCTTCAATTTACTATATCCCCAAATTCTCAAATCCCCAATTTCCTATATCGTCAAATTCTCAAATCAAAATTTCCTATATCGCCAAATCCTCAAATCCCCAATTTTCTAAATACCCAATTTCCTATATTGCCAAATTCTCAAAACCCAAATTTGCTATATTGAATTCCATCTGGTGGAATTCCTTCAACATTGAATTCCATCTGGTGGAATTCCTACGACTCTGAATTCCATCTGGTGGAATTCCTCCGACTCTGAATTCCATCTGGCGGAATTCCTCCGACACTGAATTCCATCTGGTGGAATTCCTACGATTTTGAATTCCATCTGGTGGAATTCCTCCGACACTGAATTCCATCTGATGGAATTCCTCCGACACTGAATTCCATCTGGTGGAATTCCTTCGACATTGAATTCCATCTGGCGGAATTCCTCCGACACTGAATTCCATCTGGCGGAATTCCTCCGAAACTGAATTCCATCTGGTGGAATTCCTACGATTTTGAATTCCATCTGGTGGAATTCCTTCGACATTTAATTCCATCGTATAAATTTAGTCCGTACGGAATTCCACCGTATCAAATTTTATCGTATAAAATTTTAACCCCGTGAAATTCTATCAATCACGAAAGAATACCGTAACGAAATATCTTATATTCGAAACGCGTACGTTGAAAAACGAAAATCGTTTTATCGCGGTCAGAATTGATAAATGACTATTTTTTCGTGCAATTTTTCCATCCGGCGGGAGAGCCGTAGAGGATCGCGAACAGTAGGTAAATATAAACAGAGGCGTTAATTCCGAACGATTGCTTCCTGTGTTTCGTGACCAATGGAAATCTGGTTTAGCTCGGTTTCCAAGTAAGTGCGTATTACGTGTGCATCATGCACGAACGCGTTGCTTGCTCGACCCTGCACCGAGTCTTGCTTCTTTTCTGTTGCGATCACAAAAGAATACTCGACACGCTCGTTCGCGGGAAATCTCGGCAAATCATACCGGGGTTAGATCAATGTTCCGTGCGGTGTAATTATCCATTCGTGATGCACGTTTCTCCGCACAATCCCTTAACGAACGATATTTTTCATCGACACTCCGCCGTTCCATTGTGCCGCGAAAAATATCGCGTCTCGATTCGAGCGATATTCGATCGCTGACAATTTCGAGACGATTGTTTACTCGGATGAGGGTAAAATGACTGAGGGAGACGATCATTTAAAGAATTCACGATTCACGTTGAATCGTCGAAGATGGAACCGTTTGACGTTCACCGTTTTCCCTATCCAAACAAGTAATCCCTGCGCACCGTCGGCGCATAACGTTTATACATGTTTTTACTCGTCCCGCTTCTAATCTTTCAGAGGCTGAAATTTATTTCCCGTGGATTTATCTGTCTTCGACTAAGTAAACCCATTTGCATTTCAAATATCAGCCTTGATTCGCTTCCTACGGGTTCGCTCGTTTTTTCCCGAATTTATCGGCTAGAGGTCACGTACGTCCCGTTTCCCTTCTTTTTCACCGTCTTGCTCGAAAAAGAGTCGCTGCACGATAATGCAGCTGCGAGTTGATGCGCAGCCATGTTGATGAACAGCGCTATCGTTTGCATACTTTCCACCAAATCTGTTACCGTTATCCGACGTTTCATTTCGATTCGGATTTCTTCCGGTTTATTTCACGGGCTATGCTCTTTGGGAGCTTAGGGATTTACCGGGTTGACAATTTGGGGATTTAGGAAGTTTGAGGTCTTGACATTATGGGGATTCAGAGAATTTGAGGATTTGTGGATATTTTGGGAAATTTGGGAATATTTTGGGGTTTAAAAATTTGGTGATATACGAAATTATAGATTTAAGTATTTGACGATATAGGAAGTTTGGGATTTGAGAATTTGGCGATATAGCAAATCGGGAATTTCAGAATTCGGTGAAATAGCAAATTGAAGGTTTGAGAATACGGTAATATAGGAAATTACAGATTTAAGTATTTGGCGATATAGGAAGTTTGGGATTTGAGAATTTGGCGATATAGCAAATCGGGAACTTCAGAATCCGGTGATATAGCAAATTGAAGGTTTGAGAATACGGTAATATAGGAAATTGGGGATTTGAGTATTTGGCGATATAAGAAATTTGGGATTTGAGAATTTGGCGATATAGCAAATCGGGAATTTCAGAATTCGGTGATATAGCAAATTGAAGGTTTGAGAATACGGTAATATAGGAAATTGGTGATTTGAGTATTTGGCGATATAAGAAATTTGGGATTTGAGAATTTGGCGATATAGCAAATCGGGAATTTCAGAATTCGGTGATATAGCAAATTGGAGGTTTGAGAATTTGGCAATATAGCAAATTGGGGATTTGAGAATTCGGCGATATAGGAAATTTGGTACTTGAGATTAGATACCAGAAACGCTAGAAACCTTCTTCCAAACCTGCCTTGTACCAATACACATATTTGCAAAAAGTCCACTCTATAAATAACTAAATTTCTTCAAATCACCATCGCAATTTTTCCAAATTTCTCCGCAAAAATATTTGTATCAATCTCTTTGTCGTTGTTGCTCACGAGTAAAAAGCTACTTCTCGCGGTATACTGCTCAGCGAGCATTATTCATACTTCCTGCGTTTCCTGCACAAGTTCCTTTTTACGACTCGTCCTTCAATCTAGGTTCTTTCTCGGTGGCAACGTGCGCAATATTTTTCCGGCTCTCATTCGTACTTTCTCTGCAGTTGTAATTTTTCCTAGGGACCTTAATAAATTATACCGCCAACGCCGTGTTATCTGCCATTTATTTAGTTTCGTTGGTGGCACCGTACACTCAACTTAATGGGAATCAAGGTGTCCCCGTTATCTCGCGTGCTTGCCTATTCGAGCACAGAGATGTTCAACCAGGCTACGTTACAGCCACGGTCTTTTATGCAGTTCCAAGGGAGAAGTAGAAGCCCGGAGCCAATAAATCAGACGGCCCTCAGGGCAAAACGTTTCCGTTGGAAGTTGAAATTAGTCGCCGGGCAAATTGCGCCGTTCTCCAAAAGTAATTTCATTCGTTGGATCACGTCGTTCCGACTGCCATGAGTATCGACGATTCGCCTCGATCGTTTCAACCCTCGCCGATTGTTAAGACGAATATGCTATTTCGGATGGGACGAGTGATACAGGGATTTCGAATCAGAGAGAATTTTAAAATATCCGAAAGATTACAAAATTTAACGCACGGTAAATCTGACGCACGTTAAATTTAACGCACGGTGAAACTGACGCACGGTGGATCTGACGTACATCAAATGTAATACACGATGAATCTGACGCACATCATATTTAATTCACGGCGAATCTGACACACATCAAATTTAACGTACGGTGAATCTGATGAACGTCAAACTTAACGCACAGTGAATCTGACAGACGTCAAACTTAACGCACGGTGAATCTGACGCACGTCAAATTTAACGCACGATGAAGCTGACGCACGTTAAATTTAATGAATGGCGAATCTGACATACGTCAAATTTAACGTACTGTGAATCTGATGGACGTCAAACTTAACGCACGGTGAATTTGACGGACGTCAAACTTAACGCACGGTGAATCTGACGCACGTCAAATTTAATGAATGGCGAATCTGACACACATCAAACGCAGTGTTTAATGAATATAATGCGTGAATATAAGTTGCGGTAAATTTGAAAAATTCAACGCGTTTGAACGCACGTAAAATGCAACGTGCGTTTAAAGTCAAAGACCGCTGTAAACGACCTTTAATGGAGAAAATAATTATGCCTCCTGGTTATGATAAAGGATTTTATCGGCACATTTTTTCCGTCTCGTATCATTAATTTTACGGTTAGCCAGTTTTATTCTCTTTCGAAGAATTCTAATTTTCTTTGAAATTAACGCCGGAACGTGATAGGCTTTTTCCCCCAGGAATTTTAGCTTTTAAGTTTCCAATTTGATTAACGTCGGTTCTTTGAAGTGGCGCGAAAGTGCGACGCTCGGGATATATTTAATAAATTCTATTCTTTGATCATTTTTCACGACATGTTTTAACCAATTGTTCATATTTTCCGAGGAGGAAAAAGAATTTCGCGCGGATTGAATTTTGCGTTCGGTATTTTTGCACACCGGATCAATCAGAACGATAAACGAATGATTTGCTATTGGTATTTATTGGAAATCCTCTTTGTAAAAAGCCAAGCTCGGTATTTTCCATTGTGCGACCCCAGTCGCGCCCAATTTTGTCTAGGTGTCGAGAATCACCATTGTTTTAAATTTGCGATTATTTTCGGGCCCCGTTGTTCACCGACATTCCTTCACAATGTTCGAGCGTTTTATTCTTTTATTAAGACATTTCATTGTTTACAAAATTATAAAACCTCCCAGCCGTGAAACGCTGTCCCCGATATCGTAAGCAATATGAATTGTTTTACAGGACATATCTGTTTGCAACCGGTTGATTTATTTCGTCGACAACAACAGACCGAAATTCAAGGCGAGATAAAACTGACAAAATATATCACTCACTCGACACACGTCAGTTTTGTTGCAATTGCGTGTGATATAGTACTCGAAAAATTACTTGACACATTTTTTTATCGGGCAATATTCATTCCGGCCGCGACCCTTTCAATTGGCTTCGCACACCAATGAGCGTGCTACTTTCGCGTTCCGGAACGATCAAGTCGAAAAACAATTTATTTACAAAATAACATCTTCAAAATTTGATTAACCTCCGACAATTTTCGTGAAAATTTCCGTACACGAATTGTACGCGTTAAAGAAAAAAAATGTATCGATAGTAATGTTTTGTTTTAACGCTGTTACAAGTGTATCGTAGTTCGGGAAAGTCTATTTTCAGAAAATACGAATTAAATGTTTCTTCTTTCGTAACGAAATTGCTGAGGAGAAATGCTGTTATGCTCTCTGAACAATTCCTGGAAACTTACTCGGCTTTGAGCGGAGTTTATGCACTCTCTGTTGGTTCGTGTTCTCAACGGTTCGACGATGAAGAAAATAAGGAAGTTGAAGATCAAGTTACAGTTCTCTTCGACTGTGCTAACCACTGATCCCATTCACCTGGTATACCGACACCAGGGACTTGGAAACCGACTTCCTGAATCGACATCCTCAAATGTATCACCGAGACAACCGCCATTTCGAAGGCTACTTCAGCCATCGATACAGAGTGTTACAAGTTCGAGAACGTCTTTGGCGGTTTGATCGTTCAACGCCGCTCTGGGGAATTTATTCCTACTTCTCTGGGTTAATGAAACTGATTCGTGTTACGGGTTATAGAATTGGGAGATTTCGTAATTTTGCGACTTTAGAATAGAGTTGAGAATTTGGGGATTAGGACAATTCAGGAATTTGGGGACTTAAGAATTAACGCACGTCAAATTTAACGCACGGTGAATGTGACGCACGTCAAATTCAGCGTACCGTCAATCTGACGCACGTCAAATTTAATGCACGGTGTACCTGAAGAAGTTTGGAAATTACGAAAATTTAGGGGTTTAAGAATTAACGCACGTCAAATTTAACGCACGGTCAATCTAATGCACGCCAAATTTAACGCATGGTGAACCTGAAGAAATTTAGGAATTACGAAAATTTAGGGATTTAAGAATTAACGCACGGTCAATCTGACACACGTCAAACTTAACGCACGGTGAATCTGACGCACGTCAAACTTAACGCACGGTGAATCTGACGCACGTCAAATCTAATGCACGGTCTGGAAAAATTTAGACATTCGAGACTTTGAAGATTTGAAAACTTGTTGTGGATTACATTCGACGAGTATTGCACTCAACGTGCGTCATATTCACTGCACGTCAAGCTCGACGTACGTTATACTTGCTGCACGTCATACACGACGCAATGAACATTGTATTCGTCACATATTCTATTCACCGTTCGTTGTATTCTACGCAGTCGTCGTGTATTATATTCAAGCGTTGCACTCGACGTGCGTCATACTCGATGCACGTTGTATTCGACGTACGTTAGACTTGCTGTACGTCATACTTGACGCAAAGAACATTGCATCCGTCAAATATTCTATTCACAGTTGCTGTATTTAATGTACTCCTCGTGTATTTTACTCGGGTGTTGCACTCGACGTGCGTCATATCGTCACGCGTTGCACTCGACGCACGTTACTTCCGACGTGCGTCAAATTTGACGTGCGTTAAATTTAACGCACGTCGACTATCACACATCGAAGATTGAATTTTCCGCGCGTTTTCCACCATTCAATTTTCCACGGATTGCATCGTCACGCATTATATCGGATCAACTATAATTGCGTCGCATCGTATTTGTCCGACGACCATTTCTATCCGCGTTTTCCACGTAGCGGAACACAAGGCTATGTCCTTCCGTCTGATTAAATTACTTTTTAGAGCGGTTCGATTCACGCCCGCAATCCCGAGGGACACGTTTCCAACATAAATCGAGGATCGACGGTAATTACCGGGCTGTATCGGTGTCTGCATTTAATCAGCGGTAAGACCAATTCCCCCTCAAATCGGCAGGCTCAAACCTCCGGGACATTTCCTGCTCGAATTTCCTCTTATTTTTCAGCCGGAACTTTATCCGGTTATTTTGACGTATAAAACAGGAACGTATCATCTGCACGGGAAATGAGTCCGATAATGAATTTATATTTTGATCAATGGATATTCATATTTAACGACCGTCCGATATTTATCGCTTTTTCCGTCTCTTATCAATTAAATTCTTTGAACTTCAGACGACGAGGATGCACGATAATTAATGCGCGAATCGAGCACGGGAAATCACCGTGACAGGTTTAAAGCTTACACGTCCGGAAATTCAGTTTGAAAATGTAAACAGCGGTTGAAATACGGCGTCCGGGGAAATTGGAGTTTCGTATCGTAACTGCAGCACGGTTCTTTCGCGAACGGGAAGACAATAACCGATTAACCTTTCGTTCGATCGAGAAAGTGGACAGCGTTAATAAAACCGTCACTCTTCGTCGACGGCAGGATGAGCGGAAAAAGAGGAGGAGAAAAGGTTCGGACGTTTAAACGACGGCAAGCGAGCAGCAATTAGAGCAATATATGTTCATAAAATATTCTTGATTGCCTTTTTAAAGACCGTTGCGTGGCCGGCTTGGCTGCCGACCCTCATTAAGCATTTATTTGTAAATGCGCCTCGTAAAGGCGGACGTACACCCACGTTCGCAGCCACAATTCGTTCTGGACACTGTACATTAACGTAACTGCATATTAGAACCGGTGTACCGCTATCTTATTGGCAAGCAAAATATAAGCTTAACAAGCATGGGATAATAAAATAATAAATTTCTTGTACCTTTGAGAGCTTTGGGAATGGAGGGATTAAATGGATGGTGAGATTTGACACGGAAGAATTCCACGTGATGAAACTCGGGACAGTGGAATTCCACGCGATGGAATTCAGGACAGTGGAATTCGGGTCGGAGGAATTAGGGTTGGTGGAATTCAGGGCGGTGGAGTTCTATGCGGTGGAATCCAACACGAAAGGATTCCACGCGATTGAATTCGGGAGACTTGAAATCGAGTCGGTGGAATTCGGGAGAGTGGAATTCGGGAGAGTGGAATTCGGGAGAGTGGAATTCGGGTTAGTGGAATTCCATGCGGTGGAATTTAACGCAATAGAATTCCACGCGATGGAATCCGACACGAAAGAATTCCACGCGGTGAAATTCGGGACACTGGAATTCGGATCGGTGGAATTCCATGCGGTGGAATCTGACATGAAAGAATTCCACGCGATGGAATTCGGGACAGTGGAAATCGGGTCGGTGGAATTCGGGTCGGCGGAATTCGGGTTGGTGGAATTCGGGACGGTGGAATTCAACACAATAGAATTCCACCCGATGGAATTCGGGTAGGTGGAATTCGGGACGGTGGAATTCAACACAATAGAATTCCACCCGATGGAATTCGGGTAGGTGGAATTTGGGTCGGTGGAATACCATGTCATGGAATCCAACACGAAAGAATTCGGGTCGGTGGAATTCGGGTTGGTGGAATTCGGATCAAAATATATCTTACACATTTCGGCTTTTGGTAAAGCGGTTAAGGGCGAATATTTATAAACTTCGCAATTTTGCAAATTTCAAGCCTTTTTTAAAAATCTACAAGTTCCAAAATCCTCATTCGATGAACGAATCCTCAAATCCAAAAGCGTCCAAGCGTCCCCAAAGAGTCGAGACATAAATTCCTGGAATTGTCGTCGTTCCAAGCCGCAATCGCTTTATCTTGAAATTCATCCGAGTCGAAAAATAAAGCGGATGTCCCATATTCGCGTATTACTTCCTCTCGACGGATATTTTGCCGGTAATATCGGGCGCGTTAACAAGAATAAAAGCAAGTCGATCGCGAGAGAAATAAAAGGAAAAGAATGGCAAGAAAACTCCAAAGAGATTAAAGCAATGGCAACGCCGAGATATACGTTTCTCGATGCGCCCGACAGGATTGGATGATGGATCGGTGTTCCAGGAAGAGGAAAAAAAGGGTAGGAAAATAAAAGAATGGACGAGCATCGTGGCAACTTTCTCGACGCTTTCCGCCTTAATTCCTCTTCTATTCGGCTTCTTTGGCAACGAAGCTTATGAACCTGGCGTACGTGGACCGAATGCTTACGATCTTTGTGCCCTTATCTCGACGAAGAAATTAAACAACTACCGCCAATGAAAGCCGCAAGATTATTCGCGTAATCGTCCCACTGTTACCGCAGATAACCGGACGGAACAGATGTATCGGAACGAAGGGTGAGAAAAGGGTCTGACGACCTAATGAAGAAAGATGTAATTGTTTCGTCACGGAAGGCGCGAAATGAAATCGTGGAAATCAGAGATTCTTTCACGGGGTTAGCGGAGAGTTGATTAGGAGATTATGAAGGGATATGTTATGTTATCATGCCTTGTATGTGACAGATTATCATGTATTAGACTTGTGATAGATTACGATGCATTGAGTCGGTTATTTGTTAGTAAACGTAGTTAGAAGAGAAGTGTTGGAATTCTGGGAAGTGGAACGTTTTGCGATGGAATTCTGCTGAATGGAATGCAACACGAAGGAGTTCCGTGCAGTGGAATTTGGTAGATTGGAATTGTATGAAATGGAATTGCACGCGATAGAATTCCATGCTACGAAATTTGACACGGAATTCTATGAAATGGAACTCTACGCGACGGAATTCTACACAATGGAATTCCACGCGATGGAATTCCAAGCTCCGAAATTTGACACGTTGGAATTCTATGAAATGGAATTCTACGCGACGGAATTCTGCACAATGGAATTCCACGCGATGGAATTCCAAGCTCCGAAATTTAACACGTCGGAATTCTATGAAATGGAATTTTACGCGACGGAATTCCAAATAATGGAATTCCACGTGATGGAATTCCATGCTCCCAAATTTGATACGTTGGAATTCTATGAAATGGAATTCTACGCGACGGAATTCTACACAATGGAATTCCACGCGATGGAATTCCATGCTACGAAATTTAACACATTGGAATTTTATGAAATGGTATTCTACGCGACGGAATTCTACACAATGGAATTCCACGGGATGGAATTCCATGCTCCGAAATTTGACACGTTGGAATTCCGCAAAATAGAATTCTACGCGACGGAATTCTACACAATGGAATTCCACGCGATGGAATTCCATGCTACGAAATTTAACACATTGGAATTTTATGAAATGGTATTCTACGCGACGGAATTATACACAATGGAATTGCATGCGATGGAATTCCATGCTCCGAAATTTGACACGTTGGAATTCCGTAAAATGGAATTCTACGCGATGGAATTTTACACAACCGAATTCCATGCTGTGAAATTTCACATATTGAAATTCTACGAAAAGGAATTCCACACAACGGAATTCAATGCAGTAAAATTTGACATATTAGAATGCTACGAAATGGAATTCCACGCCGTGAACTATGACGCGTTGGAATTCCACGAAGTGGAATTCAGAATGATGGAAATCCACGCAGTAGAATTTAAAATGATGGAATTCGACGCAGTACAATTCGAAATGATAGAATTCCAAGAAGTAGAATTCAAAATGATGGAATTCCACATAATAGAATTCAAAGTAATAGAATTCCAAGTAGTAAAATTCGAAATGATGGAATTGCACAAAAAGAAAACTTAGCACAAAGGAATTTCCTCGTAATTCTGCATTCAGCACAACAGAACTCCACTCAATTCCAAATTCGTCTCTATAAAATTGAAGCCGATCGGATTCCACCGAAATCACATAACACAATCCGCACGTATTGTATTCGAAGCTGTCAATTTACCAAGCATTCCCTCCCCAAACTAATTTACCGCGCGTTATATCACCACCGTCCAGAAACTACCAATCTCCGAGACAAAGTACGAAATCATATCTCCAGCACGATACCCTCGTAAGTAACTCGTAACGACCCACGATATTTTCGAACAGTTTCGTCGTCGTAACCTTACAGGGTCGTATAAATACGCTTTACAAAGGGTTAATCTGCCATAAACCAACCCCGCATAATCCCTCAAAACGAGTATTTCAGTTGTTACGACGAAAAACGGAGAAAATAGTTGTGTTACCGTAGAAAGAGTTTCGTCGAACGAATTACTCATCGACTTCCGTTTTATTTCCGCGAACACAATCTCTAGCCGGCACCGTTAAAATTTCATAAACAGCAAGGTACTAGGTAACTCCTATTTTTAATATCCTGACAAGGGCCCGTTTTTATAGGAAGTAAGCAGAGGTCGGGAAACGAGAGAAGGTTGCAGCATCCTACGTGGTGTATACAAATTTCATAAAGTCCTGGATAGAGAGAGGAGGAGAGAGGAGAAGAAGGACGTCCAGCACGTGTTGTTCGTGCCAAGCTTACCGTTACAGGTTATCATCGATCTCCTCGTGGCTGTAGGGATTTTTCCTTGCTACTACAAATTACTCGCGACGGAAGCCTGATCCCGTTGGACTCCTTCCACTACGGCTGATTGATAGCGGATCCTGATGGAACGAATAACAAAGATAAGGATATTTACAGCCACCGGTGCTTTTAAGTTGCGGATAAAATTTCTTGCGACGAGTGACCTACGTTTTCACGGGGTAAAACTTCCGATTGGCGAAATCGATGATGCGACGTAATTGGAAACGGCTACTTAGCGAAGCGATGAGATGGAATTTCATACTTCGATACGATTTGATGGGGTGTGAGGAAATGAGAAGCGGTGGAATTCGGGTCGTTGGAATTCAGGATAGTGGAATTCCGTGTTGTGATATTAGGTAGATTGGAATTTCGTGTAATGAAATTGGAAGCAGCGGAATTCCATGCTGTGAGATTAGACAGAATGAAATTCCATGTGGGGAAATTCGGCGCGGTGGAATTTCGTGTTGCAATACTCAGTACGGAGGAATTAAGGACAGTGGAATTCAGTATGGTGGAATTAGGGTTGGTGGAACTCGGGTGGGTGGAATTCGATATGGTGCAATTAGGGTTGGTGGAATTTAGGTCGATGGAATTCCACGTGATGGAATTCGGGACGGTGGAGTTCCACGTAGTGGAAATCGGGACGGTGGAATTCCATGCTGTGAAATTCGGCACAATGAAGTTCCACGCGATGGAATTCGGGACAGTGGAATTCGGGTCGATGGAATTCCATGCTGTGAAATTTGGCATAATGAAATTCCACGCGATGGAATTCGGATCGGTGGAATTAGGGTTGGTGGAATTCGGGTCGATGGAATTCCATGCTGTGAAACTCGGCATAATGAAATTCCACGCGATGGAATTCGGATCGGTGGAATTCGATATGGTGGAATTGGGGTTGGTGGAATTCGGGTCGATGGAATTCCATGTTGTGAAATTCGGCATAATGAAATTCCACGCGATGGAATTCGGGACAGTGGAATTGGGGTCGATGGAATTCGGTATGGTGGAATTAGGGTTCGTGGAATTCAGGTCGATGGAATTCCACGTGATGGAATTCGGGTCGATGGAATTCCACGTGATGGAATTCGGGTCGATGGAATTCCATGCTGTGAAATCCCACACGAAAGAATTCCACATGATGGAATTCGGGTTGAAGAAATTCGGGTCGGTGGAATTCCCTGCTGCGGAATTCGACACGAGAGAAATCCACTTGATGGAATTCCGTGCGATGGATTTCACGGCGGTGGAATTCGACTCAGTGGAAAACATAATAGTGGAATTCCACGCTAAGCAATTAAACACGAAAGTACTCCACGTGTAAAATTGAAAACGCATTAGCATAAGTGAATTATTGAAAGACCAAACCGTCAGAGTTCGGAAAATCTTTGATACCGGCCATAAAGGCACCGGAGTTAATAGGACTAAAATAAGGGAAATAATGATAAAATAATAATTTCTTAGCTGTTATTTTCCGGTGGATACTTTGAATACACAGAGATAGCTGAAATAGCAGAGAAAATGGGAGTTCTTGTTCGAAAGCCAGACACGATCGACCAAATCGATTCTTTTATCGGCTCAGACATAAATTTTGTATGTAGGAAACGGTGACTGTTCAATAAAGACATTTACTGTACGATGTACGCCATCGAAACGGCTTCTTATTCCTTTTCTTTGTGCATCAATGTTATATCATCGTTTAATAATGGATATCGGCTGCGATGCAATAACAACCATTCAGGAAAACGACACGCAGCATCGGCGCAATAATAAATCATTTTCTTGTAGTAAGAGTTTTGTAAATTCAAATATTATTCGACGAGATTCATCATCATTATGTGATTTATCGGGATTTTGTGCCATGAATGGGTATCTCCAATTTGGTGAAATGAGAGTTGAATGGATCGAGGACCGTCGCCGGCTATACGGAGAAATTCTTAACCGTGAAACGGTACGAGGAGAAAACTGATGTGTAGAAATCGATCGGTAGTTCTATAATACCGAACTCTGTTGCGGCAGCATTGCGTTCATTTCTGTCTTGTAGAATTACGGTTTATGGAATTTCATTGCACGCAATTCAATCAAAAGAATTCCACTGTGCTAAATTCTGTTATGTGGAATTCCATTGATTAGAATTCAATGCGTGGAATTTCATTGATTCAAGTTATGGTATTCGGAATTCGGTTGAATTTAATGCCATCATGTGGAATTCCATTGTGCCGAATTTCAGAGCATGGAATTCCACCGTCCCGAATTTCATTACGTGGAATTCTTTCGCGTTGAATTTAATAGCATGGAATTCCACCGACCCGAATTCCATCACGTAGAATTCCATTACGTCGAATTTCCCAGCAAGGAATTCCATCGACTCGAATTCCAATGCGTAGAATTTCCCAGCACTGAATTCCATCGCGTGGAATTTCCCAGCAAGGAATTCCATCAACCCGAATTCCATCGCGTGGAATTTCCCAGCACGGAATTCAATCGACCCGAATTCTATCGCGTGGAATTTCCCAGCACGGAATTCCATCGACTCGAATTCCATCGCGTGGAATTCCACCGACCCGAATTCCATCACGTAGAATTCCATTACGTCGAATTTCCCAGCACGGAATTCCATCGACTCGAATTCCATTGCGTAGAATTTCCCAGCACGGAATTCCATCAACCCGAATTCCATCGCGTGGAATTTCCCAGCACGGAATTCAATCGACCCGAATTCCATCGCGTGGAATTTCCCAGCACGGAATTCCATCGACTAGAATTCCATCGCGTGGAATTCCACCGACCCGAATTCCATCACGTAGAATTCCATTACGCCGAATTTTCCAGCATGGAATTCCATCGACCCGAATTCCATCGCGTGGTATTTCCCAGCAAGGAATTCCATCAACCTGAATTCCATCGCGTGGAATTTCCCAGCACGGAATTCAATCGACCCGAATTCTATCGCGTGGAATTTCCCAGCACGGAATTCCATCGACTCGAATTCCATCGCGTGGAATTCCACTGCTTCGAATCACAGAGGATGGAATTCCACCGCGTGGAATTCTTTCACGTAAAATTTCACGGCATGGAATTCCACCGACCCGAATTCCATCGCGTGGAATTCTCTTGTGCCAAATTTTTGAGCACGGAATTCCACCGACCCGAATTCCATCGCGTGGAATTCTCTTGTGCCGAATTTTTCAGCACGGAATTCCACCGAGCCGAATTCCATCGCGTGGAATTCCACTATGTCGAATTTCATAATCCATTTAATCCCTACATTCCCCAATCCTAAATCTTCCAGTCCTCGATATTCCAATCCTCTACGACTTGTCCCTATAATAAATAAGAGTTTATGCACCACGAGTGTTTGCACAAAAAAGAGTTTCTCTCAATTTTTAAATAAATATCAACGCGTATGAGACATAATTCAGTGACGTTCAATGAAAAGAAAATTGTCAAAAGCCTACAATAACAGTAGCAAACATCCCCGTACAGAAAAGCCGTGCATCGCGTATTTTCCCATGGCTCGGAAAAACGTCGGCCAACGAAAGACGCATTATTTGTAATGGATTTGTTCGCGCCGTGAATATACGTTGTCTAAAAAACAAGAAAAAAGTAGGAAGCACAAAAGAGCAACGTTTCGATAGCATACCGTCAATGAATTGGAGTGTCTCGATAACCGGTACCGGCAAAATACGCGAATGTTTTCTGTCAGAGCAGAAAAATAACGAACGTAAACTTCCCGATAGAATATTTCGCCGTGCGGGAAACACTCGTCGGGGAATTATTTATAATAAAGTGCGATAAACAGGACGGTTAACGTAATGAACATTTACCGTTCCGCAAATGCGTTCAAGTGATCAGCAAGAAATATTAATTACGATCGGCCGGCTAATGAGATTCAAAAGAGATTCTAATTACGGTGAACGTAATTGGATATTTTAATCGTTCTCGTTCGACGGATATTGTTTCCATAAGTACGTAACAAAATTAAGATACGGGTAAATTGTTTAATGATTGGATGTTACATTTTCAGGACTCGCGTGATTAAAAATATTAATTAATCGAATTCGGATTCGAATATCTGTTCGTGTTAGTTTCAGTGTTTTTAATTTGTTCCAACTCGCGAGTAAATACGTAGCTTTTCTATCGATAGTATATCGGTTATTGAAATTATCGAAAAAAATGTTGACCTTTCTCGAGAAACGAAAGAAATTTATCTCGATCAAACGTATCCGTTTCAACCGTGAGTACACTTCATATATGTATCTCTAATAACATTTCAGCGCCAACGAAACCAATAAATCTTTTGATCCCTGATAAAATATTTGCTATGAACGGTAAATATTCTGTTTCAATTTATTTTCGACGAGTCAACCAATTTTGTAGTTCAAAAGTTATCGTTCGATGTGTTTATTAACGTGTTAGTTAAGTGCGCGTTGAACTGTTGCACGACAGATTGCTGAGTGTTAGATCGATGAGCGTTCGATAAGTGACCGTTGTGTTTTGCACGCTTGATATTTGTCACGCATTGTATTCAGTATACATTACATATATAGACGTGTTAGGTTGAAGACTTTCCTTGTAGCATTTTCTGTACTTTCAATTTTCTATGTACTGAATTATACGCATGTTGAATTCCTTGAATTCACAAGGAATTCCTTATATGTATTGAGTTCACAGTGCGTTGGATTCCTTATGTAGTGAATTCCTTATGAATTGCATTCCTTGTGTACTTAATTCCGTGTTGAATTCTCTGTGCGTTGAACTCCCTGCGTATTGAATTATGCACTAGTTGAATTCCCTGTGTAATGAATTCCTTATGCACTGAATTCCGTGTGAATTCTCAGTGCGTTGAATTCCCTAACTATTGAAGTATGCACTTGTTGAATTCTCTACGCGATGAATATCCAATTCCGTTATTTCCTACGTGTGGAATTCAATACGCGTTGCATTCCCTATGCGTTGAATTCTCTACGCGTTGAATTTACTACGCGTTGAATTCTCTATATGTTGAATTTACTGGGCGTTGAATTTACTGGGCGTTGAATTCCCTATGCGTTGAATTCCCTACGCGTTGAATTCTCTACGCGTTGAATTCTCTATGTGTTGAATTCCCTACGCGTTGAATTCCCTACGCATTGAATTCTCTACGCGTTGAATTCACTACGCGTTGAATTCTCTACGCGTTGAATTCTCTATGTGTTGAATTTACTACGCGTTGAATTCTCTATGTGTTTAATTCCCTACGCGTTGAATTCCCTACGCATTGAATTCTCTACGCGTTGAATTTACTACGCGTTGAATTCTCTATGTGTTGAATTTACTACGCGTTGAATTCCCTACGCGTTGAATTCTCTATGTGTTTAATTCCCTACGCGTTGAATTCCCTACGCATTGAATTCTCTACGCGTTGAATTCCCTATGCATTGAATTCTCTACGCGATAAATTCCCTACGCATTGAATTCTCTACGCGTTGAATTTACTACGCGTTGAATTCCCTATGCGTTGAATCCTCTATGTGTTGAATTCCCTACGCGTTGAATTCCGTACGTGTTGAATTCTCTACGCGTTGAGTTCTCCACGTATAGAATTCCCTACGCGTTGACTTCCCTTCACATTGGATTATCTTACGTATTCAATTCTCTCAACGTTGAATTCTCTGCGCGCTGAATTCTCCATACCTTGAATTCCCATCGCTCCGAATTCTCTACGCACTGACTTCCGCATTCCTTGAATTCCCATTGCTCTGAATTCTTCTCGTACCAAAATACCAAACATATCCCTCACATATTTCATTCTTCACACATTCGCATCGAACTTCCTTCGCGTTATATCGCCACACACCATAAACAAATTCCAACACAAATTATACTAACAAAGCCAACCATGAAATTAATTATAGAAGAATTTACAAAAACAGCAGCATTCATGTTATTAACGTAGTGTTAGAAATCTATGAGAACAAAAAGCGGAATCGTCTGGAAACACAAAAATGTCCCATCCACGAGGACGTAAATAGTGGTAGGTCCTTTTCCTGGTAATGCGTTTTGTCGCGTGGACAGAATGAACCGGGTACAACGGCGAGCCGACTAACGACTTTTATTTATTCCGCGTTAATTAAAAATTTCACTGTCCGGCCGCATTCTGGGTGGGCGCGTACCTAACGCGCAAGAAATACCTCCTGTTCCAATGAACCGGCGACGAAATGTAAACCTTCCTGTTTACTGCTAAATATTTGCGTCTCTGTCGTTTAAAATGCTTTCGGAAAACCGTGAAATGAATTTCGGGTCGCGACTCAACGACGCAGATTACCGTGTTCCACGATCGCGTGCGTCGATTTAACCGCTAATTGACTTTCGGCCAAATATGTAGATTCCAAAATAGACTTTCGGAGAATTATGCAACTCGATTACTTCGCCCGTTGTTCATTAACATCGAGGCACGAAAATATGGAAAAACGTTAACGCGCATAAAGTTGCGAAACGAGCCGTAAATTTTACAAATTTGTTATAATAATACATGAAACGAAGCTTTAACTGCTCGCACGCGAATTTTGAAGTTTTAGCGATTATCCACGCTAAGCGCTGCAAACTTTCCAAATCCCGGCTGCAATATGAATATTCAATTTGCTAATAAATGTTTCGGATGTGCTTGTAACTGCTGTCGGATCGAATTAGGAAAAGAGCTTTAATTCATGACCAAATTACATGACCGATCATGTAGTGATTTAGTTGCGATAATTAATGACTCGTTAAGCTAACAATTTTGGGAAATATTGCATTTATGGGGAATTCTTTCGTATCGAATTTCATAACATGGAATTCCATCGACCCGAATTCCATGGCGAGGAATTCCATTACGTCGAATTTCCCAGCACGGAATACCACTGTCCCGAATTTTATCGCGTGAAATTCCGTTGTATCGAATTTCAGAGGATGGAATTCCACCGCATTGAATTCGAGCGAGTGGAATTCTTTCGCGTAAAATTTCATAGCATGGAATTCCACCCACCCGAATTCCGTCGCGTGGAATTCCATTACGTCGAATTTCCCAGCACGGAATTCCACCGACCCGAATTCCATCGCGTGGATTTCCATTACGTCGATTTTCCCAGCATAGAATTCCACTGACCCGAATTTCATCGCGCGGAATTCCATTGTATCGAATCTCAGACGATGGAATTCCACCGCATTGAATTCTAGCGCGTGGACTTCTTTCGCGTAAAATGTCATAGTATGGAATTCCACCGATCCGAATTCCATCGCGTGGAATTTCATTACGTCGAATTTTTCAGCACGGAATTCCACCGACCCGAATTCCATCGCGTGGAATTCCATTGTATTGAATCTCAGAGGATGGAATTCCACCGCATTGAATTCTAGCGCGTGGAATTCCTTCGCGTAAAATTTCATAGCATGGAATTCCACCGACCCGAATTCCATCGCGTGGAATTCCATTACGTCAAATTTTTCAGCGCGGAATTCCACCGACCCGAATTCCATCACGTAAAAATCCATTGTGTCGAATTTCCCAGCACGGAATTCCACTGACCCGAATTCCATCACGTAGAATTCCACTGTGTCGAATTTCCCAGCACGGAATTCCACCGACCCGAATTCCGTTCCATGGAATTCCATTGTATCGAATCTAACAGGATGGAATTCCACCGCGTGGAATTTTGTCGTGTCAAATCTCGTGGCATGAAATTCCACCAACCCGAATGGAGAGATGGAAGCCAATGTTTGTATCAGATATTGTAATAAGTTGCCGTGTAAAAAGAATGTAACTGGTATTCGAGACGAGATAAAATTGAAAGAAGAGTGGGAGAATTGAATAAAGAAGAGGGTTTATCCTGGAAAAACACGTAACAACTCGCAACAAAGATTTAACACGTAAATTACACCCGGATCGCATTTTAATTGGACGAAAAGCGAACGTGGGAACGTTCTCAAAGAAATCGAGCCCGGAAATCTACAGCGTTAACAACCAGCGTCGAGTTGGAGCGAAAGAAGCAAAGGGTAGAAAAAGTTAGCCGGAAAAGAGAGAAATTTTCGAGTATCAACAAGGGCGAACACAGATGGAAAAAGTCCGATTTCCATGCAGCAAAAATTACCTCGACGAGCACCGCGGTGGTGCGATAGTCGATGTCGAGTTTGATATCGATATTACGCCACGAGGGTTGCAATTATGTAAGCGACAAGTACTCTAACCGCGAGAGTCTTGGAAAAAGACTTCCACTAATGAATATTTTCCAACTAACGCCGCCGTCGTTCCTATTACCTCGTGTGGGAAACTCGAAATAAATGTTTGCCCCAATTTTACAAGTTTCTAATTTCTTCCACTTTGCAATTTTCTTCGTTACTGGTTTATCAATTTTGAGGTTCTTTGCTTCTCGGTCTTTTTTGCTTACTGAATTTTTATTTTTAAAGTTTTCAATTCTTCAGTTTTTCAATTTTTCGTTTTTTCGATTCATCAATTTTTCTGTTTTTCCATTTTTCAGTTTCTCAATTTTCCAATTTTTCAATTTCACAGCATGGAATTCCACCGTCCCAAATTTCATTACGTGGAATTCTTTCGAGTCAAATTTCATAGTGTGGAATTCCACCGACCTGAATTCCATCGCGTGGAATTCCATTGTATCGAATTTCCTAATACGGAATTCCACCGATCCGAATTCCATCACGTAGAATTCCACCGACCCGAATTCCATCGCGTGGAATTTCCTAATACGGAATTCCACCGACCCGAATTCTATCATGTAGAATTTCACCGACTCGAATTCCATCGCGTGGAATTCCATTGTGTCGAATTTCCTAACACGGAATTCCACCGACCCGAATTCCATCACGTAGAATTCCACCGACCCGAACTCCATCGCGTAGAATTCCATTGAGTCGAATTTCGCAGCACGGAATTCCACCTACTCGAATTCTATTCCGTGGAATTCCATTGTATCGAATCTCACAGGGTGGGATCCCACTGCATTGAATTACATGGAATTTTTTTCTCCATGGAAATTTTTCGTATCAAATTTCATGGCGTGGAATTCCATCAACCCGAATTCCATAAATGGAATTCGGAATTCTTCAATTCTTCAATTTTTCTACTTCATAATTTTCCAATTATTCGTTTATTGAAGTTTTCAATTTTGCAGTTTCTTAGTTTTTCAATTTTTCATTTCTTCAATTCTTCAATTTTGCAGTTTTTCGATATTTTAATTATTCAATTCTTCAATTTTTCAATTTGTCAATTTCCCAATTTATAATTCCCCCATTTTCCATTTTATAATTTCCCACTCCTTCCACTTTTCAATTTCGACATATTCCTTGCCGTTCGACTTAACTTTCCAATATTTAAAATTCCTAAATTTCAATTTTCCCAATTTTCCAATTATCAAACGTCTCATAATTCCAATTTGGTAGTTTCCCATCGTTCGTTCCGAAAATTTCAAATGTCAAAACCGTCAGTCCTTATTCTTCCCATCTCCACGAATTTCCAAACTCCCCAACTTTTCATTCTGAAACTCTCAAACCCCCAGCATACCAATTTTCCAATTTCGTAGTTCTCAACTTCTCGTGTGACCATACACATAAATAACGTAAATGAAATTCTACCTAGACATACCCTGCACGTGTCACAAGATGTCTCCTAAGAATTACGACAAACAAGTCTACTTCTTCAATCTAAATATTTAATAACTAATGTCTATATTTAATAACTGATGTAAATATCTATTAACTGACATGTACAATAAAAATTTGAAAAATATCCTACTAATCGGCAGTAAAATTTTTTCGAATATCCAGAGCTCATCTCGTGGGGAGTACAGTACATAGGTGGAATTGGAAACTTTGAAGTAGTTGCAGGAGTTGGTACGTCAAAGAGGAAGGAAGAGCCGGAGGGAGAACGAAGAGGTCCGACTTAATACACACTTCATCACTGTCGATGAGAGGACGGAGGATATTTCCTGAGAACGTGGGGTTGGCCCTTAAATCCAATTTTTACCCGTTACACGGCATCTCCTTCCGTTCCCTTCGTTACGCGGTTGCCAGTCCTCGGATTTCATACAAGCGTCCCATTTTCGGCTTCCTCTCAGCCAGCCACTTTCGCAGTCGGCCGCTTCAATCTCATTTACAAATGGACCAGTCATCCCGCGCAATTTCTGTAATATACTTAACCGTATCCAGCTTGGCTGGCGGTGTATCGCCGCTGAAATCAGCACCGATGCTCCATCCAGGAACAATGCGAGCCCGGGATACGCGGGATGGAATCACGGGGCGTAATGCGAACGTTACGATCGGTGAACCGGTCGATTTTCGGCCGCGATTCGATATTCCCTTTGCTCGAAGCTCGTTCTGGAAGATTGGAATTAGTATGGAGGGACGAGCGATTTCGATCGCTTCGTTTAAGAGTGGTCCGAGGGAAGGTAATCGAACACGCGTCTCGATAGGGAAACTGCGGGGACAAATTTCCCTCGATTTGTTTCTCTTCTACGGGGCTTTTGATAGCCAGTTTTCTGGTAATTGACGGAGGATGCGGAACCATCTTGGTCTGGACAGTATAGGACAATATGCGGTCAGATAGATTGACGGAGCGGAATGGGGCTGTAGACAGTATGTGGTATCATGTTACCGGACAAATAGCAGGATGAGTGGATTGAGATGTCTGACGAGTAAAATAAGTCTAGACTAGATACACAACTTGCTATCGACGGTTACGGTAGAATGGGGTCATCTGTGGTTACACTAGTAATTGCAGACGGATCGGTTCGTCGTCATGGTAGATGTTGAGATAAGAAGATTGGGATCATAGACTGACATACTGGTAGATGATCATAGGTGATTGGACAAGTAACGTGAGACTATAGGTAATTAAGCAGTAAACGAGTCTTTTCATTTAGATACGTAGTGTGGTGTCATAGGTAGACTGGCAAGTGGTATGATGCCTTATGCAGTCAGACAAGTAGTATAATGTCATTCAAGTCATACGGCTACATTCAGTTATACAAGTAGATTATAGGTAGTCAGACAAGTAGTGTAAGATCATAAGTAGTAAGACAAGTAGTATAATGTCATAGACAATCAGACAAGTAGAACAAGACCATAGGTAATCAGACAAGTAGTATAAAGCCTTATGTAGTCAGACAAGTAGTATAATGTCATAGATAGTAAGACAAGTACAACAAGACCATAGGTAGTAAGACAAGTAGTTAGTAGGCCATAGGTAGTCAGACAAGTAGAACAAGACCATAGGTGGTAAGACAAGTAGTTAGTAGGCCATAGGTAGTCAGACAAGTAGATAGTAGGCCGTAGGTGGTCAGACAAGTAGAATGAGATCATAGGTGGTCATACAAGTAGTAGTGGGTCCTGTAGGTGATAAGACAAGTAGTACTGAGTGCTCTAGGTAGTCAGACAAGTAGTATTGAGTCATGTAGGTGATCAGACAGGTAGCGTTAGACCACGTAGGTGATCAGACAAGTAGTATTAGACCATGCAGGTGATCAGACGAGTAGTATTAGATCATGCAGGTGATTAGGCAAGTAGTATTAGACCACGTAGGTTATCAGACAAGTAGTATTGAGTCCTGTAGGTAATCAGACAAGTAGTATTAAACCATGTAGGTGATCAGACAAGTAGTATTAGACCATGCAGGTGATCAAATAAGTAGTATTAAACCACGTAGGTTATCAGACAAGTAGTATTAGATCCTGTAGGTGGTCAGACAAGTAGTATTAGACCACGTAAGTGATCAGACAAGTAGTATTATACCACGTAGGTTATCAGACAAGTAGTATTAGATCGTGTAGGTGGTCAGACAAGTAGTATTAGACCACGTAGGTGATCAGACAAGTAGTATTAGACCACGTAGGTGATCGAACAAGTAGTATTATACCACGTAGGTTATCAGACAAGTAGTATTAGATCATGTAGGTGATAAGACAAGTAGTATTAAACTATGTAGGTGATCAGACAAGTAGTATTAGACCACGTAGGTGATCAGACAAGTAGTATTAGACCCTATACGTAGTAAAACAAGAAAATAAAAGTCATGAGTGATCAGTACGTGGCCACTAACGATCAGACAATACAAACTAAAAATTGCCAGGCCAGTGAAACATATCAACGACCGATCGAACAAGTCCTCGACAATATAAAACAAATTTATCTCCACTAACAATTTCCAGTACAATCGAGTCACAAGTTCGCGAAAGCCAGAAAATCGAACGAAATAATAACTTCCGCAGGTATTTTCTCTTCGCTGAATCGGAGAACGATGTTCATTTACCGGAAAGCGATGGCGATCATTGAGTTAGATCGTCGTAAAAGTTTAAGCGTCCCATTCAGATAGTTGGCTGTGGATACCGTACGAGCCTTCAATTATGTGATTGACACTGATACGGTTGCCAATTTCCGTCAACGACCAAAATTCCGAGCGTGTCACCGGCATCGATACTAATTCGTCCGAACGGGACGTCGATACGCGTTAATGTCGATAACCGGCAACGCCATATCGTCTTCGCGTCGACTTCTGAATCTCTCCGGGATGAAAATTCACCTTGTTCTACTTCGTTTATCAGCCTCTTGTCAGACGTGCATTTCGTCGCGATCGATGGCGGACCAGCGACTTTTAATGCAAACTTTTCACGCGCGTTTCAACCCTGAGTGCATAACTTTTATTATAACGCTGATAACTCAACCTCCCTTATCGCGTCTTCTGCAGGGATCTTGACGTTTCTTGCTACGTTGTCACGTGTGGAAATAAATTCAGTTGCGACCACCTTATCGTCACGGAGCATCGGTACTCGCATTCAAGCAAATGACCCTGAAGTATAGAATTATCTTGTAATTTCATCCGGTCATATTTCAGTAGTTATGCATGCTCCGTTACGGTCACATTACTCCCGTAATGTACCTTTAAAATTCGTTAGTAATTTTCTCCGTCTTAAACATTCGGTACTCCTTATCTAAAATTAATAGATTAAAATTTCATTGCGAACTGTATTGCATTTTAAAAGGACTTCTGTATCAGCATGAACCCCTTGATTACATACCACGTTGTTAATTCACAGCCACGCATACTCGTTACTCGCGCTTCTAAACTGTTAAACGCAACTGTTAAATCGAGAGGCTATGTTAACGCGGAATTTGGACGAGCACCGCAGTTATTTGGGACTTATTACCGCATAAATAGTTTCTACTTTGATTCGGGCATAAATTTCGACTTGTTACGGCATAAATAGTTCCCGCTTTGAATAAAAAGTTTCAAAGTCATAATGTACTAAAATTATCAAGTAACATAAAAAATTCCTACCAAGTCATAGCAACAAATTAAAAATACAGCTTATTCATAAAAGCTACGAATAAAAAATTATATAGAGCGGTAAAATGAATTATGATCGACCGATCGGTACAAGAGAATTAATTAATACTTAAAGTCAAGTGAAGAGCTAACTGAGCCAATTCGCAGTGGTTCTCAGTTATTAATTAGCCAAAGCAATTACATCAAAGGTTTTTCGCGGAAAGTGGCAGTCTGTGTGCAGAGACAGGACGAAATTCAAATGCACGGGATGCGTTGAAAATAATTGGAGTAAGAGTAAACAATCTTCGCGTTTGATATACCTTGTTTGTACGGTACATGTGTCTACGCGTTCGTGCACCGACCACGTGAGAACACACACGGCTAAATTCACGTCCCTTTCCGTTGGCCAAATTGTTGGTCTAGCATGGAAGTTCAACAGGATCGCCGTGAGAGTTAGAGTACTTTGCAGTTGAGCCGAGTGAAACGTTAGAATGAATCAGAGTCCGAACGGGTCGTGTACCTAGGTCGCTCGGGAACAAATACGATAAACTGGCAAGAGGGACATCATTTCATTTCGGATGAAACGTATGTCTGACCACAGACAAACTTAACCTCCTCTTACTGTTTTTTCAAATTTCTTTGCAGATGAATTTTATACGTTTCGAGTGATTTGTCTATTGCGAGTTCAGGTCTCCAGAAGTTGAACATCTGTCTAGAACATTCAGCTTCTTAATTGGATCGCGACGGTATTTGCTAAAAATTACAGGAAAGGAGCAAAAGGCGCAAGTGGCAGACGTCGAGGGAGAGGAGATAAGACGACGGGAGGAAAAAAGAGGACGAGTATAAACCAGAACGTTAATATACTGCGAAGCAGCCGAGCTTCGTAAACAATCGAACCTTTCCTCCGGAACGTTAATTGCAGCGAGAGCTGGAAGGTTCGCGACCGGGGTCCTCGCTTATTGCATTGCAAACTAAAGAGGAAGCCTTGGGTTCAACGGCCGATGATCCTTTCAGCTGACATTGACTCCATTTCCCGACGCGAGAAACCACCCTGAAAGAAGCCTCGAAGGGTTCCAAGTTAAGCGACAGAGGAGAGACGGAGAAGAGGAAGAAAGTTAGGTATCTCGACGTTGCAGGGAGGGAGAGGGTTGGAAACAATTAGCTTGGCAGCCTATCTTACCTCCGCATGCGTCAGAGGCTGCATCCAACGGGTAAGATGCTCTCGAGGCGGGGGAAGGAGGATGCTGAAGATGAACCTCCATGAATATATCGATATCCCATTAGAGGCTTCCACACCCCTACTCCTGGCTCCTTGTCACCAACCCTTGCTAGACTGTTTAAAGAGCTGCAAGCAAGTGGCGTAGGGCTTCATCTCGAGAAACTTCTAATTTTATCATTATAGTATGGGCACATTAATAGGTTTAGTGTTGGCATCATTATTAGTGCTTCAAATTTTGTTGTAAAATTGTTAGTAATAGAACGGTGGGTAATGGAGCTGTAGGATCTTCTTAGGCTATAGAGTTCAGATTCTGCATCATTATTCACTGTTAGGGTACATCTGGGACCTAGGTCCAGGTGGACTCTGGACTATAGCTGGACTCTAGGTTCCTTTTGGACTCTAGACTCTACCTGGAGTGTGGAATGCACTTGGACTCTGGAGTCTAGTTAGGCTCTAGGTTCCAGGTGGACTCTGGACTCTATCTGGACTCTAGGTTCTTTTTGGACTCTAGACTCTACCTGGAGTGTGGAATGCACTTGGACTCTGGAGTCTATCTAGACTCTAGGTTCCAGTTGAACTCTGAACTCTACCTGGACTCTAGGTTCCAGTTGGACTCTGAACTCTACCTGGACTCTAGGTTCCTTTTGGACTCTCAACTCTATCAGGAGTCCACATTCCATTTAGACTCTGGACTCCATTTGGGTTCAAGGTTTCATTTGAACTCTGGACTCCAAACTCTACCTGAACTTTAGGTTCCACTTGGACTCTGGATTCTATCTAAACTTTAGGTTCCAACTGGACTCTGACTCTATCTTAAACTTTGCGTCCAGGTGAACAACTATACCACCTAGGTACAAGACTCTACATCATCTAGATTGAAGACACTACATCTAGGTTCACAACCCTATCTCATATTCTACGTCAAGACTACCTTATGAACTTCATCCAGTTCCAAAAGTCTTATTAGGGATTTAGCATCCCTTTAGCATTAACCCTCTAGCATCTCTGTAAGTACAAAATCTGACCTAGGCTCAAGACCCCCATTAGCACATGGATTCACTTTAGCCTCTAGGTTATCTTCACCCTCCAGATTCCTTGTAACTGTAAAGCTTCCTCTAAGTTGTACCTTAGGACATCTTAGACTCTTTAGACCATATAGACTCTTCCTAAGCACTTGGATTCATTCTGGACTCCAGGTTAACTTCCAGTTAAGGTTAGCTTCCAGCCTCCTACATTTGAAGTTCTTTCTAGGTTCAAACTTGTAGACTTCAATTAGATTCTCCCTAGACTAAAGTCCCTAAACCATCCAAAATGTCCGTAGAAGTTAAGAGCAAATACAACAGAGAAATAGAGCCCATCCAAATATTTAACTGCGTATCGAACCACTAAGTGTCCAACGTCACCAAGATACAGAAACAGTGAGCAGCAAGACAAATATAGGTTGTGGAAAATCGATCCTTCCGGAATCGCTCTTGACAAGTTCCCTCGCACTTTGTCCAGTGATTCCACAATAGCCCGTACACAGGGTGTGTCGAGTGACTGTTCGGTATTCCACGAAAGTTCACCCCACGTTTTCAACCCCCTTACGCGGGCCAACCGAGCAAAGGAGGTTGACTTTATTTTTGACCACGTACCGAGATAGCTGGAATTTCATTTCTCGCACTCCTCGGGGGATAGTCACGTTTAGATCGGGGGGATATCAGTCGCCCCTCATCCTCCCGGAGAAATATTACACCGCGAGATTCATTCCGCGCCTCCCTTTCCTTGCTGCTGTCCGGTTTTATGGCTCAGAGCCTCGCGTCTTTATTGCGCCAACGCCGCTCTCTTTCCATCCCCCTCCCGGTAAGCTCGAGGGTGTTGCTCCATGTCTGACTCTCGCCAACTTCCACGAACAACGCTCGCGTTTGTTTCAACGGATGCGCTGGTCCGTTAGTGGATGATGTCGTTTGGCGAGAATTGTGTACGCCGATAAAGGGGATGATATCGTCGGCTGGTTGATGACCTTCTGAATCGTTTCTCGGAATGGCTCCCTTTCTGATAATTATTCTACTTCTATCTTACTTTTACAGACCCTAACTCCACATAAATTCTTCACATCAAACAGATGTTTCTTGTCAAAATGAAGAGCAATTTTCATCCCTTATTTATCGTACTTCAAAATTACACCTGTCCTAGAGTCAGAACTGTCTTACGTGTTTGATCAGTGGTTAATTTGAAGACTAATTCACCTGGCTACTTGATAAAGACAAATGTAAACAAGTGGAGAGTAATAATCGGAGTATAGAGGGTGCGTCCGCTCGATAACGCGTAATTACAGCAGGAAACCAATTAAATCGCGATACAGGTCGTGTGTACCAGCCCTGAAGACGTCGACAACCGGTTCAGTGGTCTGACGCGGTCAAAATGAAAAAAGTTTGAGCGTTGTCCGGCAAACGAACAACGTCACCGCCTAATCGAGAGCTCGCTGCAGCGTTCTCCGTGGGTTCGATACCGGGTATCGAAACGAGACGTGTCTCGAAAATCAAACGGGAGAGGACTGATTTAACCGTGGCGATATTCAACGGAGGACGTTGATTTCGTTCGTCGATAAAAATGGTCGGAACGCGAGAGAACGAGCCAGAGGGCGGAATAGAGGAAGAGGGGTTGTAGGTGCAAAATGGATCGCGGTTGCCTGCCTTAGCATTAATGTCGGAGGATTAGGCGGAGGCCGTTACTCCTGTGACATCGTCGATGCACCATGGAACTACCGAAGCCTCTATTCCAGATGCTGGAACAGCAAGGTATTCCGGCAACTATCCTGGAACACCGATCCCATCTAGCCTGCTCCTTCTCTTGCTAACCACGCCACGATCAGCTAGATACATGGCGGAGGTGAACGTCAAAGAGATAGCGGAATGTTTGATGCGATTAGGGGGATCGCGGAAGTCAAATTTTTTTATTTTGGTGGATTATTTAATCAAGTTTTGGAGTTAAGGGTTTTTAATTTGTATGGACTTTCATTTATGGTTCATGAAAATATAGTATTCTCCAATTGACGAAAATTTGAATTCTCAGAGTTTTGAACTTTTTTCAAATTTTCAAATTGTATTTCGACATTTTTGAGTTCTCAAGTTTTCAAATCCTAGCATTCTCAAATTTTCAAATTCTCAAACTTTCAATTTTCCAAATTCTCAAAAACCCTAGTTTTTAAATCCCCTAATGCCAAAATCCCTAGGGTTCTAAATCTCAAATTCCTAAAATTCCTGGTTCTCAAGTCCTGAAACACCAAAATCCCTAGGGTCCAAAATCTCAAATTCTTAAAATCCCTAGTTCTAAGGTCTCCAAATACCAAAACCCCTAGGGTCCTAAATTTCAAATTCTAAAATTCCCTAGTTTCCAAGTCCCCAAATACCAAAATCCCTAGAGACCTAAATCCAAACTTCCTAAATCTCCAAATTCTCAAATCCCCAAATTTTGAAATTTCCAACCCATATTTCAAAATCCCTAAATTCCAAAAGCGTTCATCCACAAAATTTCCAAATTCTCAAAAATCCCCAACTGTCCCTATATCAAAATTCTGAAATTCCCCAAGTATTCAAATTCCAATATTTTGCCAATATAATATCCCTATGAAAATCCCAGAAGCTAGGAAATTTCTCAGAACCTATCTCAGACCCTCTTGAATGTTCTAGGGAAATTCTAGGGAAATCCTTAGAACTTTTTCCAGATCTTCCTGTAATTCCTAGGGAAATCTTAGGGAAATCCTCAGAACCCCTCTCAGACCCTCCTGAATGTCCTAGGAAAATCCTAGGGGAAAGCCTCAGAACCCCTCTTAGACCCTCCTGAATGTCTTAGGGAAATCCTAGAGAAATCCTCAGAACCCCTGCCAGATCCTTCTGTAATTCCTAGGGAAATCCTAGAGAAATTCTCGGAATCCCTCTTAGAACCTCCTGGAATTCCTAGGGAAATCCTAGAAAAATCCTAGGGAAAATCTAGTGTACCAAATTCTAAGATACCCTCCTCCACCCAAACCAAATCCAGTAAAATACCTAAACTCCCAAGAATTCACTCCGTCAATCAGCCAATTACAAATCCCTTTGTATCATCAAATTCCTGGAGACGCAACTTCCATCAATAATTACAATTAAATCACAGTTGTCCGTGAACTGTTAGCAAAGCAAACTCGATCCGTTCCCCCAAAAGCCACTATCTGTTCCAGTCCGAGCGTGTCTCGCAACAAATCTTCGCTGCTCTTATCACGTATTTATAAATTCTTGCCGGAATCACGGGGATATTCTTTCTCCCTCGGACGTTAGATAGCAAGATCACCGGAAAGCCAGTATTACGCCATAAATTCGGTGTCCCGGCGGAGCTTTATAGAGGCAGTTAACGGGTAAACATGTAAAAAGGCAGCGGGCGAAAAACAGCGACGGCACCGCGAAAGGGCTCAGACGAAGGGCTAATTAACTCGTGACTTTTTTTCTGCGATACAGTTAAATGAATGTTTATAGCCGGCAAGAATAAAGGTTGTCCAAAGGTACAGCGGTAACACTTAATTAGTTATGCGGTTAGTTCACGGGCTTTGTTCCCTTTTTCATTTGCTACCCCAACTGCGGTAATAACCAACAGATCCATTGTAATGCACTGAACCCTGAGTACCGAGAGTATCATGAAATTTTCTTTCTTAACGGGAATGAGAATTCATTCGGGGATGCGGATTTTTCATTTAAAATTGCGAATGAGGCTCTGCTGCGTCGGACATATTGCATTTTTGTTGAGATGCTGTAATCATGGTCTTTATATTTTCAGGTCTGGGATTTTTTAGGTATTTAGGTAGGTTCACACATTTGTTAGATGTACACAGGTCGAAATACATTAAGTTCTACCTAGGTCCACATTTCTTTAAGTAGTTATAAATACAGGCTGTCTCACAACTGGTGTCCCTGAAATGGGAGGTAGCTGATGTGATTCTGAATAAGATTTCCCTTTGCAGAAATGAGGTATGAAGCTTCATTTTTGAATTATTAAGGAAAAACACGGACCAATCAGAGCGCGAGGATTGCGCATGCGCAGACGCGAGAGCGACAGCTTCGAGCCTAGCGGCTGAGCGCGCGCAATCCTCGCGCTCTGATTGCTACGCGTTAGATTACCACACGTTGCATTAGTACGCGTAGAATTACCACGCGTTGCATTACTACGCGTTGGTTAACTACGCGTTAGATTTCCACGCGTTAGATTCCTACGCGTGGAATTACCACGCGTTGTATTACTACGCGTTGGATTACTACGCGTTGTATATCCACGCGCTGGATTACTACGCGTTGGATATTCACACGCTGGGTTACTACGCGTTGGATTACTGCGCGTTGGATTACTACGCACTGGATTACCACACGTTGCATTAGTACGCGTAGAATTACCACGCGTTGCATTACTACGCGTTTGTTAACTACGCGTTAGATTTCCACGCGTTAGATTCCTACGCGTAGAATTACCACGCGTTGTGTTACTACGCGTTGAATTACTACGCGTTGAATATCCACGCGCTGGATTACTACGCCTTGGATATTCACACGCTGGGTTACTACGCGTTGGATTACTGCGCGTTGGATTACTACGCGTTGGATTACTACCCACTGGATTACTACACGTTGCATTAGTACGCGTAGAATTACCACGCGTTGAATTACTACGCGTTGGTTAACTACGCGTTAGATTTCCACGCGTAGATTTACCACGCGTTGTATTACTACGCGTTGGATTACTACGCGTTGAATATCCACGCGCTGGATTACTACGCGTTGGATATTCACGCGCTGGGTTACTACGCGTTGGATTACTGCGCGTTGGATTACTACGCGTTGGATTACCACACGTTGCATTAGTACGCGTAGAATTACTACGCGTTGCATTACTACGCGTTAGATTCCTACGCGTAGAATTACCACGCGGTGAATTACTACGCGCTGGATTACTACGCGTTCAATATCCACACGCTGGATTACTACGCGTTGGATATTCACGCGCTGGGTTACTACGCGTTGGATTGATATTCATTGGATTACCACGCGTTGGATTACTACGCGTTGGTTAACTACGCGTTTAATATCCACGCGTTAGATTACTACGCGTTGGATATTCACACGCTGGGTTACTACGCGTTGGATTACTGCGCGTTGGACTACTACCCATTCGATTACCACACGTTGCATTACTACGCGTAGAATTGCGACGCGTTGCATTACTACGCGTTGGATTACCATGCGTTGGATAACTACGCGTTATCCGAAGCTGTCGCTCTCGCATCTGCGCATGCGTAATCCTCGCGCTCTGAAGAGACCTACTTATGAGACACCCTGTATACTTCTTCCTAGAATTATTTGCTTCCTTTAACCTTCCAGGACCTTTTACAATTTTCTTTCAAATACATTTCCTTGAAACCCAAGAACCTGTGATGTATAGATTCATTCTACATTCAAGTTTCTTTGAGTCCTACAGTTTTTCAGATTTACTTCTCTATCATTCTCTTAAATGTACTTTGAATCTATCATTCTCTTAGACGTACTTTAGATCATTTCCTTCGGTACGCTTTCTAATCTGATGAGGTCCAGCTCGTTTACATTTACTTCCAGTCTTTTCCCTAGATCTATTTTCCACGTACGTTCGCATTTCCCAAGTTGAAAGCTTTGGTAGAAGCTTCTTCATTCAGAGTTTATTCACAAGCCACCGTTATTTAAGGTTTACAAAACTTCGAAAGAAAGTTCTGTATTGAAAAATTCTCGTCGGGAAAATTCTGAAGAGATTAAAATAAACGTTCCATAATGCACGCATCTTTTTTTTGCAACTTTCCACTTGTTACACAATGTATCATTGAAATGTTTAATCAGAGCTGTTCGACTCGTCGTAGCATTCGAGTTACCAATTAAAGGTACTCTCCGCGATCGTAATTACAATCCATTTTCCCATACATGCTGAGGGAATTAAATACGCGGGTTCTATTGTTAAATGCATAGAAATCGCATGGTGGACGGGGTTATTAATCTTCTCTGGAAAATTTCAACGATTGCGCGTACTAGTAGGCATTCATTGTACGATTTTACGGAGGACTGGGAATACGGATTCGCTAATTGGTTATTATTGATGCATCATTGTTGTTTGGTTAATTCAATTATCATCGGTTTCACCCGTCTCTTATTTCCTCTTTGAAAATTATATTCATTTGCTCTTAATATTCTTTTAGTCAAATAATTTTACTTCTATTATTTTCTATAATTAAATTTAACTTCTCTTATGTATAATTTTATTTGCTCGCTAAAATAGTATTTGGATATTCAGAAAATTATATTAAGTTACTGACACATGTCACTACAAGTTAATAATGAATAATAATAATTAATAATAATTAATAATAATTAATAATTAGTTGATACTGTATTGTTACTTGTGTTACGTGAAATGAAGAATTTTTTACTGCGCATAATTATCTTGTACGGTTACCTACTGCGCACCTGTTTTGTTTTCAAGGTCATTCGAAAAATATAAGCACATCTCCCATTTCCAAAAGTCCTATACTCTTAAAATCCTTAGAAAGTAACTTTCAAGTCTCTAAAAAGTATAATAACCTTGAAAAAATATTTCACCTTGAAACATACTTGACCTTCAAACATCAACCTTGCTGTCAGGCAGTCATATTATTAACATAACACTCGTTCACCTCCACTATAGCTGTGGCAACACATCACATATCTCTTATGTATTTTTCCAAGAACACATGAAAGATCAAAATACAAAAAAAAAAGATGAAAATATAAAACAGCAGTGAAAAATATTTAGAATGAGGTTGAGAAACCCTGAGTATAAAATTAGTTTGTGGAGGTTAAAAATGTAGCGGTACGTTAAAACACTCTCCGATAACATGGTGGTATCAACAGCCGCAAGAAGGATTCTCATTTCCCCTCCTCAACGTCAAAGGATGATCGTGAGGCGCTGCAAAAAAAGTTGAAGTGGCACGGAGAACGATCAATCTTCTTCTTGCGCGGTCGAACATGGGCGAACTACATCGAAGTCAATTAGCGTGTACACAGACGAAATCATTAGTCTGGCAGAGTAGAGTACACACGTAGTGAATTATCCTTGAACTGTACCGGCTAAAAGTGCTGGGAGGGTTTGCCAGCGCGTTGAAGACAGTTAGCAGCCACGGGATTGGTAGCCCGGGGCTGTTTAACTCGCTGGCTCGGTATAGAATTCTGTGGATACAAGCGCCATTACTATCGCCATTACCACTGTCAGCCGACCACCGATACAAACCGTATTCGTGGCTTGATATATATTCTACGGCAACGTCAACCTATGCCACCTATAACGCCGGCCGTCTCCAGGTTTGGCGCTAGGGAACGCGTTTAGCTGAATTTATGGGACTTTTGAACGGAGAGGTCCACTCCATTATTTCCCCCGCTACTGGAATTATTCCGGAGATACGTTGAATCCGCGCGACACCGGGTACGGAAATGGCGAAAAAAAAAGACCTGGCTGCGGTTTTGTTCCAGAATCGTTAGGCGGGATTTCGTTCCGAATGAGATCTGGCGGCTTACTTTCATTTCGGCCAATTTCTGCTGGCTGACCTGGTTACTTCTACTGGGTGTCCATTCCGTGATAATCCACCTATGGACACTGGGTGATCTATTTTGTAAATTCCGTGCTCTTAAGTTCGTCCAAAAATTCAGAAGTGCTTTAAAGCTGTTTAGTCCTCGATGACAAGAGAGCTACCTATGGAGCGGTTGAAGTTTGATCATTCTAATTTACAGCCGCAGAGCAAGTGGCACGGACAGAAGATCGAAATCGCAATCAAGAAGAGAATCGACGGTCCTCACCGACAAACGAGTTCCTCTAATTTCCGAAAATTACGCGTCCGTGGAACGTGATCCGCTCGTTCGTTTCCTTCTCGGGGCGTGTACCTCCGATACCCCATTTCCAGATGCAGGAAAAAGTGTTTCCTCTGCAAATAAAGTTGCTCTAGCAGGGTCCAGATGTTCGTCGGCGAAAGAATAGCCGGGGAATGGAAAGAGAAGTCTATGGCCCATGGCCATATGGGCTGAAATGTTTCTCGAAACGCCTCAAACCCCTGGGTCGTATCTGTCTCGTTGTAGGAAAAGCAACGCGAAGAACAAGGGGTTAGGTTGAATGTATGTGGGTTCGCTGGGTGGCCAAAAACGCCCAGCCAATAAGCTTAAACCCACCTACTCGTAAAGCGTAATTTTATTCTTATTTTATCATTGTCTGCACGCAGCGGTCAAATCGTTCTTGCGCGAAGGCTTTTCTCCTCGGGGGTCGTTTTCGGTCGAAAGAAAAGGGTTGATTCTTACGCTGGAGGGTTTATTGGGCGAAGATGGTCCAACCGTGAAGACTGCTACCACATTTGTCTGTTGATTTTGGAGATGTTTTGTTAGTGTCGGAGTTGATTGTGATTCATGGAAGTACATGCATTTGAATTGCATATGGGGTATTGGAGTATGTTATACAAGTACCAGGAAACGTACGAGAGGATGCCGCAACTATGTTCACGGAAAATATTTATGAATATTTAAATTGCTGCCCAGGGTTTGTTAACCTGCGACTAGTACGATTACGCGGGATTACATTATGGAGGAAATATACTGTGGGAAAATTTAACACCCGTCGAAAATAACGTACGTCAAATTTGACGCGCGGTAAATTCAACGGACGTTAAATTTGACGCACGGTAAATTCAATGTACGTCAAATTTGTCACGCGGTAAATTTGACGCTGTACCGATATTGTCGGTGGTAATCTCTCAATACAACGTGTAACAAATACCTTATGCAACGATACAACGTGCGTCGAGTCCAGTGTGTAGTGAATGTAACGCACGTCGAATATAACGTTGAACTTAATGCACAGTGAATCCAATATGCGGTAACTCCGACGCGCAATCAATACGCTGGGCGGTAAATTCAATGCATACAGAGTACAACGCGTGAAAATTCAACATGTATACAATTCAACGTTCAGCAAATACAACACACGGTGTAGTCAACGTCCATCGAATTCAGCGTAGATATAATGAATAGCGAATTCAAAGAATGAAGTGTTCAATATGTATCGCCGTCGTATGGCGATTAGACGTGCGTTGAACTCAACGTGCGTCAAACTCAACGTCCGTCAAAATTAACGTGCGTCAAACTCAACGTCCGTCAAATTCAACGTCCGTCAAATTTAACGTGCGTCAAATATAATAAGTAATAATTTAATTTTCCTCTACAAAATGTGAAGAGATGCAACACATCATAAATGCAAAATATAAAAATATAACCGTCCCATGTACAGAAACGCGTGCGACGATCTAACACGTGGAAAACCAACTCGTGGCGATCTAAAGCGCGGAAATCTGCCATGTAAAGGTCTCCCTCGATTTCCACTAACTCGAATAGCATTGACAACCCCCGCAGGGCATCATACGTATCGTGGAAGATCGTCGTGGTCCACAAGTTCATTTTCAGAAAATAACTTTTTACGAGCCATCTGATAAGTTTCCACGTTCTCCAGATGGCCGCAAAGATTCCACGGACACGATAACTCGTTGGCCAACGAAAGCGTCGAAGGGCAAAGGTCATTCTCCGTCATAACAGCACGCGGTCCAAGCAATGGATATCAGCCAGACGATTTTTAGCGAGAATCCCGTAACAGCATCTTGATATTCAAATGTATCTTTACAGTTATGTCCAACGAGATGGCGGGCCACGTTTTATTCGACGATCGGGTGTCTTGAAAATGTCCGCCTCGAGAAATTGTGGTGATGGCCGCCGCGGGAGAGACTTTTAGAACGTTGCCGGGGAAAAATCGATCGGTATAACTGTTTCAATGGTATGTTTTTATATGGCCAAGTTGCGAGATGCGCCGGGGAGAATCATTTAGAATCGTGAATAGGGAAATGATCTGGAAAACACACTTTCGAAGTTTCAATTGCCACTTTGGTTAGGAGATTTCGTGCATATGGGTGGTTTTAGCGGTGGATTTCGGAATGCGGAAAGTCGGACATGCTCTGGTGGCTTTAGAGCGAAATACCGCGTGTGGTGTATCAATTTAATGAGTCTTTGTAATGGGTCATTTAAGGCAAATCTAGTTCTCTTTAATCGATTTTAAAATTGCTAAAAGTTTCTACACTTTTTTCACGAAAGGTGGTCCTCGTTAGAAGCTGTTCAACAAAATGGCTACACACAAGTTTTAAAAATATTCCAAATACAAAATGGCGACAGTTTGGCATAAATTTGATTCAGTTAACATTTTTTCAGTAAAAATTTGTACTTTATGTGTACAATGAAAATGTGTGAAAGTAGAAATTTTTTGAAGGGTCTAATTTTGAAGCGACCTGTACACATATAGTGGTAAATGGGAAGAAGAGGAAGACCGGTTAATTAAGGCAGGGTTTTTCAGCGCTGTATCAAAAACGAACGGTACTTGGCGCTCCACAATGAGCCACGGAGGTTTTATTAAAATCTAAGAAGTTCGAGGACTTCACGAGATTCCGGCGAGAAAACGAACTTTCACTATTTCCCACCCAACAATAATTCTAATCCGCTAGTTATTTACCGGAGAGGAAGTTTCGAAACTGCGCCCGCGTTAATAGCCGCGATTACTCCGGGAACTTTGTCGGCGAAATTTTTTCACGGGGCTCGAATTCGAAACTTGAATTAGCGATCGACCACACGCCGGAATGTTTCTAGACAGCTCGTGAATTATTTTGTCTTCGAGCATTCGTTGAGCGCGACTGTTTCCAGTTTCCGAGCTCTCCGTTCATTAAATCAACCGAAATTTGTTGAACCAACTCCGTCCGAATAGAAAATAACTTTTAAACAAATATACCAAATTTTTGGGCAAATTTTCCTTCGAATTAGCGGAATTTAAAAAACCACCCCGAAAATCTCGTTAAACCGTTTCTCAAAAGTTACTAATTGCTGAAATTTAATGAGTTCAACTTCTGCCGAATTTCTGCTTCGTTAAAGAAGAAATTAATTGAGGTTAAATTTTGATTGTATATTTTTTAACCAAGTGTTAATCTTGAAAGAATTAATTTCGCGAGCCGGAAAAATAAAAGATAGTGGTACTGCGGGGACGAAAATTTCTGTAGGTGAATTTTCGGTGTAACAAAAATGACTAAAAGAGGTCACATACGGGTAGAAAATAGTTTAACAGGCGAAAATGCTTCCATCGTGATCGTCAAAAAAGTGTCTCAGGTTTTTCGATTTCGCGGCGCGTCACACCTCGTGATTGCCACTTTGAGAGAAGCGACAGCCACTCTATGCTGGGCGACAATAAACTTTCCAGCCGGCGAACGGCGTCGAAAAAGCATTTAAAATCAAAGACTAAACGGATTACTCTCGGCAACGCAAGCGTGTCCGCGTTTCAGCTCGGACGTCGTGTAAACCGTCCGCTGCAAATGAACGTCGGATGCATGCATTCGCACATGATGGGATACCGTAAATACAATCAAATTTATTGGAATTTATTTACGAATTTAGGAATTTTCAAAGTTTTTGAAAGTCACGTGGTGGTGGATTTTCTAGTTTGAGATTTTTGGGTGTAAATTTGAAAATTTTGCAATTTTTTCATTTTTGAGGTTGTAGGGTTGGTTATAAGTGAGGTGGGAATTTTGAAGGTGGTGCACTCTTTAGGTATAATTTTTCTAAGGTTTTAGATGTCGGGGGTTGTAAATTTTTCGGGAGTTTATATTTTGTAGGTTTGACATTCTAAAGGTGGTACATTTGGAGGGCTTCACATTTCCAATGATTAGAATTCTCAAGGTTATATCTTTCGAAGGTCCTATATTCTCAAGGTTATATCTTTCAAATGTACTGCACTCTCAAGGTTCCAAATTCTCAAGGTCCCAGGTTCTCAAGCTCCACATTCTCAATGATTAAAATTTTCAAGGTTATATCTTTCGGAGATCCTTCATTCTCAAGGTCATATTTTTCAAAGGTCCTACATTCTCAAGGTTCCAAATTCTCAAGGTCCTAGGTCCTCAAAGTCCACATTCCCAATGACTAAAATTTTCGAGGTTATAATTTTTCAGAGGTCCTTCATTCCCAAAGTTATATCTTTCAAAGGTCCTACATTCTCAAGGTTATATCTTTCGGAGGTCCTGCATTCTCAAGGTTCCAAATTCTCAAGGTCCCAGGTCCTCAAGGTCCACATTCTCAATGACTAAAATTTTCAAGGTTATATCTTTCAAAGGTCCTACATTCTCAAAGTTATATCTTTCAGAGATCCTTCATTTTCAAAGTTATATCTTTCAAAGGTCCTACATTCTCAAAGTTATACCTTTCAAAGTTCCTACATTCTCAAGGTCCCAGGTTCTTAAGCACCACATTCTCAAGGTTTCACATTCAAAAGATTGAACATACTAGTGACTAAAATTGTCAAGGTACCATATTCCAAAGGTTCTACACTCACTTGGTCCCAAACTATCAATATACACCTTCAAGTATCAAAATTCTCAAGGTTCAATAGTGTGAAGGTGTCCAAATTCTCAAGATTGTACAGGTCCTACATTTTTATGGTCAATCACCCAAGTTCTACAATTCAATGGATGCAAAATCCCTGACCCTAACATTCTGATGTCTTAGATTTGTCACGTGACCACCTAGACTTGTCTCATCGTGTGGATTTGTCAAGTGACCCTCTAGACTTGTCTGATCATATGGATTTGTCAAGTAACCACCTAAACTTGTCTCATCATATGGATTTGTCAAGTGACCACCTAGACTTGTCTCATTGTATGGATTTGTTAAGTGACCACCTAGAATTGTCTCATCATATGGATTTGTCAAGTGACCACCTAGAATTGTCTCATCATATGGATTTGTTAAGTGACCACCTAGACTTGTCTTATCATATGGATTTGTCAAGTGACCCCCTAGATTTGTCTCATTATATGGATTTGTTAAGTGACCACCTAGAATTGTCTTATCATATGGATTTGTCAAGTGACCCCCTAGACTTGTCTCATTATATGGATTTGCCAAGTGACCACCTAGACTTGTCTCATCATGTGGATTTGTCAAGTGACCACCTAGACTTGTCTCATTGTATGGATTTGTCAAGTGACCACTTAGAATTGTCTCATCATATGGATTTGTCAAGTAACCCCCTAGACTTGTCTCATCATATGGATTTGCCAAGTGACCACCTGGACTTGTCTCATCATATGGATTTATCAAGTGACCCCCTAGACTTGTCTCATTATATGGATTTGTTAAGTGACCACCTAGAATTGTCTCATCATACGGATTTGTCAAGTAACCTAGATAGACCTAATCTAACCTTGCCAATTATCCCAGACCTCTTTCATGTAGATTTGCCAAATGATTATCCTATAATATCCTAGACTTCCAAGTGATCATCTTATAATATTCTAGACTTTCAACTGATCATCCTACAATACCCTATACTTGAAAGTGATCATTCTATATTGTCTAAGATTTCCAAGTGATCATCCTATAATGTACTAGACTTCCAAGTGATCATCCTATAATACCCTATACTTAAAAGTGATCATTTTATAATGTCCTAGACTTCCAAGTGATTATCTTATAATATCCTAGACATCCAACTGATCATCCTATAATACCCTATACTTGAAAGTGATCATTCTATAATATCCTAGACTTCCAACTGATCATCCTATAATGTACTAGACTTCTCATGTCCTAGATTTGCCTACTGACCTCCCTAGATTACCCTAAACTTCTCACGTCCTAGATTTGCCTAGTGACCTTCCTAAACTACCCTAAACTTCTCCAACCATCCAGATTCCTCGAGTGACCTCCCTATCCCCAGTTGTCCAGATTATACCCAAGTCTCCCGCTATAATGTTATTGAAATGAAACTCGACTCCTTATACCCCAATGAAAAAGATCACCGCGGTTGAACGAGTTTTTCACGACTTTTCGTGGGGCAGAAAAGGATTTCGCGATCGGAGCGTTGCATTCCAGTCGTTAACTCGATGCCAAAGGAATCGGAGTCCGTTACATTCCGTCTATAGTCGCGAGTAAACTTGAATACGGATAGAACGAGGGTCCGTTTGGAACGAGTCCGCTTTCAACGCCAGAACCAACGTAATTTCTTCCCTCCCGCAAACCCCACCCCGGCCGTTTGAATCGTTTTATACGGTTTCTTAAAGGATTTGGCGCTCGCACCTACTAAACTTTTCCAATGCTATGGAAATGACACGTAGAAACGTAGACTACCGTCTTTCTTTACTCTCTCTCTCTCGCTTTATCGCGTCCTCTTTCACTATTTTCCGGCTAAATTATTCCGCTGAGTCCTCTGTCTTACATAATTCTTCGGGAACGCTCGAAATCGCGGCCGGAATGGCTGGGAGGGCGAGCGATAAGGGTCGGGGGATGATTCGAGCAAATAGAACTAGAATGAACGATAGGATCGTTCGTTCGAGCCAGAACCTTTTCGGTATTGATTTCTAAGGTGTATGAAATTATATCGAGCTGTTTTCGGGATTGCACGTGGACATTCTGAAGAAATTTATGAAATCCCTAAATTACTATATCGACGTTCTATTTTTCTGCTGATGAATCCTATATCTTTAATATCCTGAAACTTCCATTAACATTCCTAGATCTTATCTCCCTATATCCCTAAACACCCTAAACTGTTACCGAAACTATTTCTGGCTACCAACGTCCGAATTGAAAACGTAAAAACGTTTAAGAAACGTACCATTCCGGACGTTGCATGGTGTTCGTATTAGGCACGCTTCCACACCAGGGAAATCATTAGAAATTCATACCTTCATTCATACTGCATTGTGCATTAGGCACGTTCTACACGAGGGAAATCATTAGAGATTCATGTCCCGCGTAACATTTTTATTTTTGATGCGGTAACAAAAAAAAGAACAGACGAGAAAAACAGAAACAAGAATAATGCTGAAATATTAAAAACAATGCGTCTCCATTGAACGCGATGTACCGGGAACCGGAGGTTACATTTTTTAAAATGCTTTCCTGCCGGCTGAATACGTTGGCTCGCGAATTACCGGGAAATAATATTCCTGGATTGGGAGTACGAGACTTTAGTTCTTCGGGAGACGAGAGTCTTGGAAGGAGAGACTTTCTGGATATTTTGATAATTTTGAGAGGTGGAAATTTAGGGGTGAAATGTGGAGTTCGGGAAATTTGGGAGCTTGGGAATTTGGGAGTTTGGGAATTTGTGTGATTGGGATCATGGGAATTTGGGATTTTTGGTGTTGGGGAGTTTGAGAATTTGGGATTTGAAGGATGCGATATGTGAAGAAGTGGAAATTTGAGGATGGATTGAGAATTCGTGGGAATTTGAGACCTTGGGAGATGGGGACGTTGAAAAGTTGGGGTTTTAGGAACTGAAGGATTTGCAAATTTGGGAGTTTGAGGATTTGACATGTGGAGATTGTGGGAATTCAAGAAATTTGGTGTTCTGAAGATTTGGGAACCTTAGAAATACAGAACTTTGGAGATTAGACACTTTGAGGATTTGTGGCTTTGGGAGTTGGGGACGTTGGAAACTTGGGGTTTTAGGAACTGGAGGCTTTGCAAATTTGGGAGTTAGAGGATTTGACATGTGGAGAATGTGGGAATTCGAGGAATTTGGTATCCAGAAGAGTTTGGACCTTAGAAATTCAGAACTTTGAGGATTAGAGACTTTGAGAATTGGGGACTCTGAGGATTTGTGACATTGGGAGTTGGGGACGTTGAAAATTTGGGGTCTTAGGAACTGGAGGCTTTGCAAATTTGGGAATTAGACGATTTGACATGTGGAGAATGTGGGAATTCGAGGAATTTGGTATCCAGAAGAGTTTGGACCTTAGAAATTCAGAACTTTGAGGATTAGAGACTTTGAGAATTGAGGACTCTCAGGATTTGAGACCTTGGGAATTGGGGACGTTGAAAACTTGTGGTTTTAGGAACTGGAGGCTTTGCAAACTTGGAAGTTTGCAAATTTGACATGTGGAGAATATAAGAATTGCAAAAATTTGTTATCCTGAAAACTTTGGGACTCCAGAAATTCAGAACTTGCAAAATCACAAACCTTGAGAATTGTGGACCCTCAACTTGAAATGTGAAAAATTTGAGAATTTGCCGCCCCAGAAATTTCATCCCTTGAAACCCTGAAATTTCATGAATCTTTCCCCTCAACCTTGAAACCCTAAAATCACAATAATTTCAAAAAACTGAAATCTTGCATGACCTTCACAATATGGCACCTCAACCCACCGTAACACTCTTCCAAATTTTCGAATTTACTTAGAAGCTAATGGCTATCAAATTCTCGGAATAACCTTCCAATCTAGTTACAAGCCTTCGACACAATAGTCCATCAAACCCCGGCTCGAAAGGATCAGTTACCTTCCCTCTAATACGATCCGAAAGATGGAAACCCATACTCTCTCGGTCTTTTTTTCACACTCGATTGGTATCTAATTTCGTCATTAAGATCTCAACGTACAGTCAGTTATTTCCGGCGCTGCGGATCCTCTGGGCTGAAATGGAGATGGAGGCAGTGAGAAATCGAGCGTGACTAAACGAATTTCTCCGAGGGTCCCAGTAAAAATTCAGCGCTGTTGAATTTAAATAAACGCTGCTTGAAATTAATTTCATCGAACATGCTTGATATCTGCTGAAGTGTTTGAAGCTTGAGCTGATTATGGTGAGGTCAGGTTAGGTTTGAACATGTTTAAGTTAAGTTAGGTTATGTGAAAATCTAGAGTTAGGTTACGTTATGTGAAAATTAAAATGGAGTCTCAATTGAAATTCATGAAAACTGTATTTTGCATTTCAGTCGTCTTTCTTTGTGTGTTTTATTAAATTAAAGTTCTTAAAAATTATTTCTAACAAATTTTACCAAATTTGTTATATTTATTTTATTATACATTTGTATTTTGTTAATATTTATTATTTACAGTTTCAGACAGTTAATACGTTTTCAACCAGGTTATAAAATTTTTGATAAAACAGTCCGAAAGTTTATTCATAATTTCAAATAACTGATACGAACATTTCGAACTGGGTTATAGAGCAAAATTTTTAATAATACAGCACGGAAGTTTAAGCCTCATATATGACGTGGCAAAGTCCATTTAGAAAGTTAAATACATAAAAGATAAAACGTGGCAGAATGATGTGAACACGAAATAAAACGAGACTGCATTTACACGAATGTAATTAAATTTAAAGCGACTCCGTAGAATATCGATTGCACATCGGTGTAATTGCGACGAGGAGCTCGTATTCGAGCAACGTTCCGCGCAAGTATGAGACACGTCGACTTGCCTATTTGCGCACGTGTATTCGAGACATCGGTTGCCCGCTCATACTATGTTAATTAAGCAGTCTCACTTACCGACGTGGCTCTTAACACTGCGATGATTCTCGCCGGTGTTTGCGGGCCCGCCAAATTATCCCGCGTGTAATTTCGAAAACTCGCTGCATTGTGACGCGGTCCTCGGGACGTCAAAGCGGAAGAAACAAAGACGAACGGAAATGAAATTAATCAGGTGCTGAAGATAATTCGGGTGGCATTGTCTTGGGTTAGAATTGCAAAAACAGGAACGTGACATCTTTACCATTTGCAGTTTGTATGAGATGTTAGGGCAATTTTATTCTGACTTTTGTTCTTGCGGATTTAGGCGAATAATTTATATTTAATTTTCTGATTCATCTGCCACAGTATTTTGTTAAATAGTAGAGGATAAGTAGGTTCAAACTTGCAAGTTTTGTGCACGTTGTCACATGACATTTTGCGTATGTTATGATGCTATGTTATATAACCTAAAAAAATAACATTGATATTATATCATAATTGTGATAAAAAATAGTTCAAAGCTCAGTATTAATAATGTAGAACAGCTGCATAGCTTGACAGTTTTGTAAAAAAAGTTTTGGAACGAACAAGTTCAAATTTCACCTCAGGAGATACCTATGGAGTAGGTAATCTACCTACTACCTTAACCTAATCAACAAATAACATTGGTACTATACCACAAATGTCACGATCAAATAGTTCAAAGCTCAGTATTAATCTTGTAGAACAGCTCTATAGCTTGTCAATTTTATAAAGAAAGTTTTGTGATGAATAAGTCCATATGTCACTTCAGGAGCTACCTATGGAGTAGCTAACCTACTTACTACCTAACCTAACCAATCAATAGCACTGATACTATATCTCCATTGTCTTGTTATTCTGTAAAAACAAGCTTTGTAATGAACAAGTTCAAATTTCACCTCAGGAGGTACCTATGGAGTAGTTAACCTTCTGCTACCTTAACCTAATCAACAAATAACATTGGTACCATACTACAAATGTCACGATCAAATAGTTCAAAGCTCAGTATTAATCTTGTAGAACAGCTCTATAGCTTGTCAATTTTATAAAGAAAGTTTTGTGATGAATAAGTCCATATGTCACCTCAGGAGCTACCTATGGAGTAGCTAATCTGCCTACTACCAAATCTAATCAATCAATGGCACTTGTACTATACTTCCATTGTCTTGTTATTCTGTAAAAACAAGCTTTGTAATGAACAAGTTCAAATTTCACCTCAGGAGCTACCTATGAAGTAGCTAACCTACTGCTACCTAACCCAACCAACAAATGGGACTGATACTGTATCGCCATTGTACTATCAAATAGTCTAAAGTTCCATGTTACTAATCTACTTGTAATACCTTGTCTTTTTATTTTGTAAAAAATGTTTTCTAGTGAACTAGTCCACAAGTCACCTCAGGAGCTACCTATAGAGCTAAGCCATCTAACCTAACCAACAAATGAAATTAATACCACGTCTCCATTATAATATATTTTAAACATCAGAAGTAATATTTTAAAGTCACTACTCCACTCATAACAATGTCTTATTTAATTTAACGAAAAATGTCCTACAATAAACAATCTGACTTTTCTCAAATCTCTTCAGATCAACTTAAGTTCACCTCACAATTCACCTGCAATAAGTACTACCTACAAAGCTTACCATTTTACCTACAGTTTCAGATATAATATCAATTTCTAAACTCAAGTTAATATAAATTTCTATTATAACGTAACCGAAACCAGAAGTGCAGCCACATAGTATCAGAGAAATTTTTGTAAAATCGGAACGTCGCAGTAGTCGAACATAAGTGGCGAGAATAAATGCCGGTCGAATGGTGTAGAGGCCGAAGAACGGTACAGCTCAGCGATTTTGCGAGGCGAAACGATCGCGAAGGAGTTGGCAGGTCCTCGAAAACAGCTCGAGGATCGTGCAGGCGTTCGAGAAGAAGCAGAGACAGCTCCAGAAGCGAGCAAAGTCGAGAGACACCCCCGCTACTGGATGAACGATCTGGAAGAAATCGCGAACGAGAACGTGGTGTACTCTACTCTACGTTTCATTCGGAAGATAAATATGTCAGTTTTATATGGACGTATGCATATGCAAGTTTCAGGTGTTGTACCTGAATGCATATATTATATTTTTAGTTTTTTTCATTATATTTGGCGAACTTTTTAGGGTAAGGATTTATTGGATTTGGTGGAGTTTGAGGAGGTGGAGAGAGGGGCAAATTGGGAAATTGGGGGAATTTGGACACTTGGAGATTTGGGAACTTGGAAGGTGGAGTTTGGGAATTCGAGAAGAAGGAGAGGAAGGGTGGCAAATTGGGAAATTGGAGATTGGGGGAATTTGGACACTTGGAGATTTGGGAAGTAGGAAGGTGGAGTTTGGAAATTTGAGAAGAAGAAGAGAGAGGGTGGCAAATTGGGAAATTAGGGATTGGAGGAATTTGGACACTTGGAGATTTGTGAACTTGGAAGGTTGAGTTTGAGGTTTTGTGGAATTTGTAAATTTTAACATTAGGGAACTTGGAAATTTGGAAGGTGGACTTTGGGAATTTGGGAAAATGGAGAGAAAGGGTGGCAAATTGGGGAATTTGAAGTTCAAGCCCAGTTTGCATAGGCAACGATTGAGGAACATTAATTAACATAACATTTCAACCTTCTTTCTTTTACTATTACAGTTGTGAGTTCTGACGCACCTGACGCACTTGACGTACTTAACGCACCTGATGCACCTGACACTTCTGACGCATCTGACGCACTTGATGCACCTAACGTACTTGACGCACCTGACGCACTTGACGCACCTGATAGACTTGACGCATCTGACGCACTTAACGCACCTGACATGCCTGATGCACCTGCCGCACATGACGCACCTAACGCACTTGACACGCCTGATGCTCCTGACGCACATGACGCACTTGATGCACCTAACATACTTGACGCACCTGACGCACTTGACGCACTTGACACGCCTGATGCACCTGACGCACATGACGCATCTGACTTACTTAACGCACCTGATAAATAAATTAAAGCGCAAGTAATTAACTCGAAAAACTTACTATTTATGTCAATGACAAATTTCATTGTTGTATAAATGTGTGTAGACAGACATGAGTGACAGACATTCAAAGAACGCAAACCAGACATAGCATCTCCTCCAACTTCTAGCTTCTGCAGTTAACATAAACCTAACTCACAATCGACAACACGATAGCAATTAATTCCTGCAACAACATAATACCATTTACCCTCGAACAAAACACGCCAGCATCAAAGCACCTTCCACCGAAACCAGTGAAATTTCACTCAGCCAAAAATGTTCAACTCCGTATTCTCAGCCATCCACTTTTTTAATTAGCCTCGATGATGAAGAGCAGAGGTGGTTAATTGTTCCAAGGGATGGTTGTTTCTAGTTAATTCAGTGTAGCAGCAGAAGCAAGGATACTGCTCAACTCGTGACGAGCAGTAAAATGGGGATTGGCGAGACGGTCGGTGTTCTGGAAACTCGATTCTAGAGCCGGGGCTCTAAAGATACTTGAAGCCTGCCCCTCTCGACTCGTCCCTGCCGCCCTCGTCCATCGAAAGGGATATGAATGCAGCTACGAAAAACGGGAGGAAAGGGGTGCCACCGTCGACTTATTTATTTATATCGGTCCTAGGAATCTCGCAGCCATTTAACTGAGAGCTTTCTCTCTTGCTGAAGGATGCGAGTGTGCGGGTCGATGGCAAAGCTGATTTTGCTGGGGAAAATTTGATGAGAGAGAAATTGAGGAATTTGGGATTTTTGGGGAGGTGGGTGGCAGATTGGGAAATTAGGGAATGAGATAATTTGGGGACTTAGGATTTGGGAACTTGGAAGGTTGAATTTGAGGACGTTATAAGGTGCAAAGGAAAGGTGGCAAATTGGGAAATTAGTAAATGGGAATTTAGGAACTTGGAAGGTGGAGTTTGGAGAATTTAAAAAAGATGGAGAGGAAGGGTGGTAAATTGGGAAGTTGGAAAAATGGAAAATTTGGACACTTAGGATTTGGGAACTTGGAAGGTTGAATTTGGGGATGTTATAAGACAGTATGGAAGGGTGGCAAATTAGGAAATTAAGGAATAGGAAATTTTTGAACTTAGAAGGTGGAGGACATTATCTGTTAAATTTATAAATTTGTAAATGGAGTCTACTGAAAGTATAACATGAAAATATATGTCAAATAAACAAACTATAAATCTATTAACAACCCCTTTGTCACACTTCTCTCACATTTCCTCTGTCATATTTCACTATCAACCCTTAGACTTGCACCCCATTTTTAACAAAACTTAAACTTCTTCAAGAACAATATATTTCTGATTACAATCTCTCAACTCATTCCTTCATCATCGACCTACTAACCAGAATTCTTAGACTATTCGTGCACAAAACACAATTAATCCCAGTCTATGATAATTAGTTGGTGGAAATTTAAAACCGTGGATACAATAGAATAGCGAGCAGTTCTTTCTTTTATCCGCAAGCTGTTCGCAACGTTTAATTACCGTCGAAAAACGTGTGCCAGCAAAGAGATGTTGGCTTGTGACGGCAAAGACACTGCAATAGAGGAAAATGCGGTTCTTCGACATCGTTGAACGCTGCTAATTAAACAGTCCGTGTTCTCTCTTCTTTGGACGGAGAAATCTTTTAAGAATTTTAACGTTATTGTATTTCCTTTCTGTGTTTGGACAATATAACAAATTTTTCGAATCTTCACATTTTTAGTTTCTTCAATTTCTAAAGGAATGAATACTGGATAGTCACAATTTTTAAATTCTCAAGTTTTACCAGATTCTCAATTGTTACATTCACGAATTGTCAAATTACCAATTTTTTAATGGACTCAACTCTCAAATTCTCGAATTCTCCAAATCTCCAAATTCTCAATCACCCCAGTTTCCAAATTTTAGAACTTCTAAATTATCAAATTTTCAACGTCCCCAATTCTCATATTCCCAAATTTTCAATCTCCCCAATCTCCAAATTTTAGAATTTCTAAATTACCAAATTTCCAACGCCCCCAACTCTCAAATTCCTGAAATCTCCAAATCCCCAAATTCTCAATCTCCCCAATTTTCACATTCCCAAATTACCAAATTCCCAATTTTTCAACATATCCAGCTCTCAAATTCCCAAATTCTCCAAATCCCAAAATTCGCACTCTCCCCAATTTCCACATTCCCAAATTTCCAAATCCTCAATCTCTAAATTCCCAAATTCACCAAATCCCCAACCTCCCAACCTCCCAACCCTGAAACCTCCAATTCAAACCTTCCAATTCACAAAAATTCCCAGATTCAAACTCCAAACTTCCAAATCCAAAATATCATTCCAATTAACCTTCCTCCAATAAAAAAAAAAACGTCGAATCGCATGTTCATTCCAGGTTTATAAAAGAACGTGCAATACGCACGATACAGTAAGCTACATATTATGATGGAAAAATAAAGAGAAATTGGTAGCGCTTAATTGGAGATGAAACAAGGTATGTCAGCAGGAATGTTATACGCTGTATGTTCCGGGGCACGGAATAAATTCTCGATCAAAAGTAGACAATTTATTTTCCTGTTTGAAATGAAAAATGTAGACGATGCTCCCATTCGACGGACTTGATGAAAAATGTGACATCCGTATGAAATGGCGTGTCGTATAAAAGAACTGAAAATTAGACGAAAAAAAGGTGAGCCTGGGGAAATTTAATTGGACAGGAAATAAGGTATTGCAAACAATTTTTTGTGGGTCTATGAAATAAATTTTCGGGCGAAAATTAACACGGTTATTTTACGATTCTGAAAATGAATGTGGATGTTTTTATTGGGGAAAATGATAAAAGGAGATTCATTGATGATTGAACGATTTGGTAGCAGGGACGATTAAAATTAAGATTTCTAATGAGATTCACAAATAATACATAGATTTACAAATAGTGCATATATGATCATTATTAATAAATATAATTAATATTTAAGTATGTGGAAGATTGTGGAACATGGTACATGTGGAATCATCAGGATTCCCAAGTTAACTTTCACTTCAGTGTTTTGCTATGTTGACCCGAGTGTCTCTCCGATGTTCCACGTTTCACAAAAGCGGGTGAGTACAATTTTTGTGACACTGCCGAGGGAAAACAGTTTCCAATTTTCTATTGGTTCAGCTAAAATTCGGCTGGAGATGGAAATGCAAGTGACGTACAAAGTGGGTCTTTACCCAAAGTGACCTAAGCAAGTAATAAAAGCTACCTCGACACGAATAGTTCACAAAAGACTACTGCTTAAGGGTTCCGGATGTGACTGACGATAAAAAATACTCGCTAGAATGTGACTTGGGTCTTATTGCTGCTGCGGGGAATTGATTTGAAACTACAAACGAAGAAACGTTGAATCGCTAGAAACTTGTACTGTCTGTAACATGCATTCTGTGAGCTAACAGATAAAATAGATTTGAGAACCACTGGTAAATTGGGTGAAATAATTACAAAGTAATTCCCGTAGTGTGAGATTGAAATACCTTTAATAATCGTCTGGACATTATCAGCATCTGGATTTTCCAGGAAACCGTGAATATACAAAATGGTGTCCTTGTCCCTGGAGACGTACTTCGCGATATCCTCAGGATTCGCTAATCTCGCGTCACTGAAGGAGAACTCAGTGCTATTTCTATTAATTCGATGTTAAATATTAATTTTTGTTTTGCAAATATTAAATTTGTTTGCCACTAAATAATTTTTTTTGTCACCAAAACACAATTTTCTACAAATTTGTTGAACGTACAGTGTGAGAAATCAGTATTCGCTAATCTCGCAAATCCAGAAAAATCTATAAGAAAGAGAATTAGTTCGAATCTATGAATTTTTCTCGTAGCCGTTGAAATGCGACGATTCGATAAAGATACAGCGGCGAAACGATAAGAATTGGCTGGCGGAGGGTGGCCAAAAAAGTTTTGACGAGCTCGAGGGGATTTCTTTCGGGAGACCCAATCAAATGCTAGCATATAAATCGACGTGATTTCCCGGAAAGGACGACAAATAATTTAGGAAACGTTGACCTTTCTTCCGTCGACTTCTCTCGGATCGGACCACCGCTTTTCTTTTTACCTCGATCCGAACGGAATATCCGATTCAAATAAACTTTTTATTAAGTTTGATTCGACGTAATTCGCTGATCAAGTGCACAAATACTTTCTGTTGTTTAATCTCAGTTATTTAATAATTGTATACAGAGGGAATAAGGGAGATTGGAAATCGTGGGACGTGTAGCGTGATATGGTTAACATGATTTTAAATAGTATTCACGTTTTGCTATTTAAATTTTTTATTGGAACGCACTTGAAGAATTTTGGGAATTTGGGGAATACTGGAAATTTGTGGGATTTGGGGAATTTGGAAAACTTGAAAACCTGAGAAATTTTGGAAACACGAAAATCCGGAAAATTTTGGGAAACTTTAATTATGGATTATTGACTATTGACTATTGACTATTGCCTATTGACTATTGACTGCTGACTAATGACTATTGATTTTAGATTATTGATTACTGATTATTGATTATCGATTATCGATTATCGATTATTGATTATTGATTTCAGATTACTGCATGTCATTATTGATTATTGATTATTGGCTTTAGATTACTGTATGTGATTATTTATCATGGATTATTGATTTTAGATTACTGTATGTGATTATTGGTTATTGATTATTGATTTTAGATTACTGTATGTAATTATTGGTTATTGATTATTGGTTTTAGATTACTGTATGTAATTATTGATGATGAATTATTGATTTTAGATTATTGTATGTAATTACTGGTTATTGATTATTGATTTTATATTACTGTATGTAATTATTGGTTATTGATTATTGGTTTTAGATTATAATATGTGATTATTGATCATTGATTATTGATTTTAGATTACAGTATGTGATTATTGTTTATTGATTATTGGTTTCAGATTACTGTATGTGATTACTTATCATTGATTATTGATTTTAGATTACTGTATGTAATTATTGGTTATTGATTATTGGTTTTAGATTACAATATGTGATTATTGATCATTGATTATTGATTTTAGATTACAGTATGTGATTATTGTTTATTGATTATTGATTTTAGATTACTGTATGTAATTATTGATGTTTGATTATTGATTTTAGATTATTATATGTAATTACTGGTTCTGATTATTGATTTTATATTACTGTATGTAATTATTGGTTATTGATTATTGGTTATTGATTATTGGTTTTCGATTATTGTGTATAATTATTGGTTATTGATTATTGATTTTAGATTACTGTATGTAATTATTGGTTATTGATTATTGGTTTGAGATTACTGTATGTGATTATTGGTCATTGATTATTGATTTTATACTACTGTATGTAATTATTGGTTATTGATTATTGATTTTAGATTACTGTATGTAATTATTGATGTTTGATTATTGATTTTAGATTATTATATGTAATTACTGGTTCTGATTATTGATTTTATATTACTGTATGTAATTATTGGTTATTGATTATTGGTTATTGATTATTGGTTTTCGATTATTGTGTATAATTATTGGTTATTGATTATTGATTTTAGATTACTGTATGTAATTATTGGTTATTGATTATTGGTTTGAGATTACTGTATGTGATTATTGGTCATTGATTATTGATTTTATACTACTGTATGTAATTATTGGTTATTGATTATTGATTTTAGATTACTGTATGTAATTATTGGTTATTGATTATTGGTTTTAGATTACTGTATGTGACTATTGATCATTGATTATTGATTTTAGATTACTGCATGTAATTATTGGTTATTGATTATTGATTTTAGATTACTGTATGTGATTATTGATCATTGATTATTGATTTTTAATTCAAGTTTGCTACGTCTGATTACTACTGATTGAAACACGAAAACATCTTTTTTAATATGAATTATTTATAGGAACGAATCTGTGGTCCAACGTATAACTTTCGAGTATAGTTTCGACTTTTTAACAAATCTATTTAAAAGTTCGCGTTTTCAAGTGTTATCCTGACGGTCACTTTTTGTCGCAGCAAGTTCTGCTCTCCGCTCAAAGAGTCATTGGATTGTTAGCAAGTAGTTTATCCCCCGGAATGGTCTTCTGATATTAGACCTTAGGATATTCCTCTAGAAAGTTTCCGTATCCATAGAATTATTGCAACTTTCCTCGCGGTTCACATGCAGGTCGGAAAAGAGAGAGGAAAGTTTTTACAAAGGAAACTTTTTTGCGGTAAAAGAACTCCTTTCAATAGGGCTTTCGTAAAAACCGGACGATCCTCCTTTGATGTAGAACAACGGACCAGTTATGGAACAATTATTCTTTTGCTGGAGATTGCGGATGATCTTTTCAATCCCGATTGCTTTTAAATACCATCGACTTTGTTACCATTTATTTATCTCTCAAATGCGTTTTCATCCCGATGTTCAATTTTCGTTCGGCAAATATCAATCGTACACGTTCAGGTATTCGTTGGTTAATTTATTGATGGGTTAGCTCAGAGGTAATTTTTCAAGTTTCTCTAATTTCCGGATTTTCAAGTTTCACAAATTTCCCAAATTTGCAAATTCTACGGTTTCCCAAATTTTTCAAGTTTTCCAAATTTCCAAATTTCTCAATTTTCCAAATTTCCAAATTTTCAAGTTTCCAAAATTTCCCAAATCTTCAAATTCTCCGGTTTCCCAAATTTCTCAAGTTTTCCAAATTTCCAAATTCTCAGGTTTCCCAAAATTCCAAATTTTCAAGTTTCCAAAATTTCCCAAATTTTCCAAATTGTTCAAACTGAACTATTTTATTAATTCAACTATCACATCTTATCAGATAACAAGTTCACATCATTTGATAAATAAATAAATTTTCATATGATTTTAAGAACTACAATTCAAGTTGATTGACCAGCTTCATTATTTCATTACGTGATTGCTCGATTACTTATTTTTTGACACGTATAAATTTTTGTTAAAATCCAGGTGAAACTCGATTAACAAATGTTATCCAATAAGAGTAATAATTCGTGGAGCGTAACGGGGGTTGGAACGATCGCGTTAAAAGTGTCGAAAAATGAGTAACACGCGATCGTTCAATTATTTCGTGAAACGTGTCGATGAGAAGTAATTCGCAGGCAATGGTGCTCGTTTAACATTTCCGGTGCAGCAGTTTGGCCACGTAAGTTTAAGTAGACAAGCGTACAACCGGTGTGCTTGAAAAATTAGCAGCGTAAACACCGGTAGCGACGATAATTTACACGCGACGGGGTGAAGAGGGTGAGGGAAATGGTAACTGTGCAACGGGTTGAAAATTTCTGCGAAAAGTGAAATATCGTAGCCGAAGCGATACTGATTAACTCCGCTGCAGTCCCGGGGCTGTTTGAGAGCGTTACATTGAAAATTCGTGTTTTCGGAAAATTTAATTTCGCGTCTGCCAAAGTCCCTGTTAAAACACTGTAAGGCCTGCGCGATTTTATCCGCCGGCCAATCGAGAGTTATTACGTCCGTATTTTCATTAAAGCTTAGGTTACGAATGAGATTTAATTAAATTTCGCAACTGCGTGCGCTAAGGTATATTGCGAACGATATTGAGGTTAGAATTCTTCGAATGGCGATCAAATATTTTACAAATACCGGGACAATTGTATTTCAATGATTGATGTGAACATTTAAGTGAACGTGTGTGATCACACATGCTATTAACAAATTTAATTTTTCAACTTTGTCTTTCGATTTTATATTTTAATCTGATGCTGTATGTTGCTGTTTCAATATTGAAAGCTTTCAGATGCTTCTTTCGTTACTTTTTCTGTGAATAAATAATTTTACCGAATTTTCAGAGTTCACATATGTCACATGTGACGTGCGAACAAAATTATTTTATTTATTAATCTGACTGTAATAATTGTCTCAGTATGAAGAGCCTTCAGAAACTTCAAGTCTTTAATTTTGCTATCAAGAATTAATTTAACTGAATTTTCAACGTTGATCACATATGTCATATATGATATATGAACAAGATTATTTTATCTTTTAATTCAACAGTATATTTAAATGTTTCAATATTAAGAGCCTTCATAAGCTCTGTTCAACTGCTCTTCTCTTAAATAATTAATTTCATTGAATTTTCAATGTTGATCACATATGTTACATATGGCATATGAACAAGATCATTTAACCTTCCAATTTTATTTTTTAATCTGATAGTATATTTAATTGTCTCAATATTAAGAGCCTTTAGAAGCTCGTTTCAACTGCTCTTCTTATAAATAATTAATTTAATTGAATTTTCAATGCTGATCACATATGTCACATATGACATATGAACAAGATTAAATAATCTTTCAATTTTATTTTCTAATCTGATAATATATTTAATTGTTTCAATATTAAGAACCTTTAGAAGCTCTGTTCAACTGCTCTTCTCTTAAATAATTAATTTCATTGAATTTTCAATGTTGATCACATATGTCACATATGACATATGAACAAGATTAAATAATCTTTCAATTTTATTTTCTAATCTGATAATATATTTAATTGTTTCAATATTAAGAGCCTTTAGAAGCTCGTTTCAACTGCTCTTCTTATAAATAATTAATTTAATTAAATTTTCAATGTTGATCACATATGTCACATATGACACATGAACAAGATTATTTAACCTTCCAATTTTATTTTTTAATCAGATAGTATATTTAATTGTTTCAATATTAAAAGCCTTTAGAAGCTCCTTCCAATTGTTCTTCTTACAAATAATTAATTTAATTGATTTTGCAACGTCGATCACATATGTCACATATGACATACGATACTATTATTTAATCTTGCAGTTTTATCTTTTACTCCAACAATTTATATCATTATTTCAGTACTAAGAGTCTTCTCTTAAAAGAATTTTAATACAGAATTAATATAACAAAATTTACGGTCTTGTTCACATATGTCACATATGACATACGATATTATTTAATCTTTTAATCCGACAATGTACATCGTTATCTCAGTATCAAAACAGTTGGAAAGCTTCTTTAAGCTTTTCCAAATAAAAAAAAAATTAATTTAACTAAATTTACACCTTTGGTCACATACGTCACATATGACACAAAACCAAGAGCATTTAATCTTTATATTTTATCCGCAGTTTGTAAGCTCTTACTGTTTTCACTATTTGCTTTATATAAACTCTTGCATGTTTTGTTACCAATTTTTTTGTGAGCTTTTGCTGTTTTTGGCATTTGTTTCATTGTGAGCTTTTATTTGCGTTTTGTTAGCTTTTGCTATTTGCAGCTGCTGTTATTTTTTGCGTTGAAAAAAATCAACAACCGGTTCTTTATGAAAAGTAAATTTATTTTTGCAATTTAAAACATTGTAACATTTGAATTTTACAAAACATTTTTTGCTGCATGAATTAAAAAGCAATCGTGACAAATTGTTTGCACGTAATCCTATTCGACGTTATTCGTAATTCAGGTCTTTTTCAAACGACAGTATTTTTTTGACGAACGAACAATGTTTTAAAACGAACAGTCATTTTTATTTCACGAAGAAACATCTGAGAGCTAAATGTAATTTATCGTAACGAATGCATGGCGTTAATTATGAATCACAACGAGCTTACAGGGTGCAAAGTGGCTGTAAATTCGAGTACATTTGTGATAACCGAAATGAAGAAGTGAGTCGAGTAGAGTATATCGTGGCCAGAGTTCACGGAAGTCGGTATCGATTAAAAGTTGTCCTGTAACGTGCAATCGCTTGGGTGTGCTTGCAAGTTCCGTTTCTTGTCGGATCGGTTGTAAACTGTTTCTTCTGGTTGTTGTTCTTCCATTTGCTTCGTTGAAAAGGAAGTAAGATGTATCGAAACGATTGATAAAATGTCGTTAACAAATATCGCTACGACTGTGGGACATTGAAAATACTCCTTTTACTATTACATTACGAAACTCTGAAATTATCAAAGTTTCCATTAATAACCTCTCAAATTTTCAAATGCAGAAAATTTGAAAGACTCAAATTTTCAGATTTGTAAATTTTCAAAATTTCAAGCTTTAAAATACTCAAACTTTGAAATTAAAATATTCTTATAAAACAAAATTCGTAAATTTACAGAATCTCCAACTTTTATGATCTCAAATTTCCAAATACTTAAATTCCCCAGATTCAAAATTCCCTAAATTTCACATTCCCCAGATTCCAAATTCCCTAGATCTCAAATTCCTCAGATCCCAAGTTCCCTAGATTCCAAATTCCCTAGATCCCAAATTCCCTAGATACCAAATTCTCCAGATTCCAAATTCCTCATATCCCAAATCTCCTAAATTTCAAATTCTCCAAATTCCAAATTCCTCAGATCCCAAATTCCCTAGATTTCACATTCCCCAGATTCCAAATTCCCTAGATCTCAAATTCCTCAGATCCCAAGTTCCCTAGATTCCAAATTCTCCAGATTCCAAATTCCCTAGATATCAAATTCCTCAGATCCCAGGTTTCCTAGATTCCAAATTCCCTAGATCCCAAATTCCTCAGATCCCAAGTTCCCTAAATTCCAAATACCTAATTCCCAAATTCCTTAGATTCCAAATTTCCTAGATTCCGAGTTCCCTAGATTCCAAATTCTCCAGATTCCAAATTCCCTAGATTCCAAACACCCAAATCCCAAATTCTCTAGATTCCAAATTCCCTAAATTCAGGCTACCCTAGATTACAAATTCCCCAAACTCCAAATGCCTCAGATCTCAAATTCCCTAGATATCAAATATCCGAATCCCAAATTCCCTAGATTCCAAAATCCACAAATCCCAAATTCCCTAAATTCAAAAATCCCCAGTTTCCAAATTTCCTACATTGAAAATTTCCCAAATTCCCCAGATACCCAATTTCCCCAACCATAAATTTTCTAAATTAAAAAATTTACGAGATCCCAAATTCTCTAAATTCAAAATTCCCCAGATCCCAAATACGATAGATCACAAATTCCCCAGATTCCAAATTTCCCAGACCGCAAATTCCCCAGACTCAAAACTCCCTACACTCCAAGTTCCACGGATCCAAAATTCCCCAGATATTAAATTCTCAAAAACGCAACTCGACTTGTGAATATAAAAAAATTCTCAAATTTCTACAGTTCAATCGCAATTAACGTAAAAAAGTACGTAACAGTAAAAGGTAATAAAAATCCCACAGTAAAAACAAGAAAAACCTGTAACAAGGCAATCGGGGGAACTTCAATCTATAAACCGCGAAAGGAATAAAATGACAATGGTTCGATCGTATAAAACCGTATAAATCAATCGAAGTATAGGGATGTCTAGCAGCTAATGGGTTAAATCTAACCCGGGGTTTGGTCCAGTGGAGTTGCAGGATGCTCAGATAGGAGCCAGTTTTATCGCGGGATCCCATTCCCGTGTCCGTTGGTCGAGTGATTCCGGGCCGAGGTCGATCTTCGAGGGGTAAGCAACGTTCCCAACGACTCGTTGAAAGTCCAATGTGCCGACCGAAGGGTGGCCAGAGAAAAGGTGGAAAAGCGTGAAAGCTGTCGATGAAAAGTCGAGCGTCCGGCACAGATGGCCGGCTAATTCACTACTTCGCTTCAAGTCGTCCTAAATATCGGAATAAATTGTCGATGGAACGATTTTATACTTCGAATTGATCGGCCATGAAAGATAAGCTTAAAAATACCTGGATTTCGTTAAATATTTAGGGGGATGGGGAATTCGGGGCTCGTCTTTTCGGGTGGAAATCATTTGGGTATTTTGAGATATTGTAAATTTGGAGATTTGGAGATTTAGGGATTTGAAGGTTTAGATCTTACATTCTCTAATAACCATGTCACCAAATTCATAAATTCCTTAATTACTGTATTAAAAAATATTTAAATTCTCGTCCGAGAAAGGTAAATCTCGTTTTGATCGCACGTGGGTTAAGATCAGAAATCATTTGGCGATCGATGATTCCGATCGAAGAGATCGATTTTCTTGGGAATTGATAGATCACCCGTTAGAGATCGTCTTGCAGCCGGCTGCGAATAATCCAAGAGGGTTCGACTGGGTTTCTGGCAACGACGAAGGCGTTAGACACGCGGTGGAAGAGGTATAAGGTGGTGCCTTCAGCCACCAAGAAGTGCATTCAAGCGTATAAGCGATAAGGGCCATCCGATGTGGCCGTCGTCTAGCACCACCGATGAATACGGCCCTGGCGTTGCTCTTCAGCCTCTAGATTTTCGAAATGTGACATTTAAACATTTCTAAATGCCCAAATAGAACATTTAAAAATTTGTGTCTATATTAGAAATAAAAAATTTTTGAATACCTACATTGAAAATGAATAAATTTCTAAATACCTAAATGGAACATATGAAAATTTCTAAATACACAAATTGAACAATTGAAAATTTGTAAATGTTGAAATTAAACATCTAAAAATTTGTATATGCCTAAATTGAAAATTTCTAAATTTCTAAATACCTAAATTGAAAATTAAAAAATTTCTAAAAACCCAAATTGAAAGTCTGAAAATTTCTAAGTACCCAAATTGAACATCTGAAAATCTTGAAATTTCTGAATACCCAAATTGAACATCTAAAAATCTTTAAATAAGTAAATTAAAAATTAAAAAATTCCTAAATACCTAACTTAAAAATTTAAAAATCTTTAAATACCAAAATTAAAACTTTGAAAATATCAAAGCCAAAAAATCCTTCAAAATATATATCAGCATCTATTAATTAAAAAATGTTCAAGTTTACACATATGTCAGTATGCAGAAGTAACATATGTTGCAAATGTACATTGAATTCTTACTGGTAATCCATTATTTTGGGAATCATCCTTGTCATCGGGGAAATCGAGTCGAAGGAAAAGGGGCAGGGGTTGAAAGTGGTCGATAATGGAACATCGTTTCGACGTCGAAATCGTCGCTTCTTCGAGAGGATCTTTGCTATTGTCAATGGAGAACGAATGGTTTCTTCATGGTATTCAAAACTATCTGTCTGTCTGTATCTTTTGGTATTCCTATGATTTTTTTTTGGTGTTGACTTTTTCTTTTGGAGTTTGGGTTCTTTTTTGAAGAGGAATAGGTTTTTAAGCTGAACTAGATTACAGTTACACTTGCAATTATTTTTGCAGTAACTCTTACAGTTACACTTACAGTTAAATTTATAGTTATACTTATAGTTACACTTATAGTTACACTTATAGTTACACAGTTAAACTTGTAGTTACACTTAAAGTTACACTTGTCATTACACTTATAGTTACACTTATAATTACATTTATAGTTACACCTATAATTACACTTATAGTTACACTTATACACTTATAGTTACACTTAACATATAGTTACACTTATAGTTATACTTGTAGTTACACTTGTAGTTACACTTAAAGTTACACTTGTAATTACACTTATAGTTACACTTATAATTACACTTATAGTTACACTTAACATATAGTTACACTTATAGTTATACTTATAGTTACACTTATAATTATACTTATAGTTACACTTATAGTTGCACTTATAGTTATACTTATAGTTGCACTTACAGTTGCACTTACAGTTGCACTTACAGTTGCACTTACAGTTGCACTTACAGTTGCACTCACAGTTGTTCTTACAGTTACTCTTACAGTGATGCTTACAGTAAAACTTACAGTTACACTTATAGTTATACTTATAGTTACATTTATAGTTATACTTATAGTTGTACTTATAGTTGCACTTATAGTTATACTTATAGTTACATTTATAGTTATACTTATAGTTGTACTTATAGTTGTATTTAAAGTTACACTTACAGTTACACTTAGAGTCACACTTACACTTATAGTTACACATACAATTACACTTACACTTACATTTACACTTACTTACCTACATTCAACAATTATGTCCAATGTTTCAAAAATTGCAATTAATATAATGTGTTCACTTGCAAGATTTTGGTCTTCTAATTAAAATTATACGCTTATGTTACAATGACCCATTGAGAAAAATTTAAAAAATATCTGAAAAATGATACCTACCCTTTATTAACAACTTGAAGCTTGACTTTTGAGTCCAAAATCATATTCAAAATTCTCATTTCATTAGTACTATCATAGTAAATGACCTAAACTAATATTTCAATACCTATTGCAATACTTAACTACATACTAACTAACTTAATGAATAAATGTAATAATATATAATTAGGGATGTCCATCAAATGATACTTCATTAAGGTCCTCCATCAAATGATACATCATTAAGGCTGTCTACCAAATACATCACTGCACATTTAATCATTCCTGAGTATTTATTTACAAATACATATCCAATAATCTAGATCTAGTTGCCCCTAGTTTCATACTAGCTTTCATCTCCTCATACATAAATGGCAATTTAGATTTTGATATTTGAGATACAAACAGATTCATGTGGTTGGTCCTTTGCCATATGGCTCCTGTGCGTTGGTGTAGAAGCAATATGCGCCGTATCTGATCGGATTCATAATTATTCGTTTCTGAAATATGTCGTAAACTTTCTATATTCATAGAAAGATATTTACATGTTCTTGGGCGTTGCATCTCCGAAATAAATTATTCTCCCACTTTCCTCTGACTTGTCGACGCATTTATGAGCCGGGAACGCTTTGGGATTTTTCAAGGACTCGGCGTACAGCTTGACGGACCTCTGATGGCTGCATAATTCTTTCAATAGAAATGTTTCGTGGCTTAAATAATCACTGTTGATTAAATTTCAAGATGCATTCGATGTACATCAGTTAATGTAAAACGTTCGGCGTACAATTTAATCGATGCTGTGTTAATGGAGTTGTGTTAATATGTTAATAGATATGTTCGAGGTGTCTCATGAATTATGAAGTGCAAATGGAAATTATTATTAATAAAATATTCAAAAAACATTGAAGATTTCATCCTTAAAAGAGTTAAAATAACAGATCGATAATGTTAGAATTCATGAAGCTTCTTATTTTAGAGGTTACAAGTTTTATAGGTTATGAAAACTAACCTATTTTACGGGTTATGAAAAGTGAGAAAGTGTAAAAGGTTGTTAATAACATAATTACTAAGATTTTTAATAAGATTAAGATTGTTAACAAGGTTACGATTGTTAACAAGATTAAGATTGTTAATAAGATTATTAGTAAATAAGTAAAAAATGTGAGTATCTCAAAAGTGTTAGTATCTTACAAATTACAGTTCATCACCGCCATTTTGATTTCTATTAAAATGGCACCCTACAGCAAATATAACAATTAAATATAATGATTCAATTAATGTTAAAATAACAAATGAGCAGTCAAAAGGATAAGTAAGAGAGTCAGATTAATAATGAATTGTACAGTTACCACTTCCAATGATTTTAGGACAACCAGGTTGAGGTACAACTCCCCTATTCGCATAAAAATCAACGGTCCCAGTGTCTACTGGGGTCCCATAAAACCCAGCGTCCGTATGAAGGATGACAACTGTTTCTGCGTCGGTAGGTCGGATGTGACATGTGGATGGGTAAAAAAGTGGGAACGCTGGATCCAATCCTGTAAAATTGATATTCGATTAGGTTCTGCTCACATCGTCATACATTATGGTTCCATTATTTTTGCATTTTTGTGATGCGGACTTTTATAATATATTTTTCAAGTGCTATTTAGTCAAAATTATGTATTTGCAAGGTTTTATATTTTCAAATTTATGTACTTTCAAATTTGTACATTTTCAAATTTAAATATTTTCAAATTATATACTTTCAAATTTCTATATTTACAAATTTCCATAATTTTATATTTACACATTTTCGAATCCCTAAATACCCAGATTTCTATATTTCCAAACCCCTATATCTCCAAATCTCTATATTTCCCTATTCCAATATCTCCAAACTCTATATTTCCTTATCCCCATATTTCCAAATCTCTATATTTCCCTATCCCCATTTCTCCTCATCTCTACACCTCCCAACTCTCTAAATATTTAGATATCTCTATTTCTAAATCTCTACACCTCCAAATCTCTACATCTCCAAATCCCCATATCTCCAAATCCCAACCTTGCCAAATCCCTATATCTCCAGATCTCTACATCCCCAAATCCCCATATCTCCAAATCCCAACCTTGCCAAATCCCTATATCTCCAGATCTCTACATCCCCAAATCCCCATATCTCCAAATCCCAACCTTGCCAAATCCCTATATCTCCAAACCTCTACATCTCCAAATCCCTATATCTCCAAATCTCAACCTTGCCAAATCCCTATATCTCCAGATCGCTACATCCCCAAATCCCCATATCTCCAAATTCCAACCTTGCCAAATCCCTATATCTCCATATCCCCACACCTCCAAGTCCCTAAATATCCTGATCCCAACCTTGCCAAATCCCTATATCTCCAGATCTCTTTATCCCCAAATCCCCATATCTCCAGATCTCTTTATCCCCAAATCCCCATATCTCCAAATCTCAACCTTCCCAAATCCCTATATCTCCATATCTCCACACCTCCAAGTCCCTAAACATCTCCACCTCTCTATCTCCAAATCCTAACCCCAAAATCCCCCATATTCCAATCCCCAAATCTCAAAATCCTGACACGTCCAAACCTCCACCTCAGTATACCCCCACATATATTGCCACCGCATCAATCAAAGCGAGCAGCCATTTTCAACCACAACAAGGAGAATCGATATCGTATGTACTCAGTTTTCGATTCCCCATTGTAAGGTCTTCCCGAAGAGACGACTCACCAGTGATGCGAGCAAGAGTAACATTCATGGATCTCCCGATCTGGCCAGCTACGTGAGCACCCAAAGAATGCCCGATCACGTGCAACGTGTTCAAATCGATCACCTCGGAAAGTTTCTCCAGGAATTCACCGACCGCCTCTCCTATCACGGACACTTGGCTGGACACGAAAAGGTAGTTAATGTCGATTGCTATGTCACCCCAGTCCAACGCTATCAGGTTTACGTCCCGTTCCTCCAAATAGGCTGTAAAATATAAATTTCATTGCATCGTTACGTACGTATAACTCATACGACAATATCGTGACGCTCGCTGTTTAAATTTCAATCGATCGACAGTTTTATTATAGGTTCATTTTTGCAGGACAATTTTCAGCTGCTTATGGATGTTACTTCAACGGAGTTCAATTTTGGTTATTAAATTATTACGGTACTCTTTAATTACTACGAGTATTTTGGTTCGTTCGGATTTTAATTGATTGATATTTCGTTGTGTGTATGTTCATTCTTGTTTAATTTGGCTGTGACAATTTTCTGGGGCTTTTGGGTAACTAACATGATTACATTGTTATGATACTTTCGGTTTAATTATTTTACTGCAGTTTGCGTGATCAATATTGCAGCTTTGTTTCATACTTTAGGTTCTTTTTGAATTGTGCACAATTTAATACATTGAGTTCAACAATTTTTTGTGACTTCAGATATACAGATACACAGCTTTTCAGATATTGCTCTTAGACATTTGCAAATAACTGTGCATATATGATCATTATTATAAAGTCATTATTATCGAATATAATTAATATTTAAGTATGTGGAACTTGGTACATATGGAATCATCAGGATTCCCAAGTTAACTTTCACTTCAGACTTTTGCTATGTTGACCCGAGTGTCTCTCCGATGTTCCACGTTTCACAAAAGCGGGTGAGTACAATTTTTGTGACACTGCCGAGGGAAAACAGTTTCCAATTTTCTATTGGTTCAGCTAAAATTCGGCAGGAGATGGAAATGCAAGTGACGTACAAAGTGGGTCTTTATCCAAAGTGACCTAAGCAAGTAATAAAAGCTACCTCGACACGAATAGTTCACAAAAGACTACTGCTCAAGGGTTCCGGATGTGACTGACGATAAAAAATACTCGCTAGAATGTGACTTGGGTCTTATTGCTGCTGCGGGGAATTGATTTGAAACTACAAACGAAGAAACGTTGAATCGCTAGAAACTTGTACTGTCTGCAATATGCATTCTGTGAGCTAACAGATAAAATAGATTTGAGAACCACTGGTAAATTGGGTGAAATAATTACAAAGTAATTCCCGTAGTGTGAGATTGAAATACCTTTAATAATCGTCTGGACATTATCAGCATCTGGATTTTCCAGGAAACCGTGAATATACAAAATGGTGTCCTTGTCCCTGGAGACGTACTTCGCGATATCCTCAGGATTCGCTAATCTCACGTCACTGAAGGAGAACTCAGTGCTATTTCTATTAATTCGATGTTAAATATTAATTTTTGTTTTGCAAATATTAAATTTGTTTGTCACTAAATAATTTTTTTTACCACCAGAACACAATTTTCTTGAATGTACAGTGCGAGAAATATTAATTTATAGCTTCACAGCTAAAGTGTCAGAATCGCGTGAGTCGTAAAGAATTACATTAATTTTAATTGTTGATTAAAACGGTGAGAATGAACCACGTGCGAAATAACATTACGTATGCAATTTATCTACATTCAACTCTGATACACGCGTGGATTAAACAACTACGTGTTAAAGTAGGAAAGCAAGAGAAATATTCATAACACACGAACCCTTTGTAAACCATCAGACGAATTTTCGCAATGATGTCAGGATTACTTTTCGTGTCACCTGTTAAAATACACACAGCACGGTATTAATCGATGATTGTGAAATAATGTAAATTACGTAATTCACGCTCTGTAGGAGACAATTATTTCATAATTGTTGACAATTTGCACGGACAATATTGATTTTCTACGTACATATTCTTGCTGCCACTTCGTCCTTAGCGACAATGCACAATAGTATACAAAGACAAAAATGTATTATTCTCATTGTTTACTTAAAACAAACACAAAAAGAAAGTTTAACGACTTCGTGAACATTTAAGAAAGTCAACTAGTTTGACAGCTCGAATGTTCAAGAACTTATTGAAAAGAATTCGATCATGTTCACGTTGCTGATGTTTTTGTTACTTATGAAACGCATCGTCAAATGTTCGTAATATATATGAAACACGTCAGACTGTCACGTAACAGCAGTAATAAAGATGATCTGTAATCGACAGAACGATTTGCGTGTACAATAACTGCATGACTGTACAATGAATTCAAACTGGGATTATCTTTGGAGAATACGTCAACGCGTGTTGGGAAGTTGATGATTTTAAGACTGGAATTTTCTCACTAATCATTTTTTAATTCCAGCTGTTAAGTGAAGATTGAAGGCTTGGTGAAGAGGAGCATTAAAGGTAGTCAAGATATCAAATAATTAAGCTTTTTAATTTTCAAACTTGGAAGTTAGAAATTGTTGAATTATAAACTTTTAAAATTGCGAGGTGGAAAATATCAAAATTCTTACAATTTCAAAGTTGTCGAATTTCCAAATTCTCAGAATAATAAAGTCTCAAATTTCGAAATTCTCAAGCATCCGAACTCCCTAGATCCCAAATTCCCCAAATCCAAAGTTCCCTAGATCCCACTTTCCCAAAATTCCAAATTCTCTAGATCCAAAATTCCCTAGATCCCACCCTCCCCAGACCCCAAATTCCCTAGATACCACCCTCTCCAAATCCCAAATTTTCCAAATCCCAAATTCGCCAAATTCCAAATTCCCCAAATCCCAAATTCCCCAAATCCCAAATTCCCCAAATCCCAAATTCCCCAAATCCCAAATTCCCCAAATCCCAAATTCCCCAAATCCCAAATTCCCCAAATCCCAAATTCCCCAAATCCCAAATTCCCCAAATCCCAAATTCCCCAAATCCCAAATTCCCCAAATCCCAAATTCCCCAAATCCCAAATTCCCCAAATCCCAAATTCCCCAAATCCCAAATTCCCCAAATCCCAAATTCCCCAAATCCCAAATTCCCCAAATCCCAAATTCCCCAAATCCCAAATTCCCCAAATCCCAAATTCCCCAAATCCCAAATTCCCCAAATCCCAAATTCCCCAAATCCCAAATTCCCCAAATCCCAAATTCCCCAAATCCCAAATTCCCCAAATCCCAAATTCCCCAAATCCCAAACTCCCCAAATCCCAAACTCGCCAAATCCCAAATTCCCCAAATCCCAAATTCCCCAAATCCCAAATTCCCCAAATCCCAAATTCCCCAAATCCCAAATTCCCCAAATCCCAAATTCCCCAAATCCCAAATTCCCCAAATCCCAAATTCCCCAAATCCCAAATTCCCCAAATCCCAAATTCCCCAAATCCCAAATTCCCCAAATCCCAAATTCCCCGAATCCCAAACTCCCCGAATCCCAAACTCGCCAAATCCCAAATTCCCCAAATCCCAAATTCCCCAAATCCCAAATCCCAAATTCTCCAAATCCCAAATCCCAAATTCCAAATTCCCCAAATCCCAAATTCCCCAAATCCCCTAAATCCCAAATCCCCTAAATCCCAAATCCCCCAAATACCAAATTCCCCAAATCCCAAATTACCCAAATCCCAAATTCCCCAAATAACTAAATTTTCAAATAATAAAATTTTTAAATAACATTTCAGTCGCAAATAAATCTAAAAAACATCAATGGAACATATTATATGTTCCCCCGTTAAAAAGAGCGTGTTATACAACGCAGATAATCCCATATGATTAAAGGAAGAGGAGGAATGTAAATAGAAAGTGACCAGAAGAACGTTCCACTATCGTTGACCTTTTTAACGAGACTGGAACTAAATTATGCATTGTGTGCATACTTGTGCATAACAACAAGTCTCGTAATGACACGGAATGGTATCTGCAGCGTTCACGTAATCTCCGAGCCCGGCATTATATTTACTTCAAAATAATGCGACCGTATTCGAAAGAAATCGCACACGCGAGAATAAAATGGATCGACCATTCGTTTAATGGACGTTATTCATTAAAATAATAATTCCGTCGTTATTATTTTGATTAAACACGCTCGTTCAATACCGGGAGGGAAAGATAAATAAATTCCGGCAGCCGACGAAATTCTTGTAACGAAGTGTGGGAATTAAAAATTATTGTATTGAAAAATGTAAGGTATTCTTTGATCGGAAATTTGCAATTTTGTGATATGAATTTGGTAACCGGGCTTACCGTTAAATTCTATGGAATATCGTTTCGGTAATCGGAGCTGCCCCGATGATTATTAATTTCAAATTATTCCGCGATTATTACAAAAATTTCGCGTTTTATTTTGCGGCTAAATGCGTCGCGGTAATTCGTCGGATTTTGCAACGGAGCTTTGACGCAAATAATTTTCCAATATCGTGCGATATTTGTTGAACTTCCGAAATATCTTTTTGCTGATCAATGCTTGGAAATAATCATCGATATAAAATTATTTCGTGTTTTTTTAATTGAATTTCGTATTTTAATGTTGAACGAAGCGGTGGACTTTTTCAAGTGTGGAGATTTTGCAGGATAACGGTGGAGTTTATGGTGGACTCTCTTTATATCGCCGATTTCAGTTCTTTTATTTTATGAATTATTATTAATATATGAATTTAAGAATTAAGGAATTGATGAATTGGTCATACGGTGAATTGATGATTTTATGAGCTGATGAATTGATGAATTAGTGTATCGATGAATTGGTGAATTGATGAATTGATAAATTGATAAATTGATGAATTGATAAATTGATAAATTGATAAATTGATAAATTGATAAATTGATAAATTGATAAATTGATAAATTGATAAATTGATGAATTGATGAATTGATGAATTGATGAATTGATGAATTGATGAATTGATGAATTGATGAATTGATGAATTGATGAATTGATGAATTGATGAATTGATGAATTGATGAATTGATAAATTGATAAATTGATAAATTGATAAATTGATAAATTGATAAATTGATAAATTGATGAATTGATGAATTGATGTATTAATTACTCTATGAATTGATGAACTAATGTACTGATGAATTGATGCTTTGATTTATTGATAAATTGATGAATCGATTACTTGGTAAATTAGTGAATTGATGAATTGATTCATTGATAAATTGATGAATTGATCAGCTGATGAATTAATGTATTGATGAGTCGATAAATTAATGTATTGATGAATTGATGTATTGATTTATTGATGAATTGATGAATTGATTACTTGATAAATTAGTGAATTGACGAATTAATGTATTGATGAATTGATGTATTGATTACTCGATGAATCGATGAATCGATAAAGTAATGTACTGACGAATTAATGCTTTGATTTATTGATGAACTGTTGTATTGATTATTTGACGAATTGATGAGTCGATGAATTAATGTATTGATGAATTGATGCATTGATTTATTGATAAATTGATGAATTGATTACTTGATAAATTAGTGAATTGATTACTTGATAAATTAGTGAATTGATGAATTGATTTATTCATAAAATTGATGAATTGATAAATTGCTTGATTGATGAATTGATTTTTTAATCAATTGGTAAATCGGTGCATTGATGAATTGCTGAATTGATAGACTGATAAATTAATAAACTAACAAAATGATAAATTGACAAATTAAAAAACTGACAAAATAATAAAACAATAAATGAAAAAACGACACAATAAAATAAAAAAAACATCAAAATACCTGTCGAAACATAACTATCCGTTCCCATAAAGAAACAAACACGTAATTTGTACCTACAAACAGTACTAATGCCCAAAAACCGAAACGCTCTAAATATATCGCAAATTCCAGTAACACCACAAGCAAACCATGCACGGCTTTATAACGAGACTCTACTGTATCAAATACAATAACTATCAAAGGTAACAACAGCGAGATGATTTGTCGCGATTTCCCATGCGTCGGTAAACAGCCGATCGCGATTATGCGCGAAATTACGATATATTCTTACCGTTGTCGCATTGTTTATCGGAAAATCAATGAGTACAGCAATATCCTTGAAATGTGCCGGTGCTCGCCGAAACTTTTCATCGGCACGATAGCAGAACACCGGTATACGATAATCCATTGAATTGTGCATAAACCTCGAAACCGCGAATAACAATCGAGTTTGCTCTCTTTGTGAAGGATTATGGCGGGAAACCGGCAGAGATTCCGAACACTGGTTATCGAACGAACGTACAATAGAAGCTGTCGATTGAAAAACATCGAGCTAATACAACCGAACGTTTTTATTTTTTCTCCGCCCACCGTATCTTCGTCGATCCCGCCGTTTATTATTTCCGATCGATGCCTGATTTATAATCGATATAATTTCAACGGAGACTTCGCTCGGCCGGATATTCGTGCAGAAATAGCGATTGAACGATTCATTTCGAGTCCGGTTAATAAGCATCCTTTACGTTTCGCGATTCGTTGTTTCATGCTGATTCGGTTAGCAACGATCGAATCCAATTTCATGGCTTCTACGTTAAGCTTAATGGAACTGAAAAAGGACTCGACCTTTTGTTATTCATTGATATCATTTAAGCTTCAGTACGGAGATTGATGCGATATATGGGGTGGGTCATAAACAGATAGGTTTTATGTTGAAGGTGTATGAAGGTGTATCAATTATTATAGTTATTTCATATGTAATATTTTTTTATATTATGTATTACTGTTGTACCAGAAATATACATACATATATGTAAACACACATACATGCATGCATACACATATGTAAACACACATACATGCATATATACACATATGCAAACACACATACATGCATACATACACATATGCATAAATGCACATCTTTGTATGTATATACACATGTATACTAATATGCATGCATGCATACACATATGCATACGTATATGCATACACACATACACATATGCATACGTATATGCATACATATATGCATACATACATACATACATACACATATGCATATATATGTGTACATGCATACATACACATATGCACATATACATGCATGCATAAATACATATACTATACATACATACATATATACATACATACATACATACATACCTACACATATGCACATATGCATGCATACGTACATAAAAAAATTTGTAATTAAAAATCATAATAAAGAAGAATTCGATACCTCGCACTATACAAAAAGATAATAAGTAGAAATTAAATAAAGGATTACACAGATAGAGAGAAGCGTGCAAAGAGAGAAATATAAGTATAAGGGTTTTCCACCCCTCGCATTTACATTCGATATTATCTGCCTGAATTTTTAGCGTTATTATCGCCGATATTAGCAGGATGGTACTATAGCTTTTATTATCATCTTACGAGTCTATGAAGCTACATTCAAGTTATGTTAACGATATCACCGGGTGCAAGGGGTCTTAAGCGCTCGTACTACCCTTCTTCAAGGATAGACCACTCTCATTGGATATAGTTATCTTCCCATTTTCTTAACGGTTCCTATACTTTTCCAAACTTTTCTAACGACTTCTCCGAAACTCTACGGGACACTACTCGTGATTTGGTGCTGGTAAACGTTTAATAGAAGTGTACTTTGGGTCTGAATAAAAATTGGTTAATAGGTTAATCTTTTTGTTATGGAAAGTCTTATTGTGATCATTATTAGTTATTTAGGTTATATCTTTTTTGTTTTATAATGTACTGTAAATAAATTTGTTAATAATATTCTAATAAAAATTTCTTTGGTATGTCATATGTGATATGTGATACGGGATATGTGATATATGATATGGGATATGTGATATGGGATATGTGATATGGGATATGTGATATGGGATATGTGATATGGGATATATGATATGGGATATGTGATATGGGATATGTGATATGGGATATGTGATATGGGATATGTGATATGTGATATGTGATATGGGATAAGGGAAATGTGATATGGGATATGTGATATGGAATATATGATATGTGATATAGGATATGGGATATGTGATATGTGATATAGGATATGTGATATGTGATATGGGATATGGGATACGTGATATCTGATATGTGATATTTGATACTTGATACTCGATACCTGATACGTGATATCTGATATGTGATACTTGATACGTGATATGTGATACGTGATATCTGATATGTAATATTTGATACGTGATACCTGATACGTGATATCTAATACGTGATATCTGATATGTGATATTTGATACGTGATACCTGATACGTGATATCTAATACGTGATATCTGATATGTGATATTTGATATGTGATATCCGATATGTAATATCTGATACGTGATATGTGATCCAACTCTAAAAGTATCCGAGTTCCCAAATTTCCACATTCCATCCAAATTCTAAATGTCCCAAATACGCAGACATCTCAACACAGTGACAATTTTTCGAATAAAACATTTCACTTCGAACGTGTCATGGCGTTTAAAAATGCAACCCATCTCCACAGAACTGTCTCGATAGGTTGGTAGTATCGAAAACGTGTGCATCCATCTGAAATTCGTTTGGCGTAAACAGCTAGAACGATCCCCTCGCGAGCAGCAACGGAACGGTAAATAATATTTCCAGCGAACTGACGGAAGAAACAGCGCGAAGAAAGGAAGAAGAAACAACTGGTATTGCCGTTGGTACGCTACTTCATCTCTAGGTAGATAGTTCGAGGACAAGTTTGCCGTTCCTTCGAGCCAGGAGTAAATCGAAGCGGGGGTCCGTTGATTCGATTAGAACTTAGTTTCGCCTTGCACACGAGGGACCATCGTCGTCCCTGGAAATGGAGGCCACGAGTTTTCTACTGTGCTCGTTCCTACCAAAAAGCCTTCTACACGGTGTCCGTATACACACTGTATAATATGAATATAATATCAAATATACATATAATATATAATATAAATTTCCATATACATATTGTAAACCCAAATTTCTACATACATATATACCTAAATCTAGCAATCATCAAACTCCCAAAAATACAGCAATTCTCAAATACTCAACTCTCCAAATCTTGGACCTTCAACCACCCCAAATCCGTAAATTTCCAAATTTTCAACTGGTCAAACTTTCAAACCTCCCAAATTTCTACATATCCAAATACCCAAATTTCTCAATCCCTAAACTCTAAAATACTGCACTCCCCAAATTCTCAACGTCCCCAATTTCTGACTTACTAAACTCTCAACCCCCTAAATCTCGTTTCCCCAAATTTTGGACCTCCTAAAGTTTCACAACCCCAAATCCTTAAATTTCCAAATTTGCAACTGGTCAAACTCCTAAGCCTCCCAAATTTCTACACATCCAAATACCCATATCTCCCCATCCCTAAACTCCCAAATACTCCGCAAATTCTGAGCACCCTCAATCCCTAACTTTCTAAACTCTCAACTCCCCAAAATCTCTTCCCCAAATTCCCAGAAACTCTCCCTATCTAACCCCCTTACATCCAAATATCTCCAAGTCCTATTGTCACAAGCCAAGTATGTTATACTACCGTTCGGATGCGCTACCTAAGAACAGTACACCCAGTACATAGAACAGGAATGTGCCCAGGGAATTCGAGGTCGAGGAAACGACCGAGCTATCGACGGTATCAAACGATGGTCGAATATCGTCGATGGACCACTCTATTTTTTTTTTGTTTTTTTTTTTTGTTCTCTCTGTTGCCCGTTATTATTCTGCGTGGTCGTAGGCTGACGATCGATGGCCTCGCTGTGTCTCCAATCAAAAATTGTGTCACGTCATGCCGACGTTTTGTAATTTTTCGACGGTTCGATTAAATGCGTTCCGCGTACATCGACGGCTTGTTTTTTCACCGGATTTCCGCACGATGCACATATTTATTCCGATATGTTTGCGACCCGGTCCCGGTAAATACTTGCAGGCTCCGGTTTTCGAGCGCTGAACGCGTTTATCGAGATGGCGCGTTAGAGTACGATGATAAAATCAGTTGCAACGATTTTGGGGTCTAAGGATCGGATTTGAAAAATTATTTGAGTTTGGTTGTACAAACTTTGCTTTGGCGAAGTTCAGTTTTTGGGGAGTTCGTAACATGTGGACATGTAATATGTGAATATGTGATATGTGCATGTTAAACATATGAATATATTATGTGTGAATGTGTGACATTTGAATATGCAACATGTAAAGGCATAATATGTGAGCATGTAACATATAAACATGTAGTACATGAACACATATTATATGCACATATGAACGTGTAACATATGAACATATGTGGACGTGTAACATATGAACATATAATATGTGAACATCAAACTTATGAACGTGTAATATATGCACACATGAACGTGTAACATATGAACATATGTGGACGTGTAACATATGAATATATAATATGTGAACATCAAACATATGAACGTGTAATATATGCACATATGAACATGTAACATATGCACATATGAACATGTAACATATGAACATATGTGGACGTGTAACATGTGAACATATAACATATGAACATCAAACATATGAACATCAAACATATGAACATCAAACATATGAACATCAAACATATGAACATCAAACATATGAACGTGTAATATATGCACATATGAATGTGTAACATCTAAACATATGTGGACGTATAGCATGTGAACATATAACATGTGAACATCAAACATATGAAAGTTTAATATATGCACACATGAACGTGTAACGTCTGAACATATGTGGACGTATAACATATGAACATATAACATGTGAACATCAAACATATGAACGTGTAATATATGCACATATGAACATGTAACATCTGAACATATGTGGACGTGTAACATATGAACATATAAGATGTGAACATCAAACATATGAATATATAGCATATAAAAATATCAATGTACTTTGTCAGTCATATAATAATGTCACATAATTAAAGTCATATTGTAACATACTCGCATACCTAAAATAACACAGTGACACAGTGAACCAGCATCGAACGAACAAACACCAATAAAAAAAATAGCCAAAGTGAAAAACTGTATACAATATCTCCGCAATGAAACCGATCGAATTCTTAAAAAACACCAATATAAATTTCCGTACAGAGCATTTATTTATGAAGAAATTACACGTCGATATCGCAAAACAAACGACACGACGCCTTTCAATAAGCATCCAAACTGAGTTTCCAGCTTTCGGAGCACGTGGAAACACGTCAGTGGGTTGTTCTTTCAAAGCCATCGCATCGGGGGCTTGGATTTACGACATAACCGTTACAAAGCTTCCGCTGAATGCAAATAAAGTGTTCCGTCACCCGAGATCGTTATTATTCAACATTCCCCTCCGACTTCCCAAGAGGAGAACCGATTGTACGAATCGCGTATAAAAGCAACGAGGTCCCCTTTGAGTATTCATGTTCCCGGTTACTCGATACCTACCCGAGGAAACTTGGTTTGATGATATTTTTGTTTCCAGGAAGAAAAACGACCGCAGTCGCGATATATTGCCTCGTTATACGGTTCGCAATTTTCGTTCGGGGATCTGAGTGATACTCATGGGTTCATGGTTCAATTCTGAGGGGGTTGAAGGTTGCTGTGTAGTTTCGAATTTCGCGAATTAGTGGGTGGATGTTTGAGAATTTGGGGATTTACAAGTTTAGAGATATGGAGATTTGCTAGTTCGAAAATTTTAGAATTTGCAAGTTTGACACTTTTGGGGATTTTCAAGTTTCAGAATTTGAGGATATGTAAGTTTAGGAAATATCCAGATTTGGTATTTTGAAATTTGGGGGTTAAGAAATTGGGGAAGGTGAAAATTTGGGAATTTAGGTGTCGGGGAAATATCGAGATATGGACTTATAGAAATTTAGGGGCGTAGAGATTAGGGAGTGTGGAAATTTAATAATTTAGAAAATTGGGGAATTTGAAATTTGGGTGCGTGGAAGTTTGCAGATTTGGAAATTGAGAAATGTAGGAATTTGGGAATTTAGGTGTCGGGAAAATATCGAGATTTGGACTTATAGAAATTTGGGGGCGTAGAAATTGGGGAGTGTGGAAATTTAATAATTTAGAAAATTGGGGAATTGGAAATTTGGGTGCGTGGAAGTTTGCAGTTTTGGAAATTGGGAAATGTAGGAATTTGGGAATTTAGGTGTAGGGGAAATATCGAGATATGAACTCATAGAAATTTGGGGGCATAGAAATTGGGGAATGTGGAAATTTAATAATTTAGAAATTTGGGGAATTGGAGATTTGAGTGCGCGGAAGTTTGCAGTTCTACAAATTGGGAAATGTAGGAATTTGGGAATTTAGGTGTCGGGAAAATATCGGGATATAAACTCATAGAAATTTGAAGGCGTAGAAATTGGGGAATGTGGTAATTTAATAATTTAGAAAATTGGGGAATTAGAGATTTGGGTGCGTGGAAGTTTGCAGTTTTGGAAATTGAGAAATGTAAGAATTTGGGGATTTAAGTATCAGGGAAATATCAAGATATGAACTCATAGAAATTTGATGGCGTAGAAGTTAGGGACTGTGAAAATTTAATAATTTATAAATTTTTAGTATTTTAAAATTTGAGTCCTCACCCAGGTTTAACAATTGCAACTTGAATTTATCCTACTCCCTCACAAAAACTTGTAATACAAATTATACGAATTATATTCAACTTTCGTAAAATGCTACATTCTCTCAAATCCAAATAACTCAGTCCCAAGTACACCCAAATGCATCTTGTATCATCGAAAATTCCCAGCTCGTCTGCAAGAACTCATAATGAATTTTTTTGAAGGACAGAAAACGCCGATTAACAGTGGAAGCATCGTCGAACAAGGAGCCTCAAGAGAGCCATAAATCTTGAGACATTAGGTGGCGAAGGTGTACGGTCGGTTCTGAACACGCGGAATGCCGTGCTCGCCTTCAGCCACACCTGCTATTCGACAAAACTATTACAAGCACGTTTAGTTGTTCCCGTAATTATGCGCCCGTTCCATTTGATACAACGTGTTTACACGGTGTACCAATGTTACACGGTCGTTGCATTCTATTATTTTTTTTCATCTCGTTTCTTCGTGGCGGTTGCGTTAGCGGCGTTGCATTCATAACTCGTCACTTTCGCCTCGGAAACATGGCTTTCCAACCTTGCTCGTTGTTAACGCCCGTAACTTTTGTGTACGGCTTCTTTCTGCGCGTGCTACGGTTTTCAGGTTAGGTCGATTCGCGTAACGATTGAAAAGCTTTTTAACGCCGGAAATTTGGGGGATCACGAAATTTAGGGGATTGGAGATTTGGGGAATTTGCGGGGTTTTGGGAATTTGCGGGGTTTGGGGATTTGGGGGGTTTTGGGACGAGGGGTTGGAGAGGTTTGGGGGTTTTGGGTGATTGGAAAATTTGGAATTTTAGGGATTTGGGAATTTGGGGAATTTTAGGAAATTTGGGAATATTGGGAAATTTGGATAATTGGAAAATTTGGGAAATTTGGATAATTGGAAAATTTGGAAAATGTGAAAATTTGGGAAATTTGGGAAATTTGGATAATTGGAAAATTAGGAAAATGTGAAAATTTAGGAAATTTGGATAATTGGAAAATTTGGGAAATGTGAAACTTTGGGAAATTTAGGAAACGTGAGAATTTGGGAATTTGGAGATTTGGAAATTTGGGAAATATGAAAAATTTGGGAAATTTGGGAAAATAGGGAAATTGGAGATTTGGAAATTTGTAAATTTGAGAAATTTGGGAAAATTGGGAAATTTGAGAAATTTGAGAAATTTGGGAAAATGGGGAAATTTGGAAAATGTGAAAATTTGGAACTTTACGTATTTGGCAATTTAGAACTCCCAATTATAAAAATCCCGAAATCTGCACCTAACAATGAAAATACCAACATATTCAAAAATCTATGAATGCTGAATGTTTCAAATTTGATAATCCCTTCAGAAATACAGAAATAATAATGCAAAAAAAGTGAAACATAAAAGTTTGAAAACCGCAGAAACATGTGCAAAATACACTGTTAGAACGTATAGGTTCGATAACAATGTAGTTCATTGTTCGCAACAGTGGAAATTACTGTGGCAAATGTTACCATTGTAGTTTGTCGAATAATCATTTTCGGAAATGTTTATGTAATGAATGTAAATTGGTGGACACGAATGAAATGAAACGTAGATCGGCTTTGATTCATTTGATGTTCCCTCTGCATAACGAATTTATTGTATGATTAATTTGTGATGGAATAATTTACATGTAAACAAGCCTGATATTGGCTAAATATTCACATCGATACAGTTTATAGCAGGACATTGCTTGTACAATATTTTATATTTAATGGCTGGTGTTTAATTTATGTTAACGATGTTTATATTTATTGTTATGTATTCCATACTTTTAATATTTATTTTAATGATTGTTGATAATGTGTTTGATAAATCAAGTATTTAATAGTTTTAATATCTAATGCGATCGATAATTTGTTAGTTGCTTTAGATAGTTGATGTTTTTGGTATTTAATAAGTTTGATATTTGAGATCTTTATTATTTGATATTTTTGACATTTGATGACTTTAGTGCCTAGAGGATACTTGATATCTGACACTTTCAGCACTGGATATTCTTGATATTTGACACCTTCGATATTTGATACTCTTGATATCTGACACCTTCAGTACTGCATATTCTTGATATTTGATACTCTTGATATCTGACACCTTCAGTACTTAATATTCTTGATATCTGACACCTTCAGTGTTGCATATTCTTGATATCTGACACCTTCAGTGTTGCATATTCTTGATATTTGATACTTCTGATATCTGACACCTTCAGTTCTTGGAATTCTCGACATTTGACACCTTCGATATTTGATACTCTTGATATCTGACACCTTGAGTGCTGGATATTCTTGATATCTGACACCTTCAGTTCTTGTAATTCTCGACATTTGACACCTTCAATATTTGATACCCTTGACATGTGACACCTTCAGTATCTATTATCCTTGATACTTAATATCTTCAGTATCTAATATCCTTAATACTTAATATCTTCAGTATTTAATATCCTTGATACTTAATATCTTCAGTATCTAATATCCTTGATACTTAATATCTTCAGCACCTATTATCCTTGATACTTAATATCTTCAGTACCTATTATCCTTGATACTTAATATCTTCAGTACCTATTATCCTTGATACTTAATATCTTCAGTACCTATTATCCTTAATACTTAATATCTTCAGTACTCAAATACTCTTTACATTTGATAACTTTAACAAGCAACAATACATGAAATTTGATACCTTGATCTCATTACTTAACACCTCCAGTATATAACATTCCTAATACTTAATACTTCCAGTATCTAACAACCCTGATATTTAACATCTACAGTATTCAACCCTCAATATCTGAAGTACAACCACGATTACAAAATTACAATCCACAACGTAAAATCATCGCATACAGTATCCACCGTGTATATGTGATATTATCCACATATGTAAACGAACAACAGGAGGAAGAAAAGAATAGAACTCCCAAGCAAGTAATGGGCCATACCTTCATACCGTTACATCTGTTTTAACGAGACAAGTTGTAGAAGCGAGTAACGATAATCTTAAACAAAGAGCAGAAAAGAAGTAGCGGTAAGAAAGTCCGTCGTCTTTGTCTCGAGGGAACAATTCAACGAGCTGCATTCAGGTCGTGCTCGTACAGACGTTAAATCGAAACTGAATAAACCGTTTCCGGTAGAAAGACTACTGTTTAGACTGGCCACGAAAACAACGCTTCATAATTAAAACACGAATCACGGCTTCTGTTCGGAGCCCTCTACTGTACTTGCGGCTATTGTCGGATAAGAAACTTCAGTGTTTTGCAATTTTAGAATTTTTTTAAGTATGTTTTTAAGAAGTATATTACATTCTCGGATTTTAAAAATAGTATGAGTAGGACAAGTTTCGATATATTCATTTTCCACACAGATCTCGATAATTTCGCTACCTCTAATTTCCTGAATGACTACATTCTGCAATTTTCGAATTTGCAAACTTCCACGCATCCAAATCTCCAATTCTCCGAATTTCTAAATTGTTAAATTTTCACACTCCCTAATTTCTACGCCCTCAAATTTCTGTGAGTTCATATATCGATATTTCCCTGATACTTAAATCCCCAAGTTTCTACATTTCCCAACATCCAAATCTGCAAACTTCCATGCATCCAAATCTCCAATTCTTCGAATTTCTAAATTATTAAATTTCTACACTCCCTAATTTCTACGCCCCCAAATTTCTATAAGTCCAAATCTCGATATTTTCCCGACACCTAAATTCCCAAATTTCTACATTTCCCAATTTCCAAATCAGCAAACTTCCACGCATCCAAATTTCAAATTCCCCAAATTTTTAAATTATTAAATCTCCACACACCCCAATTTCTACGCCCCCAAATTTCTATAAGTCCAAATCTCGATATTTTCCCGACACCTAAATTCCCAAATTCCTACACTTCCCAATTTCCAAAACTGCAAACTTCCACGCACCCAAATCTCCAATTCCCTAATTTTCTAAATTATTAAATTTCTACACTCACCAATTTCTACGCCCCCAAATTTCTATAAGTCCAAATCCCGATATTTCCCTGACACCTAAATTCCCAAATCTCTACCTTTAATTTCCCAACCCACAAATTTCAAAATATCAAATCTCTAATCAACTATACACTATAAAATACTATGAAAAGTATTATTGCAGAACATCATCAATAATTTTATACAAAACCACCAATAATAATATCCATATATTGCATCGTTCGCAATTGCTAGAGAAATGGCGGACCAAGTTTTTGTTTCCCTGCATCGACAGTCTTGGTAGCCTCGATTCTGCCAGTTTTCACAGTCGATTTTATTCTTCGGCGATTTGATTCGTTTCGCGTTCTACGTTGCGTAGCCTATCAGACATATCGGTTCGGTATTCGGATGACCATTGAGTGCGATGTTGTGTCGGACATCTTTACGTAATCCACTCGGACTGATAGGTTTCGCTCACGTTGCATCAACCGGAGAGATACAACGGCTTTCGTTCGTAACGTTTTTACGAGAGAATCGTGAAAAATGTTTACATTACAATTCAAATATCTCTCGTGCATTTCTACCTCTCGAAAAGGTTAGTCGCTCTTTTCGTTTTTCAAGTCATCAATTTCATCTGACTGCAGTCAAAAATATACGTGGACAGTGCCAATACTTACGGTGTTTGGTATTTTTTATTTGCTTAATATCTTTTGGAAATTTTGGAAATTTTGGCAGATTCGAGATTTGGTGATTTGGAGATTTTGAGATTTGGGGATTTGAGGATTTAGGGATTTGTGGATTTAGGGATTTAGAGATTCAGGGATTTAGGGAGTTAGGGATTTAGGGAGTTAAGGATTTAGGGAGTTAGGGATTTAGGGAGTTGGGGATTTAGGGAGTTGGGGATTTAGGGAGTTGGGGATTTAGGGAGTTAGGGATTTAGGGAGTTAGAGATTTAGGAAGTTATGGATTTAGGGAGTTAGAGATTTAAGGAGTGAGGGATTTAGTGATTTAGTGATTTTGAGATTTTTGAAATTTTTGAAATTTAGAGCTTTAGGGATTTGGCAATTAAGTCATTAAGGAATTTGAGAATTTGCAATATATCGAGGTTTGGCAATTCAGGGATCTGAAGTTTTATTAATAATATTACCATCGACAGTGTTAGGGAATCCGAAATTTATGGAGATAGGACGTCTGTAAGTAAAAGCTACGAATAAATAAATCACTTTATATAGGATATTTTCAAGCGGGTCTTGAGTAAATGCTTCTCAGAGAAGTTACGGTTAAAAAGATTTCTGGTCCACAGGTTGTACGTTGTCGGGCTAAGGAAATTGTAATAAATGAAGCTTGCAAACGTTGTTTCCTTACAATGATGTCTAACGATGATTGATAATGTAAAGTTTGCTGCGATCTTTTTCGCCCCTCGATGTTACTTTAGACCGGGGTGACACGGTATGACCGTGTCGAACACGGCGATATAGATACATGCTGGCGATGTAGATAAATATTGAGAAGGATGGTATGCAGTAGGATGACGAATTAGATGTTATAGATGGGGACGATATTGAGTAGAGTGATATAGATTAGCGAGGTAACAAGTAGGATAATATAGGTTTGGACGATATCGAACGGGATAATATGGATTGGGACGATATCGAGTGGGACAATGTAGGTTTGGACGATATCGAGTGGGACAATATGGAATGGGACGATATAGAGTGGGATAATATCAAGTGAGACAATATCTAGTGGGTCGATATCTAGTGGGACAATACCTAGTGGGTCGATATCTAGTGGGACAATACCTAGTGGGTCGATATCTAGTGGGACAATACCTAGTGGGTCGATATCAAGTGAGACAATACCTAGTGGGTCGATATCTAGTGGGACAATACCTAGTGGGTCGATATTTAGTGGGACAATATCTAGTGGAACGTTTCAAGTTTCTAAATTCTTAAATTTCTAAATTCCTAAATTCCTAAATCCCCAGATCCCCAAATCCCCAAATCCCCAAATCCCCAAATCCCACCATCTTTAACCACCCAAATCCCTCAATCCCTAAATTCCCAAATCCATCAATCACCAAACCCCTCATCTCCCAAATCCCCATATCCCCAACTCTCCAAATTCATAAATCCCTAAATCTGGAAACACAAAACCCTGAAACTCGCAAGTTTCAAACGAAAACTTTCCATCCACCACAATTAGGATGTTTCTTTCGCCAGCTATCTCGGCGTATATTCATCTCGCGTGAGTCCAAGTTTTTGACACGCTACTGAAAAACATGGAATGAAATATCAGTCATCGAGATTTTCGCTCTTTAAAGCGAAGGGCCACGTATATCTGTGCCGAGGAACGCAATTTTTCACGTCGGATTACGAAAAGAAGGTGAGGGTGGCGCGCCCAGGAGCGGAAACGTGGCAAGGACATTTTACTTGAACGCAGGTAGGTCACACGTCGACATCGATATCGATATCTCGATACGATATCGAACGTTTTAGCCGGAAGAACAGTGTCACTGTTCGCTACTCGATTGACCGAGACACGACCTCGTTTTATAATTTAGTACCTTCGTCCCATTTTATTACAAAATATAACTTTTACTTTACGCTATACATTCGATACAATCTTAATACTGCAAATAATTTCAATAATTAATTTTATTTAAGCTTAGACTATAATTTTTTATAAGTTTTAATACTGTAGTGTTTTGTAAGTTTTAATACTGTAATTTAGTTTAAGCTTTCATGCTGAAATCTTTTTAATTCTTGACTCTACAACTTTATTTAATCTTTAATATCGTAAAGAAGGTAGTGTTGTAATAATATTATACGTATATTAATTAAATTTTTCATCGTTAAAATATTGAAGAAAGGAGTGCATCTTAAGTTACAGTAATTTTTCGAGAAATATCTTACAAATGATGTTAAATATGGAACATGTACGCGGTCGTTTACCTTGCGTAGTAATCATGCGCAGTGGTTCACCTTGCGCAGTAATCATGCGCAGTCGTTCACCTTGCGCAGTAATCGTGCGCAGTCGTTCACCTTGCGTAGTAATCACGCACAGTAAACCTATTACACCCTATTATAGTACTTATTCTAAACTCCATGTAATTTAAGAGAACTACAGTACGAACTCACCGATAAACTTTTAATATTATTCAACTATTCGTCCACCTACGTTAAAATACAGACCGCTTCACCAATATTTGATACCAAATATAAAAAAAGTATATGAAAATTGATAATAAAGGAACGAAAGAAGATAACTCAAATTAAGTCCCTTTGTGTAATGATTTAATACAAAATCTACAAAGGATGAACGCTTAATAAATGCTAGATTATCTGGTCCGAAATTAAACAGCACCCCGGAAAGCTTACGAACACTAGTTAAAAGAGATGCTCGCCGCGATATTGTTTTCAGAAGCGTGAACGTTCAAAAAGAGGACGTGAAAAACTATCTAGGATAGCCAAGAGGATTTATTAAATTTCACTTCTATTGCAAGAAAAGCTTCATAAAAACTCTTAATATTCATCCAGTTATGCCGAACGAAAATTTTTCTCACATTTTTTAATTAAAATTCTCGCTCTGTTATACTTCTCCGGATGAAAGAGGTTCTCTCCTTTCTATCATAAACAAAAATTTATTGTAATTTGTGCTTCTTTAGAAAACTGCTGTATTCATGTAACGAGGGTTTGCATAATTACTTGGAAGTCTTCCATATTTTTGTCACTAATTTTGAAAAAAGAAGTGTTTCGTGTTCTTGAATTTCGAAAGAACCACCGATTCAGAAATTATTGAAACGCTATCCAGGATATCAAAATCGTTAAGAATCGTTTTGTCGGTTGACATCTCTGCAAAACAGCGAAGACACACGGCATCAATAATGCAGTTGGTTCATTCCTGTCGCCTCTTCATCGCGCCACCCTCTTCGAACCATCGTACGAGCATGCTAGCGTGGAATATTTGCTTTCTCTCAATTTTTCATAAGCCACCGAGAGAGCGACCTGTTTCCTCCCTCTTTTACTGTCTCCACCCTTCGCGTGCGTGACTGTCTTCTTTCCATTTTCTCGCCTTTCCATGAAAATCGACCTGTACGCACGTACCAACCCACCCTGGGGAACGATTCCCGCTTTCGTTCCGAGCCCATCAAACATTCCACTCGCTCGATTGGGAATTGCCAGAAATTAAAAGACAGATCGTTAACGACGATCTACTATTAACGGGGTGTCTCTTTTGTTTCGGGAATATAATGGCGCACCGAGTAATCTGGATAAACGGGCTGCTAAATTGGTACAACTATGTCGAACCACGAGCTGGTGGCTCTTTTGAACATCTGTTCACGCGCCAACTCATGGGTTGGCAGCGGTACATTGAATGTTGGATATGTGCTTAAAAACTCTTCGTTTCTTAGAGGTAGAAATTTCATTTGAGAGATTTGACAATGTTAAAACTTGTGAGTATGGAAATTTCAGAATTTGGAGATCTGGGAATATGTGAAGCGTGGATATGTGAGATCTTCGAATGTGGAAATTTGAAAATGTGACATTGTAAAAAATGAATCTGGAAATATTCCAGTGTAGAAATTTGAAAAAATGAGAATTTGAAACTGCACTAATTTGCAAGTAAAAAAATTTGGAATTTGAAAAAATTAGAAAATGTGAAGGTGAGTTTTAACAACCGTGAAAGTTGAATCTGCAAAATTGTAAATGGAGAAATAAGGAAATATGGGAATAGGAAAATTTCGAAAGTACGAAACTGCAGGTAGAAGGTTAGATTCGCGATATGGATGACTAATGGACAAAGGGAAGCGACTGACTCTGGGATTCCTAGAAGTTTGTAAAACGTTCTCTGTTGATAGCTTGTATTCCGGTGCATTCTGAACGCGTTCCGTATCTTTCGCATTCCAAGATAGATTCAGTTTATCGGAATTTAAGCGACCTCGTTTATCATTGTGTCGATTGATTTGAAAGCAGCAGAACCAGCCTCGGAGATTAGAATATTCGGTCGATTTAACGCAACGGGCTTTCTGATAAAAACCGTCCCCCTCCCGCCGATAAGGGAGATGAATATCGACGTGTGTAAAAAAATTGCCAATGCTGCGATCGTGATAGCGGAAAAATCATGCTTCTTAGAGCTTGGCAAACGCTTCCGTGTGCAGAAATTCTATTACACCAACAGACAAGAAATAATGTCTTCCTATTTACTGCTACGCTTAATAAAACACCCTTTCAAATTTTATTTACCTCGAAGTCATTTTATATTTTACTGCTCTATAATTACAAATTTAAACTTGTTTATAATAAATACATTCTTTCTTATAGATTTAATAATTTACAACCCTCTTTGTACTTCAATAAATGTAATTTAAAAGAGATTTTAAATATTCAGTTCTATAGTTGCTTGCAGCAAATGAGACAAAAATTCAAATTTAAACTTGTTTATAATAAATACAACCTTTCTTAAAGATTGAATATTTTACAACCCTCTTTGTACTTCAATAAATGTAATTTAAAAGAGATTTTAAATATTCAGTTCTATAGTTGCTTGCAGCAAATGAGACAAAAATTCAAATTTAAACTTGTTTATAATAAATACAACCTTTCTTATAGATTTAATAATTTACAACCCTCTTTGTACTTCAATAAATGTAATTTAAAAGAGATTTTAAATATTCAGTTCTATAGTTGCTTGCAGCAAATGAGACAAAAATTCAAATTTAAACTTGTCTGTAATAAGTGCATCCCTTCTTAAGGATTTAATAATTTGCAACCCTCTTTGTACAACAAGAAATATAATTTAAAAGAGAATATTTTAGATAATCTGTTCTAAAGTTACTTCTAACAAATGAGACAAAAATTCGAATTTATACTTGTTCATAATAAAATACATCCTTTCTTAAAGATTGAATAATTTACAACCCCCTTTGTACGACAAGAAATATAATTTAAGAGAGAAAATTTTGGATAATCTGTTCTATAATTGCTTGCAACAAATGAAACAAAAATTCGAATTTAAACTTGTTCATAATAAAATACATCCCTCCTTAAAAATTTAATAATTTGCAACCCTCTTTGTACGAATATAATTTATAATTTTAAAAAACTAATTTAGAAGAGAAAATTTTAAATAATCAGTTCTATAGTTACAGCAAATGAAAAATAAAAATTTAAAGGAGTACATAATAAAATACATCCCTCCTTAAAAATTTAATAATTTGCAACCCTCTTTGTACGAATATAATTTATAATTTTAAAAAACTAATTTAGAAGAGAAAATTTTAAATAATCAGTTCTACGGCAAATGAAAAATAAAAATTTAAACGAGTCCATAATAAATGCATCCCTCCTTAAAAATTGATTACAACCCCCAACAGCAAGAAATAAAAATTAAAACAGTCTACCTAGAATATTTTTTAACATCAAAACTTAAAGTTTGAAAACAAAAAGACGATTAAAGCAGACTAAAAAATATATCAAGAGCAAAATACTTAAAAATTAATTTTATATTTTGGAATAAGAGTTAAATAGAGAATTCCACGTAGAGGCAATTGGTAATTGAAAGCTGTTTCAATTGAATACCGATGAATTATCCAATAAACTGGCTCGATATTACACGTTAATTATACGTTACAACGGGTCATTACTGCATTTGGGAGCAGCCTAATCGACACGTACAGTCAACCGCAATAAAATTGATACATTAAACGACGCCAGCACGTTCTATCGTAGAAGATAAACACCATTGGAAGATTCAGGAGTTTTATCGATTCCTGGTTAAATGTCCGTACCTGCACATTCGTTCGAAGATGTGTGTGCACGGATAGGAACTGATATAGTACGTATTGATCGTTTGATAATCGTCGAGGAAAGAACCTTTCGACCCTTCCTTCCACATGTTTGATTTTTCATCGGTTCTGCCCGATCGTCCATGGAATCATGGCCGAATTAAATTGTAACTGCCAGTCGAACAGACTAATAAACGTCTCCATTTCTGAATAATAGAGTCCTACATTTTTTTTCAGATAACTCGAGTGTACAGTCGCTCTCGGTATATTGCCGCTTTAGGTACTATTGGGAGCAAAGGTATATGATTTAATTATTATGGTAATTTAATTTATATTACTATAACTTAGTGATTAGATAATTCGAGTGTGCAGTGGCTCTCGGTATATTGCCGCTTTAGATATTATTGTCATCGAATTTGGTACATAATTTAATTATTATGGTAATGTAATTTATATTACTATAACTTAGTGATTAGATAACTCGAGTGTGCAGTGGCTCTCGGTATATTGCCGCTTTAGGTACTATTGTGAACATATTTGGTATATGATTTAATTATTATGGTAATGTAATTTAACATTTTTCTGCAGTATAATTTTGCAATATAAATTAGTAATTTTTTTCAATATAATTTGTGATGTAATTTAATATTTTTCTGCAATATAATTTGTGATGTAATTCAATATTTTTTTGCAGTATAATTTTGGAATATAAACTAATAATTTTTTGCAACCTAATTTTGTGATGTAATTTAATATTTTTCTGTAGTATATTTTTGTGACATAATCCACTATTTTTTGTAACATAATTTCCTAACAAAATTTAATTTTTTTCACCCCTATAATTTCATAACGAACTTTACTACTTTCCCCTAAAATAATTAGTAACATAACATTGTCAAATTAAATAATTCTCCATCACAAAAGAAATATCAAACTTTTTCTTCAAAATATAAAAATATCAAAATATCAAAATATCAAAATATCAAAATATCGAAAATATCAAAAAAATATAAAATGTAAAAAACCGACTTAGGTTTCACTTAAGCCTAAATTTTAAACAAGCAAACGTTCCAAATTAATTTGCCAATAATTAAAGCAGAAAGTGTCGGACCTCGCAGCAAATTTTCTTGCCTCGCTAACTCGGTTTTCGTAGTCTGTTCATCGGACAGAGTTTCCACGGTCTGAAAAAAGCAAACAACCCGGTGAGTAGGTTTTGCCCGATCCTGAAAGTAAATGGACTCCATTTTCCGGTCTGTTCCGCTCGCCTGTGGATCAATCAACAGCGTCGCACTCGCGACACGTGCGATTGTCACCCTCTCGATGAATAAAATCGACGACGGGAAGTGGTTACGTGGCTCGAGAAAGCTTCGTTGAGAACCTGTCACCAGGCTTTATTCTTGATTTCTGACGGGGATAAAATGTTTTCAAATTCGAAAATCGATCGGGCGGAAAGCATCGGCCGTTTGATGAGGTCATATAAATTTTCGTATAATGTTTGATAGGACGTGTGTTTCATATAGGTAAAAGGTATGTTTCGTATAATTTATCAGACACGAAATATTATATTGCTTCAAGAATAATATTATTAATAATTGTTAACATTGTTATGTAATACTACAAAAGCAATATTAATGAACAACACATACTTATAATATTTTTAGAACTCGTGTCAACTTAAAAAATTCTTAACTCAACCCTAAAATCAAATTAAAAAAAAAATTGAGCAAAGTAAAATTCAGCAAAGTCAGGAAAACCTAGTATCAATAATTATTTATCACATACTATTTTTGCTGTACAAAATGTACAGTTTGGATTAAAAATTTGAAATTTTAAAATTACTTTAAAATAAAATTAATTTTATTATTAATAATTCTTCAGAAGTATTTGAAGGAACCGTTAATTTCGATGCCGGTACCAAGTCGATATCCCGTGGCAAAGAAACGAGAAAGAATCGCGGAAACAAATGGGCAAAGCCGAGAGAGGTGAAATCGAGTCCTTTAGACGCAGCCTTTTGTGGCGAAGCGTTGGTCAGTGACGGATGGTTCGGTGTGCAACGAAAGGGGAAAAGAGGGAAGGGAAGAATTTGTTGGACTGGCTGTTTGTCCACGGTCACCGGTACCATTAGTACACGATTCCCGTTGACAAATGAGGCGAATCGTTAACAGGTTTTTTTCGAATATACCGAATTACGTTTAAACGTTCCTTTAAGCTCCTGCGCTCTTATATGTACACATAAAATTACGTATCTATAAAATACGGGTACATACAATTATTGTATAGGAAGGTTTATTTATTAATATTTTTTTATTTTGGTTGCCTGTCAAATTTATGCACGAAACATATGCACATATGTACAAAACTTATACACAAGACATATGCACATATGTACAAAACTTATACACAAGACATATGCACATATGCACCACACATGTACATATGAAATGTATGCAACCTAACCTAACAAAAAACATATTTAAATTCATGAAGATTTAAATAAATATACACGTAGAATTGACACTAATATGTGCATATCACAATATGTACAACTGACAAATACATATGTGCACATATTACACATATGTACATATGAGGATACATATTGTATAAAATACAAGTAAAATATATACAATTACTGTACAGATGAAGACATACAAACTAATTCAATGCAATATAAAGCTGCAGTTATCATCTACAAAACAAAATAAATAAAAAAAAAAATTGTGTATGAAAACTTGTGTGGTGCGTCATGATGACGCACTCGACGTGCAAATCTGTCGAATGGGCAGAACTGTCATATTTTCACTTCACATATGCACAAACATGTTACAGTACAAATTTCAAGTTTGCTAATTTGATGAAAGCAAAAGTTTGAATTCACTAATTTGATGAAAACAAAAATTCGAGTTCGCTAATTTTACTAAGTTTCACAACAATCAACGATTCTCCATAATCTATCGGTGTCCTCAGCAAAAGTTATAGTCACAAGAATACACCGATACACCATAAAGAACATAAGCGTTTCGACGTCGCGAAAAAGGCATCGCCGAAAATTACACCGAGCACGCAGTTTCGTCAGTTGTTTAATTTACTCGCTCCAGGGACGTGAACTCGCGTATCCTACGGACCGTACGGGTCCCTAGACACGGAAAAATATCGATTCGCTGGTCGGTAGCGTTATAGTGTTGCCGGCCCCGTAGGTTCGCTTCGATGGTTCCCGATATTCCCTCGGGATCGTTCTCATCCCCGACCAGCGCCACCTTTTGCTGGCTATGGAAAGAGAAGAAGGAACAAAAAAAAAACGAAGAAAGAAAAGTAACAGAGAGAGAGAGAGACGCGAAAAGAGGGAGAGAACAGGGTGAACGCGTTTGACGTTTTCCCTCCGACCTTCTCCCACGGGATGTTGGCGGCTTTCGTGCACGGAATCCGCCACGGGGTATCCGCACAAAATGGATATCGTGCACGCTCCGCGGGATAACCAGATAGAGTGTGGACGAAGGGAAAGGTGTACGGCAGAACAGGGGGATGCGAGTTACCGAAAAGCTGCGACAAATTGTCTCCTCCATGGTTGCTTGTCTGGCGTGGATGCTGCAGTGTTGAAACATCGAACAATATACAGCTCGATATTTCGGTGACAACGGCAGGACTCCACAATCGCAATTGATGAGGACTGATCCGACGGATCACTCTTTCGGTGTATAACTTCTGGTTATTCGAAATAGCACTTTCGACAAGAATCGACGAAATTAACGATATTTAGGGGCAAATTGTTGATACAGAAATAGTGCAATATTCTCTTTTTTAAATATGAGCGTCATAGTTAGCAGGTGAGATTGCTATTTTCAAGTTTCAGTATGACTCAAGAAATTTTGTCGTACTGAACACTTTGAATTGACCATATATGGAATTACTAAGAATCATCAATTATTCAGAATTTAAATTAAACACTTGTATTTATTCAAGGTGCGTCAGACGCACCTGACTGAATCAGCAACGATGTCCAAACCGATCACGAAAATTGAGAACCATACTGGTACTCTATTCAATGATTAATTATGTAAATTATAGTCACATTTAAACTGAGAATTCGTAATAAAAATGTGAACAAAATTTGCTATAGATAGCAAAGTGCGTCGTTGACGCAAGGGGTTAACGTGACTTGGACATGTGGACATGTGGACATGTGGACACTTGGACATGTAGACACTTGGACATGTGGACACTTGGACATGTGGACATGTGAACATGTTAACATGTGGACATTTGGATATGTGGGCATGTGGACATGTAGATACTTGGACATGTGGAGCAAGTTCACCATACACTTATTATACTTATTACACTTATAAGGGCTAATAAATTACCTCTCAGTAATATCCAATCTATTATACCTAACCTCAACATCATAATTTTACCTGCAACATCTGAGACACCAATAAAACCAAAAAATCAGAATGCAAAGTATCTATCATCGAAAGTCTGAGACCTGGGAAAGAGAGTCGATGAAAAATGCAAGATATATGAATTTGAAGAAAGCTTGAAAGTTTTTCGATAAAAGAAAGCGACGTTCTGTTTCAAGTTTGAAGGGTGAGAGAAGCATAAATACATTGGTAGAGCGTCGCTGATTCCGTGGCGAAAGATTCGGAATTTCATCGAAATTTCGTGGGTACTTTATCTATCGGGTGTCAATAAATAATCGTGGGGGCCATTCTGGCCGTAGCCTGCGGGTATAATAATTTTCATAGCCATTCAGAGGCGAGGTACCACGAGACAGAGGAATATCGGGAGAAATCGAGCTGAAAGATAGAGCGGCTATGTAATATCGTTCGTTTCTACGCCCTTCTTCGAACACCGATGACTTTCTTTTTCTTCTCGGCCTATCTTAGCTCTTTCCCCTTCAAAGGTAGACACCTTGCAAGCGATGCTCGAACGGGCGTTCAGGAAATTCCACGCGAGATCGGCTTCCGCTTTGATTGACGGAAGCCAGAGGAGCTGAGCGACTTGTTCGCCGCCCCGGAGATCGAGCATTTCCGTGCATTTTTATTCTCCAGTCTACGTTTCATCGATTTATTATCGGGATACGAGTGCTTTATGAGATTTCGGGATTTCGATCGATCAACGACACTGCGAGCTTTCTATTTCGATGTTATATTTTTGTTGTAATGCATTTTCATATTTTTTTTCATTCTACTAATTTTCAAACTTTTGCCATTGTAGTAGTTACAATTTTTATTGCTTTTTTCGTCAGTTTCAAATTTTTAGCACCAGTCAAAGCTTGAAAGGTTGATAGTTGGATACTTCAGGGGTAATTTGGTAAAAGTTTCCACATGTTCAAGTGTCCACATGTCCACATATCCACATGTCCAAGTGTCCACATGTACAAATGACCAAATAACTGAATCCACAAATCATCAAATCCACAAATCACCAAATCCACAAATTATCAAATTCACAAATGATCAATTCCATAACTTAGCAAATTCACAAATGATCAATTCCATAACTTAGCAAATCCACAAATCACCAAATATCCTATTATGTAAGTGTCCAAACATCCAAATAACTAAATCCACAAATCACCAAATCCACAAATCCTCAAATCCTCAAATGTTCCAATATCCAAACATCCAAACAACTAAATCCACAAATGTCACGAATTTCCACACAAAAAATATAGCCAAAAAGTAATAACCATGAAAATGTTCGTGCCTGTAACGCAACTTCAGAAACAGACTTCGGTAACTGACTTTGACAACTGACTCCGAAGGACTGTAACCAAGTCAGCAACTCTCGATACTCTCTAGGCTATCTCGAAACTATAAGCAGCCACTAAACTTTCTCTAAACGCATCTCTCCATGCTATGAATTCTCCGACTTCCCTCGGGACACATTACCTTTGCGCAATTAAGTCCTAACGCATTCTTGAACGTCCTTGTGACAGTCGTAACAAGAACTTCTAACATACTCATTCTTTCATGTCATAACATTAGCATTCTCTATTTTAGTGTCATATTATAATTCTTTCATAGTTCAAAGAATTCTTCTTATATTTGTTTTATTAATAATTGATGTGATGGTCGTTGGGCAAAGCTACATTGGTCTACCACAAAATTGTTTAGGTTATCTTATGATAACTAATTTAAATTATCACTCGACAACTTGTATTTAAATCCTTGAAATTGAAAGAAGAGATGAAGGAAAAAATTTGTAATCTTAATATTTAATAGATATATACAAAAAGAGAATATATAAAATTCTTTATAAAATAATTTCTCATTATCTACACTTCTCTACCTACATTTTCATCTTGCAATATATTTGAACTTCTACTAAAATTTCCTCAAACTTAAAAATCCCCTAACCCTAAAATCTAATTTATCTATCACCAAGTGCATAAATTTGAACGAAACAGGTGCCGATCGCAAGCCTTAAAACTAGCACGCGTCGGCCATCTTGTACAGAACTTTCAAAGATGGCGCCTAACGACGCCGTGGACACCACAGTAATTCGATTACCTTCTTCCTAGAAATAAGTCGCGTTCTTTAGTTCAACCCAAAGGAGAAGTTCCGCGGCACAGTTTCGCGTTTACGTGATCGACCCTCGCCCCAAAAACGTTAAAAATGCACAAGTATTTTCACTAGTTCGATACGGGGGATATAGAAAATAGAAAAAGCCGGTCTCCGAGGATGGCGTGGTCGAGTAATATTTTGCGATCGGGTTACGTGACGCGAAAATTTCCCCGTCGATATGGCGTATCGGCCGATATCGGCTTTTGTTTGCCGCTGTAATGGAACCGGGGAATATATTTGTCGAGTTTTAAACGATTTCTCGTTGCCAATTTTCCTAGTGTTTTATATCGCGCCCTCTCCCTTGCCAATTCGTTTTTACCCTCGTCATTTTGATTTATAGTTTTGTAATTGACGGATTACACGGTTTAATATGTCGCTGCCTGGCCGCGTATCGACTTGTTCTACTTTTCGACATTTTACTATTCCTCTGGTAATATTTATTTTAACGTGAAACTGTATATTTTGTTTATCGTACCATGTTTTATTTAATACGTTTAATAACGAATTCATTGGTTTTGAAGATTTGAAATTTATTTCGTAAAATGAATTGTCAAATCCTCAGATATTAAGTACATATGTGAATTGGTAATTTACATATGTATATGTGTATGAGTATGCGTATGAGTACGTGTATGAATATGTGCATGAGTATGTGTATGAGTATGTGTATGAGTATGTGTATGAGTATGTGTATGAGTATGTATATGAGTATGTATATGAGTATGTGTATGAGTATGTGTATGAGTATGTATATGAGTATGTGTATGAGTATGTGTATGAGTATGTGTATGAGTATGTGTATGAGTATGTGTATGAGTATGTATATGAATATGTGTATACATATGTGTATGAGTATGTGTATGTATATGTATATGAATATGTGTATGAGTATGTGTATGTATATGTATATGAATATGTGTATACATACATATGTGTATGAGTATATGTATATGAATATGTGTATACATACATATGTGTATGAGTATATGTATGTACATGTATATGTATATGCATATGTGTATGTGTATGTGCATGTATATGTATGTGTTTATATGTATATGTATATGTGTATGTATGTATCTACATATGAATATGTATATCTATATGTGTATGTGTATATGAATATGTACATCCATATGTCTATGCATATGAGTATGTCTATGTACATGTATATGAATATTTGTATGTATGTACATATATTACGTACTAATACACATATGTATAAATAGGTAACGTTTGACGAAACAGAATAGTTCCGTAATTGGGTAAAAGTAGTCGCAAAGCAAAACGCGTCAAATATTTGTATAAATAAATAAATAAAGAGCGATGGGAGAATAGGCAATTTCGCTGTGGAGCCCATCAGTCGCGAAATTATCGGAACTTTCGAAACAGTTTGAGCCGAGTAACTACGTAAATTTTGTATTCATAGAAACTGCGAACGGCGCAACGCGATACCCGTATGCTCGTTTGTCAATGGAACTTTCGTTTGCCGGCGAATTCAGAGACACACGACCGAGGGCGAAAAATTATTTATGCTCTAATCCGTGTCCGCTGGAAAGTTGGCCAGTCGATGCCCGCCGCCATTTTCCCAGCGACTTCTAGGCTCGTATCGTTCCTGAATCCGCAAAGATTCAACCGCGTTATCGATAACGGCCGATATAGAACGCGAATATCTCCTCGGCAAAAGTATACGGGAATCCATTCTCGTTGGATATTCCTTCCATTGAAAAGGGTATTTGTGTTTTTCTACGATCGTGAATCTACTCTTCGATATCGCTTATCTCGATACGTAATTCCTGCGAGATTCGATAAATAATTTCAATTTGTTCGAAGAAACAACGGAATTATTCCGCGGGGCTTCCTTTAGTTGAATTATTAATATTCGTGTTTGGTTATCAGAATTTTCGCTCGAATATTGAATAATTCCTGTTAGTTCAGGAACTGATATTTGCATTATTGACCTATTATTTAGCGAATTTGCATATTTTATGTCGCATGAAATATGGATCATTCTTATCAAAATATTTAATAATTCACAATTCATTCATATGTTATTCTCGATTTATTCTTAACTTGAATTATTCTTGAACTTAATGTTCACTTGATGTGGCACAAAATTACTGATGTGACATATCTCAAGCACACTTCATACCATGTAACATTAATATTGCTTTTCATAATGCGCAATGCATCACAACTTCATATCATATAAAATATACATAACAACAAACTTGTAATACTATCTTATTCATACACTTGGTACGATACAAAATTCCATACGCCAATGTAACACGTTCCAAATATATTTTAAATAATGCAAAATATATTAACTTCGTATGTTCGCCTCTTCATATATTTACCACTCTTCGTCTACCATTTCCAAAATTTATATCGACTTCGTAGTTCGAAAGTAGATCAGGTCAGTATATGGTCAGCCACATATGAAAGTAGTATGATCCCATACATGATCAGACAAGTGGAACAAAACCGAGTATTATCAGATCTATGCTACTTCGGCTGTCAGACACAGACAGATCAATAACGAGAATCATGGGTATTTGGTCAGACAAGTGGTATAAGCCTATGACGATCAACGCGTTAATTGTCACAGTGAAACTGGCCGTACGTAGTAAGCCATGTTGTGATTAATTAGTGTTCACATTTCGGCTTCCAATTTGCTATATAAGGATACATTATTGGGTCTGTGATAAATGAAACTGTATTCTAATTTATTTTATTCTTTGTTACTTTTGTGAGGTTGTTTTGATGAGGTGGACTGAAGGATTTATTTATTTCTATTATGAACTTTTATCACGGGCTAATGACCATAGCAGTCGACGCCCACATTAATAAACAACAGCAACAACAACAACTTTTATCAATGTCTAAAGGTCTCATATGATGTTTTGTAATTGATCAAGCTTCCATATGATCTTTTGCAAATTGCAGATCAAACCTTGATGTTGTATATCAGCCTCTGAAGCTTCATATCAAGTTCCAATTGTCAGATCGACTGTGAATGAACAACCTTGGCAGGCTTCATATGATCTTTTGTGAATTGCAGATCTACCTCTGAAGCTTCACATCAAGTTTTGCAATGGACATATCAACTGTGGAATTTTGCAAGCTTCCATATGATCTCTTACAAATTGCAGATCAAACTTTGATGTTGTATATCAACCTCTGAAGCTTCATATCAAGTTCCAATTGTCAGATCGACTGTGGATGAACAACCTTTGCAAGCTTCATATGATCTTTTGTGAATTGCAGATCTACCTCTGAAGCTTCACATTAAGTTTTGCAGTGGACAGATCAACTGTGGAACCTTTGCAAGCTTCCATATGAGCTCTTGCAAATTGCAGATCAAACCTTGATGTTGTATATCAAACTCTGAAGCTTCATATCAAGTTCCAATTGTCAGATCGACTGTGGATGAACAACCTTTGCAAGCTTCATATGATCTTTTGTGAATTGCAGATCAACCTCTGAAGCTTCACATCAAGTTTTGCAATGGACAGATCAACTGTGGAACCTTTGCAGGTTTTCATATGATCTCTTGCAAATTGCAGATCAAACCTTGATGTTATATACCAACCTCTGAAGCTTCATATCAAGTTCCAATGGTCAGATCGACTGTGGATGAACAACCTTTACAAACTTCATATGATCTTTCCTAAATTGCAGATCAACCTCTGAAGCTTCACATAAAGTTTTGCAATGGTCATATCAACTGTGGAACCTTTGCAAGCTTCCATATGATCTTTTGCAAATTGTAGATCAAACCTTGATCTTGTATTATATATCAACCTCTGAAGCTTCATATCAAGTTCTCCAATTGTTAAATCGTCTGTGGATGAACAACTTCTGCTAGCTTCATACGATCTTCTATAAATTGTCGAACCACCTAGGCAAGCTTCATATCAACTGAATTTGTTTATCATGAATTACATGTTATCTTCAGTTTCACATAACCTTTTACAAATTGTCGATCAACCTCAGTAAGCTTCATATCAACCTCTGAATTTGTTTGTCATGAATTACATGTCATCTTCAGTTTCACATAACCTTTCACAAATTGTCGACGAACCTCAGTAAACTTCATATCAACCTCTGAATTCGTTTCTCATGAGTTGCACAAGGTTTCACTTCCACAAGTTGTCGATCAAGCTTCATATCAACTTTTGCAATTGACAGAGTCTAAATGAACCCGAAGTTACGTGGTCACAGTTAAAGTTTCACTTGCGTAAGGTTATTTTAAGGGGCAGTAAATGAGTGAACTAGGTGGACAAGCGTAATCTCGATCGATGAAAGATTAATCGAGTTACGGAAAGTTGCGCATTGCAACACAGGGTGAAACCGGTGGCGGTCCAGGAAAACGATTTACATCGTAAGTGGTGATCCGTAACAGCTACAGCGACGTAAGCTTATTCGTGAACGCATTTCCCATTTGCATACGAAATGTATCCCCGATGGTTAAGCCGTTTGAGCCGCGTCTAACGGAATCACAATGACCCCACGAAGGATATTCTGAGAAACAAAGCTGAACCTCTGCCGATCAGCGTGTGTTCGATTGTATACATACGTTTAGGGCGTCCCTTTACTTTGGCAGGTATTAATCACGCGACGTTTCCTATCCCTTTTACAATACTGCCATTGTATCCTCAACGGTGACACACATTTATCGAGTGTCGAGCCGGTGACCGATGTTCTCGTCCATTTGTATGCAGCCGGCGTGTAATGTTCGAGCTGTTTGCTCGAAAATAACGTCACTTTCTTTCGCTCCTTCCGCTGACAGCCTTTAGTCCACGTGATAAATTAAGGAACGGATCTCTGAAAGGTATCCGTCACTTTCGGAACGAGGATATTGCTTATAGGGTCGAATGACAATTCATGTGATTCAAAGCTTTGATCAGAGGGGGTCAAATAGAAATTCAACTAGACTTAAAGTTAGGAACTTGTATGTTTAGAAATTGTGGACAACCCATCAGAAATAGGGTCATTCTCACCGAAAGATTGTGAAGTTATGAGATGGTCAAAAATCGAGATGCACGGTGCAGTTTAGAAGGTTGAAGCGTGAAAGGATAAAAATTATTTTGAGGAAGATAAGGAAGTCCCAAGGGGTCGGGAGGTTTTAATGGATTTCCACCATTAAGATTACGCGGGACAAACGGAAATTCCAAAGAAACGGACAACGCTAAAGCCGGGAGAGACAGAGAAGAGAAATGAATAAGGAACGGCGTGCAGAATAAAAATACACTGGAGACAAAGAGGAGAATGTTTTATGGAACTCGAAGATTGTTGTGGTGATCAGGTGAAGCACCAAGCTGGAAGAAAAGCGTCACGTAGACTTAGGATCCTTTGTGGTACTACGAAAGTGTGTTCATGTAAAGCCTGAAGAATGACACGGGGAATATTTTTTTAGTCACATCGGGGAAAAAGAGGGAAACGGAGAATTTATTACCAGAAATAAAACCGTAAAGTTTCCCTCTGTTGCATATATTTTTAAATAATTATTCTCCGTAATAAGCTGGAACAACCGGCTCGTTAGCCTCCTTTTTATGGCGCAATGTTATTCTGCAATGGATTTCAGATTAAAAGGGTAGCTGCAGGGGGTGAATTTTCATATCTATGTCGTTTTTAATTTGCATACACGAATTTTGGGCGATTTAATATTTAATTCGGTATCGGTTATTTACATTTACGGGTCGTTCGATTACTCTTTTCTGTCTCGGATTTTTCGCTGAATTCGATGACTTTTCTTTTCTTGGGAATATAATGATTTTTTATTTAATTTAACTGCTGAGAAAGCAGTGTTTCTGATTTAATTTCATGCCTGATGTCTTTTGAGGAAATAATGATTTTTAGGTAAAATTTATTCTTGGCTCTTTTTAGGAAAACAATGATTTTTAATTAAATTAGATTCTTTGTTATTTTTTAGAAAATAATGATTTTTAGTTAAATTTGATTCCTTGTTATTTTTGAGAAAATAATGATTTTTAGTTAAATTTGAATCTTTGTTCTTTTTGAAAAAACAATGATTCTTAATTTTATTTTTGACATCTTTTGAGAAAATAATGATTTCTAATTAAATTTTATTCTTGACATCTTTTGAGAAACTAATGATTTTTAATTAAATTTTATTCTTGACATCTTTTGAGAAACTAATGATTTTTAATTAAATTTTATTCCTGACATCTTTTGAGAAACTAATGATTTTTAATTAAATTTTATTCTTGACATCTCTTCCCAAAATAATGATTTTTAATTAAATTTTACTCCTGAAGCCTTTGAAAAAATCACAGTTTTTGACTAAACTTGATTCTCGATTTCTCGTGACAAAATGACAACTGTCAATTAAAATTCATGCTTGATGTTTTTTAATAATATAGCAACAGGGCCACTCAGTAAATGCATAAAGTTAAAGCGTGTGAAAATGAATATGTATATTACCTTGGTAAAATGATAAAAAGCGACATTTCTGCAGGGGAAGAAAAAACTGGTACATATTCAGGAGTGCTCGTAAGCATCGAAAGGGTTAGGAGAGCAGAAAATAAACGAAAGAGGTGGGCATTGAGTGACAGGGGATTCTGCTTAATTTCTGTGCAAAAAACGAAGATGAAACAGGACAGATTGCAGCGGCTGGACGGTTTGCCGTTGAAAGGGAAGTTTTACAGAAGCGGATACGTGCCGGAAACACGCGAGAACCGTGGTGGTAAAAAGAAGAAAAAGTCGGGGGTGGCGGAGAAGCAGGCGGGTGAACGAACAAGTTTTATAGAATTCCAGCGTCGAAACTACAAAGCGGGACGAGGGTAGCTAAGGGTGAAAATAGAGTGGAATTAGCGAGCGTGCAATTTGCATGGGAAATGATCGAATCGCGATCAAAAAGAACGCGGTAAAGCTTAAACAACGAGGTTTCCGTGTCACTTAATTTTCCACCGTTTCACCCTCAATTTTTTCCCCTCCGTACCGTATTAATTATTGAACCGATCCCCGCGTGTTTCACGGAATTGATTCGCGACAACGGATCCAAAGTTACGGGTGTGACTGATGCAATTAAAACTTCCGCTCGCGTGTACACGTTTGTCAAGTCAATTTACCGTTTAAACTCTCGTGACGCTCTGTGTTGTAACAAGAAACTGTTACAGGAGCAATTCGTTCTCGCCGTGTGGGAATTTTAATGTCGTTTACAATCAACATTAGCTGCAGACACATTTTTTAATTCCTAAAATTTTTCCTCGAGGAATTTATGGTTTTATCAACTTCGAGATGTTTCAAAAGTTACATAATTTTCTCTGGGGCTGTTCATTTTTTGTTACTGACGAATTCGGTAAAGGGGTGCAATTACGTTTTTGTATTTCTTGAATATATTAGGAAATTTTAATCTAATTTGCAGATGACACTATTAGAAATATTATTCTAATAATATTGGAAAAATTAGAAATAACAATTTTTAATTGCCATCGAACTTACACTTAAGGGGTTGCATTTTATTTTTTTCGACATATTAGAAAAGTAATTTTAATACAATTTTATACACACGTCACACTATTTATACAGGAACAAAATTTTTTAATTGCTATGAAGACTTGTTACATTTAGAGGGGTGGTCAAATTTTGAGCAGCGTGCAATCTAAAAAAGGGGAGGAAAGATGGATGGAAATTTGAAAATGTAGAATATCAAGGATTTGGGAATCAGTGAAAATTCAAAGCTTCAAACTTTACAAATCACACCCTGTTCCACAAAAAGTCATCCCACCCCTAAATTCTCACCTCCCTCAAGCTAATTTCCGTGTGCCTAATTTTCGCGTGCAACCCCCATTCCCTTTGTCCGTACAGCACGAGTTTTCTGGGTCCACGGTGGTCTGAGTCGCCGCCTCGTGAATCATGTCCCCGAGAAAAGGGCACGGGGCAGAATAGAGGCACTAGTCCACGAAGGAAAATATTAGCGATAAATTATTACGCTACATCGAGTCGGTGGTAAGTTATTGCCAGTCGTGCGCCGGCAATAACCGTGCTACGCCCGGTGATATAGACGTAATATTCTCAGCACGGCGTAACACTCGCGCTACGCTACGTGATATCGAATAGATTTTTCTAATTAAAGCCACGAACAATGGCCCACGATCCTATTTATCGCGAAACGGTAATTACGCCGATCTTTGAATTTAGTGGCTATTAGACGTCTTATCGGGGCTTGAAACGGGGGAAATTATCGTTCGGGGTTGAATGAAATAGGAGAAATTCAGGAGGAATTATCGGTTGGGGTTGAAGAGGTTTTTGTTCATTTTAAGATACATTAGGTACTATTTTAAGATATATTATGGTTTCGTATCATTTTTTTTGGTGTTTGAGATATTTTTACAGTGCAACCCCTTTTTGGATAGTCAACTTGAGTTCACTTCTATGTACTTTCATATAGCTTATATTTATTTTTAATTATTATTAAACTCACTATTTTATTAATTCTCATTATTATCCAAATTATTTAATTTTCTCTTTACTCAAATTTCCTTCTTAAACCCATGAACACCCTCAAACGTCCCAAAATCTCACCCAACTTCCCCAAATCCCTTTCCTCCCTAAATCCCTAAACCCCTAACTTCTAAATTTCCAAACTGTACAATCGAATAATTAAATTCGATCCGCAATTAATTCGTAGAGTCCACATACGAACGCACAAGTTTGCAACCCTTACCTAACACGTATGATACTATCATAGCGGTGTCAGCGAAATTCGCATCGAATAAGTTACGTACACAGCAAACATCTGCACTGTTTCCCCGTAAACTGCGTGCATATTGCGTTTCCGCCTTAACAGTATCGGAACGCAGTTTTTCCCCGAATTCCCAGGGGTCACGTTTCCGTTGCTAATTGAAGTAACAGCAGAAACGTTTGCGTAAAGCCTGAAACGTATTAGCCGATCTGCGACGCACGCGTCAGAAGGCTGTGCAAACTTCGTTCTGCTATTTCGAATGGAATTGAAATTCTGTTCCAAAATCCGATACAGAGAGCCTCGTTCTATATCGCAGATAATTGTTGCACGGTTTCAATTACCTTTTGGTGTAACTTAACTTTGGGATCTTCGCAGTGGGGCACGTTTGCGTTACGGAGATTAAATTGCAACGGATCGTAGTTTTTTGGAAATTGAACGAGGTTGATGCGGAATTATTCAAAGTTTGAAATTGTAATTTATGGTTACATGAGAGGAGTTTCGGTGAGTGGAATTTCTTTGGGGACGGGGTGAAGTCTGATGTGGATTATGGGAATTAATTGTTACGGACGAAACTGTTTACAAAAGTGACGGCTGGGACGAGCATTCGAAAACTGGTATCAAAGTAAACAAAGATGTATTGTGTAACGATGCCAACACACGAGATGGCGCATGAGGTTGTTATTATACACATGACAACATATATGATATAACACATATGATGTACACATATATGGAATAATTAATATATGGTGATATGTTACTGCATATGTTACTGTTATATGATACAACACGTATGATGTATACATACATATGTGGTGTAATTAATATATGGTGATATGTCATTGCATATGTTACTGTTATATGATACCACACATATGATGATACATACATATGTGGTGTAATTAATATATGATGCTATGTTACTGCATATGTTACTGTTATATAATACCACACATATGATGATATATACATATGTGGTGTAATTAATATATGATGTTGCGTTACTGCATATGTTACTGTAATATGATACCACACATATGATGATATATACATATGCGGTGTAATTCATACATGATGATATCTTACTGCACATGTTACTGTTATATAATACCACACATATGATGATACATACATATGTGGTGTAATTAATATATGATGCTGTATTACTGCATATGTTACTGTTATACGATACCACACATATGATAACATATACATATGTGGTATAATTCATACATGATATCTTACTGCACATGTTACTATTACACGATACACCACATATGATGATATATACCTATATGGTATAATTAATATATGATGATGTGCTACTGCATATGTTACCGTTATACGATGCAACACACATGGTGTAATTAATATATGATCATATGTTACTGCATACATTTTTACACGACATAATACATCATACATAATCCATCACAAATATATTTCTCACAAAACCAAACATTTAATACTACACTACACAAAAAATTACCAGTACAGTCAAAGATAAAAATAATTTTAACATATGAGAACATATGTTCACAGCACATGTCACATACTATAATACGTATAAATATGTACATATATAACACAGAAAATAATCGAATTAAATATTTCAAAATAACGTTATCAAAGGTCTTAAATAATTCAAAAGTTTTCGACTTCGAACAAACAAATCGCCGGCGGTTCGAAATTCAACAATGATCAAACTACTGTTTGAGAAATTTGCAAGAGAGAGAGAGAGGAAAAATCAATAATGTTTGAACACTTGCAAACTCCCCAGCAGTTTGAAAAAGTTTCAGTCCTGAACACGTTCTTCGGCGATTTAAAGTTCTAAGAAATTTTTCGAGAAAACTTGAAACACATCGATCGAACAGAGCCTAAAATATGCAGATCCATGTTCGCAAAGTGTATGATTAATTAGGTATTTTCGGGGAAATTCAATCTGACAGTGAATCAGTTGAAAATTTCATTTTTAAACATTTTCACGTTTAATTAGTATTAAACTCCACACTCGATCGAGCTGTGACTATAATTTTTATTTGTCACATGTGAAGTGTGCGTCACGAGTGCGTCAAGATAATTTATTTTGTAACCCAACCCAGAAGATGGCGCATGAGGCTGTCATTACACACATGGTAACTTAAAAATTAATAAAATATCACAATTGATATATTAGCAGATTAAAATTATTATTATTAATAATTGCAGTGTACTGGTCGACAAAAATAAATTGAAGCGAAGTGAAATAAATAAGAGAATTTATAATACAAGGAGGTTCGAATTTATTGAAAAATGGTGTGGGTAGCGCCATGAGTTACGGGGCGCGAGTGTAAGATTCAGTAGCTTGTACCAGTGTCGTGCAAACAGGTCAGCGGAAAATTGCGAATCGAGGGGGTAGAAGGGTGCGAAAAATTCAGCATGGCGCCGAGGAGGAAAATAGGCAGGCGCACGCGGTGCATTCGATTTGCAGCGTCGAAATTTCATAATCTTTCGACAAGCTCCGGTCCCGGAAGATCACGCGAGGGATGATAGACGAGTGGATTGACGCGGGATCGAGCCGCGCACACACACACACACGGGATTTTCTCGAACGAGGAAGGCAAAGTCGCACGCTTTCTCGCTCACGATACGCATTTACCGCATTCCTTCACGATTTCACCCGGAATTCCTATTCTCCACGCCCCCTCTTTGCAAATCGAACACTCAGCGATTGCGAATGTCAAGAATTCGATGGAAAACTTCGCTGTAATTTTCCCCGAAAACGAATGCTGATGTTCTTTCCATGGCGCACAACATTCTGCCTCGAAACTATCGAAATATGCCTTTAGTATAAATTCCAGAATTTGGGTCATTCACCCTTTGGAAGGCATTTTTAATCACAAGTTTTCGAAAGTTTGATGAATTCTTTTAGAGCTATTTTGGTAGTATTTATTGTATGGTTCACTATGTTAACCACGGGTTACACATGCATGTATGTTCATATGCATGAGATGTATACATGTATGTACATATGAGTGTTCTTCATCATAGGCTTGTACATGCATCACATATGTATGTATGACTTACATTTGCATGTGTGTTCATACATCATAGATGTATACTAATATTATATATGTGTGTTCTACATCATAGACTTCATATGTGTCACATGTGTATGTAGTACCTATATTGTATTGCATGTATGTTCACAGATAATAGAACATACATATATGTATCACATATGAACGTATTAATTATATATGTATGCATGTACGTTCATACATTATGAATCATGTATGTATCACATATGTATGCAAGTATGTTCATACATCATAGATCATATGTGTATCATATATGCATGTATTATTTATATATGTATGCATATATGTTCGTACATCATAAATCATATGTGTATCATACATGCATGTATTATTTATGTATGTATGTCATGTATGTATGTGTGCATGTGTGTTCATATATCATATATCATATGTGTATCATACATACATGTATTATTTATGTATGTATGTATGTATGCATATGTGTTCATATATCATATGTGTATCATATAAGAATGTATTATTTATATATGTATGTATGCATGTCATGTATGTATCTATGTATGTATGTATTGTATGTATTACATGTATGTATGTGTGATCAGACATATACACATTAAAAAAAGAATGCTAATTTAGCCTTGAAATATCAAAGCAATCACCAAAAGTAATTTTTCAAGAAAGATTAATTAAACCTGATACGAGTATCATGTATCATTTCAAATATATCACCGAGATAATATCGATAAGAGTAACAGATTGTTGAAGTGCCGTACAGTAAAGTGAAAAATCCCTAAGGATATTTCCACCCCTCCAACCGAGGAAGGGAGATCTGCAGGATAGAATACAAATTAGGACATTCAGACCTTAAAGTCTTCACGAAATGTTAACGTCTTACGAATTACGTGCCCCGGTGAAATAGGAGAGATACTGAATACACGGAACGATGCATGTAAAACCACCCCTAAACCCTTTTCAGTTCGACCATTACCAGCGGACAGCGTGAAAGGGTGGAAACGTTGAATGCGTTAGCCATGTAAAATCGAACAATGTTGGCGCTCTTTGGAGGACAAGGTTTTCGATTTTGCGGGTGCGAATATGAAATTTTCAAAGTTTGCGGAATTATTTCGTATTCATAAGTGAGTTTGTGAAGTTTCAAGTTTTTGAAGTTTGAAGTTTCAAATTTATAAGTTGTTTAAATTCAGAGTGACGTTATTTTTTTAAGTTTCGTAAGTGAAGGGAAATTAGCGAAAGTTTGTTTGAATTATTAAATTTTCAATTTTCTAATAGGTGAATTCTTGAATGAACGAATCCATATGCGTTTAAGTTAACGAAATTGCACTGAAAAGCTTGTAAATTTCAAGATACTCAAATGTTCAAATCTGCAAGACTCAAAATTTCCAAACTTCCAATTTTCCAATTTTCCAATTTTCCAATTTTCCAAATTTCCAACTCTTCAAAATTCCAACTCTTAAAATTTTAAACTCTTCAAATTTCCAACTCTTCAAATTTCCAACTCTTCAAATTTCCAACTCTCCAAATTTCCAACTCTTCAAATTTCCAACTCTCCAAATTTCCAACTCTCCAAATTTCCAACTCTCCAAATTTCCAACTCTCCAAATTTCCAACTCTCCAAATTTCCAACTCTTCAAATTTCCAACTCTACAAATTTCTAACTCTTCGAATTTCATACTCTTCAAATTTCCAACTCTCCAAATTTCCAACTTTCCAAATTTCCAAATCTTCAAATTTCCAACTCTTCAAATTTCCAACTCTCCAAATTTCCAATTCTCCAAATCTCCAACTCTTCAAATTTCCAACTCTCCAAATTTCCAACTCCCCAAATTTCCAACTCTCCAAATTTCCAACTCTCCAAATTTCCCAATTTCTAGATCTCCAATTCTCCAAATTTCCATATCTCCAAATTCCCATATCTCCAAATTCCCATATCTCCATATCCCCATATCTCCAAATCCCCATATCTCCAAATCCCCACATCTCCAAATCCCCATATCCCCAAATTCCCAAATCTCCATATCCCCAAATCCCCAAATCCCCAAATCCCCAAATCCCCAAATCGTGAAATTTCTAACTCTTCGCCTCCCCAAATTTCCAACTCTCCACCTCCCCAAATCTCCACCTCCTCAACTCTCCACCTACCCAAATCTCCACCTCCCCGACTCTCCACCTCTCCAAATTCCCCAAAATCCCACCCCTCCATCTCCAAAACTCCTCTCCGCAATAAACACGCAAACCTGAAATCCAACTCCAGTTAAAAAGGAAATATAACCAGTATCCAGAAACTACTTTCTTTCCCGGTTTGTAATTATTTCATTAAATTCCCGTGCACTCAACGTGTTAATGAGGGAACGTACACGTCTGTCGTAAACAAGCGGTTACTTTCTCAGCTCGTATACACGCCTTTCACGTTTAGAAGGGTTAATCTTGAAAGGGAAAATATTGCGCAGAAATGTGCATACGTTTGCATAAACGTGCACGATCTAATAACGTATCTTTTAATACACGTTATTTCTCATTCACTCGGGCCATTCGTTTCGCTACGTGTCGCAGGTGTTCTATTTTACAACAATTTCGGAAATTCAATATTCTTTATTGGGCAATAAACTATCTTTTATGTAAATAATTTTGTTGGTGTTTTTCGCGTTTGATGAAAGCACTGATGTCAACCCATGAGCTGGCGCGTGTGAAGAAGCTTTCAGCTTCTAGGAATTACATTTCGAATAAAAATAATAATCTAGTGGTATTATTTCACTCTTGCTCGTTCGTCACTATTTTTCACCTAAATGACTAATCGTGGGAGGCATTTTTACCGCCAAAAAATACGAGTGACGTCCATTTTTCTATTCTGACCGTAAATGCGTCAGCCTCACGCGCCAACTCATGTGTTGACATCAGTACATTCACATGCTACCTTCCTAGGTGCTAGATGCTGCCTTCACATGCTAGAATTTCATTTGAAAAATTCCCAAATTCTCACATTCACTTTTGACAATAAATCTCGAGAATATCTAGTACGAGCTATTTCTTCCAGCGCTCACGTTTAATGAAATAGCACCATTCTGTACTTTCGTACGAGACGATTTCGAGAACATAGCTTGAGCAGGTATCCCTGGAAAACAATTCCCGTGGGCGTTGTTCTCCAGGACTTCCCATCATCGTTCTCTAGTTATCAGCCTCCAGCCATGGGCGGTATCCAGGACCGTTCCAATCCCCATACCGTCGCTCTCACACTTGATGTCACCCGGTACGCCTTTTACAAGGTTTATTTCTCGATAGCTCCACATACTCGTTCGCAACCTCGTTCTATTAAATAACGTCTCACTGTCACACAGAATGACTGTCACATAGTATCAATAACTTGATTCACGGAGTTCTTGCAGAGTGACATCAAGTGTGAAGGCTACTGTAGCTTTTTTAAGTCGTAACCATTTACGTCCGAGGGCGTCACGTCGTCACGCTGGTTTTACGCATGCTACAAAATCGCCCCGATCCTACGCTTTCTTCCGGGGAAAAACAGCCCTGCGGGTGCGCGGCAATCATCCCCAAAGCCCGGTGTGCAGGCAAAACGGTTGCAATATCGCGGGAATCCTTTCCAGAGGGATTCTTCGTTTCGCATTCCCTGCCGCGAGTAATCATATTTCTTTGCAGCTTCCCATTTGATTTCATCAGAACGGGATCTTTGAGTGCCTCTATGATTCTTATTTCAATCGGGTTCAATTTTCATTTTTGACTATCGCTGAATGAGGATTTTATGTGAAGGTCACATGTGACATGTATGTTATAACATATGTACATTGTACATTATAACATATTTGTCGTCACTATATTGATGTTCTTTGAAGGACAAGTGTGAGAGTAGAGTGGTTACATGGGCGTTTTTGTTTTTGAACTTGTATTCACATATGACATATGTATAACACATGTGTAACATAACATATAACATATGTGTTATTACATGTGTTGTCACTATATTGATGCTCATTGAAAGACAAGTGTAAGAGTAGAGTGGTTACAAGAGCGTTTTTGTTTTTGGACTTGTATTCACATGTAACATATGCATAACGCATGTGTAACATAACATATAACATATGTGTTATTACATGTGTTGCCACCATATTGATGCTCTTTGAAGAACAAGTGTAAGAGTAGAGTGGTTACAAGAGCATTTTTGTTTTTGGACTTGTATTCACATGTAACATATGTATAACATATGTATGACATAACATATGACATATATGTTATTACATATGTGCTCCCACCATGTTGATGCTCTTTGAAGAACAAGTCTAAGGGTAAAGTGGTTACATGAGCGTTTTTGTTTTTGGACTTGTATCCACATATGACATGTATAACATATGATAACATATGTGTAACATATAATGTGCCATCATCATGTTGACACTCTTTGAAGAACAAACGTAAAAGGAAGGTGATGGCATGGGTGTTTTGGTCTTTGGACCTACGTCCACATGTCACATATGTCCACATGTGGACCTCAAGTTTGAATCAGTACATATGGACAGAGATAGATAAGTGGACAGAATTCACACATCAGAGTGACACATCATATAACTTTATTATACTAGATTTACATGACTATCTATACATTATATTACTCCATTAATAATTCACAAACGAAGCCTCAAACCCTACTTCTGCAAAGACAATTGTTCTGAATGATCTCAACTACAGGCCCTTTCAGGAGTCTCTACTTGTGAGACGCCCTGTATATTTATATCTAGCTAAATTATTATGATTATCCATTTGTATGTCTGTATACTATACGTATGTATGTACTGTATGTATATACATCTACTATCTAGATTATGACTATTACATTCTAGATAGACATATGATTACACATATGCATAGATAAATTTAAATGATATACATATGCTACATATATATTCATCCATATACTAGCTAGATTACTACATTTACATTCCAGATAGACATTACACATATGCACAAATAAATTTAAATGATACACATCAGCTATATATGTACTCCTACCTGAACACTACATATCTGCACATCTACAATAACAATTACTAGGATTATAGAAATAAACTCAATCCTCCAAAAATAGAAAACATCCAAAGACTTTGTAGCACGCAAAAATAAGTTTTTATGGTAGTAAGCACGAACGTGACGATATATCCCCTAGGATGGTCGCGATTCGTTTACGCAACGCCATCTCGAGAAGACCGGCCATTTTGCCTCCGCTTTCCATTACCGTGCGTGTAACCTCGGTTCGCTATAGCGGAGGAAAAACTACCCCCTGGAGCTCGCCTCGCTATTCTCCTCGTGTATGTCACGAGGGTTGTAGAGACGGCTACAGCCCGTGATTTCTTAGAATGGCCGAGTCCACTTACCGCCTGACGTAGCTCAACTTTTACCGCCTAAGCTTCTCCAAGATCCCGATTTCACGTAAATTTCGTTCGTGCTGAAATTCGAACGCGAATTTTTATGTTGCTCTGTTTTTATTCTTCTTGTACCGATTTTACGGGGGTGTATATTCGAAATGGCGTCTGTAACGTTCAAGGTCGGCGACCTGTGATGTAAATTATGGGGCGGGTCGGACATAACGGGTTGGAACGGGATTAAACTCGCTCCGTGCACGATGCTGCTGATAGCGAGGACTTTATGTATCGCGATAACCGCTCGTATTGCGTGAGCTTTTGTTTAAATTCTATTTCTGTCAAAGCCCTTCCGACTGCAAGCTTTTTCAAAACAAAGTCGTTGATCCTGGATTGTTTGGGTCACTGTCGGGTCATCGGTCATTGCGAAATACAGGACGCTGGTTTGAAACGTATCAATGCTCTCAGGAGCAATAACGTTCTAACCATTTGTAACACGTAAATTTAACTTTAATAAACTATGTTAGTTTGTATATAATTTGGGTCATTTTTATTTCAATCTTTTGTGGAATCTGCAATTTCTATTTTAGGTATATAATTTTAATTTTGGATGTGTAATTTTAATTTTGGATGTGCAATTTTAATTTTGGATGTGGAATTTTAATTTTGGATGTGTAGTTTTAATTTTAGATGTGTAGTTCTAATTTTAAATGTGAAATTTTAATTCTAGATGTGTATTTTAAATTTTAGATATATAATTTTAATTTTAGGTGTGCAATTTTAATTTTAGATGTGGGATTTTAATTTTGGATGTGTAGATCTAATTTCAAATGTGAAATTTTAATTCTAGATGTGTATTTTTAATTCTAGATATATAATTTTAATTTTAACTGTGTAATTTTAATTTTAGATGTGTTATTTTAATTTTATAGATACAATTTTTATTTTAACTTTAGATGGACAATTTTAACGTTCATTTTAAATGTATAATTTTTATTTTTATTTTAGACGTACAATTTTTATTTTGATTTTATATACACAATTTTTATTTCAACGTTAGATGGACAATTTTAATTTTAATTTTAGATCTGCAATTTTTATTTTAACTTTAGATGGACAGTTTTTATTTTGATTTTAAATAAACAATTTTAATTTTAATTTTAATGATACAATTTTAATTTTAATTTTATTTGTACAATTTTATTTTTAATTTTTAAATATGTAATTTAAATTTAATTTTAGATGTGCAATTTTTATTTTAACTTTAGATGGACAATTTTTATTTTGATTTTAAATACACAATTTTAATTATAAATTTTTTATATACAATTTTATTTTTAATTTTGAAATATGTAATTTAATTTTAATTTTAGATGTGCACTTTTTATTTTAATTTTAGATGGACAATTTTAATTTTAATTTCAGATGTGTAATTTTTATTTTAACTTTAGACGTACAATTTGTTTTTTAATTTTAGATGTACAATTATAATTTTAATCATTTTTAATTATTTTTAATCGTCGTGAAAATGATATCATTTTCCATAAATGAAAAATAGTGGTTGAAATTTGAATTATCGAAACGCTAAATAAATTAGCTACCTGATAATTTTCAGTAATCTGCATATGCAATAGAGACAAAGCAATATTTCGAACTTATCAGCACATAAATCAAACGGATAATCTTTCCTTTAAACAAACGACTAAATAAAGTAGAAATCCAACTACTCGGTGAAATCGCAGTAAACTGGAATCTGTTGAAATCGAAGTTTCCGAGCTAACAATCTGAAACTTTTAAGCAGAATCCTTGAAATCCATCGATATTCCTTCGTCCTGATTATTTGTCAAACAACTCGGCGATCACCGCAGGAGCTTAACTACATTATCCAGCAGATGGTGGAAGTTAAGCACCGAGAGGAAGGGGATATTCCTTAAAAACACTCCGGTGTAACTCGCCACGAGGCAATCGAATAAGAATCGAAACTTTACCGAGGTAAAAAGAAGCTCTTTCTCTTTCTCCGTACGGGTCAAGTTAGAAAAATAAAATTACAAAGTGACGAGTTTCAAAGCCAACGCACTGTCCACTCGAGGAACAGTGTCTGAGATCGGCCAATAGAGACGGCTATCAACGAGCAATAATAATAATCGTAAATAACCGCCATAAAGGAGCGTCCAAGATAATGGACGACGCTAACTTGGTCGAAAGTGTATCCTGATAGAAGGGATCGCGACCGAGGGGAAAATGAGAATGAACGAGAAAGACGGAAAACAGAAGGAGAGAGACCGGAGTTGGAAACCGATAGAGATTATAAATCCCGTCGGGTAATTGCAAATGAAGGGTTGACATAAATCCTCCATTATTTGTGATAATCGCGAAACGATAGTCGCGAATGAGGCTGTAGCGTCGTAAATCACGTAATAATCGGTGTTGTGTTCCCTGTATCTGCAAATTTAATCGACAACTTTTACGATCGATCAGAAGTACACTGTGGCTAATAAACGTTTCAGATTTTAATATCAGTTGTGGGTGATAAAGATTTGATTGCTACTTTCTTGGGGACTTTTGGAATTCAGGTATGGGTTTTGAAGATGTGGTTTGAGTCGATTGATTACTTTTTGGAGAGATGAAGAGTTAGGTTCAGACATATGTGATCGAATGTTCACGTATGTCGAATTTCACGTGTACAAGATATACATATAAGTATCACGTGTCCAAAATTGTATGTGTACCAACTTCATATGTAATGAACTCCACATGTCCTAAACTCTACATATGATAAACTCCACATGTCCAAGCTAAACATGTAAGTTTCACATGTCCAAAATTGTATGTGTCCTCAACTTCATATTTACTGAACTCCACATGACCCAAACTACATATCATAAACTCCACATGTCCGCACTTTACATATGATAAACTCCACATGTCCCAACTTCACATTTTCCTAACTTTACATAACCTAAACTTCACGTATCATAAACTCCACATGTCCCAAACTTCACGTGTTCCTAACTCCACATATCACAAAATTCACGTGTACCAAACTTCACATGTTCCAAACTGCATATGTCACAAACTCTATGTATCCCAAACTCTACAATTTCTACACTTCACATATCCCAAACTCCACATGTCTCAAATTCCACATATCCCAAACTTCACATGTCTCAAATTTCACATATTACAAACTTCACATGTCTTAGACTTCACATGTCCCAGACTCCACATATCCCAAACTTCACATGTCTTAAATTCCACATATCCCAGATTTCATATGTCTCTAACTCCACATATCCCAAACTTCATATGCTCCAAAATCCACACATCCCAAATTCCACATGTCCCAACCTCCACATGTCCCATCTTCCACATGTCCCAACCTTCACATGTCTCTAACTCCACATATCCCAAACTTCATATGCTTCGAAATCCACACATCCCAAATTTCACATGTCCCAACCTCCACATGTCCCAAATTCCACATGTCCCAACCTTCACATGTCCCAACTTCCACATGTCCCAACCTTCACATGTCTCAAATTCCACATATCCCAGACTTTATATGTCTCTAACTCCACATATACCAAACTTCATATGCTCCAAAATCCACATACCCCAAATTCCACATGTCCCAATCTCCACATATGCCAAATTCCACATGTCCCAACCTCCACATGTCCCAACCTCCACATATGCCAAACTCCACATATCCCAAATTCCACTTGTCCGAAACTTCACATGCGACTAATTCCACATATCCTAAACTTCACATATCCCAAATTCCACATATCCCAATCTCCACACGCCCCACCTCCACCCACCCCAAATTCCAAATATCCCAAACTCGCCAAATCTCAAACTTCACACGTCCCAATCTCCACACGTCCCGATCTTCACATATCCCAAACTTCGCCTCCCCAAACTCCCCATTTCCTCACAAACTTCCTACACCCGAAATTCCGATAATCCGAAATTCCCTCCACCGCAAATACCCGCCACCGCAACCTGCCAGCACCCCAAAGTCTCAAAGTACCAAAACTCCTAAATCCTAATTCACACATCATCCTTAACAATTTCATCACGTAACAAATGAAATAAAGTTCAGCAGCGAAGCAGGTCGAGCTAAAACCACCGGACAAGAAGATATTTTATTACCGTGGACCAAGCGGAGGTCGCACAACACACGGCATCGAATAAAACGAGCGATCGTGAAATAGACTCACGTAAAGGGGGAAGACGCAGCAATAACGCTAATGCTCGGCCCGTCTGTGAAAGGTGATCTACAGGAAGCCGCGTCAATCCATGCCACGGTGGTTTCCAGTTGCCGGCTAAGCTCGGCCACGTGTATCACGATGAGAAACGAGCATGGTAGTAAGTTATCTAGACCTCCGCGGATTATGGCCGGGCAATATTCGCGCGGAATTCAACAGCGGGTCGAGCGTGACGCACGCGTCCCGTCCCATTGATCGTGCCCGATGAAAGGCAGAATGTCGCCGATCCTTCGTGGAAAAATGTACGAGCCAGTGGATCAAGAGAAAAAGGTATTTCACGTGTCCATCGCGTTATTTATTACTTTAGCAAGTGTTAGTAACGTTGCGCACATGAAAACTCTGCAATTTCTAAATCTTCATATTTCCAAATTACAGAATTTCTATATTTTTACATTTGTGGGTTCTGGAATTAAAAATCTCAATATTTCCTAATTGCAATATTTACGAATCCGTAAAAGTTTGAAGTTTCAAAGCTCCTAACACCTCTACATAACTATGTCCCCACATATGTGGACTGCCAAGTCTCTACCTTGTCAAATCCACAAATCCCCAAGTCCCAAGCTTCTCAAATTGAATTATCCCCAAATCTGCAACCCATTTCCAAGTATCTAGAATCTCGAAAATCCCCAAGAATCATTGACCCAGACAATCAGTAAAATTTAATCGAGATAATTGCTATAATTTCTTGGGGAAGTCAAATTAACTCCTAACCGTACATCAATCGATTGAGCGTACCGCCTATTTCATATCGTCGCCAGGAAAAAAGTGGTACCTATGGTAGGGATGAAAGATGGGGATGATAGGAAAAGGGTGGATAATAAGTGAGACGTTCGAAGCGTGCCTGGCAACTTTGCGATGTTATATGAAATTTTAGGAGGGTGATTTTTCAACGGACTTTAAGTGGCTGAGCGAAGATACGATGGAGCGTGGATAGTTTTCAATCTTTCTGTTTGCTATTGGATTTGAAACTCGAGAAGGAGTTGACAAATAAAAGAAAATAGGTTTACGGTTTATTCTACTGTGTAACGTCTGGCTGTGTGCACGGGGTATCGTATCAGATGTCCGTCATAAATTGCGACTGAGACAGTGATATATCGCGTACGCCGTGAAAATGATCAAATCAGAACAATGAGAGTTTTGAAACATTGTTTGTAATCTTAATGTATGCGTTCATTTTGCTTTCGTGCCTGCTTCATCAACTGGGTTCCTGTTCTATTCGCGTGTAAGCGCACCGGATCATTCTACTTGTCTGACATACATTTTGATTGTTTGATGGTTTGCTGATTTCAATCTGGGAGATTACTTACTGGTTTGTTCTACTTGGCTGTTCACTTTCAGTTGTACTGCGCTTGCTTAGGTAGGAACGTATAGGTACTAACCTATTTGAGGACTCAGCTGACTCATTCTACTTGACTGTGTGAGCAGGTGACTAAGGTGTTAGTATTTCATTAGTCTATACACTATTTGTGTTATTGGATATCTATTTACCTGTTTGGCTAGTTGTTGTACTTGTCTGACCACATATTCCACTTGTCTGAGTAGATACTCGTCTGACTACTTATTCCACTTGTCCGACTAGATGTACTACTTGGCTGACAACTCATTTCACTTGTCTGACAACTCACTACACTTGTCTGGCTACGTATTCTACTTGTCTGACTACTCATTCCCCTTGTCTGACTACTTATTCTCCTTGTCCTATCACGTATTCCACTAGATATTCTACTAGTCTATCTACTTATTCCACTTGTCTGACTAGATGCACTACTTGCCTGACATCTTATTCCACTTGTCTGACCACTTATCCTACTTGTCTGACAACTTACTCCATTTGTCTGGCTACATATTCTACTTGTCTGACCACTCATTCTACTTGTCTGGCTACATATGCCACTTGTCTAACTAGATATGTTATGTGTCTAACCAGTTGTTCCACTCATCTGACTACTTGTTCTACTTGTCTGACAACTTACTCCATTTGTCTTGCTACATATTCTACTTGTCTGACCACTCATTCTACTTGTCTGGCTACATATGCTACTTGTTTAACTAGATGTGTTATGTGTCTAACTAGTTGTTCCACTCATCTGACTACTTGTTCTACTTGTCTGACAACTGACTCCATTTGTCTTGCTACATATTCTACTTGTCTGACCACTCATTCTACTTGTCTGGCTACATATGCTACTTGTCTAACTAGATGTGTTATGTGTCTAACCAGTTGTTCCACTCATCTGACTACTTGTTCTACTTGTCTGACAACTGACTCCATTTGTCTTGCTACATATACTACTTGTCTGACCACTCATTCTACTTGTCTGGCTACATATGCTACTTGTTTAACTAGATATGTTATGTGTCTTATTAGTTGTTCCACTCATCTGACTACTTGTTCTAATTGTCTGACTGCATATGCTACTTGTTTAACTAGATATGTTATGTGTCTTATTAGTGGTTCCACTCATCTGACTACTTGTTCTACTTATCTGACTACCTGTTCTACTAGTCTGACCACATATACTTGTCTGACTACATAATCCACTTTCCCTACTCGTCTCATTCTACTTGTTCGACCAATTCCCATTCAACTTCATTCGTCTAACTACACCTTAGCCTCCTTTGTCTAACCAAGTCTCCTCAACCTATCTACAAATTTCACTGCACTTCCCAATTTATCTTCTACCTTATTCCACTTCCCTTACCATTTGTCACCACGCTCTGTTTGCCAAGATTGAAGTTCAATTACCCTTATCTAACAGCGTAAGATATTATTCTTTTTTACACTCCACTTACCATCCCATTGTACCTGCCTGACCACTCATTGTCCCAGTCTGTTTATCTGATCACCTACGACCCTACGCCACTTAGACGTGTTTCTACCGTATTATCCAATTTGTGTGTTGCCTCCTTCTACCTGTCTAACCATTCACTGCCCTAGTCTGACCACGTACGACCCTACTCCACTTAGCCACGATGCTGCATCGTCCGGTCTGACCTCCTATTATCGTGATCTCCTTGTCTGATCACCTAACGTCCTATTCTACTTATCTATCTACGTACAACTCGTATTGTCAAGTTACATGGTACTTGTCTGACTATCTATTGTCACATTTCCCTTGTCTGATCACCTGTGAACCTTCTCTACTCAACTATGATGCTATTAAGTCTGGCTATTATCGCAATTTCCTTATCTGATAGGTTACACCACTTATCCAGCTACGATTTTATTGCATTGTTCAATTTGTCCCGTGTTGCACTCACACGTACCATTTAATCCACTTACTAAATCATTGAGTATCTTATTGTACTCATCTCCTACGAACGAGATACGATCAATACAAACACACGATATTTATCAGGTCCGACCGAGCAATCTCATTCTACTGACAGTACCATCGTTTTTAGGCACCCGAACACTCTCGGAGCGCTCGTACTCGAACGGAACAAAGTGCGCGATATCTGTAAAACGTCGAGTAAACTTCTGACGCAAACAGAAATTATTTAACCGTCTTAATGAGATCAGATACCCTACATTTAAGGGACAGTAAGTGAAAACGTAACTTCGTTGCGTGAGCTTGTCAGACACAGCACATCCATCGTACACATTGTGGGAACGATCAGCTGACAGTTAACGATGTCGTGGAATTAGAAATAAAATTACAAATACCTCTATTAACGTTCACCGCGGGGTAGCGAATGTGGTCAATAGAGGTCGTGACAGGGGAAAATAAGTTTCCTTCTCCCTATCCTGTAATTACCTTCACCCTCCTCGGAACACGTTATATTTAATGGCACGATGATAAAGCAACAACGAAGAGCGTTGCGAGGAATTTTACGGTACATCGGATTGTTTCGGAAAGTTCGAAGTCTTGACAAATTTCATCTCTCGGCTATAATTACATTAACGTCCGAGCGAACGCAAACTACCAGATAACACCCTGTTCCTGTATCCATGGAAAACATTCTTTCTACCAGAATCCTGACAAATTCCTCGGAGTCACGGAATTGCAACGAACATAATATTAACTCATACTTAATTCAAATTTTCGAAACTTCCAAGACCTCCACGTACTAAAGTTTGTTCCCAGGAAGTTTCAACGACTTCCCGACTTGTACTAATCATTCGTGGAAATATCGCGAACGGAATCGCTTAAAAAAATGCTACAACAGACCGTCGCGACTGACAGGTCAGCAGCCGGATATGTGCGCTGCTTTACGAGCCGTTTTATTGCGACTGTTTGGCCAGGACGTAACGAAAAAAAGGGGGAAAAAACGTGACGAATAGAGAGAAGGGTGTTGGCCTCACCACTTGAACGCAGTAAATTGGCAGGTGATAACGGGCGTCGTTATTCGAGGAAAAAGTTTTTCTCTCGCGCCATCACGGTAGCTGGCAAAGGTTCGAACGCTCGGTATTTGAGGAGCGGATTAAAGCTGTCGCGTGAACGCGCGAAACGACCGCTCGCGAATGACGATCCTCGTGGTCGCACGATGAATAGGGTGTTTTTATCGCGGCCCTGCTTCATGAGCCAGGTCGACGTTGTCGAAGCCTGAATGTCGATTAACTTGTTCACCCGATATTTTCTTTTTCACTTTGACGTGTATTATACTCTGGAAAATATTTAATACTCCATTGTGCGACCGCAGATCATAAAATCCACGAGGAATTTCAGCCTGCATTGAATCGGAACCTCGAATTTGAAGCTTTGGAAATTGAGGAAAGTTAATTAGGTGGAAAAATCGTTGGTTGAAATTAACAGTAAAAACGAGTATTGTTCATTCATTAACGTAGAGAGCAAAAGTCAACGCGAAAGCCATTTGTTTTGATTTAGAAAGTAGTTTCTGAAAGTAATAACCGAACAACGTTCTAAACTGAATTTCCCCGTAAAATTCAATGAGAACTAACTTGCTACTAAATTTAATGAAAACATAGTAGCACGCGTGCACGGTCTACTAATTAATCAATATTTGGATACCATTAACTGACCAGTAACTTTCGCGTAATGCAAATTAAACCTCGTGGATCTGTTTAATCAAAACGCAAACATGTTGGACCTTTACACTCCGCGTCATTTAATCGGATACACTCAATCGGGAAAGAAAAATAGATCGAACTGAAAGTCAATCGTTTGAAAGAATTGTAAAACGTTTCTCAAATTCTGTGAAGGTTTTCATTGGGTTCAGAAAATTCGAGGTGTCTCGTACAGGTGGATTACACGAAAGCCCCTCGCATTCAACGACATCCATTTCAATATCACTTCCGGCATGCGAGTACAACACATAGCAACCGTGGGGAAATTTGAAATAATTAAATTCGTAAGGTTTATCCGTTATGCTGGCGGATAACCGTGGCAACCGACAGAACGTTAATGAAGAACTTGCAAAGTTATTCGAAGAACTTTAGAATGACGTACACCGGGACGCGGTGTAATTAAATTTAATTCCGTCGACGCGCAACAACTTTTAATGTCTCGTTAATATCACGCGTGCCTTGTCGACAACTTTTATCGTTGTCCTGGAAATTGTGGATGGGCGATCGAGTCCTTTTAACGATGTTTTCTTGTGGTTATGGATACTTGAATTGGATGGACATTTCTGGTAATTTTTTTAGTTAGGTTGCTGGGTTGGTGGAAGTGAGATTGGTAATTCTTTAGGACTCTTGTTCAGTGCATGTTCATATATCTGGTTCGTGTCTTAGGATATTAGAACTCTTGGTCATCAAGTCTTTATAGCATAAGATCACTTGGGCATCAAGTTTTGACAACATAAGATCAGTTGGTTATCAAGTCTTTACAATATCACTTAGTTGTCAGGTTCTTACAGCAGAAAAGCACTTATCAGGTACATATAACATTAGATCACTTGGTCACATCCTTACAACATCAGAACATTTGGTCATCAAGTCTATATAACGTTAGATCACTTAGTCATCACATGTCCTCAACATCAAATCACTTAGTCATCATATCCTTGCCATATCCATATCGTATCTGGTCCATATAACTTTAGAGCACTTGGTCATCACATCTTCTTAACATCAAATTACTTGGTTATCAAGTTTTGTCAACATAAGATCACTTAGTCATCAAGTCTTCACAAGATCACTTAGTAATCAGGTTCTCACAGCAGAAGATCACTTGGTCATCGGGTCCATATAACATTTGATCAATTGGTCTTCAGGTTCTTATAACAGAAGATCACTTGGTCATCAGGTCTATATAACATCAAACCACTTGGTCATCAAGTTTTGACAACGTAAGATCACTTAGTCATCAAGTCTTCACAAGATCACTTAGTGATCAGGTTCTTACAGTAGAAGATCACTTGGTCATCAAGTCAATATAACATCTGATCAATTGGTCATCAGGTTCTTATAACAGAAGATCACTTGGTCATCAGGTCTATATAACATCAAACCACTTGGTCATCAAGTTTTGACAACGTAAGATCAGTTAGTTATCAAGTCTTCACAAGATCACTTAGTAATCAGGTTCTTACAGCAGAAGATAACTTGGTCATCAAGTCTATATAACATTAGATCACTTGGTTCTCACATCTCCTCAACATAAAATCACTTGATCACCACATCCTTGCAACATCAGAGCACTTGGTCATCATCCTTACTTCATAAGATCCAAGATCCCCAGATTCCCACTTCACTAAATCCTCCCTTCACCAAATTTCTACCTCGTCAAGATCCTACTTCACCAGATCTGTAGTTCACCTAATCCCAATTTACCACATTTCTACTTCATCAAGTCCCTAATTAATCAAACCCCTTATTGACCACGTATCTACTTCAGCAAATCCCACATTGAGCAAACTAGTCAACCACATCCTTATCTCTAGTTTGCCAAATAGACTTAATAGATCCCTAATTGTTGATCCAACTGACTAGTTCCCTAGTTCAATAGATCTGTGCATGTTCCTGTTGCACGTCCTCTTTCAACAAATCTGGAATACCTAATTCAGTAGATCCCTAGTAGATATCTGTAGTTAATCTCAAGGTTTTCTGAAGTTTCTAAAATTCCCAGATTCCTAAATTCTGGTACTTGATGTCTACATGCTGTCCACACCATCAGATTCACATACTTCTAAATTCCCATACCTCTAAATTCCCATATCCCTAAATCCCCATATCTCTAAGTCCCCATACCCCTAAATTCCCATACTTCTAAGTTCCCATACTCCTAAACCCCATACTTCTAATTCCCCATATCCCTAAATCCCCATACCTTTAAATCCCTATGCTTCTAAGTCCCCATACTCCTAAATCCCCATATCTCTAATTCCCCATATCCCTAAATCCCCATACTTCTAAGTCCCCATACTCCTAAATCCTCATACCCCTAATTCCCCATATCCCTAAATCCCTATACCCCTAAATCCCCAATCCCTAAATCCCCAATCCCTAAATCCCCAATCCCTAAATCCCCAATCTCTAAATCCCCAATTCCTAAATCCCCAATCCCTAAATCCCCAATCCCTAAATCCCTAATCCCTAAATCCCCAATCCCTAAATCCCCATACCTCCAAATCCCCATACCCCTAATTCCTCATAAATCCCCATTTATCCCCAAAATTTCTCCACATCCTCCTCTGCTATCAAACTATAGTAACTCTGAAGTAATATTCCCCACTGTTATAAGTGTTACAGGAACCTTCACCACAAAAATAACGATGTAAAACACCGAATCAAAAAGAGAATAAAAATCTCCGAAACCAAGTAAACAATGTAATACCAGAATAAAATTTATCGCAGTAAATTATTCAACCTAATTTGTTTCCTTAATCTCTTAAAATTCCCCCAAGCCGTTATCGCGTTGCAAGATCAAAAACCCGTGTACATCAAGAAAGTTGGTGGACTAGAATCAGCGTGGACGCCGCGAAATCTTGGTGAAGATTTATAGAAGGGAAACTCGGGGTAAGAATACGGTGCATCGTCCCGATATAACGCACAATAGGAGACGAAACGGCAGGCTCGCTCGCACGTAATATTTTTCGCTTATTTATCGTCAAACTTGCCTGATTCTGGCTCTCTCTTTCTTCGGGATTATAGGTGTACGTCCCGGCATTTTCCAGCAGCCCCGTGGCACATCGTAAAGAATGGACCTTGTTACGTCTCGTTAAGGAGTTTCACGAAAGTTTCGCCTCTGCCTTGCTCTTCTCTCAATCTCACTTTTGTAATAACCGCGAGATGAGTTTACGGTGTTAGGATCTGGTTTGAAACGAGAAACGAAGAGGAAAGCATCGACGCGAGATATCGGGCTAATTCATAACAACTATCGTCTCTTGTTGCTGCCATCCACCATCCTTTTCCAGACTCGTTCTCCTAATTATCAGAAAACTAACAATTTTCCGAGTCTCCGGGAAGCTTTCGTGCTAATTAAATTGCAACGCTACTCGGTTTATTAATCTTCCGGGCGAAAATCCGGATTCACGAGCTGCGTTTTATGCGTTTCGCAGGTTCAAACACCCTTCGTAATCTTTAAATGACGGCCGACATTATGAGGCGTAAAAGCAGGTGTCGCGAGTTAAGCGAAGTCGGAGCGAATTTCGCTGAACGACGCCGTTATTCGTTCAAGCATTTAATCAGCGAAGTGTATGATATAATTGATAATTATATCGGGAATGATAAAACAGCTCGGAATACCGCTGATATTATAATAACAGTTCGAAACGGCGGATTGAAAGGTTATATATTTTTAATAATCCGAGATACGGTTATTGCTATAGTAACGATCAATGTGTTAATTAATTACCGGAATATTTTAGCCGGTAGCGATGATTTAATTATAACGAAATAACAAGCAGAAGTTCGGGGAACAAAAAGCGACGGGTGTTGAATCAGCGCCGGCATAAAGATATTAAAGGATTCGTTAATCAAAATTTCGGGATAATTCCCTGGTCGTCTCCCATCGTTTCTCGGTGTAATTTTAAGTATTTCCAAGAGACACATACGCGTGTGGATCGAGGAAATTCAGTTCCGTCTATAATTAAGAAATCTTGCCGCTCCGAGCAGGTGTTGTTATTTTACTCCAGAGGAATCCTAGCAGTTTGCCAAGCCACGTTTTGTCTCGCGTCGTTTCAACGTTAATCCTACGTTATTCTCAGTGTGTAAGTGGGTGCTTCCTCGCGAGATTGTGTTAGAGAGATACTTATTACGAAAGAGTTGTCGTGGACGCAGGAAATGTAAAGAGAGTTCAAATGAAATTTTTGCAATGCTGGAAGTATTACTATTTGCTGGTTCATTCATTCTGCCACGTCGAGTTTTTAATATTTAAAAATGAATCGATCCGGGCCGAAAGTAATTCACTACGTTCTAAAAGGAACATAATATTCAAGAAAAGGAAAACTTTTCTACATTTTCTCTTCAACGAAAGCAATTTATTTCGCTGCGAGAAAAGCCAACATTTTGGCAGAAATAGATTATGGGATACTATATAATAGAATAAAGGCGGTTTACAATTTATTCTGCCGTGACAAATGCTTAATATTCAACCTTCTATGTAGCGCTGTAACCTCGAGATAACGTATCAAGTGACTCATAAATCCAGAGATTCCTTTTCACGTTTCCCTCGTCGTGCACCTCTGTGACATATTTACGTCGAAATAACAACGTTATACCCTTACGGTGTGAGCCTTATCTCTCAATAATCAATAGGGCAATTTTCCCAAGATCAAACAATGGCGACTACGAAATACCATTTGCGGACTTTAATATATGCATTCATTTTGATTTAGTACGTGTAGGACTATATTTCGTCCCTGTTGTACTGCTTTGAACATCATTGATCATTTACGGTCACATTCGGCTGACCTGATGTGTCTGACTACCTAGGGTCGTTCCACTTGTCTGACCACCTGCGGTCTCGTAATACCGATCCAGTTTGAACATCTATGCTTCAATACCACTTATCGAGTACGTTTCGCTATATACTGCCGTGTACTACTTCAGCTTCGATCAATTTATGACTCCTTGCAAATGGAAAGGGATGTCTGACCACTTAATAATGGTCGATTATTAATTCCTCGTCTGATCGTGCTATAACACCGTTGGTCCACTATGTCTGACTACTTAGGGTCTCATACTACTTGCACAGTATATTTTACTATGTATGGTCTTGTGGTAGTGTGGTCTTATACTAATCGACTGTGTCTGATCATGTATGGTATCACTCTACTGATGCAGTGTGTCTTATAAATTTTATTTTATACTACTAACTGGTTGTGTCTGACCACCTGTGGTATCACTCTACTGATGCAGTGTCTTTTATCACTTTTTATTTTATACTACCAACTGGTTGTGTCTGACCACCTATGGTATCACTCTACTGATGCAGTGTGTTTCATCACTTTTTATTTTATACTAGTGACTCGCTGTGTCTGACCACTTTCTGTTTTATACTACTAATCTACTGTGTCTGGCCACTTATGGTATCACTCTACTGATGCAGTGTGTTTGATCACTTTTTATTTTATACTAGTGACTCGCTGTGTCTGACCACTTTCTGTTTTATACTACTAATCTACTGTGTCTGGCCACTTATGGTATCACTCTACTGATGCAGTGTGTTTGATCACTTTTTATTTTATACTAGTGACTCGCTGTGTCTGACCACTTTCTGTTTTATACTACTAATCCACTATGTCTGACTACCTATGGTATCACTCTACTGATGCAGTGTGTTTCATCACTTTTTATATTATACTACTGACTCACTGTGTCTGACCACCTATGGTGCTATTCTACTTATGCTCTGTGCCTGACTACCTATGGTCTCATTCCACTTATCCACTGTGTCTTACAAGGTATGGCATCATTCCACTTATGCACTGTGTCCGACCACCTATGGCATCATTCCACTTATTCACTGTATCTTACCACTTATGATCCTATTCCACTTATCCACTGTGTCTGACCACTTTCTACTTTATACTACAGACTCGTTGTGTCTGACCACCTATGGTCTCACTTTATTAACGCAGTGTGTCTGATTACTTATTATTTTATACTACTGCCGCACTGTGTCTGACCACCTATTGTCACATTGCACTGATCCACTGTGTCTTACCACATATGGTCTCATTGTACTGACCCACTATGTCTGACTACTTCAAGTCACATTCTACTGGCTCACTGTGTCTTACCACCTACGGTTTTATTTTATTAACGCAGTATATCTGATCACTTATTATTTTATACTACTGCCCCACTGTGTCTGACCACATATGGTCTCATTGTACTGACCCACTATGTCTGACTACTTCAAGTCACATTCTACTGATCCACTATGTCTGACTGCTACAAGTCTCATTCCACTGCCCCACTGTGTCTGACTACTTCCAGTCTCATTCTACTTATCCACCGTGTCTGACAATTTAAATTTTCATAACACTAGTTCATTATGTCTTACAACTTCTGGTTTGATACGACTGACTTGTAGAATGTGATCACCTATGAACTCATACTACTTATCTACAGTACCTGGCCATCCAGGGTCTCGTACGAATGCACCGTCTCTGACCACCTACGACCAAATCCTATTGATCCATTGTATCCATAGTCCCACACTATAAACTCACTATACCAGATCATTTACAGTTTCATACTACTGATGAAGTAGTGTGAGTAGTATGATCACCTGTTTCAGACTACTGACTCGCAGTATCCGTTCATGAACTGAAACTTATTTAGTATGATCTGTAATTTCACCTGACAATCTTTTCGTCAGAAGTAATTCAGTTCATCTAACTCGTGATCATTAATCTTTTGCAGTCTATCAAACTATCTGACTTCTCTATGTTAATCACTTATGACTTCATATCACTTATTCACGCTGTCTGGGCATTTATATCTTCTCTAACGGTTTGTCAGACTACTTGAACCACTGTACTAATTTAGATTGTCTGTTGCGTACTTGTGCAACTCGGTGTAATGCGGAATGTCTGACCACCATGCTGAAAGCTGACCTTCTACAATTCTCTGTTACTTACCAGAGTAATCTCCAAATATCTGGGGTATTATTCTACAAGCTTAACTCGTTACCACTTATCTACCTAACTACAACTTCACCGATATTATGTCTGAATAATTCAGTCCTTCTACAATGATGTCCACAATATTTGTGAACAAAACACAATACAATATTGTAAACAAAACACAAAGTTAAACACAATATTTTAAACCTGGTTTTCCTGCATGTATCAGTTTGCAGATTCTAACAATATCATTCCGCAAAAAAAGGACGTACCTTACACGATTTTCCGATGGAACGCGCACAACGATCGCGTTAATAACCCTTCGATGGCCCCACAGGTGAATTGCGTTCTATATCACTCCGCCTGTAAAGCGTTTATTCTTCAACAAAGGTGTAGTCCAAGGAAATTTAATAAATAGAAGACTCCGTATTATACCCGCATATAGAATCCCCCAGTTTCTCGTACTTTTCACCGACGATCAAAATCGTTCCATAAAGGTGCCATTATAATCATAGGAAAAGGGAGTATTAAGCCGCACAGTCAAAAGGTTACGGTGGTATACGTGTGGCGAGGGACAAACGCGAAAGGAAAAGGATTAGGGGCACAGCAGGCGAGCAAAGGGGACGTGCCCGGGGCGTTCTTCGAGACGAAACGTAACGCGGCGGCGCCTGTGACGAATGCAAGGCAAATAAGGAAGCCCTGAGTGGAATAGTGGAAGCTTAATGTCTAGCTCCTTGCCAGTCGAAATAAATTAAACACGGTCTTACACCGTTCCCTCCGCCGAATTTCATCCTCGTCTGTTTGTTGGATATTTATTCAGCCTCTCGTCCCGCCCTACGGCTTGTAAATTAATAAGACGCAAACCTCCAAAGCACCGGAATCAACGGTAATGAGGATCCTTTGCCAAAAAATGTGCGAAGCTCAATTTTTGTTCAATTCCACGTTTCACATGTATGCAGTTTAATGTCGACAAAGGACCGAATATCTCGCAGTTAGCGTTAACTGCACGTAATTCACTGTAGCTGCGTTTTATATGCATATTACTCGCAACAGAGACTAAGATCGCCGTCATCGTGCGTCGCCCGGAGATTTCCGAGATCATAAATACCCGACACGCGTCCCAGCGTATTTCTCGAGCTATCGCGGAACTGCTCGTCGCTGCATTTTTACGTGGCGGCGGTTAATATAGTGGTTGCTCGAAAGTCCGGGATGATCGTCTATTGCGGCAAATTCATAAATTTGTCTCTCCTCGAGACACTGTTCTCGGGAATGTTCCAGCCGATGTGAGCGAGTTTATAAAACACGAACTATTAACGAACGGTCATCAAATGACGTGAAAATTAATAATGAACTGAATTTTTGACGCAGCGCGCAGAATGAATAATCGCGTTGAATAAATCAAGAGATCGGACGATTATAAAGGACCTATTATTTCGAAACGGATGGAGATTTTAAATATGTGGAATAATTTGAAGCTTTGAAGGTAATGGCGCTTTTTGCCTGGGAAATTTTAATAATTCCGTGAAATTAATATGAGAACGTTATCAATGATATCACGTAACAAAAAATCAATATCGTTCTGTAATTAACCATTTGATCGATCGTAATTATCCTTTTTCCTTTGGTTGGAAACGTAGTAACGTAGCTGGAAGATCCGAAACTGTTTCGCAGAATTCTCAAGAGAGTTAGCTAGCGACGCGGTTACTCGAACCGGATGATTAAATTCCCAAAAGCAGTCGGTACACTCGCGATTCATCGTCTCCTTGGGGTGTAGCTACAGCACGGATCGTGGAAGACCTCAGTGGCAGGTGCTTATAGGTGCAAAGGCCTTGAGGATGCAGCCTAACGTAGCAAACCTAATCTTGAGCAAGTCGATGCGTCCGGGTTAACGAAGCGCCCCGCACAACGGGTGTCAGGTTAATCGAGTTTAATCCAGCAGCACGCTATTTCGTCGATTTATCCGCGAAAATCTCCTCCCGCGTATTCTTACCAGACGATGGATCGTTCTGGGACGTCCTTCCGCCGGGTAGCTAATGAATTTCCGTCGCTGTGTAAGTTTTAATCTCGAACGAGACGGAAATTCTCGACGTGAATGTGAAATGACTTACTCCAGGTTTAATCGCTCGGTTAAGTACTACTTGTATGTATTTTTTGCTAAGTACATCTCAACTTGGATTAGCTTATCTTTCATGGCTCAGTTATCATGACACATCTTTATATATCTGACGTCATATATGGGGATGTGTGGACTGTACGGACACATATTCATAAGTTTCTAACTTCATATAGGTCTGAGCTCGTATGTCCATAATCTTGTAGGTATCTTCCTACATGTATGTCCATCTTCGTGTGTGATGTTTCTACATATGCGGCTTCCTTCATGTTCGGCTTTCTGGATGTTCATGGTTTTACATATGCAGCTTCCTACATGTACAGCTTCCTATATGTTCACGTTTCCACATATGTATCTATCTACATGTCCATCTTCCTACATGTATACCTTCATACATGTCTTCATATCCACATGTACACCTAGTTATACATATGTAGATCTTCATATGTGTCCATGTTACTACATATGCATCTAAATACATGTCCATCTTCCTACATATAAACCTTCATACATGTCTTCATATTCATATGTACACCTTGCTGTACATATGTAGATCTTCATATGTGTCCATGTTACTACATATGCATCTAAATACATGTCCATCTTCCTACATATGCACCTTCATACATGTCTTCACATCCACATGTACACCTTGCTGTACATATGTAGATCTTCATATGTGTCCATGTTATTACATATGCATCTACCTACATGTCCATCTTCCTACATATGCACCTTCATACATGTCTTCATATCCACATGTACACCTTGCTGTACATATGTACATCTTCATATGTGTCCATGTTACTACATATGCATCTACCTATATGTCCATCTTCCTATATATACACCTTCATACATGTCTTCATATTCATATATACACCTTGCTATATGTGTATCTTCATATGTATCCAGGTTTCTCCATACGTTTCTACATACATGTCCATCTTTTTACATATACACCTTCATACATGTCTTCATATCCACATGTACACCTTACTATCTTCATATATGTCCAGGTTTGTACATATGCATCTACCTACATGTTCATCTTTCTACATATATACATCTTGCTAAACATCTTCATGTATGTCCATGTATCTACATATGCATATTCCTACATGTCCTACATGTCCTTCCTGTATGTTCACCTGTGTACACCATCTCTGTACAACCTCAGCGTCTATAATTTCATGTTCAAGTACTAATTTGAAACTCCCTATACAGTTCTCCAATTCGAAACTCCAGCAACGAAGATACGTGAAATTAACAATAATTATTACCGTTCGTTTATGCATTCTTAAAGTTAGATAAAAGAGGTTTTAATTCATGTGACTTTACAGTGCACCATATATAACTCTTTTGAAATACAGTTATGACCGTAATAAATTATAATTATCACGAGTCCATTGCGAGATAAAACCGTGAAAGAAATCTTGTTAATTTTCATGTACTCGTTTTGTTATTAATTAAGCGGAGCGTTGATACGGAGAAAAAAATATGCAATGAAATCTGTTTGGGAGCTGGTGGAAATAACAAAATGTGGTTCGATCGTGAATGGAATAATTCGATCGTGAAGCTTAAGGCGAAAGGAACGCATCACGTACACGGGAATCTTAGGTCTCGTTATACGAATCTTTACGAGTGAAACCAATAAAAGCTCGTCCTAATAAAACGAGCGGGCTTTTTTGCGACTCTTTGCTCAGAGAATACCTGGAAATATACTATTAACTTATGCTGTTCCGTTCTGATGAAAAAGTGAAAGAGAAGTCGAAAGCTTCTACGGTTTGAATACTCCGCTAAAAAGGAGAAACATATAATGGAAGCACAGAAAAAGTGAAATGTACTTTGAATAATGATGAATATTATTATTTGAAAATTGCGCATGTCTTCTTGAATGAGGTTCACAGGTTTGTACGATGTAAAGCTGATAATTTACTCCTATTACACGATGTCGAAACAATTTTAATCCGATAAGAGCACAAGTACAAAAATAGCCGTATAATGATTTTAAATATTTTATTGATTGTATCAATCGTTGAAACTTAAATATTGAGAACAAGTGTTTTGATGACAATATTGTCCTCCATTTTGTGTAGAAATGGCTACCTAAGTTCAACCTAGCCTAAAATTTCTCTCGACCCAAAGTAACCAAGTTAACAAACTGTAATTAAAATTTGTAAAAAGATGAGAAGAGACAAAGAGAGATAAGAAACTAACAGACACGAAAGGTATTAACAAAGTATCGAAGAAGAAATAAATAAGAACGGAAGGAAATTAAGAAGGAAACAGGAGAGAAAAGCAGGGCCAATACTTTTCATTCTGTCATGAACCATCAACCCTTTCTACTTTATTTCCTCGGCGAGGATACTGCAAGGAATTCACCGCGACGCGGCCCGAGTACTATCCAGAGAAAAATCCTTTTACGTCATCAAAGTTTTCCCGAGTGAAATCCCGGGAGCTTCGACGCGAGATCAAAGCGAAATCCTTCAACTCTGGCTTTCGATATTTTTTGTCAGGTTCGCTTTTAAATGTTCGTTAAGCCTTACACGCAACTGACAAATCTATGTAGGAATCGATACTGTGATGAATTAAGAAATTTTACTTTCGCTGTTACTTTTGATTTATGATTCTTTTTTGGGTAGGTTTTTAAGAGGTAGCGTTTCGTTTAGGAGACGAAATAATAGTGATGACTTTGGAGAAATAGAGAGGGATTTTTTTAGGGAATATTGGGGTGGACTAGGGAATATTGCAATGGGCTAGGGATGTTACTGGCAAGGTTAGGGGATTCTATGGTTTGGAGATTTGGAAATTTGAGAAGTTGGGATTCTGGGGAATTTGAGAAGATAAGACGTTGGAAAATTGGGAAGTTAGGAATTAGAAGATTAGGAAATTTGGAAATTGGAAAATTGGAAAATTGGAAAATTGGAAAATTGGAAAATTGGAAAATTGGAAACTTGGGAAATTAGGAAATGGGGAACAAGGGAATTCTAACATTGAGAAATTGGGAAACTGGAAAATTGGGAAATTGAGAAATTGAAAAATTGGAAAATTGGAAAACTGAGAGATTGGGAAATTAGGAAATGGGGAAAAGGGGAATTCTAACATTGGGAAATTGGAAAATTGGGAAATTGAGAAATTGGGAAATTAGGAAATGGGGAATAAGGGAATTCTAACATTGAGAAATTGAGAAATTGGAAAATTGGGAAATTGAGAAATTGAAAAATTGGGAAATTGGGAAACTGAGAGATTGGGAAATTAGGAAATGGGGAAATTGGGGAATAAGGGAATTCTAACATTGAGAAATTGAGAAATTGGGAAATTGGGAAATTGGGAAACTAGGAAATTGGGAAATTAGGAAATTGAGAAATTGGAAAATTGGGAAATTGGGAAATTGGAAAATTGGAAAATTGGGAAATTTGGAAATTGAGAAATTTGGAAATTGAGAAATTGGAAAATGGGGGAATTGGGGAATAAGGGAATTCTAACATTGAGAAATTGGGAAATTGGAGAATTGGAGAATTGGGAAATTGGGAAATTGGAAAATTGGAAAATTGGAAAATTGGAAAATTGGAAAATTGAGAAATTGAAAAATTGAGAAATTGGGAAACTGGGAGATTGGGAAATTTGGAAATGGGGAAATTGGGAAATAAGGATATTTGAAAATTGGAAAATTAGAAAATGGGGAAATTGAAAAATTGCAAAATTTAGAAACTAGAAATGTTAGAATCTAAGAACTTGTGAAATTAGGGAATTGAGATCTCAAAAACTTCAATAATCAAAAAACTGAGACCACAGAAAATTAACAGCACGAAAAATTGTGAAAAAAATCCACCAACCCCCAACAGGTACCTCCCAAACTTCTCTAGCAAAATCAATCACTTCCAAATGTACACGTCCATACACAGTATCGGCAGAGTTTGTTCGATTGGTAGACCTGTAACTGTCTATCGCCCCGGATGGCATCTCGCGAAGGCAGCAGGTGGCCGTGTCATCGAGGGGCAAAAAGGGCCACGTCCTCGGCCCTGTTTGCCAGAAGCGAATTGCCCAAAGGAGCGTTTCCCTTCTGCTCGTTCGCTTCCTTCAAACAGCCTCCTCACCAAACTTCCCATTCCACGGGTAATTTCGCATTCTTCCGGAATTTATTCGCGAAATCGCTACCCTGAATACCAAGGAAGCAACCAGGAGCCCGCGTGCCGGCTCGAATGAACCGTCAGAAACTTTTCCACGATTTTTCCCTCGTGCATTTCCATCGGAACTGCCGTGCCCATGTTCCGTTCGCGTGAAACAGGACCGGAACTGCCCGTTTCGCGTCCTCTACCCGGCAAACGGAATTCCACTTGCTCTTTGATAACGGCCCGATAGGGATACTACGTGGAGTTCCACGAAAATGGCAAGTGCACCGATTTCCTTTCTCGTTTCGTATTTTCGATATTTCGGCATCGCATGCTTTTCTTTGTTGATTATGGTACTTGCATTCTCAATAGACTCTCTATACTCTGTGAAATGTCCCTAGGCTTCCTGGTTCTTTCTAGTTTTTTTGTAGCACGTTTTTATTGACTATTTTGTTCTTGGTGAGATAATCTCAAAATGTAGTTTTTCTTTTGTTCCCTAGATATTCTAGGGTGCCCCATATTTCATTCCTTAAAGTTTCCTAGGGTTCTCTAGGTCCTGAAATTTCCTTAATGTCTTCATAGGATATGTAGAATCTTTTTAAATATTCACTGAGGTCTTCATAGAAGCTACTTAGAATATCCCTAGATTCATCCTACCCATAGGGATATATTTACATGATCTACCTGGGGTTCTCCAGAGTTCTCTATCTTCTTGGGATCACTCTAGTATCTCCCTAGATATTTTCTGGAATCACAGCATGAGCCCTTTAGAATATGGGTCCTTCAAATCTTCATAGGATCCTTCTATGATCTAGGTCTTCCTTTGGACATTCTAAGATCTATCTAGAATTTTTCTAAGACCATAGATCCATCCTCACAAGGTGGATTTCTAGGTTTCCACTTGGAATGTTCTTGGAAGGATTCTGAGAATATTCCTAGGATCTCCTTAGAAAATCCTTAGGTTCCACTTGAGATGCTTTTAGAATCCCATAAGTATATCCCTAGGGTCTCCTTACCAGATCCTTAGGTCCAACTTGAGTTGCTCTTAGAATCTCATAAGGATCTCCCTAGGATCTCCTCAGAAGATCCTTAGGTCCAACTTGAGTTGCTCTTAGAATCTCATAAGGATCTCCCTAGGATCTCCTCAGAAAGTCCTTAAGTCACACTTGGGACCTCCTAAGTATCTCCCTAGGATCTCCTTAGAAGATCCTTAAGTCCCACTTGGGCTGCTCTTAGAACCTTCCAAAAATCTCCCTACAACCTTCCTAAAGTCCCTAAGACCTTCCTGAAGTCCTTAGTCTTGCTCCAGTAACTACCTAGAACCTCCTTAAAACCTCCAACTCTAGACTCTCCCTAAAAACCTAAAATCTCTAAAAATCAGGTCAAATCTCCAATAAAATCCCCTCGAAATAATCGCCAATTACCAGAAGAGTCTGTTCACGTCCCGTCAACAAAGCAGAAAAATAAATATCCTTAATTTAAACGCAGCTTACGTTCCAATGAAAACGTAGATTGTTCAGACGCAGCCAGGCGAACTGTCATCCCTCGTTTTCTTTCCTCTCGATAGTGTGTCCTTAATGCAATTCGAAGATTGTTTCACCGTGTGCGCCGCATTTTTGTCCGTCGTTTCGCGGCTGCTGCTCAAAGTGCCTCATTAAAATAAGACCGGTCGACGAGCGTACGCTCTATTTCCTTCGAACGGGCTCGATCTTCGTTATTCCACTTGCGATTGGAACCACGTCGATGGCACGCGGATAACGAGTTGTTTCTTGCATAAAAGGGAACCGGATAACTCCCGTGATTCAGGCCATTTTCGAGCCATGCAATTTTCCGATTTCCCCTCGGCTTCGATAATTCTTTCGTGATTTCGTTCGACAGGGCCCGAGGACGTCGCCGGCGAGAGATAGAAAATGCATTGCGAAACTGTGCGACACGACGTCGTAAAGAATACGGAGGACGTTGCTCCGCGCACCGCTATCTGACCTACATTCTCAACTTTGAACTTTCCGAGGGGAAGTTTGCGTTTTCCTGTCGTTGATAAGACATCGACGGTATATCCGTGTGTGGATCGATTAAACGGCCCGTTTAGTTCCCCACTTTTCTGAATACCTTCTCAATGTAATCGACCGTGTTTTCGAAGCGATTCATATTTTATTAACACGCTGAACATTCGTGACGCTGCAATTTCCATAGGAATGCGTTAATTAGAAATATTCGTGTTAGCTATGCATATTAGGTACGAATATTCATATTAGCTATGAACGTTACGTATGAATATGCGCAGGTATAATTACAAATATTCGTATGGCTGGAAAAATCCTGTCAGCTGTTGTAACGATGTTTCACGTTTCTGATCCTGAGAAAACGTGATTGCGATCTCGTCGTTCCGCCACGGAAAATCGATATAGTAATTAGCCCCTTCGCGACCTCCGCCTTAGAATCTTCGGCTAAATGTCCTGATGATGTGTAACGCGCTGGAGCGAGGTTGCTTATTGGCCATGCAAATTGGATGATTTAAAAGCGAGTACGCTGCAACGTAAGCTTCCTTTGGATAAGTACTTGCAAAGAGGATAGAATCTCACGATCTTCAGATTTCAGAGGGTCAAACATATAAACTTTGCACACTTCGCAGTCAAGTTCAACTGAACTGGGGTTACCCAGAAAAGAGGACACAAAAAAGACTGATCTGTATGAACACAGATTTGTCATAAATTACATTTGTTTAAAAATATTCAAGCATTTTTTAGAAATACTGTAATTAATAAATGTAGTACTGTAAATGCAATAATTAAAAAATTATACTGTAATTTTGCAGTAACCTTGTGTTAATCTGTGTGAATTAGGATACAATTTTATGAGGACACCCGTTACGTAGATAATAACCAAAGCTACAAGTTTAGTAACGTCAAAACAAAAATACCTAAACAATAATCTTGCAATTACAAACACCATAATTCTACTAAATATTTTATAAAAATTTCAATGTTCAATGTTCCAACAGAGTTTAAAATCAGATCTCAAATAAAAATCAATTTTACTAATCATATTTTTAGAACAAAAACTCGGTGACAAAAGCAGAGTTATTGATTAATGTCATCTTTTTTAATTACACATAACGTCATAATTAAAAAGAAGAGTTAATTACAAAAGCTTCGGTTCACGACCGTAAGGTTGCGCCAGATATCGGGCAGGCAGTTATCGACATTCTGCAGGGGTTTCCACTCTATAAAGTACTGTTATGGTGTTAATGGGAATTTTGGCGTGGTGAAGGCACATCCCTGATGGAACAAAGGTTTATGACAAGAACTGTCAAAATATTGGAGTATTGACTTAAATGTGTTTATAGTTTTTTTTACACAATGGACTTTTAGTAAATATAAAGCCACGTGAGTGTAGTCTTCTGTTTTCATAATGAAGACCTCATTTGTTTCTGTTTGTTGAATATTTTAATGTTATGCATGGTTTTATGTAATTAATTAGCAATAAAGAATATGTTTGAAACAGTTTATCTGTGATTGTTGATGTTACATCACAAGTATTAGATGCATCTATAACTTATCTCATATTGGATTCTTATTATTTCCACATGAAATGTCTAGGATTTCATCAAAGGAATATTTTACCACGACATTTATAATGTCATCCGTGCAACGGGCTTTTACTCAGAAACTGAGTAAACAGCATGCAGCTGACGTTAGACGTCAGATTGCTAGTTCTACCTCATATTCGCGTGATCTGTCTAAGAGTGGCAGCACGTTCTCAGGCTTTTCTTCAACGGTATATACTTTCATCACTCAACGCATCTCATATTCTGTAATGTTGACTAAATATTTCATATACTATTTAAAGATGTCATTATGCGAGGTGCTAGAGCCATTAGACTACGAAGAATTTCTAGCACAGCATCAATCAGTTCTAGACCGAGATCCTCTTAAGTCCATATTAGATTTTCCACCTGGTGATGTTGAACTGAAAGTAATAAACAGGAAGATTCGAACGGAAGAACCAATTGTCCCTCATGAATCCTTGTAAGACTTGTTTTACCTGACAGTTAAAAAGAAACTTTCTTATGTGCACGATAAAAACTTACAATTAATTTTTAGGGATACAGTATCTCCTTATGTTAGAAGATGTATTGAAAGTTTTACTTCTGATTGGGTAGTGGTTCACAGGAAGTACAAGCGAAGAGTATCTCCTATTGCAAGGGACAGATTACTGCAAGATACCCCGAGACAAGACTTTGAGGTACTGAATTAAAGACAATACTGTTACAAATAACTGAAGCATAAATTCAAAATTCATATAAATTAGGTGGATCAAGAGGATACGAATGATTCAGGATCACCAAATGAAGAAGAGGATTTATCAAGTTCTGGTGAAACACCAAGAGGATCTTGGGCAAGTTTAGATTTGCGACATTCACAACATGACCCCCTTCTTCCAAGCTTGTTGGACCGTGTCTGTCCAGAAACTATTGACCAAATGAATGAGCAGAAGAGATCAGAAGATCGCCAAGTGAGTAATAACTTTACTATATAATCAGGTTTTAGTGATCCTTTTCTATCAATATTAATTTTAGGAAGCATTGTTTCCACTTTATGCACCTCCAGCTTCCCCAGACGACGAATGGCAAGAAATTAGTGCAGCACCAGAACCTTCAGAACCTTTTTCCCATAAAATTTTAGTGAAATGTCTTCAGTTGAAACTAGAGTTGGAAGTTGAACCAATTTTTGCAAGTCTAGCATTGTACGATGCCAAAGAAAAGAAGAAGGTATTCAAACATTTTAAAGTTTCCCAAATATTGTGTTACTTTAATTGTAACATTGCAGGTGTCTGAGAATTTTTACGTAGACATGAATTCAGAAGGGTTGAAAAGGATGCTTGGAAGTCACATTGCATACAGCGATGCCAGCACCATGGCAAGAAGCTGTGTGATGAGTATCAGTAAACCCAGTCCAGATTTATTTTTAGTTGTCAGACTTGAGAAGGTATTGCAAGGTGATATATCAGAATGTGCTGAGCCATATTTGCGCGAGGATAAGAATAAAGAAAAAGTAATTATATGATCCACTCTGATATTAAATTATGACACAAGATAATTAACAGAACAATTGAAATAGGTGAGAGCAGCAGCAACAGCTGCATGTGAACGATTGGGTCGATACAGAATGCCGTTTGCATGGACTGCTATTCACCTTTCCGGAGTAATAGGAGGAGGCGGGGACACGGATAGCACTGGAAGTGCTGGATCTCTGGACAGGAAATCAGGTGGATTGGAACAATGGCGTAAAAAGGTAGAACCACCAACTAGAAGAGGCTCACTGGAAAGAAGGAGTTCTGACAAAAGACGTAGTTGGTCACCGGATGATTTTGCTAACTGTCTGGACACATTTAGGTGAATAATGTGACTTTAATCATCCAGTACTTTTAAACAATGTTACTTCATTTCAGGCCAATCACATTGACCGTGTCAAGTTTCTTTAAGCAAGAGAGCGAACGTCTAAGAGACGAGGATTTGTACAAACTTCTAGTAGAACTACGAAGGCCTGGCTCTAATTTGAAACGATTAAAATGCCTGCCAGGTATTCTGAAACTGGACCTCAGTCCCAGACCTGAGGAACTGCCTAGGTGTCTGGATCCTGACCTTAGAAAATTAATACCATACCCGGACGAGAAAAGTAGACCGGTTAAAGAGATACTGGAGTTTCCAAGCGAGGTTGTTTCGCCAGATCTCACCTATCGTAATCTTCTTTACGTCTATCCAAAGGTAAATGAAATAAATCAGTTAGAAAGTAATTGATTACTTGAAATGAATGTTACTTGTCGTAGGAAGCAAATTTCAGCTCTAGGACCGGTTCTGCTCGAAATATCGCTGTGAGAATTCAATTGATGGGCGGTGAACAAGAAGCTGATGCTCTGACAGCCATTTTCGGAAGATCATCCTGCCCTGAAATGACTCACGAATGCTTCACTTCTGTATCCTACCATAACAAGAACCCAAACTTCTATGACGAAGTGAAAATTCGTCTTCCTGCCGACTTGAGCGCTAAACATCACTTGCTATTCACGTTCTACCACATCAGTTGTCAAAAGAAGGCTGAGCAACCTAATGTCGAAACTGCTGTAGCTTACACGGTAATTAAGTTGTAAGTAATTAATTATAAATCGGTATTAATTGTTTCTAATCTATGTTCAGTGGTTGCCACTTTTGAGAGATGGGCACTTGCAATCTGGAGAGTTTAGTCTCCCCGCAATGTTGGATCCACCTCCAGCAAATTACTCGTACATCGCACCGGATGTCCTGCTGCCTGGTACCAGATGGGTAGACGCTCACAGAGGCGTTTTCACAGTGATTCTGGAACCTGTATCCAGCGTACATCCTCAAGATAAATACATAGATAGGTACGATCACTTTACACTTCATAACTGATGCGCACAAATTCGCTGGAACGAAATTTTCAGATTTTTATCGCTGTGCGGCTACTTGGAGACCGGCCAAGTGCCCCCGCGAATTGGCGAAGCGGGAATGGAGTCCGAAATAAAGTCAGCCCTGCTGGAATTGGCAAGAGCATCTCATTCTGCTTTAGTGCGTTCACTACCTCAACTGCTGGACCAATTAATATCGCTCTTAGTACGCCCCCCGACATTACCGTCGCAACCACTGAACGTGGCAGCCACGGTTTTCGAGGCTATAGGTCTCCTGGTGCGAAATATCACCAATTTGCCAGACGGCCAATTGGACGCCCACGGGAGACACGCGCTTTTGGCCACATACGTCGCCTATCAGTGCTCCTTGCCAAGGATGACCCACACTCAGGGCATCGTCAGAGCTCAAAGCAACCCTGATCTACCTCTGGAGGACCTGGAAATGGAAGTGCATTCCCGGGGACTTGACCGGACCGCGTCGATGCGTCAAGAATCCCCTTCGATAAACAATCAGCCAACAAGGAGACTCCTACACGAGGAGTTAGCTCTACACTGGGTTGTGTCTACGGGTCAGGCACGAGAATTAGCAGTCACCTACTCGTGGTTCTTTTTAGAACTGATCGTTCGTTCCATGGTCGTGACGCTGGCAGAGATGGATATGCTTGAGGCTCCACGAAAGTCGAGGTTCTCTCCCCAGTTCTGCGACGACGTGGCTACGCTCACTGCTGCCTTAACGTCGGAGGTGAAATCGCGCTGCGGAAAGGAGAACAGGGTACCCAACAATCTGATCTCGAGTCTCGGTAACTTCCTATCCGACCTGCTGTCCGTGATGGACAGAGGATTCGTCTTGTCCCTCATGCGGGCAGCGTGTTGCTCTCTGTCGGATGCATCCATGCACATCCCTGATTCAGCCGCCCTTTATGCGCTGAAGCTCGATCTGGTGCGGACAGTGTGTTCGCACGAGCACTACGTGGCGCTGAATCTTCCCTTTGGGACGGGATACACGTCAGGATCCGCGCCAGCGTCGCCCAGCCCGTCGACGGGCAGTTCGGGCAGCTTGATATCTACTCTAGTGCCCGGAGACCGAGCCAGATTCTCGGAACTCAGTCAGGAATTCCGACAGCAGCACTTTATGGTGGGCATTGTTTTGTCCGACTTGTCGAACACTTTGGAAATACCGAATCCCATGCTGCAAAACAAAGCCATAGGAACCGTCCGCCATCTCATGGCCTGCCATGATGTGGACTCGAGGTATTCTGACCCTGCCGCGAAGGCTAGAGTCGCGGCACTCTATTTGCCGCTTTTGAACATCATAATGGATGCCCTGCCACAACTCTATCATTGGGATTCGAAGGACAAGAGCGTGTACCCTGATGAATCTGGGTCCATCACGCAGTCTGTGGCTCTGGCCATAGCGGGAGGGGTCTCCGCAGACACTGCAGGCACTCAATGCAGAGTTTCCTTGAGTTCTGAGGCTACGAGACACTTGTTGATGTGTGTTCTATGGGTTCTCAAGGGTTTGGAACAGTCAGCGTTAGCGCAGTGGTGTTCAGAGTTAAGTTCCAGGCGTATATTGTGCCTTCTTCAGGTTCTGAATATTGTTACGGCAGCTTTTGAGTATAAGGGTAAGAAAGCGCTGAAGAGGCTGCCACCGCAGGCTGCAGCTACCAGTGATATTCGGTCCAGACTGGAGGATGTGATTCTCGGTCAAGGAAGTGCCAGAAGTGAAATGATGTTGCGAAGAAAGGAGAGGATGAGTGGAGATAAACTGAGATGGCGTAAAGATCAGATGCCTTATAGGTAGATTACTCTACGTTTATGAAGAGCTGTAATATTTTCGGATTTGTAATTGCTTTCTGTTTTTGAAGATCATGCGAACAGTCAGAAGGGAGAGCCGTGGAACAAGATGCTCATATAGAAGGTGCCTTAGCAGCTGAAGCCTCTCTGGTGGTTTTGGATACTTTAGAAACAGTTGTTCAGGCTGACGGTGGAGGAGGTAAGTTTGTTTGAAATATTTTATAATTACAGTATTCATGAAATCTTGAAATTGCAGGTGCAGTCGTAGGAGCAGTATTGAAAGTACTCTTAAGAGCATTAGCCAGGAATCAAAGTACATCTGTACTGCAACACATGTTCAACACTCAACGTGCTTTGGTGTTCAAATACCACAGTGCTCTGTTTGATGAGGAGAGTGAAAGATGCGGTGATTTGTGTTTAACATTACTCACTAGGTGTAGTTCCCCCTTAAGTGCTGTTCGTAGCCATGCTGCTGCCAGTCTTTATTTACTGATGCGTCAAAACTTTGAAATTGGCAATGTAAGTATTTCAGAAATGCCTACCACATATTCCATTTTTAACTTCATATATTATTACAGAATTTTGCAAGAGTCAAGATGCAAGTCACGACATCCTTGTCAGCTCTTGTTGGAAGAGGAAGAGCTCCCAGTGAAGGAGCACTGAGAAGAGCATTAAAGACAGTGCTGGTCTACGCTGAGAGAGACACAGAATTGGCAGACACAAGTTTTCCGGAACAAGTAAAAGATCTTCTGTTCAATCTACATATGATCCTCTCTGACACTGTCAAGATGAAAGAATTTCAAGAGGATCCAGAAATGCTGTTGGATCTCATGTACAGGTAAATAAAGAAGAATATCGACCAACTACAGAACCAACTAAACTCAATATCAAACATTTATTCTATAGAATTGCTAAGGGATATCAGGGTTCACCAGATCTAAGGCTTACATGGCTGGCAAATATGGCCCAACAACACATGGAAAGAAAGAATCATACAGAAGCTGCCATGTGTTTGGTTCATAGTGCTGCTTTAGTGGCAGAATATTTACACCTTTTGGAACCAGGAGGTGGTGGAAGACCAGTAGGTGCTGTTGCTTTAGCTCCTGTTACTCCAAATGCCTTGGAGGAAAGTGCTGTTGGTGATGATGTATTAGCTAGAAGGGAGGAAGGTCTGTGTTTGGGTCCAGATTTCTCAGAAAGTGGCTTAGCAGGTTTATTGGAACACGCTGCCAGTTCTTTCCATGCAGCTGGAATGTATGAAGCCATCCCTGATGTATACAGAGTGTTGCTTCCAATTGCAGAAGCAGCTCATGATTATAAGAAACTAGCTAACATTCATGGGTACGTTTCATTTGTTTTAACACCAAATAATTTGGTATTCATGGTTTCATTTTTTTATATTGCAGGAAGTTGCATGAAGCATATACTCGAGTGGAACAATTAGCAGGAAAACGGGTATTTGGTACGTATTTCAGAGTGGGTTTTTATGGCGGACGATTTGGAGATCTTGCTGGCGAGGAATTTGTTTACAAAGAACCTACGTTAACCAAGTTACCAGAAATATTTTCGAGACTTGAGAATTTCTATGCTGAAAGATTTGGCGCTGAGAACATTGTGATAATAAAAGACTCGAACCCAGTAGACCCCAGTAAATTGGAACCAGATAAAGCCTATGTTCAAATTACTTATGTTGAACCTTATTTTGAGCCACATGAACTCAGGCATAGGCCTACTATTTTTCATAGGAATTTTAATATCAGTGAGTAACAATTTTAGTAAACAATGTTGAAATATTTTATGCATTTCTATTACTACTTTTAATTTCGTCTAGAGCGATTTGTGTATGCAACACCTTTTACACCTGGTGGTAAAGCACATGGAGAGTTAAGGGAGCAATGCAAACGTAAAACAATATTAACAGTGGCCACACATTTCCCTTATCTGAAAACAAGAATCCGGGTAGTTGCCAGAAAGCAAATAGTTCTAAGTCCAATTGAAGTTGCTATTGAAGATATACAAAAGAAGACTGCAGAAGTAAGAGTAACTTGGAAATAAACAAACTTCATCTTGATACTTTTATTTTAATTGCTTGAATTTTTCTAGGTTGCTGCTGCTACAGCACAAGAACCGCCCGATGCAAAAATATTGCAAATGGTTCTACAAGGTTGCATTGGAACAACAGTGAACCAAGGGCCAGCAGAGGTTGCAGTAGTATTCCTTTCTGGATTAAGGGAACAAAATGCACAACCCACAAGGTTGCAGCACAAATTGCGCTTATGTTTCAAGGATTTCTCAAAGAAATGTCTGGATGCTTTGAGAAGAAACAAAAATTTAATTGGGCCAGATCAGAGAGACTATCAGCGAGAATTAGAAAGAAACTACCAAAGATTAACAGAAAGACTTGCTCCTCTTATTGCTTGGAGGTAAGTAAAAACTGCTTAAAACTAATTATGTTACTTTAGTATTCTTATTATAAAACTTTCTACATTATTATGCAGTGGACCTTCGTTAATGAACCAACAAAGCGTACCATCAATATCACCACGCTGGTAAAATGACTGAATTTGCTGCTATTTAAAAGTTACCAAAGATCATTGACAGAAATATTGAACTTTCACATTACCAGCATATACTTTTTATAATATACATATACATTATATTTATATTTACCCATATTTCATAGCAATAGAGTATTTTTGTCTGCTGATATACAAAATATCTTAGGTAATTTAATTGAATGCTATATCAGTATATAAAGAAAGACTAGAGTATTAACTAAGAATAATTACAACTAGTCCTTTAAATAAAATAAAAGACAATTAATTGCAAGAAGACTTCTTTCGATAATTGATGAAATAAAACTATTATTTCATATGATAAAGGTTTCATTGACCATAGTTTTTATATGCTTTTGACTAAAATTCATGTAACATGTGCAGAACTTAACGAGGTTAAGTAAAAATGTCAATATTAAAATCATGACACTAATTTTTTATGTGACTACTGCTTTAATAATTACGTAGATAAGTATTATTTCCAATTACATATAATAACTTATATGAAACGCAATTTCAAGCTGTGTCTATATTTTGCATTACAATGCACGATATACAGCCTAAATATATCAAAGTTAAATGTCTATTTATGTATCTAGCAGTTAAGAGAGCTGTGATTTTCCAATCAAATAGTAATTTATACGTATTACCATGAAACAATTGCGGAAACTTATAATAACAGACTTTTTTTACCAAAACTTTTTATGAATGACGAATAGACTTAGTCATTTAAACTATAATTTATATTTTTATGTTATATGATCAATTATCGCATTATAAGTAAACATTTTATCGAAAGAAAAAAGTAAATATTTTATTAAACAAAAAATGTTTATAACACAAACTTCTAATTATTTTCATCGAAAAGTCTATCATTAAAAGTTTCTCTAATGTTTATGAGAATAATTAATTTGATATAGGAAATATTTGCAGGATGCTGCCAATTAATTTAGTAAATTAAACAGTATAACTGGCAAATGTACTTTTATAATACTAAACACATTTCTCGTATATTTTTTAACATTCTTCATTAATTGTTAACATTCTTATGCTTCTAGTCGAAAGTATAATCACAATTAGTGATAAAAAAATGCGTGCAAGACATCAAATGATACTTGAAGCTTATTAATAATTTATACATGCATATTGGTAGCATAAGCTTAATCCAATTGTTGCAAACATCATTTAACAAAAAATCATTATAAAATATTTACAAAAAACAATTGTATTAGAAAATCTCCTAAAAATTTCAGAAAATATCGTAAATTTATATTTTAGCAAACCATTGCTTATGGTAGCAATATACATTATATTTATACACGAGATAATTTAACGGAATTGCCATGAATGTAAACTTTTTGTAACTCACGAAATAATCGAAATACATGTCCATTTTGTACTTCGCTATTTTTGTGTTTTTTCCTGCTTTTTTAATACAAAAAAGGACTCACCGGGATGCTGCTGCAACCGTCAGATCCACGCGCGGGAGAGGAAGATGGCGCTGATTTGAATCTGTTGGAGAACACATTTTAATCAAAACAATTGTTAAAATTTTTTTATTACAATAAATATAGAAAGAGTAAAAATTAAAAATTGAATATAGAATTAAATATTTAAATATTTAAAAAATTAAGAATTAAATATTTAAAAAATTGAATGCTTATAAATTTTTGTAAAATTCAATTTAAAAAAAAAAATACAATTTTTAATGCATGAAGTAATACTACATTTTAAATACATTTTTTTAATGCATGAAAATTAACAATATTTACTATAAAAATATTGACAATATTTTCCCAATATAATCTCCTTAACCAATAATAAAAAATAATACACAAGTATAACAAGCAATTAAAAATGTTCGTTAGAGCACTGCCTTTCAGTAAGAAAATTCAAAATTCTAAAACAAACGTGAAGCAAAAAAAGCAAGAAATTTTCCGATTGTTAATTAACCATCGTTACAGTTTACAGGTGTAGCTGTTTTCTATTCATCAAAGGAATCGTTCATTATCAGAGTTTGATATCCTTCAGCCTGTTACATCCGTTACTCGAACTCGGCCTCATCCGATTTTCGGCTTAATCCCTTTGTCCAGAACGAAAGGTTTGCTCGCAGATAAAGATATATCGCGAGTTCAAAGGGGTACTTAATTAACGAACACGATGCCGGTATTAATAATCGTGCATGACGATGGAACATTTTGTATCGATTTCAATATGGTTCCCGTATATTTCCCAATTTCAATCGGAATTAACGCCATTCTGTTACAATTTACAAGAGTGATATTAAATCAACTTTGATTTTCTATTTTAAATAGGGGATATTACAAAGAGAAACTATTCGACGATAAAATTAATCGTGATCGAGCGTCAAATTCCATTGTGTCTACGCGTTTTTATTGTAATTGGTAATAGAGGACAGCTTTTGGCGAAAGTTGGTTGAAGGTATGCGAGTTTTTGGGGCATCTTTCGGAATTTGGAGAGTTAGGAGGATTTTGGGAATTTGGAGACTTCAGAGTGTGGGATTTTGAGGGTATTTTGGGACTTCAGAGAGTGGGATTTTGAGAACTTGGGAATTTCAGAAGATTGGGGACTTTGGAAGGTCGGAACCCTGAGAATATGCGACCTTGAGAGGTCAGAACTTTAGAAATATGGAACCTTGAGAGTTTGGGACTTGAGGTGATTGGGTTGTTGAGAATTTGGAACCTTGAGAGCTTCGGATTTTGGGGATTTAGGATTCTAGGATTATGGAACCTTGAGAATGTGAAATTTTAAGTGTTATGAACCTTGAGAGCTTGGAACCTTGAGAATATTGGACCTTGAAAGTTCAGAACTTTGGAAATATGGAACCTTGAGAGTTTGGGACTTGAGGTGATTGGGTTGTTGAGAATTTGGAACCTTGAGAGCTTCGGATTTTGGGGATTTAGGATTCTAGGATTATGGAACCTTGAGAATGTGAAATTTTAAGTGTTATGAACCTTGAGAGCTTGGAACCTTGAGAATATTGGACCTTGAAAGTTCAGAACTTTGGAAATATGGAACCTTGAGAGCTTGGGGCGTTGCAAATTTGGAACCTTGAGAGCTTGGGATTTTGAGGATTATGGAACCTTGAGAATGTGAAATTTTGAGGTTATGGACCTTGAGAGCTTGGAACCTTGAAAGCTCAGATCTTTGGAAATATGGAACCTTGAGAGTTTGGGACTTTGGGAGCTTGGGGCGTTGCAAATTTGGAACCTTGAGAGCTTGGGATTTTGAGGATTATGGAACCTTGAGAATGTGAAATTTTGAGGTTATGGACCTTGAGAGCTTGGAACCTTGAAAGCTCAGATCTTTGGAAATATGGAACCTTGAGAGTTTGGGACTTTGGGAGCTTGGGGCGTTGCAAATTTGGAACCTTGAGAGCTTGGGATTTTGAGGATTATGGAACCTTGAGAATGTGAAATTTTGAGGTTATGGACCTTGAGAGCTTGGAACCTTGAAAGCTCAGATCTTTGGAAATATGGAACCTTGAGAGTTTGGGACTTTGGGAGCTTGGGGCGTTGAAAATTTGGAACCTTGAGAGCTTGGAACCTTGAGAATATGGGACCTTGAGAGCTCAGAACTTTGGAAATATGGAACCTTGAGAGTTTGGGACTTTGAAAGCTTGGGGCGTTGAAAATTTGGAACCTTGAAAGCTTAGAACCTTGAGAATATGAGACCTTGAAAGCTCGGAACTTTGGAAATATGGAACCTTGAGAGATTTATACCTTAAAATAAAGAACTTCAAGCGTACGCCATTTTGTAAATATGAAACCTTGAGAACACAGTACTTCAAGACCACGGAACATCAAGATATTATCTTGGCACATAAAACCTTAACAATACAGACCCCTCAAATCCTAGAACATCAAAAATAGACCCTCAGAATATTAAACGTGATCTTATTTTATTACAAAATTTCCTCCGCTCACCCATACACCCCGACATACAACCACAAATGCGTCCACCGACCATAAAAGAGAGGGTGTATAAAAGGCCGCATGAAATACACGATTTCGGAAAAATAATATTCCCCCGTCGCAACCCCTGCGGAATGCAGTCGCAGGTCTAAATAGCGTGTCGCCGGTCACTAATACGTCTAATCTGTCCCGAAATGAAATACTTGCGATTCTTTCGACGGCATCCCCCTTTGATGCCGACGTGTTCAAGTGGCTGGAAACACTTGACCCCTATCGCAGAGGGGAACGAGTTGTTTACAACATGGGGGATCACGGGGACAAAGTGACCGACGATAGGATCGTTCTTCCCTTTAAATCGGCCACGGTTACGTGTTTTATTGTGATCTTCGATCGGGGATCACCCTCGAGGACAGAGAGTTTTAATGAATCCAACGCGGAATTCCTGATGCTTAACTTGACTCGTTAACGCGTCGATCAACGTGTATTTCGTTTGATCCGTTCAAGGTTGTATCGTCGATTTATAAAGTGAAATTCCTCGTGTTTAATGACGATTGATGGATTTATGAGTGTACAAACTTTGAGTATGATTACATTAACGAATCTCTTAGGGATAGGTTCGAATGGTTTAGGTAGGAAAATAATATTTTGTGGACATTTTTGATTTTATTATGAAGTAGAAGGTAGATAACAATTCACAAAAGTGGTTTAATGTTTGCTTGATGTTTGGGTGGCTGTAGAAGATCATAGGTAGCCAGCAGTACAAGGTTAGTATAATTAAATCATTAAGGAGAAAAGCAATTGTTTGGTAGTTTGACAAATGAGAGCAAATGAAGACTAAGAGAGGTTCCTAACCTAACCTCACCACATTCCAACTTAACCTAACCTCACTACATCTCGTCTTAACCCAACCTCGCTACATCCTAACTTAACCTAACCTCACTACATCCCAACCTAACCTAACCTCACCAAGCAGTTATTCTCCACATCCACAGAAAAAGAGTGCCTAAGCAACTCAATAAATCTCACATTCACTTTGTCAATATTTTAAGAAAAAATTAAAGTACTTAAACATTGAAGCAGTACTTAATCAAATATAATTTACCAAGAAAAAAAATAAAAAATGAGATAAAGAAAAATGTAGTAACATCCTCCATATGCAGAAACAAAGAGAATAATATTGAATGAGAGCTTATTCAAGCAGGGTCATCAGTTTATCTTAATTCAATCGTAGCAACCCTTTCAGCCATGTGCGTAAGCTCATCGTTATCGTTAATTACAGAGAGAAGGGAACACGTGTATTTCCGTGGAAAAATTTGTAAGCAAAGGACGTAGCATCGTAACAGAACAATATGGCCCGCGTCGTTTTTCCCTGGTCGCTTTTTGATTCACCTACGTGCCTTCAGGATCCCTCTGGTTCTCCAGTCGAAGGTGGTGGGGTCGAAGCGGAAAGAGCGGCAGGGTGCGCTGACTTTTATTACCCCGTCTGATGTTATGAATGCGAGCTGTACGCAACCCCTCCGCTTACATCCCCTTTCTACTCGGCTGCTGCAAAGCGGTTATGCTTTTTACGACATGTATATTCGCGGTTGCGATTAGCGACGGGTATGAGCCGACGTTGAGTTTAGGACAAGGCGAGTTTGTAGGTGGGTTTTTGCAGGGGAAAGTCGAGGTGGGTTTTTGTTGGAGAGAGTCGAGGTGAAGGGAGAGGGTTGGAGGGCTGGAAGGTGGATGGGTTATTTTTAATTTGGACTCTGGGATTTTAGAAGTTTGGGGTTTTGAAGGTGTGGGACGTGGGGATGTGGGGATGGGAGATGTGTTGGAGTTGGGACGTGAAGTTTTGGGATTTTAAGATTTTGGGATATGAAGTTTTGGAACTTTGAGATTTTAAGATGTAAAATTTTGGGATGTGAAGTTTTGGATTTTTGAGATTTTGACATATGAATTTTTAGTATTTTGAAATTTTGGGACATGAGGTTTTCGCATTTTGAGATTTTGACACATGAAGTTTTGTAATTTTGAGATTTTACGCTTTGGGACTACGGGATATTATAATTTTGAAGTTTTAGAAGTTTGGGATTGTGAGATTTTGGGGATGTGAGGTCTTGGGGATTTGAGATTTTGGGGATGTGTGATTTTGGGATTGTAAGCTATTGGAGACATAAAGTTTCAGAATTTTGAGATTTTGGGACACTGAGATTTTACACATTAGTACTTAGGGATGTTACAACTTTGAAATTTTAGAATTTTGGAATTGTGAGATGCTGGAACCTGAAACTTGCAGAATACAAAATTTGAGAACCATAGAACTTTAGCAAACTTTTGAGACTGTAGACTTTGAAATATTGTGAAATTTTAATAATTTTGCAAGCTTGAATTATAATAAAACAATAAAACTAACATAGTTATCCTTATACAGTATCAAAATATTAATCCTTGTTCCATAACCTAAAAACGTATTTATAAAGCAATGTACCAACCCACTACTTTATTCCTAAAATTATATTCTTGAATTTTCTCATAGAATTATCAACCTTGATCCATAAAAATATACTTCAATTGTTTCATAACCTCCATTGTACCAACACACTTTTTTATTCCCAAAATGGCGTTCTTAAATTTTCTCATACAAGTATCAACCTTGATCTATAAAAATATACTTCAATTGTTTCATAACCTCAATTGTACCAACACACTTCTTTATTCCCAAAATGGCGTTCTTAAATTTTCTCATACAAGTATCAACCTTGATCTATCAAAATATACTTCAATTGTTACATAACCTTAATTATACCAACCTATTCCCTCATCTCTAAAACTATATGTACCTGACATTGAATTATTACTAAATTTTCTCCTATACCAAGCATCAACCCATAAGAATAAACTTCAACCCCATCAATTAAAATAAAAAAACTAAAAACGCCAGAATAGCCTAAAAACCCCAAAACAACCCCAAGACACCAGAACACCCCAAAAACACCAAAACACCCCAAAAACCCCAAAACACCCCAAAAAAATGTTTTCCTATACCAAGCATCAATCCATAAGAATAAACTTCAACCCCATCAATTAAAATAAAAAAACTAAAAACCCCAGAATAGCCTAAAAACCCCAAAACAACCCCAAGACACCAGAACAGCCCAAAAACACCAGAACACCCCAAAAACCTCAAAACTCCCTAAATTTCCAAAAAGCAATTGTACCACCACGTCCGTTTATACCCAACGTCCGAACGAGATGTACCTGAATGAGATTGCATCGTTATTGAAGCTCCTCGTGCAGCAACCAGCGACCCCGATGATCGAAGTTATGATGTATGGTGTCGGTTTCAGAGACGCAGGTGCAGTCGGACGTGCCGGACCCGTGCACGACTAATCGTGACGAAAATATTTGTATGCTTCTCGTCCCTTAATAACGGGAGCATCGGTCATGCTGTTCGGTGACGCGTACAACGAATCTCGGAAGAATATTGCAATCCGTCGCTTCGTCGTACGATAAATTAAACGGCTACCACTTGTTATCGCATCTACAACGTTAATTGGACCCCCGGCAAGGGGTGGATTGCCTCTTCTGAATCTTATATTTCACTGATTTTCTACTCCCTCTTTGACATTACCGATGCTTCTTTATCTCTTTAACGCGGTTTGCTTCTTATTAAATTTTACCTCGAAAGGTAAAATTTGCTGATATTGGAAGTTTTGATGGAGGATATTTAGAAGGATTGTTTGGAGAGAATTTATTGACTAGAGATTTATGGATTTTTGGGATGATTTGGGAATTTGGGATGTGGAGAGGCATGTGGAGATTTGAGGGTGTAGGAAGAGGATATTAGAGGATGTAGTCATTTGGGACAATTAAAGAAGGATAATTAAGGAATAATTAAACGGGGATGTGTTTAGGATATAGAAACTTGAGACATTTAGAGAAACTTGGGACATTTAGAGATGTAGAAGCGTGGGTCCTTAAAATCTGTGGAGGTGGAAATTTGTGACGTAGAAATTAGGCGATGTAGAAATTTGAGATGTTGAAATTTGTGGATTTAGAAATTGGGGGTGTAAGAGTTTTGGGGAAGTAACTTTGGGTTATAGAAATTAAAGAAGGTAGAAACTTGAAGTTGTAGAAATTTGAGGTTATGGAAATTAGGGAAGGTAGAAACTTGAGATGTAGAAATTTGAGGTTATGGAAGTTAGGAAAAGTAGAAATTTGAAATGTACAAACTTGAGATGTAAGAATTTGAAAGAATAGAAACTTGAGAAAATAAAAATTTGGAAATATAGCAATTTGTACAAGTAGGAACTTGTGATTCTCAAAATTAAAAAAAAATTAAATTTGTGATACAGAAATTACTCTTCTCAATCTTACACATCCCTGATTTTCTCTTCCCCCTTTGACATTACATGCTGCCATCTCTTTCAACCTATTTTCTACTTATTAAATTTTACTTCAAAAGGGTTGCTGATCTTAGAACTACTTCTAACAATTTTAACTTACAACATACAATGTCTTATTTATTCAGAAAGATCTTTTAAAGAAAATTGATTAAAGATTATATTACAAGATTCAATTCATCCACCCTGAATTTTGCTAAAGTTGAAAGGGGTTGTTGATCTTAGAACTACTTCTAACAATTTTAATTTACACCATACAATGTCTTATTTATTCAGAAAAATCTTTTAAAGAAAATCTATTAACGATTCCAATATAATATTCAATTTATCCAACATAAATTTTGCTAAAGTTAAAAGGGGTTGTTGATATCAGAAATAGATTTAAGGCAAAATATATTTACGTATTTATCTTATTTATTCAGAAAGAAGATCGCTCAGAGAAAATCTATTGGCTTTGACGATTCCGCTGCGAGGTTATGATCCGATATGAATCTAACTCGGGTGGTTCGCATGTTCGAGCACAGGAATGTTCTTTGATCCTGCCGACGTATTTCGCCATTGCGGCCTTCTACGCATTGATGCAATTATTCGTGGCTTACTCGCTTCATTTTTTAAAGGTTCTTTAATTACACAAGATTTTGGGACTTTTTCATTTTTCCGACAGGTTTTCAAGTTTGGGAACATTTTTAGTTTGCAAGATTCTGAATTTTTGAATTTAGGAATTTTCAAGGTTTTGTACTGTTAATTTGAAAAATTTACTGATGTTAATGTGTAAGTTTTGGAGTTTCATTGTTTTTATATTTTGGACAGTTTTCAGGTTTTCACAATTTTGATCTTAAAACTGATGGATTGAACTTGCAAATTCACAAGTTCCTAAATCGACAAATTTTCGTGCAAACTATGCTGTTGATAAATCTGTACATTCCCAAGTTCTCACATCTCCAAATCCCTTCATTAGTAAATTTTTACACGTCCAAATCCACATATCCCCAAATCCACATATCCCCAAATCCACATATCCCGAAATTCTCACACTCCCAAATCCTCACATCCCCAAATTCTTGCACTCCCAAATCCTCATATTCCCAAATCCACACATCCCCGAATCCACACAACCCCAAATCCACATAGTCCCAACTCCACATATCCCCAAGTCCTACATATTCCAAATCTCACATAACCCAAATCTCACACATCCCAAAACCCACACATCCCAAATCCCACACATCCCAAATCCCACACATCCCAAATCTCACACATCCTAAATCCCACACATCCCAAATCCCACACATCCCAAATCCCACACATCCCAAATTCCACACATCCCAAATCCCACACATTCCCAATTCCACATATGTCAAATTCCACACATTCCAAATCCCACACATCCCAAATCCCACACACCCCAAATCCTACATATCCCAAATCCCACACATCCCAAATCCCACACATCCCAAATCCTACACATCCCAAATCCCACATATGTCAAATGCCACATATTCCAAATCTCACATATCCCCAAAATCTTACATCTCCAAATTCTTACACTCCCAAATCCCCATCCCCAAATTCTTGCACTCCCAAATCCTCATATACCCAAATTCACACATCCTCGAATCCACATATCCCCAAATCTACATAATCCCAACTCCACTTATCCTCAAATGCCATATATTCCAAATCCCACACATCCCAAATCCCACACATCTCAAGTCCCACATATGTCAAACGCCACATATTCCAAATCTCACATATCCCCAAAATGTTACATCCTTAAATCCTCACATTCCCAAACCCACAGATCCCCAAATTCCTACACTCCCAAATCCTTACATCCCCAAATCCCCACCCCCAAAATCCTCATCCCCCAACTCCCTCATCCAAACCTACCACCTCTCAAAAAAAGCTCCCAAAATTGACCACCAATACAACAAACAATATCGAAGACGTAAATGGAGCACCCTGTACACAGCAGAGAGAAAGGGTATGGTCGCTGGGGCTAATTGAAATCGGAGGAAACCGCTCGTGACGTTTCCGGCCGCGACGAAGCGGCAACACAAATTTTATTACGGCGCGCCTCTATCCACTTCGTTAGATACCACTTTGTTTATCATTCGCGAATATTAAAATCGTCTCCGTGTGGCGCGTGCGTGTGCTCCACCCTCTGGCCAGACCCCAACCCCTCGCGATTTCCATAAATCCAACGGTTCTCTGCTCTTTTTCCTCCTCGTTTTTTTTTTTTGTATTCGTAGTCGTTATTTTTTTCGACGATGCTCGCGAACCGCGGATGGATCCGAGATTAAAATCCGTGCCCGCCAAGGATTTCAACGAACGGCATCGCTCGGTTTTCATCAACCGTACAACGGAATTATTACACGGCATTTTTTCGCTAATTGCCGGAACGTCCTCGAGCCTGGACGATTGAAACTCGAGATCGATGTAACGACGAGAAAATTATGTCAAAGCGTACGCGTTATTAAACGCGTTTTTAAAATGGCGGACGAAGGAGCATCGATCTGCCATATTCGTTTCACCGACTTCGAGTATTAGGTTTCAAGTGGAAAATTCTTTGTTAGGTTTTGTCATTTTTATTTTGTATAGAAAGTTCAAGGATTTGGAGTGTCAATATCGTTTTGAGGAATTAAGTTTATTCTTATATGTTTAATGATGTATTATCGTTATGGGGTTGTTTTTGATGGTATAAATGTGGGTATACATTAATGGAGACTATATTATGTACATATTATCATACGTATTTATTTCGATATATTTTTTGAAACTTTTTCTTCCACGTAGAACGATGGGGTTGTAATTCATAGTAGGCACACATTGATGTCCAAATTTATTTCGCTATTTTCTCTAAAATTTTAAGCAAACTTTCACGAGATGTTTATTTTTATATGAAACAAAGAAGCTTGAAGAGCCTGAATATTCCAAGGGTGTCAAAACGTATTAGTTAAAAATGCAGAAACCAGTACATTACCAAAAACCCAAATATCTAAATAACCTAAAAAATATCTAAAATACCCAATAACCTAAATATTCTGCGAACTCGCAGAAAAAAAGTATTGAACGAAATAGCAAAAATACGTCATACGTTGGTTTACTGTAAAATAAAAAATGTCCATAGAGAGCATGCAAGAAGGAAAGAAAGAGAAATTCCATCAGTAAGCAGAGTCGAAAGGTAGGTGGAACGAAGAAAGATAAACGAGCGAACGAGAAAGGAAAGAGAATCGAGGGGGTGGAAGAGGGAAGGAGACAGTTTACTGGGGTAGGATGAGACCCCACAAAGGCAGTGGGGCTCTTTTGATTCGCGAGCTAATTGGAATGCCGCGGATGCCAACGACGATGGAACAGGGGGTTGGGTTATCCCCTCGTCGAGGGTGGGGGGTTCCACGGGGGTCCTTGGAAGTCCCGGTGTAACCCAGGGATAGGCGGAGCTTACATCCCCCGCTGTGGGGGTGTAGCTCGAGATATCGAGGCTTATCACCTCCGCTCTTTCTGCTACGAATTTCATCCGAACTGATTTCTTCGACCCTTCCGCGGAAAATGGACCCAACGGCCTTCGTGGTGTATTTCTTTCCACGGTTCTTCAGATCTCTTAATCCTATTTCTTTTCTTTACTTTTATATTCATTTATTACTACATTACTGTAATAGCTATTAATTTTTACTGCTGTATAGTAGCTTTACGTATCAGTTACATAGAAAAATTATGATTTTATATTTTTTTCAGTTGCTCTCAAGTTTTACAAACTTTTTGATTTGAAGATACTTTAGTCTTTTAAAAATATTTTCAACTTAATTTTTTTTTTTAATGAATGACTAAATTTGCTTGTAGTTGATTTGTTAAGCTATATTTTACAAGAAAGTTGTAGGTTAACCTATTTTACCACGGTGTGTATGTTGAGTACCATGAGTACAATGCATTCATTGACTTTTTTAATTTTTATAAATATTTTGATTGAGTAAAATACACATTGAGTACCATGAAAATATACATTGAGTAACATGAGTACAATGCGTTCATTGACTTTTTTAATTTTTATAAATATTTTGATTGAGTAAAATACACATTGAGTACCATGAAAATATACATTGAGTACAATGAGTACAATGCACTCATTGACTTTCTCAACTTTCACAAATATTTTAATTTGAAGATTTAGCCTTTTAAAAATACTTTCAATTTAATTTTTTTTTTTTTAATAAATGACTAAATTTGTTTGTGGTTGACTTAACCTATATTTCACAAGAAAATTGTAGGTTAACCTATTTTTTTCCTGTGTACTCTACTGCAGTACATTACTGCGTACATTGACTTTCATAACACATGAGATGCACACATGTGATCCTATGAGCACATGAAGTGCTAGTGTACTCATATGAGTACATAAAGTTTGTAATAACTTATCATAAACAAAAAATGTCATTTGCTCTACAAAGTTGTATTGAATACCTACACAATTTTTTTAAAAAAGAAAAATACTCCTGAACAAATAGGTTATGAACACTTATGAACATCAGAAAGGACTTCAAGAAATAATTCTACACAAACATTTTCTTGAAGAATAACTTCTTCAAAGTTTAACATACTTTAATAACTAACCTTCAATAATAAAATATATCTAATATGAATTATAGTACTGACTTGTTGTATATATAATTAAACAGTTACGACCAGTAAACACAAATTTTCTTTGTAAGGATTACATCTGATGAAATTAATTAGCAATTCACCGCAATACCCTCACAGTTTGCGTGTCTATTACTTGACAAGGAATCGTAGACGGCATTTACGTAAACAACGACTCTATTAACGCGATTAGGTGTAATGGAGGCAACGTCGAACGAGGCCTCGGATTAGAACGACGAGAAGCATCGTTTGCGGATCGATATCCTGGATGCTTTCGTTGGATAGCGAAGTCCGTACGATTCTCCATCGAAGCTTTGCTTTCTTTGTAGCCTTTTGACATGGGTCGACGGCTAATTTATCACCGCGACAAAAGGGCTGCGCGTAACGAGCGAATATTAGTTACCAACGTCAACCGCGTCAGATTTTTACGTGGATAGTTCGACCGCTGCAGTTTTCGTTCGATGTTCGAATAAATAGAATTCGATTTTACTGAATTTGGTATACAAGATTTAACTACCTTGTTGTACTGGGGCGGTATTTGTGGTGGTGAATTAATTGTTAATTAGAGTTTTGTGTTATAGGTGGAATGGGTGAGGTTACTTTTTTAATGGACACTTATTTTGATTTATAGTTATGCGTAGTTATATACAGTCAGTGTAAAAAGTATTCGTACAGTAATTAATTTCAACGAAAATGTTGTGAAACGTCATTTATTAACAAAATTTGAACAAATAGAAAATACATACACATTCTTACATAGAATACATAGACATCTAAGAATATGTGTGTATTTTTTATTTGTTAAAATTTTGTTAATAAATGACGTTTCACAGCATTTTTGTTGAAATTAATTGCTGTACGAATACTTTTTACACTGACTGTATAGAGATTTTGTAGTTTTTGTTTAGTGCAATTGTTATTTTGAAATTAGAGTTTTGATAGGATAATTTGGGAACTGGTATGTGGAAAATAGGGGATGTAAAAATTTGGGGATCTAGAAATTGGGGGTGTGAGAATTTTTGGGAAGTAAAAAATTGGGGTTGTAGAAATTAGGGAAAGTAGAAACTTGGGGTTATAAAAATTGAGAAGAAGGTGGAAACTTGGGGTTATAGAAATTAGGGAAAATTGAAATTTGGAAATATAGGAATTTGAGAAAGTAGGAACTTGTGACACACAAAATTAAGAAAATTTGGAATTTGTATCAGAGAAATTTGGAAAAGTGGAAATTTAGATATACGGAAGTCCGAAAAGGCAGAAATTTAGAAATACAGAAAACTGAAACATACCAACAAACAAATTCACTATTATATAACCTAACTATTAACCTAGCTATTATTACCTAAAAGTGACATAACCTTAAAAGTTAAAAACCTAATGCAAATAATCAATACCTAAAATTGTTTAATACTTCACTCAAAACCAATAAAAAATTCTAAACATAGATATATAACAAATCAACCAGTAACTAACCTGCAAGTGACCACCGATCACTTATCGGACGCCCAGATATCAAGCAGCAAAATGAATAACCCTCACCAGAGAAGAAAAATAAAAAGTGAACATGAAAAGAGTTAACGTAGAGTAAAATGTAGAGTTAACATAGAGTTAAATATAGAGTTAATGCAGATTAACCTCAAAATACAAACGACCACCTTAAACCTTAAAACATCTTTATGTAACTTTCGGTAGGCCGTCAACTTCGACCGCAATAAATAATATCCGCTTTCGACGCGGCGATATAATAAAGATATTAAGTTTAATTGAACAAAGCGTTGCCTTCCGACTCGACGAGAGAACGACAGAGTTTCTGGTCGTTATTAATATTTAAACAAAAGCTCCGACGAAAGCCGGTGCCTTTGTGGGCGCACAAAAAGCCACCCCCGTTCCTGGGCTCGTGGCCAGGCAAATAAAATCCTGGAAAGAGCGTAAGACATTAATTAATTAGTGTCAATTGCGTATCTGGAGAAAATAAACGGTGTCTTCGTTTTACTCTTGAATGACAGTTTTCGTAGTCGCACGATTACTTTTTATATTTTTGATGGATAAAAAATTAACTCATTGTGAAATAGGCAACTTTTATCGTTTTACGATTTGACAGATTATTTTGTTATAGGGAAACTTTAGGGGAGTACTAGGGAGGTTGATTTTTGGGAGATTTCATAAAGGTTCCAGTATCTAGGGGATTTTGTTGCAGTTCGATGGTAGTTCTAGGGAGATTCTAGGAAAATTTCATTTCGCTTCTAAGAAGATTCTAGGGAGTTCGTTGAAGTTTCAAATGGATTCTAGGGAGATTTTATTGAGGATCTAGGAAGATTCTAGGGAAATTTCAGTGACCTTCTAAGAAGATTCTAGGGAAATTTCAGTAAGAGTCTAAGCAAATTTTAGGGAAATTTCATGCAGATTTCAAGAAGATTCCATAAATATTAAAAATTCTATATAGACACTAGGGAAATTAAAAAATGCTAAATAAGTTTCAAGAAAATTTTACAGAGGATCCAAGACCCTAGGGAGATTTTATGGAAGTTCTAGGGAAATTTTAGAAAGCAATTTGATAGAGATTTTATGGTAGATTCTTGGGAAGTCCATTAATCCTAGGAAAATTCCATGGAACTGTTAAGTAAATCTAGGGAGATTTAGGAAGCTATAGGGAGATCTAGGGAAATCATACAAAATTTTTAAGCAAATCCTAGGGAATTTTCAAGGTAATTCCAGGTAGTACTATAGAAGATGTGGAGGAACTACAGAGGTTCTAAATTGAGTCGAAATCACAGAAAAAAATCTAAGAAAATTCTAGGAAAATTAGTTAACCCTAGGTAAAATTGCAAATTTCTATATGGAGGCTCCAATAAGGTTCTAAATAGATTTCAGAAAAATCCCCGAGATCCAAGATCGATGTAAATTCCATAAATATCACAAATAATCCTAAGGAGAACCTAACCTATATAGTAACCTATAGTAAAACCACCCATCTCTCACATCTCCAGTTAAAATAACCCTAAAAGACCATTACAGAAATTAATTTTCAAAAATCTCCCACACAGAAATTTAATTACCCTCTAATCTTCCCCTCTCCACAATCACAACTCCCCCAAATAAAACTCTCCAAACAAATTCGAATATTTTTATTTACATCCAACGAAGTCGAAGGATCGGGAGCAAAGGTTGTAACAGATCGCAGTCCACATGTGTACAGATTCGATGGTTTATTCTCACATGTACACGTACACGTGTGCGCAGAATCATATCCAGTGTGATCACTTATATACAATTTGGTGCGGGTTAACAGTTCCTTAGAATCGACGATCGTCACATCGAAGACGAGAAGCGAAGGGACAGGTTCTAAATCATTTTTTATGTACAATCTGTTCTACCAGCGTGACGTCTACACGGCTCGAGGACAGTTACAAAAATATATATTACAGAACCGGTAGGAGGGAAACGATCAACAGCGAAATCACATCTTGAATTTTAGAAGTCTCTCGGGGCTGGCTAATTCGAAAACGACACGAAACGAGGACGAAAATTTACTGCCACCGGAATCTTCAGTGTTTATTGCTCGACGTAGCGAGGGGGTACTCGCGCGGTTCCGTGCAGCATGCACTTCATCTTCTCAGGGTAGCTCTCTTTTCGCTGGTATCTGCGAGAGTAGTCGCAGAACTTGTCCATGTGCTCGGGAACCTCGTAGGCCATCGGCGACTTCGTGTCCCGCGGTTTACGCGGTTTTGAGTAGAGGGAGAGGTCGAAGTCCTTCGGGTTGTGACGCAGGCTGCAACCTGGCTCGTGACTTTCGGCCTCGTCGCCTGGAAAACGCGGGAAATCATCAAGTTAATAAATTAATGATAATTTGTGGCAATACTGTGTCATGACGATACTCGGTTATTACTTGTGGCAATATTTAGCTAAATCTTATAGGACGTTTGATTCATGCATTTGCCATTTAGTGACACGTTTGAAGTATTTGGCACCTAAGTGCAATTTGACAAATTTAACATTGACGTTGTAAGTCAAGTTTCATAATTGAATAAAACAATCATGAAATTTAAAATTGCACATCACTCAAATCTGAATGACTTCAATTTCAATTGATCTTTTTTAATGAAGAGAACACTGAATGCTGAAACTTAATGTATTCTTCCTTTAATGAAGATGTGAATGTAACCTTCTAACCTTTTAACCTTTTAATTTTCTAACCTTCTAACCTCCTAACCTTCTAACCTTAAGAAGTAACCAGAAGGTTACTTCTGACCTTCTAACCTTCTAACCTTCCAACCTTCCAACCTTCTAATCTTCTAATCTTCTAACCTTCTGACATAACCTCCTAACCTAACCTAATCTTCTAACATAACCTAACCTTCCATCCTTCTAACCTTCTAACCATCTAACGTTCTAACCTTCTAACTTTCTAGCCTTCTAATCTTCTAACCTTTTAACCTTCAAACCTTCTAACCTTCTAATCTTCTAACCTTCTAACCTTCCAACCTTCTAACTTTCTAACCTTTTAACCTTTTAGCCTTCTGACCTTCTTTTCTAACCTTCTAACCTTTTAGCCTTCTGACCTTCTAACCTTCTAACCTTTTAGCCTTCTGACCTTCTAACCTTCTAACCTTCTAACCTTCTAACCTTCTAACCTTCTAACCTTCTAACCTTCCAATCTTCCAACTTTCTAACCTTCTAACCTTTTAGCCTTGTGACCTTCTAACTTTCTAACCTTCTAACCTTCTAATTTACCGATAGGTCCTTTGGTAGGATTCCGATCATCAAATCGGTAGCCATCTTTCGGCAGCTCGTCCTTCCGGTTGGCCACACTTCCACAGCGATTGCATCTCCTAGATCTCCTGCTCTCTGGGTCTATTAGATCAATCTCCGGTTTCGTGCGAGCACGACGAGGCGACTGAACCGGTAACGCATCGTCATCGTATCGATCAGGTTTGGACCATCGATGATAGTCGATAGGCGATCGTCTCGTTGGACTCTTCAGGGAGGTTAGGACGAAGTCTTCATCTGATAAGGGCTCGGGTACCTCGTGCTCAGCCATGTTATGGTAATACCTAACGTACATGTATGCATATGTTACGTTGCAGTGTTAGTAGTATTAGTATTAGTAGTATACATAGTATTCATGTAACACATCAAATGTTCAATAAATAAAATAAAAGTGAAATAATAAAATAGACTTGATAAAATTGCTTCTACCTCCATCCACATATAAATTCTTAATTTTCTATTTAAATTTAATTTAGTCAATTTCTTGATGAAACTATTTCTACATTACTTCTAATATTCATGTAAAACATCAAAAGTTAAATAAATAAAATAAAAGTGAAATAATAAAATAGACTCCATGAAATTGCTTCTACCTCCATCCACATATAAATTCTGAATTTTCTATTTAAATTTAATTCTGAAATTGTTAGATATGTAACCAGAAACAAAATAATAGAGAACTGAAGTTATTTTCTACCACAAGTTTTGAGCTTTAAAATACTACTCAAAAATATGAGTTTCAAGGTTGAGTTTCACGAGTTTCATAAACTATTACCTGGGAGATGACGGGTGTCCAGCGAAAGCTAAATCCACATGTTGCTGGCAGCGAAATCTTCGTGGATCCTGCTCGACTGTTCTCCATCTTTGTTGCTTCAACGCGTCCTTTTTACTTACACCTTGACCTCTGTGCAGCTGCTGGGAAGTTAGAAATTCTTCTTCCGTTTCGTCGTCCCCCTCCTGACCTTCGTAATCCTTATCTAAGAATTCACCTGCCTCTTCGTGTTCTTCCTCTGCTGCAGTAATTTTCAAGGTTTATTTTTGGGGGTGTAGAAACGGGGATTTGGGAATAAGGGGTGGTAGAAATTTGGAGATGTGGGATTTTGGGAGATAGGAATTTAGGGAGATGGAAATTAGGAGATAGGAATTTAGGAAGATGGAAATTTGGGGATGTGGAAATTAGGAAAAGTAGAAATTTGAGGATGTAGAAATTCAGGACATAGGGATTTGGGGATATGGAAATTGGGGAAAATAGAAATTTGGAATATGGAAATTTGGGGGTGCAGAAATTTGGAGACGTGAGAATTCGGGACACAGAAATTTGGGGATGTCGAAATTAGGAAAAGTAGAAATTTGAGTATGTAGAAATTCAGGACATAGGGATTTGGGGATATGGAAATTGGGGAAAATAGAAATTTGGAATATGAAAATTTGGGGGTGTAGAAATTTGGAGACATGAGAATTCGGGACATAGAAATTTGGGGATGTCGAAATTAGGAAAAGTAGAAATTTGGGGGTGTTGAAATTTGGGAACGTGGGAATTCGATTTGTAGGGATTTGGGAATATAGAAATTTGGGAATATCGAAATTGGGGAAAGTAGAAAATTCAGAATATGGAAATTTGCGTATGTAAAAATTTGAAGAAGTGGAAATTTAGGAAATAGAAATTTCCATAAGTAGAAATTTGGGGAAATAGAAACTTTGAAATAACAGAAACTTAACTACACAAAAATTGAATAAAACAAAAATTAGAACAAAAAGAAAGTTCCAAAAATAGAAATTTACAAATACAGAATTTGGTCAAAGACATCTATAAAATCTACCCTACATAACTCAACTTAACCTAGCCTAAACCCAATACCTTCCTCATCAGCGTCCTCCTCAGCATTGTCCGTAAAGTTCTCCGACTCCTCATGAATATACTTCAATTTCTCATTATTCTCCACCTCCTCATCATACCTCTTCCTCCCCGGCGAGAACGTGGTATAATGCTTATCCCTGTTAGGTTTACAGTGACCTTGATGATGGATCGCTTCAGGAGCGTGAATCGAGGCGCACTTCGAGTACGTCGGACTGGAACACGCGTGACTCCTCGGTTTGTAAGTAGTCGAAGAGGAATAGTAGCTTACCGCTTCCGGATTCCTTCAAACAACCACAATTACACAAAATCTACAAACTCTTAAATACAAATTTACCTTCTTCCAACAGGAAACGACTGACTCCTCCTCTGTGCGTACTTCCAGTACGAATCAGGCGAATCCTTGGTGTCAGAAAAGGATCGTGGCACGTACTTTGACTTTGAGTAATTCTCTACCTGTTTCATGCTTGCGATTTCGTCGTTCACCGTTCAGAAAAATAATAGTCTATTCACTTAATCAACAACAATTTACATGTCCTACTTCATCGTTCGATACACTTAATAAGTCACCGGATCTTCAGATTCGTCTCCACCAAGATCTGAAGAAACCTTCACTGAGCTCTTCACCTAAGCTCTGAGGACCACCTAAATGAGTCTCAGGTCCACTTCGAACACCATGTTCCACTACGGATCTAAGAACAAAAGAAGAACCGGAAACACAGGAAAAGGTGCCACAGCGACGTCAGAGTGCGTTCATTCTGCCAATCAGCATGAGCCGATTGTCGTGCAACGGAAGAAAGAACGGGGGAAAGGAGGAAACGAAGTGGTGCTTCTCGATCGAGGAACACGGTCGCTCTTCACCATTTGTCGGTCTCGTTGCTGTCCTCGTGTTCCAGCGACGAGTTCAACGTACGCTGGAACTCGTGCACTCGTTGACTCTGCTGCTCGTGGTGGTGTTTCCGCCACTTGATCCGTCGGTTCTGGAACCAGACCTTCACCTGGGCCTCGGTCAGCCTCAGAGCGTGTGCCAGGTACAATCTTTCAGGGCCCACCATGTACTGCTGGCGAGCGAACTCGCCTTCTAGCCGCTCTAATTGCTCCGCTGTGAAGATCGTACGGACCCTCTTCAGCTTACCGCCGCCGCTGGAACACGAACTCGAGCCGCCGTTCTTTGTGCTGCCTTCTTGACCTGCGGGGGGAAGGATTAGAGTTAGGTTTATTTAGGGGAATTAGGGTTTTTGCGTTGGGGTTCGAAGTCAGAGTTTGGGGTTCCAAGTCGGATTTCTGGGTTCCAAGACAGATTTCAGGGTTCGAGTTTTGGAGATGCTGAAGAGTTGCGTTAGGTTTCTTCATTTTTACGGGAATTAAAGTTTTCTCATTGCGGTTCGAAGTCAGAGTTCAAAGGTAGATTTCAGGGCTGATGTTTTGGAGATACTGAAGGGTTGTGTTAGGTTTCTACATTTTCAGGGGAATTAAGTTTACTTATTGGAGTTCAAAGTCACAGTTCAGAGTTCAAAGTCAGAGTTCGGGGTTCAAAGGCAGATTTCAGGGTTCGAGTTTTGGAGATGCTGAAGAGTTGCGTTAGGTTTCTTCATTTTTACGGGAATTAAAGTTTTCTCATTGCGGTTCGAAGTCAGAGTTCAAAGGTAGATTTCAGAGTTGATGTTTTGGAGATACTGAAGGGTTGTGTTAGGTTTCTACATTTTTAGGGGAATTAAGTTTACTTATTGGGGTTCAAAGTCACAGTTCAGAGTTCAAAGTCAGAGTTCGGAGTTCAAAGGCAGATTTCAAGGTTGCATTTTTGGATGATATGCTGAAGACTTAAGAATAAAATGAATATTCTAATAGAACCCTCTTGAGCTACAACACAAAAGATTCCCAAAGCTATCTTCATCCCTAATCGAAAATAAAAATGAAGAAGAAGATCAAAATGTAGAAAAGAGGATTTCAAGGTTGCAGTTAAAAAAGAGATGCTGAAGTACAAGTTTTGAAAGAACATACAAAATTCATAAACTTATTTATATGAGAGTAACAAGTTAGGTTAGAAAAATATCAGTTCCAGTTTCATACCTCGATAATACAGTAGGAGAAGCTATTACAATGTTGATTAAATATTGAGTAACAATTTGTGATGAAGCTAGTGTCTATCGAGATTAACAGAAATTTTGCAAACTATGTCAGCGATCGATACAACAAATTTTCGCCGGAACTGTCGCATTTGTTTTTGACATACTCGTTTGAAGTTTGGTACTTACCTCGAAACCTTTTATGTCAAGGTTCTAGCAATAAATTAATACGAGTATAATACAAGAGTCTACTATAATTCATAACAGTATGGTTAATAATTTATCAAAATGAAAGAGAAATAAAATTATCAATTTTGAATTAAGAATGAATTATTTCTTGTCACATTTTCGTATTACAGCTAACTCTATCTTCTATTAATCTTTTCCACATTCTCAATAGCTCACAAATTCTAACCCTAATCCATCTACAAATAATCCTTCCACCATAATACATCCAACAATTCAACCATAATCTACCAACTTACAAATTAAAAATATCACATACCCAAATACCCAAACTCAAACACCCAAACTCAAGAACCTAATGGGCCAATGATCATAGCAGTCAAGGTCCACATAAAATCAATCAAAAACCTAAATGTTCTCTTCAGTAATAAAACATTTTATTCATACCCTGATGCTTCCTGTACTGCTGCTGCTGATTCCGTTTCTCCCTCGGATTATTCCTCAACCCCAGAATAGCATCAATGGTAAACGACTTAGCCTGCTGTTGTTGTTGCTGCTGCGAGTGCTGCATCTGAGTGATCGAATGTGGATGCGACAACTGCGTCGACAAATTCTGTGCCGAGAGTTCCGTCCCCAGAAGATGCGATCGTCGCATCCGTTCCAAAGCAATAGCCTCCAAATCCTGATTCCTCGGCTGCATCTGAATGTTCTTCAACTCATGATCCAAAATCGGAGGATTCTCCAGCAGACCCGCTCCTCCCCGCAGTCTCTCCAACGCAAAATTGCCGATGTGACCGTCCCTCATCCTGTCCAGCGACAGATTGAACTCCTTCATTCGATCGAGGCTATAGTTCTTCAGGAGGCTAAAATCCTTGATGTCCTTTTCGGAAACCGCGAAGTTTAAATCCTTGCTGTACCTGTCCAACGACAGACCAGCATGAGCGTTCTTGTGTCTGTTTTCCCGGAGGTTGAACAGCAAGTCCTTAGCCGTCGGGTTCTTGGTCCTGCAGAGGCTGGCAGCTTCCATGGACTCGTCGTCGTTCGATCTGTCCAGGGGATACTCGTTCAACGTGTTGGCAATGTAACCGAAGTCCTTTCCTTTATTCAACGTCATTGGTAGACTCCTGCTGGCATTCTCGAACTCCTCGAAACGGATGCAGGTCCTGCCAGGTTCCAACCGCAGGTGGAAGTCTTTGGGCTCTAACTGGGGGTCCTCCTTGCACTTTTCCACCGACAGATTCAATTCCTTGATGCGTTCGTAGTCCTGAAAAGCTCTGAGCTGCGTCTCCGAGTGGCTGCTCTCGCTCCTGCAGTCTGAGAGATCCTCGACGGTCAGTCGTCCCGACGGGTCACTGGGTTCCATGATTGCAGAACTCTCGCTGGAAGAATTGCAGTATCGTATTCGACGGACAATGTTCACTTAACAGTTCACCATCGTCGAGGGTGGTTCGCCACTGCGTGTCACAATGAAGCCGTTCCACGGAACCACAGTTCGCTCACTGACATCACGAAAAGTCACTCGGCGAGCTCACAGGTGCAAAACACGAGGAATCGAACTGGAACGACGACTAGGGCAGCAGCCTTTTCAGGATGGCCGAACCGCGCTGGCGCTGCACAGCGTCCCAGGATAATGATGTCAGGCACGAGGATCACCGCTATCAGAGAGGGTTGGCCAGCAGGACTAAGGATATCCGGCTAATGATCCCGTACGTGACGAGGGGGGTATTCACCCGGCAGTACCCCCCTCCCGGCCCGCTGCGCCCGTTCGCCGGCAATCAGTCCGACGTTATGTTTCACCTCCGCAACCCCCAAATGGACCGCAGAATACCCCTTCGTCGCGGTCAATATTTTTTCGTTCGACGAAGGAAGCCGTCGGCGCGGCAACCCAGCTGCGACGCCATTGGCCGAGCTCTGCCATCACCCCGCGGACAGGACACGCCCACCCGGCAACCCCGTGGGGGGTTATTTGCGGGGAGTCTGTTACTTTTTTTCCACCCTCCACCAGCCACCAGCTCTCAAGGCCCGTGCTCGTTCTTCCCCGCGATGCTACTGTTCTAGGCCTTTCGTCCCAACTGCTATTCCCTCCCAACCTACCCCCATTAATAAGCTTTCTCCCAGGCAGACTCATACCCCTTCACAGACACGGAGAGGGCGCGTACCACAGCCACAAGAAACCGAGGTGTCTCGTTCTCCTTGCCTCGATTGTCTGCGTTCGTCGACGATGTCATCCAACGTCTCTAAGACGTTCCGGTAATTAGGTGGTTGCGTTCTAATGATGATGAGGTCGTTTAATTTTGTCCTGCGATCTTTCTTGCGGGGACTACGATTGAGACACCAGCTGCTGATGAATTCACTTGGTGCCTCTGTTTTATGGGTTATGATGTTTTGATTAGGACTGATGTGGACATTCAGATTTTTGGGAGATATAGAAATAGTTGTGGAGTGGTTGGTTATTGTGGGGATCAGTCTGACAGGACTTTAGGTTACTTGGTAGTTGGTGCTTGATCAGCTGAGTCTTGGTATCTGATTATCTAAATATCAAGTAGCATTTGATCATATCAGGTACATAGTCATGTGAATGTCATGTGGTACTTGTTCAACTGAATCTGAGCTGGTATTTGTCCAACTGAATGTCATCTTGTATTTGCCTCACTGAATGTCTTCTAGTAATTATCCACCTAAGTGTCATGTGCTACATGTTCAACTGAATGTCATCTAACACTTGTCCACCTAAATGTCATCTGATACTTGTCCACTTAAATGCCAACAGCTACTTGTCCACCTAAATGTCAACAGCTACTTGTCCATCTAAATGTCACCTGGTACTGGTCCACCTAAATGTCAACAGCTACTTGTCCACCTAAATGTCAACAGCTACTTGTCCACCTAAATGTCATCTGATACTTGACCACCTAAATGTCAACAGCTACTTGTCCATCTAAATGTCATCTAGTACTTGTCCACCTAAATGTCAACAGCTATTTGTCCATCTAAATGTCACCTGGTACTTGTTCACCAAAATGTCACCTGGTATTTGTTTAACTAAACATCAACTACCTGTTCAACCCCTATTTATAATAAATAGATTAGCATTACGTACTCCCCCAAATGTCCAAGATTTGGACATGAACTTGGACATTTGAATCCTTGTGCAGTGACTGTAACCGAATCCTCGAAGATCACAGAGCACTGTTTAGAGTTTAGAGGTTTCTCAGAGTTGCAAACACAGTCGCTCGCCTAATTGCTCCTTCCTGGTCTGAAACTTCATCCGCAATCCCCTCATTAGACGTTGACGGGTATGCGGAAATTTCATTGCCGGAAAACCTCTAAGGAGCTTAAGCTCAAGGGCAACAGCTTAATTACGACCAGGTTTTACACGTCCCATTCACTTTTCACCCCCTGTTTTGCTGAACTTCTTACGTCGCGTCTTACCTTCGTAATTATTAGACACCTCGTGTACGCATATCTAAATTCTTTGGGAACAAGAAAAGAGCTCGATTTAGGGGAAGGCAGTAGCGTGGCCTCGCGAAAACTTTCGAGCCATTATGAAGTTGAGATTGAGCTATAAATCCCAAATTTACTTGAACCTCTGCTTACATATTTCAGAAACTATATAATAGGCCAGGGGTAATTGCAAGCATATTTCATCAGGCTCACCTTTGGCTGAGTTTAAAAGGCACTGCAAAATTGGATTAAATTAATTATTGGGGGTCGATGAATGGATGTGGTGAATTCTGAGGGTGTGGCAGGGGTTGTTTTATTTTGGATATTGCTGAGATGTCAGGGATTCGTGTTTTAAATGTGGAGGGAAAGGTGACATGTGATGTTTAGAATATTCTTAGATTGCTAGATTCGTAGATCAATAGATAGTCTGATGTCTAGATGACATGTGGACATCTCTGGGTTCTGAAGTATGAGCTACTTCTGGATTCATAAGCTGGCTACACTTCTAGGCTACTATGGAGCTTTATACCTTCTAGGTCAGGGTGCAAGATACCTTAAATATTGTTAAATCTATTTGACAGTAGATCCCTATATCCCCACATCCCCACATCCCCACATCTCTACAACTGTAGATAGGTATGAAAGTACAAATGTATCTCCACATCATCCACATCTTTCACATCTTTCACATCCTCCACATCCTTCACATCCTTCACATCATCCACATCCTTCACATCCTCCACATCCTCCACATCCTCCACACCCTTCACATCCTCCACATCATCCACATCCTCCACATCCTTCACATCATCCACATCCTTCACATCCTCCACATCCACATATTGCTTCCATCAAAACCCGCATCCCACATAATAAAATCTCTAAACGTCCAAACATCTGCATCTCCAAATCCATCAAAATGCATCCACATCCCAACCTATTTAATTACAAACACTACTTAATAACTAACAAATAATTAGTCATCAATAATGAGCACCAACACAGCGAAACTGAATTCTCAGCAGACTTCCACACCACGGTATAATTTCAATTACATCCACCGCCCCTGTAAGAGTGACGGACGACAATGAAAGAAGCACCCCCTATCTCTACAACCCCGTTCCGACTACACTACATTCAGCAGTCGGTAATTATTAGCTTTCGACCGGAAGAAGCTACCAAGTCGTCTGGATATCGAATGGGATTAGCGACAAATGTTTAAATTAAAGTGTAGCGAGCGTAGTAGGGGGTTGGAAAGAATTTCTATTGAAGAGCCCCTGGTACCCACCCTCGCGGAGCTCGGCCAAATGACTTGCGACTCACCCTTATTAAAGGCGGAAATTTATCACGGAAATTTCCGAGAGTATTTTACCCGGATAATTGCACCGCTTTATAAGAGCCACCCTTACGAGCCAATATAGAGGGCGAAGACGATCTTGAACATCCGAGTTTCGGTCCTGGCGAATTTCTCTCGATCTTCAATTAGTCCCGCCTCGTTAAAAATGAACACCATTTTCGTTTCGCTAATTATGAAGATATCTTTAAGTTTTTGGAATTGTTTGTTATATGTGTGTTGTGAAATTGCAAGGATTATGTGATTGAGAAATATTTATGGAGATAGATATATTTGAGAGAGAGAGGGAACATCTGGTGGCGTATTTAAATTAGATGGTAGAGGAGATTCAGTTCAGGTGTACAGGGTGATTTATGGTGGTCATCATACTTATTTTATTTGGGTCATCTTAATTGCTATCAAAGGAAGACTGATGGAAGTCTATATTATTAATATTTCTTTCAATAACAATAATATAATTTTAATGCTCAACTTGTGAAACACCCTGTAGTCAAATGTGTAAATTTACTAGCTATCTTCAAGATTTACTGCTCAGTGATCATACTTTATTAATATATTATACTTTGCATTCTACAATTTTCACAATGTATTCATTGTCATATGATGAATGAATGAATAAAACCTCATATGTAATTTTAGTGACATCACTGATTCGATATAAGTAAAACAAGATTATATGACAATATCAAGCATAACTGAAGTAAATATGTGATTAAGAAATATTTGAAGAAACAAAAAGAAATGCATCTGGTAACATATTTAGATTAGATGGTAGAGGAGCTTCAGTTCAGATGTACAGGGTGATCCATTTATGGTGGCCATCAAATTTATCTTGATTGCTGTCAAGGGAAGACTGATGGAAGTCTGTATTGCCAATATTTCTTTCAATAGCAATAATATAATTTTGATGCTCAACTTGTGAAACACCCTGTAGTTAAATGTGTAACTTGTTATTCATCTTCAAAATTACTGCTCAATGATCATCCTCATGCACTCTAAAATCTTCATAATGTACCATTAATTGTCACACTACATGAATAAAATCACATGTGATTTTAGTGACAGTTTCGATATAAGTGAAACAAGTAACATCAAACATAATAACTAACAGTAAAACTACAGAAAATAGTATTTATACGTTCTCAAAAATGGTTACGCAAGCCGAACGAGATCATAATCGCCATAACAACAGAAACGTATATCCTAACGGCAACATCATCGCCGGGTGATGACGCAAATTGACTCGGCCGGTTGCGTCGATCAATCTCTCAGTTACGCTATCGTGTCGCTCCTCGATCATCGGGGGATCATTAATAAAGCAAACGAGCCTCACAAATTGCCCCGAAAATCGAACGTTCGACGAGCCTGAGCCACGGAAAATCCACAAATATGCACACCATCGCGAACCAACCTCACATTCTCGCGTACACTGCCCTCCAAAAATCTTCAAGCAACCCCTTTGCAAACTCCCAAGCTACCAATAATCAAAACAACAAGTTCCTTTCCACCCTGTAAGCAGTTAACTTAATTGAGGAGTGGTACAAATTTTATTTAAAGTTCTGTGTGGTAAAAATGTTATTAAACCACCTATTTTAGATCAGATACTTTTGAAAGTTATTGTATATGTCACAGCGAACAGGTACACGCAAAACGGGGCGCAGTCTCCGTTTCCCGGCACATTTGGCCACCTTATCACCCCCTCATCCCGTGTCGAGTTCCACATGCGATATTACAAGCCAGGGCAATTAGCGGTGGGGGGCTGCCAGGAAGGGTGGCGGTCGAGGACGACAGTTTCACCCGGCACTCCAGCTGGTGGGGTTGTCTTGCATATGATTGGCTGTCAGACGGGTTAATCCTCGCTCTGGCCACACCCTGCCACGTCTCAATCCACCCCCGTGGTTTTTCGCGGCGCGACGCGTCCCGTTGGAAACCGGCTTCCACGGAAGATGGCTCGGGTGAATTGATTGAGATCTTTGGACGACCTGGCTACGAAGAAAATCTTGATGGACTTCCTAGGATGAGCTCGGATGTGGTAGAATGTTTGCGGAAGTTAGAACGGGTTAATTGATCCTTCCTCAAATTCTTCAAATCATTGCTGATAATTGAGACTTCATATTTTATTTAGATATCATATTTAAATATTGTAGTTAGATTTAAAGAATTTATGTTACGTTATTTATGGTGGTGCTTGTAAATGTATATGAAAAGGAAGCCATTTTATGAAGTTTAGAAGAAGTATATCTACTTGATTATTATTCTTCATTAAAGTATTGATCATCAAGAATAAAACTGCCCTATAATTTTTCCTTTTTTGGTCGTTCAAATTATTTAGTTCTTTAAATCATTGCTGATAATTGAGACTTCATATTTTGTTTATATTTAGAGGAGAATTTATGTTACGTTATTTATGGTGCTCGTAAATGTATATGAAATGGAAGCCATTTTATGAAGTTTAGAAGAAGTATATCTACTTGATTATTATTCTTTAGTAAGGTATTGATCATCAAGAATAACACTGCCCCATAATTTTTCCTTTTTTGGTCGTTCAAATTATTTGGTTCTTCAAATCATTGCTGATAATTGAGACTTCATGTTTTGTTTAGATTTAGAGGAGAATTTATGTTACGTTATTTATGGTGCTCGTAAAAGTATATGAAAAGGAAGCCATTTTATGAAGGTTAGAAGAAGTATATCTGCTTGATTATTATTCTTCATTAAAGTATTGACCATCAAGAATAAAACTGCCCCATAATTTTTCCTTTTTTGCTTCTTCAAATCATTGCTGATAATTGAGACTTCATGTTTTGTTTAGATTTAGAGGAGAATTTATGTTACGTTATTTATGGTGCTCGTAAATGTATATGAAAAGGAAGCCATTTTACGAAGGTTAGAAGAAGTATATCTACTTGATTATTATTCTTCATTGAAGTATTGATTATCAAGAATAAAACTGCCCCATAATTATTCCTTTTTTGGTCGTTCAAATTATTTGGTTCTTCAAATCATTGCTGATAATTGAGACTTCATATTTTGTTTAGATTTAGAGGAGAATTTATGTTACGTTATTTATGGTGCTCGTAAAAGTATATGAAAAGGAAGCCATTTTATGAAGGTTAGAAGAAGTATATCTGCTTGATTATTGTTCTTCATTAAAGTATTGATTATCAAGAATAAAATTGCCCTATAATTTCTCCTTTTTCGGACGTTTTTTGAAAAATTTGACAAGTTCGATCCCAGGATATCAGCTGTTAATGCTATAAGCGCTTTGAAAGTTGTATTATTACCCACTCGGGCACGAGTCTGTCAAAAACGGTCTATAGCCTCCCCGTTGCCACAAAAACGGGCCAAAATGACTCACTTTCATTAACCAAACATATTAACTATAAATTCCACCTGGTTTATAAAAAAGTATGTGAGAAGTTCATAGGTAAATATCTCGAAACATGATGCAGTGTGATAAATGGACAGAATAAGGTCAAAAACAGGAACAGTATCAAAACTGAGGAACGGCAATTAGAAGGAATAATTAACCTGTTCTCGTGAAATTCGAGCAAGCTATCCTATAGTGAACACGTACCGTGTGCACAAAGCTTTCGTTTAAATCTCCGGCTAAAGTAGGATCGCGTGCATTGTTAATTAGAATCTCAAAAGCCAAATGTTTGCCCCGTTCTCTTTGACGATGGCTTTCGACTCAATAACGCGAGCGAGGCACCAGGGAAAATTCGTTGGAAGATAAAAGGAGAACTTCGAAGCTGCGTCTAATAAGAGACGCGCAATAAAAATCCGACGTTTCAGGGAAGGGATAGGTGAGGAGGGGTGAAAGGAGGAAGGATACAGAATGGCGGAACGCAGGAAACGCTTGATGAGCAGGAAAATGAGGATTTTTCGTTTCAACGATCAAAGGGGATAATAATATTATGAAGGTAGTTTCTTACGTTAATACGGTATGCGGATAATTCGGTTTAATTTGATTTCTGGTCGCGGGACTCGTTAATTACGCTCTCAAAACATGTCGCTTTACGAATTATTCTGAGGTATATTTTGATGTTTTATATTTCTTTAGTTTAGGAAGTTATAACTTAGTATTGCAAGTTATAAGATTGTCAATTAGGTTATATTTCTGGTTTTGAAAATATTCAAGTTTTTAAATTTTTGGTTTTCTTTGGGAGTTAAATTTGGAAATTTGAGAATTTTTAATTCTCTTCTGCAAATTTTAATTTTTGATTTTGCAAATTTACAAATTCTTATATTCTCAAATTTTTAGGTCACTTAATTCTGAAATTGTCAAATGTTTAATTCCTCAAATTCTTGAAGTCCAAAATACTGTATTTCATAAATTCATAACTACATAAATTTTCAAAAACCCAAATTATCAAGTCTTTAAATTGTCAAATTTCCAAGCTCCAAATTTTCGTATTACTACAGCCACAAATTCTCTACTGTCACATTCACAATTCCCAAATCCCTATACTGCCAAACTTCCAAATCCCCAATTTACCAAATCCCAATTCCCCAACTCCATAACTCTCCAAACCCAAGAATTCTCACCTCCTCAATTCCCAAATTCCCAAATCCCTGAACTGCCAAACTCCCAAATCTCCAATTTCCCAAATCCCCAATTTCCCAAATTCCCAAATCTCCAATTTCCCAATTTCCCAAATCCCCAATTTCCCAAATTCCCAAATCTCCAATTTCCCAATTTCCCAAATTCCCAAATCTCCAATTTCCCAATTTCCCAATTTCCCAAATCCCCAATTTCCCAAATCCCCAATTTCCCAAATTCCCAAATCTCCAATTTCCCAATTTCCCAAATCCCCAATTTCCCAAATCCCCAATTTCCCAAATTCCCAAATCTCCAATTTCCCAATTTCCCAATTTCCCAAATCCCCAATTTCCCAAATCCCCAATTTCCTAAATCCCCAATTTCTCAAATCCCCAATTTCCCAAATCCCCAATTTCTCAAATCCCCAACTTCCCAAATCCCCAATTTCCCAAATCCCCAATTTCTCAAATCCCCAATTTCCCAAATCCCCAATTTCCCAAATCCCCAATTTCCCAAATCCCCAATTTCCCAAATCCCCAATTTCCCAAATCCCCAATTTCCCAAATCCCCAATTTCCCAAATCCCCAATTTCCCAAATCCCCAATTTCCCAAATTCCCAAATCTCCAATTTCCCAATTTCCCAATTTCCCAAATTCCCAAATTCCCAAATTCCCAAATCTCCAATTTCCCAATTTCCCAAATCCCCAATTTTCCAAATTCCCAAATCTCCAATTTCCCAATTTCCCAAATCCCCAATTTCCCAAATCCCCAATTTCCCAAATCCCCAATTTCCCAAATCCCCAATTTCCCAAATCCCCAATTTCCCAAATCCCCAATTTCCCAAATCCTCAATTTCCTAAATCCCCAATTTCTCAAATCCCCAATTTCCCAAATCCCCAATTTCCCAAATCCCCAATTTCCCAAATCCCCAATTTCCCAAATTCCCAAATCTCCAATTTCCCAATTTCCCAAATCCCCAATTTCCCAAATTCCCAAATCTCCAATTTCCCAATTTCCCAAATCCCAATTCCTCAACTCCCTAACTCTCCAAACCCAAGAATTCTCACCTCCTCAATTCCCAAATTCCCAAATCCCTAAACTGCCAATTTCCCAAATCCCCAATTTCCCAAATCCCAGTTCCTCAACTCCCTAACTCTCCAAACCCAAAAATTCTCACCTCCTCAACTCCCAAATTCCCAAATCCTCCAAATTCCCTTTCTCCTCCGCCTCTAAAACCTTCCAAGTCCACAACTAACGAATCCACAATACGTAAAAGAGGTAGCCCCTTCTCCAAACCTAATAGAGCCATAGTGCTCCCACTCGTTGGGCATTTAGCGTGGCGAGTGTTCAGTCCAACCGTTTCATGTGCGCGACTCGCACGTGGCTCATTGCGCTCTCAAACGATCTCAAACTCAATCACATTTGCAACAATAAACCAAAGCCATAAATCATCCAACTATCCACTATGATCAGTACATCATAAATCAACCCACAAAAAAATGTTGACCAACTTAGTGAAACGTCGCAGAAGACGTTCCAAAAGATTCACCTCAATCTCGAATCTAAAGAGTATCTCAAAAAATGAGAAAACGTATCCTACAATGAACGTATCCTACAATATGGAGTACTTGAAGAACAGAAACCTGAGTATTATGACGGACAGCAAACCTGATGATCGCTCGGTGAATATCGGTTTGGTGAATTCGAGTCCTAGGAAGCTTAACCGAGTTCGTAGAGTAAATTCACAGGGTGGTGGCGCATTAAGGAGAAAAGTGGATAAGGATATCAACGAAAGCGTGAAGAATGTGTCACGGAAGTACTGCGGTCCACATTGTGGTGCTTGGTACCTGAAGTTCAGGCGTCACGTTCTGAAGAGTCTGCGCAACAGGGTCTATCCTGATGTTATCAGTGGGTGAGTAGCAATTTATAGAAGTACAAACTTGTATAAGTTTATTCGGATATATTCTTGTGGAGTTGGGTCAAATATTCTTCTTGCAGTATGATTTATGTCAAACTTAGTATTATTTAATTTTTATGCAAGTTTTATTTTTACTCAAAATAAATTACATCAAATTTATATCTTCTTGTGGAGTTGGGTCAAATTTTCTTATTGTAGTATGATTTATGTCAAACTTAGTATTATTTTATTTTTATGCAAGTTTTATTTTTATTCAAAATAAATTACATCAATGTAATATCTTCTTGTGGAGTTGGGTCAAATTTTCTTATTGCAGTATGGTTTATGTCAAACTTAGTATTACTTCATTTTTGTACAAGTTTTATTTTTATTCAAAATAAATTACATCAAATTTATATCTTCTTGTCGAGTTGGGTCCAATATTCTTTTTGAAGTATAATTTATGTCGGACTTACTATTATTTAATTTTTATACAAGTTTTTGGAATTTTTGAAGTTGGGGATTTGGGAGGTTGGAAGTTTAGGGATGTAGGTTATATGGTGTTTTGGGATTTGAGAATTTAGGTATTTTAGGAGTTGGAAATATAAGAATTTAGGTATTTTAGGAGTTGGAAATATGAGAATTTGGGGATTTGTGAATTTAGAGATTTGAGAAATGGGAGATTTTACAATTTTGGAAATAGAGAAATTTGGAATTTAGGAATTTGGGAAATTAGGTGTTTGGAGATTGGAGAAGTTGGAAATTTGACAGATTAGAAATTTGAGAATTTGGAATTTTAACAATTTTGGGAATAGAATTTAAAAATTTTAAAATTAGGAATTTGAAGAGTTGAGAAGTTGGGAGTTGACAAAGGTTCATCTTGTCAGGTGCATCAGTCAAAACTCATCACAACCATAATATTGAAACGAAGAAAGTAAATGTCATGTCAATGTTATGTCAATGTTACATCAATTTATAAAGTTTAATATAAGTCATTCTGCAAGGAACATAATAAGTCGACATTGTCAGGTGCGTCAGTCAGAAATGATCACAATTACAATATTGAAAGAAAAGTAATAAATGTTGTGTCCATGTTATGACAATTTAATTTTTGTTATATCAATGTTATGTCAATTTACTTTATGTTATATCAATGTTATTTTAATTCAATTTTTGTTAACTCAATGTTACATCAATATATAAACTTTGACACAAACCATAAAGCTACAAAACTTGACCCAGTCAGGTCAGACACTAATCACAATTAAAACAAAGGAAGTTGAAATGTCATGTCACTTCGGTGTTATGTGATCGTTGACTATGCAAATTGAACTGCAAACGAAAACGTATTAAAAGTTCTGATAAAAAATAATCACAGAAGTAGCTGTGTCATAGGTGAGTCACGAGAACACAAGGGGTTTAAACTTCAGCTGCAAATATTACTAAATAATTATTTAGTAATATCTTTATTATTTAGTATTTATTTATTTAGTAAATTACAAATTTATTTAGTATATATTTATTACTAAATAATTATTAACAATTATTTAAATATTATTAAATAATTCATGCAGTACAAATGTGACACAAGTCTTCTCTTTAATAAAGTATAATTTCAAGTATAATAAATTATATAAAGTATAAAGTGCAATAAAGTTTAAAGAATTAATTATTGAAACAAACACCTGCAGAATTCACCTTTCCCCCCCCCCCCCCCCCCCCCCCCAATACAATTCCCTAACGCATTGATTATTGAACCAAACACCTGGATCAGGTTCGCAAACTCGTGCTATCAAATCGATTAGGTTTAATGGCAGAAAGGGAGTCTCTATCGTGTTCAGATAAATCGACGGATGTGCCCGAAGATAATGCACTTCTCACGGTGAAGACACGGCGTGCACGTGGCTAGGGAGTTTAAAGACCCTCGGAACATAATGAAAAAGTCGATGTTTATGCAGGGAAACCTGTGCGGGTGACTCATTCGAGTAAATGACAGCCAGTCGTAACGCTTGCGTGAACACCGCCGCACAATAATAGGTGAAACATAGCGAGTGTGTGTTTTGAATGTACGGTTCTTTTCAGATGGAGTAACTGAACCTTTGTACGCTCCTGTAATTTTAAGGAGATTTAAGGAGGAGTGTGATTTGGGATGGAGAAATTTGGAGGGGATGGTTGAATGTGGAGAGGGAGGGTTTGAGGCTTTGGATTTAGGGATTGGGTGGTTGGGAATTTTTTTTGAGTTTGAGAGTTTGGGGATTTAGGAGGACGAAAATTTGAGAATTTAGGGGGATGTGGATTTGGGGATTTAGGAGGATGAGAATTTGGGCATTTAGGGGGATGAGAATTTGGGAATTTAGAGAGATGAAAATTTGGGAGGATTAAAATTTAAGGGTGGAGAGTGTGAGAATTTAGGAATTTTGTTATTGGTGAATTAGAGGTTTCAAGGTAAGAAAATTTGGGATTTTAGAGATTTAAAGGGAATTTTGAAATTAAGGGTTGGAGAGTTTGAGAATTTAGAGATTTAGGGGGTGAGAATTTGGGAATTTTTAAATTAAGGGGTTGGAGAGTTTGAGAATTTAGGGATTTAAGGGGATGAGAATTAAGGCATTTTAGAATTAAGCGGTTGTAGAGTTTGAGAATTTAGGGATTTATGGGAATGGAAATTAAAGCATTTTAGAATTAAGGGGTTGGAGAGTTTAGGAATTTAGGGATTTATGGGAATGGAAATTAAAGCATTTTAGAATTAAGGGGTTGGAGAGTTTAGGAATTTAGGGATTTGGATAGTTGAGAATTTTGATGTTTGAGAGTTTGGGGAAATAGGGATATTGAAGGGTGAGAATTGTAGAATTTAAGTATTTAGTGGTGTGAGAATTTAGGAAGTTTGAAATTTTGAGATTTCTATATTGAAGTTCTATATTGAAGTTTGAAATTTTGAGATTTCTATATTGAAGTTTCTATATTGAAGTTCTATATTGAAGTTTGAAATTTTGAGATTTCTATATTGAAATTTCTATATTGAAGTTCTATATTGAAGTTTGAAATTTTGAGATTTCTATATTGAGGAATTTAAAGGATTTAAAACTGAGATTCATGAATTTAGGAATTTTACTATTAATAGAAAGAATTTTTACTATTTTACTATTAATAGAAAAAATTAGAAAGAATTTATACATTTTATTTATACATTTTAATTACCAAACATGTAAATATAAAATACGTAAAAACAAAAAATTTTCACACCCCCAAAATCAATAATTTGAAGTAAGTACCTAAAACCTTGAAAACTCTCTAACCAAATATATGTAAAAATGGAAAATATTTACGAGATAATAACAAGTTAATAAAAAGACATTCCCGCGTGAATGGGTATGCGTGACGATAATATAAAACCTCGTACACAATAGTTTCCTAATTATGTATTACTAAAATGCCCCGTTCGAACTTTACTCAGCCCTAAGTACACGGTACGCGAGCTGTGCCGAGTATGTGCGCGACAGGATCTTGCGCAGAACGTGCGTAATGGACTTCCGGCGTGCATCGAACCTGAACCAACTGGGGTCCACATACTCTGCTATTCGACACAACTATTTCTTTTTTCCTGGAAACTATTTCTCCTGTGAGCAGGAAACAGCATCCTGTGGGATGATTTTCCGACTTTATTTCTATATTTACTTTCATTTTGTGTTTTAGTGTTTGATTAGAGGAATCATTGATTCGAGAAGGAGGATTAATCAAATATTGATCTTCAAAGGACATTTTGATCGAATTTGATTTTGTACAAATTTCTGACATTTATTTTTTAGTTTCTGACATTTATTTTTTAATTTCTGACATTTGTACTTCTAACATTCATATGAACGAACTACTGATTGAATTTGAATTAGATTTCTGATTTGATTATGTTCAATAAAATGATTTATACAATTTTCAAAAAAGAGTTAATTAATAAATTGTGTAAATTGTCAAGGAAGGATTTAATCTTAACATGGTTAGTTAATAAAAAAAATTGAAAAGTATAATTTTATTATAGTTGTTGGATGATTTTTTTAAAAGTGGTTTGAAGTGTATTGATTAATTGATTTATTCGAAATTACAAATTTGTGATCTGTTTGATCCATCGTCGATAATAGGAAACGTTCTCGTACACTCCTGACACTACAGCACAGTTATGGCCAAAAGACACAACACCATAAATGGTGTTCTTACTTGCCAATGGTCCTCCTGAATCGCCATAGCAAGAATCTTTTCCTAATGTTCCGTAACAAAGATGGTATTCTTTTTTAACTAGTATTTTATATTCTGGAGTCTCATTGATGCAAATTTCGTGGGGGGTGTGACGCACGTAGACGCCCATTAGGACGTTGCTGACTTTTGGCTGGAAAAAATTGTTCTAATTTATTTTTAGACAGAAGAAAATATTTCTTAAAAATAAAATTGTAATAATAACATTTGCAACAGCTAGAAAAAATTGTTCTAATTTATTGTTACACTAAAAACAATATTTCACAAAAATAAAATTCTAATAATAATATTTGTAATAACCAGAAAAAATTTTGTCTAACTTATTTCAAGATTAAAAACAATATTTCTTAAAAACAACATTGCAATAAAACTTTGCAATAAAATATACTTATTAAATTTCCTTAATATTTCACTCAAGTTAATTTTGCAAATTTTCGTAGTTTCAAACTAAAATTGACAATAAAACTTTTGAACCAAATGAAAAATTGGTAAAGTAACACTGTAGAAATTCAGAAGAGATTTAAAAAAGAACTTACATTATCGTGAAAGGAGGTATAACCCCAGCCACAAACATGCAATTTTCTAGGTGGCGTACTAAATTCCCCAGGAAGACGAATTGCTTTAACAGTACTTGAAAATTGAAATCGAGGTTTTACTTGAAAAAGAGCTACATCATGATACAACATGCCTGACAACAAATATGGAAGTCTTGTATCATTGTACGTATATATTTTTCTTAACCTATGCAAGGAGCCTCCCACGTAAGGGTTGTTCGAGCCTGCTCGTACAAAATAATTCGACGTCCTCCCTGAAACTCTGTATAATCACAAATATTTAGGACAAGCGATTCTTGTGGAAATAGTTAAATAATTATTACGATGACATCTAAATTATTTTGTTGAAAAATGTAGCTTACAAACAGTGGAGAGCAGTGATACCCCAGTTGCTTGATAGAATACTGGCACCACATATGAATCCTTCAAAATTGTGAAGGGATAGCTGAAATTAATAATTAGGACATATGTTGTATAAAATGTAGGATGTATTTAGTGATTTATTAAAATTGTACCATAAATGGACGACTTTTTATGTCCACAGGCACTCCACCGATGATTTTTGTCTCCACTTTACAATTTGCATCTTGTACGTTTCTTACGATGATTAAATCTATGTGAAAGATAAGTGTGAATCTGTATGAAAGATTATCATGAATCTGTGTGAAAAATTATTGTAAATTTTTTTGAGAGATTAACATAAGTTTGTGTAAGAAGCTAACATAATTCTGCCTAAAAAAAATTTTGTCTAACTAAAAATAAATATAAATAAATGTAAATAAAAATAGAAATAAATTCTGCCTAAAAAAATTTACTTCTGTCTAAATAAAAATACAAATAAATTCTGTTTAAAAATATTTACTTCTGTCTAAATAAAAATACAAATAAATTCTGTTTAAAAAAATTTACTTCTGTCTACATAAAAATAAAAATAAATACTGTCTAAAAAAAAATTAAACTGTGTATAAAGAACTAACAAAAATCCATGTAAAAGATTAGCATAATTCCATATAAAGAATTACCATAATTGCATTCAAAAGATAAACATAAATCTCCGTAATCCAACAAGCATAAATCCACGTAATTCGAAAATAAATCTTGATACTTCAATGAACATAAATCTACCGTAATTTGACAATGAACGTTCGATGAACGTATAAATAAAAAAGAAATATATGTGACTTACATATTAAACAAAAGACGACCGGTGACGCGTGCATTTCGAGCAGCCGCTCACAGAAATATGTTTAATAAATCTGTAGGAGGACGCTCTGCATCTTTGAAAGCTATAAATGTCACGTTGTAGTGTGTTCTACAAACGCATCGCCGGAATTATTGCTATTGCTATCTGCCAGGGTAACGCGGATAAGGCGAAACACGCGAAGGATAAATTATGTAACGTCATTGATTTATAACGAAACTTTATTACTAGCTTAAACAGATTTGTTCACTGATTAATGTAATTAGTCTTCTTGTCTGTTTCTGCGAATATCGATTGCTGTTTATTTGACTCATTATTTAAATAATGTAGATAGAATAGGAAAATAATATTCGATGGAAATGTTAGGTTGTTGAGGGTTTAGGACGCGGTTACTATTTTATTTGCTGGTTCAGTTAGGTTAGGTTGCAGTGTTGAGGATTTTAGATACAGTTGCAATTTTATTTGCTGGTTCGGTTAGGTTAGGTTGTAGTGTTGAGGGTTTTAGACACGGTTACTATTTTGTTTGCTGATTAGGTTAGGTTAGGTTGCAGTGTTGAGGGTTTTAGACAGAGTTACAATTTTATTTGTTGGTTCAGTTAGGTTAGATTGCAGTGTTGAGGGTTTTAGACACGGTTACTATTTTATTTGCTGATTAGGTTAGGTTAGGTTGTAGTGTTGAGGGTTTTAGACACGGTTACTATTTTGTTTGCTGATTAGGTTAAGTTAGGTTGCAGTGTTGAGGGTTCTAGACACGGTTACTATTTTATTTGCTGATTAAGTTAGGTTAGGTTGTAGTGTTGAGGGTTTTAGACACGGTTACTATTTTGTTTGCTGATTAGGTTAGGTTAGGTTGCAGTGTTGAGAGTTTTAGACAGAGTTACAATTTTATTTGCTGGTTCAGTTAGGTTAGGTTGTAGTGTTGAGGGTTTTGGACGCAGTCATAATTTTATTTGCGAGTTCAGTTAGGTTAAATTGTAATGTTGAGGGTTTTAGACAGAGTTACAAGTTTATTTGCTGGTTCAGTTAGGTTAGGTTGTTGTGTTGAAGGCTTTAGACACAGTTACAATTTTATTTGCTAGTTCAGTTAGGTTAGGTTGCAGTGTTGGAAGTTTTAGACACATTTACTATTTTATTTGCTGGCTAGGTTAGGTTAGGTTGCAGTGTTAAGGGTTTCAGACGCAGTTATAATTTTATTTGCTGGTTATTTTAGGTTGCAGTGTTGTTGCCTTTAGACACAGTCAAAATTTTATTTGCTGGTTAGGTTAGGTTTGGTTATAGTGTTGAGCACATGATGAACATTGAGTACACATTATGTACGTATACATTTATTTATTTACATATATCATGTACATATACATTTATTTCACACACATTGCTTACATAATTTATTTATTAACATTTGTGCATTTTTCTTCAATTTTATTTTAATTCAATTCTCAACTATGCACTATACAATTAATAATTCCATACAATTATAATATTAGTAAATCTTGTACACTACACTACACATATCTTGTATACTACATACATCTACATTTTCAAGGATTATAATTTTCATTATTCTAATAAACAATTAAAGAAGTATGGTTGCCACGAGACTCCAAAAGCATCAAATCCTGTGAAACAAGACCAACTTCGTTATAATCGAAAGGTACAAATCTGCGTGGTCGATTCCTCTTCCTTGAATTAGTATCTTCCTCTTTCATGCTATAATCGAAGCAATACAACGTGGAGACAAAACCAATCGTCTCCATGAACATTGTAACCAGAAGAAGATTATTCGCGAGACAGGACAACATGCTGTCGTTCGTGCTTCGATATCTGCTCACACGATTCATGGATTCTATTAAACTCTTCATGGAGGCGTCTGCTTCTTCCATAATTTCTGCAAGAAAATGTTTATAAATATTCTGAGTTATAACAATCAAATATCTTAAAATATAATGCCAATTCAGTAGTTGTTATCATTACTCTCACGCGTCAACTCGTGGATTGATATCAGTAATTCTACCAACCAGGTTTAGAACGAGCCATAGACTGTTCCGAATCATCAGAGTTCGAACTTTCATTTTCATTCATCTGATTATCAGTTAATGTGCCTGAAGAGATCTCTCCATTTTCACTTATGGCGCCGCTATACAACTCCAGTAGCTTCGTCATCCACTCCATCAGGCTTGATAAAACCTTCAAATGACTCTGCCAAGCCTCGTTCAATGTATCTTTGATCCCGTGTATGAGGAACTGTTCGAAATTTGCGATCGATCGGTGCAATTTATTGATCGTGTTGAATGTTCTCATTAGCATGCCTTTTCTGTACGTTTGCAGTGCTTCTGACAGCTCTTTGTATCTGATGAAAAATGTAGACGTGAGTTATATCTTTTGTAGGGAATTTTGAAAATTTCAAATTTGTAATGTGTAATATGTTCATATGTGTAATATATAATATGTTCACATAGGTAATATAATGTGGTCACATATGTAACATGTGACATATTTACATATGTAACATACAATATGTTCACATATGCAACATATAACATCTTCACATATGTAACATATAATATGTTCACATATGCAACATATAACATCTTCACATATGTAACATATAATATGTTTACATATGTAACATATAACATCTTCACATATGTAACATATGACATATTCATTCATGTAACATATAACATCTTCACATATGTAACATATGACATATTCATACATGTAACATATAACATCTTCACACGTGTAACATGTGACTTATTCATATATATAATATATACCATGTTCACGTATGTAGCATGTGACATTCACAAATGCAATCTACATATTATCTAACATCTTCACATATGTAACATGTGATACATTCACATATGTAACATACAACATGTTTACATATGTAACATGTTACACATGTATGAATCTAACACTCAGAACATCTTTCTATGAATTTATTTTACCATCTACTTCCACATTTTATCATCTACAAATTTATTTTACTATCCAAACCTTGAATTCAGTGACAAATAAAAAGTGCTATATAAAATTGCAAAAATCTCTGAAAAGTCCTTCCACTACAAAAAGCTTCATTTTCCTTCAAATAAAAACTTGACATCCACGAATTTCAATTTCAACTTCAAATACGAACCTCGGAGTTCCAACGTCCTTCACCAACCGCACCTTTCTCTGTCCATCATCAAAAATCCCAAAATACGTCAAAAGTTCGTCAACAAGTTTCCGTCCCCATTCACTAGTCGATAAAACATCACCCAAATCCGTGGCAGCTCGATGTAAAGCCGATTCCTTTCTTATTTTCCTATCCAATATCCTCTCGAACATGTATCTCACCTTCTGCTTGATCCTCCTCGATTTTCCTCGAGCCGATTTACAGGAAACCTGGCCGAGCTTATCCGCTTGAATCTCGCAGTCGCTCAAGCGTTCAATCGCCTTCACCCACGAATTCGCGTCGACGCTTTTCCTTTTGTTGCTCGATCGCTGTTTCGAGACGGTCAGACACTCATCGAGTTTCCGCAAATCATTCATGCAACTTTCGTAACTTCCTTCGTTGTTCATTATGGACAGACAAAGAACCACGTGCCAGTATTTCTGGTTGTTACTTCTGACAAATGTTTTTGGACGACGGGAGATTAGGTTCGATCTGAAGATGTCGACTGCGGATTTAGGTGGGTTTTTGGCGAGGTTCAGTATTGCGCGACTTGTGGGGGATCTGCGAGATTTGGTGGTGGACTGGAGACATTGAGATAGGGTCTCGGTGAAGTCTGCTGCGTTGTGTATTACGCCTAGGAATTGGTGGCTTTCGGGCTGGTTTGGGTGCTGAAAAAATTTGAGTGAAGCAAGATTACCCAAAGCGTACTTTATTTATTAATTAAATTTATGGCACTAAAGTTTCATATGCTCAAACGTCTATGTCTGCAGACCCTATAATTCTAAATTCTTACGTTCCAGAATTTTCATATGCCTAAGTTGTAATCTTCCCTGGTCTTCACAACTTCAAATCCCCATATTCCCAATTCCTCACATCTCTAGATTCTAATATTCCTAGATCTCCGCATCCCCAAATTCTCGCATCCCTAAATTTCAATCTTCCCAGATCTCCACATCCCCCAATTCCAACCTTCCCAGGTCTTTACATCTCCAGATCCCCATATTCCCAACTCCTCATATCTCCAAATCCCATATTTCCAAATCCTCACATCTCTAAATTCCAATCTTCCCAGATCTCCACATCCCCAAATTCTCACATCCCTAAATTTCAATCTTCCCAGATCTCCACATCCCCCAATTCCAACCTTCCCAGGTCTTCACATCTCCAAATCCCCATATTCCCAACTTCTCACACCTCCAAATCCTCACATCTCTAAATTCCAATCTTCCCAGATCTCCACATCCCCCAATTCCAACCTTCCCAAATCTCCACTTCCCCAAATTCTCATATTCCCAACTCCTCACGTCCCCAAATCTTCACATCTCTAAATTCCAATCTTCTCAGATCTCCACATTTCCAAATTCCAATCTTCCCAGATCTCCACATTTCCAAATTCCAACCTTCCCAAATCTCCACATTCCCAAATCCTCATATTCCCAACTCCTCACGTCCCCAAATCTTCACACCTCTAAATTCCAATCTTCCCAGATCTCCACATTTCCAAATTCCAACCTTCCCAGATCTCCACATCCTCCAATTCCAACCTTCCCAAATCTCCACATTCCCAACTCCTCACGTCCCCAAATTCTCACACCTCTGAATTCCAATCTTTCCGGATCTCCATATTCCCAAATTCCAACCTTCCCAGATCTCCACATCCCCGAACTCTAACCTTCTCAGACCTTCCCACCCCTAAATTTCCACATACTCAAATCTCACATCTCCACATATCCACCTAACCTCAAAATCTCAAATCCCCAAATAATGAAATCTCCCACATCCCCAAAATTCCATCCCCTAAATTTCCACCTCCTCAAATTCTAACCTTCTCAGATTGTCCCAACCCTAAATTTCCATATTCCCAAATCCTCACATCCCCACATATCGACATATCCTCAACATCTCACATCCCCAAAATTCTGTCCCCTAAATTCCCACCTCCCCAAATCTCTTTCCTCATTTTCTCTAAACTTCCTATCTCTCCACTTCCCAACTTTCCACCTTTTCAAATCCTAAACAAAAATCTCCAAATTCTAAAACTTCAGAACCCACCTTCGTTGCATTCGCATCTCGAAATTGCGACCGAATCTGTACTCCAACTTCGTTAACCACGTTCGCAACATCTCGGAATATGTAAGCTCCTTGTAGCACACTTTCAGAGAACCAGTCATCAGACAGTGGATCATTGTTCGTGTTCTGCTTATACGATCGTACAGTATTCATCAGTCTACAGTCCTCTGCAAATTTTGCAAGAGCTCCTCTTACGGAGTCGCACATTCTGCGTATGGATACTTGCACATCTTTCGAGTCCCTCGATCTTGCTCGCAATGTAATTGTTCCGTTCATGGAATTTGTTAGTTTGGACAAAAATCGTTGGAGAGATTTCTCCAGTTGATGTAGTCTTTGATGGCTGACCAGAGTGAAGTCATAATCTATTTGCTGGTTTTCTTGTAGCTTTGTGGGCGATCTATGATGCTCGGAAGCGGAGTTGTGGATGGCATCTGTATGATATTTTAGAAAAGTTGATAGATGCAATATTTTAGAAAAATTAATAGATACAATATTTTAGAAAAATTAATAGATACAATATTTTAGAAAAGTTGATAGATACAATATTTTAGAAAAATTAGTAGATACAATATTTTAGAATAATTAATAGATACAATATTTCAGAAAAATTAATAAATACAATATTTCAGAAAAATTAATAAATACAATATTTTAGAAAAATTGATAAATTAACATTGAGGAAGATTGTCAATTGTACTTACGAAGAAAAATTGTGAAGAATATCAGTTTGAGAAGCATGGCGAAGACTTGAACGATTAGAAGACTGTTTCTGTTTTATATAATTCTTGGGTTATGGTAAAATGGAGGTTTTAGATAAGTGTGAAATATTGCTGTAGCTTCGTTTCAGATTAGAACACATAAAACACATAGAAGACATAAAATTCTACGTATTTAAAGAATGAAATATTGAAAATGCTTGAAAATAAATCTTCAAGGAAATAAAGGAGAAAAATACAAAAATAGAATACTTTGCAATTTTATTTATTTCCTCTAACGTAACATTTAATTGCTATAATTTATCCGACAAAATTGCTAACAATTGAAAATAATTGGTCTTCAGATACAAATCACATTAAATTCCCGACGTTATCAAATGGTTCTCTATCAGTAAATAAACATTGTTTTGAAGATACAAATTCAGTACAAGATGTGAAACAACTGGTATTTAACAAAGGACTATTTAATTGGTGTTTAAGAAAGGGATATTTAACTGGTATTTAACATCAAGTTACAGAAACAAAAGATATGCGTCAAAGTGTCAGTGACACTTAGCTAAAATCATCCAAGATGTTCAGATAATGCCTTTGGCAAGTGGCGTTTCTTTAACGCACCTGTGACAAAGCTGATGTCATCGTGATGATTGATCTCGTTGACTCACTGATGCTATTCGAGAAGCATGGCGCCATTGCTGATACCGTAGATAGCACGAATAAATTTCAATTATTCATTAACACTTCAATTAATTTTATGCTGTACTGCTGTAAATTATTTCTAGTCACCTTTGTTGCATTTTAGAAAAATTGCTACATTAATATAATTCATTAATGTAGTTATTAGTTTTATAGTGTACAAGGTTCTTATTTAGTTTATACAGTTTTTTACTGTACAACAAATTATTACAAATTATAAAAATTTCACAGTGTTTATATTTTACAAAGACTTCATGAAGGTTTCACGAAAATTTTATTAAGGTTTCTTGAAGAGTTTTATAGTGTACAACAAATTATTACAAATTACACAAATTTCACAGTGTTTATATTTTATAAAGACTTCATGAAGGTTTCATGAAAATTTCATTAAGGTTTCTTGAAGGGTTTTATAATGTACAACAAATTATTACAAATTATATAAATTTCACAGTGTTTATATTTTACAAAGACTTCATGAAGGTTTCATGAAAATTTCATTAAGGTTGCTTGAAGAGTTTTACACTGTACAATAAATTATTACAAATTATACAAATTTCACAGTGTTTATATTTTACAAAGACTTCATGAAGGTTTCATGAAAATTTCATAAAGGTTTCTTGAAGATTTCACGAAGGTTTCTTAAAGGTTTCATAAAGGTTAAAGTTCATCAAGGTTTCTTTAAATAAATAAATTACTGCAACTAATATTTTGAGGTAGAATTAACTAAAATCCTCCACATAAATTCTAAGTATAATACCTCTAAAAAAAATTATATTCCTTCAACCATAATCTAAAACATCTTAAAAAGAACTTAAAAACCGAGGACCAAGGATCCACCATTTTATAAAACTCTCCAAACTTCACTCATCAATAACTTCCAAACCATTCATCCTATACTTCTCAAACTTTACAAAAAATATTTTAATGTGATAACAAATTTATACATCCTAAAACAAAGAACATAAAAACCGAGGACCAAAGATCCACCATTTTATAAAACTCTCCAAACTTCACTCATCAATAACTTCCAAACCATTCATCCTATACTTCTCAAACTTTACAAAAAATATTTTAATATGATAACAAATTTATACATCCTAAAAAGAACTTAAAAACCGAGGACCAAAGGTCCACCATTTTATAAAACTCTCCAAACTTCACTCATCAATAACTTCCAAACGCTTCATCCTATACTTCTCAAACTTTGTATAGAATGTTTTAATGTGATAACAAACTTATATCCAAATTTTAAGAAAAATCCATGAAGATTTCCAAAAGTGTAATATAATACAAAATATTCGAAAGGCAGAGTCCGTCACAGAGCGCCATCTAGCGACTGGAGACGAAGCTCGACGTTTAGGTATACCATCGCGACTAGTGTCAGTTGATTCAAGCTGACCTACCGGCGTTAACGTCAACATTTCTCTGGAATTTCTGGCAGTGCTGGTTCTGAACGGTAGAAAAGTGACGTTTCGAGACAGGTTTCAGTGAACGATGTTCTGAGATTCTACCTGGGCGTGAAATCTCGACAAAATGGACGAGGAGGCGATGTGGAAAGATTTCTATCACAAGATCGTCGAGGAGAAGGAGAAGGAAAAGGAGAATGAAGAGCAGAAATCGGAGCACGAGACAAGGTAGAGAGGAACACGGATCGAAGATGATATTTAACGTGAAATTAACCCGCTGTTTGTGTTACTAACTGAAATTGACCGATCGTTTAACGCCGATGTTTGACGATGAATGAGGAGTGCACTTCCTGGTAAGAGGCTGAGGTAATTGAGCTAATTGCTTCGGCATGGCGCAGGTGCTCGATCAAAATTTGATGGACTGAAGGTTATTCGAGTGGAGCTCGCTTGTGGATTTTTCAATTTTTTAATCTTTGAGTTAAGTTTTCATTTCTGGGTCTGATTTTGAAATTTATTGGAGTTATCGAGGCATTCTGAGAATCAAATTTCAATTTGATGTCAAATTGAATCAATTGTCAAATTAACAAGTTGGTCTCAAATTTTGAAGTTGTAAATTTTCAAATTATTGTGTTACTGAATAATTCTTAAATTATGAAGTCTATTTTCTAAATTGTCTAATTGTCAAATTGGTTCATTTGCAAATTACTTCTTTAGAAAGTTATTGAATTTCCAAATTATCTAATTGTAAAATTACTAAACTTCAAAGATATCTATTGTCAGAATTAGTTATTTTACAAAGTATCATATTTCCAAATCACCTATGTCCAAATTATCTATTTTCCAAAATACCAAATTTCCAAATCACCAATTATGCAAATTTCCTGTTTTCCAAAGGATCAAACTTCCGAATTACTAAATAATCAAAGTAGCACAGTAAATATAATATGTAATGATCTGAGTCATAGCAAACTCATCACGTGCTGATTTAACGCATGATAAATCCAACGCGTAGTAAATGTAACGCGTGGTAAATATAACTTGTAGTAAACCTAACGCGTGGTAAATTCATCATGTGATGATCTAAAACGTGGTAAATACAACGCGTGGTAAATTTAACTTGTAGCGAACTTAATGCGTGGTAAATTTAACTTGTGACAAATTTAGCGCGTGGTAAATTAAACTTATGGCAAATCTGACGCGTGATAAATCGAACCCTTGGTAAATCTAACGCGTGATAACTCTAACTCTTGGTAAATCTAACGTGTGATAAATCTAATCCTTGGTAAATCTAACACGTGATAAATCTAACTTGTGGTAAATCTAACGCGTGGTAAATCTAACGCGTGGTAAATCTAACGCGTGATAAATCTAACTTGTGGTAAATCTAACGCGTGGTAAATCTAACGCGTGGTAAATCTAACGCATGATAAATCTAACCCTTGGTAAATCTAACGCGTAATAAATCTAATCCTTGGTAAATCTAACACGTGATAAATCTAACTTGTGGTAAATCTAACGCGTGGTAAATCTAACGCGTGGTAAATCTAACCCTTGGTAAATCCAGCCCTTGGTAAATCTAACCCTTAGTAAATCTAACCCTTGGTAAATCCAACGCGTGATAAATCAAACTTGTGGTAAATCTAACGCGTGGTAAATGCAACCTTTGGTAAATCTAACGTGTTGTAAATCTAACCCTTGGTAAATCTAGCCCTTAGTAAATCTAACCCTTGGTAAATCCAACGCGTGATAAATCAAACTTGTGGTAAATCTAACGCGTGGTAAATGCAACCTTTGGTAAATCTAACGTGTTGTAAATCTAACCCTTGGTAAATCCAGCCCTTGGTAAATCTAACCCTTGGTAAATCTAACGCGTGATAACTCTAAACCTTGGTAAATCCAACGCGTGATAAATCAAACTTGTAGTAAATCTAACGCGTGGTAAATCTAACCCTTGGTAAATCTAACGCGTGATAACTCTAACTCTTGGTAAATCCAACGCGTGATAAATCAAACTTGTGGTAAATGTAACCCTTGATAAATCTAACCTTTGGTAAATCTAACACATGATAATTTTTCATCCTACTTCTTCATCAACCAATTTTCATAATTTTTCAATCATCCTTTAAAAATTCAACACACTCAAAACTAAACCTACACATTGTTGCATTCACTCATACTTCCAGTAATAATCATCTGAATGCATAAGCTAAATCGGCAGCAACCAATGACTCACAGTAATTACCCAAGCAAAAAAGACCCATACAAGAATCGGAACTATAGCAAACAGCAGTGTCACGCGTTTACTCGTCGTTATCTCTTTTTCCAAGACCCGCAATTGTCTTATCTTTTTCCAAGAGAATTCGTATGTCGCGTTCACACGTCGCTCTATTTATCGCAATATGGACACTACAGTGCACGTGTTTCAATTAGGCGAATTTAAAGAACTAAAATTGTTGTGGTTCGATGCGAAACAAACGCTCGTTGCACTTTGCTCGAAACGATGAACCGTCTGCATTGTGAGAGGTTTATGCTATTAATAAAACGAGACTAACCGGCTTGCTCCCGGAACATCTGCGATGGAATTGCTCCTCGGAGTTACTGGGATTAGGTGAACGGGGCTCAAGGTCGATGGTGATACGTGATTTATAGAGATTTAATTGCGATCAGCCGTGGAGAATTTTAGACACCTGCAGCGAATTTATGTGATTGGGTGATTTATTTTGATGGTCATTTTTTAGGCGGTTTGATGATGCGGTTGATTGTTGGACGTCGGTATGTAAAAGGTAAATGTGTGGATATGGAAAATAATGATTGTGGGTTCTTGTAAAATGGTGATTTGTGGGTTGAGAAAATTGGTATGGAATTTTTAGGGCAATTTTTATTGGGATATTATTGGGATTCCAAATCTTCAAATACCAAAGTTGTTAAATTCCAAATCAAGTACCTGAACCGTCATATTCTGATAATCTCAAATTTCCATATCCAATTTCCAGGTTCTTAAATGAACAAATTTTTTAATTTTTTATTTCATGAATTTCAAAGTTTCACAAATCTCCAAACTCTTAATTCCTAAATCTTCAAATCCACAAATTCTCAAGACATTACATCTTCAAATTCCTCAAGTTTCGTATACCTCCAAATCCAGAAGTCCTCAAATCCACACATTCCTAAATTCCACATATGTCCAAATACCCACATTCACCAAGTTCCACATATCTTCAAATATTTATATCACCAAATTCCTAAATTCCTCAAGTTCCACATATCTCTAAATCCACAAATTCCTCAAATTCCACATATCACCAAACCTTCATATCCCCAAATCCTCAAATTTCTCAAGTTCCACATATCTCCAAATCCACAAATCTTCAAGTCCCCAGATTCTCAAATCCCCACATTCACAAATACCTAAATTCTCACATCTCCAAATTCCTCAGGTTCCACATATCTTCAAATCCTCATATTCCCAAATCCCTAAATTCCTCGAGTTTCACATATCTTGAAATCCTCACATTTTCAAATCTCCAAATCTTGAAACTCCACATATCTCCAAATCCCAAAACTCCCAAATCCCCAAATCCTAAATCTCCCGATTCTCAAATCCCTAAATCTCTCAAGTTCCACATATCTCCAAATCCCCAAATTCCTCAAATCCCCAAATCCTCAAATCCCACATATCTCCAATTCCCCAAATCCCAAAGACCCCATATCTCCAAATCCCCAAACCTTGAACTCCCCAAATTCCTCAAATTCCCCAAATCCCCAAACCTTGAACTCCCCAAATTCCCCAAATTCCTAAACCTTGAACTCTCCAAATTCTCCAAATTCCCTAAACTTCCCAAATTCCCCAAATCCCCAAATCCTCAAATCCCACATATCTCCAATTCTCCAAATCCCAAAGACCCCATATCTCCAAATCCCCAAACCTTGAACTCCCCAAATTCTTCAAATTCCCCAAATCCCCAAACCTTGAACTCCTCAAATTCCCCAAATCCCTAAACCTTGAACTCCCCAAATTCCCTAAACTCCCCAAATCCCCAAATTCCCCAAATTCTTCAAACTCCCCAAATCCCCACCTCCCGAAAACAAAAACCAACCATCAAAACATCGCATATTCCCAGCATCGCGTCACCACAGCACGCAATACAATGTATATAAATACCCAGAATGTAAATATTATCAACCTGCAGCATCATGTGACGCGACGAATAACCGTTTGTACAAATAGCGATGCAAAAAACGATTTCGTCGCCGGCATACAAACATGACGGAAGCGAATAGTGTATTAAGTAAGCAGACTGTTACATTCCATTCGACCTCCTTAAACGGGAAGAAGCGAACGTGTGCACCGTGCTAATTAATTCTTTTATGATGTCTCAGCTGTTACGAGACTTTTGATGGCGGACGCATCAGAGCTAAGTAAATCGTAAAATGCTACTGGGAATGATTATAGCGAATGTTCGATAAACGATACGCTATCGGGGATTGATAGATTTTTAATCGTGACGCGGGATGTGTAGTCACTGTTACTTCTTCTGAGAAATTTTTGTTACGTGGAAATATAGGTTCATATGAAGGTTTATACATATGTGTAGATGCATATTCATATGTATGAATGTATACATGTGTAGACATATATTTATATATATTTATGTGGAAATATAGGTTCATATGAAGGTATATACATATGTGTAGATGCATATTCATATGTATGAATGCATACACGTGTAGACATATATTTATATATATTTATATATATTTACGTGGAAATATAGGTTCATATGAAGGTATATACATATGTGTAGATGCATATTCATATGTATGAATGCATACATGTGTAGACATATATTTATATATATTTATATATATTTACGTGGAAATATAGGTTCATATGAAGGTATATACATATGTGTAAATGCATATTCATATGTATGAATGTATACATGTATAGACATATGTTTATACAGATTCATACATATGAATGTATACATATGTAGACACATATTCATACATATGAATGTATACATATGTAGACACATATTCACACATATGAATGTATATATATAGAGACACATATTCATACCTACGAATGTACACATATGTAGGACACATATTCATACATATGAATGTATACATATGTAGACACATATTCACACATATGAATGTATACATATACAGACACATATTCATACATATACATGTATAGTTCCACATATGAAAATTGCAAGTGATAATTCTATCATAGCTTTCTTAGTAATTTTGTAGTTGAATAATTTTAAAAATGCCTTCTAATTTTTTTGAATTTTTAGCTCCTATCATTTTTTAAACATTTTTTTTGCGTTTACTGACTGCTGTCTTCCATTACTTTTGAAACATTTGTTTTCTTCTTAAATTAACTCCTTTTCTTGTAATTTTTAAATATTTTGTAGCTTGTACCATAAACTATTTTTGTAATTTTTAAATATTTGACACCTTTTTCACTCAACTGCAATTTTTATCATTCCTAAAATATTTTAAGGATTCTTTTATTTAACCGCTGTTTTCATAACGTTTTTTATAGTTTGCGTTTGCAATAACTCCCAGTAAAAATAAGGATTCCCAGAAACGTTTTCCAGCGATGCAATCTTAATTAAAAGCGAATATGCACATATCACTTGTACCATTGAAAACACGATTTTGCAACAGATTATGTTCGACTAATTTCGTAGGTAATGATTAAAGTATAATCACAGGTATAATAACGTTGAATCAGCGGAATCGGTAAGAACGTAATTTTCCCATGATATCTGGGACTTCGACGTCATTCGAGTTCACCGGGAATCCCTTGTTTCCTTGATGAAACTAAGAACAGTAATCAACATGTAGGTGAACGACATGATCGAGATAATTAGTGACACAATTCCATTTCTCCGTCAGTTAAATAAAAAATGTTAAACTCACGAAAGTACAGTTTCACTTGTGATTCACTGTGACTCACAGGTTTATTAACAAGGAAGTGATTTGAGCTTCGTGATTAGCTCTGATTTCATTTTAATTCAATTCTGTTTTCGTTATAGGATAAAATTGTTGGATCAAAGATTGGAGGAGGCAGACCATAAGCAGATTAATTATAATGATTTTCATAGTTAATATTTTTAGATATTTTTTGTAGTTAATTTATGGTTGATATAATTAATCCTTTAGTTTATATGATTATGTGCAGTGCACCTAATTTTTGTTGTTAACCTAATTAATTGTATAGTGTATATAGTGTAATATGATTAACAGTTCATGCAATTAATTTACAGGCAATGCAATCAGATATAATCTTAACGTTAATAAAAAAATTGTAATAAAAAATTGTAATAAAAAATTGCAAAGTAACAAAGTAATATTAATAATAAATATAATGGTAATAATTAATAAACCTTGCTTTAACAAATGATTTACAATTACAATAACAATGCCTATAGTTACAGTTACTATCAACAATTCTCACAGAAATAATTTTCAATGACAAAGTTTCAATTAGGAAACCTAACCTCAAAACTAACAAGTCTAAAGAAAAATGCATTTCATAACAGTAGACAATCATAAATTTTTCCACCAGCAATGAAACTTGCTGCAAATATTTCAAATTGTTGAAAGATTCGTTCATGTTTGTCAGATGAAGTATACAAAATAAATGGAGGCAAAGATTAACGCGATGCGGATAAAGTCGGTTTAAGTTTTGAAACGGTAGAGACTGCAAGGTCGTTCTTTGATTACATCATTGCAGACCTTGTGTCTGTTACTCTCGACCAATTCAGTTTCAAACTACGTGAAATTTAAATATATAGAACGACCTGGTGAAATGTTTCACGTTTGTGTCTTTCACGATGTATGGCAATTATAAAACTGTGGATGGATCGTGTTATTCGTGGTTTTGATCATTTTATTTGAATTTGTTATTGAGAGCTGATACACTTTTTGAACTTCTGAGCAAATTTTTGAATTTTTTTAACTTCTTAAATTTCTTAAATTTCTTATATTTTTTAAATTTCTTAAATTTCTTAAATTTCTTCAAATTCTTCAATTTCCAATATTTTCTAAATTTCTTCAATTTCTTAAATTTCTTAAATTTCTTACATTTCTTATATTTTTTTAATTTCTTCAATTTCTTCAATTTGCAATATTTTTTAAATTTTTTCAATTTCTTCAATTTCTTATATTTCTTAAATTTCTCCAAATTCTTCAATTTCCAATATTTTTTAAATTTCTTAAATCTCTTCAATTTCTCCAATTTCTTAATAACTTCTTAAGTGAACCTAACCTTTTAAATGAAGCTAACCTAAACCAAGAATGAATGCAATACCAGAAATTATCTTGCTGTTCTCATTCTACAAGACAACGTTCTAAACATACGAATGCATCTACATTTATAATTAATTCTCGAGTAGAATAAACAACTAAAGAGCAAGTATACTCTGTAGACAATGAAGATACTTGTTCAGAGAAATGTGATTCGAAAGCCAATTCGCAGTGTTGTATCAGCCACAAGAATGCGACTCAGAGAACCACATACGAGACAAGCTAAAAATAAAAAGGATTAGTCAGAGAAGATATATTGAACTTGTTCGAAAATAAATAAATTCGAAATAACGTCAGATTTTTCTACTTTCCCAAGCGAAATTTCACAAAATTATAATCGAATCCTCAAATTTTCTAATTGACTCGCTGTGTTATTAAAATAAAAATAAATTGATGTAGTCCTCATGTATTTTTCTGTTGAATGTGATTGATTTAATAGCATCAATTATTGTGGTAAAAAAATTAATAGGTTTGCTGTGGTTCGGTGATTGTCATATGTGTGACCTTCATAAGAACATATGTGTAGTACATATGTACATAAATATGTAATATACATGTGTAATGCATATGTTACAAATGTACATATTAATAAACAAATATGTTTAATGTAATTAACTATATGTTACAGACACATTCTATATAATCGAATAATTTATACATATGTTCATGTTCAATATATGAATATAATTTACACATATGTTCAGTACAATCAAATAACTCATACACACATGTTCAATATAATTCTAATAATTAATACACATGATTAGTACGTCAAATTAATTTACACATATGTATGTTCCATACAACCAAATAACTCATACATATATGTTCAATACATGTAAATAATTCATACACACATGTTCAACATAATTCAAATAATTCATGCACACATGTTCAACATAATTCAAATAATTAATACACATGTGTAGTACATCAAAATAATTTACACACGTGTTCCATATAATTCAAATAATTAATACACATGATTAGTACGTCAAATTAATTTACACACATGTTCCATACAATCAAATAACTCATACATATATGTTCAATACATGCAAATAATTCATATACATATGTTCAACATAATTCAAATAATTAATACACATGTGTAGTACATCAAAATAATTTACACACAAGTTCCATATAATTCAAATAATTAATACACATGTTTAGTACGTCAAATTAATTTACACACATGTTCAACATAATTCAAATAATTAATACACATGTGCAGTACCTCAAAATAATTTACACACATGTTCCATATAATTCAAATAATGAATACACACGTTCAATATATGAAAACAATTCACACACATGTTCAATATATCAAAAAAGTTAACACAAATATTCAACACAATCAAACAACTCATACCCACATATAACATATCAAACTAACATACACATATGATAAATATTACTATACATAACCAAAAAATTAAAAAAGAAGAAGAGTCTTCTTTAAAGCAAAATTACGTTATTGACACAAGACAACAAATTGAAAGGTTTAATTGAAAAATTGAGTATCATAGAACACATTGCTACGAATGTCCATCTTCAGTAGAGTACTTAACGAGTTAAAAACATGACACCTCATTATCCACATCCATTGAAGTGTGAGAAGTTCTCACCTTGGGCTACAAATAAAAGAATAGTAACGAACGATAATATAAATAGAATTATCATATCTGATCGGTACAAATCGTGGGAATGTAGTTTCAATAATCACCGGTGTTAACATCTCGCGTGTATCCTTCTACCTCCTACTTCCTTTTTTTCTCTGATCTTTCGAGGTCCTCCAGCAGTTTGCGGTCGGACCTGTTTCGATAAACATCTCTGTTCAACACGTTTGCTAACGAATTGCACTTTAATGCGAGATATTTAGTGAAGTGAAAATATGACAATTATTGATTTGTTAGTGGTATGACAGTTAATTAAGTGTATTTAACAAATGAGTTCGTGGTTGAAACACGTTTATGCGGCTGTGACGCCGAGGAGGTTAATATCTTACGTTTTGAATGTGATGGTTTATGAATATAAATATTTTTGCGAGTCTTTGAATTTTCAAATTTTTCTTGAGTTCCTAGATTTTGAATTATACAATTTTATTTATGAAATTTAACGTTCATAAATTTTTAGGAGTACAAAATTTTGGGTCCACAAATTTTGATATTTACAAATTTCTATATTTTTGAAATTTTAAACAAATTTTTGTATTTACAAATTCTAATGTTCTTGGTCACCTAAATCTTCAAATTTCTAGTTTTCAAATTAGGTAACAAGATTTCCAAGTTTTTAGAAGCTTCAGATTCCCAAATTTCATATATGCTGAATCTCACATGTGCCAAATCCCACATCTGTCAAATTCCACATATGACAAATCCCACATGTGTCAAATTCTACATATTCCAAATTCCATATGTGACAAAACCTACATATTCCAAATTCCACATATGCCAAATCTCACATATGACAAATGCCACATGTGTCAAATTTTACATATTCCAAATCCCACATATCCTAAATCCCACACATCCCAAATTCCACATGTGACAAATCGCACATATTCCAAATCTCACACATTCCAAACTCCACAGGTGACAAATCCCACATATGCCAAATCCCACATATTCCAAATCCCACACATTCCAAATTCCACATGTGACAAATCTCACATATTCCAAATCTCACACATCCCAAACTCCACAGGTGACAAATCCCACATATGCCAAATCCCACATATTCCAAATCCCACACATTCCAAATTCCACATGTGACAAATCTCACATATTCCAAATCTCACACATCCCAAACTCCACAGGTGACAAATCCCACATATGCCAAATCCCACACATTCCAAATTCCACATGTGACAAATCCCACATATTCCAAATCTCACACATTCCAAATTCCACATGTGACAAATCCCACATATTCCAAATCTCACATATGCCAAATTCCACATGTGTCAAATTCTACATATTTCAAATCCCACACATCCCAAATTCCACATGCGACAAATCCTACATATGCCAAATCCTACACATCCCAAATCCCACACATCCCAAATCCCACACATCCCAAATCCCACACATCCCAAATCCCACACATCCCAAATCCCACACATCCCAAATCCCACACATCCCAAATCCCACACATCCCAAATCCCACACATCCCAAATCCCACACATCCCAAATTCCTTAATCCCTAAATCTTCAAATTCTAAGAACCCAAACACCCCAATCCCCAAATCCCAAACTCAACTCCTCTCCACCCACAAATATCCCCTAAAACTCCCCCAAAAAATAGGAACGAGTAAAACATCTCCAAAGCTCTGAATTACCATATATTCCCCAGGAAAAACAATTCTACGTTAGATCTCCACGCAACGATATAAACCAACAGTGAAAATAAACTCTACTTAAACAAACTATTTCAAAGAGTGACATTTATAACGTATCATCGCAGTTCTAACAGTTTCCTGAAGATAACTATGTTTTTATCAGAGTAGCGCAGTAATTTCACGTTTCGAGGAAAGTAGTCATGCATTCCCACATATCCGCGAATCGCGAGCGTCTCGTTAACACTTCTCCGTTGAGTCTCGTGTGACACGGTCATTCTGTGTTATGTCCGAAAGCAGAGAGGCCCGAAAAATGGCGCATTTCGAGAAGATGGACGAGCAGCATCCTTACTACGCGATCGCCGCGGCCCGAATGTGGCAAAAACCGGAAACTAAAGAAGTGACTGTCGCGTCGATCTATTGGAAATTTGCGGCATTCAACTTTCTTCAGAACAAAAGGTGAAAGTTGTGGTGTAACGTAGCGTAGTTGACGGAGCAAGTTTATCACAATCATCTGCTATGTTTATACATCATTTAATTTCAAGCGTAAAATTTTGCTGAGTGCTTGTATTATTTGTTAAAATGCGCTGAATTAAGATAAGGCTATTAATCTTTTAATCTTAACTATTAATGACGTATTGTGGGTTATTAACGAGAGATTTGTGGATAAGAAATAAAATTCTGTTATTACGTTAATGTTATATAAGCTTGCTTTGCTATAATTGATTTATTGATTAATAGTTGCATGGGCTGTGCCATGTAGGTTTAAGGATGAAGTATAATTGCGGGGACTGGTGATAATAATTTTGCAAAATTGTAGCGGGGGATTGGAGAGAATGTAGGGAAGGTAGATGATACTGGGGAAAATTTGGGGATGTGAGAAGTTGGGAATGTGAGGAGTTGAGGATGTGAGGATTTAGGGATGTGAGAAGTTGGGAATGTGAGGAGTTGGGGATGCGAGGATTTAGGGATGTGAAGATTTGGACATGTGAGGATTTGGACATGTGTGGATTTGGATATGTAGAGATCCGAATACATGGGGATTTGGATGTGTAGAGATTTGGACATGTGACGATTTGGGGATGTGTGGAATTGGAAATGTGAGGATTTAGATATGTGGAGATTTGGAATATGTGGGATTTGTCACATGTGGAATTTGAGATGTTTAGGATTTGGCATATGTGAGATTTGGAATATTTGGGATTTGTCACATGTGGGATTTGGCACATGTGAGATTTGGAATATATGGAATTTGGGATGTGTGGGATTTGGCATATGTGAGATTTGGAATATGTGGGATTTGTCACATGTGGGATTTGGCACATGTGAGATTTGGAATATATGGAATTTGGGATGTGTGGGATTTGGCATATGTGGGATTTGGGATGTATAGGATTTAGCATATGTGGGATTTGTCACATGTGGAATTTGGGTTGTGTGGGATTTGGAATAAGTAGAATTTGATACATGTGGGATTAGGAATATGTAGGATTTGACACATGTGGGATTTGGAATATGTAGAATTTGACACATGTGGGATTTGGCACATGTGAGATTTGGAATATGTGGGATTTGGGATATGTGGGATTTGTCACATGTGGGATTTGGGATGTATAGGATTTGGCATATGTGGGATTTGTCACATGCGGAATTTGGAACGTGTGTGATTTGACATATGTGAGGTTTGGAATATGTGGGATTTGTCACATGTGGAATTTGGAATTTGTGGGATTTGGCATATGTGAGATTTGGAGTATGTGGTATTTGACATATGTGTGATTTGGGATGTGTGGAGATTTGGACATGTGAGTATTTGGATATGTGAAGATCTGAATATGTGGGGATTTGAATATGTGACGATTTGAGGATGTGAGAAGTTGAGAATGTGAGGATTTGGAAATAAAAATTTGGCTATATAACTATTTGAAAATATAAGAATTTAGTGCTATTGGTTTTGGCACGTTACAAATTCAAAAATATAGAAATTTGAATACATAGAAATTTGCAAATGTTAAAATTTGAAGATTGCAGAGTCTCAGAGATATAGTGGATTTGGGGATACAGTAATTTAAAGATGTTAGCATTCAGTAATGCAGAGTTATTCAAAAATAGAAATTTGCAAATGCATATTCTAAGAAGGTTAGATTAGGTTATACTCCTGAATACATAAAGATTTGAAAATTTCAAGATTTGTGGAATTTGAGAATTTGTTAATTTGACTACTCAGCTATTTATAGTTATTTATGGTTTGCATATAAGTTTGCAAGCTCAGTTATTTACAAAATCATGAACTTAAAAATATTTGCAAACATAAATTTATAAATTGCAAATTAAAAAATTGAAAAGCTACAAAATTCACACTCACACCTTCTCACCAACTAAACTCACATTAATCAAAATTTCTCAGCTCCACAAAATCCACTACACTTTTGCAAAACTATTTCGCTTCTACAATCACAGAAAGCTTCACCAAATCAAACCCACACCCCAAACGACACATGTAACTCATCTTCAGTATGAGCTTTTCATCTCCGCTATTCACTCTCTCATCTTCCCCCAAAAATAATTCACAGAATCCAAGAATCAGATGGCGGCTTTTTCGAAAACCTCGGAACTCTATTGGCCGAGAAGGTGCGAGCGCAAGAGCAAGTGGAAGGACCCATTCCGAAGAAGAAGGATGACTTGGAAGCGGAAGAAGAAGAAGAGGAGAGCAATCTGAGCGAGGTGGAAAGCATCGAGGAGCCTGTCGAAGCACTTTTAGAGACTGACAGCGACAGGGACGAAAATGAACACGCCACGAATTTCTTGGCCGAGTCTATGGGATGGAACGTGAGTTAGAACTGTTATTTATTCTTTTCGTTCACATAATTCGGGTCGAGTGGTTGTATTTTTGCGTAACTCTTCGTTTACACTTGGTTGTCCTCCGCGTGTGGTTTAAATCGAGATCAAGGTTGACGTGTTACTGTCAGACATCAATTTTTACGGGCTAACATACTTAATTTTCTTTTATCATTTAATATTTATCACGATCCCCAATTATGTTGTGTAAAAACATTGATCGATTCGCTCGCTCGAGAGTCCGCGTATTCGACGCGTGGGTGTCGAGGAATTTCAAGAGTTTCTTTTCCCGAGGCCAAAATTCGGTGTGCGTGTATTTCGAGAGTAGTCGACCAGCGATATTGTAACAATCTTCGCAAAATCGTGAATGGATCGACTTAAAATAAAATGTTATTACCTCAGTAGCGTTGTCGACGTCATCGAGAATAAGGGGTGGTCTGTTCGATGGACGCTACTTACGGACGTTGGATTTATTTAATGCTAACGACGGAGATTATAGGAAACAGATGCAGGAAAAAGCTTGGGAACTGTTACATATAGCTACTGTGATACACTTTCACTTCACATATGTTTTTAATGTGTTTGGTAAACGTAATTTGTTACGAAATTAATTTCTTGGATATGTGAAGTATATTTATTTTATAGGGATATTTCTGAGAAATTGTGGAGTACATATCTATTGTATAGGCATATTTTTTGTGAAACATTAGTATATTTATTGCATAAGGATATTCTTGTGAAACGTTAGTATATTTATTTTATAGGGATGTTTCTGAGAAATAGTAGTATATTCATATTTATTATCTAATAGAGTTATGAACAGCGAGAAAGATGGGAATATATTTATACATTGACTTAATAAAAAAACTATTTCAACATAAACTAATATTCTTATCAATATTCAACATCCGCTTATTTTCGTTTAAAATAATTTGCCTTTTATATTCTTGCATAAAAATAAGTAATGTACACAAGAATTTCACTGAATTTGTGATTACAATTTCTTTCTTATAGTCCCATATTAAGACAAAAATAATATATAATAATTTATAGAATAATTTCAATTTGTAATCAATATAATTTATTTTTGATATTCTTGTAATTCATAAAATAATTTTACTTAATTTATTATTGAAATAATTTATTTCTTATATGCTTACGTTAAATCTAATTTATAAAATAATTTTAATTAATTTATAATAAAAATAATTTATTTCTCACATTCCTACATTAAATATAATTTATACAAAAATTTTACTTAATTAATAATTAAAATAATTTAGTTCTTGTCTAACAAAATTAAATGTAACATAAAATAATTTTAATTAATTTAATTTTAACAATCTCACAATTAATATAATTTATTTCTTACATTCTTACATTAAAACAAAAATCATGAAATGATTATAATTCATAATTAAAATAATTAATTTCTTATCCACCATTTTCTTCAATACAGCAATTCAATCTCCACTTCAATTTCTACACTTCTATACACTTCCTTCACTCACATACAATAATTGAAAAAGAAATCGACCATAGTCTAATTATATTGAAGTATTGTTTCATTGATTATTCACAAGAATTCATGATTGAACTGTGAGGGTGAAATCTATCGTGCAACAGTAACAGGACGATATTGATTTCACAAAGGTTGCACAGTTGTAGCCGACTATTCGTCGACGTTTCAGTCCAATAGTGTCGTTTGATGTTCCTAAATAATACCATTACTGTGTTAAATTTTGGCGATGAAAATAATGAGGCTGGGAAAATATGACGCTTCGTTCTCAATCAACCTTGATGAACATTATGTGAGTACAAAAACATGTACTTACTTGAGTCACATCAATTAAAATGTAGTAAAAATATAAACATTTTTTATAGTAAAACCTTCCATAATTTAAATTAGAATGTACAAGGTTTATAGGTTAATCATATTTTAATTTTTAATTTGAAATTTTAGAATTTATTGATTTATGAATTTTAGGGTCATGTGGAGAGATGTTGGATGTGGAGTATTGTTCCATATGTTAGATGTGGGACATATTACATATGGGACACATTAGATATGAGATATATTACATATGGGACACATTAGATATGGGACATGCATAGGAATTTAGAAGTTTGAAGATATAAGGATTTGGAAATTTGAGAAATTTGGTAATTTGGAGATTTAGGAATTATTTTGAGGCGTTGAAGTTTAGACAGTTGGTAGATTTAGGATGTGATAATTTAGAGGTTAGGAAATTTGGGTTATTAAGCTGGAAATTTGGGGACATAGAGATTTGGAAATTTGAGGATAGAGAAATTTGGTAATTTGGACACTTGACCATTTAATTAGTTGGAGGTTTTGAAGTTTAGGGAGTTGGTAGATTTGGAATGTGATAATTTAGAAGTTAAGAAATTTGGGTTATTAAGCTTGAAATTTGAGGACATAGAGATTTGGAAATTTGAGGATAGAGGAGTTTGGTAATTTGGACACTTGACCATTTGATTAGTTGGAGATTTCAAAGTTTAGGGAGTTGGTAGATTTGAGACACGATAATTTAGAGGTTAGGAAATTTGGGTCATTGAACTTCAAACTTTGGAGATATAGGGATTTGGAAATTTGAGGGTTCGATGAATTTAATAATTTGGATACCTAACCATTTCATGAGTTTGAGGTTTTGAAGCTTAGGGAGTTGGTAGATTTGAAATATGATAAGTCAGAGGTTAGGAAATTTGGGTTATTAAGCTTGAAATTTGGGGACATAGAGATTAGAAAATTTGAGGATAGAGAAATTTGGTAATTTGGACACTTGACCATTTAATTAGTTGGAGGTTTTGAAGTTTAGGGAGTTGGTGGATTTGGGACACGATAATTTAGAAGTTAGGAAATTTGGGTTATTAAGCTTGAAATTTGGGGACATAGAGATTTGGAAATTTGAGGATAGAGGAGTTTGGTAATTTGGATAATTGACCATTTGATTAGTTGGATGTTTTGAAGTTTAGGAACTTGGTAGTTTTGAAATATGATAATTTAGAGGTTAGAAAATTTGGGTTATTAAGCTTGAAATTTGAGGACAGAAATTAGGAAATTTGAGGATGTGAGTTTGGTATTTTAGAGATGTAGGAATTATCTTGAGGTTATAAAATTTAGAAATTTGCTAGTTTTAATACATAACAATTTAGAGGTTAAAAATTTAGGAATGCTTCAGATTTAAAGATGTTGGAACATAAAACCTTGAGGATCTAAAAAATATAACAATTTGGATACTCGATTTAATCACAAGCTTACAAGATTTGATTATTTTCATATTTAAAACAAATATATAGTACATAACATATACAGGTTGTCTCACAATTACTCTAATTCCCAGCAAGGATTTATAGCCTCGTTAATTCTGAATAAATTCTCCCATTTCAAAACTGACAATAAGATTTGAACCTCCATTTCTTAATGCAGTTCATTAACAAAAATCACCGCCCAAAATTAAATTTATCATTACTCCTCCAAATTCTCTCCTACACAATGCAGAACATACCATCACAAAATCCCAAAAGCTTCTCACAAAAAATCCCAGTCTTGAACCCAGCCTTGAAATATATCTAACCGTGAAGGTATCGAAAAAGAGAAACGTAGGAGCACGTGAATGCCTCAATTATGTCACCGATATGGCGCGCGCTGCAGGGTGTTATCCTCTAAGCTGAATCGAGCAGTTAAGCTCAATCTGAACATCGACATGCTGGTGTTGGTGTGTTATCCAACGTTTGCGACGTTGTTGCACACCACCACGAGTCGAACCGTCGACGTACGACGACTTCGTTCTGTCGGTCCATCTATTCCTGGCAGTGTGCTGCTCGACACCGTCAGACTCCTGTCTCGTCTTCTCTTCGCGATTATCCTTTTGCGCGACCCCCGGGGGGTCTGTGGTGTTTTCAAGGTCGTTAACGGGATAAGTGGTTTGGTGACTCAAATGTGGAGAAATGTGGAGATGGGGTAGTTTGGGAGGTTTGTGGTTTTTGGGGTGAGAGGTGGATTAGGATGTTGTGGAATTAGATTTTTATTGGGTTACTAGTAGGGCTAATTAGATTTCTATTGTTATTACTATTAGGGTTAATTAGATTACTATTGGGTTACTATAAGGACTGCTTAGGTTACTATTAGATTACTATTGGGTTACTATTAGGACTAGAATTACTTACAGGACGGTTAGAAAAGACGATCAAGGCGTAGATCGATGGATCATCGTTGTGGATGGTGAAATATGTGGAGTATTAAGGTTTGGAGCTTGGATGGGTTTATGTTAGATCTGTGTTAAGTTATAGTTGTATTTGTGGAATTTAGAGTCGACATATGACTAGGTTTGGGTTATTTATCTTAGGCCTAGCTTAGTTAAATTGTGGTAGAATTGATGGAATTTGAAGACTGGATGTGAATGGGGTTGGGTAGTTTATCTCAAGTTTAACTTATTTAAATTGTGGATGTACTATTGGAATTTGGAGTCTACTTATGACTAGGTTTGGGTAATTTATCTCAAGTTTAAATTAGGTAAATTGTGGTTGCATTAGTGAAATTTGGAGACTGGATGTGGATGGGTTTGAGTAGTTCATATCAAGTTTAAAATATTAAAATTGTGGTTGAACTATTAGAACTTTAGATTCTACATATGACTAGGTTTGGGTAATTTATCTGAGACCTAACTTAGTCAAATTGTGGTAGAATTGATGGAATTTGAAGACTGGATGTGGATAGGGTTGGGTAGTTTATCTAAAGTTTAACTTATTTAAATCGTGGATGTACTATTGGAATCTGGAGTCTACTTATGACTAGGTTTGGGTAATTTATCTCAAGTCTAGATCCAGTTAAATTATGGTTGCATTAGTGAAATTTGAAGACTGGATGTGGATGGGTTTGGGTAGTTCATGTCAAGTTTAAATTATTAAAATTGTGGTTGCACTATTGGAAGTTTAGATGTGGATGTGGATGGGTGCTGTATAGTTAGGTCTACATTATTTTCTTGAACTGTAGTTTGTTGAAATTGGATTGAAATGTGGAGTTCACGTGTAGATGGGTTTAGGTAATTTATTAGGTCTCGCTTATTTGCTTAAATTGTGCTTACAATATTTCCTCAAAACCCGTGGTTACATTTTTGAAATTTAATGTTTGGATATAGATAAGTTTGCATAGTCTGTTACACCTAGATTTATTTAAACTATAATTACATTATTGAAGTTTGAAAATAATAAAAGTTAAGTAATTTCTGTTCTACAGTTATTCACTTAAATGTTTGCTTATCATTCACATTAAATGTGAATATACTGGATACACTAATGGAACTTGGAAATCGAAGTTTGGTACTTTATGTTAGGTCTAAGGTCACATTCTAATAATCAGTTGCACTATTATTATTAATTTAGAAATATGATTAGTAGATGTTATTAGAAATAAAGATGACTGGAAATAAAATAGATATTATTTTCTAGGTTAGGTAATATTTTCAGGCCAACTTGTGTTAGGTCCAGCGTTGTTCACCTAAACACTTTGCTTTGCTAAACCTAAGCGTTGTTCTTAAACACTTTGAAGCTAATCTCCTGAAGTATTTCAATCTTTTCAAGACCTTCAAAACCTGAAATTTCTAAAATTTTTAAGATCTTGAAACCTCAACTTTGAAACAACTGTGGAAGTCTTCTGAAACGTTTCACCTAAAATTTGTTCACAATTACGTTTATCTTACTTTCTCACAATTCATACACTTCCTGCAAATTTTACACTATATTTAAACATGACTAACATTTTCCATTAAGTTCAATCTTGATAGAACTCTAAAATTATCTTAAAACTGTAGTTATCTTAAAACCTAAAATTGCATATCCAAATCTAACTAGGTATCTAACTAGGTATCTAACTAGGTACCTAACTAGATATCTAGGTATCTAGATATCTAACTTCTATTAAATAATAAATTACTTTCTGCCCCACCTATGATAACAAAAGTCATTCAAACAAATACAAATTCTAAAAAACGATTTTTTCACAATTTGTCTTCAAAATGATCGTACAGTTCCAAGCGTGTGTTCATCGAAAAGTCACAGTCATAAAAATAAATCAAACCAACTGAGAAAACCGGCGTTGAGCAACCGCCTCGTGCTGTATCTTCAAAAATTGGCAAACTGTCAGCGACATGGTTTCGTTCGCTATCAAAATGTTCGCGAAAAAAAGTGGAGACGTGAACCCATAACCTCAACATCAAATAATAGAAAATGATCATTTATCAGGGACTCGAGGACGCAATATACTATGTTTGAGTTACTTGAAATTCTCTCTTCTCAGAGCTGTGATTCATTTAACCTAAAAGTATGGTTAACGAAGCAGCTCGGTAAACAAATCTTGCTTTTCTCTGAAATCAGACGCAGCCCAGTTTTCCCATTATTGTGCGATTATTTTGGACGCGTTTAATGATTCACGAAAAAATTACTGAGTGTATATAAATACACATACCGTGTTTTTATCTGATGGAAGTTTCTGTGAAAGTATTTTAGGTAGACATAAATGTTTTAGGTTTAAATTTCAAGTTTATGCAAAAGGAATTTTTTATTTATGGTAAAATTTCAAGTTAGAATACATTTTAAAATTTTTACAAAAATATGAATTTTTGATTCAGGACAAAATTTCAAGTTATGGTACATTTTGAAATTTATGTAAAAATAGGAATTTTTAATTCTTGATAAAATTTCAAGTTATGGTACATTTTGAAATTTATGCAAAAATATAAATTTTTAATTCATGAAAAAATTTCAAGTTAGAATACATTTTTAAATTTATACAAAATATGAATTTTTGATTCAGGACAAAATTTCAAGTTATGGTACATTTTAAAATTTATGCAAAAATATGAATTTTTAATTCATGAAAAAATTCCAAGGTTTAGTACATTTTAAATTATATACAAAAATAGGAATTTTTAAATTAATGAAAAAATTGCAAGTTATAATACATTTTGAAATTTACACAAAAGCATGAATTCACTAAAAAAATTTGCATATAGAAATTGCTATATTTGTTGAATGGTCAAGTAGTAAATGAAAATTTAAGTATACATATGTACATACATTAAACTACACATATGAGTGATTAATTTACAAATGTGACTGATTTACAAATGAGTGATTTTGGAAAATACTATGTCTTTAAAATTTTGTCTATACACATTATGTTAAAATTTTGAAAATTTCTGACATTCTACTTTGAATTATATTAGCATGTGAGAGGTTATTACATTAATTTGTTCGTACAGTATTAATTTGTGAAAAAATGGTGAGTTCGTTGGTCGGCAAAACGGTCCGGAAAAAGCTTGAGTTGCTTAAATTAATTCGTACCGCTGTAAAATAGATCCGTCGACTGAGTGGGCGATAAACTTGCATAATATCACGAAAATTAGGCTATTCTGTGAAGGACGAATAGTTGTATACAGGGGTTCACGAGTACTTCTACACTTGGTAATTATAAGAAACGTAAATTGCACAATAAAATTCATTCTTTCATTTTTAATATGAAATTTTAAATAACTCATCATGAATTTAGTATATTGATGAAGTCTTCAATTATTTTATTCAGGGACCTCTTTTAAATCTTGCAAAAATTTTTGCAACCCCATATGTGAATCGTGTCACAAAATAAAATATTTCAAGTCAGTAATTGCAAATCAATAATCAGAAGTATTAGTCTATTCTATACAGTATCATATTATATTAACAATGAAGAATAATAACCTAGTTGATGCTTCATATAACATTAATAATTAAAAATATTAACCTTGTTGATATATCATATTATGTCAATAATGAAAGATATTAACCTAGTTGACATACCAAGAAAAAAAATATTAACCTACAAAGTCAAATTTTATCAAGATTATCAAATGTCCCAAAAATTATATCAACATCAATATGTCATACATCAAATATGTCATACGTCAACAATCAAACTAACCTAAAACCCCAAATTGTATCATCAACATTACAAAAGCTGAATCAGAACTACTACCCATCACAAATATTAACCTACTTGATGCATCAGCAATCAAACTAACCTAAAACCCCAAATAGTATCATCAACATTACAAAACCACAATTAGAAATACTGCCCCTCAAAAATATTAACCTAGAAACTTAAATTTTCAGAGTTATAAAATCTCCAAAACCAGAAATACCATAAAAAATATTAAACTAGTGGTTACTTTGACAATTTAACTAACCTAAAACCCCATATCCCCAGTCTAAAACCTAAAGCAGAAGCAATTCAAAAAATTCCCCCACTGCGAAAAAAAGAGCCCAAAATCAGCATATATCTATGGACGAGTTGGAAATTGGACAATATGGGAATTGGGCAAGTTGGGTATTGGACAATCTGGGAATTGGACAAGTTTGGAATTGGATAATATGGAAATTGGACAATATGGGAATTGGATAGTTTGGGAATAGGACAAGTTGGGAATTGGACAATATGGGAATTGGACAAGTTTGGAATTGGATAATATGGAAATGGGACAATATGGGAATTGGATAATTTGGGAATAGGACAAGATGGGAATTGGACAATATGGGAATGGGGCAATATGGGAATTGGACAAGTTGGAATTGGACAAGTTGGGAAAAGGACAAGTTGGGAATTGGACAATATGGGAATTGGACAAGTTGGGAATTGGACAATTTGGGAATTGGACAATTTGGGAATTGGACAAGTTTGGAATTGGATAATATGGAAATGGGACAATATGGGAATTGGACAATATGGGAATTGGACAAGTTTGGAATTGGATAATATGGAGATGGGACAATATGGGAATTGGACAATATGGGAATTGGACAAGTTTGGAATTGGATAATATGGAAATGGGACAATATGGGAATTGGATAATTTAGGAATAGGACAATTTGGGAATTGGACAAGTTTGGAATTGGATAATATGGAAATGGGACAATATGGGAATTGGACAATATGGGAATTGGACAAGTTTGGAATTGGATAATATGGAAATGGGACAATATGGGAATTGGACAATATCGGAATTGGACAAGTTTGGAATTGGATAATATAGAAATGGGACAATATGGGAATTGGATAATTTGGGAATAGGACAAGTAGGGAATTGGACAATATGGGAGTGGGGCAATATGGGAATTGGACAAGTTGGGAATTGGACAATATTGGAATTGGACAAGTTTGGAATTGGATAATATAGAAATGGGACAATATGAGAATTGGATAATTTGGGAATAGGACAAGTTGGGAATTGGACAATATGGGAATTGGACAATTTGGGAATTGGACAATTTGGAAATTGGACAATATGGGAATTGGACAAGTTTGGAATTGGATAATATAGAAATGGGAAAATATGAGAATTGGATAATTTGGGAATAGGACAAGTTGGGAATTGGACAATATGGGAATGGGGCAATATGGGAATTGGACAAGTTTGGAATTGGATAATATGGAAATGGGACAATATGGGAATCGGCTAATTGGGGATAGGGTTAGTTTTATAGCAATAAAACAAACCTAAAACCCCAAATTGTATCATCAATATTATAAAACCTAAATGAGACTACCCCTCAAAAATATTAACGTAGAAACTTAAATTTTCAGAGTTATAAAATCTTCAAAACCAAAAATACCATAATAAATATTAACCTAGTGGTTACTTCGACAATCCAACTAACCTAAAACCCTAAATCATCCTATAAAACCTGAATCAGAAATAATTCAAATAATTCCTCCAAAAGAAGAGCCCAAAATCAGCATATATCTACAGTATTAAACCTAGATAGGAAATGAAATTTTGAAAAAAATAAGAAACCACATCAGAAATAATAGTAACGAGCAGTAACGTAGTATGTGCGACTACGCGTGCCTCGTCGGTCAATCAGCTAATTGCCGGTATATCAATTTTCATTGGGCGCAATTGCGCGAGCATACGAACGCATTGTGGTTGCACTTGCCCCGTGGGTCGGCTCAAACAGGATACGGCATAGTTTCCCTTTGTGCAGATTCATTGTCTTGTTTTTGCGTTTTCCATTGGTGGCCGAGTTAACAGTGCGGCCAATGCGTCGTTCGGGCCTCGATATGTACATATTTAAATGGTAGCGGCCGAAGCAAACGGCCGAGATAGAGAAATGGACAGGAGAAATGGGAGATTGTTCGATAAAGCTTCAGCTTCTTTGTTCTATCAATTCATCGTGTCCTTTTGTGGCGGAATAAATTGAACACGCGTACCTCGGTGGGAACACCGCTCGCGTTTATAACTCACGGCTTAACTGTTCTTGTGCTGCGTTCTTCTTTTTGGTTGTTGGGGTGCTTTTGTTTGGTTTTGGGGTTTTGGAGGTGTGAGGGGTAATTTGGGGATTTGGGAATTTAGGAATTTGGGGGTTTAGAGATTTGAGAATTTGGGGATTTTGAGATTTGGGGAATTAGAGAATTTGGGAATTTGGGGATTTCAGAATTTGGGGATTTGGAGATTTGGGGAATTTGAGAATTTAGAGATTTGGAGATTTGGGGAATTTGAGAATTGGGGGATTTGGAGATTTGGGGATTTGAGAATTTGGGGATTTGGAGATTTGGAAAACTTGAGAATTTGGGGATTTGAGAATTTGGGGATTTGGAGATTTGGAAAACTTGAGAATTTGGGGATTTGAGAATTTGGGAAATTTGAGAGTTTGGGGATTTGGAGATTTGGGAATTCGAGAATTTGGGGATTTGCGAATTTAGGGATTTGGAGATTTGAGGAATTGAGAATTTAGAGATTTGGAGATTTGGGGAATTTGAGAATTTAAGGATTTGGAGATTTTGAAAACTTGAGAATTTGGGAAATTTGAGAGGTTGGGGTATTTGGAGATTTGGGGATTTGGAGATTTGGGAATTTGAGAATTTAGGGATTTGGAGATTTGGGGAATTTGAAAATTTGGAGATCTGCTGATTTGGGGACTTGAGAATTTTGGGATTTGAAGATTTGGAAAATTTGAGATTTTGGGAATTTGAGAGTTTGTGGATTTGGAGACTTGGGAATTTGAGAATGTAGGGATTTGGAAATTTGGAGATTTGAGAACTTAGGGATTTGGAGATTTCTGAATTTAAGGATTTGTGGAATTCAGAAGTTTGGGGTTCCAGGGCTTCAAGGATGTGTAACATTTGAAGATTTTGGAATTTGGAAAAATTTAGCATTTGGAAATTTGGGGATTTGTGGGTTTCAAAAGTTTGGGGCATTTTAAAGCTTGAAAATTTGTGACATTTATAGATTTAGAGATCTGGAAATTTAGGGATCTAAAAATTTAGGAATTTAGGGATGTGGAAGTTTGTAGACTTAGGTGCATGGAAATTTGCTGATTTAGGGATTTGAAAATTTGGAGGTTCAGTAATCTGAATATTTATTAACTTAGATTTTAAAAAATGTACAAAATTGTACAATACTTAAGAGGTTAAAATATCCAAGAAATTCAGAAACTTAAAAGTACAAATACAGTGTTTTTCTAGAAACACCCATAATAAAATTATATCTAAATATTACTTCTCCCTAACTAAATCAAATAACAAACATTCCAACAGCCATGTTTTGAGTCTCTATCGAGCCAATAGGGTCAATGTTGCCCAAAGATGTCCAAATAAACGGAATCTCATTGTCAGAGTCAACTGCTGTTGGCAGCCAAGTTCGCCAATATACATATAATGCTAAAGTCTACGACCCAGTTTCCACGTTTTCCACTGACCCATCGTAACTAATCTTCAATCTGTAATAACAACTTCATCAAAATGTAAAGAGTTTCAAAGTTTCGAGTCACTTAATGATTTCGATCTTTTGAGGTTAGGAATCGACTATTTCAGTCGGATAAATTCCTTGCGTTCTTTTAGACAGGTCGAACGGTCGGATGTGCTAAAAAAAGAGCTATGTTAGAAATTTTCTTGGAAAACGGAGCACAATACTGCTCCTCAACTTTAGACTTCTTTCTTCAATTGTAATAATAATATATAACAATAATATATAAAATTATTATGTAACAATAATGTATAACAATATTATCATTCAATTTCATATTTTGTCTCTCAACTTGTTTCTGCTACATGCTTAATATTATACTGTTCTTCAACTTCATACTTTTTCTTCAATTATAATATAACAATATTAGTATTCAGTTTCATACTTCTTCTCCCAACTTGTTTTTGCTACATGTTTAATATTAAACTGTTCTTCAACTTCATACTTCTTTTATCACTTCTGTACTTTGTATGTAATATAACAATATTATTAATCCACTTTATACTTCTCCTACTAACTTCTTCTTGCTACATGCTTAATATTAAACTGTACTTCAACTTCATACTTCTTTCATCACTTCTGTACTTTGTATGTAATATAACAATATTATAAACCAACTTCATACTTCTTTACCCAACTTGTTTTTGCTACATGTTTAATATTAAACTGTTCTTCAACTTCATACTTTTTCCTCAATTTTATATTTTGGATATAATATAACAATTTTGTTAATCAACTTCATACTTCTTCTCCTAACTTGTTCTTGCTACATGCTTGATATTAAACTGTTCTTTAACTTCATACTTCTTTCATCACTTCTGTACTTTGCATATAATATAACAATATTATTAATCAACTTCATACTTCTTCTCCAAACTTCTTCTTACTACATGCTTAATATTTATAGTGTTCTTCAACTTCATACTTCTTTTATCACTTCTGTACTTTGCATATAATATAACAATATTATAAATCAACTTCATACTTCTTTACCCAACTTGTTCTTGCCACATGCTTAATATTAAACTGTTCTTCAACTTCATACTTCTTTCATCAGTTCTGTACTTTGTATATAATATAACAATATTATAAATCAACTTCATACTTCTTTACCCAATTTGTTTTTGCTACATGTTTAATATTAAACTGTTCTTCAACTTCATACTTTTTCCTCAATTTTATATTTTGGATATAATATAACAATTTTGTTAATCAACTTCATATTTCTTCTCCTAACTTGTTCTTGCTATATGCTTAATATTAAACTGCTCTTCAACTTCATACTTCTTTCATCACTTCTGTACTTTGTATATAATATAACAATATTATTAATCAACTTCATACTTCTTCTCCTAACTTCTTCCTACTACATGCTTATATATAATGTTCTTCAACTTCATACTTTTTTGCTGAATTTTTTATTTTGTATATAATATAACATCATTATTAATCAACTTCATACTTCTTCTCCTAACTTCTTCCTCACATGCATATAATCCTGTGCTCTCCATCTTCACATTTACTCCTACAACAAACACAATAATTAATAAAACTGTTATTCAACATGCAACCATAACTGCTTAACCCACTACTTAACCTACCAACAATCGTCATCCATCTTCATACACGTCCCAATACATTTACCATTTCGATTCCGTCCACGAGTTCGATTAGATGTTCCTCTTCGATTATGCATACGCACGGTCGAATAAATATGCGTAAGATAAGAAAGGTCGCGGTCGCCGTGGAGTTCATCTTCGGCCGACAAAGCTCGAGTGCAAGCCACCATTTCGTTTTCGAGCCAGTTCTCCATGTTTCTCCGTTCCGTTTTCTTCGATCCCGTTCGAACTAGCGTATCACGCTTCTTCACGGTTCCGTGACACAAATCGTTCCCAACAGAACTAAGTAGCCTTTGTTGTGAGCAAAGACGAAAGTGTCGGGAGATCTCGAGACACGCGAGTGCTACCGCAACGACGTCATTGTTCCGTGCTTTTCTTCGTTCGTGGGTCATCGTCGTGCTCTGAATCTTGAGACCATGTTCTTCGGCGAAGAAGAATTAAATAAATCAACGTTGGACGTTGGACATAAGAAAGTGTAACGTGTGCGTTGAATTTTGGGAGAAATTTTGTGAAATGAGATAGTGCATTAGACGAGATGGTGAGCACCAATCCACCCTTGGGGGTGGCCACCCTCAATCGGTGGAGGAACACTTTTTGTGGGGTGCCCAAAGCGGAGATTGAACGCAGGACTAATACGCTGCTTCAAGCTATGACGGTGAGTTTTGTTACTAGTGGATCATGGAGTTATTTGGGGAATTGGGGAGTTTGAGAAGGTTGAGAATTTTGAGGTTGTGGAGTTGGGATTGGAGGTGAAGTTTGAGAAGTTTTTGGGGGTTTAGGAAGTTTTGGAACTTGGAAATTTGGGGATTTGCAAGAGGGGAATTGGACAATTTGGGAATTTGCAAGAGGGGAATTGGACAATTTGGGAATAGGAAAAGTTGGGAATTGGATAATATGGGAGTGGGACAATATGGGAATTGGACAATTTGGGAATTAGACAAATTTGGAATTGGATAACATGGAAATGAGACAATATGGGAATTGGACAATATGGGAATTAGACAATTTGGGAATTGGACAATTTGGGAATTGAACAAGTTGGGAATTGGACAATTTGGGAATAGTACGAGTTGGGAATTGGACAATATGGGAATGGGGCAATATGGGAATTGGACAAGTTTGGAATTGGATAATATGGAAATGGGACAATATGGGAATTGGACAATTTGGGAATTGGACAATATGGGAATTGGACAAGTTTGGAATTGGATAATGTGGAAATGGGACAATATGGGAATTGGACAATTTGGGAATTAGACAAATTTGGAATTGAACAATTTGGAAATTAGACAAGTTGGGAATAGAACAAGCTGGGAATTGGACAAGTTGGGAATTGGACAATTTGGGAATAGTACGAGTTGGGAATTGGACAATTTGGGAATTGGACAATTTGGGAATTGGACAATATGGGAATTGGACAAGTTTGGAATTGGATAATGTGGAAATGGGACAATATGGGAATTGGACAATTTGGGAATTAGACAAATTTGGAATTGGACAATTTGGGAATTAGACAAGTTGGGAATAGAACAAGCTGGGAATTGGACAAGTTGGGAATTGGACAATTTGGGAATTGGACAATTTGGGAATTGGACAAGTTGGGAATTGGACAATGTGGGAATTGGACAAGTTTGGAATTGGATAATATGGAAATGGGACAATATGGGAATTGGATAATTTGGGAATAGGACAATATGGGAATTGGACAATTTGGAAATCGGACAATTTGAGAATTGGGAAACTTGAGAAATTTGAAAAATTTACAAAATTTGCAAAACTTTAAAATTCTTAGAGATTTAGAGATTTGAGAAATTTAGAAACTTTGAAATTAATTTAATAATAATTTGGCTACCTTGAAAGCTTAAATAACAGGAATTTAACAAGTTTTGAAATTTGAAACTTTGTCAAATCTAAATTGTCAAAAGTGTATAAATTTAACCAAATTACAATTTGATTATTTTATGATCCAATAATCGTGAAGCCTGCAAATTACACTCAACTTAACCTAAAACCAGCACCACTCTAAGCAAACGTCCATAAAAAAAAAAGAATTGAAAAATCATACATGGTACACATTTTACGGTGTACATTTAACCTGTTATTGTCGAAAAGCGAACAAAGGAAATGAGAATAAATTATTCTTATATTGTATCTTTTTCTTTGTGATTGTCCGGTATTCCCGCTTTAACAGAAGAACTTTGAACCATGAGTATCGTGTCTCAAGTGACGTTTCCACGAGCGTCTTGCAACTAAAATCTGTGTATATAATCGTTATCAATAATGTCTCGCAGCAGATGCTACAATTACCAGTGACGCAAGTCGATTGCGTGGTGTTTCTCAATAATCCAACTATTAATGATCATGAAGCTAGGCAACCTCAAAAAGTTTGTTGTTTACGAGTGACTTATCTGGTTTGCATGCAAACTAAATAGATAAGAGATAAGTAGATAAGTAGATCTATGATGCATTCTATAAACTTTTTTGGGACGTTGTCTTGATATATGGCTCATTTGTAGAAATTGAATGAGGACATATCAAGTTTTTGATGAAAAATAATTAATATATTATTAATAATTATTCGTAGAAAAACAGGTAGTTACAAGTAATAGGTAGATAGATACATTTGTGATGCATTTGGTAAATTTTTCTGAAACGTTGTCTTGATATATGGCCCATTTGTAGAATTTGATGATTGAGGACACTTCAAGTTTTGTAGGATTAAGAAGAACAACTAATTACAAATAATAGATAGACAGAAACATTTGTGATGCATTCGATAAACTTCTCTGAAACATTGTCTTAATATATGGCCCATTTATAGAAATTGATGATTGACACTTCAAGTTTTGTAGGATTAAGAAGAACAACTAATTACAAATGATAGATAGACAGAAACCTCTGTGATGCATTTACTAAACTTTTCTAAAACGTTGTCTTGATATATGGCCCACTTGTAGAAATTGATGTTTGAGAACACCTCCAGTTTTTGATAAAAAAGAAACAATTAATTACAAATATTATATAGACAAAAATATCTATGATGCACTCAATAAATTTTTCTGAAACATACTCTTGATATATATCCCATTTGTAGAAGTTGATGATGGAGGACACCTCAAGTTTTAGTAAAAAAGAAAACAATTAATGTTTGTGAATTTAGATAATAAAATTTGAACAGAAATAACAAACTGCTAAATTACTGTTTGTGGATTTAGTTAATAAAATTTGAACAGTAATAACAAACTCCTAAATTACTGTTTGTGAATTTAATTAATAAAATTTGAACAGAAATAACAAACTGCTAAATTACTGTTTGTGGATTTAGTTAATAAAATTTGAACAGTAATAACAAACTGCTAAATTACTGTTTGTGAATTTGGTAATAAAATTGTAGTTATAATAACAACAAAATTATTTAATAATAAAAAAGATCAAAAAACTGAAATTGTAGATAGAAGAGCTATACGCAGCCCTAGTGTACATGACCCAGCACCAAATTGGCTACGACGTCTCCAACGAATGCAGCCAAGATATTCTACTGAATCATCTTCAAAATGCGTTCAAGGTCGACAACGAAACGCACGAGAGAGTCCTGGAGGAGACAAGGAACCTGGAGGTGAGGCTTCCCCGCCATTTTCTGTGTGCTGTCGATATATTTTAGCTAAAGGTGTGTTAATTAACAGCCACCGGAAATGCATCTGAACGTGGAAGTGATCGAGGCTAAGGAGCTGGTGTCGAAGGACGCTAATGGAAAGAGTGATCCTTTCTGCGCCCTTTATCTTGAATCTGCACCCACGAGGAGGTATAACACTGCTGTGAAGACGGCTACATTGAGCCCTGTCTGGGAGGAACATTTTGAACTGTAAGAATTTTTGTTTAGTGTCATCTTATTATTGAGACTTGTGGGTTTTATTGAGTGGATTTTTGTGGAATCACCATGCTTCATTTGTTTAATGGATTGTTTACAGCTGTAGCTTTTTATTTACTGTCATTGTTTTTTGCTTGTTGACTGAATTTGGGTCATGATTGTTTTAGGCCACTGGAGGATCCAGAAAACGACGTACTGTGCCTGGAAGTATGGTGAGTTTGAAAATGAAAGAATGAATGAAAGAATTATTTAGCTGTAATATTTAGAGCTAGAGGTGTCTAGAATTACTTAGAATTGGTTCAGAACTACCAACAATTATTTAGAATTAAACTAGCTAGAATTGTCTACAGACATCTAGAGTTAGCTAGAATTATCTACAGACATCTACAGTTAAATAGAATTATCTACAGCTATCTAGAGTTAGCTAAATTAGAATTATCAAATTTTATATTATCGAATGTGGATGTTTCATTGCAGGGACTTCGATGCTGCAGAAACGGTTCCAGAGAAGATGAGCAAAGTGAAGGACGTGAAGGGTGTTCGAGGTTTAGTGAAACTTGCTAAAGAGATAGCTGTCACTGCCACAACCGGAAGCCATGATAACGAATTCATTGGTCGTTGTAGAATTCCTCTGAAGGTACTTTTATAGTGGTTTACTACTTCATTCTTAACTCTAGAAGTACCACTGTTAAAATAACTTCTTCAAACTCCAAGTAACTTCAGATTTGATCAAGCCACTTCTTCAAACTTCGTCAAACATCTTTCAACTTCATCAAATCTCATCAAACCTTATTATGTAACTTCAACATCATGTAACTAAACATCATTACATTCCAAGCTTTGCTGAATAACTTCAAACTTCAACAAGAGTTACGTCTGACTTCATCAAACAATTTTGAAGTTCATCAAATCACACCAAACCACTTTAAACTTCGTCAAATGACATCAAACCTTATTATGTATCTTTGAACGTCTTAAAAATACATCAAACCTTATTGAATAGCTTCAGACTGCATGAAGTCACATCCAACTTCATCAAACTTTGTCAAACGACTTCATACTTCATCAAATTACTTCTTCAAACTTGATCAAACTTTACCAAATGACTTCAGGGTCCGTCAAATGACTTCTTCAGACTTTATCATGTAATTGAAACTTTCATTGAATCGTTTCAACCATCAAACTTCTTTCAAACATCATCAAACACAATGAAACTTCTTTCAAACATCATCAAACACAATGAAACTTCTTTCAAACATCATCCGACATCATCAAACCTTCTTCAAACATCACCAAACATCATCAAACTTTTCCTCGTCATCCCTTTCGTCATCTCCTCAACTTTTCCCTTCATTTCAGGACATACCAACAACCGGCCACACAATGTGGTACTCCCTCGAGAAAAAGAACAAATCAAAACGCCGTGGCGTCGTAAAATTAAGACTAGCCTTCAGCGCAGAGCACAACGCGCAGGTGGCTGCACAGGAGTACAGGCACCTGATCAGACTGTTACTACTCCACGAAATAGAGAACGAGAAGATAGAGAAATACTGTTGGTGTGGCAGATGGTCCGCGCCTGCCGAGGTTCTGCTTCTTCAACACAGCGCACAACGAGGTTTATTAGCTAGGAACATTGCTCTGGCACAGTGGGTGGAGTACGCTGGGATCCATCAGGAACATCCCCTCAACTTCACGGTGTTCAATAAACTGGCGATCGATCTCTTAAGGCCGATGGAGAATGGCCTGTTTTCGGCTGATGAGACCAGGCTGTTCTGGAACGCCACGAAGAAGCTGCTGTACTCGTGTTTGAACAGTATTCGCAAGATCAGGAGGCTGACCCCGGGTGATAAGAACACTATGACGCAGTTGTCCGCCATTTTGGGGTAATTGTTACTTGAATGATACTTGGTCTTGGGAGAATTCTTTTTGGGGAAGGTTAACCTTGAAGATCTTGAGTTTAGACAATATTGCTCTTGGATTCACTCCAGAATACAATGTCACATTCACTCCACATGTGACGAGTTCAAATACTTCATATTCAAATTTCAAGTACTATATATGTGAAGAGCTTGCTAGAAGCTTGTTAGAAGTGTGATCACAATTTTGAGGTGTTACAAGTTCTGTATATTTCAGGATATTGTCGTCCATTTCATACCTCAAAGTTCCTGAAGACGTTAATTTATTCCCTCCAAAAATGTACTCCTGGTTTCTGGACCCAGACGAGAGGCCCAGTGTTCTTCAAGCTTTAGAGTACACTGTTGAGCAGGGTGGAGCTGAATGGTACGTTCATGAACATCTATTAACAATTTTCAGCTTCTGAATGGGAGTGAAATATTATTATGGTAATGTTTGACATTTTTGGAGAAGGTCAGGTATCTTCATATGCTTTCAAACAGGTTCAAACACCTTCATACACTTTCAAACAATTTCAAACACCTTCAATCACCTTCCAATACCTTCAGACATCTTCAAACTCCTTCAAACACCTTCAGACATCTTCAAACATCTTCAAAGAACTTCAAACTGCTTCAATCACTTTCCAACACCTTCCAACACCTTCAGACATCTTCAAAGACCTTCAAACTCCTTCAAACACCTTCCAACACCGTCAGACACTTTCAAACTCCTTCTAACATCTTCAAAGACCTTCAAAGTCTTTCAACACCTTCAGACATCTTCAAAAACCTTCAAAGACCTTCAAACTCCTTCAAACATCTTCCAACACCGTCAGACACCTTCAAACTCCTTCTAACATCTTCCAACACCTTCAGATATCTTCAAACATCCATCAAACTAAATGACTACTCTTCAGAAGCTGAAGTTGATCAATCCAACTCTTATAATCTATAATCCTAAGTCTAATCAAGCAACATCTGAAGCTTGAAACTAACATACAGCCTTAATATAAGCTCGCAAGCAAATGTTAAAAACATAAAATTAATAAATATCCCCATTTTGTCCCAGGTTCGAGCACATCCTAAATAACAATTCCACAGAAAGCGAATCAGACGAGGACCACCTAAAGTACCACATAAAAGTGATACAACTAGTAAGAGCGGATCTACAAAATGCCCTCGATAATTATGACAAGCTATTCATCAAGTAAGAAACCAGAAAATGATCTTCTCTATCCACAATCTCTATGCAAGCTTTTAAAATTAATTTAAACTTCAGACGAATCAACTTCCCATACGCGAGATGCCTCTACATGATGTACGAGAAGAGGATCAGCGATATGTGCATGGTCATCATCGAGGACGTTTGTGGCAGGTTGAAGAGGATCGAGATCGAGAACACCGATGTGGAACTGAATTTAGGGACTACTTTGTTCGAGCTTTATCTTGCGTTGCAGAGATACGCCATGTATGTTAGAATTTAATGTGAATGTAGGAGAGTTAAATATGGTTAGGTAACTTATTTAAGTTACTTATTTAGGTTAGGTAACTTTGGTCTAGCTGGTACAACTTCGGTCTGGAGATAAAATTCTGAGTTTGACATTTTTGTTAGGTCCAAATGTTTTCTTAGATATTGTCATCTATCTTCACACAGGAACTTGTAGAGCAAGAAAGTAGAATAATTAGAATAATTCTGATAGAGATAATCTTTTGTAAATAATCCTGGGCAGAGTTATGCTATCTGGACCAAAGGTACCTTTAGGGTCTGAGATGTGTCTGAGATGTGAACAATCCTGGCACTTTAGCCTAAACCTACCATTCTACAACGCATATAACTTTGAAGTTAACGTGTCAATTCTCCATCTTGAAGAAAATCAACAAATATTTCAAAACCACCTTAAATTTTGAAACTTAAATTAAGAAATTTGTAAAATGGTCATTCGACCACTCTGGTACTTTCTCACCACTCTGTTAACTATTCCTATTAACTATTATTATTCTTAACTGTGAACATTAATAACAATGATTGTTAAGTTCATAACAATTTGCTTGGAAGAATGAAAAGAAAATTTGGAAGAACATTTTGTCTCCAGGGTTGGCGAAGTGCTCTGCGCAGAAGGACAACTAGAAGGCATGAAGGTCCAAAGCTACCACGAGTGGTTCAGAGCTGGCGTAGCCCACTGGTTAGACATAGCAGTGTACAAGGCTCTGAAACGAATAGACAGAGCCGTGGAATTCGATACGTTGCAAGCGGTGGATAACACAGTTCAATATAGCTCGAGTGCGGTTGATACCTTGACGATATTCTATCAAATCAAAGTGTTCTGGACGCAGCTGGCGTGGCCTGACATAGAAGGATCTTATACCTTCATAGCCAAAATTATAGATGTGAGTTATAGATGATTTTGAGATGACGTAATTTTGCTCTTGAGAATCTTCCACATGTTATTTCTTAGATATTTTACAAGCACAGTTTGGTACAAGCACTACTCTTGTAGGGTCAAGTTTTAACATTTTTGCAAGCTCAGAGCAAAGGTTATTCAACTATAATATGGACCCAAAGTTCACAAAATTTATAATCTTGAAAAGTCTCAAGAGGTCTCAAGAGTCCTAGAAGTGTAAGGTTTCTAAGTCCCAAAATTCCAACATCCCAATATCTCAAATCTCCTAAATTCTAAAACTCAAATATCTCAAACTGGCAAGGTATCAAATTAACCAAATTCTAAAATCCTAATATTTCCAAATTCCAAGGTCTCAAGGCCCCAAAATTCTAAAGTTCCAATACCTCAAATTTCTGAAGTTTTAAAGTCCCAAAATTGGAATGTTCCAGTATCTCAAAATCCCAAAATTCCAGAATCTTTAACATCTTCAAATCCCAAAGTCATCTTTAACATCTTCAAATCTCAAAGTCCCAATATCTCTAAAAGTCCCAAGAAGTCTCTCAAAATCCTAATACCTCAAAGAGTCCCAATATCTCAAAAAGAGTCAATATCTCAATAAGTCCCAAATACTTCCAATAAGTCCCAAATACTCCCAAGAAGTCCTAAATGCTCCCAATAAGTCCCAAGTACTCCCAATAAGTCCTAAGTACTCCCAATAAGTCCCAATAAGTCCCAAATATTCCCAAGAAGTCCTAAATGCTCCCAATAAGTCCCAAGTACTCCCAATAAGTCTCAAGTACTCCCAATAAGTCCCCAGAAGTCCCAAATGTTCCCAATAAGTCCCAAAAAGTCCCAAAACCCCAATCCCTCACCTTGAAACCCCAAACCTCAAACAACAAAACCCATAATCTCTCAATTTCACAGGATATCTGTAAATGCTCGATCGCCTACGCGGACAAAATGGCGAAAAAAGCAGAGCTGACGACGGAACTCGAACAGCTCTCAGAGAGCAGCGTGTACGACAAGAAATTCTTCGTATCGACAGCGTGGTGTTTCGCCATCAACAATATCGATTATATCAGAACGTCGATCGGGCCATTGGCTAACGATCTTGGACTGAAAAACATCGTTGATATGCTAGCTGAGAAGAGGACACAGGAAGAAGCTGAAAGGTGTAGACAAACGTTGCAATTGATCATTGACAACGCTACTGACACAGTGAAGAACAAGATCATTGAACTGCTGCAAGTGGTCGCTAACAAAATGGCCCCTGCGATGAACAGGTAATTGAATGATTGATTAATTGATGCGTAATTGGATAATTATTCGTGGAAAGATGGCGGTTGGAGTGTCTTATTTGTTAAGTATATTTTGTGGTTATTTAGGAATATTATTTTGTTATTGTTTGGGTATATTATTTTATGATTGTTTAGGTATATTATTTTGCAATTTTTTAAGTATATTATTTTACAATTATTTAGGTATATTATTTTGCAATTTTTTAAGTATATTATTTTTCAATTTTTTAAGTATATTATTCTACAATTATTTAGGCATATTATTTTGCAATTATTTAAGTTTATTATTTTGCAGTTATTTAAATTTATTATTCTGCAATTATTTAGGTATATTATTTTGCAATTATTTAGGTATATTATTTTGCAATTATTTAAGTATATTATTTTGCAGTTATTTAAGTCTATTACTTTGCAATTATTTAAGCACATTATTTTGCAATTTCTTAAGTACACTATTTTATAAATGTTGAGTACATTATTTCTATCATGTGATCTTTGCATTGACAACAAAATATAGTAAGAATTAATTAATTACTGAAAAAGTTAAACAAATTGAACGACATTTGCATTTTAGATATGAGCCAAATTTTTGTAGGAACAGAATTATTCTCCAAAGACAATAATAATGAAATTATAAAATATAATTTATAATTTAGGTACCTAATGGAGGGTGCAGAGTTAATAGACACCACAAGCAACGCCATGGATCGGCTCCTACAATATTTAGACAGTAATTTAACAACCTTGCACGACAACTTAAATGAAGACAACTTTGAGAGAGTGCTTCTTGTGATTTGGGAGATCATGTCAGAGACGCTGTACCAATTAGTGAATAGTAATTTAGAGGTACCTAAGAATTCCTCGTTAAAATAATCTAAACCTAATTAAATTTATCTACGATCCTTTTAAATAATAATAACTTTAAAATTGTTTCTACAGAAAATTCTAATTCTAATTGTTTCTACAGAAAAGAAGACCGCCATCGTTCTACTCGAACCTGCACCGAACTCTCCACACCCTCATCCGCTTTTTCAACGTGGGAGCAGATGAAGCGGCGAACGTGAAAGTTTTGGAGAAGATTGAACACCTTTTGGAGTTACACGGTTTGGAAACCGCCGAATTGATACATCGTTATCATCAGGAAAGATTGAAAGAACAGAACGAGATGGAGGAGTCTGAACACGGGCAGCTAACTATCAAGGCGCAATTTGTGGACAATTCTTTGAATATTCAGATCTTGAATGCTAGGAAGCTGCGACCTATTGATAGCAATGGTAAGAAACGAATTGTAAATATAAATATGATAATATATGAAAATACTTGATTTAGAAATCGCATGATTTGCTGCGAACATGATTTTAATTTATAGTTAATTTTTATTTTTTACGGAGTGATTCTGTATTTTTAAAAATAAGTAGATAAGTGGAAGTTATAGCTTAGAATTCAATTTCAATTTTAATTGGTTGAATCAAAGTTATTAGAAGGTTGTATTAAAATTGATCCAAATATTGATTAATTAAATCAAAGTTATTAGAAGATTGTATTAAAATTAATTTAAGTATCGATTAATTAAATCAGACTTATTAGAAGGTTATATTAAAAGCACTTTTAATATTGATTAATTAAATTAAAATTATTAGAAGGTTGTATTAAAATTAATTAAAAAATTAATTAATTAAATTACAGTTACTACAAATGGCTAGAAATAATATTGCAACTATAATTTAAAATTTACTGAATGAAATTATCTTATCTCTCTTATCACATTATATCTCACTAGCATTAAGTAAAGTAATTAAGATTAACTTTCTAAGAATACTTCAGTTACATCATACCATAGATAAAAGAGTATGAATTAAGAATCACCCCGTATATCATAGACGTAAAAAAAACGAAAGATCGCACGACTAATTAAAAGAAGGAATTCAAGTCTCAATTAGAAAGAATGTAATTTTTATAGCTCGTTTAATGTCGTTTAATTGCCTGTTTCGTGACTCGATGACTGGAACGAGCGAGTGATTCGCGATAAAGGGAATGACATTTTCTTTCGATTTTGTAGGCGATTTGGTAGGCAAGGTGTCTACTCTCAAGCGCAAGCTTCATACAAAGACAAAATCTAAACAAAGACTGAAAGAATGGAAGACAAGTATGTAAACGTGGATGCAAAGACACGCTCTTCCTCATCATTGTTCCAAACACGTAGAATGTCTCATATTTGGTTGCTTGCCCTCGCGATTCTTAGAATCTCAGATTTTTGCATGATGTGGCACGGTGGTTCTGATTTAAGGCACTGGCAAGACTAATAATATATTCTGTCATTTGAGTTTTTAATATTTTGAGGATTTGAAGATTTGGGGATTTGGGAGTTTGAGGATTTGGGAATTTGAGGATTTGGAGTTGCAAGAATTTTAGGATTTGGAGCCATAGGCATGTGGGGACTTGAAAATATGGAAAATTGGGTACGTGAGGAATTGAGAAGATAAGAATTTAGGCATGCGAGTATTTGAGAATAAAAGAATTTAAAGACGTAAGAATTTGGGAATATGAGGATTGAGGGATGCGAGGAGTTAAGACTATAAAGATCTGCAGATATAAGTATTTGGAGATCTAACAAGATAATTTAGTAGCTTAAAAAACTTACAGCCTTCACAATTCCAAAATCCCAAAATTCAAACAATAGAAACTTCCATAATTTGCAAACGATACTCTCCTGAATTAAAAATAGTCTTGCTAGACCAACAAAAGGAACCACTGTGCATTCTCACTTTTAATTTGTACCTCTTGAATGTACAATGTACTGTAATAGATCTAGCAAACAATTTTCTTGCCTCAGAAAATTGAAGCTTGTCAAAGATATACCAAAGCATCTATCAGGTTCTCCGACATTACCTATCCTTCAAAAATATTTTCACAATTTGTTACTCTAAATCCAAAATCGTGGAACCTCGTAGATAGAATATGTTCACCGTGCATGATTCCACACTGGGGTCTTCTGGTAATTACCTAGAATGCTGTGAAAATATATTCTCTCCTCTTTCTAGGTGCATGTGACTCGTACGTGAAGGTGAGGCTTCTTCCTGAAGAGAAATTCACCGATGTGAAGCTTCCAAAAACACATGTTCAAAAGGAAAATCTTTATCCTCTGTTTGATGAAGTTTTCAACATGTGAGTACTAGTTGTATTTCATAAATTGATAGAAATTAATGATTTATGTCAATATTATGTTAAAACTTGATTTATGTTAATATGTCAAGTTAGGTTCATAATAATTAGACACACAGTAGCTTCAGACTTCAAATCTGGAAAACATTGAAATTTGTATGAAATGTTTTTATAATTTCCAGTCCTCTAACCACAGAGCAGAGATCAACAGAGGACGCCATAATAGCGTTTGAATTAAAAGACAAAGACTTTCTGAGGTCAAGGTTCATGGCGGAGGCATTTTTACCCTTCAGTGAAGTCCCTGAAACTGGGCCAGATAAGGGAATAGAGACCCTCGACCAAATTCATCTGAAACTTTCGCGACCAACGAGTAGAAGTATGTACCGCTGACAACCCATGAGTTGGCGTGTGAGGTGACGTGTTTAGAAGAGCTACGATTGGTCAGAACAGAAAAATGGACGCCTCACACGTGATTTTTTGAATCTTGCGCCAACTAATGGGTTAACACCTGTATATTTCAACCATGAATCCATTTTACAATTGACTTATTCCATCATTTATTTATTTTTGTTTGTTCTTTTTAGATACAGAAACAATTCAAGCACTGAAGCAAAGGAAAGGAGACAATCAAGCAACTGAATTTTTGTCGAAGCTCAGTTCGAAGATTGATAGGAAGCAATAGTTTTTTATTGTTGATATTGTTTTATATTACAACGAACATGGCTGCTGATTCGTAATGAACACTAATGTATCTTTTGATCGACTTTTTTTAAATAATTTATTTATAGAATATTTAAAACTTGCATTTTTTTTTAATCAAAAATTGATTTCATTTAGTTCACATCCAAGTATACGTTTTTTCATCGCATTAAAAATATTTATAAGAAATCATAGGAGTATTTTTATAAAATGGTCAGAGAAGTCATTTCTAGGCTGTGTGTTAGTGTGTCGTACTTGATGGAACATCGAATATCGCATTTGAAGACTAGGGAATAATTGCAAGGCTGAGTAAAGTGCTACTTATGAACAAATATAAGCTTATCGTTGTAATTAAAATTTGCTGAAGACCCGAAGCAATGTTTGTAGAATATGTGTACATACGATCATGAAACGAATCTTTTTATATCAAATCGCACAAATAGTATGCACCGATTTTAAAGAAATACTCTTTGTATATAGCATATTTCGTTTGAGGCAAACGTTTTAAGAGATATAAGATCATCCTATTTTACATAACGCGTATATTTGTACGAGAAGTGTCACGAATAAATTATATGACATTCGAAACACCCGGTATATATTTTTTACCATTCTGGTATTGTTCTCTATATTGCCGATGAGGCATAGTATAGTGGAAGCTGTTGTGAACACATAATCCACATTTTTGGACCCACGGAATATTTTGCAAACAGTGTAAAATGAATATAAATAAATACATAATAAATATATGGGATATTAATTAATAAAATTAATATTAATTAAATTAAAAAAAAATGGAACATGTGGCGCTATTTCTCCTGTGAACAGGGTGAACTACACACTTTTGAAACTGCAGTTTAATTAGTTCTCTTCTTCTACCGCTAGAAGGCGGCACATAATAAAGAAAGAGATTAATTTGGATTTATCTAAGTATGGTTAAAAATTGATAACAGTTGGCATAGTCAAAATAATTCAAAATTAATTGGTCTTGCACTCCATAGTAATTTGATTGATATTATAGTCTATTAAACTAATAAAACTAACTATATTAATTCAATTGAGCCGAAAATGTCATCTAGCTTCACCGTTTTGGAGAGATGGCGCCACCTGTTCCCGTTTCGTGAAAATTTAATTAGGCTGATATTAATTATTTATAACTAGTGCTATGTAAATAATTACTATCATTAGTATAATTACAATGATATTCAAATCTATCCTATATTACAGTAATATATAATTAATTATTTGCAATCTGGAAATCATATGTTAATAACATTATCAATATAATTGCAATAATATTCAAAACCATCCTGTCTTTTCTTAATCACACCTAACTTTATAATAAAATAAATCCATACCATTAAACATATAAACTTCGCAAATACAAGTTGAACTATTATGAAAGTATAAATTTATTCATGCATTTATTACCTTCACCACCCACGTTAAACGGAGATAACAATAATAATGTGAAATAAGTGACGGTGATCATCCTATAAGCACTGATTCAGTGAACAAAGGAAAAACATTGCGACGTTCGCGTTTTGGCCGATGAAATATCGGTATAAAAAGGGGGAACGAAGTTCATTATATCCGGGGGCGACAATGTATAAAAGGGGTTACTGCGGAAAATCCTGAACCAAGCAATTTCGTTTTTCTTCGAGCTTGTATTACGTTGAATAAATCTTAAACCATTTTACTTCTTACTGCTACTGCTTGAAGATTATTATCAGTTACGATATGTGACAAAGTGCAAACTATTAGTCCTCTTTGATGAACTTCCTGCAAAGGCAAACTGAATCGCGTGGGATACGGTGCTTTATGCACTTAGGAGTTTGCTTCTGTGCACCGAGTTGAATAATACGTACATTGCGTGTAATGTATTGTTTTGTACGATGCAATTATTCTATATTTTATGGACCCTTATTTTTAATTATAGTCACAGAATCTAGTAGTGTAATATAATAAAAAATAATAATTTCCTAATATTTAAATTACATATATGGTACAAGTAATGTGGTGATAATTCTAGGGAAATATTGATTATTCTTAATTTTTTAAAGTAGACTTTGTGGACATATGTGTTGTGGAAGATAGTTATTTCTAAATTCATTAATAAATTAAATGTAAATTCATGCATTCAATTATCATATGTATAGTATCCACATATGTGGATTTGCATCACACATGTGTAATGTTATATAAGAAAATATAATAACATTGTTGTAGTATTTAAATTAGGTGGTACAAGTAATACATTGATAAATTATTATATGTGTGATATCCACACATATGTGGACACGTACCCCACATGTGTGATATAACATATTAACAAATAATACAATTATTGTAATCTTTATATTACATGGTACATGTCATACATTCACAAATTATTATATGTGTGAATATCACACATATGTTGATACGCATCACACATGTGTGATTGTTCTATTACATAGTGTGTTGTGTATATTACATATGTGGATATGTACCACACATGTGTCGCTGTTCTATTACATATTGTGTTGTGATTATTACATATTATATGTATATATTATTACATGACCACTATTAAGATTTATTTTATAATTATTACAAGTTTGAAGTGAGTAAAATTAAATCACTCTTTTTCTACCCTTAAAAATTCATCCCTGCAGAAGTGAACTGAAGTGAAGGTTACAGTATTATGTAACTATAGTACTATTAATTACTCTGTATATTATAATACTAAATTTTAAAATACTATTGTATAAATACATTACTATATAACACTATATTATATTATATAAGTATTGCAATATTTATAAATATTATAATATACAGAGGTACAATATCTTAAAAGTTCTCATAAAAATTAATATAACACATCTAGCATTAAAACAATAATGTAAACTGTGTCCACAAAGTCCATCAAAGTCCAAAAAATGTTATTTTCAAAAAATTCCAAATAATCATCCCAGAAGATCTCATACCTGATCCGGAAGAGCGTCCTACAAACAAAAAGCAAAAAAGGAACGTGATAAAAGACTGTCAAGCAATAAAGAAGAAGAAAAAAAGAGGAAAGTTGCTTACCTTATTTAAGTTAGAGGGTCGTGTAGCGAGGAGGCTCTCTCTCAGCTTGTCGACAAGGTTGATACGATCAGCTGTTCACCAGGTCGAACGGTGGCCAGGAATTCTTCAGTTTCGAAAAAAATCGTCGACGTGCGCGATTGCTGAGTCGACGTTGCGACGCCGACGAAACGTAAAGGACCTCAAGGACGCGGACGTAGGCTCGTGAATGACCCATCTTCGATCAAATCCAGCGATTTCTCGCTTGTCTTCGAATGCTTGCTGATTTATCAGATCCTATCGGTCCACTTCAATCGAACGCTGCAATGTCGAATGAGATTATCGTTCGAGTCTTGCCAACAGTTTTCTGGCAAAGATATTCGAATGTTAGGGGTTGCATGAACTATAATATTCCAATTATTATATTATTAAGTTTAAAAATCATTAAAAGTAGACATAGTGGATTTAGATATTAGAAGCTGTCTTATATTAAATTTTCTTTTCAAATTTTTTTGATGAATCTTTTAAAAATATTCCTAACCTCAATTCAATATGCTGACCAATATTAACATATTTCATAAGTTCATAATGAATTACTTCACAATGAGATAATTAGTCAGGTTCTGTTAGATGTTTCTCTTATCCATAATTATTCTAACTAATAATGCTTAACTGCTTAAATACTTGAACTCATTATTATGAGTACTTATTTAAAATTAAACTACCTAGCTGCTCAACTACTTAATAAGCACAATAATGAAATTATTTATCGATTTAGTAAAGCTTATTAATTAGTAATGGTTTTAAAGAATTTTCATAATTGGCATAAATATGTGATCGCCATCATATAGTACTCGAAGCTAGCTGATCGCCAGTTTATACCACTTATAAATCAAGTTAACCGACGTGCACCGAAACCCATGAAATCCTCGTCGAAGGTGGTAGGTAAGTTGTGGTTTGATTGACGGAAGCCAGTAAACGAGAGCATCGGTTCACAAAAATGTCATACAGAGGTCTCGAAACCTACACGGACCAGAGTCACGTCTACAAATGGTTTCGATAACGAAACCTCTCGAGGATCCTTCGCCAAATCGTAAAATTCCTTCTAAAATGGGCGAAAATTCGTCGAGGAGTTTGGTAGTGGAGTTATCTGAGGTGTAGTATCTTTGGAGGTGGCTGTACAAAATTTATGAGCGATTTAAGTTATGTTTAGGTGGACGGGAAGTGGGAAAGGTAGATTTTGATGTTGGGGGTGGGAATTTTTTTTAGGGGGATGTTGGGAAATTTGGAAGTTTGGGGGTTGGGGATTTGGGAGTTTAGGGATTTGGGAAATTAGGGGTTTTGGGAAATTGGAGGTTTGGGAAATTAGGGATTTGTGAAATTAGGGGTTTTGGGAAATTGGAGGTTTGGGGAATTAGAGATCTGGGAAATTAGGGATTTGGGAAATTAAGGGGTTGGGAAATTAGGGATTTGGGGAATTAGGGATTTGGAAAACTAGGGATTTGGAAAATTAGGGATTTAGGAAATTAGGGATTTGGAAAATTAGAGAATTGGAAAATTAAAGATTTGGAAATTGAGAAATTTGGGAAATTGGAGGTTTAGGAAATTAGGGATTTGGGAAATTAGAGGTTTGGAAAATTAGAAGCATGGGAAATTGGGGATTTAGGAAATTAGCAATTTGGAGATTTAGAGATTCAGAAAATAAGAAATTGAGAAATTGGGAAATTAGGTAATTAGAAAACTAGGAAATTAGGAAATTAGGAAATTGGAAAATTGGGAAATTTGGAAAATTTGAAAAATTGGGAAATGGGAAAATGGAGAAATTTGGAAATTTAGGAAGCTAGAAATTTGGAAAATTAGAGATTTAAAAATTGATAGATATGGAAACTCATGACCTTAGAAATTTAAAGATCTGATAAATAATAAGCTTGTAAATTGAAATATTTAAGCAACTACAATTTTGCAAATTTAAAAATCTGTAAACTCAGTGTATTACTAAACTTACACATTTAAAAATTTAGAAATTTAGAAATTTTACAGATACACAGATTTGGAAATTTACAAACCTTAAAAATGTGAAAATATATGGAAATTGTAATTTGTTAATAATTGTCAACCATCTTTCTTTTGATCAATTGTCCCATTTTTCAAACGTTTGTTCTCGAAATAGTGATTTTATTGGAATACAGATAAGTATAGTGCGAGGAGAGGAAAAATTGCCTCGGTTTTGGAGGATGCGATGAGGCATGACACAGTGCTTTTCGATTTTGCCTCTAGCAGGTACATTCAGCTCGCTGTCACTGTTGTCATTGTGAAAAATGTGACAAAATAACGAACTGATGCTTTGTTTTCCAAATACAAACCATCTCTCGTACATCGGTGGAGTGCGTCTATAAAGTAGAATCGAAATAGTTGCCAATTACAATGGCAATCTTTTTGAGTTCACGTCAAGTTGCAACATTTTTTGAAGTTTTTATAGTTACAAATTTGGAAATTGTTTGAATTTAAAAATAGATTTAAGTAAATTTTAATTTTTGAGGGGTTGGAAAGTTTGGAAATTGGAAAATTGGAAAAATGGAAAATTTGGCAATTGGAAAATTTGGAAATGGGATAATTTGGAAATTGGAAAATTTGGAAGTTGGGGAATTGAGAAATTGGAAAATGGGAAAATGGGAAAATTAGAAAATTTGAAAATGGGGAAATTGAGAAAATGAAAAATCTGGAAATAGAGGATTTGGAAAATGGGAAAACTGGGAAATTAAGAAATTGGAAAATGGGAAAATGGGAAAATTGGAAAAATTGGGAAAATGAGGAAATTAGGAAATTGGGGCATTTGGAATTTGAGAAATTGGAAAGTTGAGAACTTGGGAAATTGAGAGATTGGGAAATTGGGAAATTAAGAAATTGGGAAATTTGGGAATTGAGAAATTTGGGAATTGGGAAATTAGGAAATTGGGAAATTTGGAAATTGGGATATTGGGAAACTGGAAAATTGAAAAATTGGGAAATAGAGAAGGTTGAAAGTCTGTGAATCTAAGAAAATTACGAGTTAAAAAAAAATTAGTATAAAAATAAAAAATGCTTTCATCAAATTTATTAATCAACGAAATCTATAATTCACGTACGATCAACAAAATACGAAAATTTCATGGGGCATCGTTTTATGTATAACATATTTGCAACACAATGCGACGAAGGATTAATTAATGTTTAATGGTTGGCCGAGGTCCGTTCGATTCTCTTTGGGATTCTGGTTTGTGGAATGAATTTAATGAATTTAGAGTAAAACCATTGGTTAAAAGGATAATTGGCTGAAGGATTGACGTAGAGGCAGAAGAAAGTTTTTATTTCGAACAACGATCACTGGCAATTGCTTGCTTATTGGAATTCAATTGTGCTGCGATCGAAAAAGAGTAGGAACAGTATTAATGTACACAAGAAATCCTCCATGCGATCGAGATAAAATATAGAAATTTATTTATCATGTTTCCTGATCAATGTTTCGTAAAAACAAATATTTTCTATATGACACATGAACAAAATTTAAATGAAATAAAATGGTTAAAATCATCTACAATAAAATGTTGACAATTTCATTTTAATTTTATACTTAAAGAGAAAATTAACAAGAAATTAAATTCCGTTGTACTTTTTTTTTTTAGCGTCAATCACAAGAATAGTTATGTCGTATTATATTGCCACGCATTATATTGCCATACGTTATATTTGTACGCATTCGATATTCCATGCGTTGGATTTAATATGGATTTGATTAACACGAGTGATTTTACCACGCATTCTGACACCTCGCGTTATATCGCCATTTGTTATATCGCCATGCGTTATATTTCCACGCATTCCATATTTCATGCGTTAAATTTAGTATGCGTTCGATCACCACGAGTGATTTTACCACGCATTCTGTCACCTCGCGTTATATCGCCATTCGTTATATTGCCATTTGTTATACCGCCATGCGTTATATTTCCACTTATTCCATATTTCATGCGTTAAATTTAGTATGCGTTCGATCACCCCGAGTGATTTTACCACGCATTCTGTCACCTCGTCTTATATCGCCATTCGTTATAATGCCATTTGTTATATCGCCATGCGTTATATTTCCACTTATTCCATATTTCATACGTTGAATTTAGTACGCGTTCGATCACTAGGAGTGATTTTGCAACGCATTCTGTTACCTCGCGTTATATCGCCACTTGTTATATCGCCATGCGTTATATTTCCACGCGTCTCATATTTCATGCGTTGAATTTAGTACGCGTTCGATCACTAGGAGTGATTTTACTACGCATTCTGTTACCTCGCGTTATATCGCCACTCGTTATATCGCCATGCGTTGTATTTCTGCGCATTCAATATTCCATACGTTGAATTCAGTACGCGTCCGACAACCACGAGTGATTTTACCATGCATTTTGTTACCTCGCGTTATATCGCCGTTCGTCATATTACCACACGTCCCATGCTTCACACATTGTATTTAACACACACTCGATCACTAGCAATTATGTCACCATTTGTTATATCGCCACGAGTTCTATTACTAATAATATCACGTTTTGTATCACCTCTCATTATATCGCCATATGCCCCACTTCCATTCTATCACCACGCATGAATTTTCCAACAAACAATAACTGCAGAGTCATCTATAATCTCTATAAAAATACCTCCGAACGTGGCAATAAAACGAGACACTGCTAACACAGTTCTCAATAATTCAAAAGTTAAATATTAAAAAAAACATATATTACCATAAATGTAATGAATATTTAGCGCGAAAAAGCAGCGTGTAAACTGCTCATGTAACGCCGATTTTCTAAATAGCGGTGAATTAATTGAACAACTACAAAGTTGTAATCCTTGGCTGTAATAGGTGGTAAATAGGCAAAGAATTAGATTACCTTCCCACCATTTTTTCCTTTCGCCTTTTTAAACCCAGCTCCGAGGATGGCAATTGGCCAGAGACCCAATTTTAGGCAAGCTGCATTGCAATACGCGCGTAATTTGTAGTCTATTGTTTAACGGCAATCATCAATATCCTGATTATTAATACGAACAAGTGTACTACCATATGCTGCTGCTACAATTTTTGTTGCCGTATAATGCGCCGCTATAAACAACCTTAAGATATTTAGCGAAGTGTAGGATACACTTAAAAGTATCACGAATTCATGTATACTAGACTATGTAGAAAATTTTTGTTAATCGATACTGAACTGCGATATGAAACAAGAAATTATGTTCGTGTAACACTGCTATGGTAAATGGATACTTTTTTTTTTTAAATAAAAAAATTACATTACAATTTTTTATGTAACTGTAACATAATAGATAATTATTAAAACTTACAAAATTAGAAGTAATATTAGATCATGCATCTGTTCCTTTGATAAAAGGGGTACGTTTTTATTCCTTGCAATACTTTTTGCTTTCCACAAAATTGATCAGAAATAAAAAATTCCAACAATATTTTTAAAGGTAGTATTTTAATATTTCATCAAATATTTGTATGTACTTCACAATTTTCATAAATAGATATTTTTCATTCATTTTGTAAAAACCACGAAATATGTTTAATGGTGAGTTGATTGCCTACCCGGTATTTATTATTAATTATTATTTTGGTAAATTGATTTCTAGGCTACAACTTTTGACAAGTGCCTTTTGGCGTGCTTCCAAATTACTGTCCACCAAGTTCACTAATAATTAAAATGAACGCACTATGCTTGTAATTGCTCGTGTTGCACCCCTCTGGGTCTAGTAAATCCTGTTCGTGTCCATTAAAATTCCGATTTTAATATACCATAATTACTCGCGGTTATCAGTTCCTGTCAAGATCATAAAATTACAAGAAGCTTTATTTTAAATTGCGTTTACATGTATATACGCATGTGTTGCTAAATTAGCAAATTTTTTACATTTTTAATTTATGGTGCGGTTTTCATATTTAAAAATTTTTCAATTTTTCAATTTTTTAGTTTTTCAATTTTTCAATTTTTCAAATTTTCCAATTTTCCAATCTCTTAATTTCCAAATTTCCTAGTTTCCAAATCTCCCAATTTCCTAATTTCCCAATTTCCCAATTTCCCAATTTCCCAATTTCCTAAATTCCCAATTTCTCAATTTCCCAACCTCCCAATTTTCCAATCTCTTAACTTCCAAATTTCCTAGTTTACAAATCTCCCAATTTCCAAATTTCCCAATTTCCTAATTTTCCAATTTTCCAATTTTCCAATTTTCCAATTTTCCAATTTTCCAATTTTCCAATTTCCCAATTTCCCAATTTCTCAATCTCCCAATTTCCCAAATTCCCAATTTCTCAATTTCCCAATTTCTCAATTTCCCAATTTCTCAATTTCTCAATTTTCCAATTTCTTAATTTCCCAATTTCCCAATTTCCAATTTCTCAATTTCCAAATCTCCCAATTTCCTAATTTCCCAATTTCTCAATTTCCCAATTTCTCAATTTTCCAATTTCTTAATTTCCCAATTTCCCAATTTCCCAATTTCTCAATTTCCAAATCTCCCAATTTCCTAATTTCCCAATTTCCAAATCTCCCAATGTCCAAATCTCCCAATTTCCCAATTTCCTAATTTCCCAAGTTCTCAATTTTCCAATTTCTCAAATTCCAAATCTCCCAATATCCTAATTTACCAATTTCCCAATTCCTTAATTTCCCAATTTTTCAAATTCCAAATCTCCCAAATTCCAAATCTCCCCATTTCCTAATTTCCCAATTTCCTAATTTCCTAATTTTCCAATTTTCCAATTTTCCAATTTCCCAATTTCCCAATTTTCCAATTTCCTAATTTCGCAATTTCCCAATCTCTCTATTTTGCCACTTTCTAATTTCCTAATTTCCCAAATTCTCAATTTTCCAATTTCGAAATTTCCAGGACCTCTTGGGAACCCCTTTCACCAAAAATTCCCCATTTCTCAAATTCAAGAAATTGTAAAATTAAATATATTCCCAATTTGTCTGAAATTCCCAACCTTACCCAAAACTTCCAAATTCCCAACTTTCCCTAAAATTCCCAATTTTTCAAAAATTCCTCCCCACTCAAACTTCAAAATTTTCATATTAAATGTATACCCAATTTCCCAGAATCTCTAAAACCCCAATCCTTAAGCCCTGAACCTTCCCTAAAACGCCCATCTTCCCCTAAAACTCCCCAAACTTCTCCAACTACCCTAAACAGCGATCACCCCCCTTATCCCTATCCCGCAACACCAAATCCTGCTAAAATCCCCGATTTCCCAATAAAATCCATCAAACGACAAGAAACCGTTTCGAAAACTCAACTAATAACACAAGGCGCGATTAAAGCACGTGGTTCGAAGCGGATGTAAGGGAACGAGCGGACTAAGCTCGAGTGTCCGCTCTGCGCAAGCACAGGTGCAAGTTCGAGGGTATAAAGAGGAGAAGCTCGGGCTCGGTGCGCGCACTTTGTGCTTTATCTGTTTGTCATTCGCGTCGCACGTTCGCTCCAAGTTTCGCCGCGATTTTTCTGCGATTTCTTCTTTTTTATTTCGACCGCTCCAGCTTTCCTCGCGTTCAGCCCGATCAGGTAGGTGCACAACGATTATACATTTGTTCATCTTTGTTTTCTGCGTTTTCGAACGCGATGTTTTCATTTGTTTCGTGATGAAGTTTCGAACGGTGAACAAGGTGGAAATGTGGTGAAGAAAGGAAACTAGAAGGAAACATTTTTATGAGGGAGTGATTGTTTATGGTGGTGGATTTTAGGAAGAGATTTGAGGTATCGGGAGGAAGGATAGAGGTACAGAATTAATTAAAAATGAGAATAAAGTGCAAGAGTTATATTGTTCTTGATTGAATTTGACAAATTGTTATCAAAGTATGGTTTAAAAATTTTGTAATAAATATGCGGTATTTGATAAATTATTTTGAAGTTGGGAATAAAGTGGAAGCATCGATATGTATATCTGTCTTGGTAGAATTTAAACAATTTTTATGAAAGTAAAAAGTTTTGTACTAAATATGAGCTAAATACAAAATTATTTTAAAATTGAAAATAAAGTGGAAGAATAAATAAATATATTGAGTAACATGTACAAGAGTCTCGAGGAAGTAGTACAAATTTTTACAAAGATATGGTAAAAAGTTTTGTTATAAATTCAAAATACAAAATGCATTAAATATAAAATTAATTTACAATTGACATTGAAGGGGAGGAATAAATATTGAAGCATCGACATATACTTTTGTCTTGATAAAGTATGACAAATTTTTACAAAGATATGGTAAAAAGTTTTGTTATAAATTCAAAATACAAAATGCATTAAATATAAAATTAATTTACAATTGACATTGAAGGGGAGGAATAAATATTGAAGCATCGACATGTACTTTTGTCTTGATAGAACATGAGAAATTTTTACAAAAGCATGGTTACAAAATTTTTTAGTAAATATGCATTAAATACCAAATTAATTTAAAATTGAAAATAAAGTGGAAGAATAAATATTGAAGCATTTACATGTATATTTTTCTTGATAGAATGTGACAAATTTTTATGAAAGTATAGTAACAAAATTTTATAATAAATATTGGTTGAATACAAAATTATTTTGAAGTTGAAAATAAAGTGGAAGAATAAATATTAAAGCATCGACATGTACTTTTGTCTTGATAGAGCATGACAAATTTTTAAAAAAGCATGGTTACAAAATTTTTTAGTAAATATGTGCTAAATGCAAAATTAATTTAAAATTGAAAATTAAGTGGAAGAGTAAATAAATATGTTGACTAACATGTACAATAGTCTTGAGGAAGTAGAATGAATTTGTAAGAAAGTATAATAACAAAATTTTGTAATACGAAATATGGAAGCAGACTTCAGTCATTTTGTCTGGTTGGAAGTTCCAGTATTATTGGATAACTTGTTTATGTATTTATTTTATTTTTGTGTGAAGAGATCTATTTAAGTATTCAATTGTCTATCAACACTGAAAGTATTAAACTTGTCAAGTGACCATTTTACTTTTCTATTTCAGAAAAATATTTTAAGTATTTTATTTTAAGTTGCAAAATTTGTTGAGGTATTTTTGAAAATACAGGTCTATTATTCAGATAAAAAATTAATCTGTCAGTAATAAATTATGTTACATCGTTTATTTATTCACTATATTTTTAATTTTCTATTGGTAGTGCATCATACATAAGTTAACCTTAAATTTCACTTATATTTAAATTGAAACTATAAAGGTAAATAAATAATGTATAATATATAGAAAAAAACTGATTCATCTGATTTATCTTGATGAAATCTAAATTTTGATGAAACCTTTCCAATAATTTTCATAATCGAAAATGAGAAACCTAACAATTTTGAAAATCTAATAATTCTGTCTGGTTAATAATTTTAATAATTTTGTCAGGTTAATAATAAAAAAAACTTCATCTGATATACAAAATCTAAATTTTGATGAAACCCTGCTAATTTTCATAACTGAAAATATGAAATCTAACAATTTTAAATAATCTTGCTCGGTTAATAATTTGAATAATTCCATCGGGTTAATAATTTGAATAATTTCATCAGGTCAACAGTTTTAATAATTTTCCCAAAATTAATAATTTTAATAATTCTTGCAAATTAATAATCTTAATAATTTTGACTTTTACCTCATTAACAATTTTCACGGATCGTTAATCGTATGCATACTGTAAACATTTCTATTGTCAACGAAATATTGGTTTCCTTATTTTGCGAATGCGAATTCGTTCAGTAGGTCAATAAAATTCATTTTTTATGCACTTCAGTCTGTGAATGTTTTTTATCGAATTTTTGGGGTAAAAATATAAGCTCGGTGAATATTCTGTCTAGGTCATTTTCAGGTTTTTCTCCGATGCTATTAAAGATTTAGAGATTCGATCTTGTCATCTTCAGCTTCTTATTTGTTTCGGAGTTTATATAAAACTTGTGTTTTATTCAATTTGTGGTATTCATTTTTACATGAAATTTCAATAAATTATATTGAAAATTGGAATTCTTTTGTGTAAAATAGAAAAACAATTTGAAACCTGGACATAACCTTGAAACTTCATGAACAATAATTATCAGTGTATTCTTGTTTTTTTTTTTTTGGTTAAAAATTCAATAAACATACATTCTTGAATCAAATTCAATTTTATCGAAGTTTCAGACAGAATTCAACTAATTAATTTTTCAACAAAACTATTCTTTTATGTTGTTAACAAAATTATACTGAATAATATTAAAATTACACTTAGCCACAAATTTTCTACTAATAAAATATCGAGCTAGAAAAATATTTATCAAACTACAAAAATTTTGTTAACAAATTTCAAAACAATTAAAATCGACCATAACTCATTACAAAAAAGTTTGTCCTCACTTAAACAGAATTAACAAAAAAATTTGTTTAATAATTAAATAAGACTCGTCAGCATCTAACAAGATTAAGATTAATCAAAATACAATTAACAGAAAGTTTCACGAAGAAAATTCCGGCGTATTTTAAGGTTGCTTGTTCGCGAAGAAGATTTAAGTACTCCGCTATGTCAAAGCGCATTCCAGTCAATTTACCCTTGCAATTGGTTAATTGCACCGTACTTTATTAAGCCAAGAAATCATGTATGTTAGAGCGACTTGGTTCCTGTTCGGTGATTAACATTTTTAAAGATTTTATTATTGGTGCTCTTTGAACATGTATCTTGATTTGCAAATTGCTAGATTTCTAAATTCCTGAATCTCTAAATGTTCAAATTTGTGAGTTCCCAAATCTCTCAATTTTCAAATTCACAAATTCTTGGGTTACTTAATTCCCGCTTCCTAAATTCTCAGTATCTAAATCCTCACTTCCTAAATTCCCAATTTCTAAAACACCGAATCCCTAAATTTCCAAAATTCTAAATTCCCACTTCTCACATTCTCAATTACTAAATTCCCTATTTCCTAAATTCCTCAATTCCCAAATTCCCCAAATTCCCCAAATTCCCCAAATTCCACAAATCTCCAAATCCCCAAATCCACAAATCCCCAAATCCACAAATTCCCAAATCCCCAAATTCCCCAAATTTCCCAAATTCCAAAATTCCCAAATAGCCAAATTCTCACATTCCCCAGATTCCTGAAATTCCCCAAATCCCCAAATCCCCAAATCCCCAAATTCCTCAAATTTCCCAAATTCACCAAATGCCCAAAATTCTCCAAATTCCCTAAATTTCCAATTCTTCAAATTTCCCAAATCCCCAAATTTCCTAAATTTCCCAAATTCCCCAAATTCCCCAAATTCCCCAAATTTACCAAATTGCCAAAATTTTCTAAATTCCATAAATTTCCAATTCTCCAAATTTCCCAAATCCTCAAATTTCCCAAATTCCCCAAATTCTCCGAATTCCCAAATCCCCAAATTCTCCAAATTTACCCAAATACCCAAATTCCCCATATTCCCGAAATTCCCCAAATTCCCAAATTCCCAAATTGTCAAATTCCCATATTTCCAAATTCCCAAATTCCCAAATCTCCAAATTCACAAGTCCCCAAATTCCTAAATCTCCAAATTCGAGACTTCAATACAAACTTGTGCATTTCTTACAATTTTCTCTATTAAACCCAAACCCTTAAACATTAAAATCCCAATAGATTTCTCAAAACCAGATCTCCAATGCTTAAACAATTGTATTAAATACACAAAAATTTTCCTCCTTTCCCGTTGATTTAATTTATCACTCATTTCAAAGATTTCCTCAATATTTTAATTACAAGATACCGATCTCAAAGACTCATAGATTGAATATAATATTAACGATGTCTCAATATCTTTGTTCCTCGCGAAACGTCCTTCTCGATCGTCGTCGTATTATAACTGCATAATAGACACTTCATGTTTGATATTTATTGACAATCATCTTGTAATAACTGCGATTGTGAAAACGTGCGCTTCATTGTTCACCGTCTATTATTGTCCTCGTTTGAACAGCCATTGCAAACACCCTTGTTTATTAAATAAAAATGAACGCATGCGAAAGTGTGATATACTAGCGAATACAAAGCGTGTTAACTGTTCCTTATAATCGCATTATATGATATTGAATCAAATGTTTTTGTACGGGAGATTACCTAACTCATTGTCAGTGATGAACGAGGGCGCAGTAGGGGGTGCACTGAATTCTCGCAATTTTTTATTTCTTCCTTTTGTTTTTCAACCTCTCGATATTTCAATTTTTTATTTTTTGGATTGGAACGTTTAATTTTCACATTTAAGAGCAGCATAAAATCATCAGTTTTCTATTTTATAAATTTAAAATAACTCGATATCTCTAACTCTCTTCATTTCATTTCATCTGTCCTTTTCATTTCCATTTCATTCTTCTCATCTGCTAATGCATTGTCATAAACGTGACAAGATACTTTTGAAAAACATTTTCCCCGCAGCAAATATTTTTATAAGGACCTAACTTCAAGTTAGAAGGTCGTCCCTTCAATATGGCGGACAATAAAAAGAATACGTGTCGAGTATTATATGGAGTTCATTACAAAAGAGCGTCGTCAAAAAGGTGTATTTATTATTTAAAACTGACGGAGGACGCGATCGTCATTTGATTAATAAACGATTTAACGTCAAACGCACGAAAGCACCATCAAATTTGCTGGTAGAAATGTGATGGTTTGAGGTTGCTTTTCGTGGTGTGGCATTGATCCTCTTTACCGCATTAATGGCAAAATACATCAATCAATATACAAGGGAAATTAGGGTAAAATGGCCATACTAAGCGAAAATTAATGAAACCCTTTTGCTTCTTTTTCAAGGAAAAAGTACCTCGGTAGTGCAATCTTGGTTTAACAGAAAAATAATTGTACAGCAATGATAGCGAAAAAATTGTGAATAATTACATATTTATTTTTTGTAGTAACGTATGTTTGAATTTGTAGAAATATTTTATATTTTAGAGATAAAAATCATTTTGCTAAAAGTGTAATAATCAGATATTTTATATTTGTAGAAATATTTTACATTTTTAGCATTTGAAATATTTTCATAAATTTTATTGTAAAATTCATTAGTGAATAAATTGGCCATATTTAATTAGCTTAGTAGGCTCAATTATAGTTACTCATAATTACTTATAATAAAATAACAAAATATTTTATATTTTATATTTGTAGAAATACTTTACATTTCTACAATCTGAAATATTTTCACAAATTTTAATATAAAATTCATTAGTGAATAAATTAACTATCTTTAATTAGCTTAGTAGGCTCAATTATAGTCACTCATAATTACTTATAATAAAATAACAAAATATTTTATATTTTATATTTGTAGAAATACTTTACATTTCTACAATCTGAAATATTTTCACAAATTTTAATATAAAATTCATTAGTGAATAAATTAACCATCTTCAATTACCTCACTAGGCTCAATTATAGTCACTCATAATTACTTATAATAAAATAATCAAATATTTTATATTTTATATTTCTGCCATCTAAAATATTTTAACAAATTTCAATGAAAAAAATTCAATTATGAAAAAATTTGCAATTTTCAATTAGCTTAACTTAATTACACTCATTAAAGAAAATAATTTACATATTATCTCTATTGATTTAATGAATATAATCTTGATACATGAATGACCCGCTTCGATATTTAGTTGTAAGCCTCATGCCGCCATTTTAAGCTTTTAAGACACATCACCTAGTCCTTCAAAGGGGGATCTGATACCCTGGACATAAATTATGGTGTCAACAATTTCTTTGTTCTTTGATATCACTAAAGTTCTCTACTCAGTTTCCAACATGATTCAATGATGTGTTAAATAATTAAGTAATAAAATTACTATGAGTGACTGTGAAATAAATTATAAAATGAATAAATAATATTACGTTACTAAGCTCGTCTACTTAATTTTAAATATAATTGAATGACATTGTGTTAAATAATTAAATAATGAAATTACAAAGAATAATTGTGAAGTAAATTATAAAATGAATAAATAATATTGTGTTACTAAGCTTGTCTACTTAATTTTAAGTATAATTGAATGACATTGTGTTAAATAATTAAATAATAAAATTACAAAGAATAATTGTGAAGTAAATTATAAAATGAACAAATAATATTATGTTAGTAAGCTTGTCTACTTAATTTTAAGTATAATTAAATATCTTTGTGTTAAATAATTAAATAATGAAATGGCAGTGAACAACCATGATTAAATCACAACATCATGATACTAAACTTGTCTACTTAATTTCCAACACAATTCATTAATAATGAACTATGTTAAATACTTAAATATTACTTAAATAAAATTGCAATGAACCATGAAATAAATTATAAAACAAATAACATAATAAAATGACAATAAGAAAAATAGTAACACAATAAAAATCTGATAGAATATAGGTTATGTGTGCAAGTACGAAAATAAAACTGATACATCAAATTTTATGATCAATAATCACCTCCAGAAAATTGTAAAACGATAATAAAATAAATAATAGTAACGTAATAAGAATTTCATTGCACATAGGTTATGTGAATGAATATGAAAATAAAATGGATGCATCAAATTTTATGATCAATATCCGACCTTCAGAAAATTGTAAAATAATAGTAACGTAAGAATAAAATTGCATATAGGTTATGTGAGTAAATATGAAAAGAAAATTTATGTTTCAAGTTTTATGATTTATATCTGACGTGTGCAAAATTGTAAAATAATAATAAAAGAAAAATTGATAGTAGAATAAGAATAAAATTGCATATAGGTTATGTGACTAAATATGAAAATTAATATTTCGAGTTTTATTGTCAAGTTTCAAGATATTAGATTACCTCCACAAAATTGTAAAATAATAATAAAAGAAAAATTCATAGTAAAATAAGAATAAAAGTGCATATAGGTTATGTAACTAAATATGAAAATTAACATTTCAAGTTTTATTATTAAGTTTCAAGATATTAGATTACCTCCACAAAATTGTAAAATAATAATAAAAGAAAAATTCATAGTAAAATAAGAATAAAAGTGCATATAGGTTATGTGACTAAATATGAAAATTAATATTTCAAGTTTTATTGTCAAGTTTCGAGATATTAGATTACCTACACAGAATTGTAAAATAATAATAAAAGAAAAATTGATAGTAAAATAAAAATAAAAGTACATATAGGTTATGTGATTAAATATGAAAATTAATATTTCGAGTTTTATTGTCAAGTTTCAAGATATTAGATTACCTCCACAAAATTGTAAAATAATAATAAAAGGAAAATTGATAGTAACATAAAAATAAAATTGCATATAGGTTATGTGACTAAAATAAAATTAATCAAGTTTCACACATATTAGAAAAATCAGAATTAAATCATGTGTGTCAACAAATTTCTATAAATCATGTGAATCAACAAACTTCTATAAATAATATATATCCACAAATTTCTATAAATCAAACGACGAAGAAAACCGAATCAATCATCCAGAAACTATAACTTCATAACAAAATAATTGAACGAGTATCAAACTGTTAATAAATATCGGTTAAACGATCGTCGGTCCATCTGCCTGCTGTCAGAAACGCTAGGAAATTCGAGGAAAAAATAATTGGCTAAGGTGGCAGATCTCCGTTTCAGATGAAACTCCAATTATTTCGTAGCTGAATCGCGTCTCGATCGATCATTTAACGTCCACAAACACACACATGTGTGTTTCTCGTTCTTCAACACGAAAGTTCATCGTCAGTGATCCAATAATCTTTTTCCGAGATAAGAATGTTCGATAAAGAAACGCCACTTTGATGTTGATTCTCTTATGCACCTTATCAATTTAATCTTACATTAGTTTTTTTTTACCGTTCGCTGCCGTGGTACGCGGCAATATCGTCAACATATTTAATTATTAATAAACCGGAGAGGGTTGCTTTTAGTGGATAAGAAACACAGAGGCACGTACGGTGTTACGATGTATTATGTAGAGGAGCCTGTTCGGTGTTTTGGATAATGGGGAGATTCGAAGGGGAATTTTTGAAGCAAATTATGATGATTTGGAGTTTGGGGATTTCGGAGTGTTTGGGGGATTTTGATGCGTGTGGAATTTTGAGGAATTTGGGAATTTTTTAGGGATTTGGGAAATTTGGAGATTCAGGGATTTAGGGAATTAGAAATTTGGACGTTTGGGGATTTGGGAATTTGGGAGTTTGGAGACTAGGACAGTTGGAGATTTAGAGATTTGGGAATTTGTGAATTTGGAGATTTAGAGATTTGGGAACTTGTGAATTTGGAGCTTTAGAGATTTGGAAATTTGGGAGTCTGGGAATTTGGGAGTTTGGAGACTAGGACAGTTGGAGATTTAGAGATTTGGGAATTTGTGAATTTGGAGATTTAGAGATTTTGGAACTTGTGAATTTGGAGTTTTAGAGATTTGGGAATTTGGGGGTCTGGGAATTTGGGAGATTGGAGACTAGGATAGTTGGAGATTTAGAGATTTTGGAATTTGTGAATTTGGAGATTTAGAGATTTGGGAATTTGGGGGTCTGGGAATTTGTGAATTTGGAGATTTGAGAATTTGGGGAATTAGAAATATGGGAAATTACAAATATGGGATCTTAGGAATTTGGGGAATTAGAAATATGGGATCTTAGGAATTTGGGGAATTACAAATATGGGATCTTAGGAATTTGGGAAATTACAAATATGGGATCTTAGGAATTTGGGGAATTACAAATATGGGACCTTAGGAAATTGGGAAATTACAAATATGGGATCTTAGGAATTTGGGGAATTACAAATATGAGATCTTAGGAATTTGGGGAATTAGAAATTTGGAGATTTGAAAATTTGGGGAATTAGAAATTTGAGATCTTAGGAATTTGGGGAATTAGAAATTTGGAGATTTGAAAATTTGGGAAATTAGGAATTTGGAGATTTAGTGCTTCAGAAATTTGAGAATTTGGAGATTTAGTGCTTCAGAAATTTGAGAATTTGCAAATTTAGTGCTTCAGAAACTTGAGAATTTGCAAATTTAGTGCTTCAGAAATTTGAGAATTTGGAAATTTAGACACCTTAAAATGTTAAAATTTGTAAATTTGTAAAACTTGAGAATTCAAAAATGTAGTAATCTATAAATTTCTCAATTTACAAAAATAACTTTAAAAACCCCAAAATATAAAATGTCCTAAAATCCACAAATTCAAGAATCCCAACTTTCAAAATTTCCCAAATTATCCACTTTAAAAAATTTGACAACTTAATTCGAGAAATCAACAGCATCCAAATGAACAAATCTTAAAATATGAAACTATGGAAATTGAGAAACTGAACTTGAGAAATTGACGAACTTCTGACCTTAGCAGATTTTACCCTTTTTAAGACGTGTTCATGGGAGCCATATTAACTTTTCTCATAAGTCACATTCCTTCTAAAAAGAATGCTATCTTCATTTCCCGTTTTTATAGACTTCAGTAATGTATTCTGATTTTGTGCAAGATATAGTGCAGTCGAAATAAAAAATCCGATTTTATAAAGGAAAATTAAACTAGGATGCCATAATACCGGCACTTCCTGTGCCGCCGTTAGCGCCAGGCAAACTGGAAACTTGCCAAAAATATTTCTTGCAGTTTCTCGAACGCGTATTATTTTATTCCTACTTATTTTCGTACCTCGTGTATAATATTTATTAAAAAATAAATTCATGCTGGAATATTAATTTTAGCTTCTGCAACTTGGGGCTTCGGTACTCAACTTTTATTAATATTTAATTACTGGAAATATATTTCTTGCTTTAAGAAGTAAAAATTAATTAAGTTTAGTTCATTGTTTGGTTAAAATCATTTAAATGTTGTTAAAAATATATTTGGAATTTTGAAGTTAAATTATAAATGTAAAGTAACATCTAAAATTTAAAGTTAAAATATAAATTTGAAGTAAAATTTAAAATTTAAAGTTGAAGTATATTTTTCTAGGAATAAAAATTAACTAAACTTGATTGTTCAGTTGAAATCAATTAAACTTTGTTAAAATCGTAATCAAAATTATTTTGTAGACAAATCAGTGCTTCTTTGAAGGACAAATATTTTTAAGCAGTTGCAAAATTTTATTAAATGAAATTGAAGAAAATAAATTTTATTAAATAAAATTCAATAAAATAACAAATGTTATTAAGTAAAATTGAGCAAAATAATAAATTTTGTCAAGTTGAATAAAATAAATGTTGCTAAATAAAATTGAATAAAATAATAAATTTTACTAAATAAAATTGAACAAAAATTTTACTCAGTAAAATAGCAAAAATTATACAAACTAAAGATTAAGCTAATGTCAGTGAAATTAATAGAAAATTAATAGCGAGTAATAATGACGAGGTTATCGTTAAAAGCATCAAAGTAAACAAATTATTTATCAACTTCCGAGGAACTATTTGCATTCGGAAATACCACGTGCAAAGTTTCCTTGTTCAAGAAATTACGAAAGAGTTTCAAGTAAAAGGAGTAATAAACCGAACGCTGTGAACAAAATATAAATTTAATGCACTGCTAAACTTGCGAGAAATTGAGGAGTTAGTTAAATAATTGAGCTTGCCACATGTTAAATTCATGTTTGTTTATAATTACTTCGTTCACTTCGAATTTGCTTTGGATGTATTGTTATATGTTTTGCGTTTGTTCGAATTTAGTTTCTTTCTGTAGTTTTGAGGTTAGGTTACTTGTGTAAGGCTGGTGTATTACAAGATGGCGGAACGTGTGGCACTTAGGTGTATTTATTGTTGATTGTAGATTGGTATATTTGTATGTTTAGAAATTTAGGGTTTAGTAATTTGGAGATTTAGAAATTTAGAAATTGAGAAATTTAGAAAATTAGAAAATCAGAAAATTAGAAATTAAGAAATTGAGAAATTGAGAAATTGAGAAATTGAGAAATTGAGAAATTGAGAAATTGAGAAATTGAGAAATTGAGAAATTTAGAAATTTGGAAATTTGGATATTTAGAAATTTAGAAATTTGGAAATTTAGAAACTTAGAAATTCAGAAATTTGGAAATTTGGATATTTAGAAACTTAGAAACTTAGAAATTTGGAAATTTGGAAATTTAGAAATTTGAAAATTTGGAAACTTAGAAATTTAGAAATTTGGAAATTTGGAAATTTGGAAATTTGGAAACTTAGAAATTTAGAAATTTAGAAATTTAGAAATTCAGAAATTTGGAAATTTGGAAACTTAGAAATTTAGAAATTTGGAAATTTGGAAGTTTGGAAATTTGGAAGTTTGGAAATTTAGAAATTTGAAAATTTGGAAACTTAGAAATTTAGAAATTTGGAAATTTGGAAATTTGGAAATTTGGAAACTTAGAAATTTAGAAATTTGGATATTTGGAAATTTGGAAACTTAGAAATTTAGAAATTTGGAAATTTGGAAACTTAGAAATTTAAAAGTTTAGAAATTTAAAAACTTAGAAATTTAGAAATGTGGAAATTTGGAAATTTGGAAATTTAGAAACTTAGAAATTTGAAAGTTTGGAAATTTAAAAACTTAGAAATTTAGAAATGTGGAAATTTGGAAATTTGGAAATTTAGAAACTTAGAAATTTGGAAGTTTGGAAATTTAAAAACTTAGAAATTTGGATATTTGGAAATTCGGAAATTCAGAAACTTAGAAATTTAGAAACTTAATTGTTTAAAAATACAAAGATTTAAAAACCTATCTCCCAAAACTAAAATCTTGATAATTCATCTATCAAGAAAGTTTGCATCTCCCAAAACACCCTAAATCCCAAAAACCTTTCACCATTACCACTCCACTAACACAACAAAAGTGTACAACACAAGAAATTACAAAGAATCATAAAATCAATGAATCGAATTAGCATTTGAAAGCACAAGTCCCTTGGTCCATCGTTTAAATACAGCCTTTGTCCGCGAAAAAATGACGTGTTGCCCGACTAAAGCTGATTTACAGGCTCCGAAGTTCCAGCGAACTCCGAACGTTATTCGGAACAGAGCAATTCTGTTTCTTCTCCCCCGAGGCACCGTCGAATTTGACTTTTTATTCATGTCGCACACGCAAATGCATTCGGAAGTTAAATTATTATTTTGCAACTGCCGAGTAAATGTGTGGTCTGCTCGTAAAGCACGGTAGGTTCTGCTGGAACTTCGAAATTGCGATACGAAATAGAAGAAAATAAAACGAGGAACTGTGTTTGGATCGTCGGCCATTTTGCTTCGAAATTAAAACGCTTCATCAGCTGTTTCGGTTATAGTACTTTTGTTGGGACGTTAGGGGTGTTTTGGCTAATGTTTTAGGGAGAGGAGACTGAGAAATGAAATTTTAATTATTGTTTAAATATTTCGTGAGATTTTTTATCCTTGAGTGTTTAAATTATTTAGAGGTTTATAATCTGCAAATTATTGAATTACTAAATATTTAAAGTTATAGGTTAGTGAATATCTAAATTAACCAGTCTCCAAGTTTTCATATCTGTAAATCTCCAAATGTGCAAATATCTAAATTTGCAAGGCTTCAAGTCTCCAAGTCTCCAAATGTCCAAATGTCCACATCTCCGAATTTCAAAAACTCCGAACCTTCAAATTTCCAAATCTCCAGCTCTCCAAATCCTCAAATCCTCAAATCCACAAATTCCCAAACTTCCAAATCCTCAAATCCCCAAAATCCCACATTCTCCTATCAATAAATCCCCAAACTCCTAAATCTCCAAATTCTCAGCTCTCCAAATCCTCAAATCCCCGAATTCCCAGCTTCCAAATCCAGAAATCTCAAAAATTCCACATTTTGCCATCCCCAAATCCCCAAATTCCCAAGCTTCCAAATCCTCAGCTCCCCAAATCCTCAAATCCCCAAATTCCCAAGCTTCGAAATCCTCAGCTCTCCAAATTCTCAAATCCCCAAATTCTCAAGCTTCCAAATCCTCAGCTCTCAAAATCCTCAAATCCCCAAATTCCCAAGCTTCCAAATCCAGAAATCTCCAAAATCCCACATTTTGTCATCACCAAATCCCCAAATTCCCAAGCTTCCAAATCCTCAGCTTTCCAAATTCTCAAATCCCCAAATTCTCAAGCTTCCAAATTCTCAAGCTTCCAAATTCTCAGCTCCCCAAATCCTCAAATCCCCAAATTCCCAAGCGTCCAAATCCTCAGCTCTCCAAATTCTCAAATCCCCAAATTCCCAAGCGTCCAAATCCTCAGCTCCCCAAATTCTCAAATCCCCAAATTCTCAGCTCCTCAAATCCTCAAATCCCCAAATTCCCAAGCTTCCAAATCCTCAAATCCCCAAATTCCCAAGCTTCCAAATCCTCAAATCTCCAAAATCCCACATTCTGCCATCCCTAAATCCCCAAACTCCTAAATCTCCAAATCCCCAACTCTCCAAATCCTTAAATTCCCAAATTCCCAAGCTTCCAAATCCCCAAATCCCCAAATCCCTTAATCCCAAAATCTCCACCCCCCTTTCCAAACCCCAAAAATAAAAATCCTCCACTCCACAATTTTAAGAACGAATTTTCCAATGCCATAGAAAATGATAAGAGAATACTTGTACTTTAAACGCGACATCAATTGTTCTGTTGTATTCGGTTTAGCTAAAACGATGTACACTATGTCGTTCAATTAACTCGAGACGATGGTATCCAAAGGATTTAAGTGAGGGAAAGGGGCAGCCTTATGACAGCAATATTCAGACGCTCATTTCACGACGACCATTGAGAATCTGGTTTGAGTCGATGGAACGTTTCTCGTTTAAAATTGGCACGATTCACTGGCTAACAAGTAAGCAGCCATATCGCTTCGAAGAACATGGGAATAAAAGGGCAATTTCGTTTGTATCTATAGACGGGATGACGGTCTTGTAGAAATTGTTATGTTTCTTTGTTTATTCGGATGGTGAAATTATTATGGTAATAGTAGGGCGGAATATCTGTGGAGAGGAAGAGATGTTGTAGTGAAAGGTTTGAGTGAATTTTAGTTTGTTCAAATATTTAGGTGGATGTAAATATTCAAGGAAATATATTAAATGTGTTATATTTTTTATTGAAATGTTATATCAAGTATAAAATATAGAAATATAGTGTTCATGCATAAATGTTGAATATGTTAAATATTCAGTTTAATGTATGACATGTATTGCATTTTTTAGTGAAATGTTATATCAAGTATAAAATATAGAAATATAGTGTTCATGCATAAATTTTGAATATATTAAATATTCAGATTAATGTATGACATGTATTGCATTTTTCAGTGAAATGTTATATCAAATATAAAATATAGAAATATAATGTTCATGCATAAATTTTGAATATGTTAAATATTCAGTTTAATGTATGACATGTATTGCATTTTTTAGTGAAATGTTATATCAAGTATAAAATATAGAAATATAATGTTCATGCATAAATTTTGAATATATTAAATATTCAGTTTAATGTATGACATGTATTGCATTTTCATAAAAATATATCAAGCATAAAATATAGAAGTATATTGATCATACATAAATTTTTTAATCTGAATTTTCAAATTAAAAATTTAGAAATGAAACTTTAAAACCTAGAACTTCAAATATTTTATTAATTCCTCCACCCAAAAATTTGCAAATTCCTTTGTAAAATAAATCTCAAAATTTTTTACGGTCTTGAAAATTTAATGAAGTTCCCAATACCCTTATAAAACCTTCAACCTTCGACACTTCAACTTAAACCTTCATGAGCTCAAAATATGAAACCCCTAAATCGCGAACTCGAATCCCCAAAAATCAATAAATTCCTAAATCTGCATACCGTCCAATTAAACCATAAGCCCCGAAATAAAAGTGGGTTTCCGGGGACATCTAATTTAATAGCTCTGGAAAATTAGTTCTGGAGTCTCGGCAACTTTTCTTCGACTTTCCCCGGCGAGTCCAATAGTCAATTAACAAAATGTTTAGCCGAATCTCGCGCCTCGCAAATGAACCCTTAATTGTATATTTGTACGCGCAATCACTGTGTAGTTCAACTGATCGCAGCATTTAAACGACACTCAGTCAACCTGTAATCTCTGTTTCGGCAAATTGAAGGAAACTTTAGCCGGCCAGCGTTCGCGGGTGGACTCCGATTTCCAGGCTGCACAACGGAAAGAAAATCAAACAAAAAATAGTGGAGAGAGGAGCATCGGGTTCGTTGAAATCTGTAGGTCTACGGTGGAATTAGTTCTGCTGGAAAATTGGAGCAGCGTGTATCGAGATCCTTTTATTTCTAATACCTATTGATAATCATTGATCACTTCTTTATTTGGGTCGCTTAATTAAGATAAGTTGATGTGTTTGAAGTGTATTCGAAGATTACGGGTTGGATTATGTGTGGAATTATGTTTGTCGAGGTTTTTGTTTCATGTGGGTCAGCTGTGGCCCATGGCGTTTGTCGATAACAATGCTTTGATCTGCTGGGTAGAGCCGATTGGACTTCGGAATACAAAAGGAGGAAATGAAGGTCTAACGAATAGTACTTGCAATTTTTTGCGTTAGTTAATTAGATGATAGAAGGTTTGGTGTCGGAATTAATTTTTATTGGAAAAAAATTTGATTGAAATTAATTTTTGATCAAAAAGGAATTTGGTCGAAATTAATTTTAATTAGCAATAAATTTGATCAAAAATAAATTTGATCAGAGATAAAATTGATCAAGATTAATTTTAATTAGCAATAAATTTGATCAAAATTAATTTTAATCAGGAGCAAGCTTGATCGAAATTAATTTTTAATCAGAAATAAGTTTGATAGAAATTAATTTTAATCAGAAGCAAGCTTGATCGAAATTAATTTTTAATCAGAAATAAATTTGATAGAAATTAATTTTAATCAGGAGCAAGCTTGATCGAAATTAATTTTTAATCAGAAATAAGTTTGATAGAAATTAATTTTAATCAGGAGCAAGCTTGATCGAAATTAATTTTAGATCAGAAATAAATTTGATTTAAATTAATTTTGTTCATAAATAAATTTGATCGAAATTAATTTTTTTAATGAAGTAAAATTTGACTGCTTTGTTTATTCAATTATTTGTACTATGCGAATTATTGTTTTAAGATTATTTCAACCTATTTAGGTCAATGTTGTCAAATGTTGGGAAGACCAAATATTTGAGCCAGAAACTTCATCGCCAAGTGCAAACTGTTCGTCAAGTTACCAACTAACTAATTTGCATACCGTCTTCGACTTATCACTGACTACGTACTGTAATTTTACATTCAACCAAATCAAGATACCTTTAATTGTAATCCTGTTAATAAATATTGAACAATTAGAGCTTTAATTAGAGAGAATGGATAATTCAATCATTATTGTTATTATACTAACAACATATTTTATTTATTTATTTTATATATTTTTAATTATGTTAACAAATTTTTCAATTTCCAAATTCCTAAATTTTCATGTTTCTGAATTTTCACTTTCTAAATTCTCACTTCCTAAATTCCCAAATCTTTAAATTCCCAATTTCTAAATTTTCAGCCCTTAAATTCCCACTTCTCAAATTCTCACTTCCTAAATTCTCATTTCCTAAATTCCCAATTCCTAAATTTCCCACTTTCTAAATACTCCAACCTCTAAATTCCCTAATTCCTAAATTTCCAAATCCCTAAATCCCCAATTCCTAAAGTTCCAAATTTCTAAATTCCTACTTCCTAATTTCTCACTTTCTAAATTCCCACTTCCTAAATTTCCCACTTTCTAAAATCCCAAATTCCTATATTTCCAAATTCCTAAATCCCCAATTCCTAAAGTCCCAAATCTCTAAATTCCCACTTCCTAAATTCTCAGTTCCTAAATTCTCAATTCCTAAATTTCCCACTTTCCAAATTCTCCAACTTCTAAATTCCCTAATTCCTAAATTTCCAAATCCCTAAATCCCCAATTCCTAAAGTCCCAAATTTCTAAATTCCTAGTTCCTAAATTCTCACTTTCTAAATTCCCAATTCCTAAATTTCCCACTTTCTAAAATCCCAAATTCCTAAATTTCCAAATCCCTAAATCCCCAATTCCTAAAGTCCCAAATCTCTAAATTCCCACTTCCTAAATTCTCAGTTCCCAAATTCCCAATTCCTGAATTTCCCACTTTCTAAATTCTCAAACCTCTAAATTTCCAAATCCCTAAATTCCCACTTGCGAAATTCCTCCTTCCTAAATTCCCACTTCCTAAATTCCCACTTCCTAAATTCTCAATACCTAAATTCGCCAATTTCTAAATTTTCAACCCCCAAATTCCCAAGTCCCTAAATCTTCCAATCTCCAAATCCCCAAATTCCCATAACCTCAATCTTCCAAACCCCCCCATCTCCAAATTCTCAAATTCTCCCCTTTCCAACCCCCCATTTCACACCACCAACCCCCCCAAATTCCCAAAATCCCAACCTAATACCCAACACCTCAAAACTGACACTAAAATATAAAATCGCAAACCAATACATCGTTCCCCATCGTATCTCTCTTAGGAACGTAACGGTTATCACTCAATTACGTTCTAATAGAATAGATTTGGTCATATAAAGCGATCCAAAGGTTCCACCTCGCCGGTTATCGGTAAGATCGACGTTTCGATACTTTTGAAATTATTTATCCGTAGAAAGGGTAGTTCTGTTGGAGAAAATGCTTCGATAAGACGGATGGCTTACCCTCTATCAATATTGGATTACAATGAAGGTCTCTTTAGCTTGTAATGCAAATAAATCCTTCACGATATAAATCACGTTTCTGCTTCGATGCGAATTTCTTCTTGCCGGTTCTGAGATTTCCGCGATTCGCAGGATCTGCTGTGATTAGATTTTATACAGGAAATCCGGGTTGAGTGTGCTGTTAAAGATTTTGAGAGAGCTTTCTTACGGTTTGCGATACAAATTTTCGGTAAATTTGAGCAAATGGGGGATTATTGTATTTATTTTATGTTTGCTTATTATTGTATTTTATTTTATTTATAGATGTTTTTCAATTGGAGTGACGATTTTTGTAAATTTTTGAAGATATGAATTATTATTTCAGTTTTGAAATTAGGAAATTTGGAAATATTGTTGGGTTATGTAATTTTTGAAGTTCTAAAAGTGACAAGGTTTCTGAAACACTAAAGCAGTAAATTTGTAAAGTTGTAAATAAGAAAATGACCAAATTAGAAAATTCTTAAATTAACAAATGTAAAAACAAGTTTATCAGTGATTAAATTTCTAGAATTTTAAATTTCGGAATGACCTAATTTGGAATGTTCTGAATTTCCAAATGACCAAATTAATAAATTTCCAAATTTCCAAATGATCGAATTTTTAAGTGATCTACCTTTGGATATTTGAAATTTCTAAATGACCCATTTTCTATAGTTCTGAATTTCCAAATTACCAAATTTTAAACGTTCCAATTTTTCAAATGACCAAATTTCTAAAATTCTAAAATTCACCCTGAATAAATTTCTAAAGTTCTAAATTTCACCCCAAATAAATTTTTAAGATTCTAAATTTCACTCAGAATAAATTTCTAAAATTCTAAATCTCACCCCAAATGAATTTCTAAAATTCTAAATTTCACCCCGAAAAAATTTCTAAAATTCTAACTTTCACCCTGACTAAATTTCTAAAATTCTAAATCTCATCCCAAATGAATTTCTAAAATTCTAAATTTCACCCTAAATAAATTTCTAAAATTCTAAATTCCACACTGACTAAATTTCTAAAATTCTAAATTTCACACTGATTAAATTTCTAAAATTCTAATTTTCCAAACGACCGCATTTCCAAAGATCTAAATTTTCCATACCCTAAATTTGCAAAAAAATTGAAGGTCGACCTCAGAAATCAACCATTAACATGATTTAAAGAAATAATTCGAAACGAATCTAAAATAGAATTGCAAGAAAAGCTGCACGAAACGTGATTTCATAAAAGATATCAATTATCACCTATGATTATAAATTACAACGCACCACTGACTCCGGAACTGGATGTCCTCGCTTATCAAAACTTTTTGTAAGAAATCGCCAGGATTCATAAATCCCACTGCGAAACTTTATGAAATTCGTTCTCAAAATTTCAAACCAGTTAATCTTCATAGATCCTCATCACAGATTATTAATTCTACTAAATCTATTATTTCAAAAGATTCTTCTGTTTAAAACTTTCTCGCACTTATATTACTCTTTCATTTCATTCTTTTTTTTTTACATTTTTCTTTTTAAAAATTTCATTTTGGTTTTTGAATAATTGGACAAGATTTAAGTCTGAGTTACTGAAACAATCATTCAAATTGAAATATAAAATGTAACATTTATTAAAACTTATCGTTTATGAATTTAAATTATTGCAATATTAAAATTTGAGTCACTCAAGAAATAATTAAAACTGAAATATGAAGTGGAATATTCATTACAATTTATTGCTTATGACTTTAAATTATTGCAATACTAAAATCTGAGTCACTCAAGCAATAATTTAAACTGAAACATGAAGTGGAATATTTATTACAACTTATCGTTTATGACTTTAAATTATTGCAATATTAAAATCTGAGTCACTCAAGCAATAATTAAAATTGAAATATGAAGTGGAATATTTATTACAACTCATCGTTTATGATTTTCAATGATTTCAATACTAAAATCTGAGTTACCTGAGCAATAATTAAAATTGAAATATGAAAACAAACATTCATTACGATTTCTCGACAATAAATTAAAATTGCAACCCTTATTTCCAGAATTAAATAGCCACATTTGCATTCAAATACTTGTAAATTTAATAATACTTGAATTAAAGTAAATAACTTTGATGTAGCGGTTTTCTGTTAGCAATTACACGGTCACGGTGAAAATATGCTTGTTCACGCTCAAGCGTCACTCAAAGCCGTCACTAGCGCGTCCGGGCGCGCTGTTTGGTCAGTGTTTTTCGTTAATAATTCAAAAACTAAGCTTCAGTCAACATTTTGGTAAAGGAGAAAGTTGTTCAGTATTATCTCAGCTACCTTCCCCTGAAATTATAGCCATCAGTAGCTAAACAGTAATACGTGACCTACACATGACGAAAGCGTCTGTTTCTGATTCTCAGTGGAATCACGTATAAAAACCAGAGTTAAAAAGAATCATTTAAGAGTTGAAGAAGATTTGTAGCAGGTGTTGCAACACGAAGTTCGCAACAAACAACGACCAAAGATTTTTCAAGTAGCTTGCATCTCGAAGCAAACCACGGATAATTTATGGGGTTATAGAGGGTTCGATCTCTTGTTGCCTTTGCAATATATCACCTGAAACGTCCGAAACGAAGCCACGGTGTGTCAGGTGTGGCACATTTCTTCGCTCTTATAGAACGTTAGAGTTGCAATGTTTGCTGTTTGTCACTTGGCCGCTGGAGGACGAATTTCATTCTTCGATCAATCTTCTTTTGCTTTCTGAATCGGTAGCTTTTAACCTCCTCAAATATACTCGATCGAGATTTCTGGGTATCTTCGGACGGTGGAAATATCTTTAACCTACATTCCCAAATTTCAAAAATTCCAAATTCTGAAGATTTCAAATTTTGAAGATTGCAAATTCCGAAGATTGCACATTTCAAAGATTGCAAATTCTAAAGATTGCAAATTCCAGAGATTCCAAATTCCAAAGATTCAAAATTCCGAAGATTGCAAATTCCAAAGATTCAAAATTCCGAAGATTGCAAATTCCAAAGATTCCAATTTCCAAAGATTGCAAATTCCAAAGATTGCAAATTCCAAAGATTCCAAATTCCAAAAATTCCAAATTCCAAATGGTCTAAATTCTAAATGTTCCAAATTCCAAATCTTCCAAATTCCAAAGCACCCAAATTCCAAATCACCCAAATTCCAAATCTTCCAAATTGCAAATCTTCCAAATTCCAAATCACCCAAATTCCAAATCACCCAAATTCCAAATCTTCCAAATTGCAAATCTTCCAAATTCCAAATCTTCCAAATTCCAAATCTCCCAAATTTGAAATTTCCCAAATTCCAAATCTTCCAAATTCCAAATCTTCCAAATTCCATATCTTCCAAATTCCAAATCTTCCAAATTCCATATCTTCCAAATTCCAAATCTTCCAAATTCCAAATCTTCCAAATTCCAAATCTTCCAAATTCCAAATCTTCCAAATTCCAAATCTCCCAAATTCCAAATCTCCCAAATTCCAAATCTCCCAAATTCCAAACCTTCCAAATTCCAAATCTCCCAAATTCCAAACCTTCAAAATCCCAAATCTTCCAAATTCCAAATCTTCCAAATCCCAAACCTTCAAAATCCCAAATCTTCCAAATTCCAAATCTTCCAAATTCCAAATCTTCCAAATTCCAAATTTTCCAAATTCCAAATCTTCCAAATTCCAAGTTTTCCAAATTCCAAATCTTCCAAATTCCAAATCTCCCAAATCCCAAATCTTCCAAATTCCAAACCTTCAAAATCCCAAATCTTCCAAATTCCAAATCACCCAAATTCCAAATCTTCCAAATTCCAAATCACCCAAATTCCAAATCACCCAAATTCCAAATCACCCAAATTCCAAATCTCCCAAATTCCAAATCTTCCAAAATCCCCAAAACCACCGAAACCAAACTACCACAACACCCAAAAAACTCCCAAAATCGCACCATGCAAAAAAATTCCACAAGTAACGAAGCTCGCTGACCTGTGATTAGTGAAATGACGCGTTCGCAGCGGAGAAAAAAGCATAATTGCGTTATTTTCTTCAGCAAGCTCTTGAATGGTCTGTTCTTCTCGTCGCGAGAGGAACAGACGATGCCTTTAACGGAAGCCAGGACTATGAGAGCCGCGGAATATTGTTATTGCAGTTGCTTTGTGCGATTGGAAATTGTTCCAAGCCGGTTACCGAGAGCTTCAACGAAGTTAATTGTATCGGGTATGAAACGAAACTGTCGGTTTTTTCTCTTTTTCAAATTTTTTCGTTGTTCCGTTGCTCTTAATTTGCTACTGAATTACGGGTTCGATACGTAATTTCACTGTTGCTATTAAATTGATAGTTTCATGGAAAAAATTAATTTTTTAAAATTATTTTAAATTCATTTTTTAATAAAATTATTTTATTAAATTTTGAACCTGTATTAAATTAATTTTTATCATTTTGATTGTGTTTCATAGGAGTTTTAATTAATAATTAATAATAAATACACTGCAGTAATTTGTGATAAATGTATAATTTATTTTTCCTACGTTTATGCCTCGAGTAAACAGTTTTTTTAGTTAATAAATTAACTTCGAGGAGGCAATTCTGCATCGAAGATAACAGCGTTAAAGTCAATTATAAGCGCAAGAGGTTCTTTGTTTGGAAACTGTAGACCTGACGCTTTCGTATTCTTTTCTTGGAAAAAGCTGCTTCATAAAATTACTTTCAAGATGGAAGGACAAAGGCGTTGAATTCGATTACGTCCGAGTTAGATGAACATTATCGAGAACTTGGTATTTCTAATTTCTTCAAACTGTTTCTTCCTAGGAATTTTAGACGTGAGGTAGCTACGTTTTTGAGGTTAGGTCAAGGAATTTAATATCATTTTGTGTGAAATATCTTTAAAAATATTAAAAGTTTTTGTATAACGGTATATGTATAATATTGTGTTAAATATTTTCACTAAAATTTATTAACAAAATTGCAAATGTTTTACAGAGGTGATTTATTTCGAGTATGAAGATTTATCGAAAAGGTGATTTATTTCTGCGGAAATTCAGTTTGAAATTCAATAAATTTAATTTAATAAATATCTATACAAGATGTATAAATTTATTTTCTATCGAACAGAGAAAATGCTATATAAATTTAATTTATACAAAACAGTTAAATTAACTTTATAGAAAACAACTCAGGTTTATAGAATAAACTTGATGTATACAAAACAATGTATAAATTTAATTTAAAAAGTTCAACAAATATTTGTATAAAACATTGAAAATAAATAATTATTTAGCAGGATTTCTTTGCCTGAACCAACAGATGCAAACACTAAGTAATTAAAGAGTTCCAAAGACCACAAACATCTGGTACTAAAAACAGGTCGGTCATACTTCGATCCAAAAGAAAAATCAATCATGTGCGAGGTACCCCGAAGAGCTACTAATTAAGAAAATTGTAATTTCCAGGAAAGTTTGTTCGTTATGAATTTACGGTCTTCCTTTAATGAATCATAAAACAAAAACGTAATTACGTTCAGACGAAGGAGAGACAGAAACTTAAGTGTAGAATTACCACGCGTTGCATTACTACGCGCTGGTTAACTACGCGTTAGATTTCCACGCGTTAGACTCCTACGCGTAGAATTACCACGCGTTGTATTACTACGCGTTGGATAACTACGCGTTGAATATCCACGCGCTGGATTACTACGCGTTGGATATTCACACGCTGGGTTACTACGCGTTGGATTACTACGCATTGAATTACTATGCATTGGATTACCGCACGTTGCATTACTAAGTGTAGAATTACCACGCGTTGCATTACTACGCGTTGGTTAACTACGCGTTAGATTTCCACGCGTTAGATTCCTACGCGTAGAATTACCACGCGTTGTATTACTACGCGTTGGATAACTACGCGTTGAATATCCACGCGCTGGATTACTACGCGTTGGATATTCACACGCTGGGTTACTACGCGTTGGATTACTACGCATTGAATTACTATGCATTGGATTACCGCACGTTGCATTACTAAGTGTAGAATTACCACGCGTTGCATTACTACGCGTTGGTTAACTACGCGTTAGATTTCCACGCGTTAGATTCCTACGCGTAGAATTACCACGCGTTGTATTACTACGCGTTGGATAACTACGCGTTGAATATCCACGCGCTGGATTACTACGCGTTGGATATTCACACGCTGGGTTACTACGCGTTGGATTACTACGCATTGAATTACTATGCATTGGATTACCGCACGTTGCATTACTAAGTGTAGAATTACCACGTGTTGCATTACTACGCGTTAGATTTCCACGCGTTAGATTCCTACACGTAGAATTACCACGCGTTGTATCACTACGCGTTGAATTACTACGCGTTGAATATCTACGCGCTGGATTACTACGCGTTGGATATTTCTACGCGTTGCAATCGATAGAAAACTGATAAAATTAAGATTAATATTAAATTGCAAACATATGATCGCTTTGACAAACTAGCGATGAAAAATAATTTTGCCACTGTCGAAGTGATATATAGTATTAATTACATAATACCAGTACACGTCTATGCGCGTTGCATGTTTTAATTAAAATGTGATACGCAATATGGCTATACATCAGATTACTGTTTCATATGACGAAAATGATGAAATGAACGCGTTTATATATAATGTACATACATGTGCAGTGATTTTATATTTAATTTCGCGAGTGAACCGATGGAGAGTATAAATGAAAGATTTAATGAATGTTCGGTATATTAAATATAAGTTTGACCAGCAGCGAATGCATTATTTATAGTTGAACTGCTCAGACAATCGCGATTTAAATTTTAAATTGGCTTTGCGCATTATATTGCTTGTATTTTATACACTGATACGGGGATTTTATCGAATATTGTCTTTTTAAGGTGTAATGAAATTTTATGGAATTTGATTATTTGGGGATTTAGGAATTTAGGGGTTGGAAATTTAGAGAGTTGGAGATTTAGGGATTGGGGAATTTAACAAGTGGGAATTTGGGAAGTAGGAATTTAGGAAATAGGAATTTGGGAAGTAGGAATTTAGGAAACAGGAATTTGGGAAGTAGGAATTTAGGAAATAGGAATTTGGGAAGTAGGAATTTAGAGATTTGGAAGTTTACGGATTTGGAAATTTAGGGATTCGATATTTTAGAAATTGGGGAATTTAGAATATTGGAAATTTAGGAATTGGGGAATTTAGGAGGTGAAAATTTAAGAAGTGGGAATTTATGAAATAAGAATTTAGAAATTCGGAAATTTAGCTCTTGGAAATTTAGTGACTCGAAACTTTAGAAATCTTGCTATTCCACAATTTAAGCTATTTTAGAACCTACAACTTCATAAATTTTTATATTTAAAAATAGAAATACCTTGATTTGTTAACTAAAAAATTGAAATTGGAAGAGAAATCTGCTTCCCAAGAAAAGTACAATGAAACAGCAATTTGTGATCGTCCAAATATGTGTCCTGTGAATAGCGATGTACTTTAGACATGCAAAAGTAGAGAATCAATCATTGTTTTTCGATCCATGAATCACACTCGCCGGGAGTGACTGATGACATTTATCTGGTACGGTAGCTTACGCGGATCTCTTGGATAAGGGGATATAGAATGGAACACGTGTTGCTCAACACTTCTTCCATCTTATCGGGCTGAATAAAGTAGGAGAAAATGGTTCGCATATTTTAAAGGTCAATTCTAATCAGCCGAGTGAACTGTTCATCCTTTAACTTTCGTATTATTTTATCAATAAAAATAAATGCATTATTTTGGTTTATGTTCACTCGTATTCTTTTATAAACATGTCTTCATTAATAACAATCGTGAATTTGCATAATATTCATTTGAAATAATTTATTTTGTATATAATCCGATACTGGAAACAATAAGTTAAATATGTGTACATTACACGTACAAAATTATGCATATGTATAAGTTTCGTCATTGATATGTGCATGTGTGTACATGCTGCAGACTTTTATAATAATATGCATAAATATCTACATATCACATATGTGTATATTTCGTATAACATATTCGTATTACACATATGTGTGTAATAATATGTTACACTCATATACCTATTACACATATGCATTTCACATACATATTACACATGCATGTACAATATTAAGACATATATATATATATATATATATATATATGTTACACATGTGTTACATGTACATTCACAATATTTGGACATGTTGCAGATGTGTTACACATGCACGTGCAGTAATATGTACTTGGTCACATATGTTACATATGTATTACACATACGTATTACACGTGCATGTACAGTAATAATTAGACAGATATGTTGCATATGTATTGCACACACATACTACACATATGTACAATAATATTTGAACACACATGTTGCATATGTATTACACATACGTATTACACACGCATGTACAGTAATAATTGGACAGATATATTGCATATGTATTGCACACACATACTACACATATGTACAATAATATTTGAATACACATGTTGCATATGTGTTACACATATATGTATATTAATATTTCTACATACACATACAAACGCAAATGATCATATATTTCTCCCTTTTATTCCTCCACTAATATTTTGATAAATAATCAATACATTCATACATATCACACTACATATGTATACACATGTGTATATGTATATATGTTACACCATAGTTCAATTAACAAGATCATCCAAATTTAGCCTTAAACTGATATAGAAAAGTCTAGATATTAAAAGAAATCAATTTGTAAAATAATTCAATTCGTAAGCACAATATTTTCGAATATGTTGAAGTATTTTTGTAAAACGTCAGAAGCGGAACAAATTACGTGAACCTGGAGATCGACAAGTCACAGGGGAGCTAAGCAAACTGCAATCCGTCTGCTTAAATTCTGTGAACGCCGCTGGAATCAAGTAATCGTGAAGTTTGATTAGTTTACATTGGATAGCTTAAACGTCACACCAGTTATTAACTTCTCCCTTTCCTATCGAACTATATTGATACCATGCTTTATTTTTGTTTAGCAATTTTTTCGTTGCAAAATTAATTTACAGTCTCCATTTTATTTTATAGCAAACTTTTATCAAATAGTAGAATTTAAAATAATACTAGACATGTGTATTATAAATTATCACACCAGTCTTTCAAACCTAACCTATAATTAAAAATATTGAATTCACTTCACAATTAATTTTCAGCTTCAAATTTTACTTAAAATATTGTAAAAATATTTCACATTCGTCCAGACATTGTTATCCTCTTTTTACACTACCAATTCATTACGAGCATATTCAATAAATTATTCCTCCATTTTGAACGACGCTCGCCGAGTTTCAAGAATTGTAATTTCTGCAACGGACGAAACAGGAAGCGACAACCTCATTAGTTGTAACAATTACCGAGGGCGACTAGGCATGAACTTTGAAGAACGGGTTATTAATGTCACCACACGTATTATTAGGTGAAACGATTGACGGGACAGCATCGAATTTTAGTAATACTCGAACTATTAATGAAGTCACATTTAGGTTACTGCGATCGAATGTTTCGACACTTCTAGTTCGAGAATTCCTAGGATTTTGCTGTTCCCTGTCAGCCTTCAGAATAATGTTCATTATGAGTTGTAGACAGTGATATTGATTAGGGAATTCGTCCTGTGTGCTCTATTTAATGATTTGTATAAAGTGGACCTGTATGTGTACATATATAATATTCTCACACATCATCAAGTAAAAAATTAAAAATACTTCTCAAACTTTTCAGATGAACATGATCAATATTTCATAGGAAACCTTGTTAATTATGCTATGGTGTAACATACATGTACGCATGTTCATATGTGTATACACGTACAGCACATATGTACACATGTGTACTTATCCTCACACATCAAGTAAAAAATTAAAAATATTTCTCAAACTTTTCAGATGAACATGATCAATATTTTATAGGAAACCTTGTTAATTGAGATGTAGTGTAACATACATGTATGCATGTGCATGTGTGTATACACATATGTACACATGTGTACGTAATATCCTCACACGTCATCAAGTAAAAAATTAAAAATATTTCTCAAACTTTTCACATGAACATTATCAATATTTTATAGGAAACCTTGTTAATTGAGATATAGTGTAACATACATGTATGCATGTGCATACGTGTATACACATATGTACACATGTGTACGTAATATCCTCACACGTCATCAAGTAAAAAATTAAAAATATTTCTCAAACTTCTCAGATGAACATGATCAATATTTTATAGGAAACCTTGTTAATTGTGCTATGGTGTAACATACATGTACATACACATGTGCACATATGTGCCCATACACGTACAGCACATATGTACACATGTGTTCTTATACTCACATATCATCAAGTAAAAAATTACAAATATTTCTCAAATTTTTCAGATGAACATATAAATTTGAACAGTATATTTAATTTACATTTTCCTTTCGATAAAAATAAGACAGTTATGTTTAACTAATTGCCTGCAAAAATGACTAATTTCAATTTTGACTAATTTTGAAACATTATAAAAATTATTTTAGCAAAACTTGAAGCAAGATAAAATTACCAAATGTCATCAATGATTATAAAATAAAACAGTAATCAACATTGGCAATGAAAATTGACAGAAATACAATTTGTTTTTTTTTTTTTTTTGTTTGTTAATGTATGTGTAATGTCATGATGAAATTCCGTGGATTATCGAAGACAGCAATGTGACCAGTATCGATGCTCACATCAGTTCACGGTTCCAGCGACGATGAAAGGTTTATATACTGCATTAATGACTTGGTGAACATCGTAGTTAAAAATAATTAAACGTAGTCGATCGATAAATGCAGGCGAACCGGTAATCTCCTGATAAATGCAACGGTCGGTCATCAAAATTCTTGGACCTATTTAAAATACAGCGCAATGTCGAGGCTTAAACCTTTTTGCGGTCGTCCGATATATTGGACACGCTTAATTTCGCTAATTAGCTACGTCCAGCCTGATTAATTTCGCCGTCATTCTATACGTGGTTATCTCGTTTTAAAACAATTACGTTTAATTATGCCGACAATTATCGGGCATCGTGCGCGATATTTGTATGGTGGACACTTTATACGCTTGCAATTAAAATACTTTCGATTGCTCATATACTTTCGATTTATAAACAAAGTTTGGAATAACTCGATTGATTTAAGTTTGTGGAAATAAAAATTGTTGTGGGGAATTCAGTTTTGGTTATTGATAATTTTGAGGGTAATTGAAGAAATTATGATGATTAATGTGGAGGGGGGTTAGGGAAATTTTAATAATACTGTAGGGGGCAATTAAGGAATTTTTGTGATTAATAATGTGGAGGGTGGTTAAAGAAATTATAGTAAATAATGTGGAGGATAATTAAAGAATATTGGAATTATTAATCGTGTTGAGGGGAATTTAGGAAATTTGGGAATTTTGGGAAATTTAGGAATTTTGGGAATTTAGGAAATTTAGGAACTTTAGGAACTTTAGGAAATTTAAGAAATTTGGGAAATTTAGGAAATTTAGGAAATTTAGGAAATTTAAGAAATTTAGGAATTTTGGAATTTTGGGAAATTTGGGAAATTTAGGAAATTTAGGAATTTTGAGAAGTTTAGCAAATTTAGGAATTTTGGGAAATTTAGGAAATTTTAGAATTTGGGAATTTTGGTATTTGAGAATTTATGCATTTAGGAAGTAGGAAATTAGGAAATGGGAATTTAGAAATTTGAAAATTTAGGGATTTGGAAATTTAGAAATTGGAAAATTTAGGAATTTGGAAATTTAAGGGTTCAAAATTTAGAAATTGGGGAATTTAGGGATTGGGAAGTTAGAGATTTGAGAATTTAGGAAGTGGGAATTTAGAAATTTGGAAATTTAGGGATTTGGAAATTTAGAAATTGGAAAATTTAGGAATTTGGGAATTTAAGGGTTGTAAATTTAGAAATTGGGGAATTAAGGGATTGGGAATTTAGAGATTTGGGAATTTAGGAAGTGGGAATTTAGGGATTTGGAAATTTAGAAATTGGAAAATTCTGGAATTTGGGAATTTAAGAGTTCAAAATTTAGAAGTTGGGGAATTTAAGGGTTCAAAATTTAGAAATTGGGGAATTTAGGGATTGGGAATTTAGAGATTTGGGAATTTAGGAAGTGGGAATTTAGAAATTTGGAAATTTAGGGATTTGGAAATTTAGAAATTGGAAAATTTAGGAATTTGGGAATTTAAGGGTTGTAAATTTAGAAATTGGGGAATTAAGGGATTGGAAATTTAGAGATTTGGGAATTTTGGAATTGGGAATTTAGGAAATGGAAAATTTAGAAATTTGAAATTAGAATATTATGTAGAGGGTAGTTGAAGAAATTATAATAATTAATAATATGATAACATTTGACTAATATTTAAACGAAAAAATATAACAAGTTTAATATAACAATACCAAATTTAATAACATTTAAGACTGAATAACAATATAACAAAAGACTAAAATTAAAATATAAACATTGTACTTAACGACTGAAATAAACATAGGTTACGTTCATCTCAAGCGACCATACAAAATGGCCGCCACAATATGTTCCCAATAATTTTTCTCCAAACTTAAAATTACGAACAAACGAATTAGTGAAGGAATAATGCGTGATATTTTTATGTACAGTAAATTTTCGATCAGTATTCGAACCACTCTAACCATTAACCCTTTCATTGCTACGAAATTCACTCGACGTGCTTTAAACGCCTACAGGCGTGCAATTAATTTTGATAACCGTAAGCTAGTGGTGCTTTTAGTATCTCAAGTAAAATCGACGCGTGTTATCACCATATCATCTTCTATCGTTAATCTTTACGATCACTGATTTCTTTATTACCGAACAATATTTGCTTCTTAAATTCTGACAATCCATAAAAGAAATTTTGTATGTTCTTTTTCTTTAATAAAAAACTTCTGTCTAAATTAAATAACTTGACAGAAACTAATAAATTCAAATAAATTATTAAATAACTATAGTATATTTAAAATAAATTTTTAATTTTTTTAATAGAAGAGTAAGAAAGCACCCTTCAAGAAAAATACCCTAACAGTGCAAATATAATTTATTTTGTCATTTATTTAGTAAAAGAAATTTTTCTTTGTCTAAATTGAATAATTTAACAGAAACAGAAAATAAACTCAAACAAATTAAATTGCAATAATATGTTTTAAATAAATTTTTATATTTTCCCATAGAAGACATTTTACATCCTTCAAGAAAAAATTCCTAACACTATTTTGACCAAAAATAATTGTTATAAATAATTAAAGTTTTGTCGAACGTGTTAACCGAATAACGTAGGAAATAATGAATTTGCGAATGACGAGATCGTTATGAAGAGAAAATATCACGCGACACGCCAAACGTACGCGAAATATATGCAAAACGTATGCAAGTATGAAACTGGCGGACAAAAAATTATTAAATGCAAAATTTGGTGGAATATCACCGTCAGTCGATCTCGCTCGTCAAGCTTGAATTTAGATTAAATAATTCGAAAATGCGTTAATGCATAGCGAGAGGAGGTAGAAAAACAATTCACGAAAATTTATTATTTTTTGATAATTTTCAACGAAATATTTGCTCGACAACTTTTTATTTTTAGTAGTTTTGTTCCTATATTTTTTTTTATATTTTATTTTTAGGAGGTATTTTTAGAAACTTGTATTGTAGTGGAAATATTATAGGGACTTTTATATACCAAACATTGATATTTTTTTTTTTAAATACATATTTTAATAATTTGAGTGAGTTAATTGTAGCAGTGTCTTATCGAAATAACTCGTCTTAGAAATAATTGCACAATTTCTATCAGACGTGATAACAGTACACGAAGCAAAGAGAAGTCAATTGTTTCGCTTTAAAGGAAAACGTTTAAGATCAATTATGCTATTACAACTCTCAGCAAGAATATTAAAGCTTTCCATGGAAAGCGATAATTGGAGTCGACTGAAAGTTTCAATTGCGTTTTCGAAATTTCACAAAAGCTACAATTGTATTCAACAGGTTTCCATGTTATTCTTTAACGTCTGCTAAAGGAGCCATTTTGTAGGTACTTCTCCCGTTATTGCACCGCACGCTGCGTAAACGCTTTGTAGCTATCACTTAAATTCAAATATTCTGCTTGAGAAAATACAAGAAATGTAATTTGAAGATTTTTATATAAAAAACAAATGTCTCAATATCAGAAAATACTATTACAAAGTGCACCTCGTAGAACAAATAAAAACAAGAAAGTTGATCATGGCAATGAATCAACATTTGACAGATGTTCCGCGGTATTTTATTTCCCTACACGGACTCCGATATCAAAGTTTATTGCAAAAAAAGTGGGGCACACGAGCGAATGGACAGAGGTAAACAAGCATACACAAATTTTCATCTACTTGCAATCGTTCGATAACGATTCAACTCCGTTTAGCGTTGAATATAAACTTCCATATCGACAATGTTTGATTTACTGTGATCTTTGTTGTCCGGAAAACTGCAACGTAACACGCGATCGATGGAATTCATTAAAAACCATACGAGGATTACCGGTATCAAAAGGTTGCGATCACCGATGTCAATCTGAGAGAAAACATTGAAAGAATGAAGGATTTTTATAATTTCCAGTTCTCTGCAGAGATCAACGGAGGATAACAGCGTTCGAGGTAAAAGACAAACTTTCCAAAGTCGAGGTTCATGGAGGCATTTTTGTCCTTCAGTCCCCGAAACGGGACCGAACCGGGGAATAGAGTCCTTCGACCGAATCCATCTGAAACTTTCCAACGAGTAGAAGTACCGATGTCAACCCACGAGTTGGCGCGTGAGTTGACGTGTTTAGAAGAGCTGCAATTGGTCAGAATAGAAAAATGCCACACGTATTTTCGGCGGTACAATTGCCTCTCGGTCACTAGCAATTAGGCCAAAACAGTGGCAGGCAAACGTCTCGAATAGTGCGAATTCAGCAGTTGTTATTGTCATTATTCTTATTTACCGAAACGTAACTGGAAGTGTTCACGGTGGGGAGCTTCTTTTACTTTGCGAAACGTGCCAACTCGTGGGTTGTCATCTGTACATGCTGATGTTACCGGAATTTTCATAATTCCCGTGGCGTATACGCAGTTATGCAGCAAATAATGTTACACGCGTGTGAAATTCATAAACTACACGTGCTTCGAGTAAAAATTTTAAACGGACTTTTACTTTTCGGCTTCGTTTCTTCGTTTTGATTGCAGCTAATTATTGAAATTGTGTGTCGTGAGGGAAGTACTCGAAAATGTGCCATCAATGTCCAGGTATTTGGATACTCTGAAACATGCTGGATTTTATTTTATTTGAAAACAATCGGGGTGAGGCGGGAATCACGAATTCAGCAAATACTTTAAATTTCTCGAACGCTTTCGTTTTTGAAGTATAAATTGCAGCTGAAAAGCGTCGAAATTTCTTTTCTCCACAAATATGATGCAAACGAGGCGGTTCAGCAAACTTTCACTCGCTGCGGTTATAACCTAACACTCTTATCAATTATTATGCACGATGATTATTAATATTTTTCACTCGATTAGAAATTAAATTAGTACTGATTACGAGTTTATAAGAAATGGTATTTCTATGAGTGTATTTAATTTGTATTGCGTTAACTGTCCAGTACAAAAATACTGAACCTAATATGAAAAGCTAATAATATCGAACCCAACACCCAAATTTGGCGGCAACGAAGAATCAGTAAATGTCAGAGTTTGTCCCGATATTTTTATCAAGTTTCACACTCAAATGAGATGTTTCTAAAAACAGCGTTCGCACAAAGAGTTTAAGCGCGTAACGTTAACTTCGTTAGATGCTGTACGATTGTAATCCAATCTATCCGAGTCTATGTCAGACGATCACGAACATTGAATTCATAATAAGCTCTTGAGCTTGTGTAATATTAGATTAAAAGCAATCTAGGGATGGAGTAACGTGCCTCGAGCATCTTTATTGTACTTTGTGACCGTAATAAAAAAGAAAACCGTGGGCTGGTGAACGTGGATGCTTGAAACAGAAAGCAATTGATCCCCTTAATTATTCAATTGCAAAATTAAGATCCGTACTGCGTTTCGGATTAAAATTTAATCAGTGTTCGTGGTAAGAATGCTTGACTAAAGACGTCACTCTAGTAATAACACTGGGGTCTGGTTCATTTAATTCTTGTAGTTTCTTGTAGATTTTGTGGTGTTTGCATTGTATTGTGTTATTTTGGGTAATAGGGATATTGATGTGGTTTGGAATTTAGGGAGGGGGATTTTAGAAAGGGGGAATGTAGGAAGGAGGAATTTAGGGAGGGGGAATGTAGGAAAGGGGAATTTAGGAAGGGGGAATTTAGGGAGGGGGAATGTAGGAAAGGGGAATTTAGGAAGGGGGAGTTTAGGAAGTGGGGAATTTTGGAATTGGGGAATTTTGGAATTGGGGAATTTTGGAATTGGGGAGTTTTGGAATGGGGGAATTTTGGAATGGGGGAATTTTGGAATTGGGGAATTTTGGAATTGGGGAGTTTTGGAATTGGGGAATTTTGGAATTGGGGAGTTTTGGAATTGGGGAATTTTGGAATTGGGGAATTTTGGAATTGAGAAATTTTGGAATTGGGGAATTTTGGAATTGGGGAATTTTGGAATTGGGGAGTTTTGGAATTGGGGAGTTTTGGAATTGGGGAGTTTTGGAATTGGGGAATTTTGGAATTGGGGAATTTTGGAATTGGAGAGTTTTAGAATTGGGAAATTTTGGAATTGGGGAATTTTGGAATTGGGGAATTTTGGAATTAGGGAATTTTGGAATTGGGGAATTTTGGAATTGGGGAATTTTGAAATTGGGGAATTTTGGAATTGGGGAATTTTGGAATTTGGAAATTTTGGAATTTGGAAATTTTGGAATTGGGAATTTTGGAATTGGCGAATTTTGGAATTGGGGAATTTTGGAATTGGGTTAGTTAGTAATTAGGGAATTTAGAAACTAGGGAATTAGGAAATTAGGAAATTGGGAAATTTGATATTTTATAAACTTGCAAATTTGGTACCTCAAAACTTGCTATCTTTCCAATTTAAATATTAGTAACTTCAAAAACTAAAAATCTCAACAAAATAAATTCTTAAAAAAATTAAAGTACTAAACTACTCAACACTTCATCTCAAATTTAACAGAATCTCCCGATGACACACAAGTTCACCACGAAATAAATCAAAACAAAAGTAATTAAATAAACGTTCGTATGTAAATAAAAGAACAGATACGAATAATTTTCGGTTTGTCCATTCGCTAACAAAGTAATACTTCGTGCGAAAATGTGCTAGAAAGGGGGAATTCGATTTTGTACGAATATACAGCGTTCCGTTCGACGCACTCGAAAACGAAAACACGGAATGTGCTATTCAAAGTGACACCGGTGTCCATTTTTAAGTGGTTTGAACGAGCGTGTCGCCGATCCAGCAAACATTTCCTCTGTCCTGCTGAATGTAGAAAAAAATATCTTGAAAATAACGGCAGTCAGTGAAATCCATAAAGCTGAAAATTGTAAGAGAGAATAGCGAACGTCGAGCGAAAAATCGAGATGAACATCGTTCATATGACGCGTGATAGACTTTCAACGTCCATTTTTATTTTATACATTTTGTTACTGTTAAACTTGCTCGAAATTTAACATTAAATATATTATTGTTTACGAACAAGTTATTGTGACAGTAAAATATATTTCATACTTTTATTTGTGGACTTCGAAAATTATTTGTTAAATTGAGGTTAGGTTTTCGTTACGCTTTTAATAAAAATTCGTAATTTTAAAGGATCGTTAAATTATTTGGTTTAATTTCAGTTTCTGTTAAAAATATCTTTGTTTTCGTTTTTGTAAAACTTCTATTTTTCGACAATTACTGCATATTGAAAATTTTACGTATTTTATATTGAAATTTTGAGCACAGTGTATTTATTTTGCATCGAAAACACAAATATACGTTATTGCAAATTTTAACATACACGTATTTGCCTCGCATCGAAAATGTCAGTTTAAATGTATTTGTTTTACATCGGAAATTTAAACATGTATCACACGTTTTATATTGTAAGGTTATTCCACAGCGTCCCATTTTCCTGATCAATAATGAAATCGCGGAGGGGTAGATTTTTAGGATGTTTGACATTTTCTGTGGTTTTGAAATTTAAAAGATTGTGCTTTTTCGTGGAATCGAAATACATTTGCATGTAGAGATTGTGCTTTGTAGCATTTTTCTTTATTTCTTTCGATAAAGTGCACGATAGATGCAAAAAGTGAAACTTTTAATCGCAAAAATATGTGCAAGAATTTATTTTGAAATAACATTAATACAACATAATCATCTTTAATTTTTCCTAGCAACTCAACTTGCAATTATGGAAATCATTTTGAAAATAAAATTTGCAATTTATAATAATTTTCCATGTTATGAAAAGATAAATAAATGAATAATAAATAATGAAAGACAAAGTGATAAAAGCAGAGCTTGTTTCGGAATTTCGATGAAACAATACGATACAAATAGCCCGGTTCGTTGAATTCCAACTTCACCTCCAACAAAAATGGTTGCCACCTGTGAAAGCATCTAAACTTCTTCGTGTTTATTCCAGATTTACTCTGCCATTAAACGCTCGATGTACTTTAGTAGATAGTTGGCCAGGAAGTTCGTGTCTAACTCGAATTGTTTGTTTCTGACTAAAAATGCTTCTAGTTCGCAAGAATGAACGACTCATTTTCAAGGGTTGAAAAGTTTTGAAAACTGTGCGTTATACTAACTTTTATGAGTACTAAAAAACGGGTTCATGATCGAAGTTACTTTGAGGTTATGCACCTTGGAATATTCTGGTGGTCAAGTTATTTTTAAAGTTAGTTCGAAATTAGATGCAATTTATCCACGGTTTTAGGTTTAAATTATTAGTTTAAAAATTAATAGATGTAGGTAGATTTTTTGTATTGTTGGAAATGTGGGAGTTTATAGGTTAGGTTAGGTTAAGCTAGATTTTTAGGTAGGTTTCTAGGTTATTTTACGAAGTTTCAATTTTAGTAGTGAAGATTGAAATAACTTTAATTCATAATATATTTAATATATTGTAGATGATTTGAAGAAAAATTTACGTAGAATCAAATTCAATACACTTGACATATATGACATATGACATACATATGTATTCATATATGTACACCACTTGTCAATCAATTACTCTAACTAAATTTTTCTTTCTCGTATTTAGTTATATTTCCAACCTTAAACTTCATTGAGAATTAAAAAGAATCTGTCAAGTTAAAAATTTTATTAACATATGTTAACATATGTAAAAAATGTATGAATGAACACATATGAAACTAAGATGTAAATCAACACATATGAAACTAATATGTGAATGAACACATATGAAACTAATATGTGAATGAACACATATGAAATTAATATGTGAATCAACACATATGAAACTAATATGTGAATCAACGCATATGAAACTAATATGTGAATCAACACATATGAAACTAATGTGTGAATCAACACACATGAAGCTAATGTATGAGCCACCACATATGAAACTAATGTGTGAATCTACACATATGTAACTAATATGTGAAACAACACATATGAAACTAATCTATAAATCAACACATATGAAACTAATATGTGAATCAACACATATGAAACTAATATGTGAATCAACACATATGAAACTAATATGTGAATCAACACATATGAAACTAATGTGTGAATCAACACATATGAAGCTAATGTATGAGCCACCACATATGTAACTAATATGTGAAACAACACATATGAAACTAATCTATAAATCGACACATATGAAACTAATGTGTGGATCACCACATATGAAGCTAATGTATGAATCACCACATATGAAATTAATGTGTAAATCAACAAAATATGTAACTAATAAGTGAATCAACAAAATATATACCTAATGTGTGAATCAACAAAATATTAAAATCAACGTCAGTTCATAAGCAAAAGACCTATTAATTCAGTTTGCTCAAGACAAGGATAAAGGAGCAAGTGATTAGAGGCTGATATAATGCGAGAATACCAGTGAAGGATTCATCTTTTTTGTCGCAGAGCGAATTATACAGAGACAAAGGAATTTGCATCTGACAATAAGTGGGCTCGAGATATAATGCCTGCTCTTAAACAGAGCCTTAGCTCTGGTTGATGAAGCTTGAATTGATTATTAAATTATGAACGTTTATGCATACATGTAATGATAAAGACGAACCTGCAATATATCTTAGAAGCTTCTACTTAAAATATTTCTTTAATGTTGCATTACAAAAATGAATTATATAAAATCACTTATTACACGTTGCAAGTGATAGAGAATTTAATCTAAATTAAATTTTAATTTATTCTAAATTGTTAGTATAAAATTCAGTTAGTTTGTGAAACATAAATTGGTGACTTTATAAATTGATAAAATAATAAAAAAAATAGTAGAAATTATAATTTTGTATCTTTCGTAATTTCTCAAGTAAAATATTTGCTTTCGGTTAAAAATTTATTTATTATTTTTATTATTAGGTGTCCTTTATTTTTATTATTTGTGACTGTTCAAAACATTGCTATTTTTAATTTCTCCGCAGTTTTTCAATTTCTAAATGCAACGCAAATATTATCAATAAATTCGAGACGTCATTTCTCTATTTTGATCAACAGCTGTCCACGCGCCAACTCATGGGTTGCCATCAGTACACGTTGTTATTTAAGCACCCCGAAAACGCACGAGCGATCATTTCACGGCGTGCACTGTTCACCCACGCGTATCAAACGTATTGAAAATCAAGTTAAAACAAGCCGGCACATCGATAAAATATAGAAATAAAGGGAGGAAGAAAGGTTATTTAGATATTCGAACTGTCGGTTTCGCATTGTGTCAGAAACACAAACCCGGTAGATGAAGGTACAAAGGACAAGGCAGTCGGTTTTTGAAGGTGACCGATTAATTTAATGGTCGAAGCTCGTTCGAGATACCTCGATCGATCATTAGGCGCAGAGACCGCCGGTTTGTGGCTCGTTTGTACAACAATGTACAATGTAAAAGGGGAATGGCGTCCGATGCCAGACGTAGTTTCAATTGCTTAGAAACCCTCCTCGGAATTTCAATGTAACAACGGAAGCTTAGAAAGTTGTTTTCGTTGGGTCACAACCGGGGAGACATCGTGACGTCGCCGATAATTAATTTCGAATGCTGGAGCAATCGCACCTCTGCAAATCAAACTTTTGAAATTGAGATCTTTTGGGGTCAAATCTTTTACATTTGTGAGATTCTTTGTATTCTTTTATGGTAATTCTTTTTTTAAGTTCAATATTGGGGTAATGAAATTTTGGGGTAGACTTGAATTTGTACATTTTATAATTTTTAAGCTGAGAATTTAGGAAGAAAGTGATTATAAGTTAGAGTGATATTAAAGCTAAATGTTGCTAAGTCAAATTGTTACTGAGTGAGGCAAACTGATTCTAAATTAAATTGAACGCAAGTCAAACTGATTCTAAGGCAGACTGATCCTAAGTCAAATTGATTGTAAATCAAATTGACACTACATCAAATTGATGTTGAGTCAAACTGACTCTAAATCAAATTGACTCTAAGTTAAACTGTTTCTGAGTCAAACTGATCCGAAGTTAAATTGATTCGAAGTCAAATTGACTGTAAGTCAAATTGATCCTGAGTCAAACTGGTTCTGAATCAAATTAACTCTGAGTCAAACTGATTCTAAGTCAAATTAATTCTGAGTGGAATTGATCTTATGTCAAACTGATTCTAAGTCAAATTGCTCCTAAGTGAAATTTATTTTGAGTCACACTGATCCTAAGTTAAATTGATTCGAAGTCAAATTGCCTCTAAGTCAAATTGATTCTGAGTCAAACTGGTTCTGAATTAAATTGACTCTGAGTCAAACTGATCCTAAGTCAAATTGATTCTGAGTCAAACTGGTTCTGAATCAAATTGATTCTGAGTGGAATTGATCTTGAGTCAAACTGATTCTAAGTTAAATTGCCTCTAAGTCAAATTGATCCTGAGTCAAACTGGTTCTGAATTAAATTGACTCTGAGTCAAACTGATCCTAAGTCAAATTGATTCTGAGTGGAATTGATCTTGAGTCAAACTGATTTTAAGTCAAATTGCTCCTAAGTGAAATTTATCTTGAGTCACACTGATCCTAAGTTAAATTGATTCGAAGTCAAATTGATCCTGAGTCAAACTGGTTCTGAATTAAATTGACTCTGAGTCAAACTGATCCTAAGTCAAATTGATTCTGAGTGGAATTGATTTTGAATCAAACTGATTCTAAGTCAAACTACTCCTAAGTGAAGTTTATCTTGAGTCAAACTGATCTTAAGTCAAATTGACTCTAAGTCAAATTGATCCTAAATCAAACTGGTTCTGCTTCAAATTGACTCTACGTCAAACTGATGCCAAGTCAAATTGTTCCTTAGACAAATTAATTTTTAATCAAACTGACTCTAACTCAAACTTCCGTAAAGTGTTCCTATCGTTCAACATTTCTTCTAATAATAAATTCATAAATAACTGAGATGACCAAGTTAGATGAACAACTCTGTATAAAAGTACAGACTATATACAATCTCAGAGATAAGCAAAAAATAGTGCAAATATCAGAAATGAGAAATTATGTCCAGAATTAGATCAAGGATGACTATAGCGCACGGAACATAAGCAAGATACGAGATGCACAGTTAACTGACGTATTTCGTCGATCGGATTTGCACGAAAACGTAACGCGGCAACGTCCTACCGAGCTGATAATTATGCTAATCTCGATTATGGAGATAAAGCAGTCAGCGCCATTAATCACAATTCGCGGAACTACGATACAGGCGAATTAGCGAATATTTCGCCGGAAATAAAGCATGGAACACACTAATTCTCTCGAAAATTTACGAGCGAAAACGCTTCGGCTAGCCGGGGGACCTGTTAGCAAGTAGTTACGAGTGACAACATTCTGCGTTCGCGAAACTGCGATGTTTGGCTCTCCAGAAATTTTGTGATGAGATTTCGGATTTTTAGGAGTTTTACGAACTTTGTTATATTTTAGACATGGTTTTTTTTTGTTTGAAATTGCGAAATTTGGAGAGGGTAGAATTTGGGGAAATTTGGAATTTGGAGATTTAGAGGGGTGGAATGTAAACATCTGAGAATTTAGGAATTTGGAAATTTGGGGATTTGGGAATTTGGGAATTTGGGGAATTTGGGGAATTTGAGAATTTGGCAATTTGGGGAATTTGGGGAATTTGGGGAATTTGGGAATTTGGAAATTTGGCAATTTGGGAATTTGGAAATTTGGGGATTTGGGAATTTGGGAATTTGGAAATTTGGGAGTTTGGGAATTTGGGAATTTAGGAATTTGGAAAATTAGAAATTTGGGGATTTGGGAATTTGGGGAATTTGGGGAATTTGGGAATTTAGAAATTTGGGGATTTGGGAATTTGGGGAATTTGGAGAATTTGGGGAATTTGGGGAATTTGGGGAATTTGGGGAATTTGGGAATTTGGAAATTTGGCAATTTGGGAATTTGGAAATTTGGGGATTTGGGAATTTGGAAATTTGGAAATTTGGGAATTTGGAAAATTAGAAATTTGGGGATTTGGGAATTTGGGGAATTTGGGGAATTTGGGAATTTGGGAATTTGGAAATTTAGAAATTTGGGGATTTGGGAATTTGGGGAATTTGGGGAATTTGGGGAATTTGGGAAATTTGGGGAATTTGGCAATTTGGCAATTTGGGAATTTGGGAATTTGAAAATTTGCAAATTTGGAAATTTGAAAATATGAGAATTTGGGAATTTGGGAATTTGGAAATTTGAAAATTTAAAACTGGAGAAACACAAAAATTCTCAAATCTAAAAATTCAAAATATTCACAAATATTTTTAACATTTCCAAATTTCTAAATCTACAAAAATTACAAAAATCAAATCAAGAATTTTACAAATAAAAATTAAAAAAATCTGACACATGAAAAGCAGATTACGAATAGCAAAAATATAAAAATGGCACACGTGACAATTTATTAAATGAATCTTCCTTGAATGAATCTTGGCACCAAGCAAGAAAGGCAAAGAAAGAATGAGTGAAACAGCATTTTATTTATTCTATAGAATATCATATTTCTTCTTTTCTTGTGCAGCTCCAAATAAAGCATAAAAGTCATTCTCAGCACAGGGCGAATATTCAACGACGGCTGACTATTGTCGCCGTTAACAGTGGAAGGTGACTATAGTTGGAGATTTCATACATAGTGAGCGTTCAACGATGCGTGATTATAGCTGCTCTTAACAGTAAAAGGGTTAATTTGGCGCTGAAGATATAACGATAGCACGCAAAAGTACTGGTTATACAATCTTTACGTAATTTTGTAGTGTACGAGTCGGATAACGTAAAAACATGTCACCGGTATAATTTGAACACCTGATATGAACTGGAGATTGTTACGTAAAAATAGCGGGAAAATGATTGACTGTTATTAATAGAGGAACAAGGATATGTTAATTTGGAAATTTGGAAATATGCAAATTTAGGAAACTGATGTAGAGATTTATGTGTTGTGTACATTTTCTACATTATATAGAAATTTATTAATTCGGAAGTTTCTTCATTTGAAAATTTATAAATTTGCAAACGTGGCAATTTCTAAATTTGTAAATTTGCAAACGTGGCAATTTCTAAATTTATAGATTTGCAAACGTGGTAATTTATAAATTTATAAATGTGCAAACGTGGCAATTTTCAAATTTGTAAATTTGCAAACGTGGCAATTTCTAAATTTGTAAATTTGCAAACGTGGTAATTTATAAATTTGTAAATTTGCAAACGTGGCAATTTCCAAATTTCTAAATTTGCAAACGTGGGAATTTTTAAATTTGTAAATTTGCAAACGTGGGAATTTCTAAATTTCTAAATTTGCAAACGTGGCAATTTCCAAATTTGTAAATTTGCAAACGTGGCAATTTCTAAATTTATAAATTTGCAAACGTGGGAATTTCTAAATTTATAGATTTGCAAACCTGGCAATTTCCAAATTTGTAAATTTGCAAACGTGGCAATTTCCAAATTTGTAAATTTGCAAACGTGGGAATTTCTAAATTTATGAATTTGCAAACGTGGCAATTTCCAAATTTGTAAATTTAAATGCGTGGCAATTCCCAAATTTGTAAATTTGCAAACGTGACAATTCCCAAATTTGTAAATTTGCAAATGTGACAATTCCTAAATTTATAGATTTACAAACGTGGCAATTTCCAAATTTGTAAATTTGCAAACGTGGCAATTTCCAAATTTGTAAATTTGCAAACGTGGGAATTTCTAAATTTATGAATTTGCAAACGTGGCAATTTCCAAATTTGTAAATTTGAATGCGTGGCAATTCCCAAATTTGTAAATTTGCAAACGTGACAATTCCCAAATTTGTAAATTTGCAAACGTGACAATTCCTAAATTTATAGATTTGCAAACGTGGCAATTTCCAAATTGATAAATTTGCAAACCATGGCAATTTATAAATTTGTAAATTTACAAACGTGGCTATTTCTAAATTTCTAAATTTACAAACGTATCAATTCCTAAACTTTTTAATTTACAGACGTGGCAATTCCTAAATTTAAACCTCGACACTATAAAAATATATCAATTCAAAAATTTACAAATTCGTACTTAAAAATGTAAGAAGTCAAAACTCCACAACCTCAAAAACTTTTAATTTAGAAATACCAAAACACAGTAATATCTTCCTCCACAACAAATCAATTATCTGTCGGAAAAACGTAAGCACAGTCCGTTAATACACTTTAAGTGAAAAAACAAACCGTAAATTCCTAAAATTATGGCAAACATTTATGAAGGCTGTTGTGATTTGGTAGCCATTGTAGAAGCACTTTGGAGAATACCATGAAAAACGCGGTCCGAGATTTTAAACGTTTCCCATGGAAAGATCTCGTCATAAGCAGTTAGAGTAAACCGTTCCTCAAAAATAGCTTCTTTGAACGGCGGCTTTGTTTGAGTTACGTTTGTGGTCAGATTTGACAGTTCTGATTTGTGTTTGTACATTTATGAAGATCTTAACCAGCTTTAAGGTTCGTTCTGACAACGGTTCTTCTATATTAACATAAGTGGTCTGTCTGAGTGGCAGTTGTTTAATGTAGTCTAATTTGGTAGTCATTAAATTTAATGGGACAATTTTAGGAAATTTTAAAAAAAGGTGGAAAGTATATAGAGAAAAATTAAAAAAAATTAAGAGAAAAATTAAGTAAATAGAGGAAAATATAGACTTGTGATGTATAAGTGTTGGGTAGAAAGTGTGTTATCATATGTACGTATGATAAAATATATTGTTATGCAATATTACATACATACAATACATATATGTAGAAAAATATATTCTTTACAAATTCAAATTACCAAATTCTCAAGTTACCAAGTTCTCTAATTACCAAATTCTCGAGTTACCAGGTTCTCAAATTACCAAGTTCTTAAGTTACCAAGTTCTCAAGTTACCAAGTTCTCAAGTTACCAAGTTCTCAAGTTACCAAGTTCTCAAGTTACCAAGTTCTCAAGTTACCAAGTTCTCAAGTTCTCAAGTTACCAAGTTCTCAAGTTACCAAGTTCTCAAGTTACCAAGTTCTCAAGTTACCAAGTTCTCAAGTTACCAAGTTCTCAAGTTACCAAGTTCTCAAATTACCACATTCTCAAGTTACCAAATTCTCAAGTTACCAAGTTCTCAAATTACCAAGTTCTCAAGGTACCAAGTTCTCTAATTACCAAATTCTCAAGTTACCAAGTTCTCAAATTTCCAATTTCTCAAATTACCAAATTCTCAAGTTACCAAGTTCTCAAATTACCACATTCTCAAGTTACCACATTCTCAAATTACCAAGTTCTCAAGTTATCAATTTCTCAAATTACCAAATTCTCAAGTTACCAAGTACTCAAATTACCACATTCTCAAATTACCAAATTCTCAAATTACCAAGTTCTCTAATTACCAAATTTTCATATTACCAAATTCTCGAGTTACGAAGTTCTCAAGTTACCAAGTTCTCAAGTTACCAAGTTCTCAAATTACTAAGTTCTCAAGTTACCAAGTTCTCTAATTACCAAATTCTCAAGTTACCAAATTTTCATATTACCAAATTCTCGAGTTACGAGGTTCTCAAGTTACCAAGTTCTTAAGTTACCAAGTTCTCAAATTACTAAGTTCTCAAGTTACCAAGTTCTCTAATTACCAAATTCTCAAGTTACCAAATTTTCATATTACCAAATTCTCGAGTTACGAGGTTCTCAAGTTACCAAGTTCTTAAGTTACCAAGTTCTCAAGTTACCAAGCTCTAAAATTTCCAATTTCTCAAATTACCAAATTCTCAAGTTACCAAGTTCTCAAATTACGACATTCTCAAGTTACCAAATTCTCAAGTTACCAAGTTCTTAAGTTACCAAGTTCTCAAATTAAAAAATTCTCAAATTACCCAATAAAATGTATGCCTATACAATACTGCATACATACAAAATATATTCCCATATATTCCAAAAATATTTTGCAAAATTATAACCAAGCTTGAAATTCCTAAAGAGGTTATATTTATAAGTGCATGAGCGTCACTAAAACGTTGTCACTAAACATAATTTTTAATTGTACTTATTTGTGAGCGGTTTAACAGTGTTCACTGAATTTTGATTAAACTAAAACGTATTCTATAATTTTATATATGAGCCATTTTGTATTCCGCTACTTTTTCCTCGTATAAAGACGTTCGACGTAAACGTGAACAACAACGCAATTTTGCAAACGTGCTGCTGAATAAATTACCGAAGAATTGGTAGTCGCGGAGGGTAAATGCATGGATTATGTACAGTAATGGATTTTCCAGCCCCAATAGCGTTTTATTCCTCTCAATCTTTAGTGAAATCCGCTTGAATATTCCTGGAATTCGATCGTCTCGAAGTTAAAATAGTCGCGAACATGTCGCGCAAACTTTTTTTTACAAATTAAAATTTCATTAACCGTTGAAAGCGGCAGACTCGAGCTTTCATTAATTTCGCTATTAATTAATGTAATTACTCGAGATCTGAATTCTACCAGCTTATTTTATTTTTATACAGGTGTTTTGTGGAAAAATTTCATTATTTTGTTGGCTAAATTGTGACAAGTATTTTTATTATATGGACAAATTTTTTATTTGTTGTACATTTAAAAATTTCACTAATTACACTGTGGAATTACTAATTACACTGCAGTTCTAATTTACTGTTACATTTGTAAATTTTATTAATTATTCTGTAATTACTAAATGCAGTGTAACAATAATTTAGTATTATACTTATAAATTTTACTGAACACATATTGTAATAATTAATCAGTCTATTATAGTGTAATTAATAATTACATAATATAATTAATGAAATTTTGTAACAAAAATAATAATTAATTACTGTAACAATCACAATAATTAATGAAAACGTCAATTTTTCATAAGAATCTTTTTAATTATATTAATTCTTTATAAGAAGTTAATTCTGCGGTATAACAAGTAGAATGTAGAATTATTTGAATTGTGTGAACTGATTAGTAAAGATCGTATTCATCAATTACGTTAATTGCATCAATATATCAATTCGTATTTGACGAGCAGTTTGATTGAAGTAGAATAGAAGCAGGTGCACAGATGTGCCTCATTAATTACAGGATTCATGAAATTTTCACGTTCTTAATAATTTTGAAGGATTCAGCACTCTCTAAGTGATGATACTTATATTGATCGTGGAAGGAGGAACATGTTGAAATTGGAAAATTCAGGGAGAAGTAGAAAGAGAATCATTTTTCTTTTGTCAACAATGTAACTTGAGGATGTCGGATTTTTATCTTTGAATGATTGGAAATTCTAAAACTTCATAAATTACCAAATTCTTAAGTTATTAAGTCTTCAAATTACCAAGTTCTCAAGTTACCAGGGTCTCAAGTTACCAAGTTCTCAAGTTACCAGGTTCTCAAATTACCATGTTCTTAAGTTACCATGTTCTTAAGTTACCAAGTTTTCAAGTTACCAAATTCTCACGTTACCAGGATCTCAAGTTACCAAGTTCTCACGTTATCAGGATCTCAAGTTACCAAGTTCTCAAATTACCAAGTTCTCGGGTTACCACGTTTTCAAATTACCAAATTCTCAAACTACCAACTTCTCAAATTACCAAATTCTCAAATCCCCAAATCTTCAAAGTTTCAACCTTCTAAATTCCCAAATCTCCAAACTTCCAACCTTCTAAATCCCCAAATCTCCAAAGTTTCAACCTTCTAAATCCCCAAATCTCCAAATTTCCAACCTTCTAAATCCCCAAATTTCCAAAGTTTCAACCTTCTAAATCCCCAAATCTCCAAATTTCCAACCTTCTAAATCACCAAATTCTCAAATCCCCAAATCTCCAAAGTTTCAACTTTCTAAATCCCCAAATCTTCAAAGTTCCAACTTTCTAAATTCTCAAATCTTCAAACTTCCAACCTTCTAAATCCCCAAATCTCCAAAGTTTCAACCTTCTAAATCCCCAAATCTCCAAATTTCCAACCTTCTAAATCCCCAAATTCTCAAATCCCCAAATTTCCAAAGTTTCAACCTTCTAAATCCCCAAGTCTCCAAAGTTCCAACCTTCTAAATTCCCAAATTCTCAAATCCCCAAATCACCAAAGTTCCAAACCTTCTAAATCCCTAAATCTCCAAAGTTTCAACCTTCTAAATCCCCAAATCTCCAAATTTCCAACCTTCTAAATCCCCAAATCTCCAAAGTTTCAACCTTCTAAATCCCCAAGTCTCCAAAGTTCCAACCTTCTAAATTCCCAAATTCTCAAATCCCCAAATCTCCAAAGTTCCAAACCTTCTAAATCCCCAAATCTCCAAATTTCCATCCCTCTAAATCCCCAAATTCTGAAATCCCCAAATCTCCAAAGTTTCAACCTCCTAAATCTCCAAATCCTCAAATTTCCAACCTTTTAAATCCCCAAATCCCCTAATTCTCAACCAAAGATTCGTCACTCAACCATCGCCATCTGTCGCCCCTCCGAAAGCACCGCTTCAATAAAAACCAGAGTCCCGTAAGGAAACTGCACAATTAGCGAAGCGCAAGGATCCTAATTTCAGCTAATTGTCACCGTTGAAGAAATTAGGTAGCCGGAAATTAACTAGTCGGACCGACTGGAGTTTCGTTACTCGCATGAAGCATGAACAGCAAGTACCCTTATTCAATTATCTCGCTCGATTGCGTTTCGTCAGCCGATACACTTCCAGTTGGAAATTCGCAATCTAACTTTTCGCGAACTTACGAGATCCCGCGGAAGAAAAGTCGTGCTCATGCTGACGAGTTTAATTGTCTGCAATAAAGGAATGACACAGAACTATCTCGCGTTTTATGGCGATAGGTGCAACACCCACTATTAAATTAACTCATTAAATTCCGCATGAATTGAGAAACACGAAATTTTCTCTTCTTGAAATTCGAGTCACGTCTCGGGGAAATTCGCTGACGCGTTCGTTTAGCTTGAAAATGTTTTGGAAAAATTAAATGTTTATGGTAGTAGAGACGTGATCTTTTTAGATTTGATCTTTGAAGTTTTTGTCGAGAAGTTTTGTCAATTGAGGTACTTTTTTGGGGAAATGAAGAGGCAGATTTGTATCTATTTTCTGGTGATTGTATTTTGTACAAGATGGCCGCTGAGAGACGAAAGCGAAGTCTGATGTGAAATTTTGAGGTTAGGTTCTGTATTTTGTCTTATGACATCTTGATGTATTTTATTAAAATTCTTTACATTATGAACTTAATAATTTAACATTTTAATATTATCGGCTTGTTAATTTATTTCAACTTTTTAGCATTATTGTCTTACAAATTTATTTTAATATTTTAATATTGTTATCTTACTATTTTATTTTAATATTTTAACATTATGGACTTGTTAAATTATTTTAATATTGCAACATTATGGACTTGTTAATTTATTTCAACAATTTAACATTATTATCTTATTAATTTATTTTAATATTTCAACATTATGGACTTGTTGATTTCAACAATTTACCATTATTATCTTATTAATTTATTTGAACAATTTTAACGTCACGGACTTGTTAATTTTCTTTAACAATTTAACATTACTATCTTACTAATTTCTTTCAACATTTTAACATGGTTTATTTGAGATACATTAAATAAAGAATTAAAAATACAAATCAGCAATGATGTAAGAAATAAATGGCGAGTGTTTGAATAAAGGAAATGAAACTCGTTAAGTTGGAAAGATAAATATTATCAGTGAAGAATTGATTTCAGAAGTTTTAATTTTGCTGGAAGGTAATTGAAGATACACATAGAAGTGGAGAGTTGATATAAACTTCGTACAGATTAGAAGACAAATTAGTTCTGTATTTTTTCTGCTGCGTGATGAAGAATCAGAATAAGAAATAAGTCTTACTTTAAGTAAAATCCTGTGTGTTGAATATTCATTTTATTCATAAATTGAAATACAATTATTTATTTTGTGATATCAAATTTTTATGATGATCGACTAATTTCAAAATGATACAAATTTTATAAAATTATAAATTTCATCAGAATTAATTTTTTCAAGTTTGAATATATTACCTTTAACAATTATTATTTTTTTTTAGTTCGTAGAAGAAATATCAAGCTATAAATAAATGTCAAGCTATAAATAAATATCAGACTATAAACAAATATGAATTTTAATAAAAACTGTTCCTACATTAATTACACGACTAACTTAATTTATAATATTTATATCAGCAAGACAATTTGACGACAAATTGAAGTAACGAGAAGAAAGGTAAATTAAAGAAGAAATTTTGTGCAAATTTGTAAGTGTTATTATTCTAGTTGTCCAGTATTACCTAAATGTATTCAACAATGGTACCGGTGGTTCACATCAGCTGCAGTGATAAGATCCTTGCATAAATCTTATTTATCAGATGACCTCAGTAGAAAGAAATTATATCGGCCATTATGGACGGGAAATTAAATGCACAGCCTTGCATTATCCAACAACTAAGAAAAAGACATTATAATACGTTGGCAACCGCTAGGGATATAATGAATAAAGCATCAATCTTACAAATTACAAACATGTCACGATGCGAAGGATTATTGCAGAGGTTTTCATTTACCTGGGAAACTTTTCCATAGACGTTCATATTTTTTACTTTGACAGATGCATATTAATGTATCACACTTTTTTATACCTTACTGTTATCCTTTATGAATCTTCAAATTCCCAAATTTTCAAATCTCTAAATTCTTATTTTTTCAAATCAAATTTCCTTCTTCACATTTCGCCTCAAATTCTGACATCCCCAAATTCAACACAAATTCTTAAATTTTCAGCATACTCAAATTCCTAACTTTCAGTCTCCTTAGACTCTCAAGTCCCTAAGTTTTCATAGTGGCAAAGTTCTATCTCATCAAATTCTCAAAACCTCAATTCTCAATTTCTTTAAATTCTCAAATCCAAAGTTTCAATCTTCACAAGTTCCTAACTTCACAAATTCTAAAATCCAAAGTTTTCATCTCCACAAGTTCCTAACTCCACAACTTCTCATTTCCCAAATTCCCATCTCCTCAAATTCCCATCACCTCAAATTCTCAAACCACCAACTTCCAATTTTCCTAAACCCTCAAATCTCCAACTTCTCATCTCCCTAAGTACCCATCTTCTGAAATTCTCATGTCCCCAAATTCTCAAACCCCCAACTTCCAATTTCCCCAAATTCTCAAATCCCCAACTTCTCATCTCCCTAAATTCCCATCTCCTGAAATTCTCACGTCTCCAAATTCTCAAATCCCCAACTTCCAATTTCCCAAAACTCTCAAATCCCCAACTTGTCATCTGCTCAAATACCCATCTCTTGAAATTCTCACGTCCCCAAATTCTCAAACCCCCAACTTCCAATTTCCCCAAATTCTCAAATTCCCAACTTCTCATCTCCCCAAATTCCCATCTCCTGAAATTCTCATGTCCCTAAATTCTCATACCCCCAACTTCCAATTTCCCTAAACTCTCAAATCCCCAACTTGTCATCTGCTCAATCTCCCATCTCCCCAAATTCCCATCTCTCCAAATTCCCATCTTCTCAAATTCTCAAACCTCCAACCCCCAATTCCTAAACTCTCAAGTCTCCAAATCCCACCTCCACAAATTCTTAAATCCTCAAATTCCCACACCCCCAAATGTCCACCTCTTCAAACTCCCACACCTCGAAATCCTCAAATCTAATCCTCTAAACCATCAAATCTGCGTCTAAACTTCTAAACCCGCAAAACTTCTATAATCTTAAAATCTCTGCAGTGCAAAAAAGCCTCCAACATCTCTCCGGTGCACCGCAATGCCCATAAACTTCCATAGTGCAGCTAACACGCCGTCCACCGATATAAACGGTAGACAATAAAATGTACATAAAATAACAATAGATTCAACCCCGCTCAACGCAATAAAACAGGAAGTGAGGTAATCAAAACTGACTAGACGGTATAACTTTCCTGGTGAAAGATTCGAAAATAAAATTTCCGGAATAATGCAAACAAAATCGATATACCGGTGTTCAGTAAATAAAGTAAGAGTGAAGGGTAATTTTATTAGAAAGAGTGAAATTGAATTTTCCAAATGATGGGAACCACGCGTTAGATAACTACGCGTTTGATTACTGCGCGTTGATTAACCGCGTGTTAGATAACCACGCGTTGGATTACTACGCGTTGGATTACTACGCGCTGGATTACTACGCGTTGGATTACCACGCATTGAATGACCACGCATTGAATAACCACGCGTTGAATTACAGCGCGTTAGATAACCACGCGTTGGATTACTACGCGTTGGATTACTACGCGCTGGATTAGCACACGTTGGATTACCACGCGTTGGATTACCACGCATTGAATAACCACGCGTTGAATTACTGCGCGTTAGATAACCACGCGTCGGATTACGACGCGTTGGATATCCACGCGTTGGATATCCACGCGTTGGATAATCACGCATTGGATTACTACGCGTTGGATTACTACGCGTTGAATTACTACGCGTTAGATAACCACGCGTTGGATTACCACGCGTGGAATTACTACACGCTGGATTACCACGCGTGGAATTACTACACGCTGGAATACCACCCGTTGGTTAACCATGCGTTAGATAACCACGCGTTGGATTACTACGCATTGAATTACTACGCATTGGATCATTACTCATACAATTACCACGCGTTGGTTAACCACGCATTAGATAACCACACGTTGGATTACTACGCGTTGAGTAACAACACATTAAATAACCACGTGTTGGATTACCACCCATTGATTAATCACGCGTTGGATTACTACGCGTTGGATTACCACACGTTGGTTAACCACGCGTTGGATTACCACACATTGGAGTACCACACGTTGGTTAACCACGCGTTGGATCACTACGCGTCGAAACAAACTCGAAATACCGCTGTTCAAATCGTAAAAATAAAGTATAGTTTCTCAGAAGGGGTGAAACTGAAGAAAACGAAGAGCAGTGGAGGAGGGTGAGATCGTTAGAGCTAGTTTGCACGTAAATCTCGTGCAGCTGCCGCATAGCTACCGTTGGAAAGAGAATCCACGTGACAGTTTCGCAGTATTCTTCGACGTTTCATGATGTCGTAGAGACAGCGAGGCATCGTTGCCTCGGATAAACGGCTGGAATCATGAACCGTAATTTAGTAAGCTTCTTAGCCCGGCTAAGGAAGTTGTGCACGTGCTTCGTAATCGCTGTTGCTGCCAGTTTGCCTCTTTGCCGATAAATGACGCGTGATTCACGCGGTCTTAACTGAATTCACATTCAGAAAATTAACCGTAGTTGTCTTTAATTAACTATTGTTTGAACGCGGGTGTTTACTTGCTTATTGTACGCATGTGTATGTATGTGTTCATATATGTTCATATGTATTTATATGTATATTTAATTATGAATGTGTTCATACGTGTTCATATGTATATTCATGTATGTATGTGTTCACATATGTCCATATATATTTATAGGTATATTCATGTATGTATGTGTTCATATATGTCCATATGTATTTATAGGTATAATCATGTACGTATGTGTTCATATATGTCCATATGCATTCGTATGTATATTCATGCATACACATGTACACATATGTATGTATTTTTTTGTAGTCATATAAAGTTTTACATGAGACACCTGTATAATCTTTCATGGAACATACATACGTATACACATACACATATGTGTTCCATCATCGAGCATACACACACATATGTATTCTTTCATAGAACATATTGCATACATGTATGTACACCATATGATGATATGCATCTTCATACCCATATGCGTGAAGCACACGTATACATATCGTAACACATCAATGAAAACACAAAACGAAAATAATAAAAATTAACTGCGTAAACATAAAGCATCAGCAAAGTACGAACAGAATTTTGCAATTCGACAAAATTACTCGAATGACCATTAATACTCGTTAAACAGCAATTAATTTTTGCTTAAATAACGACCAATCTTCACGGTTTCAAGCGTAATAAAGTATAATTACTGTCAGAATTTATCAAAACGTCAACATAAACGTCTTCCGGTGGACCCTTTATTTTTCCCGTGAAACGTCACATCATTAGTTATCAGCAATCTTGCCGGAAACTAGTAATTGCAAAGTTTCGCAGTCTTCCAATTTTGTAACTGTCAGCTGTCAATATCACGAGCGCCTCCTGCAAACAACTTTCAATTCTTAATGGCCGAGGAGATTTCCGTACAAGCATTTCGCCATGAACTTATTTGTTCGATCACCGTAATCACCGGACGCTGTTTACATTGTTGAAAGTATAATAAAAGAGGGAACATTGGGTTCTATTAAATTCATAGGCGTATAAGACTGTTAATTAACCTATTACACTTTTTTCACGAGTTTGAGTTAGTCACAGCTACTATCAATATGACATATGTGTATATGCATGTACATAAATATACATATGAGTACATATGGTCACATATGAACACATATGAACCATATGATGAATACGTATATGAATATACATATAAATACATATGGTCATATATGAACACATACACACATGAATATACATATGAATACATATGAACTCATGCATACTAAAATGAGTATGTACATATACGCATATGTATTTTTTTTTATGTATGTACATTATATGATTGCACACAATTAATTTCACTTGAGACAGACTGAAAATATTAAGAAAAATTTAGTGAATTATCAGAACACATTTCGACACAAAAATTATTAAAAATGATTAATTATACAATAATTAACAAAAAAAGAAATCGCTGCAAAAAATATCATTCGCAAAAAGATAAAGAACGTTTAATGATTAAATCTAAAGATTAAAATGAAACAGTTCGTCCATTATTCATCTAAGAAAAGTCTAAGTAATTTTAGCTGTAAACAAGTTCATAATCTCCTCGACAAAAGAGGATGATTTACGAATTGAAACGTTCAATAAACTCGTGGTAATTGATAAATAAAATACGTTTTATCTTGATCTTACAAATGCTTAATGTGCTTCCCTGGTGACGCACGGCACACGTCAATCCTCTAATTTAATTCATTTAGCGGGAGAGGCGCGTGACGTTTGCGTCACAAGTTTCACTCAAATTTTGCGCGTGGTTAACGCATGTAGTATCATGCATAGATACTAAACCCACAAGAATAATTATTAAATTAAATAAACACAACTGTTTTTACTATTTCGATAAATCAATTGAAGTTTTAATAAATAATTTTAAGCTTATGTATCATAGATATCAAAGTGATTTACTTATTTATTTGAGGTTTATATTTACAATTATTATACCGTTTCAATAAGTGTTTCATTACCTGCAATTTTGGCACTGTTTATTAATAGATAAATGATTTGAAGCTTATAGAATGCATCGTACACTAAATCCATGTAGGCACTGATCTAATTAACCTAACATACAATTTTCTGGACGGTTATTCAGTGCTACATAATTACCATAACGTGAAGACAACTGAATGTTAAAACATTAGAAACACTATTCAGAGATCTTTGATTGTGGAGATTATGGGAACAATTGAACGCAAATTTAGTTGCAGAGGTTTTGGATTCCGATGCGTTGATTAACCACGCGTTAGAAAACCACGTGTTGGATTATTTCGCGTTGGATTATCACGCATTGGGTTACTACGCGTTGGATTACCACGCGTTGGATTACCACACATTAGATAACCACGCGTTGGATTACCACGCGTTGGATTACTACGCGTTGGATTACTACGCGTTGGATTACTACGCGTTGGATTACCACGCGATAGATAACCACACGTTGCATTACTGCGCGTTGGATTATTACGCGTTGGACTACTACGCGTTGGATTACCACGAGTTGGATTACCATACATTAGATAACCACGCGTGGGATTACTACGCGTTGGATTACTACGTGTTGGTTAGCGACGCGTTAAATAACCACGCGTTGCATTACTACGCGTTGGATTACCACGCGTTGAACTACTACGCGTTGGATTACCACGCGTTGGATTACCACACATTAGAAAACCACGCGTTGGATTACTACGCGTTGGTTAATCACGCGTTAGATAACCACGCGTTACATTACTGCGCGTTGAATTACTACGCGTTGGATTACCACGAGTTGGATTACCATACATTAGATAACCACACGTGGGATTACTACGCGTTGGACTACTACGCGTTGGATTACTACGCGTTGAATTACCACACGCTAGATAACCACGCGTCGGATTACTACGCGTTGGATTGCTATGCGTTGAATCACTACGCGTTGAATTATTACACGTGAAATTACCACGCACTGATTAACCACGCGTTAAATAACTACGCGTTGGATTACTACTTGTTGCTTAACCTCTCGTTGTATAACGACGTGTTAGATGACTACACGTTTCATCACCACTCGTTGAGTCTATCACATCCGAATTCTAGTTGCACCCCAATTGTAATGTTCATCACTGTGACACGATGTTATAGTGCATAAGATTAAATATATTAATAAATAATAAATGAAGTGCAGGCTAATAATTATACAAGTACATCATCAATTTTAATAAACATCCAATATCAATTATTACTACACTATAACAATAACTGATTCTCCCCTAATTTTCATCCTATTTCGAACAGACTGACGATTCGAACTGTGTTGATTAATTCGTCCAGCAAACGTAGATATACAAAAAGGAGAGATAAACGATTAGTCATAAATTCTCGTTATTCGTTAAAAGCATCATAAAACATTCGTTATCCAATTTCGGAATGAAATTGCAAACGTTTTGTTTATACGGTCGGTCATCATCGACAGTTGGCGAGTTATTGGACATCCCATGAAATCCGGATCTTATTAAACTCCTGCGGATGTCTATTTTATGAGACGCCATCGAACGAAACAATAAGATGCAAAGGGGACTATTTTATTAACGTCCCGCGTAAGAATGGGGTTCCACGGTCGGTTAGCATTTGGAATAATCAAAAGATGGTTCGCTAAGGCCCTCTGTATTTTTTATTGTCTGCTAGGGATGCAATTTAATTTGCACTTTCATTCCTTTGCCTGAGTTCGTCGAAATAAGAGGCTTTCGCGTTTGAGTTTTCATTTGTAGAGATGGATACAAGCGTACGAACGCCATTTCGTTCTTTTGAGGATTTAGAGGGCAGCACTTATCGTTCGGCACAGATTATCGTTGAGAAAATTGAAACTCGTGATATACAGCCCCGCTTCTCACAAATGAAAACACGATTGATGCGTTAAACCGGGAGTAATTGAAATTTTCTCGTTCTACATTCGACCAGAAATTAAATCGTTCACACGGATTCTACGTCAATGCCTGAAGTAACGGTGCAAATAATTCAAGAACATTGCGGACTTTATTGCACCTGATTAGTACATTTGTACAATTGTTATATGAATTGTATTTCGGAGGACTGCATTGTGAGTGATAAATATAACAAAGTAGGTTAATTATACAAATTATTTGACGCGAAGCTTACCTAGAGCTCAGTTTATCATGATTATTCCGCTATGGAGCAGGGTCATAATTCGGAACATGGCTTGTGGTTATAGAAGATATCTGTATAGTAATAGGAATATAGGGAGAGTGATGTACCTTGGTATGTATCTGATGGAGATGCAAAACAGATTAGCGTAGCGTCGTTATGGGTTAAATTACTGCACGTTAGATTATTACTTGTCAGATTATTGCGCGGTGGAGTGCGCATTAAGTTGGGGCGCGTTGGATTAGAACGCGTTGGACTACTGCACGTTAGATTGTGATGTGTTGCATTGCGGAGAGGTGAATTAGCACGCGTTGGGTTACTGTGCGTTGGATAACCACACGTTGGATTACGACGCGTTGGATAATTGCGTGTTGAATTACGGCGCGTTGGATAATTGCGTGTTGAATTACGGCGCGTTGGATTATGGCGTGTTGAACTACCACGCGTTGAATTATGGTGCGTTGGATAACCACGAGTTGGATTACGACGCGTTGGATATTAACGCATCGAATAACCACGCGTTGAATTACAACGCGTTGGATAACCACACGTTGGATTACGACGCGTTGGATAATTGCGTGTTGAATTGCGGCGCGTTGGATTATGGCGCAATGGATTACGGCGCGTTGAATTACCATGCGTTAGATTATGGTGCGTTGGATAACCACGCGTTGGATATCCACGCGTTGGATATCCACGCGTTGGATTACGATGCGTTGGTTATCCATGCGTTTGGATTTCGATGCGTTGGATATCCACGCGTTGGATATCCACGCGTTGGATTACGATGCGTTGGTTATCCATGCGTTTGGATTTCGATGCGTTGGATATCCACGCGTTGGATTACGATGCGTTGGTTATCCATGCGTTTGGATTTCGATGCGTTGGATATCCACGCGTTGGATTACGATGCGTTGGAGAACCACGCGTTTGGATATCCACGCGTTGGATTACGACGCGTTGGATATGCACGCGTTTGGATAACCACGAGTTGTATTACGGTGCGTTGGAGAACCACACATTGGATTACAACGCGTTGGATGACCACGAGTTGTATTACGGTGCGTTGGAGAACCACACATTGGATTACAACGCGTTGGATGACCACGCGTTGAATCACTACGCGTTGGATAACCACGCATTGAATAACCACGCGTTGAATTACAGCGCGTTGGATAACCACGCATTGAATAACCACGCGTTGAATTACAGCGCGTTGGATAACTACGCATATAATAACCACGCGTTGAATTACAGCGCGTTGGATAACCACGCGTTGGATATCGACGCGTTTGGATAACCACGAGTTGTATTACGGTGCGTTGGAGAACCACACATTGGATTACAACGCGTTGGATGACCACGCGTTGAATCACTACGCGTTGGATTACCACGCGTTGAATTACAGCGCGTTGGATTATGGTGCGTTGGATTATCACGCGTAGAATTACCACACGTTGGATGCCTACGCAATAGAATATCACGCGTTGGAGTACCACGCATTGAATCACCATGAATCGAATCACCACGAGTTGAATTATCAAGTAATAGTGTATCACGCGTTGAGTCACTACGCGTTGAGTTATCAAGTAATAGTATATCACGTATTAAATCATCACGAATTGAATTATCAAGTAATGGTATACGACGTATTAAATCACCGCATATTAAATATCTATGAGCTATCCACATAGTCATGTATCAACTCCTCTCAAATTCCTACTCGTTGTTCAACCTTCCATTAAATTTCCTCGCGTTATATCGCCCCGCAGAACATCACTAATACTATACAATCTTGAATTTTAAAGAAGAGAAGTAACGCAACGACACCATATGAAATAGAATTATATGCTTGAACACAGGTAACCTCAATTACTCAAAGGTTGTTAAAATCGCCCCAAAACAATCACAGAATAATGGAATGAAATTTAGTTTACGGGTTTTGGGCGAAACTGCGACGATCAAGAACATTTTCCGTGAAATTGAAGATATAATCGCATCGTAACGAATAAATGGAAACAGAACGTGTGATATGTATCAGTTTCGATTTCATCCGACTGTAATTAAAACGGTATAGAGTTACGTATTAATTCGAGAAGTAAAATCTGTACGATTAATCGTGTAAGTGTCGATGTTTGGAAAATGTTAATGAAGTAATAATACATGGGTAAATATTCGGGGGAATAATTTTGCATTTCAAATAACGAGGGATATGGTAAATATGAAATTTGTAATAATTTGGACATTGTGATTGGTTTTGAAATATTTATTTGTTTGATGTTGATTGGTATTGTAATTAGATATTGATTTTTGGTTGTATATGTTGGTTAGGTTAGGTTAGGTTCGATGTCGTAAGTAGATATTGATTCTTAGTTGCACATATGTGTTAGGTTAGGTAGATTTAATGTCGAGGGCAGACATGGATTCTTAGTTGTACATACCTGTTAGGTTAGGTTAGGTTAGAGGTTGTAAATAGACGTCGATTCTTACTTGCACGTATCGGTTAGGTCAAGTTAGGTTAGGTTTGAGGTTGTAAGTAGACATCGATTCTTACTTGTACGTATCGGTTAGGTTAGGTTAGGTTAGGTTTGAGGTTGTATGTAAACATCGATTCTTACTTGTACATATCGGTTAGGTCAGGTTAGGTTAGGTTTGATGTTGTAAGTAGACATCGATTCTTAGTTATACATATCGGTTAGATTACGTCAAGTTACGTTTATTTCTTCATTGAAAAATATTGTAAAACAGAAATAATGAATAAACAATGATATATCTAAATGCACCTATGTTTTAACATTATAAATAACATACTATATGTTATAAACCGCACGTACTTTTTAATATTACTCTTGAAATATTATTCCATAATAAATATGTATTATTATGCAACAAAAAATTTATGTAATGCAAGTGTTTGACTAGAAGTGTAAAAAGTAATATTAAACGCGAATGCACATTTTAAATGCAAATCCCCAGTATATCAATTTTGAGTTGATTTTTATTTTCAACTTTCTGACGGAAAACGCTCCGCAATTACAGCGCCATTGAATGTGCTTTAATCAGATGCCTCATATATTTTTCAAGCGGAGATTACCAAACAATTCGGAGATTACACGTTTAATATGGATTACAATAAATTGCATGGATTCAATCTACAAATTAAACTTTATGATGTGTCATTGAATAATTATAATAGTCTCTGCACAGCGATACTTAAAATGAAAATTAATTGAAATAAATATGAATATCAAAAATATTAATACAATTGAAAATTATTACTGTGAAAAAACGAAAGAAAATTATAAAAAACCTGAATGCGAAAAATTAATGAAATAAATTGAAACAAATATGAATATCAAAAAATATTAATACAATTCTAAAAACTATTACTTTAAAAAAAAGAAAGGAAATTATAAAAAACCTTAATGTGAAAAATTAATGAAATAAATTAAAACAAATATGAATATCAAAAAATACAATTGTAAAAAATATTACTTTGAAAAAAAAGAAAGAAAATTATAATAAACCTGACAGTGAAAACAACAAAGTATGGAAAGAAATTTTCATTAAGTAAATGAAGATTTATACGTAAGTTGAGAAAAATAAAGCAATTAAATTTTTTCGATATCAAAACAGCGATGCATTTAAAAGCATTGTTTCGTAGAAATACACGGAACAAAATTGTATTAACACCGAAATGAAATACAAATTCACCGAACGCTCGAACGATCCCTTTGCAGATAAATTATAAAATAAATAACCGCGGTTCTACCAATTTTTTTCTTCATTTTCCTCTACGGGCAAAAAATATTCCCGGAGTCAAATTTTGCGGGAAAGTTTTCTCGTTAAATCGCATTTATCGACGTTTATACCATAAAAGTTCATCCGTGACATTAATTCTAAAACAAGAATAACGCAGCATTCGACGCAAACGCACATTTTTTCGCGAAAATGTTCGGAGATAAAATTAAGCTGCCGCTGCGGGTAAACGATGCGTGATAGTGCTTTCGGTTGCGTTTTGAATAAAAATGTTGGGTGATGTGTGTTGGGGATTTATTAATACGAAGTTTGTGGATTGTGAAGATAGGGAGATTTCAAGGTTTAGGGATTTGGGAAATTTAGGAATTTGGGGAAATTAAAATTTGGGGGGTGAGGAGTTGCAAGCGTAGAAATTTGGAGAATGGAGAATTGGATATTTGGGAATTTGGGGAAATAAAAATTTGGGAGGTGAGGAATTGCAAGCGTAGAAATTTGGGGAATGGAGAATTGGGTATTTGGGAATTTGGTGATTTAGGGGATTGGAGGATTTAGAGATTTGGCAAATTGGAAATTTGGGGATTTGGGGACTCGGATATTCAGAAATTTGGAGATCTGGTGAGTTCGAAGCGTAGAAATTTGGGGATTTATGGAATTGGATATTTGGGAATTTGGGGATTCAAGGCTTGGTAGATTTAGAGATTTGGAAAATTTGAAATTTGCAGAGATGAAAATTTAGAATTATAGAAAGTGGATTTGTAGAATTAGATATTTGAAAACTTTAATATTCAGAAAATCAGAAATATGAAAATCCCAAAATTTAACAAATGGATTTAAAAATCTAGAAAATTACAAATCTTAAAAAAAGAATTACAATAATTTAAAAATTAAAAAATTTGTAATTCCAAAAATGCGAAAATTCGTGATTGAAAGAAACAAGATATAAATCGTATTAACTCCGGGTTTCAAAGTCCGTACTGTAAAATTCATCGACAGTTTCTCGAATTTCCCCTCATTTTTCACGCGACGAAATTGAAAAGACAATAGAACCATTCCGACCATAGCAGTGGACACATTCCATGAAAATTGAATATGATTTTAATTAAATGCTGAAAGCGAACCAGCGAAAGATCTGGTGATAAGCGCGCCGGGTTACAGATAATTAATGTTCAAATTGCAAAATGTTTCGCACCATTCTATATAATTAAAATGTAACTATTTCTATTTCCAATGCAATACAAATTAAATACACTCATAGAAATACCATTTCTCATAAACTCGTAATCATTACTAATTTAATTTCTAATCGAGTGAAAAATATTAATAATCATCGTGCATAATAATTGATAAAAGTGTTAGGTTATAACCGCAGCGAATAAAAGTTTGCTGAACCGCCTCGTTTGTATCATATTTGTGGTGAAAAGAAATTTCGACGCTTTTCAGCTGCAATTTATACTTCAAAAACGAAAGCGTTCGAGAAATTTAAAGTATTTGCTGAATTCGTGATTCCTGCCTCACCCCGATTGTTATAAAATAAAATAAAATCCAGCATGTTTCAGAGTATCCAAATACCTGGACATTGATGGCACATTTTCGAGTACTTCCCTCACGACACACAATTTCAATAATTAGCTGCAATCGAAACGAAGAAACGAAGCCGAAAAGTAAAAGTCCGTTTAAAATTTTTACTCGAAGCACGTGTAGTTTATGAATTTCACACGCGTGTAACATTATTTGCTGCATAACTGCGTATACGCCACGGGAATTATGAAAATTCCGGTAACATCAGCATGTACAGATGACAACCCACGAGTTGGCGCGTGACGCAAAGTAAAAGAAGCTCCCCACCGTGAACACTTCCAGTTACGTTTCGGCAAATAAGAATAATGACAATAACAACCGCTGAATTCGCACTATTCGAGACGTTTGCTTGCCACTGTTTTGGCCTAATTGCTAGTGACCGAGAGGCAATTGTACCGCCGAAAATACGTGTGGCATTTTTCTATTCTGACCAATTGCAGCTCTTCTAAACACGTCAACTCACGCGCCAACTCGTGGGTTGACATCGGTACTTCTACTCGTTGGAAAGTTTCAGATGGATTCGGTCGAAGGACTCTATTCCTCGGTTCGGTCCCGTTTCGGGGACTGAAGGATAAAAATGCCTCCACGAACCTCGACTTTGGACAGTTTGTCTTTTAACTCGAACGCTGTTATCCTCCGTTGATCTCTGCAGAGAACTGGAAATTATAAAAATCCTTCATCCTTTCAATGTTTTCTCTCAGATTGACATCGGTGATCGCAACCTTTTGATACCGGTAATCCTCGTATGGTTTTTAATGAATTCCATCGATCGTGTGTTACGTTTCAGTTTTCTGGACAACGGAGATCACAATAAATCAAACATGAAATTATACTAGTTGTGATACCGTGTGTATTGAAATGACAAATGATGAGTGAGAGGAATAATGACAATATCAAGTAACCAAATTCTGAACCTCATTCAGAATTATTTTCGATTTTCATATCACATAGCACAATCAGCAGGACGTTTGACTGACATTACATGACACACGCATTAACGTTCGTCTCCGTATTCTACGTGATTCATAGTGTTCCTTCGCTTCTCTGTATCTAGTTTTCTTTCCCCAGTACGTATTCTGACAAGGTAAATTACATCTTGCGAATCCTGCGTTATTATCACCGAGCTATTTCCTGAACGCAAACAGCGTTACTGTTCTCCAAGAAACTGTGTTTATGTCTCAATTATTATGATCTCGGATGAATATTAAAAAAAGCAATTAAACTTCGTAAATGAGGGAAATTAAATACAGGAAAATTTATTAACTTATGGAGGTTGGTTTATTAATTTTACCAAGTACAACGCGACCGATTTAAAAGCAGAGAGGAAGTTAAATGTACACGATACTGCGTGACACATTCCGTTTCAACGGAACTTTAATATCTTCATCAACTGCACTGTGTACATTTTCTAAACTGTCCGAGTTCTATTAAGTTCTCTTAACTGAATTCTCGTACTCGCAGCTGATATGCATTGAATTTAAACTTGGCGAGTGTTTTTCAATATTTTTAATATTATAGTGTGAAATTTAAAAAATTTAAAGAAATTGTAAAGACTTCTAATTTTCCTACCTCAGAATTTTTGATTTCATTCATCTCTCAAACTTAGAATTTTTAATACAAAAAGTGAAAATTTAGAATTGTGGAAATTTCGAACTTCCTAACCTCCAAATCTAACCTCTAAAAATGGCGTACCTCGTAAATTGAATAACCTATAATTTTTCGATTCACAAAGTGATCTAAAAAGTTTATAAGAATCTAACGACTCGCTATAAATTCTTACACTATTTCTCATATAATCCCATGTATATTTCCCCCAGGAACTATTGGCGAATTCGATATTCTTGTAGATAAAATCGCGGGAAAAAAGAGATAAAGTTAAAATATTTCTCGCGTTCTTTCTGTATCTCCATTTCCATTTCAACAAAACCGACAGAATAATCTGAATTTATACGATTGTATTTTCATTTGCTCGTTGTTTACGGGCTATTTTTCAAGTTACATGAGAAATTTAGTAGACGATATCGAGGGAACAGGAAAAATTCTGTTTTCTAATGAATATACATGCCGGCTGTTATTTGAAATTTTTCTAGGGAAGCTTCTATTCTGAATTTTAAATTTCTCTCGAACACGGGTTGCTAACTTTGGAATATTAAATTTTATTACAAAAATCACTGTTTGATGTATCATGAATTAGGTTATTCAGTGCTTTTATATTTATATAATTTAATGTTATTTAAAAAGGACTGATGTTAGGATAAATAATTTTAATCGTTTTTTGAAAACAATTTATTTATTCGAAACCTATAAAAATTTTATGAACTTCATTAATAGTATGTGAATAATTATTAAACAAACTGTGCAATGTAACTAAATAATTCTATAGTAGTGATAATAATAATAAATATAAATAATTTTGTAATGTAAGTAGATAATTATATAAATATGAACAGAATTAAAAATTTAGTTCAAAAAATAATAAGACAAAAATTACATAATATAATAATTATAATAAATAATACTATAGAAGTACTACAGAATAATATAAATAATGCTACACTATAAAATTATAAATAATACTAAATAAATTATAAATAATATTACACTAAAAAATTAAAAATAACACTAAATAAATTATAAATAATACCACCCTAAAAAATTAAAAATAATACTGAATAAATTATAAATAATACTGCATAAGCACTGCACAATAATATAAATAATACTACACTAAAAAATTATAAATAATATTACACTAAAAAATTAAAAATAATACTGAATAAATTATAAATAATACTACACCAAAAAATTACAAATAATACTAAATAAATTATAAATAATACTACACCAAAAAATGACAAATAATATTAAATAAATTATAAATAATACTACCCTAAAAAATTAGAAATAATACCAAATAAATTATAAATAATACTGCAAAATCCTTCACAATACATCACCTTAAAACAACCAACAATTAATTATTTAAAACTCAATAACATTGAAACAAGCAGTACGAGAATATATCGCCCCACTTGTCAAATAATTTATTAAATTGTTACACATCGAGTATTGTGTCGCAAAGCAAAGGTTAATAACAGTTTTTATGACGTTTCATTGTTATAAAACCATAGCTACGGTCACGCACGGTTTTATTTCACCGAGATGGAGTACCACGACTTACCGATGCAACAATGGCGTCCCACGAAGAGTCATATCTTTTATTGCACGCTGTTTAAAAATTTTCATTCCGGCATTAATGACGTTCATGAAAGTTAACTCTCTGTATATCAGACTCTTTTATGTTGTGCGAGAATTGAGCGATTATTGTATGAATTCTTTTTGGTTACTGTTAAATATTTTTTATTTTGAGGAAGACAGGAAGTTGAGGAAGACATTTGAGAAGACATTTAAGCGGTGATATTTTAGGGGGATTTATGTTATAAAATATAGAGAAGTTACATTCTTAAAATGTTAAACAATTAACCAAATGTTGAACGATATAATTTTAATGGAATAAAATTTATTCAATTGAATAATGAAATATTGTTTATAAAAATTTAGTTGGCACACAAAATTGTAAAATTTGTTCTCTATATCAAACACTGTATTTTAAAACGAATTACCTCGCGTTATATTGCCATTTATTATATTGCAACGCATTACATTTCTACACGTTGGATATTAATATAAATTCGACATACACGCGTCATATAGCCTTGCATTAAACTTTCATACGTTTTTCATTACCTCGCGTTATATTGCCATTTGTTATATTGCAACGCATTACATTTCTACACGTTGGATATTAATATAAATTCGACATACATGCGTTATATAGCCTTGCATTAAACTTTCATACGTTTTTAATTACCTCGCGTTATATTGCCATTTATTATATTGCAACGCATTACATTTCTGCACGTTGTATATTAACTTGAATTTGACACCTACGCGTTATATAGCCATTCGTTAGACTTTCATATGTTGTGTTTTACCTCGCATTATATTGCCACATGCTATATTGTCATACATTAAATTTTGACACATTGTACATTACCATTAATTAAATCTGAACGCGTTATATAACCACATGATTGAAAAACTGTATTCTCATAAACAATGAGATTATACATATAATACTGATCATAATCAATCGCTTCAATACAGCATCAATGATTTTTCCTACTCTTTCTCCTCCGATTAAAAGAAGAAAACTAAAGGTGAATATTGAGTGTGTCTTAAACGAGTATACACAGTGAATACATTTCCCGCAGGGTTTTAAAACTCTCATTTAACATTCTCTTTAGAAAAATAATTCGTTAAATTGCACTAAGCTCTGAAATTTTGCATCAAGCTTAAAAAGAACGATAAAGATAATTGTATTTGTGAAATATAACAACTTGTATTCATGGGTGAATTTACGTATTCACAAATTCAAATTTACATTTTCATTCAAGATATTTTTTCGGTTAAAAATACTGTGAGAAAGAATCAGTACTCAAACTAAATGGAGAGTGAAATGAAGTTCATCAGCAAACTTACTGATTTCGTCAACTGTGTTATCTCTGATCCTATCATCAAGGTGTTCCAGATAAAACCAGGCAAATATTTCATTTCTAAAATTGGACCCTGGGAACTGATTTAACATTGAATCCATATTTCAACATTTTTTTATAACCCTGTTAAATTTTGAGATCATCTGTTAACAACTGGTATACAGGATGTTGCATAAAGATTATTCGTCAAATCCAAGAAACTTTATTGTCAGTTAAATTATTGGTAATTGTTAATAAAAATATTTGAGATATCTTGGAACTTAAGTGGAGGAAGTTATATAGGAGATGTTTGAACAAATTTGAAGGAGTTTGGAGAAGTTTGAGCAAATTTAAAGCTTGAGGGTGTTTGAGCAAGTTTGAAGGACTGCTAAAGTTAATTCATCTTTTTGAAAACAATAGAACGCTATGAGTTGCAATGAAGTTCTTGCATCAATTATTAGTAAAATCCAAGAATCCTATTGCCAGTTAAATTCTTACTAATTGTTAATATAAATATTTGAGATATCTTTGAACTTAAGTGGAGAAAGTTGTATAGGAGTTTGGAGATGTTCGAACACATTTGAAGGAGTATGAGCAAATTTGAAGAAGTTTGAAGAAGTTTGAGCAAATTTAAAGCTTGAGGGTGTTTGAGCAAGTTTGAAGGACTGCTGAAGTTAATTCATCTTTTTGAAAACAATAAAACACTATGAGTTGCAATGAAGTTCTTGCATCAATTATTAGTAAAATCCAAGAATCCTATTGCCAGTTAAATTATTACTAATTGTTAATATAAATATTTGAGATATCTTTGAACTTAAGTGGAGAAAGTTGTATAGGAGTTTGGAGATGTTCGAACACATTTGGAAAAGCTTGAAGATGTTTCAGCAAATCTGAAGTTTGCAAAATTCTCAAATTTCTAAATATAAAAATTTGTTGAACTAACTCCCTTTCTATAAAACTCTAAATAACATCCCAGCAGCCCAAAAAATTTCATCGCACATATTTCTACAAAAGCCTCAACCTCGTCCCACCACAATAATTCAATAAACCTCATAATTTTCCACTATAGCTCGGAAACTATTCCTCGTAAAATCTTTTATTTTCCGCATAAACCTAATCAATAACCCGTCCATACAATCCGCTAAAAATTCGAAAACCGAGCCGGTGAAATAACGTATCAAAATTCGATAACTGCGTGAATAAAGTTTTTCCGTTGAAAACTTTCAATGGTTATCGCGAATCGATGAAAGCCCCCGCCGCCTACGTAACTGAAATAAACTAGAATAGCCATGAAGAAAAAACGAGAAATATCCGAATAATAAAGCGATAAACTGTTGCGATTAAAATTCGGCAGCAGCTGGGAGATAAGGCAGTCGGGCGAGCAATATGGCGATGCATCAGAGATCTGCAGTTAGCTTTAAGTCCATTGTTTCGAGGAACACTATGAACAACCTCGATTCCCTTGCCACGTAAAATAATACCTGAGATACAGCTCCTACGTGGCAACCTCGTTATCTGTTCTGCCGATACATCAACCTGTCAATATACTCAAAATATTCTATAGATCTGACGAGATAACGGTTGCGGTTGGTAAAAACCGTTGCAGCGGCTCATTCGAAATTCCTATCAGTTTTGCTATTGTATCGATTTGATGGGTATCGATTTAGTCTTTGATATGTTACACTGGCTTTTTATGGTGTCGAGGCTCGGGTATCACAATGGGGATGTGGAGGGATGTGAATATGTGGGATTTTTGGAAGTTTAGGATTTTGGAAGATTGGGACTTTTGGGGTTTGAAGATGTGAGACAAATTTCGGAATTTTTATTTGTTGGACTATCAGAGTTTATTTATTTGAAGTTTTGAGTTTTTCTGATTTTGGAATTTTCAGTTTGCAAATTTTTCAGCTTCTAATCTTCCGAGTTTCAAATTTTCCAACTTTGTAATGTCGTAACTTCTAATGGCCTAACTTCCTAACGTCCCGACCTCTAATCTCCCAAATTCCATATTTTCCAACTCCCTAATGCCTCGACTTCTAATCTCCCTACTTCCTAATTCCCAAATGTCATATTTTCCAACTTCCAATCTCCCAACCTCCTAATTTCCCAATTTCCAATCTCCCAAAATCCAAATTTTCCAACTCCCTAATGTTGTAATCACTAATGTCCCAAATTCCATATTTTCCGACTCCCTAATGCCTCAACTTCTAATCTCCCTACTTCCTAATTTCCCTACTTCTAATCTCTCAACTTCCAAATTTTCAAAATTCCATATTTTCCAACTCCCTAATGCCCCAACCTCTAATCTCCCAAATTCCATATTTTCCAACTCCCTAATGCCCCAACCTCTAATCTCCCAAATTCCATATTTTCTAACTCCCTAATGCCCCAACCTCTAATCTCCCAAATTCCATATTTTCCAACTCCCTAATGCCCCAACCTCTAATCTCCCAAATTCCATATTTTCCAACTCCCTAATGCCCCAACCTCTAATCTCCCAAATTCCAAATTTTCCAACTCCCTAATATCCCAACCTCTAATCTCCCAAATTCTATATTTTCCAACTCCCTAATGCCCCAACCTCTAAACTCCCAACTTCCAATCTCCCAAATTCCAAATTTTCCAACTCCCTAATATCCCAACCTCTAATCTCCCATATTCCATATTTTTCAACTCCTTAATGCCCCAACCTCTAATCTCCCTACTTCCAAATTTCCCTACTGCTAATCTCCCAACTTCCAAACTCCCAAATTCCATATTTTCCAACCCCCGAATGCCCCAACCTCTAATCTCCCAAATTCCAAATTGTTGAACCCCCCACCTCCCAAATTTCCAAAACCCATCTCCCAAACTTCCACCTCCTCCAACTCCCAAATTTTCCATCACCCAAATCTGTCTATCCCCAATCCTTTCACCCAAAAACGAGATCTCTGTATCTGACTCATTGACGCACTCCGCGTTATCTGCCAGCAATCAACGCCGCGATCAGAGATTGCAATTAAACTACTTGAGGAGATAACAAATGTTAATTATCAATCCCACTGAGTTTGTCAACTAATCAATCAACTTACTGATCATTGAATTAGACGTCGATGAATCTCCCGCGGCGATCGCCTGAATAGACCATGCCGTAATTCATAGATGAAACCCGCTTGATGGCTCCATTAAACAATAAATAAACAACGGAATAGGATAAAAGACTTGGAAGATCGAGTATAAACGTTTTTCATGCACATTTCTTGTTGTCTTGTTAATACAATCAAGTAACCGAATCAAGAAATGAAAAGATTATTCTATGATGTTAACTGCTCTGAAGATTGACGTCAACATTCACCTTGACGGGTAATGATACTGCTACTGATTACGATGTTGGCAGTGGCTTTCCTGAAAGTACCACCCTGAGATCGATCGCTGTCGCTACTGATTACGTGTTATTGTTCTTTGTAAGTTGTAGATACAGGGAGATTAGTTGGTGTACATTATGTAATTGGAGGGAGATTGGGTGGTTATGGAAGGTGGGGACGGTGCAGATGTGGAGATATGGATCTGGGGATTTGGGGATTTAGGGATATTGAAGAGAAATTAGGGATTTGGAGATTTGGGAATTTGGGGATTTGGGATTTGAGGATTTGAGGATTTGGGGATTTGAGGAATTGGGGATTTGAGGAATTGGGAATTTGGGGATTTGGGGATTTTGGGACTTGAGGGTTTGGGAATTTGAAGAATTGGGGATTTGAGGAATTAGGGATTTGGGGATTTTATGATTTGAGAATTTTGGGATTTGAGGAATTTGGGATTTTGGAGGATTTGAGGATTTGAGGATTTAGGGATTTGAGGAATTGGGAATTTGAGGAATTGGGGATTTGAAGAATTGGTGATTTGAGGAATTGGGGATTGGGAATTTGGAGATTTGTGGATTTGGGGGTTTGTGGAATTAGGGAATTGGGAATTTGGAAATAGTGGAATTTGGGAATTTGTGAATTTGGGGGTTTGTGGAATTAGAGAATTGTAGAATTAGGGGATTGGGAATTTGGAGATTTGTGGAATTAGGAGATTTCGGAATTTGGGAATTTGAAGATTTGGACATGGAGAGAGATTTGGGAATGTAAGAATTTGGGGACTTGGAGACTTTGGGATATGGGGATTTGGGGACTTGGAGACTTTGGGATATGGGGATTTGGGGACTTAGGGACTTGGAGACTTTGAAATTTAAAGATTTAGGAATTAAGAGAAATTTTGAATTTAAACACTTGGATCAATGGCAACTTTAGAGTTTGAGAATGTTGGAATTTAGTATTTTGAGATTTGTGGATTTGAAGATTTAGGAGTTGTAGACTTTGAAGCATAGGTGTTTATGGATTTGGCAATATGGGAACGTAGACAATTTGATATTTGGAGATTTAAGTGTTTTGATACTTGAAGATTTTTGGATTTTAGGATTTGGAGATTTAGGGACTTAGTAGCTCTAGTATTAGAGAATGTAAAAATGTGAGGATTTAGGGACTTTGAGACACAAATACTTGCAGGCTTAGGAACTTAAGGGCTCTAGCATTAATGAACATAAAAATGTGAAAATTTAGAAATTTGAAGACATAAATATTTGAATATTTAAGGATTCAGTGTCTTCACAATTTGGGAATGAATTTTGAGGATTCATAGATTTGGGAACATAAGAATTCGAAAATTTAAACTCTATTGAAATTGCCTATCTAAAAATTTGTGGATCAACAAATATCTAAATTTCAACTATTCAATAATTTGATCATTCATAAAAACCTATAAGTTCATTCAAAAACTTAAAACTTTGGTTACATTTATAACTATTTTATGCATAAATAAGAATATTTATAAGCCCCTACTTAATATTAGCAGAGCCACAATTAAATTATCATTGCAATTAATAATTCCTGTGCAGCCGTCTGCAGATAATTCTCCACCTAAATATACATAGTAGATACAAGGACTAAGCAGTGAAACCCCTAGATATACCCCCATGAAAAAACCATTCGAATGAAAAATACGACTGGTGGCTAAAGCAGATAAACTCCGGAATTACATTCTCCCCCGGCAATTATTAAAAGTTCCATAAATTATCCGCGTTTAAATAAATTGCCAACATAGTGGAGTCTGAATTTTTTACGTATGCATCAGAAATAATAGTATTGGGGCTATTAATAAAGTGGGATTACCATTGTAGAAAATTATTCATCGTTCACACGTAATCTTTCAAATCGCTACGATGCGGCTGTGCAGGATATCTGTTATAATCGATAGGCAATTGTCGATTGTGACAATGGCGCGAAGAAAAGAATACAACTTGAGTCATCCGGAGAGATTTACGTCACGTTCCGGGTAATAATACATTTTTTGATGTTTTATATGTATTTAAAATTACATTTACGGCATTCACGTGGCATTACTTCGAAATTTGCGTCATTGAACAATCAAACATACATCTTATCTTCGATAAGGAAACCTTTTAAATCTTATTATATAAAGGGTTACATCCGACACCGGTACTGTAGTCGTTTCGGTCCATAGCGAAAGGAAAGAGGTTTTTTGCAAATTCTCCGCTTCGATAAATGTAAGAACTGATAAGTTATTGTGTCTTTTAATGTCACTTGTACGATAGTTCGCCACGTGTTTTATCACCAGGTGTTTAATTTCGCACTCATGTCATACTTTGTATTTTCACGTGTTGTCACACGTTTTATTCCCACACATTATCGCGATTTAAATTTCCACGTGTTATATTGCTATGAGCAAGATTACTGTGAAGTATTTATTACTACGTGTTACATTGCCACGCGTTATATCGCCATATTACATTTTTACGCATTTTATATTACCATAAATTAGATGTCAACTATTACAGAGCCTTGCATTAAATTTTCATACATTTTTAATTACCTCGCGTTATATTGCCATTTGTTGTATTGCAACGCATTACATTTTTATACGTTGTATATTAATATGAATTCGACACACACGCGTTATATAGCCTTGCATTAAATTTTCATACGTTTTTCATTACCTCGCGTTATATTGCCATTTGTTATACTGCAACGCATTGCATTTCTACACGTTGGATATTAATATGAATTCGACATACACGCGTTATATGGCCTTGCATTAAATTTTTATACGTTTTGCATTACCTTGCGTTATATTGCCATTTGTTGTATTGCAACGCATTACATTTTTATACGTTGTATATTAATATGAATTCGACATACACGCGTTATATAGCCTTGCATTAAACTTTCATACGTTTTTCATTACCTCGCGTTATATTGCCATTTGTTGTATTGCAACGCATTACATTTTTATACGTTGTATATTAATATGAATTCGACATACACGCGTTATATAGCCTTGCATTAAACTTTCATACGTTTTTCATTACCTCGCGTTATATTGCCATTTGTTATACTGCAACGCATTGCATTTCTACACGTTGGATATTAATATGAATTCGACATACACGCGTTATATAGCCTTGCATTAAATTTTTATACGTTTTTCATTACCTCGCGTTATATTGCCATTCGTTGAATTGCAACGCATTACATTTCTACACGTTGTATATTAATATAAATTCGACATACACGCATCATATAGCCTTGCATTAAACTTTCATACGTTTTTAATTACCTCGCGTTATATTGCCATTTGTTATATTGCAACGCATTATTACATTTCTATACGTTGGATATTAATATAAATTCGACATACACGCATCATATAGCATTAAATTTTCATACGTTTTTCATTACCTCGCGTTATATTGCCATTCCCTATATTGTAACGTATTATATTTCTACACGTTGGATATTAATATAAATTCAACATACACGCGTCATATAGCCTTGCATTAAATTTTCATACGTTCTTAATTACCTCGCGTTATATTGCCATTTGTTATATTGCAAAGCATTACATTTCTGCACGTTGTATATTAACTTGAATTCGACACCTACGCGTTATATAGCCATTCATTAGACCTTCATACGTTGTGTTTTACCTCGCGCTATATTGCCACGCGCTATATTGTCATACATTAAATTTTGTCACATTGCATATCACCATTAATTAAACGTGAACGTGTTATATAACCACGTGATTCATTTTCGTACTTCCTGTATGTCTACGTGTTATATTGCCACACTATTAATTTTCTCAACTTGTCATCCAAAAAATTAATTTCACTCTTGTCTATCAAATAACTAAAATTCTTTCGAAATCAACGAAATAAAAAAATTCTCCGAATCTAATAAAGAAATGAAATATTAACAATTTATTTGAATACACGTATATTCGGCGATACAAGGTGATGATTTAACATTGAACACTTGTCCGTGTACCTGAATTAAGCTGACTTTGTGTCTTCACGACGTCCTTGTAAATATCGAGGCGATGTACAAAGCAGCTCGATAAAAGCAAGCCACGATTACTTTTTACTGGCGAGATAAAATAAGGGTCGGTCGGTCGAGACAATCGACCCTGATCGCCATTCGATCGAAAATGAATATTAACATCACACACCATGGACGTACGAGCACACTCACCAACCCTCTTGTTTCTCTATGTTGTAGACTAACAAGATGTCACTTTCGGAGTTCCGTAAAAAGAAGTTACTCTACGTTTTCAATACCTTCTTTGGTAAGTACATATTTTATGTAAACCTTTCCATTCTTCAAAATATATATACTGCATTTTCAAGTCTCACATATTCGCATATGAAATTATTTATTCATTACTTTCGGGATAGAATTAAAAAGGGTAGAAAAATATTCTTTTCTGAACCCCTATTAAGGGATAAACGCAGACAAAAATTGGATGTCCCCATAAAAGTAAATGAACAACAAACAAAGTCAGAAAAATTAGATCATCACACGTGTGCCCTGCCAAATCACATTTAACCCGGGGTTTTTAATCGAGTTTCCAATTCTGAAGGTAAACCGTGTAAAAATAAATCCGCTTATTCTTCGAAATCGTGTTATTCGTAGTTGGCCATCTTTTGACCCACAAAGAACATTTCCAGCCGAACGGTCAGCCTCTCTGTTAACATTCCGGGTAATCCGATTCCGTGCCAATTACTTCGTACCCTCAACGACTCCTAATTGTCCCAAGAACGTTATCTACAGTGTTCACTCGAACGAACATCCTTAGCTATCATTCCCGGACCGATGATACTGCCGAGCTTTCATCGCCAGTTGCCCAGTATTTTTCCCCAGAAACGGAGCCAGTCGCCTGCTAACGAAATAGCAAAACTGATTGCCCTTCTAACGTCCTCTTCGTCGGGCTACAATCTTATTCCACTTGTACATTTCGAGACCTCCGAACAGTGAAATGTAATATGATATCTTAAGTATCTGAATTTTGGGGTATGAATTTTGGGAGAGGCAAGTTTAGGAATTTTTATAGTTTTTGAGGTGATATTCTTAAATTTTTGGGGGATTTAGGAAATTTGATCATTTTTGAGGGTTTAGGTTTGCATAATTTTGAAGACACATTCTAATATTCTCAAATTTCTAAATTGGAAAATTTACTAGTTCCTCAATTTTATAATTTACAAATTTTTCAAAGTATAAATTCACTAATTTCTCAATTTTATAATTTACAAATTTTTCAAAGTATAAATTCACTAGTTTCTAAATTTTATAATTTACAAATTTTTCAAAGTATAAATTCACTAGTTCCTTAATTTTATAATTTACAAATTTTTCAAAGTATAAATTCACTGATTTCTCAGTTTTATAATTTACACATTTTTCAAACTTTAAATTCACAAATTGGTAACTCTTTAAATTCCTACAGCCCCAAATTTCTAACTCTGTAAATCCCTGGAGCCCTAGATTTTCAACTCTCTAAATCTCTGCAGCCCCAAACACTCATCTCTCTAAATCCCCGCAGCCTCAAATTCGTAACTCTCTAAATCCCTGCAGCCCCAAATTCTTAACTCTCTAAATCCCTGCGCCAGATAATTAATTTCTCAATCACCTAAAATCGCAAATTTTGTCCTTCATAATTTAGACAGCCCAAAATTCTTAACTCGTTAAATCCCTGCATCCCCAAACTCTCATCGCTCTAAATCCCTGCAGTCCAAATTCTCATCTCCCTAAATCCCCACAGCCCCAAATTCTCACCTCTCTAAATCCCTATAACCTCAAATTCTCAACCCCCTAAATCCCCACCCCAAATAATTAATTTCCCAATCTCCCAAAGCCCCAAATTCTCTTCTCCAAAATTTTAACAGCCCAAAATTACCTTCTCAAATCTCCTTAACCCTAAATTTTCCGATTCACGAACATTCTATAGTCCTTAAACTAAAACTATAAACCCTTAACTCTCCACCACTCCACATCCCAAATTTACAACATCTAAAACCCAACCTCCAGCCCCAAATTCACAATTTCGATCCCACCGCCCATACCCCGATACCTAAACAAAGACGTCCTGTAACTGACACCTCTTTCGAAAGCACTATCTGCACTCAAACTGCACCCAACTCGTATGAATGATTGCCTGCGCACACAAACAGGCATTATCACGAAGATACACGAGCGCAAAGCCAGGAACGTGTAATTTCATCGCATCCCCCTTTAACCGTCCATTGTTTATCTGTTCTTGTTCACACCATAAATAGGTGTCCGAGGTTGGCTCACTTTTACCCAACCGGTAGCACATAGGTGCCATATAGAGACCGAACAAAACGCCCCCCTGTATAGCCTTGATTTCGTTCTGAGCTTCCAAAAAAATACCCCAGGGACGCGATCGACCATTCTACACACCCCAGGTCGTATTTCATTTCACCGAGACCTTGCCACGATAGCTCTGAAAGCGACGAGTGGAATAAGATGGCTTGGAAGTCGGAAGAATCGGGGAAGAGCGATCAGTCTTGCTATTTCGATAACGGGTATTATGGTTTCTGGGGGAGTGAGAAAGGGAAGTGTATTTGGGGACTTGGGGACTTGGGAGTTGGGGAGTTTGGGTGGTTTAGGTTGAGAGTCTGAAAAGGTGGGAATAGAGATATTTGGAGTTTGTGGAATTTGGGGATTTTGAGGAGTGGATTTGACAAGTTGGGAATTTGACAAGTGGGGGATTTGACGAGTTGGGAATTGACGAGTAGGGGATTTGACTAGTTGGGAATTAACAAGTGGGGCATTTGATAAGTTGGGAATTGACGAGTGGGGGATTTGACGAGTTGGGAATTAACAAGTGGGTCATTTGATAAGTTGGGAATTGACGAGTGGGGGATTTGACGAGTTGGGAATTGACAAGTAGGGAATTTGAGAAGTTGGGAATTGACGAGTAGGGGATTTGACTAGTTAGCAATTGACAAGTAGGGAATTTGAGAAGTTGGGAATTAACAAGTGGGGGATTTGACGAATTGGAAATTAACAAGTGGGGGATTTGACGAGTTGGAAATTGACGAGTAGGGGATTTGAGAAGTTGGGAATTGACGAGTAGGGAATTTGAGAAGCTGGGAATTTACAAGTAGGGGATTTGGCAAGTTGGGAATTAGCAAGTGGGGATTTGATAAGTTAGGAATTAACAAGTATGGTATTTAACAAGTTCCAAAATCTCCAAGTGACCCAATTCATAATCCCAAATTTCTAAAACCTCAAATTCCCAAATTTCCATATTTCCCAAACTCCAAATCCCACATCCCATTACCCATCTCCACATACCAAAACCTACCTACCTAGCCTAACCTCCTTGACTTCCCACCCTTCACTACTGAATCCCTAAAATGTAACCAAAGACCATAACGATCCACGAACAAAACATCCACAATAATTTCCCGACAGCAACAAAGTTGCACATTAAAATTTTATCGAATCAGAAAAAGTTCGAAATGTCCAAATAATTTTATGGACGGTGATAACCGACTAGCAGCGAAAATATTACGCGTAATTAACGAACGAAACTTACGAATAGAGTGGTAGGTGTGAACACGTGTGCATCGAGAACTGCGTTAGCAGAGTATGCTGTGACACGGAGGCTGTTCGTGTGAAGCATGGAGGTCACAGGCGTGTACACGCTTGGTGGCCCTCATTAGCCCCTCACTTTCTTTCCTTCTTTGACCGTCGATCGGCTGCTAAACATATCCCGCAGGGATATGTTCTTCGCCGTCGATACGGTATTTCACCGTGACCCAGAGAATGCCGTGAACGACGTTAGGTAAATCGTGGATCTCCGCTTGTCATTCAGGCTTATAAATGATCGCACGTGTTTCAACCCTGCATTCAATGTAGCAGCTGATCGAATTATCAGCGAAAATTTATTAAAGTTGGTGTCTGGGTTTTTTGTTGCGAAATTATTATGGGCAGATTGGTTTTAGGGGGATAGACAGGTTTAGATATGTTTTTGACTTGTTTAGGAAAAGGTTGTATTATTAGGGTGTGTTGTATGTAGGTACTCGAGAGAGGAATCTTTAAGTCCCTAACTTTCTACTGCTTTAATATACGTAGTAAATTTGCTAACTTTTAATTTTGCTAATTACAAATTTTCCAAGTTCTAATTTTTAATTTCTAAATATCCTAAGTTCTAGTTTTTCAACTTCCTAATTTCCCTACTTCTAATTTTCCAAATTCCAAATTTTCCAACTTCCAATCTTCCAAATTCCAAATTTCCTAACTTCCAATCTTCCAAATTCCAAATTTCCCAACTTCTAATTTCCCAATGTCCTAATTTCCCAAATTCCAAATTTTCCAACTTCCAATCTTCCAAATTCCAAATTTCCTAACTTCCAATCTTCCAAATTCCAAATTTCCCAACTTCTAATTTCCCTACTTCCTAATTTCCCAAATTCCAAATTTTCCAACTTCCTAATGTCCCAACTTCTAATTTCCCGAGTTCCAAATTTTCCAACTTCCAATCTTCCAAATTCCAAATTTCCCAACTTCCAATCTTCCAAATTCCAAATTTCCCAACTTCCAATCTTCCAAATTCCAAATTTCCCAACTTCTAATTTTCCGAGTTCCAAATTTTCCAACTTCCAATCTTCCAAATTCCAAATTTCCCAACTTCCAATCTTCCAAATTCCAAATTTCCCAACTTCTAATCTTCCAAATTCCAAATTTCCCAACTTCTAATTTTCCGAGTCCCAAATTTTCCAACTTCCAATCTTCCAAATTCCAAATTTCCCAACTTCTAATTTCCCAAATTCCAAATTTTCCAATTTCCAATCTTCCAAATTCCAAATTTCCCAACTTCCAATCTTCCAAATTCCAAATTTCCCAACTTCCAATTTCCCAAATTCCAAATTTCCCAGCTTCTAATTTCCCGAGTTTCAAATTTTCCAACTTCTAATCTCCCAAATTCCAAATTTTCCAAGTTTCCATCTTCCAAACTCCAAATTTCCTATCTTCCTAATATCCAAATTTGTAAGTCCATACTTCTCAGGTTCTCAAAGTACATATCAAAGTTTCTAAGTCACCAAATTTCCAGTTTTCACATATTCTAATCTCTACTAAATGTCTCAACTTACATATCCTAATTTCTACATCCCTAAATTTCTGAATCTTCAACCTACATATCATAATCTCTATATCTTCAAATTCCTAGACCCTCAACCTTCATATCCACATTCTTAAGTCTCCACATTCCTAAAGCCTCAACCTGCATAACCAAATCTCTATGTCTCCAAGTTGCTAAACCCTCAACCTTCATATCCACATTCCTAAATCCCCAAATTGCTAGAGCCTCAACCTACATATCCAAATCTCTACATCCCTTAATTCCTAGATCTCTTAATTCCTTCTCAATCTACATACCCACATTCTAAGTCCCTAAACCACCAATCCTATAAATCTTGATATTTCCAATTTTCCAAATGTCCATATCACCTAATCCCTAAACTCGCACATTCCACTCTTCAAATTCTTACCTCAAACCTTAAAAACCCCCTAAAAATCAACCAAACCTTCTCTGACGCACAAAGAGCGTCAGCCCTACAAAATCCATATCCGTCCTCGACCATACTTCACCGCAAATTACCCTCGACAGAAATATGACAGTCACCAAGTCCATTTACCGTCGTCACCAAGTCCATTTATCGAAAAAGATCTGAACGGGTTAACAGTTCCAGAGGTGTTAAATGGGTTAGCGTATAATTCGACTCCACTGTCTGCGTTCATTGTGCGGATTACAATTAATAAACAGGAAGTCCGGGAATCCCGGAGGGTCGACACCTGAAAGGAGTAGAAAAGTCTTCGCAAAGCGAGCTAGGAAAATTGGGTCGACTCGCGAAAATTAATGACATCCGATTCAGACGACGACGACGACCTTGTCGCGAAGGATGAATGGCACGATCGACGAGAGGCCGTCTTTTCGGAAACGGGGGGTCCGTGTGAAATCTTGCGCACATTCTGGATACAAGCCAAAATTCCATCCCTCTGGTGGACACTCACGCCCATATTTCATTACATCGATTCCTTGTCACGTGTTTTGCCTACGTGATCGAGCCCCTTTTCGAAGCCTCACCCGAACCTTGGACATCGAGGGTTTTGTTTCGATCATCCACGCGTGCTTCCGATAAGCTGACGAGGCTAACCCGAAAACCGACATTAATGTTAACGCTGTGAACTTAATGCGATGATGCCGGTGACAACGTCTTGACGTAATGTTGGAGGTAGTACAATTTAGCTCGGGTCTTTGGTTGGAAACCGGCCAAACTGGCGTATATTTCTTTCGCGGATACTGTTTGCTGGTAGCAGGGAAAGCTTTGCGAGTTTTCTTTTGGATAATGCAAGATGGATGTGCTGGTAGATTAGTGTTTTGATTTAAGGATGTTAGAGGGGTGATTGGGAAGATGTGGGGTGCATTTGAGGGACATTTGGGAGATTTTCTGGGGAAGGAATTTTGGAATTTTCAAGTTTGCAATTAGATGAATTTCCAAATTCCACTATTTCCAAATTCTCAATTCCCTTATTCCACAAATCCCTAAATCCACAAATCTCTAAATTCCCAACCCTCTAATTCCACAATTCCCTAATTCCACAAATCCCCAAATCCACAAATTCCCAAATTCCCATTTCCCTAATTCCACAAATCCACAAATCCACAAATCCACAAATCTCCAAATTCCCAATCCACATATTCCACAAACCCCCAAATCCATAAATTCCCAAATTCCCATTTCCCTAATTCCACAAATCCCCAAATCCACAAATCTCCAAATTCCCAATCCACTAATTCCACAAACCCCCAAATCCACAAATTTCCAAATTCCACTATTTCCAAATTCCCAATTTCCTAATTCCATAAATTTCCAAATTCCCAATCCCCTAATTCCACAAACCCCCAAATCCACAAATTTCCAAATTCCACTATTTCCAAATTCCACTATTTCCAAATTCCCAATTCCCTAATTCCACAAATCCCCGAATCCCCAAATCTCCAAATTCCCAATCCCCTAATTCCACAAATCCCCAAATCCACAAATTCCCAAATTCCACTATTTCCAAATTCCCAATTTCCTAATTCCACAAATTTCCAAATTCCCAATTTTCTAATTCCACAAATTTCCAAATTCCAAATCCCCTAATTCCACAAATCCACCAAACCCCCAAATTTCCAAATTCCACAATTCCCTAATTCCACAAATCCGTAACTCCACAAATTCTCAAATTCCCAAATTTCCAAATCCAAATATCTCCAAATCCACAAATTCCCAAAATCTCCTTAAACCCACAATTCCCCAAATTCCCAAAATTTCAAATTTCCAAGCCCTCAATTTTCCAAATCCCCAAATTCCCAAATTCTCAACTTTTCCCCAAATCACCAAAAGTTCCAAATAACCCAAACTGTAAAACTGACATTCGACACACATTTATCAACCGAACCAACAACAATCAACTACTCTACGTCTAAATATTAATTCACTTTTTCCACGCTTTCAGATGTCAATCAAAGTGGCACGATCGATAGGAAGGATTTCGACCTTGCCATACAAGTAAGCACACGTATACAACGCCATTTTCTTTATTACTCAACAGAATTCATTCCATTTCAAAGATATACAAATGAAAAATAACGACTAAAATTATCAAAGAATTTTCACAGTGAATTGTTTTGTATTAAATACGGTATTTCATGAATTTGGATAATTTTATAATGATCTCTGGTTTTTGTTATAGCGGATCAATGAAAACAGGGGATGGGCTGCTGACAACCCCAAAGCTCAAAGCATAAGGGAGAATTTGCTGAAAATGTGGGATGGTTTGAGGCAAAGAGCTGATACGGATCAAGATGGTCAGGTAAAAAATTATTAAAATTATTATACTTGTGAAATTATTAAAATTATTATGCTTGTGAAATTATTAAAATTATTATTTCGTGAGTGGAAGCTTGTGAAGTTTATGCAAATACTATGCAGGGAATTAATTTAACAGTTTGGGTTAAACTTGTTTCTCTAAATATTTGTTTTGCATATTCGTGGGTTGAATCCTTAGAACTAAATAGACGCTTTCTAATAACAAAATTATCGTAACAGAATAATTATATTTCTCTCTGTTATATTATATACAGAATTATCAAAGAAAAATATGTAAATATAGTTTCATGTATATATGTATATATAATTAATACATAATTTTTATAATTTTTTGCTGTGAATTTACGATTGATAAGAGAAGTTACTGTTCACTGCAGTTCAACTCGATTCATATGGTTTAATAAGCTTAATACATTTCGAATTTAATAGCTTAATAATTCTCAGTTATTTTAAGCCCAGCTCAGAATTTTACGTTTCAAAACTTTTATATACGTGTGAAAAACTTTAATATTCGGTATAATTGGACTGATCGAAAAGTTCAGTTAATACCAGCAGAATACAAATTTTATTCCTTCTGCATTTGTGAATAAGTACAGAGTTACGATTCTAACACTAGCCTAATATTCTCAGTAACTATAACTAACCTTGCATACCTATAATTTGCCTTTGTACCTATAATTCTATAATTCAACGTAAAACATAACCTAAAAATCCGCATACTGAAATGGCAGACCAATTTTTCTTCCAACACAAAATGTCCGCCAACGTGTAAATTTCAGATTACTCGTAAAATTTGTAGAAATACAATCGTTTATACTTCAACAAACAGAACTGTTCTCAAGCACCATCACTTCTTTCGTTTCTATTCCCGAAGCCCGAAAATACGATCAAACGGTATTTTTGTTCAGGAATTTTATTTTCTGCTTATATTTTTCAGGTTAGTCGAGATGAATGGTTTTCACTGTGGGAAGAATACGCGAAAAATCCATCGAACCCATCCGAATGGCAACAAACATACATGACTTTAACGTTCCAGTTGTTCGATGCATCTGGTAAGCTTATTATCCTACCAATTTCTTGGAACAATGGAAAATTTTCGTTGTTCATATGCACTTATATTTTTATTTTTGTGGACAAAATTGGGGAAGTGTTTTGGGTAAAATATTTGAGACGATTAGGGGTTATTTGTTAGGGATTAAATTTTGGGTTTTTGTTGATAATTTAATGTGATTGATGGTGGTGAAAATATTTAACTTTCGGTTTCTAAATTTTGAGAATTTTTGTTAATAATTTAATATGGACAGTGGCAGTGAAAATATTCACCTTTGGTTTCTAAATTTTGAGAATTTTTGTTAATAATTTAATACAATCAATGGCAGTGAAAATATTCACCCTTGGTTTTCTAAATTTGTCAAGGGTTAATGTCCAGATTTTTATTTATATAAAAATGATGAGAGACATGAAATAACAGGAATAAATGATAAAAAAAAATATAAAAAAATTAATAAATTCATTGAGAAATACTAAAAATTGCAAAGAACCTGTTTCTAGCAAAATTTCTTTATATTTAGTGGTACATTTTAAATTTGAGCAAAGATCACCATATTTAAATTTTAATTATAACTCACCCCTATGGTGCATTTGTAAAAAAAATCTTTTATTATTTCATAATAATAGAACGCCTGATACCCCCATACATAGCTGTTTCAAATATAAACAACCTAATTCCTCAATTTTTATACATACGTTAAACTTCGACATACTGTGGTTACATCGGAAAATAGATAACCGCCTTAAAACTTTAAACAACATTACATTTCTCTTCTGAAGCACACCTTTTTATTAAAATCTGTATTAAAATTATTGCTGGAATTCTCATTTAATCCCACGATCTTAATTAATTTCTTACATAACACAGTAAATTGTTTGAAATTAAAAGTAACCCTTTAACTGCAAAATAAAAACGAAACCTAAATATTGTTACTATTTAATCTAACATACAATTGAATGTAAATAATGAATTGACTGCAAATAATGAAAATAGCAGTAAACTGAATATCGGTGTTCAGTTTATAATTAAAATAACTAAATATTTACCAATCGCAGTTAAATTTGATTACAAAAGTCAAAGGGTTATTTTTAATAAACAAAAGTAAAAAAGTAAATGAAACAGTAAAAGAGTATCGTTGATACAGGTGACAAATCGATCGACGAGAACGAGTTCTGCAACGTGTGCAGATATCACGGGGTAGCGGAGGCCGAGGCCAGGGATGCGTTCAAAAAACTAGGGGTGGTAAGCGTAAATCATAATGAAGAGAACACGGTCTCTCACGCGGCGAAGTACTAATTCCATCAAACTGTTCCTCTTCTGTAGGGTCAGGAAATAAACTGGGATAAATTCAGCAACCTCTGGAAGCAATATTTCTCCTCGGACGAGCCGACCGCAGCCGGAAACTTTATTTTCGGGAAAACTTCCTTTTAACTCGTATTATTTTTTCCCCGAGCGAACGAAATTCAGAGACGTGTTATGCACCTCCTTGCGTCGCTTCTCAGTTTTTTAATCGACAAACATTATGTTTTTGTTCGACAACGAAACGAAACGGCAAATACTATTGATTTATCGAGAATTATTTCGCACCGGAAGTCTCTTCCTAACCTCTCGGCGTTGTAAATAATCGTCCTCGTGTACGGGACGATACAGCACGACAAATAATATCGTTTGGACAAAATGGCGGCGATTATATCTCATTGTATGTTTGTATCTGTAGAGTATTTAAATGTAAGAAAACAGAGAACTATTAATGATCGTGCAAGTCTTGTTCGTCCAGTGTCGTTGTGCTTCTCGAACGGGATGGTTCGATCTTAACAAATAAATATCTCCCTCCATTATCGAGCAAACGATATTTGCAAAGTTTAAGTGTAGCTTCAATGTTTTCGTGTGACATTGGAAAGTGTTGAAAAATGGAAAATTATTAAAAAAAAAAAGAGAGAGAAGTTCGTGTTGGAAAATTAGAAGAGTACAGAGGTTTTAAATGTTGGCTTAATTATCGTGTAAGAAGCAGAAATGAAATCGTTATATTTTAAAAGCGTCAATATCGTGTATGTGTCTTGTATAGACATTGCTGTTAAGCTCATGGGGAAATGTATCGAGAGGTTTCTAGGAAATTTTCAAAATTTATTTGCAGATTGTTTAGATTACATTTGTCAGCTTTACGCTTGCAGATTTTTTATTTCCTCATGTACAGTTGCGAAAATTATTTTGAAATAAACTCTTGGATCTCTGGACTATTTTACAAATTTGTTTATGAATTACTGAACCAATGTTCTAATTGATCAAATTTTTGAATATATAGATTCAAAAATTTACAAATATCCAAATTCACGAATTCCTAAATCCACAAATTTCTAGACCTATAGATCCTCAAATCCATAAATTCTCTATTCCCTAATTCCCTAAATTCCCAAATCCCCAACTCCATAAATTCCCAACTCCTTAATTCCCCAAATTCCAATCCCCAACTCCATAAATCCCCTACTCCCTAATTCCCCAAAATTCCAAATCCCCAACTCCCTAATTCTCCAACTCCATAAATCCCCAACTCCCTAATTCTCCAACTTCATAAATCCCCAACTCCCTAATTCCCCAAATTTCAATCCCCAACTCCATAAATCCCCTACTCCCTAATTCCCCAAATTTCCAAATCCCTAGCTCCCTAATTTCCCTACTCCTTAATTTCCCAACTCCATAAATTCCCAACTCCATAAATCCCCAACTCCCTAATTTCCCAAATTCCAATTCCCAACTCCCTAATTTCCCTACTCCCTAATTCCCCAACTCCATAAATTCCCAACTCCTTAATTCTCCAAATTCCACTTCCCAACTTCATAAATCCCCAACTCCATAATTCCCCAAATACCTAAATTTTCAACTCAACTAAAAACCTTCCTAAATTTCTATGAAACCAAAAATTCGATATATCTCCTCATGAGAAGAGGATACGTATATCTTACAGAAATATATAAATATGCAAACGAATATATATACTATATTTGACAGAGTTATCGATTATAAAAAGATTTTTAATCGATGTTGAAGAATTAAACAGTTGATAAATTTTGAAAAACTTACCAGATTCTTTTAAAACAAACATAGAAATATTTTAACCTTGCTTCGTTGATTTTGCTTGCCACATAACTTCGTTTATTATAACAAATTAACGATTACAATCGTTAACAAAATATTAACTATTTTGTTGATTTGAAGTTTTGGAAAAATATTTCAGAAAACTGTCTCATCGAGGTGTCGAACAATAACGTTCCATGATTTAACATAGTATGTAACTGAATGTACAACAAAATGAAAAATATCTACATGGAAATTAAAACGAGGTCCTGTACGAACACGTCAAGATACAATGAACTATGTTAAACCTTGTTAAACTTTGTTGTTAAAATATTTTTCTTACGATATCTAAATGATTGTAGAGGTAATACTTGAGGCATTATTTTGCAAGTTTACGCAGGATGCTTTATAATTGATGGTATAAACAGAGTCATAATCAAACTTTCAGTCGTTATTAAATTATATACACATCTACAGTTAATTACTGAAAATTTCAGTAATTTTTGATTACTGAAAATGACTTTTAGTAATTTTTAATTACTGAAATTTTTGAAGAATATTGCAAAATTAATTATTATATTATTTCAATAACTATGTACTTTATAATGTTTACATAAATTATTTATCGCATTACAATAATCAAATTTTGCTTATTTTCCAAAAATTGCTGTGCTATCGAAAGATTCGATTTTTCTTGAAATATCAAACGCGATGAACATTCGAATCAATGTTCAGTCATTTTGAATGAATCTTCAGCCATTTTGAATTAATGTTCGGCCATTTTGAATAAATGTTCGGCCATTTTGAATCAATGTTTTCAAGTGCGTAAGCACTAAAAACTTATTTAAATTACTGTTTTGGTTAGAAAAAAAACAAACGTTATCCCACGTGGAAAAAGATTCCTCAAGGAATTACTCTTTCCTGTTGTACCATTAATTACTATGCGTATCTCGTACATATCACTACACAAGTATACAGTAAAATTGTATTTAATTATCATATCAAAAATATATTCGACAGAGGCTACAGATGAATTTATAATCAATGCACTACGAAAAAAATGATCGAACAAAAACTTTATCAAGTTACGAGAGTGGCAGCTCAATTTGTAATAACTTTCGAACACATCAATTTTACCATCGAGGGCACGGATCATTGTAAAATGTTTCGGCGTTCGTTTTTACTGTCAATCACTGCCCGAGAAAATGTTTATGGGAAGCCGAGTCAGATACAACTTTAGTGATGGTTCATAGATCTAGAAAATTATTAAAAAACCTTCTAATATCAGAAAATTAAATGAGGATGAAATAATTAGAGTTAAATTAAGTTCGAATATCATTGGAGACCCGGCTTCATGAGGGTCGAAAAGCGACTTGTACGATGATAAATTTCGACTGGAAATCGGAAAATAAACAAAAGAAATTTCGGGAACGAGGAATGTTCGATCGCGAATTTTAATTGGAGAACCGTGCCCCCAAGCGATAATTGCTGTCTCTCGAATTCGATATACGATTAATATGTTAATGGTGTTACTGACTGTTTTTGTGAAACGTGCCGATAAGCACAAGCGAAGCTATGTAAAAAATCAAATGCACGTTACTCTTGAAATAAAGTGTCTATGGACTTCAATTTTATTGTTATTTATTTCGCACCTTCGATATTTCGTATAATTTGTACACTGTCATGTTCTTTGTTTTAACCAAGATGGAGGCTAACATTCAGACTAATACATAAATGTCATTCCGAATGAAGATATAAAATTTTAAAACTCACCGTCTGCAGCACGTCAGCATATTCGTTCGTTGCATCATCGCCTTCTTTTTCTCCTTGTAATCGTAACACTTTTAATCTTCCTGCACTCGTCAAAAAATGTTGACACTTGGACTACCGCGAACCGTTTACCGCCACAAATAAGAAACGATGTATCGATAAACGATTCGATTGTAGTTCGACAAGTGTCAAACTAGTAGCACCATCTTGCTAGAGGCCTACAAAGTATTGGCTGCCTGGTTCCGTTGTGCGGTGGGAAGATTTGAAAACGAGATATGCAGGAAAATTCGGTGAGTGTCAGTCTGTCATGATTAATCTATAATATTTTCTATCGAATTGTATTTTAAATATACCACCTGTATTGTTAATGCGTTACCTAACATTTTAACGTTATATAACGGTAAAGCTCTAACCTCAAAGTTTTCCGCTACCGCTCGTTCTTTGTAATATATAGATACGTTAGATGCGAGTTTATTCTGTTCGTATCTAATCTGTAAGCGTCATCAGATAAACGAAAAACTTTATACGCCACCTTTTCGGATCGGAGCTCAGTATTAATCTTACTGTAGGAAGACTCACTATGGTTGACCCAATCACTACATGCAACATTGCATATTACTCTGAAGCCTTACAGCCCTTCTCACGTTTTTCTATTTACACGATATTATCTGTCAATGCAAGCTGCAGCTTTAGTTGTTGTTAGGGTGAATGGTATAGATAAATGTAGCGAGTGAAAAGTGTATTGCATGATTCTAACACGTTGATTGTCCACTTAAAGTTACTGCCCCTTGAGGTGATAAAAGTCGAGGCATAATGTAAGTATTATAATTAAACTTCTTTCTTATACATCATCTTTTTCATTGTCATTATCATTAATAAACAATATCAAGAATTTATATATTTGTGAACTTTATTTGAACTGCCTGCACATCACTTTCTGAGTACTGTAAATTAACATAGTGACCAACATTGTTCACATAATACTTTTCCCAGCAAATTAATACTAGTGCGTTATAAGTTTTCGTAATATTAGCTATAACAGTGTTAAAGGACATAGTTCTATAATAGATTATTGAAACTAAAAAGCTTATATCCAGGTTCATTATCATTAACAATCATTGCATTGTAAGAGTTAAGTTAACAAAAATCTTGAACACTAACTTCGCATTCTCAAAATACATTGCTTATAATTAACACGTTGCTTATCATTATAACTGATAGTTTCTGGCCATTTGAAGCGTATAATTTGGCAATAGGTGGTATTGCTACGTTAAATAGAATAACCTATTTACAGGTTGGATTACAGTGATGAGTTAGAATTACAAAAGGAAGCAGACGAGGTGGAACAATTTGCCATGACTTCATTAGGAAAACTAATATTTGTAGACTTACATAGTAGGCAACCAAAGTCTTTATCTTCTGATAAACCATCTCTAGATATTATTGATTCTTTATCGCTTGCTTTCGAAAGTCTCTTTTATATGCCATTTGACATCATTGAAAATTATGGTAATACTTTGCGTACACTGGATATTAGCCATAATAAGTTTAATAGGTAGGTATATTTTGATGTACATAATTACAATCAAAGAATTTTCAGTAAAATGGGTATTCTTTCCTTCGTTACCTGTTTAGAAACTTACAGTTTTTGGCAGAGTTTGAGAATTTAACGTCTCTCAACTTAGATCACAATGAAATAGATGATCACACTGTATTCCCACATATGCCAAAACTTCAACTTCTGTGGTTAAATCATAATAATATAGAAGAACTGTATCCATTTATTAAGAATCTCTATGAGAGTGTGCCCAATCTTAGATATTTGTGTCTTATGGGTAATAAGGCAGCACCGAGTTATTTAAATGGTGGAAGTTTTTATGACTATCTTCAGTACAGGTACGAAAAAACCACCTTGAATGGTACTAAATTTATGGATAGAAATGTTCTTCTGAGATACATGTTTTTTTTTTGGAAAAGGTTATACATCATATCTTGGTTTCCTCATTTGGTCCATTTGGATGACAGAATTGTAACTTCAGAACAACGTCAGGAAGCAAGGAGACTTTTCAAGCGACCATTTTTAGAAAATTTGACTGAACATGCTCCTCTTCCAGAGTGCATTAAACACCTGCACAATAAACTTACAAATATGTTTTCAAAGCCAACACTGCCGTGTAAAATGAAACCAAGGGGAACAAACTTTATTGTTTAATACAGTATTAGTAATTAATGTAATTAATCTTGATGATTATCTACTTTTATCAAAGTAGGATAACATTCCTAGGAGGATATGTGTTTGTATTTTGTGTACAGTAATATTTATAAGGTATACAGTTTTATTTCATTCAGAGATAAATACACAGAAACAAACACTTGGGGCAGTAACAAAATAAGTGCATTGTATATGTTATAAGATACATATATACTGAAGTTCATAACTTCAGTCTAAATATGATTATTTCTTTTGTATGTACACAATGTAAAAATTTGATGCCAAATACAGCATATCAACAAGAAGGTATTTAATTATACAACATTTTATATTCATTAATACTACTGAATTGTAATTCAGAAAGTACTCGTTCTGCAATAATTTTATACAAATGTTGTATAATAATACCTGTTGCATTACGCTTGTATGTATTTCTTGAAAAACATTTTATATTAATTGTAAAAACAAATAAAAACTTTTAATATAAAACTGTTTACAATTATTTTTAGTGGACCTTCTTTTAATTTATTTTTTATATTCTTTTGTTTAATTAAGGTGTATAGGATGTTTTAAAAATTTTTCAATTAATTTATTATTTTTTAACCCAACTTTACTATTAATTTTTAATAGATTTATTGAAAGATCGTATTATGCAACCGATTACAAATTACGCACAGAACTTCACCATTACGTAAACTACATTTTTCCAATTATATTTTCTTGATGTAACAAAATCTAAAGCGATTACAAGCTCCAACGATAAACCTGAGCCTCGTACGTTGATCGTGCCAAGCGATTTCTTTATCTTTCAGAAATTGTTTAAACTGATTACAACTTTTTTCCTTACAGCAAAACAACAAATATGGACTATCATTCAGATTTTTACATTCATTCAAAGAGTGAAATCAGAATTGCTAAATACAAAAGAGTACCTTGTACTTATTTATTTGTTCGTTTTATCATTAGGTATTAAATACATTCGACGAGAAAGCGTCTGGTATTTCAGATAGAAATCTACAAGGTTCGTTTCATCATTTAACGTAATTCCGTGATAAAACAAAAGTGTAGTATCATCGAGAATGCCAGGTGGTATATCTCGAAGGAAATAATACATTTCTCGAACGTTTTTATCGTGGATTTTTCGGTGGAAGATAAACTATTCAGTTTATTTTTGTGGGAAAGAGATTTTCGAATTTTGGAGGTCTCGGTTTTAGAATTAACGGAATTTAGAATGTTGTCATTTTCAGGTTCCTAAATTACCAAATTTGTACATTTCCAAATTCCAAAATTCCAAGTTCCGAAATTCCGAATTCCAAATCTTACAAATTCCAAATCTTTCAAATTCCAAATTTTCCAAATTCCAAATCTTTCAAATTCCAAATCTTTCAAATTCCAAAGCAATCAAATTCCAAATCTTCCAAATTCCAAATTTTCCAAATTCCAAATCTTCCAAATTCCAAATTTTCCAAATTCCAAATCTTCCAAATTCTAAGTTTCCCAAATTCCAAATCACCCAAATTCCAAATCTTCCAAATTCCAAATTTTCCAAATTCCAAATCTTCCAAATTCCAAGTTTTCCAAATTCCAAATCTTCCAAATTCCAAATCTCCCAAATCCCAAATCACCCAAATTCTATATCATCCAAATTCCAAATCTCCCAAATTCCAAATCACCCAAATTCCAAATCTTCCAAATCCCAAATCACCCAAATTCCAAATCTTCCAAATTCCAAAGCTTGCAAATCCCAAAGCTTGCAAATCTCAAAGCTTCCAAATTCCAAAGCTTGCAAATCCCAAATATTCCAAATCCCAAAGCGTCCAAATTCTAAAGCTTGCAAATTCCAAATCTTCCAAATCCCAAATCACCCAAATTCCAAATCTTCCCAATCCCAAATCACCCAAATCCCAAATCACCCAAATTCCAAATCTCCCAAATTCCAAATCTCCCAATCCCTAAATTTCCAAACCAAGAAGATAAAGGTATTGCAACAAAATCTGTTAATTTCATTTGTGTGCGAATATTTAGTGCATTTGGTTCTAGAATTTTTAATCGTGGACCCTTGTAAAGTCGATTCGATATTCCTTCCTCTTAATAGGGAACGTTGTTCAGACAGTCGTAAACACGTGTAGATAACAAAAGTTTATTGAACGTGTGGGATAAGTCGTAAATTACGTTTTACGCCGGAATGTTTTGCAAATAAACGGTTACTTGATAACCCGTTCAATAAACCGTGCACTACTGTCCCGTTACAAATTAAAACACTTTCTACTATAATAAATTATTGCTGCCTCTTTTTATCATTTTTTGTTAATTTACTATGTCACATTTTCTTAACATAATTGTTAACAATTATTAACATGACAGTAATTAACTACTATTGCATTTATTTCATTCTATCATTACTCTTAACACATTAAAAAATGATTACATAATATTAAAAATGAAATTTTTTCAATAAAGTATCTAGAAGTACTTCTAATAATTTTTTTACGTCATACCAGTGTTAAAAAAATTGTATTAATAGTATCAATAGGAGTGTGAAATATTTAAGTGTGTCAAGACTCTAATGCTGTTATAAATTTAATCTTTTATCAGTCGATATCGATGTTTGTACAATCGTTTCAATGATTACGATTGTAAGCAGTTAATATTACACGGTGTCTCTAATTCGTAATGATTGTTAAGAAATGTACACATGCAAGGGAAAAAGAAACACATGTACTAAAGAAATAAAAGGTTACAAAAAATAATACATTTTATTAATTATTCACGAAACAGTTTTTACAACAATCTTATGTCGACTATTAGCTTAATCAATAATACTTACTGTATGAACCTAATTGTATTAAACTAACACATATTTGGTAATACGATAACAAATTTTCGGGCAAAACAATCGATTACATTTTACTTCTTGAAATCATATATACTTCGATGTTTCTCCAATTCCGGCGCGAAGTCTTTCCACAGCGAGAGATCCACCGATGGAATGTTTTGGCAATTTACGATGGGATTACTGAAATTAATGAGACACTTAATCGGATGAAACGATTATTAAATTATGACGTCTATAGGAAAGAGGAAGCTTACGATGAAGATACTTGTTCGAACCCTCTCGGCTGCATTTCTGTGATGTGATCCCCGTTATCGCAGAATAACCTGGATATGCTCGCTTTTCGAATCTCGTTTAATTGCTCTGCGAAATACGCGGTTAAATGTACAGAAAACAATTTCGTTGCAAATTACATTGTTCAACAGGTTTCGACGAAACCCCATTTTGTGTTAATTAAAGTTTGCTCAACCGAACACGGCTTCTGATTTTTACCTACACGTTAACAATTAACGTGTGCAATTATTATTGTACACGTTTTACGTTGTTACACATTTTTAGATAGTTAAGTTACTTTATATTCAGTTAGACTGTATTTTTACATGTTTATGTGCATATTCATGTGTTTGTAGATATATGCTCGTATAAGTGTATTTACACATATGTGCTCATGTGTATGTATTCATAAATATGTATTCATATGCATGTATTCACAAGAATGTGTTCATATAAGTGTATTCACACACATGTGTTCCTATACATGTATACATAAACATATATTCATATACATATATTCATAAATACATATTCATATGCAGTATTCACACACATGTGTTCCTATACTTGCATTCACACACATGTGTTCCTATACATGTATTCATACATACATGTTCCTATACATACATTCACAAATACATATTCATATGCATGTATTCACACATATGTGTTCCTATACATGTATTCATACATATGTGTTCCTATACATGTATTCATACATACATGTTCCTATACATGCATTCACAAATACATATTCATATGCATGTATTCACACACATGTGTTCCTCTACATGTATTCATACATACATGTTCCTATACATGCATTCACAAATACATATTCATATGCATGTATTCACACACATGTGTTCCTATACATGTATTCATACATACATGTTCCTATACATGCATTCACAAATACATATTCATATGCATGTATTCACACATATGTGTTCCTATCATGTATTCACACATATGTATTCATGTACATGTATTCACACATATGTGTTCCTATACATGTGTTCACACATACGTGTTCCTATACATGTATTCACACATACATGTTCCTATACATATATTCATAAACACATATACATAAACATGTATACACATGTATGCATGTATGTACACATACATAAGCACATATAGACAAATCTACTACATTTAATGTAACATAACATACTAAAAACTACTGTGTTCAATTGTAATCCGTGTTCATACTTAAATAAAATATGTTAATTAATAATAAAAATTATTTACCTATAGTGAACCCAAATTCATGATCACCCCTTTCGTACCAATACCGATCCCCCACTCTCGTCTGGTAAAATTGCCTAACCATAATGCACAAAAACGTAGGACCCGTCAAAGTCCCTTGTATATGTTGTTCCAACGATCCCCCGACAGTTATTTCCACGTCGTCGGGGCTGGCGTACAGCTCCGACAGTTTTTCCACGTTCTACGATACAAACACGTTACAAATATTATTGAGTCCTAAACAACTAAACATCCACTAGTTTGGGAAAGATTAAAATTTCAAAAGCGTTAATCTGACCGGAGGCAGAACGTAGACGGTTAAAACATCGAGTCGCTAGATTTTGAAATATTTGCATATCATAACAGAGCAAGCTAATTAGCAATTTTAAATGGAACGCTCACTTACCGAGGGAGAAATGTAATCCGTAAAGTCGGAGAAGTGTTTCGCTCTGGGCAAGCCGCAATGTTCTCGGAAACTGTTGTAGGATGCGAGGCCATGATCACGGTTCCTTTGAATGTCAGTTGCTCGGAGGTCAGAGCCTAATGGTTGTCCGTTTCTAAATAAGTATTGTGTAATCTGGAATGGACGAAAGTTTAGGTATGTTACAAGTTGTGCTCGAGATATCGGTCCTGTGAACGACAGTTTCCAGGAAATTACTGGGTTAGAGCCCGGTCGCACGCAATTAGCGAACGACTGTTATTGGGATAAGTACGTAATGGTAGACATTTAAGCAATGATTGTAATTATTGCTAATTGCAATCATAAATTGTGGCTGTAAAGTGCAATTTCAATTTGTTATTAACTGCGGTCACTATTTGTGGTTGCACTGTAATTATTAATCGCGACTGTAAATTACGATTGTGAAGTCTAGTTCTGAATTCTTGTTACTGCAACTACAAATTGCGACTGTAAAGTATAGTTTTAAATTGTTATTATAAATTATAACTGTGAAGCATAATTTTAAATTGTTATTATAAATTGTGGCTGCAAAGTGTAATTGTAAATTGCAATTATAAATTGCAACTAAAAAGTCCAACTGCAAATTGTTATTATAAATTTTGGCTGCAAAGTGTAATTGTAAATTGCAATCATAAATTGTGACTGCAAAGTGTAATTGTAAATTGCAATTATAAATTGTGGCTGCAAGGTGTAATTGTAAATTGCAATTATAAATTGCAACTAAAAAGTCCAACTGTAAATTGTTATTATAAATTTTGACTGCAAACTGCAATTGTAAATTACAATTATAAATTGCAACTAGAAAGTCCAACTGTAAATTGTAACTAAAAATTGTAATTCTACATTGTAACTGTTAATTATAATAAAATATCAATTTAATTTCTATAATTTTCTGATTTTTATTATTAGGAGAGAATAGTTTAGGACATGACGTTTAATGTTCATACCTCTTCATCGAAAAATTGATCGCTGGCTTTTTGCGGTTGATAAGACAATCCCCTTGTAAGATCATCCATATTGTTATTTTGTTCGATAATTTCCGGTCTGTTGAAATGGTCGCTAAGCCTCAGAGCGCCATTGGAATACCGATGTTTATTCACCAAGCTGAAGAAATTACGGAACTGATGAAATAATTCCTGATCTGATTATTTGCATAATCGACTATTTAAGAATATTTCAATAGTAAGTAGCAGACTTTGTCCTGTTTTTGTAGAAATGGCAAGTGGTAAATAAATTATGTAACATCGTGTAAGTTTAATTATTTACCTCACCTAATTATTTACTTAGCGCCTCTAATTGTTTGCCTAGTTTTCCTAATTATTTGTCTAGTTCACCTAATTATGTCAAAGATCATTTTTGACTTTGGATTTACAATTCGTATAAAAAGTCAAGATCTTAGACTCACTTGAGATAGCCAGCAATGAGAGAATGAAAGTATCTGAAGGCAGCCGTCGAATGTTCGTTTATGGTGCTTGGATTCACTTTTGGATCGTAGTCGTCCACAAAATCTTTCGTGTTGTACAAAATCTTGTTACCATACGTCGCATCGAAACCTAATAAAAAAGTTTGTTTCAATACGTTAACGTAGACGATGTAAAATAATCAGTATTCTTTAAAATAATCGGTACAAGTAAATATTTTGATCCAAATATACATAAGTGAACATGTGTTAAGAAGAAAGTGAATTATGGCGAAGTACGTATGAATAAAATTGGGTATTTTACCCAAAAATATGGGCAGCCATTCGTAATACGAAATGTGCTGGTGTTCCGCGATCAAAATTCGTCGAGCCTCCTGGTAAATAGTTTCATCTGTCCAGTGTGGATTTATGTGAGCTAAAGCATCAGCGACGCGATTATGCTCCCTAAGTAGTATGATCTGCAAAACGGTCAGCTGGGTATTCTGGTTGATCCGAGTATCACCTGCAGCAGTGTACATACAGCTATTAATAATTGGTAGCTAATTAAAACACGTGGAACGTGTGGAGTATACAGTTCCACATATAGCTTCAGGTGTCACATATACGTTTATACAGTATGATACTGCGTTGTATCAAGCGTACACATGTGGCATCACACTGAATGTACCAAACATATGTACATGCGAAGTATTATACTGCATGTAGTAATTATACACATGTGACATCACATTGCATGTATCAAATATGTATGTGGAGTATTACATTGCATGTACTAAACATACACATGTGACATCACATTGCATGTATCAAATATATATGTGGAGTATTACATTGCATTTACTAAACATACACATGTGACATCACATTGCATGTATCAAACATATATGTGGAGTATTACATTGCATTTACTAAACATACACATGTGACATCACATTGCATGTATCAAACATGCACATGTGACATCATATTGCATGTACCAAACATACACATGTGACATCATATTGCATGTACCAGACATACACATATGGCATCATACTTCATATATCAAACATACACATATGGCATCATACTGCATATATCAAACATACATATGTGGCATTACAGTGCATGTATCAAACATACATATGTGACATCACACTGCACGTATCCAACATACATATGTGACATCACACTACATATATCAAACATGTAGAAAAGTCTAATTTAACTACAAATCATTCTGATTGAAGAACAAAGGAAAAGTTGGTTAGCTAATATGAACTATTAAAAAAATGTACTGTTAGAAAAATTCATGAAAGATGTGTGATAAGGAAATCTTCAAAAAAGAGTTAATAAAGGATTTGTTTTGAACTTGTCGAAGCTTACCAGCTTGATAACAGACTCCTTCATCGCCCATATTTTCACAAGATTGACTCTTGTTCATCGCTGCCGGTGGCCATTCTCTGTCATGTCGAACGTCTACGTTCAAACGACCACCTACTCCAGCTCGTAAACCAGCTGCCGTTTGATCGCTGGATCCGTAAACCAGGGACAGATCCAAGAGATGTGTCACGGTGTTTAACTGATAATAAAGAGAAGGTGTAAAATTGAAACAAGATATCAAGTCTAGACATATTGTTATGTTTCTATAATGTTGAGCCTGGAGGTAGATGGTGACATGATCAATTTAGCTCCTAATTCGAGAAAGAACAGCATCCAGATGTCATTTGTAAACAGATGTGCTACCAAAATGGCCGTTCAAAAATTACAAGATTTGATCAAAGCTTGAAAAGTGGGAATAGTTAATTTAGCTTTGAGTTCAACATTCATTCTACTTTATTTTTAAGAGTATAAAGATGATTCTAAATAATATCTAAATGTTATGGTAAAAATTACATCCCACAAAATAATTCTGCAACTTCCTTAAGATCACAACCTCCACTCTCAATCCAAAATGCAGAGTAACGTCCGGCGTGAACACGATATCTGTCAGGTTTTCAAGCCACGGTGGATGAGGTAACAACAAATGAATGAGTGAAGTAACCAAGTGCGAGGAATAGCAAACCTGTTCTGCTGGTTTGGATTGCGAGGAACAGCCACGGTCAAGATCGGTTGTACTACGGACGAAGTTGAGACACCTTATGTTGGCCTTGCTGAAGACAGGGTCCTCGTAAGGAATAATCATGGGGTAACACATGTTGGAAACCAGCGATGGGTCTATTACTTGTCCATCGCTGGTGCAGCACGATGTTGCGTGTGGTTCTGCGATTAAAAAGATGTAATCAACTCTCTAACTTACTTTAGGAGGAGAATTCTCAAAATTAAAAATTAAACTATTTTTCTTAAATTATGATTAGATTATTTTTCTTAAATTATATTTAGATTATTTTTTCTTAAATTATAAATAGATTATTTTTTTAAATTATGAATAGATTATTTTTTTTTAAATTACTCTATACTTAGACTAATGGCAGCTTTACGTAAGCTACAGAGTTTAATTTTTGTTGATGTTAGACAACTTTCTTTTAAACAGCTACTAAGCAGATGCAATTATGTTCATAATAGTTCACAAAATACCCAGTTGCTGGAAATATGAAATTAAGTCGTTTTTGCAATGCAAACCAGTTTTTATGAACAAATACACAGATATGAAAGTTGCAAAGCAAACTGGTTTCATGCCACTAATTTATGAGTTCACTTTGCAACTCAGTTGATAGCAGTTGGTAATATTTGCAAAAGATACAACTCACCCCTACTTACAGATATGTATCTCCAGCATGACTATTGCGTAAAATTCGAACTACGTATCTAATGCCCTGAATGCTAAGGTTTTGCAATGTCACGAAGAGAAAGGAAGTTGTAGAATATTACAATAAGTGAAGAGTGGAAATAGTTTTACTTGATTGGGTGGTTCCGTCGATCAGGCCCATGTCGTGAGTAATAATTTGGCCCCATTGCATTGCAGCCAGCGTCCATATTGGATCGTTAAAGTCGACATGTGGAAATAGGGTGTAGCTGACCATTCGAGACAGAGGTAATTCGCTTCCAGTCACTGAAATCGTCGGTGATCTAATACCTGTGCAGATCAAACAATTATTTCAGTATCCATAAAATATTAAGCTGAAAAAAGTAGCTTGAGGAAATAAGAAGACTCTATTAGAACGTGAGCATACTTAATAATAAGTGCAGGTGCACGAGGCCTCATGGGAGGCCTAGTTTTTCCAATTGCTACTGAATGTGGAATATATGGAGATAGAACCGGAAGCATTCTTTCGCGTAATTCGCGTGAATAGCAGGAATTGGTTCCCTAGAAAGCGCAACAATTGCATAACTTATTTGTCACGGAGGAACGTATTGTATAATAAAGTGCGACGTTCCATTCATCATTCCATTGGTATTTCCAATCTTTTATTTTCTTGCACGGTTTCGCCATGAATTGGCCGCGATAAAAATTCCATCATAAAGGTTATCATTACCATACGAAACTGGTAACCGTGTCGCAGAGTAAACCAGAGACAACACTCTCGGCACCTTTGAACTCTCGAAGACGCTTTAAATTGGTTGTACAAAAGAGCGGGAAATTTAAATCGAGCAAAACTTTCATGTCAATCTCCAATAATTTGGAATATATTTCTAGTAAATTTTCTGTATACTGATATTGTCTTTTGAGGTATCTTATCAATTTCACAGCGTTGCAAGTTGAAAAAGAAAAGAATAAAAATGATTGCTCTACAAAATATATTTGAAGAATATGTATTACGGAAATGATTATTACAAATAACTTATAAGAAAATGAAAAACTATACATCACAAGAAATTACAGATGAATGTTACAGAGTTATGACAGAATATTTATTACAAATAAATTACTGGTGAATATGCAGGTTTAAAATATTCTTTGGACCGCCACACTTCTACACTATGCACCCCCGATTCTTTTGATTTGGACATTTAAATTGGTCCTCTGTCTCTGTCTAGGAGGTTTCTTGTCTAGTATCGCCTCTTGTTATATCTACTCTTTGATGGTAATATAAAGAAGACGCGTATGTAACGTGCTTCGCCGGTAGCCGTACTCACACTGAAATAAAATGAATACATATTGCAATATTGCTACCAGCTTATTGTATCCTACAGAGATTCCAGTACCAACAAAAAGTTTATCTAATAGTTAAATGCACTTATCGAAACAAATATCCGGTTTCGAACGTGAAACTTGAGACGTGAAATTGAAATAATTTTAACGGAGAAATAAATGTACGATATTGTATCGCGATCTAACCTATAATCAATTTTATCTGAATAGTTCATTTTCTGTGGAGCAAGTGGTTTAATACGCCACTACTTTATTTTTGATGGAGCAGATGGTTTAACCTGAGATCCTAACCCATTAAATTCGATCCTGGATTCTAAAATGAGAGGGCGCCACTGTTCTGCGATGTGTATTATTACTCACTTGGATTTGAAAGAGTCCCCCAAGTCTAATTACACTATAAAACTGTAAAAATATCAAATTATATCGAAATTTAAACTTGTGGTAAAATAAATGATTCAAAACATGATAGTATTAAATCTGTTTCACTTCACTGATGAATTATGAAATTGTCTATTATCCTATAGCATCTATAGTGCTATTATCACCTATAGGATTCGAACGGTTAATACGGTTGGGAAATATTTGATCTTCTAACACGTGAAATGTTACAAAATGATCGCAGCATATTTACGAGTGTTTGTACAATGTTGTTGTGTCTATAAAATGGAAGCCAAGCTGTTTCCTACGTAAGCATATAAATCACACTCACCTGCGTTTGAAATCGAAACAAGTTTCTGTGAAAGTAGATATTTGTCACGAGGGACATTAACTGCAACAACGTAGTTTTACGAGTTCCGTAACCATTCAGAGATATTAGTAATGCAATGTCACAAAGTTACTAAATATTAAGTTTATTAAATATGAGATAATTTTCTTCTTCTGAATCTTCATTAAATATTGTGAATTGCGAATTAAATATTAATTTCATGTGATTGGAACAGAATTTACTAATTTTTGTTTGTTTAATAAAATTCAACGTAAACTGACTTAATGTCAATGCTATTATATTTAATTAACCCATTTACATACAACTAATGAATATTAACATCGTCATTATAAATTATAATCACTACCTCAAACCGATGTTGTTAACAGCTAAGTTTCGATATGTAAAACAAGATAATCACATTCCACTTTCGTTTTTCTTGACACAAATGTCCAAGATCCTAAGCTCGTAATTCTTCATTCCGTAACCTTCAGACACGTGCAGACATTAATCACAGCATAATATCATTGAAGAAACCGCAGATTTTGCATCACAAAACGATTCAAACTGACTCGTACAAAACCTAACGAACCGTGACGTTCCGAAAAAAATATATCTGTCGATGCCTCGAAACAGTGCACGCAAATTGAAAGGAATTTCGTCGATCAATCGAAAATGCGATGACGTTCCGATTATTCGGCCACAGAAACGCGTAACTCGCGTGAAATCGAATTTTTTCACGAGATGAAAAAATTCTTTTGCTCCCGCAACTGTTCCGGGAAAACATTCCTGTCGAAATTTTCCAATTTCTTTTCGTGATTGAAGTTGAATTCGATTTTCGACGAGATTTCAATCTTTTCAATTTTTAATTTTTGTCTGATCATTTGTTTATTTATCTGATCTTTATGTTGATTTGATGATTTAGTTATTTATCAGATTTGTATGTTGATCTGATGACTTGTTTATTTGTCAAATTTGTACATTTGTATATTGTATTATTTATCACATAATTTGTATATTTCATCTTTCATTAAATTTTGCACAATTAACCAAAATTTTATTTTTATTGCTATTAAAAATGCACTTAAATACAAGTTTCATATAAATAAAATTTAAACCTATTAATCTCAGCAGTTCTATTAATAATAAATACAAAACGACACTAGAAAGTAACCACCTTCAGAATCTTTTGTTGGCGTACTTATGATGTTAATCAAGAGAAATCGTCGGACGTTTATGGAGAGCATTTTTGTGCACACTTATTTGTGACAGTTGAACAAAACATTGAAAGAAGTTTGGAACCGTTTAACCATTCAGTCCACAAACAGTGAAAGTTATGTGCTGTGTATTTTGTATCCATGGCGGAAGTAGTTTTTGTTTGTCAACCGATGAAAGCACCAGAAAAATGGCTGAAGTAAAACAAGCCGGGTGTTAAACATTCTTGCAGGAGCTACATATTGTGACTGGCGTATTGTATAATATTTATGAATTTTCTTCTTTTGTTTAATATTTATAAATCTTCTTTTGTGTAATATTTATAAATCTTCTATTGTGTAATATTTATAAATTTTATTTTATTCGTAATATTTTTATTGTAAATTTAGATCTTGACATGAATTCTTAGGTCACATTTTTTAGTATGTTTTAGTGCACATGTTACATGGTGCATATGTTAATTGCAACATATTACAATTATAATGTATGTTTCATTATAATAAATATTCTATGAATAAATATATGTCGTATATTATAATAAATACTGTGTGTTTTATTATAAAAAAAATATTGCAAGTTCTATAATGAAAAACAACAGCACACAAAAGTTTATAATAATTTCCTGGTCATCTGAAAATGAATATTCAACGACAAAAAAAGAAACGTGATGGGAAGCAATCTAAGAAATAAAGTCATAAAAATGACAAAATATCAGTGAAAATTCTTCATTAGTTTTCCCAGCCGGTAATAACTCGGAACTTACAGAATTTATTACCCTTTTATATTCTACTTTATTGGAAAGTTAGAATTATAGAGAAAGCATCAACAATTTTCTATCGATAAACAGATGTTTATATTCTTACCGTCTCCATAATTCGCTGGTAGAAGTCGTCCGTATCTGGTGTTCGCCATACCCCATGTAGGATTGTGAAGATTGTTGCACGAACCATCGAACGTTCGATATCTCGATTTTCCGCAATTACGCGGGAATGTGTCGCCGCACGAGATCTCACGATGGACGTCGTAATTTGTGCTGTACGGCAGGGAGCCGTATGAAAACCTTTAACAATTTTTGGAATTACGAGTTCACTTACGTTTATAATTACTTAGCATTGTAATAATAGTAATTATAGTAATAGTAATAGTACTTTATAGTAATAGTAATAGTACTGTATAGTAATAGTAATAGTAATAGTAATAGTAATTTAATAGTAATAGTAATTACTAATTATAGTAATAGTAATAGTACTGTATAGTAATAGTAATAGTAATTACTAGTTATAGTAATAGTAATAGTAATTACTAGTTATAGTAATAGTAATAGTACTGTATAGTAATAGTAATAGTAATTACTAATTATAGTAATAGTAATAGTACTGTATAGTAATAGTAATAGTAATTACTAATTATAGTAATAGTAATAGTACTGTATAGTAATAGTAATAGTAATTACTAATTATAGTAATAGTAATAGTAATTACTAATTATAGTAATAGTAATAGTACTTTAGTATATTTCACGCGTTTTTTATATTAAATTACAAATTTATTGTTTGCTTGAAATCATTGTTGATTTTTATGTAAAGAACAAAATCTCTAATGTACACATTTGCTGATACTTGTCTATTTATTTATTTTGATATTTTTATGTGGTTATTTTGCTTATTTTATTTGAGATTTTATAGCTGTGTCAGAGATGTAATTTCACAGTTTCAAAATGGAGGATCGTCTTTAAGAAACAGTTTAAAAATTATCAATTTAGTTTGCTATTTTCTTTCTGATTTCATAGCTGTGTCAGAGATGTAATTTCACAGTTTTAAAATGGAGGATCGTCTTTAAGAAACAGTTTAAAAATTGTCAATTTAGTTTGCTATTTTATTTCTGATTTCATAGCTGCGTCAGAGATGTAATTTCACAGTTTTAAAATGGAGGATCGTCTTTAGGAAACAATTTAAAAATTGTGAATTTATTGCATTGTCACTTTAGTCACATCCAGATGTCACTTCAATCACATCCAGATTTTACTTCAGTCACATTCAGTTACATAGTCATTCATGACTACTCATAGCTACTACTCATAATTAGTCAAGTTATAATTACATAAACGTTTCAGATGATCAAATAACACTTAGTTTCACAGTATAACTTCTTAATTTCACAGAGCTAACCTAATTTTCTATACATACCCATGGTACGAAAATGGCGAGTATCCAGTGGGTTGATACGAGAAAGGGGTGTACGTGCTTCTAAAGTCGTTCAAATTACTGAAACCGTATGTAGTCTCCGATCCTTCCAAATCCGAGAACTTATCCTTGTTTCCTAAAAAAAAAGAGTTCCCATTACGTCTCCACCCCATGTTAAATTTCACCCCCTTAGTCCCTTACACTCCTTCGCTCTTAGGGATTTGGGATCATGTGAATTTGAAGTCGTTAGGATTTGGAGACGTAAGTATTTGAGAATCTAGGGAATTATGAACGTAAGTTCCTTCACTTCCTTGCAATATAAAAACATCAGACATCTTTCAACATTTGAACAACTCCATGTACTTTAGACTTAGAAATCCTTGACTATGCAAATTAATATAAAACTCCAGCCAGAAACTTGCTGCAAATATCTTGCACCCGAACGTGCGTCACGAGTTCACCATAAGCGAAAGGGCTGACGTGTCATACTCCGCCTATATCATCGAACCCGTCAAACTTTCTACATGTCGAAACGTACCATTTACGCATATCTGGTATTAGATAAACATTATCAAAATAAAGTTTCGCAATAACCCAGTCCACTTTTCAGCGTGAACGTATCTCAATCTAGCCATGCGTTTCAATCCGCTTATTCATTTGCCTCACGTTTACCCGGAACGATAGTGATCGATGCGTAAGATGGTAAAAGTATCTAATCGTGCATTTGACGTCACACGCAACATTGTTCTCGTGCAACAACGTTGAGATTTTCCCATGGAAAAGGACCAATATCTGGTGTTAGTTAGATATCGATGTATTTTTATGCGATTGCAGATTGCATCGACCACGTTCTCCACGGACGATCATGATCCAATGTCGACGTAATAGATCATGAAACAGGCTCGTTATTCGCCGGCTGATGCCTTTCACTGCTTTCGGTCGGAACGATAAATGTTACACCAACGACAGATCTTATCTGGTCGACCTCCGATGCGGAGCTCTAGGGAACTTGCAACGCGCAGTTCCTTGGATTAGTCGGTGAAGATGCGACTAATCTATCAAGCTTTATCTACGTAGACTAACAGATAATGATCAACAAATTTTGCTTCTCTAGGGAAAATGTGGTAGTGGTAGTGGTAGTGTGGTAGTTACAGGGTAGAGGAATTAGTAGTCAGTTAATTTGAAGCATTTTTGGCTATTTTAATACTTGGAGATGAGTTAACAATTTGGGGATATTGGAAATTGGAAGGGATATGATGTTTGGTAATTTGGAGAGCTATGGACTTGGAGGTCTAGAAATTTGGGAAGGTAGGGATTTGGGATTATTTGAGGAGTTTGAGATTTGGGAATCTAGGAATTTGAGGACGTAGGCACTTGAGCATCTAGGGATTTGTAGACCCAGGTATTTGAGAATCTAGGAACTTAGGGATCTTTGAAATTTGAGGAGCTATGGACTTAGAGGTCTAATTACTTGGGGAGGTAGGGATTTGGGATTATTTGGAGACTTCGAGATTTGGGGATGTAGGGATGTGGGGACGTGGGTATTTCAGCATCTAGGGATTTATGGATGTAGGTATGTGAGAATCTAGGTATTTTGGAGTTTAGAAATTTGGGGAGTTAGGGACTTGGGGGTCTAGTAATTTGGGAAGATAGGGATTTGCGATTATTTTCAAATCCCTAGACTTTGAGATTTGGGAGTCTAGGGATTTGAGGACGTCGGCATTTGAGCATCTAGGAATTTGCATTCCCAGGTATTTGGGAATCTAGGGATTTAGTAGTCCAGAAATTTGGGGAGTTAGGGACTTGAATGTCTAGAAGTTTAGGAAGCCAGGTATATGGGATTATTTGAGAATTTTGAGATTTGGGAATCTAGGGATTTGAGGACGTGGGTATTTGAGAATCTAGGAATTTGTAGATCCAGGTATTTGCGAATCTAGGGATTTAGGAGTCCAGAAACTTGTTGGGGAATTAGGGACTTGGAGGTCTAGAAATTTGGAGACGTAGGGATTTGGGATCATGAAAATTTGAAGTCCTTGAGATTTGGAAATCTAGGAATTTGAAGACGTAGGTATTTGAGAATCTAGGGAATTATGAACGTAGATGTTTGAGAATCTAGGGAATTATGGACGTAGATATTTGAGAATCGAGGAACTATGGAGGTAGGTATTTGAAAATCTAGGGAATTACGAAAAGTAGGTATTCCAGAATCTAGAAATTTGAGAATCTAGGGAATTACAGACATAGGTATTTGAGAATCTAGGGATTTAGAAGTCTAAAAATTTGAGATCTAGGGATTTAGGCAAATAGACAAAATTTGAATATTTAAAAATCTAAAAATCTTGAAAATCTAAAAATTATAAAATTTGAAAGTGAAAATTCAAAACGAATACTCAGAAATTTGAAGTATACAAACTTGCCTTAAATAATGTAACCACACTATTGCATCCATCAAATGTCTATTGAAACCATGTACCTCAAATTAAATATAAAACTCGTCAGTGAACGTTTCTCACTAAGTTTTTCGACCCAAACCTCACTTATTTTTAATGAAAATCTATAGCAACATTATCCATTCACCATTAACTTGTCACGTCATCAGAAAAACCCCGGGGTTCGCTCGAGGTAACTAAAAACTAAAAAACATAATTCCCCATTTTCTCACATAAAATCACTGTCCCCTTACTCGCTAAAATGCTAAACCGACGGATTAAATCGTGAAATCATGGAATTTCTGTCGAAAACGGAACGTGCAATATCGAATGCACTTGTTGCACAAGTAACTCGTTGTCCTAGTTTCTTTCGTTTCGTATCGCTGTCCCTTGCATTGATTATCAACGCTTTGACCAGCAATCGAGAAAGCAGGAACACCTAGGTACTTTATAATGCAATACTCGCTTCCCTTTTTATTTGGGTCTCTTGTCCCGGCCGACTGTTTAATTACCGTTCGAGAAAGTAGGAACCGATTATTTTATAAAAACGCATTCAACTCTTTCTGGAATGCTCAGCTGCTTAACTGCATTATTGATCTTTACCTTCCTGTTGCTGCCGGAAGTGATCGGAAGTTAAGAATGTATGGTTTTTGTGTAGAATGCTTTGTAAGGATAGTGGGAAGACATTGTTTGATTCGGTCAAATTTAGGGCAATTTATGAGTGCGTTTACGAACACGGTTTATGTAGCGTCTTGACAAAATGGCGGCTTAGACTCATCTTACGACGTAAGACTTACGTTACAGAAATTATTAAAGCACTTTTAGATTTATTGTTATAGAGATGAGGAGTAATAAGTTAATTTATTACTTTTTCATCTTTTATATATTTATTGTGCTTTATTTTTAATGCAAAAGCAACTGTATCTCAGACGTCTTTAAACCTAGTGTTAAAACTGAAGATGGTAGTCACAGGTTAAGTACACCTGCATAACATGATTATTAATAATTTATTAATTTTTTTTATGTTGATATTACGGTTCTTGTGAATTTGCCATAATTCGTTAAACCCACTAATATTTAAAAATTAAACTTACAAGTTAAAAGTTGTTTATTACTCTTTAAACTCAACAATATTTAAAAATTGAACTCACTGATTAAAAATTGACTAATCAAAAATTGTAAAATTAAAAATTGTTCATTATTTAGCTTGAAAAAAAAATAAATGTTCAAGCACAACGTGTCCATAAAAATTCCTGTCCACAATGGAAGAAATAAATTTTTATTCGAAACACTTGAAAGCAACAATAAAATCTCACGACAAAATTGCAACAGTATCAATTTACGATCGTGAGTAATACTTTTTACTTCTCAAGGAACGTTAGATTTTTGTAGGCTGGTATGTAGGTCAAGAAAAAAGGGTGCATAACCTCACTTTATATTTTTGTAAGCGATTAGAAAATTTTGTAATGAACTTGTTAGTAGAAGGAACTTTTGTATTAAAAATTTTACCTGCATTTTTGGAAAATCTCTTATCACGTCGTGTAATATTTTTTCCATTTGCTTCTTGTAGTATTAAGACAGCGAGGATTAGGATACTTGTCCACGTCCTTTTTTCCATTTTCTGAAACAAAATTTGGAGGATTAAGATATTTATGGTTTTATGTCTTGAAAATTAAATATTAATTTTGTGTTTGGCAATGTGGGTTATAGAAATAGGTGTGTGTGTTATACATATGTGTGCATATGGAGACATATGTTCCTAATACATCAAGGATTACAATCCTTGTCCACTTTCTCATATTTCTGAAACATAATTCATAAGAGCAAGATATTTATAAGACTACTATATGAAAATCAAAATACGTATATGTGTTGTGCACATATGTGCATATGGACACATATGTTCCTAATACATCAAGGGTTAGAATCCTTGTCCACTTTCCCATATTTCTGAAACATAGTTCATAAGTTGAAGATAATTATAGTTCTATTACTTGAAAATCAAATATTAATTGTGTGTTTGTCAGTTTGTACTATAATATCGAATATGTGTATGTGTTATACACATATGTGTATATGGAGACATATGTTCCTAACACATCAAGGATTACAATCCTTGTCCACTTTCTCATACTTCTGAAAGATAATTCATAAGATTAAGATATTTATAATTCTACTATCTGAATACCAAAATACGAGTATGTGTTATACACATATGTGCATATGGACACATATGTTCCTAACACATCAAGGATTACAATCCTCCTCCACTTTCCCACATTCCTAAAACATAATTCATAAGATAATATTTATAATTCTACTATCCAAAAATCAAACATTATCAATCCTCTATAAATTTGCACTATAATATTAAAGTACATATATGTGTCATACACACATGTGTATATAAACTACATCTAAATATATCTATACATGTCCATCTAAACTTCATATAATAAGAGCAATTCTAATTACAAAATAAAACCCAACAAATCAAAATTGACCTTTATCATAAACTGCTATAGATTGTAAAGGTAATTTGCTACAAAGTATTTGCACTTTCCCTCCATTTTCTTCAGAATTTTTTCAGGTTACGTTTTTAACCGCAACCGCGAAGCAATTTTCTTTCCAGGCCTGCGATCAGTTCTTTTACATAGGTATCAACTGTATTCATCAGAGTGTATCATTCTCATTTTCATAATGTATCTAAAACGTGTAATCGATCAAACATGAATGAAGAGGTAATTTACTACAATTTCGCACAATTTGATAAATGATTCTGTACGAGTATAAATACAAAGATACAAGTATATCAAGTTCCATATCAAGTTTTACTATAATCTTTTCCTGTGTTAGTTACTTTAATTTTGTAATTCTCTATTATTTATACTAAACCACCGTGACAAGTTTGAAATTCAATTTAATTAAAAAAATAGAAAGCGAGTACGACAGACAAGTTTGAGCAAAAAATATAACGTTTTATTTTCATTTAATAAGCCACGTGACAAACCATTTTAATCGATGCTAAAAATCGTTAGTGCAAGTTGCGAAAAATTCACGGTTTCACGCTCTCTCTCGCAGTTCTTTCCTTTTTTTTTGATCGCGTACGTTGCGAAAGTTGTCAACTGAAATGACACAAAAACTATGGGAAAAAGAATACCGCCGCTTGTGTGCCACTGCATTGTTTAACAAAAACGCTAGTCCGTAACACGTTGAACGGCACGGAAATCGACACCTCCTATGAAACTTTTCATGCGACTTGACAGATATTGATATGCAAACTCCGACATGTATTTCGCGTCAAATTTTTATTTGCTTATGTTGGTTTCAGAGATGCGTACCTTTTGTTCGTGGTATGTAGTATCACTGTTAGTTTTATAGGTCTATAATATTTTATAGATTAGGTTCACATGTAGTAGATGTCCTTGGATTTTTATGTATGTAGTATCTTTAAACTATGTCCATAGACGTTAATGATACTATATCTATATTTAGTGCTATAACCTAACCTCACAATAGTATTATAGCTAACCTAACAATAGCCTAACCTGACAAGAGTACCATAGCTAGTCTAACAATAACCTGACTTAACAATAGTACTGTAGCTAACCTAGCAATAACCTAACCTAACAATAGTACTATAGCTAACCTAACAATAACCTAACCTAACAGGAGTACTATAGCTAACCTAACAATAACCTAACCTAGCAAGAGTACTATAGTTAACCTAACAATAGTAGTATAGCTAACCTAACAATAACCTAACCTAGTAAGAGTACTATAGTTAACCTAACAATAGTACTATAGCTAACCTAACAATAACCTAATCTAGCAAGAGTATTATACACTCCCAAGTGCCTACATCCGCAAGTTTCTATATTTTTAGATTTCCACATTTCCAAATCCCTATGACCCAAATTACTAAAATCCCACGTCCCTATATCCCCAAATCCTTATCTCCTCTGATCCCTATATCCCTAGATCTCAATATCTCTAGATTCCAATATCCCTAGTTCCAAATATCCCTAGATCCCAGTATTCCTAGATCCCAACATTTTTAGAACCCAATATCTCTAAATGCCTAGATACCTAGATCACAATATCCCTAAATCCCCAGATACCTAGACCTCAATATCCCTAAATCCCAATATCCCTAAATCCCAATATCCCTAAATCCCAATATCCCTAAATCCCAATATCCCTAAATCCCAATATCCCTAAATCCCAATATCCCTAAATCCCAATATCCCTAAATCCCAATATCCCTAAATCCCAATATCCCTAAATCCCAATATCCCTAAATCCCAATATCCCTAAATCCCAATATCCCTAAATCCCAATATCCCTAAATCCCAATATCCCTAAATCCCAATATCCCTAAATCCCAATATCCCTAAATCCCAATATCCCTAAATCCCAATATCCCTAAATCCCAATATCCCTAAATCCCAATATCCCTAAATCCCAATATCCCTAAATCCCAATATCCCTAAATTCCAATATCCCTAGATTGCAATATTCCCAAATCCCTGTATCCCCAGATCTGTATATCCCTAGATCCCTTCATTCCCAAATTTCTATGTTTCCAAATTCCTATATCTCAGAACTTCTATATTTCTAAATTCCCAAACCCCTAGACCTCTATATCCCTAGGTCCCTGTACCACCAGATTTCAACACCCCTTAAATCTGTATCTCTCAAATCTCCATATTAGAAAATTGTTATTCTCCCATTTTTCTACATCTGCAAATCTCAATATCTCCATATTCCTAGTGCATATCCCTAGACCATATTTCTAGAGTCTTTATACGTCTTTCTATGTATGTTGCTCCATGTCCAAGAAATAACCAACGGATGTAATGATTCGTTTTTCAACGGATATAACGATCCGAAGAGCCAACTGGACAAATTCCATTCTTACTTTCACGCCAGATATTTTTCTCTACATATCGAAACGGAGTTACATAGTTCACCGCTTTTGTGCTAACGAGAAACTACGGCCACTAACACGCAACACGTGTGCAAAGCGGAGCGATCGACTTCCGGTTGCATGTTGAACTTCTTTCGATAATCGTCCCGTGCACGCGAAGCTCGACAAAAACTTGCACTTCTAACGAAATCGACTGTTTACTCTCGATTTCATGGCAGAACCACGTGTTAACTCAACACTTCGTGCGGCAACCGCCGTTGAATTTATGTATTAGGCGCGTTGAACGCCGCAGGTGGCAATTATTGCAAATTGAGTGCTCTTGAATAAGTGATGGAAAATGTGAAGAGAATTTTAGAATTTCAGAATTATTAGCTAGGGAACTGGTAATGTGGGACGAGAGATAGGAAGTTTCAAGGTTGAAATTTGTGGCGGTGCGATAGGTAAAAATTTCAGATACGGCGATATAATGCGAGAGAACTTCACAGGGGTTGGTGGAACTTCACAATGCGTGGAAATCTTACATTTAACGACACAATCACATATTCGACGATACAACGCATCAGAATCTCACTCGTGGCGATATAATGCGAGGGAACTGTACGCATTGCGATATAATACGTAAGAATTCTACGCATTGCGACATAACGCACAGAAGTCTCACGCGTGGCAACACAACGCATAGAAATCTGACACGTGGCAACACAGCGCATAGAAATCTCACGCGTGGCGATATAACGCGAGGGAACTCTACGCATTGCAATATAACACATGGGAATTCTACGCATTACAATATAACGCACAGAAATCTCACACGTGGCAACACAACGCATAGAAATCTCACGCGTGGCGATATAACGTGAGGGAACTCTACGCATTGCGATATAACACGTGGGAACTCCTCGCATTGCGATATAACGCACACAAGTCTCGCGCGTGGTAATGCAACGCATAGAAATCTCACACTTGGCAATACAACGTGTAGAAATCTTACGCGTGGCGATATAATGCGAGGGAACTGTACGCATTGCGATATAATTGGTACGAACTCTACGCATTGCAATATAACATAGAAATCTCACACGTGGCAACACAACGCATAGAAATCTCACGCGTGGCGATATAACGTGAGGGAACTCTACGCATTGCAATATAACACGTGGGAACTCTACGCATTGCGATATAACGCATACAAGTCTCACGCGTGGCAATACAACACATGGAAATCTCACACTTGGCAATACAACGTGTGGAAATCTTACGTGTGGCGATATAACGCGAGGGAACTCTACGCATTGCGATATAACATATCGAACTCCCACACATGGAAGAATAACACGTGGAATCCCTACGCGTCACATATTTTTTAATAATTTGATACGTGGCGATATAACGCGAGGAAAATTGTAGCATTGCTATATAACGCGTGGAAATCTATAACACTTCAGTATAACGCATAGAAATTGTCAAGTGATGACACAACTCGTAAGAATTTATTAAATGGCAATATAACGCGAGACAATCTACAACGTGGTGATATAAGAGAAGTGAACATCTTCCATCATCAAATTTTGCTGCTTTCAAATCAATATGAATAAAGAAAGTTTGAAAATCGTCAATTATATGCAAAATAAGAATCTCTACATATATGGCCAAATGTCGAATTAAATATGTGCAAATGTGACCTTGAAGAGATAAATATCAATTTATCCAACTTCCTCATTCTCAAAGAGATCGAAGCAATTATCTCCGACAGATCTCAAATCAGACAATTTAATCACGTTTGATGACCGGAGAAATAACTGGAAGCAGTTTCGGACAGAAAGCAGTTTCCCGTTTCTTCATCGACACTAGCATCACGCCGAAGCGAAACCTGTTCTCCATTCATGGTATTCGATCGTTTTCCTTTTCTTAATCGATTACTCGTTCGATGAATCAAACCGAAGGTGAACTGACAAGGTAATTGTGTCCGACCAAGTAATTTCTATCACGCAACTGCATACGTTGGATTACTTCAGCCGATCTTTACGCTAATTTACGCCGTTCGTGATTAGAAATTTCATGCGATTTGTTTAATGACTTTTCCTTCAATGAAGCTTTGTTTCATTCAGTTGTTCAATGTCACGCTAACATGCATTGTATTCAACCAATTACCTCGTTTCACCAATTCTTCGTGACGACGTATACTCGACAAGTCAAGCGAAACAAAAATGTAAATTCAATTGTCACACTTTGAATAATCGTATAATTAAATAAAATTTTCAACAAATTTTTCGACTACAATTTAGTTCACGTGACTCAAATGTTACAAGCAACTATTTACGTCAGGTAAATGTCAAGTCTATTAAAACTCAAATTAGAGATCTCAAAGAGAAAATGAATTTACGCTCAATAATGAACCGTGAACATATTTCAGTAATGATTACATACATTTGTATATTTTTGTATCATCAAATGACGCGTCTTAAACAGGTATCTTATCGTTAACAACATATGCATCCACGTACAGCAATAATATTGCGCGAACTGTTTATTCAAATTCACGAACAATGTTTGCGAAGTTTAATCTTTTTCGTAAACTCCGTTTTAAAATAAATCGGGGAATTTTTTATTTCTGCGAGTTGTTTGTTCGGAGTGTAATTTATAATATCTGTGAAGTATTATTGTTTTCATAAACTTCAGATTTTTTGTAAGCTGTAAATATTATATTGTTTGTACAGGTTTTTGAAGTATAATTGTATTAAATTAAGTGGTGAATAAGGGAGCATTTGAATCGTGAGGTTAAATAATTAGCAGGTGTATAGTAATAGTCATCAGAAATTGCAGTTACATTCTATCGACCTATTAAACGCTGTCTGGTGCGTGTTTGTCTCGGTAAAAGCACTCGACACCTCGTATTTCGGTACACAACTTTCCAGGATAAATCGATTAATTATAGATCATGTTGCCCCAGTTACAAGTCCGCAGACTTTGTTAATTGATCCTTTACTGCGTGATTGAGAAAAATGTTGTCAATTTAGAAACTAAAGAATTGTAATGCAGAGTTACAAATTTTTCAGTTTGATAACTTAAAGTTTGGCAACTTAAGAATTTCATAATTTGATCATTTAAAAATTTTATAATTTGACAATTTTACAATGTGACAATTTGATAAAATTACAGTTTTAAAATTAAAAAATTTGAAAGTGTAAAAATGAAAAAATTTGAGAACTTAAAAACTTAAATTTACAAACATGAAAACTTAAAAATGTAACGATTTAAAAATTAAAAAATTTGAAAGTCTAAAAATGAAGAAATTTGAGAACTTAAAAACTTAAATTTACAAACACGAAAACTTAAAAATGTAACAATTTAAAAATTAAAAAATTTGATAATCTAAAAATGGAGAAATTTGGGACCTTGAAAACTTAAATTTGCAAACATAAAGACTTGAAAAAGAACCAATTTAAAAATTTGAGAACTTGAAGACTTAAATTTGCAAACATAAAAACTCGAAAAACTAACAATTTCAAAATTTGAGAACTTGAAAACTTAAATTTGCAAACATAAAAACTTGAAAAACTGACTATTTAAAAATTTGAGAAGTTGAAAACTTAAATTTGCAAACATAAAAACTTGAAAAAGAACCAATTTAAAAATTTGAGAACTTGAAGACTTAAATTTGCAAACATAAAAACTTGAAAAAGTAACAATTTAAAAATTTGAGAATTTGAAGACTTAAATTTGCAAACATAAAACCTTAAAAAAGTAACAATTCAAAAAATTCAAAAATATAGAAAAAAGACATTACAAAAACATATAAATAAAAAAACTCAAAACTTACAAAATTCATTAATCCCTAAAAAAACATCACAAAAAGGAGAATACAAAAATATCAGAAAAATAAAAGAATATTCTAAAACTGAAATAAAAGCAATAAAAAGAAAAAAAGAAACTGCCAGTGACATTCAACACATTAAACAGCGATTCGAGAAACTATTCATTGTAAGAGAATGAAAGTTTACGTACAATTTATACATCATCAGTACGATAACAAGCGAATGTAAGTGGATAATGATTAAATAATCGGCGAACACTTGGGTTCCGAGTTAAAAGAAACATCATTACGTTCGCAGCGGGAGATAAATTACCTTTTTAAGCGAATATCCTTGATTTCTGTTGTTGTTGGCGGTTTGAGAAACCGAAAAAACGTGATCGAGATCAGGGTAAATGTCAAACCAAGAAATTTTCTTGTGACTTTTCTGTGGTTGAGAACGTGATCTGTATTTTTTGATGGAAAACGAAGCGTGTCGTTGCGTGGAGATTTTGTTTTAACAGTTTTCATGTGTTTTGACCTTGATGGGCGTGAAAGTTATGTGACTTGTGGTTGATCAATTATTAATAACTATTTTTAGATCAGATTGGGTTAATTTAGGTGAGGTGAGGGTAGGTTAGGTTGATAGGTGTAATAGAAAGGTTATGCAATTTTTGGTTGATCAATTATTAATAGCTATTGTTAGGCTAAGTTAGTTGGGTTAGTTAGTTAGGTTAGTTAGTTAGGTTACTTGGGTTAGTTAATTAAGTTAGTCACTTAGGTTAGTTAGTTAGTTTGGATTGATAGGTGTAATTGAAGAAATATGTGACTTGTAGTTGATCAATTATTAATAATTAGTTTTTTTTTTTATAAATATTGATGAAGAGTTCAAATTAAGAGACCATTTGCAAATTTAGAAATGTAGTTATTCAAAAGCATGAAAATTTGTTATTTTATGAAAGTAAATTTGTTATTGACCTTCATATTTAAAAATAAAAGAACCTAGAAGGTTTTGAGTTCAAACTCACTGAAATTTATCGAATAATGTCAAAGTAAATAATAATTAATTGATACATCCATAGAATTGATCACACCCCAGGTACAAGGGTGGTTTTTAATACAGTGAAAGGGTTAAATCTGCCCTTTCACGAACGGCTACTGAAACCATTGACGTAAACTACTCCTTTTCACGTACTAACACAAAGTCTTACCTTATTGTGTTACGTCCTTTCATAAATTAAATCCCTTGATATAATACTATATAAGTCTGGAAACAGCAGTTGGAATTTTCCGTGTATTCCACTGCTTTTGTTATTGTAAGTACTTGGTTGTTCCAAATAATCGAATCTTATATAAGCGAGCAATAAATTTGATTGATATTGTTATTTAGGCCTTTGAATTTCGTACTTTGGAGTTCGGGGCTCTTGCAAAGTGTATTTGCAAATTCTTGTAGTATGGTTTCTATTATTTTATATATTTTATTCTTCTAATTTCCATGAGAGCACATTTTCATATTGCCAAATTTGAACATCCTTAAATTGTCACATCCCCGAAATCCCACATCCCTAAATTTTCACTTGCCCAAATTCCCACATCTCCAAATTCCCATATCTCTAAATTCCCATATCCCCAAATTCCCACATCCCTAAATTCTCACATCTCCCAATTCCCACATCCCTAAATTCCCACACCCCCAAATTACCACGTCCCCAAAATCCCACATTCCCAAAATCCCACATCCCCAAAATCCCACGTCCCCGAAATCCCACGTCCCCGAAATCCCACGTCTCCAAAATCCCACGTCCCCGAAATCCCTCGACCCCAAAATCCCACGTCCTTAAATTCCCACTTGCCCAAATTCCCACATCCCCAAATTCCCACGTCCCTAAATTCCCACGTCCCTAAATTTCCACATTCCCAAACTCTCACATCCCCAAATTCCCACATCCCCAAATTCCCACACCCCCAAATTCCCACATCCCTAAATTCCCACATCCCCAAATTCCCACATCTCCCAATTCCCACATCCCCAAATTCCCACACCCCCAAAATTCCACGTCCCCAAAATCCCACACCCCCAAATTACCACGTCCCCAAAATCCCACATCCCCAAAATCCCACACCCCCAAATTACCACATCCCCATAATCCCACGTCCCCAAATTCTCACATTCCCCAATTGTCCAATCTCTAAATTCCCAAACACCTATCCTTCAAATTCCCCAAACCTCACTCCTCTAATTCCCAAAAATTCCCACCTTCCTCATACTCCCTGAAATACCCAAATCTCTCCAATTTCCCCTCGACTAATTACCAGGAAGAAACGTCTGACTAAGCTATAAGGAAAGTGTTAAAATTTAGTCAGGCTATTACGTGTCCGTTTTCGTATTACGCCACTATGCAAAGGATTAGATCAAGGACATGCGTGAGTGAACGTTACATTTCCTCAACAGCAGCTGTTCCACAAAAGGATCTGACCAGAAACATGCTAATTCGGTTCTCGCTGAAAGAGAAAGTAGTGGCGTGTTAAACCACTTGCTCCGTAGAAAATGAACTATTCAGATGGGGTTGATTATAGGTTAGATCGCGATACAATATCGTACATTTATTTCTCCGTTAAAATTATTTCAATTTCACGTCTCAAGTTTCACGTTCGAAACCGGATATTTGTTTCGATAAGTGCATTTAACTGTTAGATAAACTTTTTGTTGGTACAGGAATCTCTCTAGGATACAATAAGCTGGTAGCAATATTGCAATATGTATTCATTTTATTTTAGTGTGAGTACGGCTACCGGCGAAGCACGTTACATACGCGTCTTCTTTATATTACCATCAAAGAGTAGATATAGCAAGAGGCGATACTAGACAAGAAACCTCCTAGAGAGAGACAGGGGACCAATTTAAATGTCCAAATCAAAAGAATCGGGGGTGCATAGCGTAGAAGTATGGCGGTCCAAAGAATATTTTAAACCTGCATATTCACCAGTAATTTATTTGTAATAAATATTTTGTCATATCTCTGTAACATTCGTCTGTAATTTCTTGTGATGTATAGTATTTCATTTTCTTATAAGTTATTTGTAATAATCATTTCCGTAATACATATTCTTCAAATATATTTTGTGGAACAATCATTTTTATTCTTTTCTTTTTCAACTTAGAACGCTGTGAAATTGATAAGATACCGCAAAAGACAATATTAGTATACAAAAAATTTATTATAAATATATTCCAAATTATTCGAGATTGACATGAACGTTTTGCTCGATTTAAATTTCCCGCTCATTTGTATAAGCAATTTAAAGGGACGTTTTCGAGAGATCAAAGGTGCCGACAGAGATTGTCGCCTGTGGGATATGTAAAACTGATATTTGCCGAACTATTTTTAATCAGTCTGACTTTTTCAATCAAATTGATCATTATTTAAGAATTTATTAGATTTCTTAACAGCGAAACTTATCGTGAGCGTTCTAGTATATTTGTATCTACTTCTACGATTGTATGACTCAAGCATGTAAAAAGTTTGTAACAATTTGCTACGTATCGCTGTGTCTACAATTTTTTATTAATTTTTTGCTACGCGGTTGCGGCCTATAGGAAATCCCGCGAAGTTGCAGCATTCGTATGTGACTAATATGTGAAATATGGTTTTTTACTGATCGTGGTCGTTGAGAAATGATTTATATTGGTTGTATGAATTGTAGGATTACTGAAGATTTTTAAGTTTAAATAGAATCTAATTATTACAACATTAAAAAAGTGTTTTCAGTAATGGGAGAAAATTATGCTTGTATAGTAATATTATAAAAATTGATGTAGGGCAAATTGATTATAACAATATTTATAATCAAATGTTAATTATTTATGCTTGAATAAATAGTAGAGTGAAATTTTAAAGGTTTATGTTCAATATTTATTTTGAGATAAATAATGGTATAAAATATTAGGTACATACATATATTCAATATGTATGTGTTAAGCATGTGTATATGAAAAAAACATATGTGAATATATGTGTTCATATTCGATATTTATATTTAAATAATAATATGAAATATTATATGTTTATATTCAATATTTATATCTAGATAAATAATAGTATGAAATATTAGGTACATACATATATTCAATATGTATGTGTTAAATATGTGTATATGAAAAAAACATATGTGAATATATGTGTTCATATTCGATATTTATATTTAAATAATAATATGAAATATTATATGTTTCTATTCGACATTTATATACAAATAAATAATAGTATAAAATATTAGGTGAATATGTTCAATATTTATCTTTAAATAATAATACGAAATATCATGTGTGTATGTTCAACACACATGTACAAATACACACATGTACATGTACTTGTACATTCAAATAATAAATAATAATAAAATATAAATTGTTACATGTTTATATTCGATATTATGTATCGTATACATAACACGTAATAATTATATTAAACGTTTATTATGTAAATATAATAAAATAATAGTACCGTAGTTTTGTTACATACGAGATCACTGACATTCGTCGTACTACTATGTAATTGACTTGGCAGTGAAAGTGTTAATCGTGTGCGGCTCATGTAAGTATTCATTAACGCGCTTTGCGAGCTCAGCTGTTGTAGAAATAGACATTATCTTGATTATCTAATTAATAGAAAAAAGGTAATCGCAGTGAAATAAATTAAACAAGGTAGCAAGGGTTTTTGTGTTTGTTTAATATTCAATTGGAGATAAAGTTTTAGAATGTGCTATGTAGTTTAGTATATAGTTTCTTGCAATGTATTATTTTTCATAATTATGAGGCTGAAGTATATGCAAATTTTAGAGTTTATAAAGACACCAAATTTTATAGTTCTGTAAGGTTAACAAATTTTTAAATCTCAAAATTTAAAAATTTCAATTTTGAAAATTCAAAATTCATGAAAATTCAAAAATTTCAAAATGTTCAAGTGGCTCAAAATTCTAAATATCAAAGTCCACATGTCTCAAAATTTCAAAATTTCAAATTTCTCAAAAACAAAAAATCTACAATCCAGATGTCTCAAAATTGCAATAGTTCCAAAATTCAAATGTCTCAAAATTTAAAAACTTCCAAATTTTCAATGTCTCAAAATTCTAAATCCCAAAGTCTAGATGTCTCAAAGTTCAAAGATTTCAAGTTTCAAACGTCTCAAAATTAAAAATTCAAAATTCCAGCTATCTCAAAGCTGAAATAACTCAAACTAAAAAAAGTACAAAACTCCAAATATTTCAAACTAAAAAAAGTTCAAAACCTCAAACGTCTGAAACTATAAAAAGTTTCCAAACTTCAAATACCTCAAACCAAATAAAAATTGCAAAGTACTCCATACCTAAACAACATTTTCTCCATCCGATCACAGAATGCAAATATTAAAAGTGAATGTTTAATGAACGGTAAACAATTGCCATAAAAATTCCTGCAGACCACATTTCCATGAAACGTATTACGTTTCTATGGACGTAAAAGGAAATGTCATCGTAAAACTTATGAATCAGATTATTGCCAAATATTTTCCTTTTATCGAGGTAACGAAGCAAGCAGCGATTATAATCGGAGTTCTAAAAAAATCTCGAGCTACCTTCGTCACAATTTGCGAGTTTGTTAACTAATTAGAGTTTCCCGGGTATCGTAATTAACGCAGCAAACTATAATTAATAGTACTGTACACGTGTTTCGTTGCAAACTTACGTTAGCACAGAAATAGTAATGCATTAGTAACAAACTTCAAATTATTATTCCACTATTTTTATTCAAACTTTTATCATTTAATAGGAGGACGTTTTTGACAATTGTAATTGCTTAATTTTTTATCTTGTTTTTAATTGAATGATAGAACTTTTGCAAAAATATCAAATTATAATGATTGTAATAATTTAGTGGTATTTTAAGTTTGCAGACTGAAATTACTGAATTTGTATATGTGCAAAAAGAAATTTATTCAATTTCGAAGTGAATGTTTATCACATATTAAAATTAATTAAATATTTATAAAATAAGAGATAATACCAAGAATTTGATTTAGTACACAGCTGAAATTGAATTGTATCTGAGAGACTGAATTTCAAATTCTAAAGTTCCCAAAATTTCCTAAATTTCAAAGTTACTAAATCTAAAAATTCCTCAAATCCCAAAATTTCTCAAAATTTTCCTAATCTCAAAATTCCCCAAATCCCAGAATTCGCAGAATTCTAAACTTCTCCTAGTCCCAAAATTTCTCAAATTCCAAAATTCCCCTAATTCCAAATTTCCCAAATCCCAGAATTCCCTAAATCCCAACATTCCCCTAGTTCCAAATTTCTCAAAATTCCCCTAATCCCAAAATTTTCCAAATCTCAAAATTCCCCTAATCCCAAAATTTTCCAAATCTCAAAATTCCCCAAATCCCAGAATTTTCCAAATCTCAAAATTCCCCAAATCCCAGAATTCCCAGAATCCTAAACTTCTCCTAGTCCCAAAATTCCCCAAATCCCAAAATTCCTAGAATTCTAAAATTCCCCGAATCCCAAAATTCTCCAAACCTCAAAATTTTCCAAATTCCAAAAATCCCCTAGTTCCAAATTCCTCAAAATTTCCCTAATCCCAAAATTTTCCAAACCTCAAAATTCCCTAAGTCCCAAAATCCCCATAATTCCAAATTCCTCAAACCCCAAAACTCTCCAAATCTTAAAATTCCCCAAATCCCAGAATTCCCAGAATCCTAAACTTCTCCTAGTCCCAAAATTCCCCAAATCCCAAAATTCCTAAAATCTTAAAATTCCCCTAGTCCGAAAATTCCCCAAATCTCAAAATTTTCCAAATCCCAAAATTCCCCAAATTGCAATGAATTAAATAATTGCAAAACAATAATAAAAGTAAAGATAACACAAAGAACTGGATTTATCAAACGGCTGAAATTACATTACATATATCTGAGTAACTGAATTCCACGTGTAAGACACGCGTTTTTATAAAAACGTTAAAATGTACACATATTTTGTTAAATATCGTTCACATATTTTTAGCTTCAATTTTCAGATTTTCCAACTGTAAATAATTTCATTAAAATGTTACACCTGCTGCAGACGTTTTATTGTCACAACTGTCAGAGTATCCTGACGTATATCAAGTTTTTCTGTGATACACAGAAATTGTCTACAAACATGTTTTTATTTAATTAATAAATTTATGCTGTCCGTCATTGTACTTAATTCAAATAAATAAATTTTGTGGAACTATGCAAGAATATTTATCAAGATCGTTTAATTATTTTTTAGTCCATAAGGAAAATTAGTACCATTTATGATATCTTAGGAATTTTTTACTTTATGATATTTTAAGAATTATTGTTATGTAAGTAAGCTTTGATTTGTTTAGTGTTTGATCTGTTTTTGATTCAATTTTTATTAACTTATTAAAAGGATATTGCTGTCAAATGTGCTATTAAAATTATTGTATATTCGATGATTGAAAAACTGGTTTGTAATCGTTCAAGTGTGAACATTCGTTTCGACATGGAAAGCAAGACGACGAATTAATTCACGAGTTTTAACATTTTCAAATTTTCTAATTAGCAAATCTCTACATTTTCTAATACTCACATTTCTAAATTCCCACATTTGCAAATTTTCATTTGTTAAATTTTCACATTTTCAAATTTGCCATTTTCTAAATTCTCAAATTTCTTGACTTCCATATTTCCAAATTTTCAATTCCCCTAATTCCCATATTACCAAATTTCCAAATCCCCAAATTCTAATATTTCCAAATTTTCAATTCTTCTAATTCCTACGTCACCAAATTTCCAAATCCTCAAATTCCAATATTACCAATTCCACTAATTCCAGTATCTCCAAATCCCCAAATTCTAGTGTCACCAAATCCCTAAAATTCCATCACCAAATCCCAAAATTCCAATATTTCCAATTCCTCAAATTCCAGTATCTCCAAATCCCCAAATTCCAATATCACCAAATCCCACAATTCCATCTCCAAATCCCCAAATTCCAATATTTCCAAATCCACAAATGCCACTATCTCCAAACTCCCAAATTCCAATATTTCCAAATCCTCAAATGCCACTATCTCCAAATTCCCAAATTCCATCATTACCAAATCCCAAAACTCTATTACCAAATCCCCAAATTCCAATATTTCCAGTTCCTCAAATTCCAGTATCTCCAAACCCCCAAATTCCATCATTACCAAATGTCAAAACTCAAAACATCACCAAATCCCCAAATTCCAATATTTCCAAATCCTCAAATTCCAGTATCTCCAAACCCCCAAATTCTAGTGTCACCAAATCCCCAAAATTTCATCACCAAATCCCCAAATTCCAATATTTCCAATTCCTCAAATTCCAGTATCTCCAAACCCCCAAATCCCAAAATTCCATCTCCCAATCCCCAAAATCCCCAAATTCTTATATCTCTAACTCCCCAAACCCCAACCTTTGCACCTCCCCAAATCTCCAAATTTCCATCTAACAATCCCCAAAAAACCAACAACTCCACCCAAGCCCAATAACCTCAACTACCCAACCCACTTACCCAAAAAACCCCTCTATCAAACACCCACTAAAAACTACCCCCTCATCTTTCCAACAAATCCCAAAAAACAACCCATCAAAATCTTGAACTTTCACGACCTTCAGTCATCAATCAACGGAATTCCGACACGAGCGTCACACGAGAAACAGCCGGTCCATAAAACTTCTACAATCTGATCCAGAACGCGTAGTAGGTGGTAATTGTGAAGTAGGTGAACATTTAACCCACCGGTTAGCTCGAACTTCCGTTTCCCGTGGCACCAGAACTTGCTATCCCTTCGTGGAGCCTCGTTCGCCGCACAAATCGAACAAATTTCAAACAAAGTCACTTCATGTGCTCTGAACCCTGCCGTTTTCTCGGCCAATATTCCAAACACGTGCTGCCAGGACGACTGAACGAGTGCCAGATACGAACCGAACTTTATAAATGGTGGGAGAAAGTGTAGAAGTAGTATCGCGGGGTCGGTAGGTACCCCGCGTGGAGAAAAAAAGGTCGGGCCGATTTGTCTTTAAACCGCATACAATTCGAACGATTAATTCCATCGTTTAGAAAGGATCACACGCCTGACTGTTCACCAATTTCTTTTGCGACGGTCTTCTTGCGACTGAGGTTTTTAGAGGAGAGGGACGGAGTGAGATGCATTGGCGGGAGATTCAGTTACTGAAGAAAATGTGGTGCATTCTTGGTTGGCGAGTTTTTGGGATTTGTGAGGTTTTGGATATTGGGGGATTTAGTGATGGAACACTCTGTTACTGAGGAAAATGTGGTGCATTTTTAGGTGATGGATTTTTGGGAGTTGTGGGGTTTTGGATTTTGGGGGATTTAGTGATGGAACACTCTGTTACTGTGGAAAATATGGTGCATTATTAGGTGATGAATTTTTGGGATTTGTGAGGTTCTGGAGATGGGGGATTTGGTAATGGAACACTCTGTTACTGAGGAAAATCTGGTGCATTCTTGGTTGGCGAGTTTTTGGGATTTGTGAGGTTTTGGATATTGGGGGATTTAGTGATTGAACACTCTGTTACTGAGGAAAATGTGGTGCATTTTTAGGTGATGGATTTTTGGGAGTTTTGAGGTTTTGGATATTGGGGGATTTAGTGATGGAATACTCTGTTACTGAGGAAAATCTGGTGCATTCTTGGTTGGCAAGTTTTTGAGATTTGTGAGGATTTGGATATTGGGGGATTTGGTGATGGAACACTCTGGTACTGAGGAAAATGTGGTGCATTCTTAGGTGATGGATTTTTGGGATTTGTAAGGTTTTGGGGATTGGGGGATTTGGTGATAGAAGGTAGGGAAATGGGGATTAGGAGATTCAAGGGTTTTGGGGACTTCGTGTTTGAATTGGGGGATTTGGTGATGGAAGATAGAGGAATGGGAATTAGAAGATTCAAGGTTTGTGGGGTCTTCATGTGGGAATTTGGGGATTTGGTGATGGAAGATAGAGGAATGGGAATTAGAAGATTCAAGGTTTGTGGGGTCTTCATGTGGGAATTTGGGGATTTGGTGATGCAAGGTAGAGACATGGGGATTTGTGGATTCAAGGTTTTTTGGGGTCTTCATGTGGGAATTTGGAGATTTGATGAACTAGGAATTGGTGGATTTGGTGCACTGAGAATTAAAAATCATAGGAATTTGGTCCTTTAGGGATTTGAGTATATAAGAATTTAGGGATGTGAGTATTTGGACTCAAGAATATTAGGTTCTTTGGATGTAGGAATTTGGGGATTTGGTGATGGAAGATAGGGAAATAGGAATTAGAATATTCAAGGTTTTTAGAGCCTTCATGTAGGAATTTGGGAATTTAGTGAACTAGGAATTGGTGGATTTGGTGCACTGAGAATCAAGAATCATAGGAATTTGGCCATGTAGGAATTTGAATATTTATGAATTTAGGGATGTGAGTATTTGGGCTCAAGAATATTAGGATCTTTGGATGTGGGAATTTGGGGATTTGGTGATGGAAGATAGGGAAATAGGAATTAGAATATTCAAGATTTTTAGGGCTTTCACGTGGGAATTTAGTGAACTAGGAATTGGTGGATTTGGTGCACTGAGAATTAAGAATCATAGGAATTTGGTCCTTTAGGGTTCTGAGTATTTAGGAATTTAGGGATGTGACTATTTGGACTGAAGGATATAATCTCTGACCTAATCCGTCACACTGCCAAATTTGAACGTCACTCTTAAACGAAATATTTTCGTAGTACAAACAGACTATTAGTTTCGATACTTTGAACAATCGCACAACGAATAGACACTGGTTCAGATATCGTACCACCTAGTGACGTAGGGTGCGGGAGGACACGGAAGGAACTGAACGATACGTAAGAATGGACGATAAAGAAGTTGCTTAGCAAGTGAAACAAGGTTACCAAGGTCGAAGACGTTGTGGATTCTAATTATAATAGGAGTTTACAGATTGTATATTGTCGATGCGAAGAAAATATTTAATGGTCATTAAGAAATACTTCAGACTTCATCTTTTGGGAATTTTTAGGAACTCTGCAAGATTGGTACATTTCGGTTTTTGTTTATTTTAGGGTTAGGTTAGGTGAGATAGTAGATGTTCAAATATTACTCATTACTATTTTAAAAGAAGAAATTAAAAAATCAAGTAAAAATTTTAATTTGAAGTAACAAAGTATTTTTTAGAGATACTTTTCAGACTGTACTTAAGAGTTCCACAAAGTTACATTTTGCAATTTTACTTCAAAAATTTTTTTAAACTTCATAACGAATGCATATAAAAGTATTTTTTAATATTTGATAAATATAACGTATCAATCCTCCACTGGAGGTCTCACAAGTCATATTAGAAGTAATTTGTGCTTACTCTTGACCCTTGAGAGTCTTCGTTCACTTCTCATTCACTGTCAGGTCACTTGAGAATTAAAGATGTAGAATTTGCAAGAAAAATGTTGTAACTCATCCCCCTGGCAACCATTTTACTTTCACCGTAACTAAAAATAGAAATCGTACATTTTGAATAGTAATCTGATCTCATCTACGAGTGAATGAATTTTGAAGGAGACAGTCTAATCTGTGATCTGCAAAATACATCTTGCAGAAAAGAATGTAGCTCGTAAAAAAATATAATAAAATTTCACGAATAATTTGTATGAAAATATAGAATAATAGTAAAATAATAAATAATAAAATAAAAATAGTAAAATAGCAAAAATAATAAAATAGTAAAACTAGTAAAATTATTATGCTTGATGGAAACAGAAATTTTTCATTATAAAAGAACAGCCGCCATTTTGAGGTACAACTTCAGAACACCAAGATGGCTCCCAATGAGAAGCGTTCCTTTAACATTCTTTTCATACATAAAAGTTTCTATTTGAACTCGTTACTAAACAATACATTTCCATTAATAGATACTCTCTTACACATTTATCGCTCAAAATAAAAAAATGTGATAAAATTGTTTTTATCGAAGACCACTCTTCGTATATCTTCCATGTGACTGTATTCGTAAATGAACTGTAGAGAAATATTTTTCCAGGCGTCTTTTTGTTTTAACATTTCAGTCTCTTGAGTGTGGAGTAATATGAAAAACCCTTGAAACAACAAGTTAGGATATTATCCAGGTAATTCAGGTGGGCATCTGATGTTTTCTTTTATTCGCGAAGCGATCGGAATTCATGAACTAAAATATTGCACATTATGACAGTTTCTGAGTTTCATTAACTTTGTTAATCTTCCATCGATGTTTAATTTTATGTAATTTTTTGAAAGATTACGTAAATTTTGAAATATACATTGTAAGGTCTTGAAGATGAGGTCTACTTGAACCTAACCTAACCTAATCGTAACTGTTATATTTTTAAATTAAAATTGAAAAGTTGTAGCTTTTATTTTATTTTATAGGAGCTGTTTTAGGCTTTTGGTTCAATTTAATGTTTATATAATGTAAATTGCGATAAGATGGATTAGTACAGTTGGTAGTTAATTAACAGCAGAGTTTGTCGATGCAGTTTCTACATTCTACGGAGTAAAAGTTAACTGGGATATGGTACTTCCACTTGAGAACAGAAGTTAAATGTCAACTAGACGTTTACGAAATTCTGGCCTGTAAAGGTACGGCGATCATGACCCGAATTGAATGCTATAAATTCTAGCATGCGTGCATCAAATTCATATCTCATCTAATTCGATGGAATAATAATTGAAGATCATATAAAAATTAATAGTTCTGAATATCATGCAAATTACAATAAATCATGAATTCCAAAATTTACGAACTCAAACTTTGTCAAATTCAAAAGGTACCAAATCTCAAAATTCCCCAAATTCCTCAAATTCTTCAAATTCCAAAATTCCCCAACTCCCAAAATGTCCAAATACTAAATTTCCTTAAATTGCAAAGCTTAGAAATCTCAAATTTTCCCAAATACCGAAGTTCCCCTAGTTCCATTATTTCCAAATTCCCAAAATTCCCCAAATTCCATAGTTTCCAAGTCTCAAAATTTCCAAATCCCAAAATTTCCCAACTTCCATAATTCCCAAATCTCAAAATTTCCAAATCCCAAAATTCCCCACCTCCCATAATTCCAAAATCTCAAAATTTCCCAAGTTCGAAAATTCCCTAAATTCGACAATTCCCCTAGTCCCAATATTTCCAAATTCCAAAATTCCCCAACTCTGAAAATCCCAATTCTCACAATTCGCCAACTCCCAAAAGTTCGAAATACTAAATTTCCCCAAGTTCCAACGCTTCAAAATCTCAAATTTCCACAAATTCCAACGCTTCGAAATCTCAAATTTCCCCAAATTTCGAAATTCCCCTAGTTCCATCATTTCCAAATTCCTAGAATTCCCCAACTTCCAGAATTCCCAAATCACAAAATTCCCAAATCTCAAAATTTCCCAAGTCGTAAAATTCCCTAAATTCTAAAATTCTCCTAGTCCCAATATTTCCAAATTTCCCCAAATCCTAAAATGTCCCAACTCCCATAATTCCCTAAATTCCAAAATTTCCCTAATCCCAACATTTCCAAATCTCAAAATTCCCCAAATTCCAAAGTTCCCAATTCTCAAATCTTCCCATATCCTAAAATTCTTCAAAGTCCACAAGTCCCAAATACTAAATTTCCCCAAATTCCAAAGCTTCGAAATCTCAAATTTCCCCAAATCCTAAAATGTCCCAACTCCCATAATTCCCTAAATTCCAAAATTCCCCTAATCCCAACATTTCCAAATCTCCAAATTCCCCAAATTCCAAAGATCCTTAATCTCAAATTTCCCCAAATTGTAAAGTTTCCCGAACCCTAAAATTCCCAAATACCAATTTTCCCCAAATCTTAAAATTCCCCAAATTCCAATATTTCCCAAATCTTCATATTCAAGGTCACAGTTTTCTTTATCCTCTACATCTTCCAGCGCAATAAATTTTCTGATAAAAGTGAATCAACATGTTTTCAGCGTAGCACAGCTTCGTTCCAAGAGCAATAAGCAACATTTCCATCCAGAACAAAATACATCACCGCGATTTCTTCTTTTAATGAGATGTTTGTGCGTGTCACGTTTAGTTCCGCACTATTATGCGTCATTCTCAATCAGTTTCTCTATTTACCGTTTCCTTTCAACGCAGCCTCTCTCAAGGATCCTTTGATTCCTTTCTGTTTTTGTTTTCAAGCTTTAATTGATTTATATAATTGTCTTACGTAATTGAATCAACTCATGAATCATTACAAACCTACGTATTAACAGCTTTGTTTAATAAATTAACAAATTTAATGCTTAAGAGATTTTTTTTAACAAACTTTACTTTTTTTTTGCTTTGACTTCTGTTTATTTATTCACTGCGACTTTCGTTTGTTTATTTATTCACTTTTACTTTGACTTTTACTTTTATTTGTTAATTTTAATCTATTTAACGATGGGAAGTTTCAGGTTTTTATGGTCTTTTTTCGAGTATCATGTAGATTATATGTAGATGTGATTTGGTGTTTAGATCTCGTGCTCGATACGCAACACGAAAATCAGATATTTATTAAGTTGCTACTTTCTGTGCTGCAAATTTGCAGCTGTAAATATGCAAGATTTTACAATTAGAACTTGTTTCCTTCTGGTGAAAATAAACGGAAATAGGCAGAGAAGAACGTTTACTGTTTCATATAACATCACATACACCTCGAATTATTAACCATTTATACTGTTTACTAATTCAGAATAAATTAGTTTATTTCCGTGATCATAAAAATTCACTGTGCATTCATAATTTTATTTTTGAAAACTGATATTAAGGATATAACTTTAATAGTCATATATATTGCTTGCATTAATAATATTCTCATATTATATTCTCACAATACGTATCATTTTACACTCATATTATATTACACATATGTATAACATGTTAATGGATTTTACAATGTACAGTGGAATGAAGGTTTCAATAAAAGTTTCATTTTACAATATGTAATTTTAAAAAATTGATAAGGTAATCCTTCAGCTCTTTTAATTTCATTCTTAAACAAATTTTAGAATATTTATTTAAATATTAATGCAAATTGCACAGGCTGAAATTGTTTACACTAATTCTATTTTATTAACCAGCTTAAAATAACCCTACGTCCTTTGATCAATCGACAAAAATTCTTTAACGAAGATGAAAACCCATAACTGTAATATCACTGCCAAAAATCCTCTCTCCTTAAATACCCAAAAGATGTACTTTCTTCGCCACTAATTTTCCCGACCTAAATTTCCTGGAGTATAATAAACGGTAATCTTCCCAGCGATATTTTGATGGATCAGTACATTCGTCAGTATGTCTATCATCCATCGATTGCTCGAGGTCGTATCATTACGCTTCTTTTCTTCAAACTTTCTCTCACCTGTAACTGTCAGTTGGTACTCAATCGTCGATTCCTTAAGAGTTCGACTTTTTACCAATGAAACGAAACGCACTTCCAGGTATTTCTTCCAAAGAAATTTTACGCACTTTTTAACCTCTGATCAATTAAACGTATGCTGTTTTAAACTGTATCTTTTTGCGAGAAAAATTTTACTTTCTTTCCTGCAGTGACGTGAAAACTGTGCAGTATAAATTTTAGTAATTGTTGTGGACGAATTTTATGTAATTTTGAAATTGTGTAAGCATTTGTTAACATTAAATTATGTATAAACATTATATTGTATATAAACATTATATTATATATTAACATTATATTATATATAAACATTATATTGTATATTAACATTATAGCATATATTAACATTATATTATATATTGACATTGTATATTAATAATAAGAATCTGTATCTACTACTATTGAATAAGTATATAAGTTATCTAATTAGTGTACGACCCTGAAATGGGAGGTAGCTAACGTGACTCTGAATAAAATTTCCCTTTACAAAAATTTTATTTGAAGCTGCGTTTTCGAATTATTAAGGAAAATCGCGGACCAATCAGAGCGCGAGAATGATGCGCGCGCAGACGCGGGAGCGACAGCTTTAAAGCTGTTGGCTGCGCGCGCAGACGCGGGAGCGACAGTTTCGCGCCTAATGGCTGCGCGCGCAGTCGCGGGAACGACAGCGCCGACTATGGCGGCTGTGCGCGTGTGGTCCGTGTTTTTTTGTTAATAATTTAAAAGTGAAGTTTCAAACCCATGTTTGCAAAGTGAAATCTTATCCAAAATCACATCAACTACCCTCCATTGGACCTACACTAATTACCAGACACCCTATACGTGGATAAAATGGAGTGCTGTCAAAGGTAAGTAAAAATAAAAAACATGAATTTCTTCGTATTATCTTCTTTATTCTCTAAGTCCGATATATGAGCCCGTCATTTGGTTTTAACGCGTGGGCTCGTTGACCTTCATAAGTACAAGTAATCCTAATTCGCATACAAAACGCTCAACAGTATATCTCCCTTAAGAACTAATCAGTCATACTCCATATACTCCTAAACGTTGTTTCGTGCAGTCATACAAAACAATGCGAGCACAGCAGAATTTCGTTTGAATTAATCTCGAGTGTAAACGAAACAACAAATAATTTCTAAATTTACGCGAGTTTCGACATTCTGTAATTTCGAATGGCAGCTGAGAATTGAGAGCCGTTATTCTGTTTTATCGTTTAACAATCGATATTCAACAATTTCGAGACCTGCACATTTAATAATTTTTTACTATAATTGAACGATATAAAAATAACCTATAATCTAATTGTCACAGTCATGTTTTTTAGAGTATTAATGGTCTAAAAAAATATTTGTATTGCTGTTTTTAATTTAATTTATAGAAAAGTATTTACAAAATTGTTGAAGAAAATTTTTTAATCCAGCAGTTTATCTCTGTTACAATATCGATTATTTCTTCGAAATTTATTGCTCTTTCAGACCTCTTTGATTTTTACTTTCTCGGAACTCACTCTTTCTCGTTGCATTTCTTCGTGCATCGCTTCGAATCGTTTTCATAATGGCGTACTTCGCTTGATGAAATCAAGACAATTTTACAATATAATTCTCTCTTAATTAATTTCGTTAATCCATACGGGTCATATTCTTCTCTGTCTTTTTATGCAGATTTTGAATTTTTGAGGTTAAGAATTTAGGTATTCAAGACTTTAAGAGTTTCAGAATTTAAGAATTTAGGTACGTAAGAATTTAAAAATTTGGGAACATAAAAATTTCATATTTCTAAATTTTGAAATAACAAGTTTAAATTAATAGAAAGTTGAAATTTCCAAATTTTGCAGTCTTTAAATTTCCAAGTCTAGAAATTTAAATATGTAGAAATTTAGAAATTTTGTATTTGCATATTATAATTTGTCCATCACTGCTTCATAAGTCATCTGTTAAACCAAAAATTCAAAGTGATCAACAAATTAAGATCAATGTTGATTTCAAAGATCAATGTTGATGCGTTAGCACAATCACTAGTTACTGAAGAAGAGCATATTTTCCATGATTGTATCGCTGTCAATGTCACAAAGTGAAAAAAACAAAGACCCTAATGGATTAATGATTTAAACATGGATTCTCATTCACACGCTTCATAGGTACATTTCACGGAGCATCCAAAATATCATGCGCCTTAAACATATATTTTCAAAAAGAAAAATCCAATCTGACTCCTTCAAATCTCTTTTTAGTGGCAGTATCAATGTCCATCTCGCACATTGCCACGAGCTTGAACTCAAAATAAAAATAAAATAAAAAGTTAAGAAGTTGCACTTTAACTCACTGAATAATTAAAGAAAAACAAACAAATGAATCAATACGTGGATTTTCTCCAGGCAGCATGATCTTATGAACGCTCTGAACAAAAACATATTCTAAGCGTAACATTAAAGGATTAGCGTAATCTAGAATCAAATTTCTCTGGTACGCTCATTCTCACATGCTTTACTGTCCAAAAGTTTGAAATCACTTGTTAATCTCTGTTGAAATGAAACTTTTTGGTTAAGTCTGCAGAGAGATAGAAATGTTATTCTTCTATTTTTATATTTTCTGAATTCTAAATACTCTTAAACCTAAATGATGTACACTTTTCAGTAGCCGAAGGAAATTTTTAGAGAATTATAAGACAGTACAGGATTCAAAATAGTTGAATAAAATCATTTGGCCTTTTTTAAAGAATCACAATAACAATACAGGGTTCAAACAAGTTCTAAATCATTGGTAAAATCTTGAGGTTAGAGGTTAGAAGTTATCTCTAGAACCAATGTCAAAGAAGCAATCAAAGATTATTCTGAGTAACATGAATACAAAAGTTCGAAAAGACAAATTATTGTGAACAATGCAAAGATAAATTATTGTGAATATACATAAAAAGCTGTACATAATTGTTGCTACCTTTTAAAGTAATATTACAGAAATGAAACTTCAAGTGGTTCCAAACTCCTAGCCAACATTGTAAATAGACAGTTCTCCACGCTATTCCTAAACTACATCTAAAACGACTTTTCACGGGGTTTAAATTGTCACTCCGCGGCCATCGCGATACACCATTTTGTCCCGTGTCCGGCCGCCATTTTGTTCCTTTATCGCACAGCCCCGTGGCGTGCTGAATTAATCGACTAGTCACTAGTTTACGGCTGCACCTTGCTCGTTTCTTGTCGCGTAGGGCACGTGTTGCCCTCCCTTTGTTTAAAACCCTTCGTCCGTGCCATGCTTACACGCGGTTCTTTATACGCGAACCTTCAGATTCTTCGTTTCAGTTTATTGCTAATATCACGTCGACGATACTTTGGAGTCGGCTCGATTCGAGTCGATCGTCGACGTTCTTGAGATTTTTAATATTTTGTCGTCTTACTGTACCCCCTGTCACGCCCGTCCTGCGACTCGGGCAAATCGATGCGACAATGTGACCAGCCAATTAAAGGGGAGTATCAACGGTAGGCCTTGGCCCTTTCCGCCCAGGCGAATAAGTCTACGCTGGGGATCGCTTCGAAGTCGGTGCAGGACCTCAGCTTGTTCCTGAAGCAGAAATAAGGTTGAAAATTTTTGGATTGTGACTTTGGGAATTTTGGGAGTTTGAGGAACTGGGGTGGGACTTTGGGAATCTTGGGAGTTTGGGGGATTGGGTTGGGACTTTGGGAATCTTGGGAATTTGAAGGACTGGGTTGGGACTTTGGGAAATTTGGGGAATTGGGGATGGACTTTGGGAATTTTGGGAGTTTGAGGGACTGGGTTGGGACTTTGGGAATTTTGGGAATTTGAGGGACTGGGTTGGGACTTTGGGAATTTTGGAAATTTGGGGAATTGAGGTGGGACTTTGGGAATCTTGAGAGTTGGAGGAACTGGGGTGGGACTTTGGGAATTTTGGGAGTTTGAGGGACTGGGTTGGGACTTTGAGAATTTTGGGAATTTGAAGGACTGGGTTGGGACTTTGGGAATCTTGAGAGTTGGAGGGATTGGGGTGGGACTTAGGGAATTTTGGGAGTTTGGGTAATTGTGGAGTGACTTTGTAAATCTAGAGAGTTTGAGGGATTGGATTGGCACTTTGAAAACTTTACAAATTTGAAGAATTAGGATGGGTCTTAAAAATAAATTAGAAAAAATAATTAATATTACAAGAAATGTCAGCTTACCCTGATTGTGGTCTGATGAATACATTTGGTTGCATTTTGGTGACGTTGTTCCCGTTATCACAGAATATTCTCGCCAATGTCGCATTGCGTATCTCCGCTAATTGCACTGTAACATAAATTATAAACATTAGAAAAATAAGATATAAACATTAATTAAATGAAGACATCAAGAAATATTAATCGTACTATTCTTAACCCCTGGTTCATAGTTCATATCGACAATATTAGAGGTCAACGTGACCTTGATAATGAATACTCATCACTGAACTATTCTTACCAGGCGTGAAAGGATGTGGCTGATATACGGAATCATAGAAGTATCTGTCGGTACGATGAGTTCTTGCGAATTGCTCAAAGATCAAACAGTGGAATGTGGGTCCTAAGAGTGCATCCTCCATTGGTCTTTCAGCCATTCCACCAATAAGAAGATCAACGTCGTCGGGGTGTGCGTAAACATTGCGCAGCTTCTTTATCATCTGTTAACGAAATAAACAGAATAGTTTCATGATCTTCAAATTTTAATGCGAAATGTAACTGGCAGTGTTCTGGGAGCTTCCTTTGGATCACTCGTCAACTAGAGTTGGCTACATCTTTCAAATAAAATTGTAAATAGCAGCAATTTACCTCCAATGGAATGTGATCTAAGAAGTCATCGAAGTTCTTCGCAGGCTGAAGGCCACAGTATTTGCGATATTGATTGTAGCCTGGTAATCCGTGATCACGTCCGCGCTGAATGTCCAGACTGATACCATCTAAACCTAGGCTGTCTGGATCTCCTGCGTATAGCTTGCTGGTAATCTGTAACGTTAATTGACACGTTGAGTCAGCAGTTTGACATTTCCTCAGTTTCAGGGATTAAGTGTTTTTCATTCTTTTTGATGTGGACTGATATAAAAGCTAATCGGATGTGGATGTATTTGGGGATTTGTGGAGTGGAGGATGTAGGGATTTAGTTTGGAGAGATAGGAGATCTAGTAATCTGGAAACTTAGGATACTGAGGAATTAATTTGGGTAATGTGGATATACCCACATTAGAAGGCTGGAAATTTAAGAACTGAGGCGTTGAAAATTTGGAGAGTAAGTTATTTGAGAAATTAGGAAGTTAGAAATTTAAGAATTACAAAAATTCAAAATTTGACAACTCACCTCTGCAATTACACTGACATCCATTTTCTGGCTGGTCTGCGTAGCCATCCCACGAAGTAAGCCATCAAAAACTTCATCCGACTCGATAACACTCGGCTTAAAGAAATACTCCGCCAACGACAGAGTCTGATTAACCATACGTGCATTATCGGTCAAACTGCAAAAAAGAAACCAAATTAGAGATCCGATCATCCGTACCTAAATTCATCTTAACAATGAAATTTAAAACTCACCGTATCTTTCCTTGCATCAAAGAGGTCATAAATTTAAGAGCAGCCGTCGCTACTTCGTTGCTTACTGCCGGATCATCCGCAGAGTTATAGTGGTGACTATAGTTACTACCCTCGTTGAGCGCGATGGCTCGAGTGTATCTCTTGCCCAATAATACGGGCAGCCATTCCTTGAAAGTGATATGCTGAATTTCAGCAATTACTATACGTCTGGCCTCTTGGTATAACGTTTCGTCTGTCCAGTGTGGATTTAACACGGCAAGGTTGTTGGCGATTCTGTTATGTTCGCGATGCCAGACGGTGTGTATCACAGCCAGCTGGGGATAGGTATTCACACGATGATCACCTGTAATATAGCAAGAGATTAATTGATTAATTGCTCAACTCTCTATCGCTATTTTTATCTTTCGAAACTTCCAGATATTTTTAGGGTGAATTATGTGACTGTGGTTTGAGTTTTATGTTCTGATTCAGACAAGGTACCTATGGTGATATAAATGAGGGCAAATGCAGAAACTGATCTTTTAGTTAGAATGAAGTGTTCAGCTAGAGTCAAATATTCAGATGAATATATATTTTGATAAAAATTACCGGAATTATAACAGCCGTCCGCACAGTAGATAGAGGACTCCATACCACCTGTTGGCAAGTACTCGTGGCTGTTGTCCTTGTGAACTCTTAAGCGACCACCCTCGAACGTACGAAGTTCTCGTGACTTCTTCAAATTCGATCCATAAATCGCTGAACCATCCAAGAAGTGGCTAGCTTGGTTCATCTGTTAATTAAAAACGCCAACCTTGTTACTTATGAACCTAAATTACTCTCTAATAAGAATGATCTTTGCACGCTTATTGAAATGAAATTTCACTCAAATAATACATCTACATAATTAATTTTAACATATAAAATTAAGTTTATAAATAATCAAGTTTATAAATTAAACATTGCCTCCATTTTTCTTCAAACCGAACTTAAAGTTCAAACATTAGCCTTCACAGTAATGAATGTACCGAAGGTCTCAGTAGTCATATGACACATCAGAATAATCTGTTTTCCGTATAATTAATCAACCTTCGCGACCAAACATGGAAAAACCTGGTTTTCATGCAAATTTATGGATATTATGACATACTCCCTTACGTGAGCAGTGTATTATGGAAAGGCAGAACTAACCTGTTCGGTGGGTCCGAAAGTGCAGTCCGACTTGAGGACAGGCAACGATCGCACGTAATTCATGCACCGAACATAATGTTCTCCGTAGACGGGGTCCTGATCGGGCACTGTGATCTCAGAGCAATCGGGATGAACGTGACGAGGTGATAGGGCGCTTCCGTCTGGTTGGCAGCAGGATATCGGTTTTCCTGATGAAACTGTGGTCAGAAATAGACACATAAGTCATTGACTCAGGGTTGCTTTACAAGGTTTTGTGTAAAGTTTTGGTTGTCCATTTGAGGATTTGAGGATTTGGGGATTTGGAGAGTTGAGGATTAGGGAATTTGGAGAGTTGGGAGTTTCAGGGTTTGAGGATTTGGAGATTTGGGGGTTTGGGGATTTGAGGATTTGAAGATTTAGGGGTTTGAGGATTTGAGGATTTGAAGATTTAGGGGTTTGAGGGTTTGAGAATTTGAGGATTTGAAGATTTAGGGGTTTGAGGGTTTGAGGATTTGAGGATTTGAAGATTTAGGGGTTTGAGGGTTTGAGAATTTGAGGATTTGAAGATTTGGAGGCTTGGTGATTTGAGGACTTAAGGGTTTAAGGATTTGCAGGTTTGGACATTTGGAGATTTGAAGACTTAGGGATTTGAGAATTTGAGGATTTGAAGATGTTGACATTTGGAGGATTAAAGATCTGAAGAGTTGTAGATTTGAGAATTCCCAGATTTGTAAACTTAAAAGTTTGAGGGTTTGATAACTTAGACATGTAGAATACATGTAAACTAGTGATGTGGACATTTGGAACTTCAGAAATTTAAATACAACTTTGGATATTTGGTCAAACGGTACAAAGTAGCAAACCAAGTGAAACAGCAAAAAGGTACTCACTCATTTTCCTCACAGGAGTGTAAGACATGTCGTTAGCAATGAACTGTCCCCACTGCATGACCGTCAACGTCCTACTGACATCGGAAAGATCGTTAGGGGTCGACAGAGCCACGCTTACGGTCCTGGCACCTGGTAGCGGTTTTTTGGTGCGGCCCATGCGCCTCGGTTCTTGGATTCCTGGTCGCCAAACGAAGCATTAGGCTCATGTTTCACAACCCACATGGCGCCAAATCGGAGTAACACTGTCTCTACCTTTACTAAATCCCTAACATCTCATAGCAATCACATCTAGACAATTATGACATCTAGTATCTTATTCTTAACAAAATCAAAATCAAATGCAAAGCAAAGTTTTAAAAAGGACCGGTTACTCCGACTTGAACAAAAATCGCGCGTGTAGTGTCTGTACAGCGCGAGAGCGAGCCAAAGTCCGCGACCGAATTAGTATTAAAATCCTGCGTAAAAAACCGCGTGCCTAACCGTGCCTAACCTGCCTCCAGCTCGCGACAGCTGTTCAGAGACCACCCATTAAAATGACCCTCAATGTCATCCTAACCGCGATTCTGTTCTTTTCCCCAGCGCTGATCCCTGGATTAAACGATTACTCTCGCGCTGCAGAGCAACTGAACGTTTTTTTATGATTTATCTTCTACTTCGACACATGACGTTTCTGATGCGTTATCGACGAAACACGCGCGCTGAGAACTGACTTTTCAATACGATCGTTCTCATTCGAATAGGTATATGATGCTTGGTAACAGATAGAACGTGATATCACGTCGAGAACGCTCGCAGAAGGAATCAAGTAATTTATTCTGGTGACTGATGAAGGTGCCCAAGCGAGAGAATCAAACTGGGAGATGATTGTATGTGATCTGTACGTTGGGGAGTGTGCGTGGGGGAAAATGTATGGGGGAAAATGACCGCACTACTCGATGGTTTTTGGTTGAGGGTCTTTTGAGTTGTTTGGTGATTGGAAGTTGGAGATATGTTTGGGATTTGGGGATTGTAGGACTTATTTGGGGATTATAGGACTCATTAGAGGATTCTAGGACTCCTTAGAGGATTCTATGGCTCGTTGGGGATTCTAAGTCTAGGACTCATTTGGGAATTCTAGATCTAGGACTCATTTGGGAATTCTAGGACTAGGACTCATTTGGGGATTCTAGATCTAGGGCTCATTTGGGGATTCTAGGACTAGGACTCATTTGGGGATTCTAGATCTAGGGCTCATTTGGGGATTCTAGGTCTAGAACTCATTTGGGGATTCTAGGTCTAGGACTCATTCTGGGATTCTAGATCTAGGACTCATTTGGGGATTCTAGATCTAGGACTCATTTGGTAATTCTAGGTCTAGGACTCATTTGGGGATTCTAGGACTAGGACTCAGTTGGGAATTCTAGGTCTAGGACTCATTCTGGGATTCTAGGACTAGGACTCATTTGGAGATTCTAGGTCTAGGACTCATTCTGGGATTCTAAGTCTCATTTGGAGAGTATAGGACTCATTTAGGGATTTACAGATGTGGAGATTTGGGATTTAGCTATATGGTAATTTGGACATTTGGGATTTAGTGGTCTGAGCACTTAGGGTTTGAGGGTTTGGACATTTAGGAATTAAGGAATCTCAGGATTTGGGGTTTACAGATGTGAAAGTTAGAGTTTAATCATATCCACATGTGGACATTTGGGATTTAGAGGTTTGACACCTGCTATTTGAAGATTTGGACATTTAGGAATTGAGGAATATGGAAATTTGAGGATGTGAGAAGTTACATATGTGGACTTTTAAGGTTCAATAATATCCACATTTGGACATTTGGATTTTAGAGGTCTGACACTTGGTACTTAAGGATTTGAGCACTTAGAAGTTTGGTAATGTAAGCATCTGAAGATCTGAGAATTGAATGTGGTTACAAATGTAGGGAGTTGAGGACATGAGCATTCACATATGTGGGAATAGATGAATCAGCGAATGTAGGAATATGAGGATATCCAAATTTCCAAAAAATCCAAACCAAGTAGTGGGTGTCCCTTACTCCCAACCCTACATTACCCCCCAATATAAAGTCCCACTAACTCCCACAAATCCCTCCAAATGATCCCAAGTACCAATTCGTCTACCAAATCCATCAAAGTGTCGTAGGGTCAGAATTAGCGAACGGCTCTCCCAATTTGTCATTCGCTTGACTCGGACACCTTTAACGAGACCCGTATACCGCAATCAACAGAAAATAGTTGAACTAGTGTTACAATAATAAAATATGATACATTATTAGGTATATCCGAATTAGTTTACATACACATTCTACTGCTGGATAGAATCTCCCGACCGGGGCACCCTATTGTAGGCAGTATTATTCACTGCTACACTCAGGCATTTTATGCTCTATGTGCCTTATCGCACAACAACTGTAATGCAAATCACAGAATATAATTTGTTAAGCCAATCGACGAACGTTTTTTAATCCATAGCGCCCAAGGATCAGAGAGTGTGCTCGTTTTCTTTTCATATACATTTTTTTTTTCATATTTTTTTTATTCAAACTAAAATTGAATGTATTTGATTTCTTTTGCGTCGTTGTTGTGTATGTCCGTGTCCTGCATCACGTGTTCCGTTTCGTGTATGTGAGTGTGTGATATCGTATGTTTTTGCAAGGTTTGTGAGCGGACTAGGTGGGTTAGTAGGTCGAGGTTGATAACGACTGTTTGCGTTGCAACGATTTTTCGAGCTTCGACACCTTTACTAGGAAGAGTTCCTAGAGTACCTATACGACACACGTTACGAAAGGTTAGTTCTGATGCTTCCTTGATCCGAAAAATTATTCGAGAAACCTGTTTGAGAATCCTCAGAATAATCAGACGTCTGTCTGATTAATAGAAGTCGAGTGATCGAAATATATTCATTATGCAAGAGATGTGAAGGCTACTGATTCAGAAATTTGCATTTTTTAGTTCTGTCATCTTATTTGCAACCTCTTCAGGGATAATTTTTTTGAAGAAGAAGTGATTTAAAAATATCTCATATGACGACAAATTCTGAAAAGATGATGTCCACATTTGTGAATTAGAAAGCAAACTGAATGCACAAGTCCTTGAAGAGGTTGAGCTTACTAGTCACGCAATGATCTGTTCACCTACTAATAAACACCTCAAACAGCTGAAGAACACATCCAAGATGGCTCCTTGCTAACTTACTAGCTCCTTACTAAGTCAATGGAAGATCAAACTCGGTTATCAACCGTAAATCGTCAGCCAAAATTACGAGATGAGACAAAAAGAGGATGAGGGACAAAAGGGAAAAGGGAAGCGCTAAGCGTTCATAGGCTGCAAATAATTGTATTATTATACCACAAAAATGAAATATCTCCCGTATGATGTTAGGTCACGAATTTCACACGATCCGAACCGACACTTCGCGAGAACGATAGACCGTTAATGAAAACGGGGAATGAAGCCTGGACCACACGGTAGGAAGGATCCTTACCGTCGAAATATTGGGGGAAGAGAATTCTGGTGTACGCGGTCATCGCACTACCCCAGGTCGGATTTTCAACGTTATTGCAAGTGCCGTCGATGCTTCGGTATTTAGCCCTCGGGTTGCAGACCATCGTCTGCGATGCCGAGCAGGATGAACTCAACGGAGTACCCTGCAGCGACAGGCTGGATATGAAACGAGCACAGTCGTCTTTTTCCAAACCGAACCTGCAACAAAATCGTTATACATTATTCAAACACTGTCATCTCTCAAAAACATCTAAACAACTTGTGAAGGTTGATTGATTAGGATAAGGATCAGTCGAGCATAAGGGCCTCTGCTATGATCATTAGTCCAAACTTGTGAAGGGACCCGGCGGCCATCTTGATGCGGCCATGCGCAGAGCATCAAATAGATGTACGATCCACTTCGATCGGTCATTATTTTTATTTTTTCTAAGTTATCAAGGTACATTTTTAATCAGACACTTATTTTGAGAGGATATATTCAAGTTTGCCAGCAAATGAGAAGCTATTGAAAGATTTATGTTGCGATAGCTTCTCGTGCAAGACGTAGGTATCCTTATACTGTTTGCCTAAGTTGGAGGCAAAAGTTGGAAGACTATTATGAGAGGCTTTATTTATATTGATAGATCTTGTTATTTATTAGATTTTATTAAAGATCTTGCTATTTATGAGACTTTATTAAAATTGTTGTTATTTATTGAACTTTATTAGAGATCTTGTTATTTATTAGACTTTATTAGAGACACTTATGAGAGGTCTTTCTTCAAGTACAACAAAAGTTGCAAGTTCTATAATCATACGTATATTGTTCATCACCAAAATAAATCATTTTAATATATTTATACTGTAATTCTATAACATGCTACTCATAATCTGTTATGAAGTCTTGACAATAAAATGAATGAAAGTTTAAGACAAGGTCGAAGAAGGATGCAGTTGGTATATCGCTGTCACGAGGGTAAATGCATGAAACAAATATGTTACCTGCGACAGCTCTGATGAAGGAGATAGGACGAAGCTTTCATCGCGACGATGGCGTCGAGGCCTCTCTCGAAAGCATCCTCGGAAGGATATGAATCTAGAAATTGCTTTCCAGCCGGCGTGTGAACCATCAATTCGACGCCAGCGGTAGCGATATTCCTTTCGAGGGTGCTCATACGATCGACCAAGCTTTTCGCGAAATTGATCGAGTTGTTCAACACCGCCTTGTCGATGTGGGGGTAATGTCGATCTTGGAAAAGGCCCGCGTCTACGACGCCCTCGTAAGGGTAGTTCGACACCGGCAAACCTGAAAGGATACCTTTAAAAACGTCGGTAAAACGAAGTCTGTCATTTCAGTGGGGTTATATCGAACTTTGTTCGGATTGGGAGAAAATTTTCATTCATGAACATTTTTTTCGTTAAGAAAATTTTTGTTGTTGACTATTTTTTTCTTTGACAAAATTTTCATTGTTGATAATTTGTTTCATTGAGAAAATTTTTGTTGTTGAAAATGTTCGTTTTTATTATTTCACTTAACAGACAATTTTAATTGAAGTTGTCCCTGGATGACTTGAGTTATGAACAAATACAGTAGTCAAGCTTGAGTATTAATTTCACTATGAACTTAAGACAGCACCAAAAATTCCCCATTGACTCTTATTAATATCACAAACAGCATGAACCTCCCCTCAATTTAAAAAAACCACCCTAAATAAAAATAATTATAAAAAAGAAGAAGTTTGTTAAAGTAATCTAGGATCATCCTGACATTGAAGACTCCTCTTCACCAATAAATTCTTCAACAAATAAAAAAGTAAAAAGTAAACTTACCGGTATAGCTAGCAAGATAGTTCTGCAAGGACATCGGAAGTTTATAGGCCCCTATGGAATGGGAATTCCCTAGGAATCCCATGGTCTGCAAGGAGACCCACAGGATCGCCAAAGTAGCCACAGAACCCGCCATCAGGCCTCCGGCTGCACAAAGTAAAATGAACGGTCGTTAGTAATCGCCGGTTAATATTTCCCTGACCGATGATTCAAAAGCTGGACCTCGCCGGCCGATGTTTACAAAATTAACCGCAGCGTGCATTTTACGTATATACTTCCTTTTATCGGGAAATACTGCGTCGCGTGAATTCATTGGTCGGTTCTCATGGCCATCGTTAGCCCGAATGAATATGACTAGTTCCCTTTTATCAATTCGCACCGTCTGATATTGTTAAGGGGTTCTTTGTTGTGAACATTAATCAACCGATCGTGCAAAAAATTTGCGCAGTGACTGATATTTATTGGCTCGTTTGTGGAGCGGGAAATCAAAATGGCCACTGTGGGGACGTTATGGTTAGGTTCATTTTTCGAACGCAAACTTTAATACTTTACGACATTATTATGTATTGGATTTTTACTGTATATTATATTTTATATACTTGTTGCGTATATTACAAGTTATATATAATCAAAATGTTGCAAATAAAAATATTTATTGGCGCTCGTTTGTGGAGCGATAAATCAAAATGGCCGCTATTGGGACGCTATGGTTGTTGGGTTCGTTTTTCAATATAAACTTTGACACTTTGAAAAATTAATATGTATTGGATTTTTACTGTACATTATATTTTATATACTTGTTGCGTATATTACAAGTTATATATAATTAAAATGTTGCAAATAAAAATATTTATTGGCGCTCGTTTGTGGAGCGGTTAATCAAAATGGCCGCTGTGAGGACGCAGTGGCTGTTGGGTTCATTTTTCAATATGAACTTTGAAAAATTAATATGTATTGGATTTTTACTGTACATTATATTTTATATACTTGTTGCATATATTACAAGTTACATATAATTAAAATATTACAAATAAAAATATTTGTAACAAAATATATTTTGAGACAAAAATTAACTAATAATCAATCACATTGATCACATTGAGCAAACTCATTTTTAAAAAATCATCTAAACTCCTACAGACAATTTGAACTACTTTTGTTACTACTATTATTAATTTCATTTTATCCTCACAAAAATTTGTATTTTCCTAATAAAATTCATACACCAGTCACAGATTTAGTATTTAACTTCCATTTAATTTTGCATCAAGAAATGTCAGATATTGATAGAACTTTTTGCAGAAAAATAAAGATATTTTCGCTAAAAATAAAGATATTCCAGCAAATTATAACTGCGATTGTTTGCCCCGATTTTTGAAATCGTAGTTTTCAGTATGAAACATTGACGTCACTGATAGCAGAGGTATTCTGGGGTTATCGATAGTGAATTTATCTGGAACCGTTCCAGTTTTTTTTTGCGAGAATGACAATTCATACTATATCTGATATTGGCGTTAAATTAATCGTGTGTCGTTTAATTTTAGAAAATTTTTTCGAAAGAAAGAATTTGCTTTCTTTTTACTTTTTTCTTTCAAGAAAATTTACTTGAATTAATAACTAGATACAGAAGTACCTATAAATAACCTGTACTCTTGAAATTCTTTATCTTCTAATTGCAACAACTATTTTATAACAAACTTATCTCTAATCTCAACAAAAAACAAAATGCACGTAACAAACAGTTGTTGAAACAGCATTTTACAAAACTCCCATTAATCAACCAGATATCTAATCACAAGTCTAGCCAGTTTACTCAAACTGTTTTGAAAAGTCTATAAAAACGTGACAAATGGATAAAATTACGTGTAAGTTTTATTTTCCACGTGGAAACATAAACAGAAGATAACAGCATTTCAAATACAGTTACATAAAGCAACCTAGCTTCAAATAGCGCGCCACTGCGCAATACCGCCGGCGCGAAATTCAAATCCGCAAAAGCAAACTACGCCTAAACTCCACGACGAACAACACAAAATCGATTTAATAATTATAATTTTCTGTTCCTTCAACGCAGACGTCATTAGAGATATCCGAGCACAGCAAACAACCCATAAAACATTGTTAATCGCTGCGACGTGATCTACGACCTATCTAAATGTTTGTCTTTGGATGACGACAAAAGTGCTTTTTTCGATTCTATTAATACAGAGGATAATGTATCGGAGCTAGCCGTTTATCAACGTGCGTGCAGTATATCATACGGAGATAAATGGCCACGTTTGTTTTCATTCGATATGTTTCAAATGATTTCCAGGGGCACGTCATTCAATTCTTGTTTACGCTCTCGATGCCTCCTTGACATTAACTTTATTCGCTTAATCGAGGCAGGCTTTTGATCGTTAATTTATGATCTCTTTATTCGATTCGGTTCTATCTGCGCATATTGCACTTTGCTTCGTGGCTATGAAACTGTTCGGACTACGGTTTCTTAGTTGGGGAAATGAGTGATAAATGTGTTTGGATGGGTGTTCTGAGGAATGGAGGAAGATGGACTCATTGCGGTGAGGGAATGGAGGAAGATGGGTTTGGTGGGGAATTTGATATTTGGGGATAGGATGTTTTTGGGAGGTTTGGGATTTGGGGGATTTGGGATTTGGAGGATTTGGGATTTGGGAGGTTTGGGATTTGAGAGGTTTGGGATTTGGGAAGTTTGGGATTTGGGAGGTTTGGAATTTGCAAGTTTTGGAAGTTGGAAGATTTGGGATTTGCAAGGTTTGGGATTTGCAAGCTTTGGAATTTGGGAGTTTTGGAATTTGGAAGCTTTGGGATTTGGAAGATTTGGGATTTGCAAGCTTTGGAATTTGGAAGATTTGGGATTTGCAAGCTTTGGAATTTGGGAGTTTTGGAATTTGCAAGCTTTGGAATTTGGATGCTTTGGGATTTGGAAGATTTGGAATTTGGGAAATTTGGAATTTGGGTGATTTGGGATTTGGAAGATTTGGGATTTGGAAGCTTTGGGATTTGCAAGCTTTGGGATTTGGAAGACTTGGAATTTGGAAGATTTGGAATTTGGGAAATTTGGGATTTGGAAGATTTGGGATTTGCAAGCTTTGGAATTTGGAAGATTTGGGATTTGCAAGCTTTGGAATTTGGGAGTTTTGGAATTTGCAAGCTTTGGAATTTGGATGCTTTGGGATTTGGAAGATTTGGAATTTGGGAAATTTGGAATTTGGGTGATTTGGGATTTGGAAGATTTGGGATTTGGAAGCTTTGGGATTTGCAAGCTTTGGGATTTGGAAGACTTGGAATTTGGAAGATTTGGAATTTGGGAAATTTGGGATTTGGAAGATTTGGGATTTGCAAGTTTTGGAATTTGGAAGATTTGGGATTTGCAAGCTTTGGAATTTGGGAGTTTTGGAATTTGCAAGCTTTGGAATTTGGATGCTTTGGGATTTGGAAGATTTGGAATTTGGGAAATTTGGAATTTGGGTGATTTGGGATTTGGAAGATTTGGGATTTGGAAGCTTTGGGATTTGCAAGCTTTGGGATTTGGAAGACTTGGAATTTGGAAGATTTGGAATTTGGGAAATTTGGAATTTGGGTGATTTGGGATTTGGATGCTTTGGGATTTGGAAGATTTGGAATTTGGGAAATTTGGAATTTGGGTGATTTGGGATTTGGAAGATTTGGGATTTGGAAGCTTTGGGATTTGCAAGCTTTGGGATTTGGAAGACTTGGAATTTGGAAGATTTGGAATTTGGGAAATTTGGAATTTGGGTGATTTGGGATTTGGAAGATTTGAGATTTGGAAGCTTTGGGATTTGCAAGCTTTGGGATTTGGAAGACTTGGAATTTGGAAGATTTGGAATTTGGGAAATTTGGGATTTGGAAAATTTGGAATTTGAAGGATTTGGAATTTGGGTGATTTGGGATTTGGAAGATTTGGAATTTGGGAAATTTGGAATTTGGGTGATTTGGGATTTGGAAGATTTGGGATTTGCAAGCTTTGGGATTTGGAAGATTTGGAATTTGGGTGATTTGGGATTTGGAAAATTTGGAATTTCATACTTCAAAGCATAAAAGAACATCATAAATTCAATCAATACACACATTAATAATCCCCATATTTTTACTTTAGAACCAATTGACTCCCATTGTTATTTCAGGTGTCAGTATTACATTTCTAAATGAAATAATACTCGATACGTGCAAATAAGTGCTCACGACTCACATTATCATAGCTGACGAAGTGTCATTGATAAAGCTACGAACTTACTACGTGATTGATATTCAACTCCATTTTCGAGGAACATGTATGAAGTCACGTACTTGTAACCTTTGAACTAAACATGATAACCCTCAGAACCTTTATGCAATACTAGGAATATGAGGTCTCATTTAATTCAGTTTATCGTACATTAAATTAATTCCTGGAATGGAGTGATTAGAAACGAATTTTCACTTGTCCTTTCGTCTTATATTTGACTTTAAGAACTAATGAGCTGAATTGAATATTCTAGACGCATGTGGATGGCGAGAGGCAATTAGGATGCAGAGCATGAATGCTAAAATTAATTGCTTAGCCAGACATGTATTAAAAATGCAATATGGAGCAATTTAGAGATGAGGTTCTCAACTGGACTCTGAATGATACGTTATTTTTGTTGGAACGTTTAGCACACGTGTTGATGAATCATCGAAGTCTTAATCCATAACTGTTGGAGCTATGTTTGATTTTCGGACGTCAAAATGAAAGTACAAGAATTAAATTCGATGCTGAAACGAAGTTTAAGTCGTCACATGTCTTATAGAATCCACATTCTAGGTTTAGGTGAATATGGGACTAGATTTAGCTAAATTATGCTTTGAATATCCACAAATCAGAGCTATGTTTGATTTTTGGGACGTCAAAATGAAAGTACAAGAATTAAATTCGATGCTGAAATGAAGTTTAAGTCGTCACATGTCTTACAGAGTCCACATTCTAGGTTTAGGTGAATGTGGGACTAGGTTTAGCTAAATTGTACTTTGAATATCCACAAATCAGAGCTATGTTTGATTTTCGGACGTCAAAATGAAAGTACAAGAATTAAATTCGATGCTGAAATGAAATTTAACTCGTCACATGTCTTACAGAGTCCACATTCTAGGTTTAGGTGAATGTGGGACTAGGTTTAGCTAAATAATAGTTAGACTACCCAAATTATAGTTTGAATATCTTTTCAAATCGTTCAAAGCACTTTATTCATAGGAGATTCCAGCCTCCTCAAACCTCTGAATTACTCAAGAATTTAATACGATCAAAAATAGAACCAAGTGTCATCCAGATCACCCAGATGCTAAAGAAATAAAAATAAGATCAAGATTTCTACCCCGACCTTTACGAACATCACTCGATTGCGCAATAAAAATAAATTTGTTAAGAAGTACTTTTGTCAATATCAATGAATATTAATGCCTGGATAAACAGACAAGGTGTATGTCTATTAATATTCGTCTCCATCTTGTAATCTAAATGCTTTTGCGAATGTTGAATGACACCAATGTTTTTCTCGTATGTTAATTATTTTTCGAACTAAGACTTAAGACGTTGAGCCGATAATATTGTAGCTAGCTTCTTGAACAAGCTAACTATTGATGATGACCAGGAAGTGGCGAAGTATACCGAGATATGAATAATGAATGCATTTCGTGTTCGAAAATATGTTTACAAAAAGAGCATCAAGGAGTGATTTTGATAATTTTTATGATTATTGTGGTCAACTAACCTTACCTAACTTTTATGGTTCCATATTAACCTTGTTGCTATCAGGTCTTATACTAAGTCAACCTAACCTAACTATTGTTATTGTTCAACTAACCTAACCTAACTTTTATAGTTCCATATTAATTTCATTGCTATCCAGTCTCATACCAAGTCAATTTAACCTAACTACAGAGGTCTTTCAAACTTACTAACTGCAATTTTATACTTCCATCATAAGATTCTGAAAGTTTCAACACTATCATTGGATTTACGTTTGGTTATATTTAAATTTGAGTAAAGTAGAAAAATAAATATGTGGACTCTCTAAGACATAGCTTGAGGAAGCTCACATGATTTCTTTGGATTTAACCTAACTTCTACGGTTCCCTATTGATCTCATTAATATCAGGTTTCATATCAAGTCAATCTAACCTAACTATTGTTATTGTTCAACTAACCTAACCTAACTTTTATAGTTCCATATTAATTTCATTGCTATCCAGTCTCATACCAAGTCAATTTAACCTAACTACAGAGGTCTTTCAAACTTACTAACTGCAATTTTATATTTCCATCATAAGATTATGAAAGTTTCAACACTATCATTGGATGTACGTTTGGTTATATTTAAATTTGAGTAAAGTAGAGAAATAAATATGTGGACTCTCTAAGACATAGCTTGAGGAAGCTCACATGATTCCTTTGGACCTAACCTAACTTCCACGGTTCCCTATTAACCTCGTTGATGTCTTCTACCAAACCTAATCACACAGATCCTTCTTCAAACTAACTAACTACAATTTTCTACGTATCTCTATAATCATATCTGATAATTTAAGAAGACGTTTCGTACAAGTGTCGTGGATTGTTAAAACCTAACCAAACCTAATCTAACCAAACAAATCCTTCCCCAAACTAACTACAATTTCCTACGTGTCTCTCCAATCATATCTGACAATTTAAGAAGACATTTCATACGTGTCGTAGGTTCTTAAACGTCGTTTAACGCGATCGTAAATTATGCATCACGGTTGCACACGATCTAAATATTGCATAACAACGTCCCAACTGTTCCAGACACTTCGAAAACAAGTCACGACCTTTTCCCAGTGAATCGTTCCTCGTGAATAGGTCTCCTTTTTCTGATAAAAATAATGCAAACGTATTTCAGTCGTGTCACATAAATATTTTCTTTCGACGCATATGTCGCGAGGAGGAACGATGTAACTGAATAAATAACATTTGAGTATGATCGGGTCGTAAAAATTCTGAGACCACAAAAACAGTTTGTTCAATAACACTGCTTGGAGAATGGAGGTATTTGTAAAAAAGAATCGATTATGATAATGTTAGGTTAGTAGAAAAAGGGAGGACCTTTGTACCACTTTGATGTCGTTTATCATTTTGTAACTTTATGACAAAAAGTGGTTCAATGCTTGTTTACATAAAAATAAAATAAATCTTGTTAAATGTGAACTTTTTCATTATTTATAAACTTGAGATAAATTTTCATTGTTATGTTATGTTACGGTTGGTAAAAAGTGGTACAATGGTTGCTTAAATAAAAATAAAATAAATCTTGTTAAATCTGAACTTTTTCATTATTTTTAAACTCGAGATAAATTGTTAGGTTGGTTCCATTGTTGTTTACGTGATTCTCCATTTTTAATTCGTCGGAAAATGCAGACATTTTATTGGAGAAAGTTTGAAGTATTTGCGAAGCTTTTCTGAAAGTTCTGTAAACGAATCGTATAAAAATTTCCTAAACCTTGAAATTGAAGGAAGAAAACAAAAATACAAAAATATCTGGAAAACAATGAAACAGACGATGTTAAAACGTAACTGGAGAAATAAAAAACAAGGAGTTTTATTCTCTGCGATGTATACTGTTACAGTAAGGAGTTTGTTCTATTTACATGGAACTTTAAAAACTCTTTTTTTTATTTCCTTGTTTACTTAACCTTTAGTTAAAAAAATGATGTACATTTGCAAATAATTACCATTATAATATCGTTGGACTATTTTTATTTGTTTGTGGTAAACAACTGCATCAATCATCTACTGCTTTGCAAATAAAATTTATTTATTTTTAGAGGACTGGATTTTACTTTTTTTTTTGAAACTGTAGCTGATCATAATATTATAGAAAAAGTGAAACTTAAAAAAAAATCTTATGAAACAAGCTTGAATAATTTGCAAATCTTAATTTTTGTTTAATAATTTTTAAATAATTTTGATGTTAGTAAGATTTTGTAGTAAGATTTGTTTCAAATATTCTTGCAAAAAACTTGCAATGGGTTCAAATAAATTTTTGAATTAAAATCATCGTAAAATTAAAATCATCTCGTTATATGGCCATAATAGTCAATTCGAGAACATTACCTTAGGAAACAAGTATCACGTGCAATATTTCGTAACAGTAACAGGAAATGACCGTAAGTTAAATTTGCTCAACAGTGCAAACTAATAAACATACAATGTGCAATAGTATTAAAATTTGTTTGATGAACAATGCTTCACAAAATGCTAAGTTTCCGTAAATATTTACTAGCTCGAAATAATTTGCAAGTCGGTGTTCGTGTCAAAATTATCGCCTTCCAATTTCCGAAGTTGACAAATCCTTAAATTTCCAAATCTTAATTTTCTTAATTCATAAATTTCCCATTTCGTAAGTTTACTACTTCCTAAATTTCCACTTCCTAAATTTCCAAATCTCTTAATTCCCCAATTCCTAAATTTCCAAATCTCTTAATTCCCCAATTCCTAAATTTCCAAGTCTCTAAATTCCCCACTTCCTAAATTCCCATTTCCTAAATTCCACAATTCCTAAATTCCCATTTCCTAAATTCCCAATTCCCTAAATTTCCAAATCTCTAAATTCCCAAATCTCTAAATTCCCCACTTCCTAAATTCCCCAATTCCTAAATTCCCCACTTCCTAAATTCCCCACTTCCTAAATTCCCATTTCTTAAATTCCCCAATTCCTAAATTCCCATTTCCTAAATTCCCAATTCCCTAAATTTCCAAATCTCTAAATTCCCTCTTCCTAAATTCCCAAATCTCTAAATTCCCACTTCCTAAATTCCCACTTCCTAAATTTCCCACTTCCCAAATTTCCCACTTCCTAAATTCCCCAATTCCTAAATTCCCATTTCCTAAATTCCCAATTTCCTATATTTCCAAATCTCTAAATTCCCAATTCCCTAAATTTCCAAATTTCTAAATTCCCCACTTCCTAAATTCTCAATTTCCCAACTTCTCAACAAGCTAAAAATTAGATATCGTGGTAGAATACAAATTTTGCTTCGAAATTCACTTTCTATGAAAGCAAAGAATGCAAACGACTCTTAAAAGTATAATTTATGCAATATGGATTCTCATTATTGTTTTCAATATCCTATACTTTCACGTTATGCATCCGTTGTTTAGTAGGTCACCGATCGATATAATAATGTATTCTTTCAGGGAAATAAAATGTAGAGCAATTAAGTGTATTCCCAATTTCAGTCGCTTTTATTATTCATTGACTACTGTATCAACTGAAGTCGTTAGTGCTAATCGAAGTAAAGAATTTAGGATGTGGATGAAGAATTTAGGGTCACATTTAAGAGATGCGATTTTATAAAAATTATATAGATTCATATGTGTGGATTCATAGAAGCAATATATGACTAGAACAGTGGATTGTTCTCATGAGATTGGGAACAAAGTTTTGTTTTGGTTCAAATTTTTGTTAGGGTTGCTTCAATTATTGTGGAGATCACATGTAGTGTAATATAAGGAGAACCATGTGAGTTACAACTTCTTCTCAAGAGTAAATAGTAAGTTAACCTTTTTTAACTGGTAAGTTTGTAGCTAGTAACTCTAGTTGTGAGACACCCTGTATAAACTATAATATGGCTGGATAGCTCTGGATGATCAGAAGACAACTTCAGAAATTGTGAAGAATAAATAGCTACATGAGATATATTCAGAATATGGTTTCATGAATTGTAGTCAAAATACAGCTCCATCAGTTATATCTAAAATACAGTTTCATCAATTGCATCCACAATGTAATTTCATCAAGTGCATCCATAATGTAGCTTCAATCAATGTCTTCCAAAATATAGCTTCAGCAACTGCATCCACAATACTCATTCATGAAGTTTATTCAAAACACAACTACATGAGATGTAGCCAAAATATAACTTCATCAACTACATCCAAAATGTGGCTTCATCAACTACATCCAAAATGTTGCTTCATCAAGTACATCCAAAATACAGTTTCATGAATATCTTTCAAAATATAGCTTCAGCAACTGCATCCACAATACTCATTCATGAAGTGCATTTAAAACACAACCACATGAGATGTAGCCAAAATGTAACTTCATCAATTGCATCTAAAATGTAGCTCTATCAATTGCATCCAAAATACAGTTTCATGAATGTCTTCCAAAATATAACTTCAGCAACTGCATTCACAATACTCATTCATGAACTGCATATAAAACACAACCACATGAGATGTAGCCAAAATGTAACTTCATCAATTGCATCTAAAATGTAGCTTCATAAATTGCATCCAAAGTACAGTTTCATCAAATGTATCAAAAACACAACTACATGAGTTATAGCCAAAATACAGCTTCATCAATTGCATCAAAAGTATAACTTCATTAAATACAATTGAACTTCATTAAAAGTATAACTGCATCAAAAGCATAGCTCCATCAACTGTACCAAAAACACAGCTTCATCTCCTATAACCAAAATCAGATTTCAGATAGCAGATAGCATCATAGACGTACTTCAAAACAATTGTACTATCAGAAACTTTGACATAAACAAAAAGTTTATCAAGAACTATTAAATAAATCAACCCACTCCAAAAAATGTGGAGTCCCTTTCTAACATATCCCTTTCTATCAAATAACGTGCAACGCCTCCCTACAAAATCAACATCCACATCATAAAAACTGCATCCAAAGCATTCTAATCACACATCCCAAGTGCCTACTCTCACAGAACCTTTAACCTTCTAAACCTTAAATCTTCTAAACCTTTAACCCAGGTCACATGAACTCTAAAAGGTTCTCATCACAGTAACAATGTCAGGTTAAAGGTTGAGGCACAATATGGCAAAGGCTAAACGTAACACGTCTGCCAAATACTCTTATTTGGGTTACTGCTCTGACACTTGTCCGAACAATAAAATTCCTCGAAATTTTACGACGTATGTTTACTATACGTACATGTGATTCGAGAGTGACATAACTCGAGGAAACGTACCATGTTTTCCGGGAATCAAGGAAGCTGATAAAAACTGGGAGATACTCGAGGTGAACGTTATTTTCGAATCTTAACCTCTGACAAGGTTCTCGTTAACTCGGAATTTGGTCTTCGTTAATTTGATAAGTAGTGATTTATCTTAATTATGATTTCGTTCAACGTAAAGCGACGTTTTGTGACAACAGCTGAAAAGGTTAAACAGTCAATTTTGAGCATGGTTTCTGGAAGCGTCCGCCACGAGTATCAAACATTAAACAGACCCTAAAGTTACTTATGAACATTTACCCAGCTGTCCCCCTTATAATTTGAATTATGTCGAGTTAGGTCATTTCCAAAACACATGGTATCCAGAAAGAACATTACCAGACACGTGATCCATAGGCTTCTCCAAACCGTGCATCGTGTAGGCCCAGCGATTGTTGTCGACCGGCGCAACAAGGAACATTCTCAATACTCGAAACAGCTGCCGTCAGCAGTGAAACAGCGAACGTGTTTATCGACACATTCAAAACGAGCCTGAATAAAGAACCAACTCCGAAGAAATCGATACTGTCCCTGAGACTTAGCTCCGGTTCCGACACAGATCACCTTCTTAGAGGAAACGTTTGATTTACGGAAAAGCCGCGAAAAGGCAGTCGCAGTTCGAACGTGTTCAAGATAGCGAAGACGACTAAATGCGAACACGGCGCCACAGACTGCTGAACTCTCTTTCCCGTCTCTGTCTTTTCTACGTGCCCCCCTCTTTTTCCCTCCCTCGTTAACTGTGATACCAACACATACGCGGTACCGTCTCTTTTTCTTCGGGGGTCCTCCTTTGGAATATCTCTTCACATGTGTGCATTCTCATTCCCATTTTCCATTTCAAGCTAAATCTCAAATTTTTCATATCACTATTTGGGAACTTGAGCTAGAATGTGTGAGAAGCTGAACTATTTGGGGCTAACTGAAAATTTGCAGGGGGTAAAAATTGATCCTTTGCATAACAGTTAGATCATCTCCTCTCTCTAAGGGTTACTCAACCTAACATCATACACTTTCACGATACTCGATACATTTTTCTCGAGTCTCACATGAACGTACTTTCCATAAGGCGTCTCCGTCGCACTCGTGTATTCGCCTAATTCCGTCCCGTGGCGCCCCACCATTCCGTGCACCTGCGCACTTCGCCATTTTGTCGAGCCTGTCCTCGTCGCGCGTATCTTCCTCTTTCCGCGCGCTGCACATCTCTCGGTCCTTGTTCCGTTAATTCCCTGGATTTTGCGTATTTGCTCGCTCACGGGGCCCCACTATCAGGGTAGGGTCACCTTATTCGGTCGAGGTAAAAAAAAAAGTTCTATCACTCGGTGAGCACGTGCTCGCTCTCCCTCCTACTTCTCGCTGCGTGCCTGCTTACCGAGCGTTCCAGGTTATCGCCGGCCGATTCTTCGCCGCATGATTTTCTGTTTACCGAGCGGCCTGATATTGGCGTAAAGAACGGGTTTTCTCTGACGTGGCTCTATCGAGAAAACTCGATATATTTTTCGGATGTTTTCGTCGATATCTTCGATCTTGGAACGAGTTTTTGCGAGTCGATGATTCACGGTTTTGGAGGTTGTTGCCTCTTTTTCGATTATGAAACGTTGCCTGAGACACAATAGTAGCCAAAATATTCCTGACCTAGCCTCTATTTGATATTTGAGCAATTTTGCGACGCAGTGTGTTTTAACGGTTGGAAGATAAAATAAATAAACCAATAATATAGATAATTTTTAAATGTAGATAATGTTTATCAAGTTTGTAATTAATTATTGACGTGTAATGGCAGATTCATTGTTTACAACATATGACGTAAATAAATACTAATTAATTTTGGAAATTTAAGATACGTGAACATTATCTACTTCTGCGACGTCTGTAATAAATTTATTCTTGCAAACAATACATTGTAAAAAATGATCTTTAATACAACTTGAATCTCAATATTTTCATAAATGTTTGTGAAAAATTGTCAATATTTTCGTTTGTGTTTTCTGTTGTGATCAATTTGCGCAATTTTGTAGATAATCGATCGTTATCTGTTTCATGAAAAATTCTTAACTTGATGATCAATAAATTTATTTATGATAAGAGATGACTTAATTTGACATTTCTGAGTATTGCTGTATATACTCCTATATTTGTTTTAATAATATATATTTGTAGCGTTGTAGATTGAGAACCACTGAGTCAAAAGAAAAAGACAAGTAAATCCCTATACCTGGGTCCCTTACAAATGCCCCACACAAAAGCCATAAACTAGACCCTTAGTAAAATTGTTCCCAGTACTTTTCCACCGCTTTCTCTCTCGTGCGCAGTATCGGTACCTAAGTACACAAAGGGGACAAAATGGAGGCAACGCGCAAACTCGTACTTCGATCGATCTGAAGGTATCGAACTATTTCGTTTAATACACGAGTACAATCGATACTTCATGTTTCACCACTCTTAGAAATACACCTTAATATCCCATTGATTCACTGCCAGTGACTCGGTAATTTTCCATTGCTCCAACGCTTTTCCTTTGTGGGGAGATAAGCTGTTTGTGGAAAGCGTTTCAAACTTTTTTTTTGATATAGTGGAAAATTGTTGGTTTTGTGTAATATTGTGGTTTTTAATTGGTACTTTGGTGTTGTTGTAATTATGGAAGAGAAGGTTTTGGATATTAAATTTCTAGATTTTTTCATTTTTATATTTTTGAATTTGTAATTTATTAAGTTTGTAAATTATGTAATTTCAAAATTTTTGAAGATTAAAATTTATAATTTTGAGATGTGTAAATTTCCAAATTTCTGAACTTCTTACTAAATTTGCAAATCTCTAAATTCCCACTTCCTAAATCCCTACTTTTTAAATTCCCACTTTCTAAATTCTCAAATCCTTAAATTCCCACTTTCTAAATTCCCACTTCCTAAATTTCCAAATCCCAAAATTGACAAATTCCTAAATTTCCAAATATCTAATTTACTTAAATCCTAAGTGCCTACTTCCTAAATTCCCCACTTTCTAAATTCCCAATTCCTAAATTCCCAAATCCCTAAATTTCCACTTCCTATATCCCTATTTCCTAAATTTCCAATTTTTTAATTCTTAAATCTCTAAATTTCCAAATTCCAAAATTGACAAATCCTTAAATATCCAAATCCCTAATTTTCTTAACTCCTAAATGCCTGCTTCCTAAATTCCCCACTTCCTAACTTCCCAATTCCTAAATTCCCAAATCCCTAAATTCCCAAATCCCTAAATTCCCAAATCCCTAAATTCCCAAATCTCTAAATTCCCAAATCTCTAAATTTCCAAATCCCTAAATTCCCACTTCTTAAATTCCCAATTCCTAAATTTTCCACTTCCTAAATTCCCACTCCTTAAATTCCCAAATCCCTAATCTTCTCAACCCCCAAATTCCTCCCAAAATTTCCAAATCCCAAATTTCCTTAACCCCAAAATTGACCCCCTAATTCAAAAGTCTCAAAATCCTCTAAAAAGTCTCCAACTTCTCAAGACTCAACCTCCTCTCCAAAGCACTTACATAAACCAAAAAAATATTTACTTGCGTCGTAATACTTTTATCAAAAACAAGTATGTAAAACAATACAAAAAACAAAGTCGTTACAATTACGTTCTATTTATGAAGCAATTTTTAAATTCCTCCGCTAGAGGCTCATATAACATAAACAGCTATAATTGCACTTAACGGCGAACAGGTATAACATTAACGGAACACGCGGAAAATGCAATTGTTTTTGCATATTACAAGGTTTCCTGATGCACTTTTTTTAAACTAATAGGGGTACATTATATAAGAATGGAAAAGTAGACGCACGTTTTTCTATTCAGTTCTCATCATCCGAATGAAGAATGGAGACCGTGTCACTGGTTCAATGTATCCGTGAAACGAGAGCAGTTATAAATAAAGAGGGTGCTAACTCGATTGAAGATGTAGTTGTATACGAAGAGTTTGATCAATTGAATTCTTGGTGCATTAAGTGCATCGATGACTTATATTTATGTCTACTTGTAAGTTTGATGGAGAAGAGTAGAATAATTGTTAACACTTGTTGGATTGCATAAAAGTGGCGGGTAGGCAAGGTCGATTGTCTCCCTCCATTTTCTTGAGATCGAGAACAAGATGGCGGGAAGATCTCAGCTGAAGTGCGGAAATAGATTTGAGGAAGAGGAAAATTATAAAAATGATATGAGGAAGTTTGTTGGGGTTAGAGAGTGTTGGAAATTATTGAATTTATATTTTGGTAAATTTTCAAATTAATACATTGTCAGAATGTTAGTTACTGAAATAATAAATTTTAACTAAAATTCAAATTTCCAAATTCTCAAGTGTCCAAACTTCCAAGTTCTCAAACTTAAATTTTTCCAAGCTTCTAATTCCCCAAATTCTCAAACCTACAAATTCTTAATTCCCCAAATTCTCAAATCTCCAAATTTTTATATCCCCAAACTCTCAATGCTCTAAATTTCCAACTCCCCAAATTCCTAATTCCCCAAATTCTCAACTCCCTAAATTTCTACCTTGCCAAATTCTCAAATCTCCAAATTCCTAATTCCCCAAATTCTCAAATCTCCAAATTTCCATATCCCCAAACTCTCAATGCTCTAAATTTCCAACTCTCCAAATTCCTAATTCCCCAAATTCTCAAATCTCCAATTCCTCAAATCCCCAAATTCTCAAATTTCAAAATTTCCTATTCCCCCAATTTCCAACCCCCTAAATTCTCATTTCCCTAAATTTCCAATTCCCTAAAATTCCCTAAAATTCCCAATTACCCAATTTCCCAAATCTCCAAATCTTCAAATCCCAAAATTTGCAAAGTCCCCAAAAAAAATAAACACAGACAAATTCAAAAATAGCCTCTATTTACGAAATCCCATTTTTCATATATTTCCGCAGCGAAACAAGTTGCCGAAGAATTTCGAACTCTTTTTCATACGGCTGTTCGTCCTTGAATATATTACGTAATCGTAAATTTACATTTTCGCACGTATTCGCGAGGTCGTTATACTAATTTGCGGATTTTCATTGACACGATTCCTTCGATAAAACCGAAAGAAATGAAGGTTATCACGACATTCTAATTGTTAACACCTTAATGGAAGCAAGGACTACACGGTAATGATTATTCATCACAGCAATTATTGTTTACAAAGAAAACGTAACAAATTAAATATGACATTAAATATATGATTTTTTTTTTATTAAAACTTATATCAAATATCACAGTGATTTCATTTTGTTAACACCTTAATAGAAGCAAGGACTACATGGTAATGATTATTCATCACAGCAATTATTGTTTACAAAGAAAAAGTTACAAATTAAATATGACATGAAATATATGATTTTTTTTTTATTAAAACTTATATCAAATATCATAGTGATTTCATTTTGTTAACACCTTAATAGAAGCATGGACTACACGGTAATGACTATTCATCACAGCAATTATTGTTTACAAAGAAAAAGTTACAAATTAAATATGACATGAAATATATGATTTTTTTTTTATTAAAACTTATATCAAATATCAAAGTGATTTCATTTTGTTAACACCTTAATAGAAGCAAGGACTACACGGTAATGATTATTCATCACAGCAATTATTGTTTACAAAAAACAAGTTAAAAATTAAATATGACATTAAATATATGACTTTTCTTTTTTATTAAAACTTATATCAAATATCACTTTAAAAATAATTTCACCTTGCAGCTAAAAAGAATTATAAAACCAATTCGTAGAAGTTGTAAATTTAAAAATAGAAAAAATATGATTCAAAAAAAATTGTTTGAAGAAGCTGTTTTTGTGTCCCCAAAACTTTATCTACGTTTCAGAAATCTTTTGTATATAAATATTGTGCGGTTTAAAAACGCAAACAAAATTTATACGAAACGTTCGAGCAGTCTATTTTTTTCTACATTTTTCACTGAATGTCTCAGAAGGTTGTTTAAATTTTTTTACGTATGAAAAATGGTAAAAAATATGAGAACAAAAATCTCAAGTTTTCAAAGACTCAGATTATGTAAGTACTGTAATAAATATGCGCTGTGAGGTACATAAATTAACACTATGCAGTTATATCATCATTTAAACAAGCAGATAAGTGCTTCAATGATAAACATTTGCAAATCGTTTTCAAAATATTATTCGTATTTTTACGAAGGTATAAAAGGTATTTTCAGGGAGACTTCATTTAGGTATAGAATAACGTAACAAATTTTTGCATATTAATTGTCAGGGTTCGAAAGTAGACTTTCTAATACTTGCTTTCAGTTCCTGTATGATGTTTATGTCATATTTAATAAATTTTGCCGCGATGGAATACACGATAACGTGGTTCTACGAAAATGTGAGAAATATTGACGTCTCGATTATATTATACTTTTGTTATCGATGTAAAATTTCACAACAATGCAAGTGAGAGATAGTGAGGTGTGTTGACGGATGTGGTGGATTTCTGTGGAACAAATGGAGAGGAGAAATTTGAGGAAAATATGGTAAATTTCAAGGTGGGCAGTTTAGGAAAATTTCTTTTGGAGATTTACATGGAAATTTGGATTTGGAAGTTTGGAAAATTTGAGTTGAAGAATTTAGAAATTGGGGGTAGGTAAATTTAGAGACTTCAAGTTTGGGGATTTGAGAATTTGGGATGTGAGAAATTTGGGAGGTGAGGAATTTGGGATGTGAGAAATTTGGGATATGAGAAATTTGGGATATGAGAAATTTGGGATATGAGAAATTTGGGAGGTGAGGAATTTGGGATGTGAGAAATTTGGGAGGTGAGAAATTTGGGATATGAGAAATTTGGGATATGAGAAATTTGGGATATGAGAAATTTGGGAGGTGAGGAATTTGGGATGTGAGAAATTTGGGAGGTGAGAAATTTGGGATATGAGAAATTCGGGATATGAGAAATTTGGGATGTGAGAAATTTGGGATGTGAGAAATTTGTGATATGAGAAATTTGGGATATGAGAAATTTGTGATATGAGAAATTTGGGAATTTGAGAAATTTGGGGATTTGAGAATTTGAGATGTGAGAAATTTGAGATATGAGAAATTTGTGATATGAGAAATTTGTGATATGAGAAATTTGTGATGTGAGAAATTTGGGAATTTGAGAATTCGAGATGTGAGAAAGGGTATAATAAGAAATTGAGAACTCAAGACATAAAAAATTTTGGGTTTGACAATTTGCACAAATAAAAAATTTAACATTATAAGAATTCAAGATCTAAAAATCCCTTAAAGCTTGTGAAATTCAATAAAATGATCAATTTTGAAATTTGAAGACTTGAATATATAAAATAATTTCAAACCTTGCAAATTTAAGTACATAGTAAAGCTAATTTGAAAATTTTTAAATATTAAAAATTTAGAAATCTAAATTGAAAATTTGGAGATTTGAAGATTACATCCCTCCACATTTCATCCCCCAATGTCTTCCTCTTGTCTTCAAGAGGAATATTTCTCCCCATTGCAAATTTACCCTCATTTTCCTTATTTAGATTCAGACAATTATACACAAGCTTCGATCTGATTCGCAATGACAGTACTCTATTCTGTATCAAGGTTCTATCGATTGTAATATTTGACCTTCCCCATAATTCTGACGTCACGTCACCCTTAACCAAGACTCAGCGACTATTGATTCAGGGATATGGAGCAACTGCGTCCGCAAAATCTGCCGCCATATTTGCCCCTTGCCTCCCCAAACTTTAATTACTATAGTCAAACAATGCGAAATTCAAATCAAACTTAAGACAACCTTTACACATTTCGCCATTGTTTACAATGCAAATTTTCTTCCAGCATCAAAAATAAAGCAATAAAAAAGTAATTATAATTGTGAAATACAAGACAATTGACAAAATTGTTGTTTTGGATCATTCGTTCAAATGCCAAGGTTAATAAAAAAGTTGTCTTGTTAAAATAAAAAGAACTTTTTTATCGAGTCTGATTCAAAACAACGATTTTTACGAATTGTTTATACAATTTTATCGAGTAATGATGTTTACGTGATACAATTTCGATTCGGTTTTAGTGACGGTAAAAAAGCGAATGGTGTAAATTGCGTTAAATTTAGATTCCTTCGTGTAACGGACAGGAAAAGCGAGATAACTGTACATCTTTATCTCCCGCAATATTAATTGCTACAGAAATAACATTTTATCAAATCTTCTAGAACTTTAAACAAATTTTGAGTTCAAATATCTTTTTGAGGTAGATGAAAAATATTTGAAACACGCTATAAACGTTAATATTTAAGTACATGGTTATTATACTGTTGACATTAAATATTTTTAATCATTAAATATATTTTTGCATTAGTTAGATTTTTTCATAATTCAGTTTGTTAATTTTTACAAATGTTGTAATAATAATTTTTATAAATGTTGTAATAATTTTTTAAAAATCTTCCGTTCTTAAGAAGACAATTTAAATTTAACCTCACATGTTTCTCTTTTCATCAAGTTTTATAGGTTAACTTTACAATCTCTTTTTTCAATATTTTTCAATACAATTCTCTCTTTTTCTATCAATTTAGGTTCAAATTAGTGCGTTTACTCGTTTTATTGCATTTTAATACTCAGTATTGAATACGTATTTAAAAAATTAAAGATAGTAAAAGTAAACACTCTGCCATCCGACATCTTGCACCCCAAACCGTCCGCCATGACACCAACAATAACTTCAATACGATACGCTTTTTCGTTCAAACGATTTTATACAACTCTTCCATTTTTGCATTTTAGACTAACATTTCTAGTTTCTACATTTCAGATTAACATTTCTAATTTCTGTATTTTACTTTAACATATGCAGTTTCTAAATTTTATGTTAACATTTCTAGTTTCTCAATTTTACGTTAACATATGGAGTTTCTAAATTTTATATTACCTTTTCATTAACATTTCTAGTTTCTAAATTTTATATTAACATCTCCAGTTTCTAAATTTTCTATTAACATTTCTAGTTTCTCAATTTTAGATCATGTTTCCAGTTTCTAAATTTTATATTAACATTCCCAGTTTCTAAATTTTAAATTAACATTTCTAGGTTCTGAATTTTAAATTAACATTTCTAGGTTCTGAATTTTACATTAACATTTCCAGTTTCTAAATTTCATATTAACTTTTCTATTTCATAAATTTCAAATTAAATTTCTACTTTCTAAATTTTAGATCACATTTTTAGTTTCTGAATTTCAGAAGACATTTCCATTTTCTAAATTTTAGATTACATTTCTAGTTTCTGAATTTCAGAAGACATTTCCATTTTCTAAATTTTAAATTGCATTTTTAGTTTCTGAATTTCAGAAGACATTTCCATTTTCTCAATTTTAGATTACATTCCCAGTTTCTGAATTTCAGATAATATTTTTTATTTTCATATTTCTAACAACACATCCAATAGTACGTTAACTAATGTATACAAAATGGAACGTTTCGTAACTCAACACAAGAAGGTGCTAACAGGACATAAATATCCCAAAGTGACTTCGGGTGGCACAGTGTTCAATCATTATTTCTTACCTAAATACGACTTCTGGAATCGATCGACTCTCAAGTTCTGATACAGGAAGGTGAACACGTCCACGCCCATTTTATCGTTTGACAATTGAATGATCGGGCTATCGGAGCCCATTTGGCCCTTTCGGAATTGGCAAACAAGGGAGAAGATCCTTCTCGGATCGATAATTTCCCGCAACGCGATCGGGTGGTCACTATCCGATTATTCGGACGAACAAGCGATAATTTTTTCTCTCTTAATTAACAAGTGTCGAAAAAAAGCAAATATACAACAAACACTCGCGGACTGGACGTACTTCCTGTAGGTACTATCGACCACCCGAATTTGGTTCTCCCAGTGGAATGCTCCCCTCCTGATATTCTAGAACATTTACCCTGCACTGCGCATGCGCGTGTCCCTCTGGAATCGCAATGTCTGCGCCCATGCGTACCAACAACGCAACAACTGGCAACATCTTCTGGAAACGATCCTTCGTTACGCGGCTTTTTGAAATCTGTTAAGTCGCATCCACATTACTTGGCTTTGTTACTTCGGGTAGAAAAGTACATTTACTGAGTTGGGCATCTTTGCGAAATTTTTGGGGGTTTTAGGGTTTTTTGGGGGTTCAAGGTTGAGGATAATGAAAATTTAAAGGCTGTGACGTTGGTGTTTTATTTTATATTTTTTTTAGATTTTGGGGATTTTGGAGCTTTTGGGGATTTCGGAGATTTTGGGGATTTCGGAGAGTTTGGGGATTTTGGAGAGTTTGGAGATTTTGGAAATTTTTAACATTTTGTGGATTTCGGAGATTTTAGGGATTTTGGAAAGATTGGAGATTTTGGGGATTTCGGGTCGAAGGAGGTTTGGGGTTTTAGATTTTTACGATTTCAAGTTGCAGCAATTTGGTTTGGGGTTTTAGGTGTTTTCGGGAATTTTAGGATTTTGGGGTTATAGGTACTTGGGATTTTAGGGGAATTATTAGAGGATATATTTGGGGAATTTAGAGACATTTGGGACTTTAAGATCTCAGGTGTAGGTTAAGAATTTTGGGACTGATTTTGAGAATTTGGAGACCTGAGCTCTTAGGACTTTATTTTGGAAATTTAGACTTAGGGATTTTGTGGCTTTTGGAACTTAAGTGCCTAAGAAATTAGGACTGGGTGATTTTGGGGTTTAGGTACTTGAAATTTTGGAACTTCAAGCTTAGTTGCTGACTTTGTGGTTTTGGAAATTTAGGGACCCAGATTTTTAGATCTTTGTCATTTTGGAAATTTGGGGACTTGGAAATTTGGGAACTTTCCAATTTTGGGAATGCACCCACGAATTTTGGGACGTGATTTTTTGAAATGTAGGAACCTGTGAAACTTTGGTAGAATTTTGAAATTTTGAGGCCTTTGGACCTTGTTAGCTTAGAATAAACTTTGAAACCTTGAGAATTTATTACTTTTTGAAGACTTTAGAAATTTGGAAGTACAGATACGTTAGTCTTTGGGTGTATTCGTTCCAGACAGAAATTTAGGACTCTAACCTATGGAATTTCTAACCTTGCAATCTTGAAACCTTGAAACTCTGAGGTTATGTTCCTAACCTACTCTACAATTCTCCAAATCCTCAAACCTTTACAATCCCAACAATTCTTCCCCTACAATTCTAAAATCCACAAAACTTCCTGACTTCATTTCAACCTTCAAAATCAAATCCCATAAAAATGTATAAAAAAATTCGAATTTTCCTCCAAAACGAATCTTCTTCAAAATCCATCTACTGAAGAATATCCATCAGAAGTGTTTAAACGCAACTACCGGCTAATTTACGCACGCTTCTCGCTGAGAAGGTTAGTCAGAATGAATATGATTGTCCGTCTCTTTCCGTTCCCTTGTCATGAAAGTAGGCACGAATGGCGGGGAACGGAATGGCAAAGTAATCCCAACGTAACGAGGGGAAAGGGACGTAGCAAGCTATAGGAAGATCGTACAAAATGGTTATCCGTCACGCATGTATCACGTGCTCGCTCGACCGGCCGGCATCTTTACCGTTTTTCTTGCCTCTGCTCCGAACCGATAGGATTTCTTCAACGTTTGAACGTTACACATTTTTTCTTCCTGTCGTTTTTACCTGTACTTTCAGGCTCCCGTATTTTGGTATTAGTTATATTAGGAAAGTTGACCGATACTTCAGATACTATAGATATGTGCTTTCTGATATTAATTTTCATTCATGAATTATATTTTTTTTCATTTTTGTTGTATATGTACTTTTAGTGTGATATGTATATTTTTTGTATATGTATTTTAATTTTAATTATTACGAATTTTACTGAATTTTTGCGTACAAAAGAATGAAATGAAGGACTCTGATACCACACTGTATTATGACACATGTATTCTTCATACATGTACATATGTATATGTATGTGTGGTGTTGCATATGTATTTTTTCTTTAATGCCAGAAATGAAGGACTCTGGTATCACATTGTATTATGACACATGTATTCTTTATACATGTACATATGTGTATGTATGTAAATGTATATGTATATGCAGTATTCCATATGTATTTTAACTACATATATTTTTACTGTATATTGCACATGTATTTTCTCTTTAATATAAGAAATAAAGGACAGTACTATCACAATTATAGAGTTACAATTATCTCAACAATCAAACTTGACAATTTAATTATTTAACCTAACAATAATACTTAATAGAAATATATGAAACCTAACCTATAACATATGAACGATATATAACATACAAATTAATAACCTTAATTTATTTTGATGCACTCCAACTCCCAGCAAAACCCAACTATGATTTTCAATTTTTGCAAAAAAGATTTTCAAGCTTCTCCTCAAAGAGAGATTAGCTTTTTGAACGTCGTTATGTAAAGAACATTACGAGTTACTGACAAGGTCAAACGATTACAACGGTATCGTATTCGAGACCATTAGATCGAGTTCAGAAGGAATTGCAGTACAGTAGACATGTGTTAGTCAATAGGTTTCTTGATTGTTGCAAGACAACGTGCACGATGCCACACGTGACAAATTTTTCGAACAGCCTCAAGAGTGTTATTATTAACTCGTACTCGAGCAATGTTGCAACACGTCACTATATTTTTTTTATGTTTGAATCACGTTGTTGATGTTCGAATACCACCTTGTTTATTTGGTTGCAAGTTTATTTGTTAATTTTTATTTTTGGTGGGGTTTGGTTCTTTCACTATTTTTGTCCATCATTTGAAATTTTCTGAAATTTTTCAAATTTCAAATTTTTTGATATTCGATTGTACATATGACAATTAATTTTGATTTGATAAATTTAACCAAAGGTTGTTTTAATTTTGTATCATTATTTCGACAATTTTTTTGAATATATTTGATTATATATCATACAACAATTAACATGTTACAATTAATTTTAATTTGATAAATTTAACCGAAGGTTATTTTAATTTTATATCATCATTTCGACCACTTTTTTAACCATATATGATTATATATCATATAAAAATGAATGTGTAATAATTAATTTTAATTTGACAAATTTAACCAAAGGTTAATTTTGTAGATAACTATAACGCAGAGAAATGAAGGTAATTGTAGATATTAATTTCCATGCAGTTTAAAATGTAACACATGCCCGTATGTGAAACATATGTTCTACAAATGGAGAGAATGAGACACTCAAGGATGTTAGGCTTTATACTTCATCTGTTTGCAGGTATTTCGTAACAGAGTACGGATAGTACATCGTGTATACTATTTTATTTTCAACCTAGTTATTTTTAGTAATCGGGACATTTTATAGTTTGCGTTGTCGACGATTTTGACTCGTTTGCGTGATAAAATAGAAAATATCGTCTAAAAATATCGTCTACCGATACCGTTATCTCCTTCTTTAACATTAAACCATTATTTATTTGCGTTAATAAAATTCTGATGTATGCAGTTAGAATTGTCGAATAATTTAACTGTTATTTTGTTTTTTTTTTCTGTGTAATTTATGAAACAAAAATTATCGTACTGTTATTATTTTAATCTGGTAATCTTGGATGACATTGTTGATAATATTAATTGTAACTAAATATAGTAATTTCATATTATGGAAGAACTATTAAATATTGCAGTTGAAATTATTAATAAGAACATAGCAATGTTCTCATTTTTTAAATTTTTATTTTAAATACAAGAAGTTTTACAAATTAACAAAATAAGTTTTACAAATTATTAAATAATTAATCATAGAAAATGTAAAATATTACTAAAATAAAAAATAAGTGATACATCTATCGTATCTAAAAGTTGAATCAACTCGGAAACAAGTGTTGTATTCAAAAACCATTGTTTTGAAGTCTGCAGATTACATAATGAGTCACAATCACAAGAAAGTGCTACGAATGCGTCACCTATTGTTTGCTGCACAAAACTGCACGATATTGCTCGTTCGATAAGGACGAACGCGTTTATGGCGGGAATATTTGATTCAAAATTGGCGGAAACTCAGAACTTTGTTGTTTTTATACTTTTCGTCATTCCAAATTATTTGTTTGTATTTAGGGTATTTTCTACTTAGGGCAAGTTTAAGGTAAGTTTAATATTCAAGGACATTGATCTAATTTTTTAAGCTTAATAATGTACACGGCCATATATGTGGAGCTTCTCTATAATCTTATGTTCTTTTTTTCTATTTAATTGCTGTCGATTTAAAACATGTTAAACAAGTATCTTTCACATCTGACAAGTAAAATTTAATTCATATTTTGTCAATTATAAAACTTTACATTTATAAATGACATTGTATTAAAAAAAAATTTGCAATACTGCAATGAAAAAAATACTGCAATTAAAAAAACCATCAAAAAATATAATTTCTAAAGAAGTTAAAAATATAATTAAATTTTTTTTATAAATTAATAACATGAAGAAATTTGCATAAACAGAAACAGAAATCATAGCAATAAGAAATTAGCATAAAGACTTTCTCATCTCCATGTCGCAAGAGACCTATATCACAGATCAATAAATTAGCATCGTCAATAGCAACAGTTTCATTGAACCTCGATATCCGTGGAATCCGCAAGATAAAATCTCCATTCATAAAAGAACGCGCAGCTAACACCGTTATCAACATGCACCGTTCTTCAGTCTCTTAAAAATAACTATCGGATCTAGGTCACCCTACTGCCACAGCAAAATTTATATTCGCGTTCTCATTGTCATGTTCATACCTCCACCGATTCCCACACCCACCTCACAATCAATCTTCAATTCCCTCCAATATCCCTCTAACTTAAAAACAATTTGAAACATCCACAAAATGGACGGTTTTCCACAAAACCGAATCGGGGACTGTTATGCAATGCAACCGAAGACGTTAAGCTTTAATTGAGGACACCGAACCAAAACAAAGACATTAGAAAACAGGTGTGAAGCTCCAAGCATTATTAGCAAGTGACTCCAGAAAAAAGGGATCAATGAATCTATCATCGATAATATAAGAAATTTGTTGCAAGAAGTACAAAAAGTATACGAAGTTGGGGGCGGAAAAGCGCGGGAAACGTCAAGGACGTTTATGGAGTAACAGGTAGCATACTCACGGTTCCAGATCAACCTGAGTTAGGCAAAGTCGGACACTGGTTCAAACCTTGGCCAGTTTATATTAGACTGCAGCTCGTGTTCGCGCCACTTCGGCTACGCCTCTGGCTGATCCTCGCTTTTCAACTGCAACTATATACGAAGACGAGCTCTATCGGCCAACAAGTGATTCTAGATAGCGAAGCCCTCTCTGACACTCTCATTGGTCACTCGATCGTGTGCGGGTCTTTCTGTACGATCGTCGGGGTCGTTCCGGGTCGATCTTCACCCCGGACGAAGAGTTCATCTACTCCGAGTACCGCCATCGCCTTCTGCTTCCGAATGCTTTCGCACGGGTTCTGTTTGCGGTCGAGACATTGAACTTGAACTTCGGATCTTGCGAATTTAGCGATGGCGGTGGCGGACATGTGAGGGGATTCACGAGGAGTGGATGGAGCTCAAGGTCCGCTGTGGGTGACATTGTGGGATGTTAGGACAACATTTGTGGATTTTGTGTATGTTCTTAGGACGAGGTAGATTAGTAGATCGTAGATTAGGAGATATATGGGCTTATTTACATGGTTAATGGTTGGGGCGGGGGGAGGGGGGAATGTTTGAAGGTTTATGAGTGTAGTAATTAATTTGGGTTCGTTGTGGACTTTGGCGTTGTGGAATGTTTTGAGAAAATTTGTGGGTTTTGTAGGTGATCTTGGGATGAAGTGAATGGATGGAATTTGGGGATTTGGGGATTTGGGGATTTGGGGATTTGGGGATTTGGGGATTTGGGGATTTGGGGATTTGGGGATTTGGGGATTTGGGGATTTGGGGATTTGGGGATTTAGGGATTTGGGAATTTAGGAATTGGGGAATTTGGGAATTTGGGGATTTGGGAATTTGGGAGTTTAGGAGTTTAGGAATTTAGGGATTTGGGAATTTGGGAGTTTAGGAGTTTAGGAATTTGGGAATTTGGGAATTTGGGAGTTTAGGAGTTTAGGAGTTTAGGAATTTGGGAATTTGGGAGTTTAGGAGTTTAGGAATTTGGGAATTTGGGAATTTGAGAATTTGGGAGTTTAGGAGTTTAGGAGTTTAGGAGTTTAGGCATTTGGAGATTTGGGAATTTGGGAGTTTAGGAGTTTGGGAATTTGGGAATTTGGGAATTAGGAGATTCGGGAATTAGGAGATTTGGGAATTTGGGAACTTGGGAATTTGGGAATTTGGGAATTTGGGAGTTTAGGAATTTGAGGATTTGGGAATTTGGGAGTTTAGGAATTTGGGAATTTGGGAATTTGGGAATTTGGAAATTTGGGAATATGAGAATTTGGTCATTTGAAAATTTGGGAATGTGAGAATTTGGTCATGTACAAATTTGGGAATTTGAGAACTTGAGAATGTGAGAATTTGGTTATTTGAAGACTTACAAATTTTGGAATTTGGTCATTTGAAAATTTGGGAGTTTCATTACGAACTTTGAAGACATTGTCACATCTTTTAACAAAAATATAGTGACGCACTTGTGACGCACTGGTGACATACTCGTGACCCACTCGTGACCGTCGTGACGCACTCATGACACACTCATAACGCACTCGTGACGCACTCATGACGTATTTGGGACACACTGTTGACGCATTCATGACGCACTCAAGATATACTCTTGACGCACTCATGACACACTCGTAACGCACTCTTGACACACTCATGACGCACTCGTGACACAATCTTGACGCACTCTTAACGCACTCGTGACACAATCTTGACGCACTCTTAACGCACTCGTGACACAATCTTGACGCACTCTTAACGCACTCGTGACGCACATCATAGTTCAGAAAAACCTAAGTCGTATTTACACTCTGAGTCTGATATTTAATACTACAATCATAATTTGTATAATTCCCATCATAGTTCAGAAAAACCTAAGTCGTATTTACACTCTGAGTCTGTTGTTTAATACTATAATTATAATTTGTGTAATTAAGAATCCCTAAAATACATTTATTTTCACTTAACATTTCAAGTTTTCTTATTGTTATTAACAGCGTAGCAGTTATTAGTTATGGCTGTCGCAACTGGCGGAAAAAATAGTAGGTTAAAGGGTTGACACTTGCCAAATTTTTATTTGGCATACATACATACATAAGTATGTTAGGTATATATTTGAGTGTGTATTTGTATGTATAGTGAGTGTTGAAGGTATAAATTTTTATATACATGTGTCGATAGGTATAGAACAGCGGTCGTAGGAGCACCTCATTCGATTGGAATTCGTTAATACGCAGTTGGAGTTCTTGGTACACGTGATTTTAATTCGAAATAAGAATTCGTAATCAAGCTGTCAATGTGACTAGCGATAATGAAGGAAAATTGAACAAATATTTATTTTAACCGAGAAAGTTGCTTGGGTTTTCCTGTGTGATGACGTTGATGTTTGATGAATCGTTCGGCGAATTTTGTCATTCGGGGAAAAGGAAAAGTGAATGAGAGTTTTGAAATCTGGGAATTTTGGGATTTGGAGATGGAGATTTGGAGAATTTGAGATTTGGGAATTTGGGAGGTGGTGTATTTTGAAATTCGGAAATTTGGGGTCTTCAGGGTTTGGGGACTTAGGAATTTGGGGATTTAGGAATTTTTAGGATTTGAAAATTTGGTGATTTGGTCACTTGACAATTTAGGAATTTGAAAACACACAAATTTGGTCATTTGGAAATTTAAAAATTTGGAAAGCTGGAAATTTAGAAATGTGAGAATTTGGTCATTTGAAAATTTGGGAAATTGGGAACTTGGGAATGTGAGAACGTGGGCATTAGAAAATTTGGGGATGTGAGAATCTAGTCATTTCAAAATTTGGGAATGTGAGAAATTGGTCATTTGAAAATTTGGGAAATTGGGAACTTGGGAATGTGAGAACGTGGGCATTAGAACATTTGGGGATGTGAGAATCTAGTCATTTCAAAATTTGGGAATGTGAGAAATTGGTCATTTGAAAATTTGAAAAGTTAGAAATTTAGGAATGTGAGAATTTGGTCATTTGAAAATTGGGAAACTTAGGAATTTATAAATGTAAAAATTTGGTCCTTTGAGAACTTTCAAATTTGACATTTTGATCCTCTTAAAATGTTAGCAACTTACAAATTTACCTATTAAAAAAATAAAAAAAATTAACTTCACATTTATGCCTCTATTAAAATCTTAAAGTGATATCAACAGAACATATTGATCACCAAAATCTTCTAATATCACCAATATTAACCATACAAAAATGTGAAAACATCACCGACATACAAAACAACACAAAGTAAAAATAAAAATCTCCAAAGAATAACAGTATTCGTCTCAAATACAAGCCCCAACAAAAACATACAATAAATTACATAAATTTCCACAGCTGTACGCAATCAAAAATCAGACACGTAACACAGGTATAAACTACTCTAATAACTTTTTGTCCACCTTTTCGTTCTCCCTCATTTCTTCCAATTAGGTAACTGGAATAAATTAAATTATTACTGGCTTTCGGTCACGTTGTATATCATGAGATTTCGTTTGTTCGACCATTATCAATTACATAAATCGATTCGTCGAAGCGTGTTTTGCACGCGCTATATGCAGATAATGGTTTATCGTCACTCGCCAATAAACAAGTATGCAAATAGAATGAAATTCAGAACGATCAAACACCAGAAATAGATCTGACGGATTTTTTTTGCAATTTCAAACGTAATTCGATACATTTTTAATCGATTATAATTTTTAAATAAAGGTTGCTTTAAAATAATTTTCTTCGTAAATTTGCAAGATGAAAAATTTTTAGATTATGACAAAGTAAAGATGAGTTAAATGATTAATAACAGGTGGGAATTATCGAGAGTGATGTTTAGGGGTATAGTGAAGTGAATTAGGGACCTCTGGCGGAAAAATTGAGAAACTACTCCTCCTTTATCCTGCGAGAAAAAACTGCATTAATTTTTTTGTTCGAAAAATAGAAATCGTAGAATAAATATTTTTTAAACTTGTTTTATGATTTTATAATTTTATAAAATTGTAATTTTATAATTTTATAAATATGTAATTTTATAATTTTATAAAAATTGTATAAAGACTGATATTTTCGATCAATGTTTTTGATCTGTTGTGTATGATACTGTTGCTCAAGAGTTAATTTATGATGGTGATATAAAGTCATTTGTGCATTCATTAGTATGTTAATCGATCATTTTTAATTTATCGTTTCCGCTTGTTCTACGTTGTCAATGAACAGTGGAAAAAACGTACCCTAATTACAGTTCATTCAGGAATATTTGCACTAATTATTTTTTTTTTTTAATATAATTAATTATTTACATTAAATCTTTCTGACATTTATATTATATTATGTTATATTAAACAATTATTTTATTAATATCAATTATTGGTTATTAATGTCAGATTATGAATTATTAATTTCTAAATAATTTTGCAAAGAATGTTACAACAAAACATTTCTATATTCACATAAACAATTATATTATTAATGTCAATTGTTAGTTATTAATGTCAAATTATGAATTATTAATTTCTAAATCATTTTGTGAAAAATATTATAACAAAACATTTCTATATTCACATAAACAATTGTATCATTAATGTCAATTATTAATTATTAATTACAGAATTATTAATGTCAAATTATGAAATATTAATGTCTAAATAATTTTGTAAAGAATGTCATAACAAAATATTTCTATATTCCCACAAACGTTCATACGTTCATTCAAACGTTTCTATAATTTCATGAAAATTAATAATTTTTATAATTGTACAAAGAGAAACTTTAAACATTTTTCAAACAAAGAAATTACGAATACAAAGAGATAATTATAAACATGACTTCTTAAATACTCGGCAATCACCAAATAGCTGTTATTAACAAGCACTATCTTTTTCAACAGAAGTAAATACACGAAGATAATGAAGTAACGCGACATAAATTTTTATAATCAAGTTTATACAATCGGCCCGTGTCACGAAGAGATAAAAAAAATTACGCTGATTATTCTTCGCTGACCTTCCTCAATTATTGTACTGTTATTTTACCACCTAATTAAATTGTCATGTTGATTAGCACGTAAACAATTTTTTGTCAGCGTCGATATCAAAGAAATAACGGTACCGTTGCAAATCATCACGGACACTTTGTACAATCATACGTAATGCAGAGGAAGAATCTGAAAGGATAATTAACGATTAATTTGCATAAAGGCAGAACTAAGTATAAGATTGGGTAAAAATGTACTTGTGTAATTAATTATTTATAAGTTTGTAATTGATTGTACTTGCTGTGTAGTAAAATTCAGTCGACGATTAAAATTGCATATAAATCATTAAAAAATTGTTAAATTGTTTATTCGCAATTTTTTACTGAACAATTTAGTCACATTTCAGGTTTTAGATAATTGTAAAAATGCTAATTCATTTGAAATTTTGGTTTATTTTACCTGAAATAGAATGATGAGGTTTTGGCCATATAACGCGTGGTCATATAATAAGTGAAATTGTAAAGCGTAGTAATGTAACGTGTAAATGTCTAACTGGTGAAAATTTAACGCGTGGCAATATAACGCGTGGAAGTCCAATATGGCGATGTAACGCGAGGTAATTTGTCATGCGGTGATATAACACGAGGGAATATGACACGCAGTAATCTAACGAATAAAAATTTTAGCGATGAAAATTTAATGCGTGGAAATCAGCACATGGCGATATAACACGAGGTGATTTGTCATGTGGCGATATAACACGAGGGAATGTGATATGTAGTAATCTAACGTATGAAAGTCTAACGGGTGAAAATTTAACGCGTTGTGATGTAAATCTTGGCAGTCCAACAAATGGTGATATAACGTGAGGTAACTTGTCATGCGGTGATATAACATGAGGGAATAGGATACGCAGTAATTTAACGCATAGAAGTTCAACCTGTGAAAATTTTGTGCGTGGCGATATAACACGTGGAAGTTCAACACGTGGCGATATAACGCGTGGAAGTTCAACACGTGGCGATATAACGCGAGGTAACTTGTCATGCGGTGGTATAACACGAGGGAATATAATACGTAGTAATCTAACACATAAAAGTTGAATCGGTGAAAATTTAACGCGTGGCAAAATAACGCGTGGAAGTTCAACACGTGGCGATATAACGTGAGGTAACTTGTCATGCGGTGATATAACACGAGGGAATATAATACGTAGTAATCTAACACATAAAAGTCGAATCAGTGAAAATTTAACTCGTGGCGATATAACGCGAGGAAGCCCAACACGTGGCGATATAACGCGTTGCAATATAACACATGGAAATTTAATGCGTGAAAGTATACTGCGTGGTAATCTAACAGGTGGTTGTCTAAACCTTCAAAAACTTACAGCAATCAAATCCATACCGTAAATGGCAATAAAACGTGAGACAATATAAACTGTCATAAATCGACGTTATACCTCATATTACGAAGAGAATTATTGTCTACTGAATTTTACTAAATACCTCTATATAGAAATAAAAGTAATTGTCAACCCAACATCTTTGCATTAATTATACACCCTCAATTATTTCCCCAATCCAAAAAATAATACATTTATAAAATTACAATTAACTGATGTAATATTTTGTACCGTTTGCAACAACCCGTATTCTAATGGAATTTCCGCTAAAAAAAAAGCTTCTCGTAAAAAACGGCAGCAAAAAGTGTACTGCTGAAAAATTAATATCAGTCAGAGCCGTTTACTTAGGATGCAAATTTTCAAGGCAATTCAAATTGAATCGTGTCGTACAAAATTTTTCTTTCACTATATTCCCTCTCGATCGGAAAACAACATGGAAATGTAAGCATTTTATCGAATTCCTGACGTGCGGCTGTGAATGAATATCCTAAGTATCGAACCATATTTGAATAATCACTTTCCTCGTGTAATCGATAACAGTAATGATCGTGTTATGCTTCATATCGTAATGAAATACATTATTTACAAGTTGCAGAAAAATCCTCTGATCGTTTCATGAATAGGATGAATCGGTGCGTATTAATCGGTTTCCAGTTAGCAATTTACTACACGAGTCAATTCTCTATCGTCTACAGTTATTCGTGGATAAATTAAACATGCGTTCCAGAAACGAAACATTTACATTTCGAGCTTGAACTAATTTTACGCTTGTATAGTAAATACATGTAAATGTGGTTGTATCGATGTAGCCTGAAACTGTAACTTAATGTTATGCCAAGGTGTGTCAACGATATATGTTTAATCACATAGCTGGATAATTTACTACAGTCAGGTTTAATTCAGTGCGAAAGGTAATTTTATTATGAGTTAATTACAACTTGGTTCACAACTGAAAGACAAAATACAATCAAGCAATGTATAGTCAAATATTATAACGATATATTGCCACGCGTTTTATTGCCGTATTGTCACTTGGATTCTTATGCATTTTATTGCCACGCGCATTGACAAGTATTGATAAGTTAGATGACCGTACGTTGTATAGCCATTATATCTCCAATTTCGTGTTAGATTACCACGCGTTATATCGCCACTCGTTGTTTCGCCAAGCAGTAGATTTCTCAGCGTTATATTGTCACGCGTTGAATCACCACACGTTGTATTGTTACGCGTTAAATTACCACGCGTTGTATTGTTACGCGTTAGACTACCACGCGTTATATCGCCACGCGTTATATTGCCAAGCAGTAGATTTTTCAGCGTTGTATTATGACGCGTAAAATCACCACGCGTGGTATTGCTATGCATTAGATTACCTTGCGTTGTATCGCTACGCGTAAGACTACCACGCGTTATATCGCCACTCGTTGTTTCGCCAAGCAGTAGATTTCTCAGCGTTGTATTGTCACGCGCTGTGTTGTTACGCGTTAAATTACCACGCGTTGTATTGCTACGCGTTAGATTACCACGCGTTATATCGCCACGCGTTGTTTCGCCAAGCAGTAGATTTTTCAGCGTTGCGTTATCACGCGTAAAATCACCACGCATGGTATTGCTATGCATTAGATTACCCTGCGTTGTATTGCTACGCGTTAGACTACCACGCGTTATATCGCCACGCGCTGTTTCGCCAAGCAGTAGATTTCTCAGCGTTTTAATTGTCACGCGTTGAAATTACCACGCGTTGTATTGCTACGCGTTAAATTACTACGCGTTAGACTACCACGCGTTATATCGCCACGCGTTTTTTCGCCAAGCAGTAGATTTTTCAGCGTTGTATCGTCACGCGTTAAATCATCACGCGTGGTATTGCTACGCGTTAGATTACCTTGCGTTGTATTGCTACGTGTTAAACTACCACGCGTTATTTCGCCACGCGTTGCTTCGCCAAGAAGTAAATTTTTCAGCGTTGTATTGTCACGCGTTAAATCACCACGCGTTGTAGTACTACGCGTTAGATTACCAAGCGCCATAGTACCACAAAGTACCAACATAGCACCACTCGTTATATTGCATTTTCGCAATCTACAAGGATCCACAAAGATCACTGCAATATCATCCATTTCATTTGCATACAAGACGAAGAATTGATTAGGCGAATTGATCAAAACCTGCTGGTACGTCGATCAGACTTATTGGGTTGTTTCCATCTTCTTTGTAAATACCACTTATTGTAAGAGGATCAACGTTTCACGCGCAGATTATACATATGTATACGCATATACTTTATCAACGAATGCATAAACAGCGCTGTTACATCCCTCGCCAAACAGAAAGAAATGGAATCTACCAATGTATGTTTTCTCCCGTTGACTTTTATAAATTTAAACAGGATTCTCCAACGTTTACCAAGCATTAGGAAACGAGATGGTGATAGGACTACTCTCTGTGAACACAGTTTTCCTTTCGGTGATTTCAATGACTCTTTGTGTATATAATTGATAACTGTTTTATTACTTGTGTCCGTGGAAAATTTAGTATTTGCGGGTTGTTGTTGCTGTTATTGGTGGAAATCATTTTGGTTACGGTTGTAGGGCGGCCATTTTGTTTTCGAAGGGCGTCGCAAGATGGCTGCCGCCTGGGAAGTTATGTTTGGAGTTTGGGGGTTAGAAATGTGGATATTTGGGAATTTTGGGGTTAGAAAATGTGGATATTTGCAAATTTGGGAATTGAATAATTTGTTAATTGGGAATCGGGGGGGTTTGAAATTCTGAAGTTTAGAAATTTTAATATTTGAGTGTTTGAATGCTTGGAAGTTTGAATATTTGAGAATTTGAATGCTTGGAAGTTTGAATATTTGAGTATTCGAATGCTTGGAAGTTTGAATATTTGAGTATTCGAATGCTTGGAAGTTTGAATATTTGAGTATTCGAATGCTTGGAAGTTTGAATATTTGAGAATTTGAATGCTTGGAAGTTTGAACATTTGAGTATTTGATATTTTAGAAACTTGAATGTTTGAAAATTTGAAAACTTGGAAATTCATGTGTTTAGATATTTGATCATTTGGAATGTGAAAATTTAGAAACCTGGAAATTTGACAATTCAAAAACTTCACAATCCAGATATTTTGATATTTGCTAACTTAGAAATCTAAAAATTTAAACGTTTGCAAATTTGTCAAAATCCAAAAATTTATGTCTCTGAAGTCCAAAAATGTTCCAATTTAAAAACATAGAAATGCACAAAGTAATCTCTCGAATTTGCAAGCAAATATTATCAGCTCATGAATAACCACGACTGCACCCCATCGGAGGTCCTGTAAATCCGGAAACGGGAAGCTTGAATGAGGGCCCTAGGTCAAAGTCCCTAAACGACACGATTATGACGATCACATGGTCAGGTGCGGGTGGAGAGGTGAGATTTTTTACCTATCTCCCGTACGATCGACTTTAACAACCAGTTTCGCCCCACCAGGATCGAGATTTACATAAACGACACAGGTGGCTTTTGTGTTCGCGATTTTAGCGGGAATTGTAGTTTCGCGGCAGGCATCTACGGTGCGTGCAGCTGAAACTACTCTCCGCTTCTTCTTGCATTTGACGTGCATGTTCTTTCACAAAGGGTGACCGCGATTTTTGAAATATTTTTTGAGAAATAAACTAATAGTCTTTTTGTGAGAAGTCTTGTTGTGAATTGTTCGCTGTGACAATTGTTCTTTGAGGATTGAGAGGAACGGGGGACATCAAGGATATTTAATGCATTCGTCGATGAAATATACAGGTAAGTCAATTGTCAAGTTTTTTGAAATTACTGCTCTTCAGAATTTTTGTCAACTTTCAATTTTTTCTGACTTTCAAATTTTGCTAACTTTCAAATTTTGTTAGCTTTCAATTTTTGGTGACTTTCGAATTTTGCTAACTTTAAAATTTTGTTAGCTTTCAATTTTTGGTGACTTTCGAATTTTGCTAATTTTAAAATTTTGTTAGCTTTCAATTTTTGGTGACTTTCAAATTATTTTTAATTTTCGAAGAAGTTAGGATTTTGTGTTCGATTTAAAAGAATTACAGGTTTGATTTAAAAGAATTTTATTGTTAGAGTCATTGTTAGATATTTTATAGTCAGAATTATTTTGCAATTTGAAATATCAATTTGTTGCAAAAATTGTGTTCTACAGTTTGTTACAAAAATTGTGTTCTATAATTTGTTACAAGAATTGCATTCACAATTTTTTTACCAAAATTGTAGCTACAATTTATGACAAAGACTGTGTCTATAATTTGTAAAAATTTTGGCTACAATTATTAAAAATTATTCTACAAAAATTTTTTAAATCCTATAAATTCTACAGAAATGTAAAAAATCTTACAAATTCTATAAAAATTAAAAAATCCTCCAAATTCTACGTAAATAAAAATCTTTCGAATTCCACAAAAATTAAACGAAATCCTCCAAATTTTATAAAAATTAAAATCCCATAAATTTTACAAAAATTAAAATCCCATAAATTCTACAAAAATGAAAAAATCTACAAATTCAGTAAAAATAAAAATCCTACAAATTCTACAAATATTCAAAAAAATCCTACAAATTCAGCAAAAATTAAAATCCTCCAAATTCTACAAATATTCAAAAAAGTCCTACAAATTCAACAAAAATTAAAATCCTACAAATCCACAAAAATTAAAATTCTAAAAATTCAACAAAAACCAAAAAAGTCCTCCAAATTCAACAAAAATTAAGATCCTACAAATCCACAAAAATTAAAATCCTACAAATTCAACAAAAATTCAAAAAAATTCAACAAATTCAACAAAAACTAAAAAAATGATATATTACTCGAATTTATACCACTCTGAAAAGCAATTTACTTAACCAAATTGATCTGCGACCACAAAATGTCTCAATTTATAAACCATCGACTCATTTCGTTACAAGTTTTGAAACAACCACGACATTGAAACGAAAAGTGTTTAATATCGCCAATTTCGAAATCCATGCACAACACAAAGTCAATTCGGCGAGAATTTTATTCGCGAATATTGTTTTACCTTCCGTTTATGATATTCGTCAGGCAGTGAACTGAAAAGTCAGGGAATCACGTATTGCGTGTGGCAAGAAACTTTTGAGAAGTCACGTAAACATTTTTCTTTGCCTCGTGGTCGATTTCGTAAGAAATTTGGTGCAATCGTTCGGATGCAAGTAGGTGACCTTTTGTAGTGAAAATTGTCCTAGATGCTTAGACGCTGTATTTACCCTTCGACTAACCTGATCATTTTTGTCGAGTTTAAAAACTGGTATTTTGCAACCCAACCTTGTTGCAGAAAATTATATTGCAACGTTGAAAAATTATTTTACGACAAATTATTTAAGACATGTTTGCTATTAACTATGGATATATTTATTATTAATTTTATGTATTTTGCAACTTAAACCTTGTTGCAGAAAATTATATTGCAACTTGAAAATTTATTTAACAGAAAATTATTTTAAGACAAATTATTTAAAACATGTTTGCTATTAACTATGGATATGTTCATTATTAATTTTATGTATTTTGCAACTCAAACCTTGTTGCAGAAAATTATATTGCTACGTTGAAAAATTATTTAACAGAAAATTATTTTAGGACAAATTATTTAAGACATGTTTGCTATTAACAATGTATATATTTGTTATTAATTTTATATATTTTGCAACCCAACCTTGTTGCAGAAAATTATATTGCAACGTTGAAAAATTATTTGACAGAAAATTATTTTAAGACAAATTATTTAAGACATGTTTGCTATTAACAATGTATATGTTTGTTATTAATTTTATGTATTTTGCAACTCAAACCTTGTTGCAGAAAATTATATTGCTACGTTGAAAAATTATTTAACAGAAAATTATTTTAGGACAAATTATTTAAGACATGTTTGCTATTAACAATGTATATGTTTGTTATTAATTTTTCTTTATTTATGTGGAAAAATTTGATGTGCAGTTATGAAGAATTTTTGTAACTAAAGTTTTAAAGTTATAACTGAAGTTCTACCTTGATGATCAATTATAAATAACTCGATCAGAGATTGAAGTTACACATAATACTTTTTACAATTTTTAAAAAATTTTGAACAGTCTTCAAAGATTTCATAAATTATACAAATACAGTTAATATCTAAAATTGCTTTATTAAATATAAAATTTTTGTTGAGAATCAGTAATGAACATAACAGTAATTAATTTAGTAAATAATCAATATTAAATAAACAACATAAAATCATAATTTTATAATGTAATCAAATTTTATTAAAATTGCAGATTATTATTAAGCTTGCAAGAATTTTCATTTGCAAATAAAAGTAACTGAAATATTTGTGATAAAAATTTATTCAAAAATGATTCCGTGAAAAGTATAAAATGGGGAAATATTGTAGAACGAGTAGAACACGGAAAAGATCGTAAAATATTTATCTGCAGCAAAGTTAAACTCACCTGACACGTCAATCGTAAAATATATGTATATCTCCGTAATTTGATCAAATAATCAGCAAAGGTCAATTTGCTATTTTTGAAAATAGAAAATACACTATTTGAATGAAAATACACTATTCATGTATTTGCGTTGTTAGTATTTGTTTTATCGATGTTCCATAAAGAATTATTGAAATTAGAGTTTGAATCGAAAGATTGTTCATTAATAAGATATATGTAATAGAGGTGATTGTTATGCTAGATTTATCCGGAAGTGAATAAAAATCGAAGCAGTCGAGGATTGCGACATCAAAGAAATATACGTCGATTAATCATTCGTTTATGATAAACACGAGATAAGCAAAGGAAGGATAGTGGGTTTATTAATATTTATTTGTAACGTAACTCGTGTATAGCGTGTTACGGAATTTTCCCTCGTTATCAGTTACGTCCGATCAGTTCTTAACGCGTTTGTGAATTAACGAAATGAGTTTCTTAATGTTCGAATTTTGAGGTTTGCGAATTTAGGAATTTTTTGGGTTTTTAATTTGAGAACATCAACTTTTCGGATTCTCAAAGTTTCAAATTTATCAGTTTTCAAATTATCGAAGTACCTAATTCTCAAGTTAAGAAATTCGCAAATTACCAAATTCTCGAATTACCAAGTTCTCGAATTACCAAGTTCTCAAAGTACCAAATTCTCAAATTACCAAGTTTTCAAATTACCACATTCTCAAGTTACCAAATTCTCAAGCTACCAAATTCTCAAGTTACCAAGTTCTCAAGTTACCAAATTCTCAAGTTACCAAGTTCTCAAGTTACCAAATTCTCGAATTACCAAATTCTCAAGTTACCAAATTCTCAAGCTACCAAATTCTCAAATTACCAAATTCTCAAATTACCAAGTTCTCAAATTACCACATTCTCAAGTTACCAAATTCTCAAGTTCCCAAATTCTCAAGTTACCAAATTCTCAAATTACTAAGTTCTCAAGTTACCAAATTCTCAAATTACCAAGTTCTCAAATTACCAAATTCTCAAATTACCAAATTCTCGAATTACCAAATTCTCGAATTACCAAATTCTCGAATTACCAAATTCTCAAGCTACCAAATTCTCAAATTACCAAATTCTCAAATTACCAAGTTCTCAAATTACCACATTCTCAAGTTATCAAATTCTCAAGTTACCAAATTCTCAAGTTACCAAGTTCTCAAATTACCACATTCTCAAGCTACCAAATTCTCAAGCTACCAAATTCTCAAGTTCCCAAATTCTCAAGTTACCAAATTCTCAAATTACCAAATTCTCAAATTACCAAATTCTCAAATTACCAAATTCTCAAGTTACCAAGTTCTCAAATTACCAAGTTCTCAAGTTACCAAATTCTCAAATTACTTTCCAATTAAGATTATATTTGTCAAAAACTACTATGTTACCAAATTACTAACGTTACTATGTTATCATTACTATGTTATCACGTAATCTTTTGAATGATTGTTCGTGACACAATTAGCTCGTTCAATGATCATTATCTTTGTTTATATTATATCTTCTCCATAAACGTCATGGCTATAATTGAATTTTCTGTCAGTGTTCTTCCACCTAGCGAAATGTTAAGTATCACAATGATGATGATGATGTTCTGATGATTTATTACTGTCTCTTAATGGATAAGCTCCTCTTGGATACTTTAAATAGGATATGCATAAAAAATTAGCGTAGTTGAAACAACTGTATCAAACATAAGGTTTGTCGACTGCTTATGTTATTAAATTAATCGACAAATTTTCTGTTCCAGTTATCATTATTAATTCTATCATTTACATTTAATATTATACATATATGCAGATATATTTTGAGAAGTTTGGTATTTTTATATTATATATTTTAATTAATTTAACTTATACATATATTATATATTTAAATTGATTTAACTTATATATTATTCATTTAAATTAATTTTTAATTTAAAAGTTGTTTAATTTTATTCAAGATTATTTTATTTAAACGATGTTATTAAGAACAACGTGTAACATTTCATTTAATGGCTGTCGATTTTTTGAAATGTGAAAATACACCGCGTTTCACAACGAGTGCCGCTATATTTTATAAATGTTTAATAATGTTTAATAATGCAGTATTTAATTATACAATATTTGATAGTACAAAAGTTTGATATTATTAATTACTGTTTGAGGATAATTTTATGTAGAAATTTTCAGTTAGAAATACTTTCTAATGCAATATTGCTCTTCTTTCTTCGACATTTTATAATTTTAGGTTATGTCATAGAAACTCGAAGGAGAGAGAGTCATTTCAGACATGTTATCTACGATTATATATAATATTATAATAATTTGAGTTTGAAATTCTTTCTAATGAAATATTACTCCTCTTTCTCTATCATTTTACAATTTTAGGTTATGTCTCAGTCATATTCGAAATACACAGACTTTTCAGATATGCTGACTAGGATTACATTTGCAAGATCAAATAGAAATAATAAACTGTTGACGTAAACAGGTATTTAAGCTGCGTCCTATACAATCTCCTCAGTTAAACGTTTGATGAAACGTCGAACGTTTCATCAAACTGATTTCGGTTCGCGTAAAATTTTCAAATTAAACAGTTAATTAAACTAAATTAAATTTATATAGTTACTGTACTAAATCTTGAAATTTAAACCGACTGTGTGAACCGACTGTGTATATTTAAATAGAGCAAATAATTATTTATTATATAATCAACGTGTGATAAATTTTCGAATTTAAAAATCTTTATAAAACCTTGGCTAAATTTGAAATATTTTGAAATTTTGGAAAAATATTTAGGTACATGTTTTGTGTTAAATTTTCGAATTTAAAAATAGCTATAAAACCTTGATTTTTTAAATTTTGGAATATTTTGAAGTTTTAGAAAAATATTAGGCTTATACTTATGTCCTAAATTTTTTAATTTAAAAATTTCTATAAAACCTTGATTAAATTTGAAATATTTTGAAATTTCAGACAAATATTTAGGTACACCTTATGTGCTAAATTTTCGAATTTAAAAATTTCTATAAAACCTTGATTAAATTTTGAACATTTTGAAATTTCAAACAAATATTTAGGTACACGTTATATACTAATTTTTGAAATATTAAAAAAGTATTTAAATACAAGTTATGTGCTAAATTTTGAAATTTTCAAAGCACCTGTGTAAAACCTTCATTAAGTGTATATTATGAAATTTTAGAAAAATATTTAGGCATCCATTATACACTAAATTTTGAAATATAAGAAAAATATTTTATACACACGTTATATACAAAATTTTGAAATATACCCAAAATATTTAAATACACGTTATATACTAAATTTTGAAATATACCCAAAATATTTAGATACACCTCATACACTAAATTTAAAAAAAAATATTTAGATACGTTATATACTAAATTCTGAAATAAAAAAACTTAACAAGCTACCTATACATATCAAGCTTTATACATACCTAAAATAAATTTCAAAGTAAAACAAAAAAATTTGCACATATCAGGCATTCTATTATCACTTTATTATTACCCCTCGATTATTAGAAGCACATTATTAAAACTAGATAAATTACCGTTAATAATCGTTGATCACCATTAAATCGCTATTAAAATGCGACACACACTCGTCCAATTACATGACGTGTAACACACACGTTAAATCCTTGAACTCGGTAATTTGTCAGCTGCTAATTCTTTTCTCTCGCTAATTACTCTTTTCTAAATTAAGTGTATCAGCCTTGATGTAAATCTGGGTATAAATAGAATTCGGCAAAGGAGTTTTTTAATTGTTCATCGTGGTATTTATCAACATTTGCACGTGGTTTTTGATAAAGCGAGTTTTCGAATAACAAACCATGTTTTGTGACGCAAATGTACATCATGCTCGACGACGTACATAGCTTCGGAAGTTTTGAAAAACGAGGAAACGGTCGATTAGAGACACGTGTTTTATTGATAATTGTCGTGTTACTGCACTTAATTAATTATCAGAGAAAAGGGAAGGAATTATCTCTATTAAGTAGGGAAGGAATTTTATTTTAAATTCCTTTAAATAGGAATTTTTGAAATAATTCGAATATTTGAAAAATTCAGTATATTATTTTTTTTAAATGATTCAAATTTAAAATATAACGTGGAGGTTCGAGGATAATTATTATTGTTAAATATCGTGTCATTGTAATTGTCAGATAATTAATTAGGGAATGAACCATTTTTTTAAATAATTCTTTAAAATATAACATGGAGGTTAGAAAATAATAATTGATAAATTTGTAACTGCAGTAATTGTCAGAGAATTAATTAGGGAATTAAGTATTTTTTAAATAATTCAAATTTAATATTTAACGTGCAGGTTCGAAAATAATTAATTCAAATTTAATAAAAATAACTAATTTATTCTATGATATTAGGAATCTGGATCCAATTGAAAATATTACAAATTAAATTTGTAAAAATTAGTTAATCTTGAAAAATATTAAAATAGATGATATTTAAAAATAAATAATAAATATAAGAAATAAATGAACATAAGAATATTAAATAATAAATAAATAAATATAAGAACATCAAATAACAAATAAATAAATATAAGAACATCAAATAACAAATAAATAAACACAAGAACATTAAATAATAAATAAATAAATATTTAAATTTTCTTACAATGTATAATTCTTCATAAATAAATTTAATTTTCCTAAACAAAATCGCATTAAAAATTGTTAATTAATTTTCGTTGAGTGCAGAAAGTGAACCATGGTATTTAAACGAATTTGGAACATGTTTTCCTTGTTCAACTATACTCGTTGGCGACGTATGTTGTTTAATAATTTTCCTTGTTTCCTTAATTTTTTTAACAAAATTTTTAAGGTTGCGCCAGCCTTCTTATTGCATAATGCATTTGTGGTTACGTCACACAAATTCTTTAAACAATTTATTTTCGATGATAGTATAAGAATTGTTGATCATCTAGTTAGAGGCGTATACTGAGTAAAGTGTAGTAGAAAAATAAAATTATTTGTTTTAAATTAAAGCTGAAGACTCAAAGTCTGAGGAGTCTGGACCGGCAGATTTCGAAAGAGCAATAATAAGCACTGGTAAGCATTATTTATTCATTATTATATTAAATTGATGTTGAAATATATGTAAAAGTTACGAATAATTTGATGTAGGTAGAATGTAAAATATTTGAAATGAAACAAATTTAGAAAAAATAGGGTATTGTTCATTTGTTCAGTTTAGTCAAATTTAGAATTTGAAAATTTGCTATTTGGAAAATTATAGCTTTTCAAAATTTTTTAATATAATTTTTATAGTTGATCATTTGTGAGCTAAATATTTAAATTTGTTAATTTTTAGATTTCTGTATTTTCAAAGATACTAAAGTCCCAAATTTTTATTTTCACAAACTCTCAAATTCACAGGTAGCCAATTCCCTAAATCCCTAGATTCTTAAATGCCTAAATAACTGAATTTCCAAATTCCTAAATTCTCAAATTCACAAACCCCTAAATCCCGATATTACCAAATCCTAAAATCCCTAGATTATTACGTCCCTAATTCCCTAGATTGATGGATTCCTAAATTACAAAATTCCTAAATCCCCAAATCCCTACATTCCCAAATTCCTAAATTCCTAAATTCCTAAATTCCCAAATTCAGAAACCCCTAAATCCCTATATCACCAAATCCTAAAATCCCTAGATTATTACGTCCCTAATTTCCTAGATTGATGGATTCCTAAATTTCCAAATTCCTAAATTCCCAAATTTCCAAATTTCCAAATTCCTAAATTCCCAAATTTCCAAATTTCCAAATTCCTAAATCCCCAAATTCCCAAATCCCCACATTCCCAAATTCCTAAATTCCCAAATTCACAAACCCCTAAATCCCTATATCACCAAATCCTAAAATCCCTAGATTATTACGTCCCTAATTCCCTAGATTGCTGGATTCCTAAATTACAAAATTCCCAAATTCCCAAATTCTCAAGTTTCCCAATTCCCAAATCCCTAAATCCCAAAACCACCAAATCCTTGAATCCCTAGATTCCTACATCTCTAATTCCCTAGGTTCCTAAATACCTAAATTTTCAAATTCTTAAATTCCTAAATCCTCAAATTTCCAAATTCTCAAGTACCCAAATCCCCAAATTCTCAAATTCCTAGATTCCTACATCCCAAATTCCCTTGATTCCTAAATTCCCAAATCTCCAAAATTCCAAAAATCCCTAAATCTCCAAATCCTCGAATCCCTCTATCCCCAACATCCCAAATTCCCCAGATTCCCAACACTCACATACCTAAACATCTAAACATCCACCTACCACCATCCGCAAGCGCAACACCACAAAAATGTAAACAACTATCAAGTTAATTTTAATAATTCACCTCTAAAATACCTAACACAATTCCAACAACTTCGCTAATTGCTCAACGCAATTTTCCCAACAGGTTATGGAAAGTTCAACTACTTATTACTACTGGCCGTGTTGCCCGCCAGTTTCTCCAGTATCTTCTCGTCGTCGGCCATGTCGTACGTTTTACCGTCCGCAGAATGCGACCTGGGCCTCACCATGTTCCACAAGGGTCTCCTCAACTCGATGACATTCGCAGGTTGTATACTCATGTTTTTGTAATCACATAAAACGCCACTGTAATTACAGGTTGAGCTTGTACAGGCATTCAAAGTGCAATTCGGTACGGTTCGACTTCGTGCGTATTACACGGTGTACATGCACTGCGGGCTCTTTAGAGAATGTGTTTGTAGGAGGGCATACATGGTAAATAAAAACACATTCTTCGCACTTTGTACCTTTGGCCCTGCAAAATTCTACAGATGTATTTTGTGGGGCAATTCCTTAACCTATAATTTTCTGGACGTTGTTCACAGATAGTTACAATGACAGCTGAAGAAAGTTAGAATGTTAGGTAGGATTAGATTGTAATCAGAATTGAAGGCAAAATGAAAATACGAGGGTGGTTTATACAGGGTGTTATAACTAGTGTAGGTTCAATGTAGCTGACGCGATTCTGAATAAGATTTCCCTTTGCAAAAATGGGGTAGGAAGCTTCCTTTTTGAATTATTAAGGAAAAACACGGACCAATCAGAGCGCGAGGATTGCACATGCGCAGACGCGAGAGCGGCAACTTCGAGCCTAGTGGCTGAGCGCGTGTAATCTTCACGCTCTGATTGCTACGCGTTAGATTACCACACGTTGCATTAGTACGCGTAGAATTACCACGCGTTGCATTACTACGCGTTGGTTAACTACGCGTTAGATTTCCGCGCGTTAGACTCCTACGTGTAGAATTACCACGCGTTGTATTACTACGCGTTGGATTACTATGCGTTGAATATCCACGCGCTGGATTACTACGCGTTGGATATTCACACACTGGGTTACTACGCGTTGGATTACTACTCGTTGAATTACTATGCATTGGATTATCACACGAGGCATTACTAAGTGTAGAATTACCACGCGTTGCATTACTACGCGTTGGTTAACTACGCGCTAGATTTCCACGCGTTAGATTCGTATGCGTAGAATTACCACGCGTTGTATTACTACGCGTTGGATTACTACGCGTTGAATATCCACGCGATGGATTACTACGCGTTAGATATTCGCACGCTGGGTTACTACGCGTTGGATTACTACGCGTTGAATTACTATGCATTGAATTACCACACGTTGCATTACTAAGTGTAGAATTACCACGCGTTGCATTACTACGCGTTGGTTAACTACGCGTTAGATTTCCACGCGTTAAATTCCTACGCGTAGAATTACCACGCGTTGTATTACTACGCGTTGGATTACTACGCGTTGAATATCCACGCGATGGATTACTACGCGTTAGATATTCGCACGCTGGGTTACTACGCGTTGGATTACTACGCGTTGAATTACTATGCATTGAATTACCACACGTTGCATTACTAAGTGTAGAATTACCACGCGATGCATTACTACGCGTTGGTTAACTACGCGCTAGATTTCCACGCGTTAGATTCGTATGCGTAGAATTACCACGCGTTGTATTACTACGCGTTGGATTACTATGCATTGAATATCCACGCGCTGGATTACTACGCGTTGGATATTCACACGCTGGATTACTACACGTTGGATTACTACGCGTTGGATTACCACACATTAGATAACTACGCGCTATCCGAAGCTGACATTCTCGCGTCTGCGCATGCATAGTCCTCGCGCTCTGATTGGTCTGTGTTTTTCCTTAATAATTCAAAAACGAAGCTTCCTACCCCATTTTTGCAAAGGGAAATCTTATTCAGAATCACGTCAGCTACCAATTCAGAGACCTATACTAATTGTGAAACGCCCTGTATTTGAACTGTAGGGTCCCCAATGTGATATTGTAAGACAAGGGGTAAAGTGCTAACTATTGTACTCCGCTACAATTTAATCTTCATTTGACCTTGTCAAGGTTGAATCTTGTTCATAGAATTGCTTCAAAACTAATTATGTTACACAAAAAATTTAAAATGGCTTCCTTAACTTGTAGCATTCACAAAAATATTAATATTATAGCGCTTATAGTTTATATCATATGGTAATGAATGATGCATATCATTAATATTAATAATTTCAAAGATCCACTGCATACGTCGATTTTCATTGTGGTCATGTCAAAAATATTCCAAACAAACACCTTTGAAAAACCTGAACTAGAAGAATGTTAAATCTTCGAATATGAAGGAAGACGTTTCTCGCGGAAAGAATTTATCTCGAATGTCATTCTCGGAACACTTAATCTGAAAAATTTGAATACGTGTTCGTGGATGATTCAAAATAAACCGACACAACCGACAAGTCGACACAAGTTATACACAATGAATCAAACGATCATAAGGGAAAGGATTCGTGGAAATTTCTTTATGGCACCCGATTAATTAACTGTTGACGAACAATGTTACCTTCTTTTCACCGATCAACATCGTATCAGTGTACACTCGGTAGCCATGTTCTTTTGCAAAGATATGGCAATAATAGAAACAGATAAGCAAGATACGAGAATTTATGAAAATGGAAAGTACCCACGGTGGCATTGGTATTTATAAACATAAATATCAACGGTTGAAATTAATTTATGACCTTATTGGTATACACCTACGGATTTGATGTCTGCTTTTTTAATTTAAACATGTACGTTGCTCATAGGTAAATTATTACATATTGTCACATATGATAATATGTATTATATTTTGAAGGAAAGTTTGTAACGTCGTGTAGTTTGTATGACTAAAAAAATTAACTTTCCCCGTTTATCTGCGTTTAATCAGTATTTGAGATGCAGTCATTTTAGAGATCATTTTAGATGTAGTTTTAATTTTTTTCATTTAAATTGTACTTTTTAGTTTCTTAAGGGTAACAGGAATCTAAGCAATTATATTTATATCGACTTATTCACTGATAAGTTTCGTAGAAATATTGAATAAACTTTGAAGTATGACACATTGACTATCACAGTGAAAAGAAACGTATGTAGTAAGGAACACTGTAATTTTATTCAAATATTGACTAGTATTATTGTTCTTAGTCGTGCAAGATTGAATAACTAGGAATGCAGGTGATTGCTGTACAGTAGACTATAGGACTAGTGCACTCTCGTTATATTGCAGTAATCGATATAGATTCTTATAATTACACTATTATACCATTAACTACTATTATAGTTATATGTCCCTTAAGATTTAATAATTACAATTTGCAGATAACTGCAGTAGAGTATAGGACTACACTACTCTCGTTATATTGCATAATCCACGTAGATCTTCATAATTACACTATTGACTATTACAGTCCTGTAAATATGTTCTGTGAAAGCTAATAATCACAACCAATTAGTAACTGCTATGATTGCATGACTACAGTATACTCTCGTTATATTGCAATTTATAAATCCTTACAATGAGCAAATCCTACCAGTGTATAAGTGCTATTATTGTGCACAGAAGTCCTATTAATGTACATACAAGTCCTACTAGTGTGCATACAAGTTCTAATGTCCGCACAAATGTGGCAATATAACGAGAGACCAATTTACATCACTTACCAAAGTTTCAAACTAGACTATTATTATTAAAGCTCCACTTATTTTCAGGTATGATCAGCACCTCGTTTTTCTGGGGCTTCATGACCGACACATTTGGTCGTAGGAAGATTATGGTTTATGGCTATATGTTCACCGGACTTCTGAGCGTGGCAACATGTTTCTCGCATACCTCTTGGCTTTTAATTTTGTTCAAATTCCTCGACGGTGTGATGTAAGTAGAGAAAGCTGTAATACAAACAGCCTAATAGAATGTTGCTTATTAATTTCTACTCGTTCTTGCAATTACAATCTTTGACAACTGTTGACCTTAAACAATGATATACTACCAATGTGCATTCATTATATTTCCCATCTTTATCTTTCATTAAATGGAGACACATTGTAATGAAATAGACCAAAGTATATTAAAATTGAAATAAAATCTAATAAATTCAAATTTAAAAATTAAAATAAAATTAGATACAGCAAACTGTGTTTATCTGCTGAAAAGTCTTTGCTATTATGTTTCTTTTAGACTTATATCATTGATATTTAATTTGTTGAATTTGAATAAAATAAAATTACATACAACTGCGTTTTCTTATCTACTGAAAAATCTTTGCTATTATATTTCTTTTAGACCTACATCATTTTCAATGACATTTGTTAATGAGTCAATGTTCTTCATATATCGTTCTACTTCATCAAGTGGACTCATCTTGAATCCACTTCACCTTGAAGCTTCACATCCCAATCAAATTTTGTAATTATATTCACAGTATATCTGGTCCATATGCAGCGTTGATGTCATACTTAGCTGAAATACACAACGAGACGCATCGATCTCGCAGCTATATGTGGCTAGGAGTCTTCTTCTCCTTAGGAAACATCTCTCTACCTTGTAAGTATTCAATAATAATTCATGATAACACGAAAAATCGACACTAATTTTCATTTATGTAATGTGGACTATAATCAGTCTAATTAATTATAATCAAATGTGTCAATGTAATATGCAATGTAATATGATATACATCTATTATGTACACTATAATGTACCACACGTAATGTTCGATTATTGTCAAATTTTAAAAAAAATTTTACGAATTTCTCAAAATAATTTAAACGCTAAATAATTTCATTTTTGTAGTGCACTAATACTCGCCATTTTGCATTAGTAACAATACAATTTTATTGTGGTCATCATATATAATCGACGTGATTCAGTTATGAAGTTTTGTCCTAATTCATCCTAAAAGCATCACAAGAAGTTTAAGTCAAAACCCAAGAACGCAAGGAGTAAGTACATAAATAATTGCAGGCATAGCATGGCTGATCATACCCCAAAAATGGACCATAAATCTAGGAAGCGGAGCGATGGAAATCAATTCCTGGAGAGTATTTCTGGCAATCTGTTCGTTGCCAGAATTCCTTGCATGCGTGGCCCTGTACGCTTTCCCCGAGAGCCCGCGTTTCCTTTTATTGAAAGGCAGACGCGAAGAAGCCCTCGAGGTCTTCAAGAAGATCTACTCGGTTAACACCGGCAAAGAGCCGGACACGTATCCGGTGAGTAACGCCAAAATTAGGTTTTTTCCACAAAAAAGTGACGTGCGATCTTGTTCTCGTTATCTTATCGAAAAGGCATTTAATTGCTTCCGGCTTAATTGTGGAGGACCTTTATTGTAAATTAGGATTTCTTGGAACGTTGCTTCTTTCAAGTACTATTATAATAATTACGATTAACTAGCTCTGCGATTAACTAGCTCTACGTTTAACTAGTTTTATGTACAAGTTCTTTTGGATGTAATACATTTTGATAGAAACATTGTATAATTTACGAAAAATTTGTCCAGTACAAATGTCTGATAATTGTTATTATTTACAGATAAAAGATCTGGAGGACGAATATTCCGTGGAAACATGCAGTAACAGTCTGAAGGACAAATTGCATTCGGGTTGGTTGCAAATTAAACCATTGTTCTCGTCGCCGAATATCTTCAAGCTCATCGCCATCAGTTTGATCCAACTCGGAGCCACAATAGGGTTAGAATCGATTCCTTCTAAATTCCACCATTAACTCTTCACGTACTCTTTGTAATTTTTAATTCTTTCGTTAGAAAGTTACATATTCTGTAATTAAACCTTTTATACTTCTTGTAATAAACGTAGACTCCCGTATAAGCGTTGTTGTAGTAGACTCTCGCTATATGGCCCACCTATATTGGACGTAAATATTTGCTCGTACAAAATTTGTAAAATGTCCTGAGATATTTGAGGAGTAATAGAAATGTATCTGAGGAGTCAATGTTCAAATTTAAATTATAAAAAAAGAATATAAAATCAAGAAATTTGAAGAGTCAACATTCAAATTTTGCAAAAATTTTGTGACAATTGTAACAAAAGTCAATTAACTAATTGTCGATTTTTAGGTCAAACTCCATCAGACTATGGATGCCGCAACTATTCACAATGATGGAGCATTTCAAGCACGATTACATGAAACAAGAATATTCGAGCAGCCAGCCGCGCTTCTGTTACATGTTAGGCCAACAGCAAACCAATCATAGTTCCTTCTCAAGTTTCAAGAATGAAACTTCAAACGTTGCTCACGAATGCATACCGGTATACATTCATAATTATACACATTTATTAGTTTGTTGCAATTAGTACATTTTTGTGTCATTTCAGGCGGAATTGAATTCAACAGTATTCATCAATTCTATTGTGATAGCTACAACTGGTGTTGTAGGATATACTTTAGCGGGATCGTTAATCACTGTTATAGGAAAGAAGAAGCTGATAGGTAAGATCATTTAAATTATTTATTTTATCATGTAATTTTAATTTATGCAAGGAGCAAAGAATGATGCTTATACCATCATAAAAAGAAACAGTGTTTATTTATGTTTACATTTTTCTACAAATTTGAACCTATTTTATAATTTTCACTATAATATTTTACAAGCTGAAGTATAAAATATTGTTACCATTAAATATTTAATCTGACTGATGAATTATAACAGCTGAATAATAAATCTATTTTATAATTTTCGCTATAATATTTTGCAAGCATAAAATAGTGTTATTTAATCTAATGATTCATTTTTAGCGACCTGTTTCATGGTGGCCGCAGCTTGCTGCGCATCCCTATATTGGGCAGACAATACCAATAGCATTCTCGGTTTGTCTTCAGTTTTCGTGGCTATGTCCAGCATAGGCGGTGCCTGTGTCATAAATGTTATAGTCGACAATTTCCCCACCTGTCTCAGGTATGCAAATTTTAATTTTTTATTGTTCTGGCTCATCAATTATCTCATACTTTCAGAACTATGGCGGTTAGTTTAACTATGATGGTTGGCAGAATTGGGGCAGTCATAGGAAACTTGTTATTCCCAATTTTATTCGACTTGTCATGTTTGGGTCCTTTCGTCATGATTGGCTCTGCTTCTTTAGGTAAATTGTGACACACATTTAAATATAATATAATTTACATAATTTCTGAAGTAATGGGTAAAAATTTATCTTACAATTTATTACTAAAATTTTTCTTACAATTTATTTATGTCTCTTATTTATTAATTTATGTCTCATATTATTTATTATAAGAAATTACTGAAGGATTAATATTTAAAAATTTTCAGTATCGGCCTTATTGGTTACTCTTCTTCCCCGGAAGCACTCCGGCAAGGATAAATCGAAACAGCTCGCCTGAGAACCGCCATATTGGATAAAATACGCATACACATCTAGGAATAAAACATTCGCTTGTAAATACGTCCCTGGTCTTTCGTCGACTGTGTGTAGTTTCGATGCATGATTATTTTTATCATGTAAATATGTAAATATACAGTTATACTCATGTAGCATAAGATCACCGTTTTATATATTCGTGCAATTAAACTCGATCCGCGGAACCAGCGTCATACCTGAAACTTTTAGTGAGTCTCGTAGTTAAACAGCGTGAAATAATTATTTTAGACTAATCCTTCATCGTATTTTAATCGTTTCGTCAACCAGTGAATTGTTAGGTAATCAGTCGAGTTGCGTCGTGATGAAACGATGTAACAAAAAGGATCATTATTGTTATATAATAAATCTATTTTATTATTATTTTAATGTGAACACATTATTTTCGTCGACTGAAGTATTAAATAAGCACAAAATTGTGAAAACAATTTATACTAACAGCAAGAGTCTTAAGAAAAAAATATTAAAAACTTTGTTATATTCTTAAAATTATTATGAGTGTATTCTTCAGACTGAAATGAATCAAAAAATCCTTTACAGTTTTGCAATCGGTGGTCTCGTTCTTGAGATATTAAAAATTGAGTATCAGACTCATGGGCTTCTCCATTTAACCCCAAAGCAACTTTAACATACTCTAATTTCTAATATTCTAATATTGTTATATTTATTTCTAGTTATAGTAAATTTTATTTGCTTGAAAAGTAAAAGAATTTATCCGACACATATTTACAATCAAAATGCGTTCCTGTAGGTTTGTATCAAATATGCATGCGCAAATGCCACCCCTAATGACTAGCTGCATCCCCTGTTCCAACGTGAGTCTCCAAAGTCCCTAGAAAGTTTATAAGAACCTGCAAAAAGTATTCCATACTTATCTTCCACCAGTTTGTTTATAAAGATTGTATAAAATAAAGGAATTAATTTCAAGAAAAATGTTTGAAGAACGGCGGCTGATAAAACAGTTTCGTTATCAGCGCATTCGAGGGAATTTAGTTCGTGACAACCTACAGCGCCTCGTCAAGTGAAGTGGTTTTGTCAGAAATGGAGAAAGTGAACGTAATGTGAAAATATCAGAGTTTCTTGGTCGCTTCGTAGATTTTTAGGCCGGCTAGGCACCATGGAAGAAGTGTTCCAGAACGGGAATTATCAAAGGGAGGCAAATGCGAACATGACCACCACAGAAACGCAGAAAGAGGTGAATATTCCCTTTCCGTTTCAGCTCCTCCACTAAATCAATACTTGACGGCTTATTTCGAACGCTTGTTACTCGTGTTCTTTTATAAAAATATCTATTTATTTTCTGTTTTTGTAATCACTGAAGAACAATATTATTACTACTGAAGATACAATAAATTACTATACCGAAAATGTAAGTATTGTGAAAGAACTGAAGCGGTAGGCAGTGATTCTCATGTTTTGTTATTGTCAAGTTTTTATGTTCCATATATAGCATTTCACAGTCTTTTTTTTTACAATTGTAGTGATAATAAACTTCATTTAACTATGCTTTTATTCACTGCATATTGTATTAAAGTTAATGACTTCGTATCCATCTGTAATAAAATGCAATTGTTCTTAAAAAATGTATAACTGTCTGAAATAAAACATCCCTTCCTCAAAAAAAATTATTCATATAATTGTAATAATTTCCTATTTTCTTCATACGTACAATAAAGTAGGTCTTTCATTGTTCAGTTGAGCACCACTGAAATAGTATTTGCAGTGGTTGCAGTATACACGTACATATACACAGTATGTAGGGTATTTAAACCCACATATGATATCTTTAAGAAATATGTGGTAGCATAAAGTTGGATATCAGTGAATGTTGTCGTATTATATAACCGTATCTGTATGCTGTAAACTTAATCAGTTTTATTCTCAGATTAATAATAATGTACCATTGTGAAGTATAATTTATTAGCTATGTATTTAAATTATATCTGTTTTTCTCTTGTATCCCTACAATCATTGAAATACATTACAAATACTAACAATAAGCAATATGTAATTATCACATGAATTTATATCCTTGATTACATGTATTATTCATTACACATTAGGATTCATTACTTGATCACATGGAGATCTCAATAACTGAGGCTGAAAAACGAGCAAATGGAGTATTAAATTTAAGAGAATTTTATACAGTCTACCTCATTGAGACTAAGTAAGTATGAATGTTCTTCATAAATATTATGCAAAGATGTGTACATGAATTATTGTTACAGAGCTAAAGGTGTAATCACTGAAGTGAGCTTTCTGTGGCGCCGGTATACAGAATTTGAACTGCTTCGAGCTTATTTAGAGGTTTCTTATCCATACATAGTACTGCCTCCTTTACCAGAAAAAAAAGTTTTATATGCGTGGCAAAAAGTAACAACAGACACATTTGATCCAGACTTTGTTGATAGGCGTAGAGCAGGTCTTGAGGTATGCATATATACACTTATTTGCTGATATGTATTTAAGATACTCATTATACAATTTTTTTAAGAACTTCCTCTTGAGGGTAGCATCCCATCCTGTATTATCTCGTGATGTGCATTTTATGGGATTTTTACAACAGAAGGATGGCTGGAGAGAAAGTATTAAAGAGACTGGTAAGTTATACACTTTACTACAATTGTATTTCATTAGCAAGTATAATAATTGTTTGTCTCTACAACAGGATACCTGCAATTAGCAGAATCAAAATTAAAAGCACTCAGCGTAGCGGTACGATTAAGGAAACCAGACAAACGTTTTGAAACAATCAAAAATTATGGAATTGAACTTCAGGTATCTTGATTATTCAGCAGTAGTTCAGAATAATATGTTTGATGTTGTTTAACATTGCAGAATAATTTATGTAATCTTCTTCGGGTACGCGCACGGCTCGTAGAAAAACAATATAGCTTGTACAAATTACACGCTAATTATGGTCGTGTGTTTAGCGAATGGAGTGCCATAGAAAGGGAAATGGGTGACGGACTACAGGTACTTAGGTTTGAAGTATAATATCTTATGATACTATGACATTCTTAAACTTTGAGGTATAATTAAAATACGCCCGACGTGTATGTATTGTACAGCGCACTGCATTACAGCCTCTTTTCTTAGAAATCGGGTCATTATCTGGATTCGTTAGCAGCGACAATAGACACAACGCTTGAAGAAGAGGAATTAATAGCAGACCAATTAAAAGAATGGCTCTTTGGGGCTTCTGCGTTACAAGCAGTTGTCAAACGAAGGGAAGCTTTACAACTAGCCAAGGATGAAGCTCATGATGCTTTAACTGCAGCACTTGAACAGAAGGAAAAGGTTATGCAAGGTTTGTAAGAAATATTGTCAAGATTTCTGGTAAACAAAATAATGTTTAACACAGGAAGAATTGTTCCAGGTAAATCGGGTTTAATGTCGCGATTATTTGGTTCCGTGGATACGGAAGAAGTCCGCGAATTAAAAGTTTTACAGTTGGAACAGCGAATTGCACAGCAAGAAGAAGCTGTAAAACGTGTGGATGAAGATTTGAAGTAAGACACATTTATAAAATACTTAATGTCCATCTTAAAAAATGATACATATGTTTGTGTATTAAATATGTAATAATACTATTAGGTCTTTCTCTGCAAAAGCAGTGATGGATATTGAAAGATTCCAACACCAAAAAGTGGTGGATTTAAAAGATATTTTGGCGGACTACTGTATCCTGCAATTTAAACTTGTTCGAAAGGTAAAGTGTTTATAGGTTATGATTCGCCCTCTATCTTCAGGTGGAGGTACTAAAGTTATTGTTGAACGTTACAGGGATTACAAGCTTGGCAGCATATTAAAGGTTGTCTTGAAAGTATGCCATAAAATATTTTGTCTTATTTAAGCTGACACAGAACAATAATTGTTCCCACATCTCTTGTGCGATATACATTCCTATATTTATAAGCTCACTCATACTGTACGCTTATTATAACATGAATGTACAAGATTGTTTCTATTATTTAACGTTAGACTATATAATATATATATATACATATTATATATACACACGATTCATGTTGAACATATTAGATATGTGAAGCATTATTTAATATTTATATGTATTTAGTATGTTCTTGTTGTAAATGTAAGATACAATTTACCAATTACATGGATGTTCAAATAGTACTTAAGGATTATCTGATAGCAAGAGTTACGTGATTTATATGTAATATAAGTCACCAAGCGAAATTTCTGGTACGTCAACAATGAAAGTAGGAATGTCATTGTTCTAATATTTTACACACTGTTTTCTGTCTGCTCAATAGGCATTTAAATTTAATTGCTGTTGATCAAATCTTTCGATTGTATCTCATTCGGATACGGCTGTTGCATTTATTTTTTCATAATATGTAGTAGGAATATTATTAATAAATTGCGAAATTTAGGATTTAAAATATATGCTGTTTTATACGTGTGAATAAATATGTTTCTCAATGCAATTCGTAATCGCAGCTAAAGCATACAATACGGGTCGTTTTCGTCACTAACAATTATTTAAGTTTACACGTTTTGTAATACTCTACGACTATTTAAAATCGATGAATGTCTATTATACAAATACTAGAATTATTATTACAGTACAATATATTCATCTGTTTTTTTAAATTGTAAATCTGATTCAATTATATTGTAATTAAAATTATGTGATATGTATTGTACTATGTAGTGTAAATTTCTCTTTCCTGGGGAAAATTGTAGGTAAGGGAATAAACTACTATGTAGTTTATCTATCTATGTGTCTATGTATCTATGTATCTATGTACAGCAGGTATGAGTAGGGTGGTTTTGTTGGTAGGGTAGGAAATGATATAAAAGTGGTAAAAAATTTATTTTCAAGTCACCAAAAGCCATTCTTATACATGTTTTCTTTCTTATAAAGTAATGTGTAATCAATATTAATAAATATATAGCATATTAATCAATAAAATCAATATTTAAATTTTTGCAAAACTAGTGGCGCCATCTCTTCAACAAACAGGGTGAACTACACAGTTTTAGAACTGTAGGTTCATTAGTTCATACATTCTGCCGCTAGATGGCACTACCTGTTCCGTTTTATTAAAAATTCAATTAATATTGATTTTATCAATGAACATATTTAGTGTCGTCGAAAACAATTTAATATTTGTTATATGTAGAATTCTAATGTCTTATAAATCAAAATATATATCATCATAAATAAATCTCATAAGGTATATAGTGTTTCAAATTTATTTTAATTAGTTTCTACCTTCAGCCGCTAGATGGCTAAGTATTTTAATGTCCATAAAATGCAATTAAAATAATTTTCAAGTATAATAATTCTAATTCATTGAAAAATATTTTTTTGACTTTGTTGTATCTTTAGAATAATTAACGACTGTCAACAAAATGTACAATTGTTTTATATTAGGAAAAAAAAAATATCTTGTTTTAAGAGTTTCATATATGAAAAGTAGATGGCGATGGGAGTATTGTTTTGTCACATCACTCGCAGAAAAAAAATTTCAAAATTATTATAAAAAAAGGGCTTCCTTTTTTAAAAAATTAGAGGTTTTAAAATATAGGTATTTGACGATCTTGAAATTTGGAGTTTTAGGAGTTTAAATTTTGTGATTTGGGTATTTTAGAAGTTTGAGATCTAGGGATTTCAGGATCTAGGGATATTATGGTCCAAGGATTTCGGAATCTAGGGATTCGGGGATTTACTAACTTCAGATTCTAGGGATTTTAGGATCTGGGGAATTCGGGATTTAGAGATTTCGGCGTTTAGGGATTTCGGGATCTAGTGATTTTTGGACCTAGTGATTTTGGGATCTAATGATTTTGGGATCTAATGATTTTGGGATTTAGTAATTTGGGATCTAGTGACTTTTGGATTTAGGATTTTTGGGATCTAGTGATGTGGGGTTTTAGTAATTTGGGGATTTAGGGATTTTGGGATTTAGTGACTTTTAGATTTAGGGTTTTTGGGATCTAGTGATATGGGGTTTTAGTGATTTGGGGATTTAGTAATTTGGAATCTAGGGATTTAGTGATTTTAGAATCTAGGGATTTCTAAATCTAGTGATTTATGAATTTAGAAACTTTTGAAAATCGATATTTTGGGCTCTAAGAAAATTTTAAATTTGAATATTTACATATTGTGTCATTTGAAAATTAGCGATTTTTACGAATTTTGTAAAACTTGGAAAATCGAAAAATTTCGAAATTTGGCCATTTGAGAATTTCAAAATTAAGAGACTTGAAAACCAAGAAAGGTTCTACGAATATCATGATTGTAAAATTTGCAAAAATCAAAAATTCGAAAACTTGCAAATATAAAAACATTCATATGCACATGTACGTACGTGTTTGTCGAAAGGAGGCTGTCCGTGAGTGTACGACCCTGAAAAGCGATTAAGGAAGAAGAAAAAAAGTCGTCCGGTCGAAAGTCTCTATCGACTGGCGGGCTAACGCGTGTTTCGCACGGTATTCTCATGGCTCGCGACACATTAGCAAGTTGGTAGCCTTCCAGGCACGTCCTTTTGAATGAGTCCTGGCTGGTTTCCAGCGTGCAGCCTATCCTTTTACGGGATATCACGGCAGCCTGCTGCTGAAGCTCGTAGCGTCCAAGTAGGACCGTCGTCGCCCGTTTCTTGTCGGGGGATTATCGGCGGCAATTGCGGCAAGTGCATCGAATTCCCCGACGATTGTCTACGAAATTGCGAAAGATTGCCCACTTGAAGAAGTAACTCGTTGCCGCGGCAACCGCGTTCGAGATTCTCTCAGGATTTGAATTAGTTCGGACTTTTCGGCTTTATGTCGGGATTCAAATCATCTGAAAGTTTAGAATGCACCATTTGGAAACTCGGAGTTGGCTGAAACCTTCGGTGAACTTGTGTCATCTGTAACTGAGACATGCTGCAAATACTATGTTGTATAATATAAAGTAACATTATGAAGCTTAAGCTGAATTAATATTTTGCATGTTTTAATATCTTGTTATATTTGTATGATTTTTATTGAAGTTTATTAAAAAAGAAATAATAAAAATAATTGTTTTATGTTTAATGTAAAAAATACTCAACTGAACATTTGCATTAAAATACTGCATATGTGTTTAATTTACACATATGTGATTTTACAACCGAAGGATCAAATTTTATATGAAATAAGCTTGTAGTACTATAACCTTGTACTGAGGGAAGAACTGAAGTTCATTAAAAAAGAAATAACCATTAAAAATTGTTTCGTATTTAATGTAAAAAAATACAGAACACATTTGCATAAAAATACTGCATATGTGTCCAATTTACACATATGTGATTTTACAATCGAAGGATCAAATTTTATATAAAATAAGCTTGTAGTACTACAACCTTGTACTGTGGGAAGAACTGAAGTTTATTAAAAAAGAAATAATCATTAAAAATTGTTTCATATTTAATGTAAAAAAATGCAGAACACATTTGCGTCAAAATACTGTGTCTAATTTACACATATGTGATTTAACTGAAAGATCAAATTTTATATAAAATAAGTTTGTAGTACTACAACCTTGTACTGAGGGAAGAACTGAAGTTCATTAAAAAAGAAATAACCATTAAAAATTGTTTCATATTTATTGTAAAACAATGCAGAACACATTTGCATTAAAATACTGCATATGTGTCTAATTTACACATATGTGATTTAACTGAAAGATCAAATTTTATATAAAATAAGCTTGTAGTACTATAAACTCGTATTAACCTGAGGTAAAAATGGGAACAGTAGAAAATATAATTTTGAAGAGGGGTGATCAACCCCTAAGAGAAAGAACACATGTGCGGTATTTTTGAGTACTCGGTGATTGGCAGATAGTGTTACTTGTAAGTCACGTAGCAACGATCCGGTTCGAAGAAAATTATCCCGCGTGTCATGTTTTATTGCCGGCTTGGGGCTACTGCTACGAGCGCAACTGTTTCACGAATAGGTACGATGCAATTTCCGCAGTTACCAGGCGTCAACCTCCGCGGCGTTCAATAATTGACGCGTGTCAACGTTGAAACGGGAAACGGTCGTTTTTAACCCCTTTCACCGTAAACGACGTACACAAAGTGTCTCGTGGAAGGTGTGGTAAAGAGGTCCTGTGCCATTTCACTGAAAGAACGTAATAAAGATTTCACGTTCGATTTCCTGTTATTAAGAACCAGAACAAATTTTATTTCTTCTTAAATTTTGGTAAAATTTTCTTAAAATTTGTGGAGAAAATTGTAAGTGTCCTCATCTTGATAAAAATGAAGATAGGTCATTAGGTTCATAGAAGAACCTGCCAGAACTGAAAAACAGGAGCCATCAGAAGGTTGCAAAAAAGGTGAAGTGTCAAAGGTAAGAAGATACAGGTCAAACGTGTATGTAGATATCGAGCTTTATCGCGTCAAGATAGAAAGAATTCCCGAGAAAAAGAAATTTGTCGGAACACCTTGTAGAAAGCTGTTCAAGTCCAAAAAGAAGAGCAAAGAGGAATTTCAATGGAACCAAAAGTGAACCGAAGCAAAACAGAAGTGGAAGCAGTGGCTCAGAAACGTCAAATAGAGACAGTCAGAAGAATCAAGAAACAAAGAAAGATCTCGCGAGAGAGACACGAAACAAAGAAAGACTTTGCTGGAGAGAAATTAAGAGTAACAAAGTTCGCGGGAGACCCCGGGAGAGACAGGAACTTCATCAAAAGAGTCGAACAGAGAGGAGCAGAAAGGGACGGATAGTTTGAATGATAGGACGAAAAGGGTGAGGAGCGAGCGCGGAGAGAAAGGGACATCCAGAGAAGACGTAGGAAACTCGCGAAAGGGACAAACATTTGTGATAGGGACGGAAATGTGCATGGGTCTATTGTGCGATAGGGAGGCAATAGCTTCTAACCGCGTACATGTACGCGTGGGTTCCTTTATTGTCGGGCATATTCTGTCTGCGACTTTTGGAAATGGAGACTGCCAAAAATCTGACTACAGGATGTTTCATAAGTTGGTAATTCACTCACAAGATGTCTACTAGGATAATCTTGGTTATTGGACACTTATCCGGACACTTCTCTACTAACAACCATTACACTGTGTTTACACATCTCTTTCGTCACATACACAGTATCAAAATACATCCCTTTCGCATTAATACACTGCTGGGCTCGCTCACACAACGTTAATATAGATTTTTTTGTATAGTTTTGCATAATTGCTTCAAACACCCTTGTCATAGCTACTTGGACTTCTTTTTCTACCAAGAAATTACGGCGCGTGGTATTGCAGCTCGGGGAATTACGGTGTCAGGAATTACGACGCGTGGAACTACGACGCGAGGAATTACAACGCGTGGACCTACGACGCGTTGAATTAATAACGCGTGGAACTACGACGCGAGGAATTACAACGCGTGGACCTACGACGCGTTGAATTAATAACGCGTGGAACTACGACGCATGGAATTACAGTGCGTGCAATTACAGCGCATAGAAGTACGGCGCGTGGAAGTACGGCGCATGGTATTACAGCGCGGGCAATTACAGCGCATGGGATTACGACGCGTGGGATTAATAACGCGTGGAAATTCGACGCGTGGAACTACGGCGCGTGAAATTACGACGCATGGAATTACCACGCATGGAATTACGACGCGTGGAATTATAACGCGTGGAATTACGACGCGTGGAATTTGCGGTGCGTGGAATTACGACGCGTGAAACTACGATGCGTGCAATTTGCGGTGCGTGGAATTACAGCGCGTGGAATTACGACGCGTGAAACTACGATGCGTGCAATTTGCGGTGCGTGGAATTACAGCTCGTAGAAATATGGCGCATGGTATTATAGCGCGGGGATTTACGGCGCATGGAATTACAATGCGTGGAATTAATAACGCGTGGAATTACGACGCGTGGAATTTGCAGTGCGTGGATTTGCAACGCGTGGAATTACGACGCGTGAAACTACGATGCGTACAATTTGCGGTGCGTGCAATTTGCGGTGCGTGGAATTACGACGCGTGAAACTACGATGCGTGCAATTTGCGGTGCGTGGAATTACAGCGCGTGGAATTACGACGCGTGAAACTACGATGCGTGCAATTTGCGGTGCGTGGAATTACAGCTCGTAGAAATATGGCGCATGGTATTATAGCGCCGGGATTTACGGCGCATGGAATTACAATGCGTGGAATTAATAACGCGTGAAACTACAACGCGTGAAATTACGACGCATAGTTTCAATTGGATCAATCGTACAACAGTGTGCTTGCGATTATGCAAAGTTTCATAAAAATCGACGCCACCCACCCTTGCGTCCAAAAGCCCTAGTTACCCCAACGCTCATTATAACGCATTTCCGAGTTCTAAATTCCCCTTCTAATTACTCGCAATCAAGTTAAACACAAAACTTCGAAAACCAGCAGTATCCATATCCTCGCCTCCCAAACAAGGCCGCCGTCACTAACGAGGACCCGTAATCCTCTTACCGTCCCGCGCTATATATTTTCCTCCCGTGGCCGTTATTTTTCCCGAAAGTCCAATGTTCCGTAGAACTTCAGCATCGTGCAAGTGCGTTGTCCTCTCGCCAAGCGTCTCCCACGGTGCCAGACTTTCCACGGTCGAGCAACACTTCACGAGCTGCGAAAACGTCGGCGAAAGGTAGAAGAAGAAGAAGGAGGCTGGAGATTCCGCGGGATGTCTGTGTTTGTCCATGGAAATCGGCAAAGGAGGTCAGCGTATGCAAATAACAGGGTCGCGAGGGTTGCCTGAGCCAGGAGGGTCCTGTGGGTCAACGGACAGGAAGGTGTATAAGGATGTCTCTTTCTGGATCCTCTCTCTCTTGCTTGGTTCTGGAGGGGATCTTCACGGACGCTGTTCGGCCCACGAATAACCGTTATGGTATATTGTCGATCATTTTGTTGATACACATTTGACGTAACCTAGGTCGATCACTTTGTTCATAAAATTTTGACATAAGCTTTGTTTGACAATTAGATAATTAGTTTTTTTTTAGGGGAACTCTAGCTATTCCTTGGACGATGTTTATGATAGTTATATTTTTTTAGGATAGTTATCATTTTTAGGATAGCTATGGTAGTTATGGTAGTTATGATGGTTATGGTGGTTATGATAGTTATGGTAGTTATGATGATTATGGTGGTTATGATAGTTATAGTAGTTATCATTTTTATTATTTTTATGATAGTTATTATTTTCATGGTTTTTATGATAGTTATTATTTTCATGATTTTTATGATAGTTATTATTTTCATGATTTTTATGAGAGTTATTATTTTTATGATTTTTATGATTTTTATGATTTTTATGATTTTTATGATTTTTATGATTTTTATGATTTTTATGATTTTTATGATTTTTATGATTTTTATGATTTTTATGATTTTTATGATTTTTATGATTCTTATGATTCTTATGATCCTTATGATTCTTATGATTCTTATGATTCTTATGATTCTTATAATGCTTATGATTTTTATGATAGTCATGATAGATATGATTTTTATGATAGTCATGATTGATATGACTATGATGATAGTGATGATAGTTATGATTTTTATGATTTCCATGATAGTTATGATAGTTATTATAGCCACGATAGCTATGATTGTTATGATAGCCATGATATCTATGATATCTATGATATCTATGAGATCTATGATATCTATGATAGTTATAATAGTCTTGATATCTATGATAGCTATGGTAGTTATAATAGTCTTGATATCTATGATAGCTATGGTAGTTATAATAGTCTTGATATCTATGATAGCTATGATAGTCATGATATCTATGATATCTATGATATCTATGATAGTTATAATAGTCTTGATATCTATGATAGCTATGGTAGTTATAATAGTCTTGATATCTATGATTGCTATGATAGTCATGATATCTATGATATCTATGATATCTATGATAGTTATAATAGTTATAATTTTTATGATTCTTATTATGTTTATAACCTTGAAATATTTTGACGTCTTCTTAAAGAAGACACAACTATAATTTTCTGAACAGTTAGCAAACTAGTGAACAAGTTTATTAGATACTTTCATAGTTTTTGGTACCTCGCAGTACGACGGTACCAAAAGACATCCGTGCTCCGGTATCGCCATTTTTCTAGCTTCCCATCGTCGTAACTTAATTCCTCGATCAAGTCGCGGAAACGAAGGGAACTGGAGGCGAGACGGGTCGGGAACGAGTCAGCGCAGAGAACGATGGAAAAAGCAAAAAGAACGATTCCAGCGGAATCAGGAAGGGAGCAGGACGTAAAAACGGTGGCTGGTACAGGAGACGTACAACCACGGGCAAAGTAGGCTTCCTTCCTTCGCGTATGCAAACTTCCGAATTTTTTAATTCACCTTTTCTCTCCATTACTTCATTTACATTTTCTCTGCATTTTTTCATTCTTGCAATTTTTTTTAAATTTTTGTTCTTGCAGTTTTCTTGTAATTTTCGTTCTTGTGGTTTTCTTGTAATTTTCATTCTTGCAATTTTATTGAAATTTTCATTCTTGCAATTTTTTTGAAATTTTCATTTTTGCAATTTTATTGAAATTTTCATTCTTGCAATTTCTTGAATTGTTTTTTAATTTTTAATTACTGTATCAAGTTTGTAGGTCCCAAAATTCCTAGGCAACGAAATTACTATATATTCAAATTAGAATGTTTCAAATTTATCTTCAAATTTCAAAACCTGTGAATCTATAGATCTGAAAGTTCCATAACCACAATTTTTACGTTCACAAGTTCCTACATCCCCACAGAAATATTCTAAATCTTACTACCCCTTCTAAACTTCAAAAACTCTAAATTCCCTTATGTGTATCTTCAAACTTCAAAATCTCTAAGTTCTTCAAGAATTGAACTCCATCCCCAAATTACAAAATTTCCCAAAATTCTTTCATAATCCAGCAGAGTCCCCATATTTTCCCGAGGGTAGTTTGCTCTTGACTGTACACGGTGCGCTCGAGTCTCGTATCGTAAAAATCGAATATTTCCACGAGCGTAGGCGAACACCGGCACACGCGAGTTAAAACCACCTTTTATATCTGTAGACGTGACTTCGCTTAGGCCACCACCATTACTGCTGCTTCTACAAATATTAGGTTGCTGGGTGAACCTATCGATTTGGGACGCCCTCATGGATTTTCATGACTTTTGCTTTCGGTTAATTTGGGTAATTATGCACCAGGAAATCACTTCCGATTTCTGTCACCTTGAAACTCTGTCACGGTTCTGTAAATTATTGTAGAATTTTACTGTTACTGTAGTTAACATAAGTATGACATAATTTTATTTGTAAAAAATTTAAAGGAACAATTAAGTTTGATTTTTATAAAAAGGGAAATTCTTTAATATTTGACAGATGTATTTGACATTTGGTGATCGACAGGGATGTTTATTTTGAAAATGGTGCAAGTTTGGTGTAATAAGATATTCTATTAGCTAGGACTCTAAACACTATAGTAATAAATATGTACGATGTAATATACTATTATGTAATACCTCAAAACATAAGAAAATTTGTCTGTTGATGTTTGGTGGCATTTTGAAATTTATTCAAAGGACGACCCTTAAATATATATATCAATAAAAAATGAACTTAGCCATTATTAAAACACTATAGTAATAAATATATATGATGTAATATACTATTAAGTAGTACCTCAAAACATAAGAAAATTTGTCTGTTGATGTTTAGTAGCATTTTGAAATTTATTCAGAGGCAGACCCTTAAATATATATATCAATAAAAAATGAACTTAGCCATTATTAAAACACTATAGTAATAAATATATATGATGTAGTATACTATTATGTAGTACCTCAAAACATAAGAAAATTTGTCTGTTGATGTTTGGTGGCATTTTGAAATTTATTCAGAGGCAGACCCTTAAATATATATATCAATAAAAAATGAACTTAGCCATTATTAAACGACTATAGTAATAAATATATATGATGTAGTATACCATTATGTAATACCTCAAAACATAAAAAAATTTGTCTGTTGATGTTCAGTAGCATTTTGAAATTTATTCAAAGGACGACTCTTAAATATATATATCAATAAAAAATGAACTTAGCCATTATTAAAACACTATGGTAATAAATATATATGATGTAATATACTATTATGTAATACCTCAAAAAATAAGAAAATTTATCTGTTGATGTTTACTACCATTTTGAAATTCAAAGGCAGACCCTTAAATAACAATAAAAAATGAACTTGCCATTATTCAAACACTATAGTAATAAATATATATGATGTAATATACCATTATGTAATACCTCAAAAAATAAGAAAATTTATCTGTTGATTTTTACCACCATTTTGAAATTCAAAGGCAGACCCTTAAATAACAATAAAAAATGAACTCGCCTATTATAAAAATACAGGGTTGGTGTCATGAGGAGGAAAGAGAAGGAAAAGCTTGAATGTTCAATTAAATTTGACAAATAGCGATTTTGGCGAGATTTTAAAGTCAGATACAGCAGCGCGTGGTCAGAAAATCTCACCGGAAGCGGTCGGGGAGAACCGGCCGAGACCAACGAACGGCGCTCCTCTCGTTCCTTTTTTCCCCCATATCGTGGCGAGGCAGAAAGAGCGGTACCGTTTCCTTTCGCGAACGCACCGACTGCATTCGAATAAACGTGCCTACGCATCCCTCCTCCCATCCGCGTCCTCCGTGTTCTCCTACCCCACGAGACCGATGTCCCGGCGCGCAGCGTGAATTTTAATTAAAGCAATTAAGCATGCGTCCATAGGTAGTCGCATTAACCAGCGCGCGCGTCGCGTTCACGGTTCTGCTCTCGCGTTCAAAAACGCGACACGAAACCTGGACATCTGGTTAACCCTCCCTTCGATAGTCCAACCTGCTAATTTCTGCACGATGCCTCTTTCTTTTAATTAACACTCGCTAGAACTCTTCTATGAGATCTACCCTTCTTGGCACTCGTATTCCTTGAAAGAGGGTTAGGTTGTTCTGGAGATACGAAGGGTTCTTTTTTCTCCTTCCGGATGCGGGAAATGTATTTGCTGAGTGATTAAAGAACGAACAAAGCAAATGTTTGGGGAGAATAGGGTGCTAGAGTGTGATAGGGTTCGTGGAGGGATGAAGAACTTAGGTGGAAAATTTAGGTGACAAGATTGTGTGGACGTCGAGGTCACCTACTAATTGTAACTAGTTTTATGTTCTGCATACTGATATTTTTTTTATCATATGAAATTATATGACTTCACATCTAACTGCCAAAAAATTATAAAGCCGATGAAAGAAAAGATATACCCCTTCCAAAGTCAGCAGGAAAAGGACAAAGTTCGACATCTGGCTGCTCCCTTGAGCCCCCTACAAGTCTGCCTAATTCGACCCCTCGACACGCGACAGAGGGGGTGACGAGTCCCAATAAAAAATTTTTCAAATTGTAATTTAATTATAACAAAATAAAAAATAACTGTTAACAAAGTTATAATAAAAAAATAATTTATACTATGCGTTCTACATTGAAACGCAAAGCACTGACTATTAATGTAATGTAATATACTGAATATTAATTTTTCGATTACAAGGGTTGAAGTCCCGAATCCGAAAAAAATACAAGAAAGGAAAAAAGCAGAACCGCAGGTCGCATTTTCCCTAACAAGTCCCGCCACTTTTCTTCCGGTCATAACTCACATCTCCGCCTCCCCTGATCTCCGAAAAGTCCGATACCGCAAGAAACAGAAAAATAAAGAACAAAGTAGAAATCCAATACGGGGCTATTCGTGTGCGCACGCGATCAAAACGCGCCTTCATATCGAAATATAAATTCTACCCCTTAGAATTTTAATCTCGTTCTACGTTTTTCGTTGCATCTGTTTTTAACGCTTTCGGGTTCGCTGTTCAGAATTACTGAATCCTTTTAACGCTTTGACTTGTACGTCTGTGAAGTGCAAGGATAGTTACTTTCAAAATTAACAGGTGGAACACGGTACTGCGTTCCACCTGTTAGGTTAGGAACCTAAGGGGTATTTTGGGGTGACTTTGAAAAGTGACAGGTTACAAGTCAAAAGAAACCTGAAGAGGCCCTGCAAGGTTTGGTTTCAATTTAGCAGTTTAACTCAAAACAAGAGTTCCCAAATATCAAGTAAAATTTTGTATTTGACCCCTGAACTGATAGGTCCAAAGCAGAATTTAAATTTCGATCGGGGCGGGCGTGGTGCGTTAAGTTCGAGGGTTTTCTGTGGATCGGTGCTCGGTTTGATGGCTAGGGTTGGGGCGGTAGCCACAAGTGTCTGCCAGAGCGCCCTCTCTCATTAATTCTCCACCCTTGTTGCTTGTTAAGGTAGGGGTGGCATGCCCCTGCCCTCTGGCACTCGCGCCACGACCCACCCCTTCGTCCTTGCTTCTCCGGGCCAACTCACTTTACTCTCGCCGGCGGGAGGGTGGAAATGCTTTCTCGAGTGCGGGTGGAAACACCGTGGAGAGGATGAGGTGCAGACAGAGAGAGGATAGAAACGTGCCGAGGTAGACTACGATGAGAGAGAACGACAGGGCAGGGTGGTTATGCACGGAAGAAAAAGAAGGGACGAGCGTGGGACGTGGCTTTAGGTTGCGTTCATATTGGCACAGTCGAGTTCGTGTTAGGCTAGGTAGCTAACATAGTGTCAGATTAGTTAGGCTACCTAATTAGGTACGTTCTGAGTTTCTCTCGTGTATGACTATTTTTGGAAATTTTTCTAGATAATTATTTAGATTCCACATAGAGTTCATATGTGTAGTTTACATATGTAACTTCTATATATCCATACTCTGTATGGAGGCATATTAAGACTTCACATATCTAGATCCTGCATATGTAGAAACTAAGTGCCAAGAGTTTACATATACAAACTCTATGTATCTGGTACCTCCACATATGGAATCCACATATGCAGAGTTCACATATTCTGACTCTACACATGTGGAATCTACTGAAACAAGAATCTGTAGTACATCTACATATGGTTCACATATCTAGATCCTACATACATCAAATCTACTTATTTAGATACTACATAAGAGTCCATACACATGTGCGAACTCTACACACATGTATTTTATATATACAGATTTTACGTATGTAGAGTTTTCACATATGTATATATAGAAACAGTATATCTGTTTGTAACTCATATTTTGCAAGTATGTATAGAGACCACATATCTAGACTCTACATACATGTACTCCACATATCAAGATTCCACATATGTACCGTATGTAGAGTTTACATACATGTATAATGTCTACATATGTATGCAATCCGGATATCTAGACTCTACATGTCTAGACCCTTTATGTAGGTCTACATATAGAGTCTACATATGTGAACTCTTCATATATGAAGTCTGTGTATGAATCTGCATATGTGGAGTCTTCATATATGGAGACTGTGTATGAATCTACGTATGTGGACTCTTCATATATGAAGTAAATGTATAGAGTCTACATATATGAACACTACACATGAAGTCTACGTATATGAACACTACATATGAAGTCTACCTATGGAGTCTACATATATGGTGTCAAGAATCTTGACGTTGCAAAAAGAATTTTTTCTACGAATAACTTGAGCAACGCCAACAACGAAAGAAACTCACCCATCCAGATCAACTGGTAGATCAGATACGAGCGATCCAAGTAAGCAATGTGAACGCAGCTTAAAAACGTGGGTGAGAAAAATGGAGGGGAAAGGGTGAACGACGAAGACACGTGGTAGGGGATGGAGCGAGAGAGAAAGAAGATCGACGAGGGTCCAAGCGGTGAGACATCGGAATTGCGGTCGCCGCAGCCGCGATACATATATTATGTACACCCGTTAAGTGGCCGATGCAAATCGAACGTCACAGGCGGACGGTGGGCGTGCACGTGACTGTAAACGAGCCGATTAGCACGTCGTTTCTCTTATTCGACGCCTTTTCCACTTGCGCCGTCGATAGCGGAATCGGGCCGCCGGCAGATTGCAATTTATGGCGAGTTTTCCTCTTTTTTTTCGGCGAATTGGAACACGGCTCTTTTAGAGGAGGGGTTGTTCTTACGACTGCGAACTTTTCGGAGTACGCCGAACGCTTTGATTTAGTTGGAACGTATGATTGGTGGATTCGAATCGATCACGCCGATTGGAATTCGAACATTTCAATGACGTCGATGAAGTTTTAAGGGCATCTAAATTAATGTTCTTTAGAATTCCTATTTTTGCATTTATGTAACAATGTGATAACGTTTCGAGCCTAGTTGGGCAACACGATTCTATAGGTTTCATGGTTTTTAATTTTGAGGGGTAGTTTTATATACTGCAGTCACACATCTAGCTTTCATTATTAGATCATTATAATAAATTTGTTATAAAATTTTTCTGAACATTTCGTGTACCAAATTAATGTGTTATAGGGGGTGGACGTTGGATTAAGAACTTGAGGATCCTCAGGAAGCAAAACATATATATACATGCTTACACATATTCACACATGTTTTTCTCCAAAATATTAATGTTAAAAAATTGAACTCTACTTGTGTAAACTTGAAGAAAATTTTAGCGAAAGTCAATAAAAATTTCTTCAAAATATCTTCTATAAAAAATTCACGATATCTAATTTTTTTTTATTAAACATTTCGTTTTTTAAATTTCACTAATCTCAAACTATAATTCTTTTGATAACTCCTACGCAATTAATTCTTTAATAAAAGCAATTTTTAAATAGCAACACATTTCGTTGCAGTGGTCCTTTCATCTCGCAGTTATTCCGTAACGTTTTTCCTTCAAAAGCATATTTCGTTAGGTCGTCAAAAAATTCTCCCCTTTTGGAAATAGGAAATACACGTGTTCGTGGTTGAAGGGGGCCCGTTCTGGCCCCCTCTCGATCCGTCGTCGGTCCACTTCAACGTTCCCTTTTCCCGTTGGTCGGCGACGTACGGTATTTCGCCACCAGTGTTCTTCTGGCGTCTCTCTCTATCTCATCCCATTTTTCTTTTTTTTTGTACCATTCCGCGCGCTGCCAGGATCCCCGGGCGTCTGTCATCCCGTTCTCTCTTTTTCCCCGAAGCCCTTCGAGCGGCGAGGGCAAATTTACGAGGGAAGAGGGTGGCTCGCGTGTGTGCGTGGCCGACTGGAAGGGATGCCATATACAGGGTGTCCTCATACATTCATTTACTGCAAAACAGTTCTTATTTTTGCATTAATTCTTCTTTTGTTATTATTTCATTATTGTGAATGCATTATTATTTTTACTCATCATTGAAAACGTACCTTGTAGTTTATTGCTTTAGTCAGTTAACAAAATACTTGTCTTTAAATAATAAGGAACAAGTTCTCTTTGCTGTGAAGATGAACCTTTAAGGTTATATTGTACGTCAAGGTTGCATTTGAATATTGAGGTTAGATTTGAATTTTAAGGTTATAGATCAAGGTTGCATTTGAATTTTGAGGTTAGATTTGAATTTTAAGGTTATAGATCAAGGTTGCATTTGAATTTTGAGGTTAGATTTGAATTTTAGGGTTATACATCAAGGTTACCTTTGAATTTTGAGGTTAGTTTTATCTTTGCTGCAGTAAAATAAATTTTCCTTATGTCACAAGATAGAGATGGCGGTATAAGTATGTTCTATTTAATAAACAAAGCTATAGAAACAAAAATAACAACTATAACCTATACATCTTGTAAAACAGAACAGTACTTCACTAACAACACTGTAAATGCAATGAAAGCACAGTAAATGCAATAAAAGCACAGTTCTTTAAAAGTAGGGTTAGATTCTGCCCAAAAAGTAGAGAGACATACCTTATTTTATTTTGCAATATACCAAATAATTTTTGAAATTATGGATTATGAAATAACGTTGCATTTCGCCACCCTGTAGAAGGGGGTCAAAAGGGGGTGTGCAGAACGGAGGAAGAGAGAGGCTGTGCGTTGAATTAATTCGCGCTTGGCTGAAGGTCTCTCGTTCGAAATTCCCTCTGCCTCCCCCTTTCTCCCGCCAACCCCCAATCTCGCCCTCCCTCGTTTCCCTATCCTCGGCATCCCCGACTCCTGCGAGAATATCGCGGCTGAAATTGCTACTCGTTCGGATAAATACCACGAAAAAGCTTCGCGATGCAAACGAACCGTTCGGGAATCGGGCTCAAATCGTTCGACCACGAATTAAAGATATCTGACTCTCCTGGGAGGAACACATTCTTTCCTATTCTCTTCGCTCATCTTTCACCTTCCTTTTTTTTACGATATGGGACATCTACCTGGAGACGCATTTTCAAAAATTGCAATTTTCGGTTCGGTATTGCGGTGAAATTTCCTTTGGCGTTTAACAAGGTTTCAGATTTCTGGTTTAATAAGTTTTTAAAATATTGTAATGTTAAATTAGCTGGTTGTAAATTATAATTTTTTGGGTGTTCACATGTTTAGATGTTCACATGTTCACACGTACAAATGTTCACACGTTCACACGTTCACACGTTCAAATGTTCACACGTTCAAATGTTCATATGTTCATATGTTCGTATGTTCGTATGTTCGTATGTTCGTATGTTCACATGTTCACGTGTTTATATGTTCACATGTTCATGTGTTCATATGTTCATATGTTCATATGTTCACATGTTCACATGTTCAAATGTTCACATATTCACATATTTACATATTCATATATTTACATATTCACATATTCACATATTCACATATTCGCATATTCACATATTCACATATTCACATATTCACATATTCACATGTTCAAATACTCATATGTTCAAGTGCTCATATGTTCCAATGTTCAAATACTCATATGTTCAAATGTTCACATGTTCAAATGTTCAAATTCTCAAGGTTCTCCAACTGTCCCAATATTCCACATAAACACCTCATGTATTACATTTTTAAACATACGCTTATCAAGTCAACTATTAAATTTCCCAAAATCCTATACAAAGGTTTACAGCACTGAGCAACCTCTCTAAAGACGAATAAAAATTAATTAGAATTTCAAAATTGTTATTAGAATATTCTTGCAGTGCAATTTAACAGTGGATCACTTAATGATTAGACACGACAGGTAAAAAAGTGCTATTTTTTCTGAGTACACGTTCTCAGATATTCCTACTTCTCGGGTCTTACCGACCCCACTCCTTTCTTCTGTGGGCCTTACTTGAGCCTCTCCCGCTTCCACAACCGTCCCGAATCATTTTCTCGCTCCTTCTTTGGTCCCACTCGAGCCTTTCGCTCTCCCTTAGCACTCCTTTTTCAGTCCCTTTGACTTCCTCTCTTTTATCACTTTTTGGGTCTCTACCCTCTCTATCGTTTCATCTTTTCTCTCGTCTCTCTTCCCTTTGATCCCGGTCTGCTCCTTTCTTTCGAGTGTTTTTTTCACCGCTTTAGCTGTCCTCGTCTCTCGCGAACGTCCTCTTCTCTCGTTTGCGTGACTCCGTCCCGCTCCTGTTAGACCTCCTCCTCGTTTCTCCGTCCTGGCCATATAACTGTCGCTCCCCTCGAAGAATCACCTCGGGGATAGACGTCCGGTCGGGCGGGTTCCAGGAGAGGACTGGTCCCGTCCCGGCGGTCCCTCCTTTCTCCTTCGTGGCCCTCTCGGAATCCTGTTATCGTCACGGCTATCTGCCTCGAGCCGAGTGATTCGACCCGTCCCGCGGAATGCCTAGGATTAAGCCTTTTTCGGGACACGCGATGCCTGTTCCCGAGGTCGGAGGATTCGGTAGCGGACCCTTGGAAAACAAAGAAAGAAGACATCGCCTCCGACGAAATCCGGGAACCGATTGCAACTCGCGACCGACTGTCACTTATCGACTCCAATCAACTTTTGTTGCTTTATTGATTGTTCGGAAGTAATACACAGGCTTTTTTGTTTCTGCTAAATATGCATTTTATTTATTTTGTTTGTTTTGTTTTGGTTTATTTGTTTCGTTTTGCTTGCTGTTTCGTGTCATGGTTCGATTGCCAATTATAGTATGATATATTCTAAAGTATGATGTGTATCATATGTATCACATATCACATAATATATGTGAGACATCACATATCTTATGTCATTTAACACGTATCATATATCATATATCATATATTATATATTATATATTATATATCATATCACATATCTCATATTACACATCACACATCATATATCATATATCACATACGACATATCACATATCATGCATCATGTAGAATATATCATATCAGCTATCACATATCACATATCACATATTACACATCACACATCACTTACACATATATCATATATTATAGATCACATATCAAATATCATGTATCATATATCATATCACATATCACATGTCACATATCATATGTCATACATCACATATCAAATATCATGTATCATATATCATATATCAAATATCATGTATCATATATCATATCACATATCACATATCACATATCACATATCACATATCACATGTCACATATCATATATCATACATCACATATCAAATATCAAGTATCATATATCATATTACATATCACATGTCACATAGCATACATCACATATCATATATCATACATCATATATCAAATATCATGTATTATATATCATATCACATATCATATATCATATATATGATACTTTAATACTAATATCATAAACTAAACTAGAACCCATCTTTCATGAAAAAAGACCATAAAAGATGACTCGTTATCAATCATAAAATTGTCCCCACATCAAAATTACATAAATTGAAACAATCAATATAAAAACCCAAACTACAGTATTTTTTATTTTCCAACAAAACCTAACCTAACAATTTTATATTTAACTCAGAAATATTCTACCAGAGTGTTATAAATATTGATTGACAGCGTTAAAAGAGATAAAGGTACAATATCATCGAAGAATGGTCTCACATTTAGGAATCTTAATCGCCGAGCATAAAACGCGTAAAAGGGAGGTTAAAATAAAGACCACCTAATAACAATTAAGGATAAAAGTTAGTAATAAGGATTACCGAGTTCTTGACCACCCACAGTCAAACTTCTTTACCATCTCGATGAAACTCGGAGAATGACAAAAATTCCATTAACGCTTATCAAAGCCATTTAAAAGCTGATAAGCTCGGTCAACTTCCGAATACCTGGCCTCGCGTTCCTCGAAGCGGTGAAAATGGTTCTATAAAATGTTCATTGCAATTATTTGTAATGGTTACTTGTTATTCTGTGAAATTCTAATTGAGTAGCAATAAATTAATTTTTAGTGATATGTAAAACATTGAAACTGCCATTGTATTTAAGTGATCAATTTTCTAAATATTTTTTGGGGGTTAGAAATTATTATTTTACTATTAGTAAAACATATATCATACAAGATTAAATTTCAGTAATAAACGAAGAATAAAAAGTCAAATTTTGTTATCACAAAAATATGATCTTTATATTAAATCAGCTATAATATATTCACAATAGAAATATCAGACAACTTCCAAAAAATCTATCAATCCATTTTATCAAAAACGAATTACTAATAATGCATTAACCCGCTAATAATGATTCTATAAGAGCCATATTTCTAAAAGAGAGAATAAAAAAAAAAAATGATAATTTCGCGCAAAAATCAGCCCGATACGGTAGTGGCGCTGTGCGTCGCGCTTGTTTCAATATTTTAACATTTCCGGGGCTCGTTCCATAATGGTATCCCCGGTGGTCCCTTTTGTGTCCATTACGCGTCGCAGGACTTTGAAATTACGTAATTCGAGCTAGATTTTAGAGGTGGCCACGGACGCAACGGATACATATCGAAAATCGCTGGAAATTATGGCCACGTAGCACGGGCTGAAAGCATAAACACGCGGGCTGCTCCGTGCCGTGGATGAATGGACGGCGTAAAGCCTCTATTATTAGCAGATGGTAGATTACATCGATCTCACTCTTTTTTTTATCCTGTTCCTTTTATCCGTCGCACCCCTCGTCGATGCACTTGGACAACCCCCGGGGCATCCCTTCCCGCGGTTTATATACGAGGGCGTCGTCGTCGCGCTGCCAATTAATCCGCGACGCGGCCCGTGTTTCGCTGCTAATTAATTTCTAGCGCCGACAACCGAAACGTTTCGTCGCGACTTAAGTGCCTCGGTTAAGCGATATTCGATTTTTACCGCGCTTCTCATTTATTAAACAGTTCCAAATACTTTCAAGTCGTATTTTCGTTATCATTACAGATTTTCTAATCCTCCAATTCTCAATTAGTAACTTTTAAACATATATATTTTACGGTGCAACCAAAATTGTCTAGTGTTTCGAAATTGTCGAAATTCATAAAGGTTAATGACTATTTTGGGGAACGCCAGTATGTCGGAAAAATAGTGGAACTTTTTAAATAAAAGGAAAAGAATTAGTTACTTTGGCGAAATTAATTTTTTATTATTCAAAATACATCCCTTCAAATACACCGCTGGAGACACATATACAGCGTTAACATAGATTCTTTTATTTCGCTTTGCGGAATCAAACACCCTTGTCACAGCTGTTTGGACTTCTCTTCCTACGAAAAAATTATGGTGCGTGGTATTGCAGCGTGGGGAATTACAGTGACGGGAGTTACGACGCGTGGAATTAATAACGCGTGGAACTACGACGCGTGGAATTACAACGCATGGAACTACGACGCGTGGAATTAATAACGAGTGGGATTGCAACGCGTGGAACTATGTCGCGTGGAATTATGGTGCGTGGAATTACAGAGCGCAGAAGTACGGCGCGTGGCATTACAGCGCGTAGAGGTGCGGCGCGTGGTATTACAGCGCGGGGATTTGCGGTGCATGGAATTACGACGCGTGGAATTACACTGCATAGAAGTACGACGCGTGGAATTTTTGCGCGGCGAAGTACGGCGCATGGTATTACAGCGCGTGGAATTACGGCGCATGGAATTGCGACGCGTGGGATTAATAACGCGTGAAACTACCAAGCGTGAAATTACGACGCGTGGAACTACGACGCGTGGAATTACAACGCATGGAATTATGGTGCGTGGAATTATGGTGCGTGGAATTACAGCTCGTAGAAGTACGACGCATGGTATTACGGCGCATGAAATTACGACGCGTGGAATTAATAATGCATGGATCTACAACGCGTGGAATTAATAACGCGTGGATTTGCAACGCGTGGAATTGCAACGCGTAGAATTATGACGCGTGGAACTACGACGCGTGGATTTACAGCGCGTAGAAGTTCGTTGCGTGGAATTACAGCGCGTAGAAGTACAACGCATGGTATTACAACGCGGGGAATTGCGGCGCATGGAATTAATAACGCGTGGAATTACGACGCGTGGATTTGCAACGCGTGGAATTGCAACGCGTAGAATTATGACGCGTGGAACTACGACGCGTGGATTTACAGGGCGTAGAAGTTCGTCGCGTGGAATTACAGCGCGTAGAAGTACAGCGCATGGTATTTTTAGCGCGGGGAATTACGGCGCATGGAATTAATAACGCGTGGAACTACGACGCGTGGAATTACGACGCGTGGAACTACGAAGCGTCTAGTGATGAGCATACGAACCGCCATAACTTTGACCAGCGTTAGAGTAACATTCTGTAAATCTATTCTTTCTATCTCACAATAACGATTGTTGCGTTTTGCAGAATAGGTATACTATTTTCGAATAAAATACTGTTTTAATAGATGGCGCCATTTAATCATTCCCGCAAAGAAGTTAAAGTAGCAAGGTGTTAAAAATGAGATATTAAATGGTAGTACAATTCGAAATTATCCAGCGTGATCAGCGGACGAAAACGTCACGGCTGCTCGACCCGGTTAGACGCGATAATCGATAATCATACCTGGCTGAACGCGCGTCAAACTGGCACCTCGGTCGACCGTCGAAAATCAATGACGATGCATCGGTCGTTTTGTCTTTTACGATTGCTAATCTACGTGTTCCGCCGAGTGCCGGCGCGTTTAATAATTAATTGCGATCGTTCTGTCGTCGTCGGAAAATTCCGTTCCATGGAAATTAGAGTAGCGAAGGCTCCAGGATCTACGAGCTCCGGCTGGAACGCGATGCAATTAGCTGCGCTGCGAATTGGCGCGAACAAAGCTGCTCCCGTTGCCATTCCTGTTTTGCTTATTTTTTTTTTTCTCTTTGCGAGAACGTTAATACTTTCAGCCCATATATCTGTGGTTCTAAGGAAAAACGCTGCCACGTCACATGCTTTCGTTTTCAACCTCCGTCGTTTATCATTCCCAACAATTATTCTTATATCGTTCTTTTTGTTTTTCTCTTATTTTGCTTGTTTTTATTTGTGGTATTCTGCTGGAAATTATGGGCTTTTGTGCAATTGGTTTAGGTTAGTCTTATAAATTTTATTCGATATGATAGTCAGATTAGGTTAGGTTTCATGTGCTAGTTAGGTTATGTTTAGTTAGGTTAGGTGTGGTGTTTTAGTTAGGTTAGGTTTGGTGTTTTAGTTAGGTTATGTTTAGTTAGGTTAGGTTTAATTAGGCTATGTTTAGTTAGGTTAGGTTTAATTAGGCTATGTTTAGTTAGGTTAGGTTTAGTTAGGCTATGTTTAGTTAGGTTAGGTTTAATTAGGCTATGTTTAGTTAGGTTATGTTTAATTAAGTTATGTTTAGTTAGGTTAGGTTTGGTGTTTCAGCTCTGAGCAATCAAATGAACCTTTTATTATTATAAAGTTGTAAAATATTTTTTTCAGTTACAAAACTGAAAATGATCTCTTTAGAACTTAATCTTGACGGGGATGAAGTGATGCATATATTAATTTATATTTCATTATTTATTTTTGAACTTCATTTCCAATTTCAAAGCAAGTGTACATTACACATTTATTTATTGAATAGCATTGTATATTAATTTATATTTCATTATTTATTTTTGAACTTCATTTCTAATTTCAAAGGAAATGTACATTACACATTTATTTATTGAATAGTATTATATATTAATTTATATTTCATTATTTATTTTTGAACTTCGTCTCTAATTTCATGGCAAGTGTACATTACACAATTGTTTATTGAACACTATTATATGTCAATCTATATTTAATTATTTATTTTTGATCTTCATTTCTAATTTCAAAGCAAGTGTAAATTATACATTTATTTATCAATTAGACATTTTCAAGACAAGTATGAATCATTAAAAATACTGTAATATATGAAAAGTGTTATAAAGACAATATTTAGCAAACTTGAAAGTTTGAGACGTTACAGGTTTTAAGAATGTGAAACCGTTAGGAAGTCCGTTGACGACCTCCTGACCTTCTCTACGAGATCAAGATTCGCTGGACCACAGCATCCCAGAACTGGATGGGGTAGTTCCCGTCAGCGGGGTCATTGTCCCACCCCTTGGATCCAGCTACGAGGGACGAAATCTCCGGAGAGTAATGGGAGCTGTTTTCTATTAAAAGTTGAACAGTTCAACCAGAAGCGACGGGTTCGATGATATGCTTTAACGCCAACTTTTTCACGGAGGCCGCAAGCGGAAGTTATCGATGTGATTGATTCGATCGACACTTCACCGCACGTGTCAGCTAATTCGAGTGGAGCTGTTTCATGTTATCGCTTTTGGAGCGGAATTGAGGCACATTTCAAATCTTGTTTTAGGAAACGTGGAAGCGAAAGCTTCCACATAGTTTTGTTGTTAAATTTTTGATGAAACGTTTGTTAAGGTTCAAATCTGTTAATGTTACATCTTTTATCTTTACTTGTGAAATATGTAAGTTATGTGGATAAGACTGGAACATCTCGTACGGAACAGAACAGTCATCGCCATTTTGTTTTTTTGATATTGCTATAATACTTTGAATAAAGTGTTTGAAAACCTATGTTAATATATCATCTTATTTTCCTTATTTTTGTGTAACAAATATCTTAGATTTGTTAAGTTTGTTGGTAAAAGTCACCTCGTATATTGCTTCTTACTTTCTGAAATTTTCATGCATGTATGTACATATGTTGTTGTTGTTCAAACATGTATGTATGTTTGAAACGTCTCTCATAAATTTTATATAATTTTTGATAAACATTGTCAACTTTTTTACAGGTTTACAGTTTATAATTTGCAGTCTACAGTTTAATATAAACTCGGTTACAAAAGTAACTGGAGTCAAATCTCGTTCATCCACATATCTATACCCTACACATCTCTATGTATATCTGTACCCGAACGGTCATATATCGAGTCACTACCTCAGTAAAAAATATGCAAATTCACAGACTAACTGAAAACTGACTAACTAAAAGGATAAAAAGGATTGAAATCTGAACTACTTGAGCCGATAACCAGCCGGTTTAGTTTATAATAGCTTAACACGTCAGATAACGGGCGTATGCTCTCGATACTCGAATGACCGGGAGGAAACCCTTATATTAATTAGAGCAGTTAAGGGCAACTATCCCCTTCACGGTGGTTAATGTGCTTTGCCTGATTCGACCCCCTAACGGGATTACAGAACGTGCGCGCGAGCTTTTGGCGTTGCTATGCAATCCCGTTGGTACACACAGTGTTTGGGTGTGCGTTACGTTCATGTACGACATCCGTGTACAGACACACACTTATGTGTACACTCGGGTACAACGTAGGCTTCGATGAGAGCTTAGGAAAATTTGGAACTTTGCAAATTTTACTCTTCAATTTTTAAGCTTTCGAATTTTTAATCGTGATTCACAAATTTCTTTTTTAACCCTGAAATCCATAGATTTCCAAGCTCTCCAAGTCCGAAGATTTCTAATTACCTACATTTGCAAACTCCTATACTTCTTTTCCACGCTTCTAAATTACATCTCTAAATTTCAGTATTGTAAAATATCCCCATATCGACACTCTCACGGGGAATTACGGTGCGTGGAATTAATAACGCGTGGAACTACGACGCGTGGAATTACAGCGCGTAGAAACACGGCGCGTGGAATTACGACGCATGGAATTAACAACGCGTGGAATTGCAACGCGTGGAATTACAGCGCGTGGAAGTGCGGCGCATGGTATTACACCGCGGGGAATTACGACGCATGGAATTACGACGCGTGGAACTACGACGCGAGGAATTACCACGCATGGAATTACGACGCGTGGAACTATCACGCATAGAATTACGACGCATGGAATTACGATGCGTGGAATTACAGCGCATAGAAACACGGCGCATGGAATTACGACGCATGGAATTAACAACGCGTGGAATTATGATGCGTGGAATTACAGCGCGTAGAAGTACGGCGCGTGGAAGTACGGCGCATGGTATTACACCGCGGGGAATTACGACGCGTAGAACTACAACGCGAGGAATTACGACGCGTGGAATTACGACACACGGTGTCACAAAACGTTCAATTTTTAAGCTTTCGAATTTTCAATTGTGTAATCCACAAATTTCCTTTGTCACTCTGAAATCCCTAGATTTCATCCAAGCTCTCCAAGTCCTAAGATCTCTAATTACCTACATTTCCAAATTCCTATACCCCTTTTCTACAATTCCAAATTACATCCCTAAATTTCAGTATTGTAAAATGTCTCCAAATTCCAATATTCCCATGTCAACAAATCCCCAAAATCTCCCAAAATTCCTACCCACAAAATCTCCCTATTTACCTACATTCTACGTTTCTACATCCTCATATCGACACTCCTATGTCCTCAACCCCAAAAACCTTGAAATTCTAAACCCGAAATCGTCAATCTCCTAAAAACCTCGAAAAATCAACAAGTCCTCTCAGCAGCGTTTCTAGCAGGGGAAGCAGATTTGCTGTTGACTGTACACGCGTTTACTATTCGATTGGCTTTTGGTTCCAACATTGGCTCCAGGCAGCCACCGCCTCGGGGATTTAAGATCTGATTTCAAATTATACCTTGGACCTGGTTGATTTATCTTGGAAGAGTCGTTGTAATTATGCATGGGTTGCTAGTTTTGGGCCAGGGAAAATTAACTCGTTCGTTTACCACGTGTGCTTCTGGTTTCCTCTGATCATACCTTTGTACGACAAATACCTTGAGGTTCTGCGGGTCTTCGACGTATTTTCTTGAAAATGTTTAAATTTCACGAAAAGGGTAATTTTAGAAATTTTCGGAAGGGTAATGGTTACTATTTTTTATGTGCAAGATGGATAAGTGCAAGCTAGATAAGTGTGAGTTGGATCAGTAGACGTTAGATAAGTGGAAGTTGGATAAGTGACCGTTGTATGAGTGCACGTTGTGTAAGTAGGATAAGTAGAAGCTGGATAAGACTTATCTAAGTACACGTTGTATAAGTGCATGCTGTGTAAATTAGATAAGTGCAAGCTGGATAAATGCACGTAGTATAAGTGCACGTCGTGTGAATAGAATAAGCAGAAGTTGGATAAGTACAAGTTAGATATAAGAAGTGCAAGTGCACGCTGTGTAGTTAGACAAGTAGAAGTTGGTTATGTGCAAGTTGGATAAGTGCAAGTTAGATAAGTGCACGTTGCATAAGTGCAAGTTAGATAAGTGCAAGTTGCATAAATGCAAATTTTACCCAAATAGGCTTGAATTTATTAAAAAACGTCACAGAATATTAATAAAAACTATTTGCCCAGTGAAACAGTAATAAATATCGTACGTAACAGAAGATTTTCTCGAAACACGAACGAACTACGCAGCTCGAGATTTTCCCAAGTAAAAAACCGTAGCAACGCCGTTATTCATTATATTGTTATTCTTCCCGGCCATTTAATTACTAAAAATAAGCTTTAGTTTTATCATGCATATTTTAGTAATGAATGAATCAATTGTCCGTTGATCTCGCAGATTTATTACACACGAAAGCGATAACTTATTGCGGGCATTAAATAAAACAATAATATTTTACAAGTGGTTTAATACGCGTATTTTTTACTAAAATCTCTCAATTTGTCACACACAAATTTCAGCATATTTCATCGTTACGTTCCATACATTTTTGTTTCAATAATATATCGTTCGTGTACTGACAAATTCATGCGTCGCAAGTGAATAAATACAATTGAATACAAGGACGTACTCTTGACAAGATACTCTCTATTTTTCATTTAACGTTGTAGACCGCCGATAATTTACAATGCCGTCAAATTCCTCGTAGAAAAAGGATAATAACGTAATGAGCGAAGATGTAATTATATGATGATCATTTTTCGTTTTCTATATCGCATGACGGATTGCATAATCGAGTGACAAGCGGAACGAGCGTTGCTTAATAAAGCAACCAATAATGCGATTGATATGTCACACTCGGAGGTCCTGATGCCAAAATCCGTAATTACATCTTCGTACCGATGATTACAAATGTCTGTCGGGTCGTGTACACCCATGACCTGGTCTGCACTTTTGCTGGATCAGAAATATCGGGGTTCTCATTATGGTTCTCGGATGGAAAATCGTGCACTGCATTTTCAGGTCGATCTCGCAGACAGGAGAATTATGGCTCTACGAATCCCGCAATTGAACCATTCGAATTTATGCATTCTCGAAATTCTTCTCGATTCGCGATTTATTTAAATCTATACATGCTGGGTGTTAGGTTAGGTTATAAGTACTTTTAGGTTAGGTTATATTATGTTACAAGTAGTTTTAGGTTAGGTCAGGTTAGGTTACAAGTATTTTTAGGTTAGGTTATATTAGGTTATAAATATTTCTAGGTTAGGTCATGTTAGGTCATAAGTATTTTTATGTTAGGTCAGATTAGGTTATAAGTACTTCTAGGCTAGGTTAGATTAGGATAAGTATTTTTAGGTTAGGTCAGGTTAGGTTGTAAGTATTTCTAGGTTAGGTTAGATTAGGATAAGTATTTCTAGGTTAGGTCAGGTTAGGTTGTAAGCACTTCTAGGTTAGGTCAGGTTAGGTTGTAAGCACCTCTAGGTTAGGTCAGGTTAGGTTGTAAGCACTTCTAGATTAGGTTAGATTAGGATAAGTATTTTTAGGTTAGGTCAGGTTAGGTTGCAATTATTTTGGGTTAGGTTAGATTAGGTTATAAGTATTTTTAGGTTAGGCTAGATTAGTTATAGGTATTTTGGGTTAGGTTAGATTAGATTATAAGTATTTTGACGTTAATAAAATTTTTCTTTTGGGTTGGATGTTGTTATTAGTAAGTGCTACTTCTGTTATAGCACTATGAAAACTATTATTCACTAAAACTGATAATAATTATGGGAGATATAATTGCAAGCTATGGATATTTAATTTTTACTAGTTTATAGTAATATTCTTTAGAGCATGTGTGAGTTAGTAGATAATAATGAAGTGATTTTACTATTACTATTAATAATGCTCTTTAAACGGTTACTAATTGTTATAGAGTTTTGCAGATAGAGGTCTTGATGTATAGAAATTTTAGAATATAGGAATTTAATAATACAAAGATGTGGGGATATAGAGATTCGTGGATATAGACACCCTCAACTATAGGAATATGAGAATGTACATTTGTGATATAAAAATCTTAGAATATGGAGATTTGAAGACATCGAAACCTTAGAATATAGATTTGAGGACATAGAGATCTCCAGCTATAGTAATATTTAAATATAGAGATTTGAGAATAAAGAAATTTCAGCACATAAGGCTTTCGGGATATATTTTAATATTTACGTGACTCTAAAGATACAAGGCTATTAAAAATTATTATTAATCTCATACATAATATCTTTCAACATTTCACAATCTAGATATCAACATACTAGTCTACTAATAATCAACAATGAATGAATAACCAATAACCTAAAACTCGTACCACTAACTCCAAACAATACCCAAAAGTACCAAAATTAAAAAACCAAACCAACAATCAATCACCAAGTATTATTTCGATATATCATGCTCCTTGGAGCCCCTAACTTCGAACTCACCCCGTATCTCCCGTTTATCGCAGCAAAGGGTGGGCGCCGCATTCGAATCGTACTCGTTGGATTATCAATCGAGAGCCACTTTTGGCCGGTCGTGAATAACTATGGCTGCAGGGGTGTGGCAGGGTTGAATATTCGCGACGGGGTCGAAGGAAATCGTGGCCGGAAGTGCTGATCAATTTCGAGAGAGACGGTTTTCCGCTCGAAGTGTTTCGAGGCCCTCCTGGACCGCATGTCGGGCGCGAACGGGGTTGATTTTTCTTTTTGCTCCTCTTTTTTTTGTGCGAATTCAGGGGATTGGGAATCGGTGACGCTTGAGATGAGTCTGCCGTTTTTTTTCCACGTTTTTTTTTTCGGTGGTGTGTAAAATCAGGGATTTCGCGAGTTTTCGGATTTCTGAGCGGAATTATTGGAATAGACGGGTTCCGTTGGGAGTGTTCTTCGTGGAGCACGCTTCAGGTCCTTTTTACTTTTTATTGCGAGATCGCGTTTTAATTGACTTAGAGTTTCGGGTTGGGATTTTTTTACCTCGTTCGGAATATTTTCGTTTTTAATAGTTGATTATTCTGAATTTTTGTGAATACGTCTGCGATCGTATCAAACATGTTAGGCTAGGATACTTATGTAAAATCAATGTACTTTTATTAATATTTTGACAATTCCATCTATTACATAAATCACTATTAATTTAAATTCCTATCAATTAAATTATTATATTCTTTTTAAAATTAAAAAATATCAATATTTTATCACATTTCATGTAATTGATTGCTTAGCAATAATTTTGCAAATACACTTCCACTTTTCCAACAAAAAAATTACTTTTATTTAACTCTTCTGACGCAATCAAACCATCAAGCCCCATAAGTTTTCTATTAGTGTAAATTCGACAATTCTCCCGAATATAACACGTTTGCGTTACAATGCAGTTAATACAAAATGGCCGGTTAACGCCGACCATAAACATCGAAAATGGCCGCGGACGTTCGACTAAAACAGTTCAATTTATAAATAAAATTGATAGCAATAAACAGATTACACAAGTTTTAAACATCGTCATCGCAATTGTAGAGATCGTTAAATTGATCGTTTCTCTTCGTTCGCGCCAATTTCGTCTTTCAACCTCTCAGACGCGGAAAGTCACAAAGTTCAAAGAAGCTTCGACTTTCAAGCGGTTCGATAACTCGTAAATCGAGGTCGCAAGACGAAAAAGGCCCAAGAAGTAGCTGTCAGGGATTAAGAAGTGGAAAGCGCATTCACGTGGCGAAGGCGAGAGAATTTCTTTGAGTTCGGGCTGTTTCGTTAAAGACCGTTAAAGTCACTTGCATTTTTTACTCAAATTAAGTAGAAATCTACGTTTTTTTACTAATATTTTCAAGTAACTTGAAATGTTGAATTTCTACTTCAATTTGTAAAATAATTTACTCAACATTTCGAGACGAGGCTAACAATAGTACTTGAAGACAAATAACGGCACTTTTTAAATAAAAAGAAAAGAATTAGTTATATTGTCAAAATTAATTTTTGTTATTTAAGATACGTTCCTTACGCATCAATACGCTGGGCACGCTCACACAACGTTAACATAGATATTTTTATTTCGTTCTGAGGAATCAAACACCCTTGCCTCAGCTGCTTGTACTTCTCTTCATACGAGGAAATTAGGGCGCGTGGTATTGCAGCGCGGGGAATTACGGTGCATGGAACTACGACACGTGGAATTACGAGGCATGGAACTACGACGCGTGGAATTACGGTGCGTGGAATTACGACACGTGGAACTAATAACGCGTGGAACTACGACGCGTAGAATTAATAATGCGTGCAATTCCAACGCGTGCAATGATTACGCATGGAACTATGACGCATGGAATTATAGTGCATGAAACTACAGCGTGTAGAAGTACGGCGCGTGGTATTACAATGCGGGGAATTACCATACATGGTATTACAGCGCAGGGAATTGCGGCGCATGGCATTACGGCGCATGGAATTAATAACGCGTGGAACTACGGCGCGTGGAATTACAACGCGTGGAACTACGACGCGTAGAATTAATAATGCGTGCAATTCCAACGCATGCAATGATTACGCATGGAACTATGACGCATGTAATTATAGTGCATGAAACTACAGCGTGTAGAAGTACGGCGCGTCGTATTACAACGCGGGGAATTACCGTGCATGGTATTACAGCGTAGGGAATTGCGGCGCATGGAATTACGACGCATGGAATTAATAACGCGTGGAATCACGGCGCGTGGAATTACAACGTGTGGAACTACGACGCGTAGAATTAATAACGCGTGGAGTTCCAACGCTTGCAATTATAACGCATGGAACTACGACGCGTGGAATTACGGTGCGTGGAATTGCAGCGCGTAGAAGTACGACGCGTGGAATTACAGCGCATAGAAGTACGGCGCATTGTGTTACAGCGCGGGGAATTGCAGCGCGTGGAATTACGACGCATGGAAGTAATAACGCGTGGAACTACGACGCGTGGAATTACAACGCGTAGAACTACGAAGCTTAGAATTACAACGCGTGGAATTGCAACGCGTGGAATTATGACATATGGAACTACGACGCGTGGAATTACGGTGCGTGGAATTCCAACGCGTAGAAGTACGACGCGTGGAGTTACAGCGCGTGGAATCGCGGCGCGTTGAATTACGACGCATGGAACTACGACGCGTGTAATTAGACACGTGGAATTAATAACGCGTGGAATTACAACGCGTAGAACTACGAAGCGTAGAATTACAACGCGTGGAATTGCAACGCGTGGAATTATGACACATGGAACTACGACGCGTGGAATTACGGTGCGTGGAATTGCAACGCGTGGAGTTACAGCGCGTGGAATCGCGGCGCGTTGAATTACGACGCATGGAACTACGACGCGTGTAATTAGACACGTGGAATTAATATCGCGTGGAATTACAACGCGTGGAACTATGACGCGTGGAATTACAACGCGTGGAACTATGACGCGTGGAATTACAACGCGTGGAATTAAAGGATCCTTGCATAGCTAATTTCAGTTTTGGAAAAAGGAAGATATGGAGATCAGAATTTGAAGGATGTTGAAGCACAAAGTCCAAATTTTCACGCGGTCGAAAATACAGCAAACATCCAAAGACGCAAACAGGTCCGTGATCAAACTACCCTACCCCAGCGTGGCGTCCATGATCGCGATAAACAACCCTCGTACGCATCCACCGGACGTCCACGAACGTCCCGGTCTAAAGCATAAGGTATTGGACACGAAACGTCAGTGCAGCATGTGAAAACCCACCCCCTTTCCAGGATACACACATCCACGTTCGCACCAGGACGGTGTCAGTTTGAAAGTGCGAGCAAGCATCGGCCCGCGGCGCGACGCATCGATCCCACTTTCCATCTCTCACCCTCTCCGAGCGTCATATCCTCTCGGGGTGGTTCTCCTCCACCACTTCCACCGCTCTGACAACCCTCTCTCACCCTTCACCGGACCTGCTTTTCCATCCTGTCCTCTCTCTCGCACCGACCATTTATACAGGGTGTACCACACGACTGGGGCCTCTGCATTTTTTATAGACTGCTTGATTTTTTATCGCCATTGTGACAACTGACGAACAGTCTAAAATACTTCATTTTAATTATAGTTTCTTTAGTTTAATTTTATTAAAGTCATAAGGGGAATTGTATTATTTCTTACGTAGATGTACAGACTGTACCTGCTTATTTTGTATTGTAAATTCTGGTATAAATATTTGTGCAATACAAATGCTCGAATAGATTTTCGATAAAAATATTTTTCTGGATTACTTGTTTTTGTCAGTCTGCGAAGGCCTATTTTTCGCAGTTGTAATTGACGTGGTAACAGGTTATTTTGTTTGAAGAATATTGCACTTGTTATATGAGAATAGTCTTTTGAAGAGTTCTCCAATTTCTTGTTCTCTAATTTCGTGTTCTCCTCTAATTTCTCTAAAATCTTGTCCACACTATGATCTGAAATTTTTTAATTTTGAGTAGCACCTTAGGGGACACCCAGTATGCTCCACAGCCATCAGGCCTCCCCCCTGTCCTCTCTGCCGTTACCTACGACGGCTAACCATGATACAGATACCAGAAATCCACTTCCACCATCGGTGCAGGAATGAACGAACGCGTGAGCGTGGGTGCGCGTTTACACGCGGCCACGTTACCCGCGTGTTACACACGCCAACCCCCCGTTTTCAACCCCCTCCGACCCCCATAACCGCCCGGTCGTCTGTTCGGCGGTCTGCACACGATCCGTGTGTACCTGGCGCCGCTGCAACACGGTCCGCCATCATTTTAATGAAGATGTAATTACGGCCGTTTCGGCACAGGAATCAGCAACGCGACCATACCGAGCCACGACACATCGACTCGCATTATTGGCTGCCTTATTAACCCAGGATTCGTGCACACGCTACCTGCAGCAGGGGCTGGCAGGTGTACCGTTCCCCGAGGGACCAGAAGAACCAACGAGGCGTACGCGGAGCCAGGTGAAACCCGACGATACGCCGAGGGAGATGACTGTACGAGGATGGCTGCGGAACAGGAAATTGAGTGAAGCGGACAGCCTCGCCAGGAGCTTTCATTTGAATTCATAGGGAAAATTAGGGAAACTTTGAATTGGGTTAAATGCCCGTGGATAAGAAACCGTTCTGTTTACGGGGATCGGAGATGCTAGGGACCTTCTTTTTAGAGAAGATGTAGTTACAGATCTGTCACCGACAAGTACAGGCTGTTTCATTTTAATGGATGCATTTTATTTTGCTCAATATACAGTTCGTTTCACTTTCATCTAGTTACTGGTTGACTTATTTAGATATATGCATAGATTATTTTATTTAGGTCTAATTATAGGTCGTCTCATTTTCAGGCACTTACAGGGTGATTCATTTTGATGTATGCATATGTTTTATTTTAGTCCATGTGCAGCTCCTGTCATCTAATGACCATGTGCAGTTCATCTAATTACTGGTTGGCTCATTTTGAAGTATGCATTGATTATTTTATTTAGGTTCATGTACAGATGGTTTCATTTTTATGCACTTACAGGGTGATTCATTTTGATGTATGCATATGTTTTATTTTGGTCCATGTGCAGCTCCTGCCACTTTCATCTAATTACTGGTTGGCTCATTTTGAAGTATGCATTGATTACATTATTTAGGTCCATGTACAGCTTGTTTCATTTTTATGCATTTACAGGGCGATTCATTTTGATGGATGCATTTTATTTTGGTCTATATATAGCTCCTGTCACTTTCATCTAGTTACTGGTTGACTCATTTTGAAGTATGCACTGATTGTTTTATTTAGGTCCATGTACAGCTCGTTTCATTTTCATGTGTTTACAGGGTGGTTCATTCTGATGTATACATAGATTGTTTTATGTAGATCTATGTACAGCTTGTTTCAGTTTCACCCATTCATTGATTGGTTCATTTTGATGAATGCATCAATTATTTTATGTAAGTCTATGTACAGCTTCTTTCAGTTTCACCCATTTACTGGTTGGTTCATTTTGATGAATGCATAGATTGTTATATGTAGGTCTATGTACAGCTTGTTTCAGTTTCACCCATTTACTGGTTGGTTCATTTTGATGAATGCATAGATTGTTATATGTAGGTCTATGTACAGCTTGTTTCAGTTTCACCCATTTATTGATTGGTTCATTTTCATGAATGCATAAATTATTTCATATAGGTCTATGTACAGCTCGTTTCAGTTTCTCCCATTAATTGGTTGGTTCACTTTTAATATATGCATAGATTGTTTTATTTAGGTCAATGTACAGCTCGTTTCATTTTTATCCATTTACACGTTAGTTTACTTTGATCTGCAGGCTCCTTTATTTGAATACACAGGCTGCTTTATTTGCGTCCATTTACAGAATGTTTTACTTTCATTTATCTGTAGACTGTTTTAGTTTGCTACACCTACAAGTTATTCTAGCTTGGTCTATACACAAATTGTCCCATGTTGATCCATTTATAGATTGGTTTATTTTGGTCTATGTACAAGCTGTTTTATTTTGCACCATCTATAAGTTGTTTCATTTTGACAGATCTACAGATCGTTTCATTTTGATGCATTTGTAGATTGTATTATTTAAGTCTACGTGCAGACTGTTTCATTTTGATGTATGTAACAATTGTTTTACTTTGATCTATGTGTGAGTTGTTCCATTTAAATTTATGTATAGGTTGATTTATTTTAAACTATGTACAGGTTGTTTCATTTTGATCCATCTATAAGTTCTTTTATCTTTATGTATGTGAAGGCTGTTTTATTTTGATCTACATGTAAGTTGTCTTATTTAAATCTGTGTACAGGTTGGTTTATTTTAATCAATGTACAGGTTGTTTCATTTTAAACCATCTATAAGTTCTTTTATCTTGATTTATGTAGAAGTTTTATTTTGATCTACAAGTAAGTTGTCTTATTAAAATCTATGTGTAGAAGTTGGTTTATTTTAATCAATGTACAGGTTGGTTCATTTTAATCAATATACAACTTGTTTAACTCAGATCTATATATAAATTCTTGTACCATAATCGAATTTATACATTTTTTTCAAACTACAAAAAGGAAAATGTACTAACCCGATAACTAATGGTCCTTTACAAAGTATTTTCACCAAGAGAAATTAACGTTAATTGGGGTTACTTCGATTAGAATCGGAAGAAAGTCGACGTTAGATCGTAGATGGATAAAACGTGGAACCCTTATCGGTCCTTTCCCCCTTTGCCGTTCGACGATTGACCTTCAACCCTCGCCACCCTTACCCCTCTGTCTCTGCGGCTACAGTTTGTGGGTGACCACAAGTGGCTGAAAATCGCCGCTACGAGATTGATCGTCTCTCGGTGATTGCCGCACACCGTCTTCTAACGGCACAATCTCGGTTCCTCGACTGATCTACTGCATCCAACAATCTACTTCAAACTCGTACGATTCAAATTCCCACAAACTTCACAAAATATTTTCCACATTAACATTCTCCGCACGAAACACGTGCCGAAAATCGACTTTAAATCCAATAATACAGTATCGAAACTATTACAAATTGTAACCCGAGAAAAGAATCCGGAAAATCCGCAACAATGGTATTTACCATTCGGAGGAAGAATAAATCGAAAAAGGAGGAAACCGATAGGGGATGAACGTCTTAGCAGCCCCACTCCGTGCACGAAATTAATCTCGCCATCGATCCAGTCTGCCCAACTCCGCCAAAAAAGAGAAAAAAACCGGGGGGAAAAAGTAGACACGACGTCAACAAGCCCGAGCAGGACGACAGTCCTCGAAAGCCCGCTGGCCACTTGTTGTCCACCCCCTAACTTCCTCGAGCTGCGCATTTCCCAGAGGGTGGAACGGCTGGCAGGTTGCATGTCGACCACTTCCTTCTCCGTGGCCAGGAATTATATTCCGTCCGGCTACAGAAATCCTCCCTCACCCTCGTTCCCTCTCGTTTCCACGGAAAATCTTCTCCGGGGTAGGGGATTTCGTCGGACTCGGAATAAGTTGAACGACGACCCGCCAAGTAGTTCGGGACGGGGTGAAACGGCTGAGCAATCACATTAACCGAAGGGTGGCCACTAACCCTATTTCGATATCGCTTCATTTTTTTAATTAATTTTAATTTTTGTTTAATTTCTGCGCTTTTTATGCTCCCACAAAATTTGTTCCTGACTTGTTTTTTGGATTTCGAGGGAAACTCGTGTAATTTTTTGCGAGTTGTTGACGTGGTATCTCCAAACTAAATGGGAAAAATTGGAATTAAATTTGGGGACGGAAATGGATGCTCAGGAAGTGTTACGATAATAGATCTTTTAAAATAGTATGCTTACTTTTTTGAATGTTTAACATTACTGCGCATGGAATTACGACGCGTGGAATTAATAACGCGTGAAATTACAACGCATGGAATTATGACGCGTGGAATTACCGTGCGTGGAATTACAGTGCGTAGAAGTACGGCGCGTGGAATTACAACGCGTGGAATTAATAACGCGTGGGTCTAGGACGCGGGGAAATACGACGCATGGATTTTATAACGCGTGGAATTACAACGCGTGGAATTATGACGCGTGAAACTACGACACGTGGAATTACCGTGCGTGGAATTACAGTACGTAGAAGTACGGCGCGTAGAATTACAACGCGTGGAATTAATAACGCGTGAAATTACAACGCATGGAATTATGACGCGTGGAATTACCGTGCGTGGAATTACAGTGCGTAGAAGTACGGCGCGTGGAATTACAATGCGTGGAATTAATAACGCGTGGGTCTAGGACGCGGGGAAATACGACGCGTGGAATTAATAACGCGTGAAATTACAACGCGTGGAATTATGACGCGTGAAACTACGACGCGTGGAATTACCGTGCGTGGAATTACAGTACGTAGAAGTACGGCGCGTAGAATTACAACGCGTGGAATTAATAACGCGTGGAATTACAACGCATGGAATTATGACGCGTGGAATTACTGTGCGTGGAATTACAGTGCGTAGAAGTACGGCGCGTGGAATTACAACGCGTAGAATTAATAACGCGTGGAATTACAACGCAATGGAATTATGATGCGTGAATCTACGACACGTGTAATTACGGAGCGTGTAATTACGACGCACGGTTGTAACAATCTCAAATTACAAAAAAGCTTTTGTCAAAATTTTTAATAAAATATCCCCTATTTTTCTGCTTTAGTTTCGCTACAAAAGGTGGTCAATAAATACCCCTAAATCCACTGTTACGAAAATGAGAAATGCTGTTTTAAGAGTAGTACGCTAACCGATGATATTGTTACATTAAACTTACGATCATTAATAATCATACATCAATTAAGGATACATCTTCATTTGTTCAATAAACGAACGACAATATTTTGATTAATATTTCGTGCGCCTAATTCATATTGTTTTACATGCGGTACGCAACATGGCGCCAGAGAGAGACAGAGGGCGGCATTGGAAATGGAATGTTAATTGCATTTTCAGCGATTGGCGAAATTCAATTTTGTTGTCATAATTACTGGCGATTTTTCATCCCCCTTTTTAACGACGATGTCACCGAACGTTAAGTAGTTAATTAGAGTTTTTCAAGAATCCATTTCAAACGGATGACATTAAATAATTAATTCGCAGTTTACGCAAAGCGCGTTGTACGTTGTTTCGTAATTAAAACGGATACCTTTTACGATCGTTTTAAATGCCGATTACAGAGATTCGCGTTTTATTGGTCAATTGTTCTCGGATTTTTCCGAAAAAATACGGGAAATACGTTGTTACAAAATGTTGCGGTAATTTCCTTTTGTATTGTAGCGGTGAAGATGGATCATTTGCGTGATATACAATTTTACAAATATAATTGTTAACTATATAATATTTTCAAAATTAGGTTAAACTTCTAAATTTCATTAATTTTTACATTCTCAAAGTTTTTCATTTTTTTTGTTAATTTCCTGACCTGTTAATTTCCTGACCTGTTAGTTTCCTGATCTGTTAATTTCCTGATCTGTTAATTTCCTGACCTGTTAATTTTCTGATATGTTAACTTCCTGACCTGTTAGTTTCCTGATCTGTTAATTTCCTCATCTATTAATTTCCTAACCTGTCAATTTCTTGATCTGTTAATTTCCTGACCTATTAATTTCCTGACTTGCTAATTTCCAGACTTTCTAATTTCCTAATTCCCCAGTTCCGTAATTCCCTGATGTCCCAATGTTTCTCGCTCCTCAATGTCTTCAACTTCCAATCGTTTTTATTTCTATTAAAAATAATTTCAATCATCTAATACAGGAGTAATTACAAATCAAGAACACAATCTCATCGAAATAAAATTCAAACAATTTACGAGAAGCGAATAATTAACTTTTGACCGCCATTGCACTTCTCCAACTTGTTAATGAAATGAAACAAATAATTGGTCGCAAACGAACCCATTTACCTCATTACCGATTCAATTATGCTGCCAACTGTATCTCAAAAGTTTCCAAGCACATTAGCTCCGTGGACGATCACGTTACCCTCCCTAAGTTAGCTGAAATCTTCCACAAACTCCTTCATTTCACACCATCCTGCCCCAAGTGCACTCGCTTAAGCGGCCAATTCAAATTTTCCCTGAAATCTTGAATGGCCACGGTCCCCCTTGCTTGGGAGCTACTCAACATCGCAAGCCCGATTTAAGCTCCCGTTCGTTTCACGCTTGATCCAGTCCTCTCTATCAATTACCTCCTAATACTCATGCAAATTGGCTGCGAGACTCGTATCTGCAGTCGATCATAGACTTATATAGACGGGACATAACGCGCTACTTTAGAAACCGGCGGTAGTGGTACTTCGGGTACCTTCGGGCGCTTTCGGCTACGCTCGGCTGAGTAGCGTTGCGTGATTGGCGTCGGGCGTTGTGGGCGTTCCTCATGTTTAAATTACGGTGGAATTGACATTTTTTGAGTATTAAACTATAAGTATTTATGTTATAAAATGTTTTTATTGTGTACTTTATTAGAAGAAGAAAATATGAATAATAAGACTATGTGTTTATAAATTATTTATAAATATAAATTGTATAGACTATTTATGTGTACGAATATAAATATATTATACGTATTATAGATACTTAACAATTATGCATTATAATATATTCGTATAGAATTTGCAAATATATTGTACATATATTATGTACCTAATTTATGAGGCATATTTCTTTTATTTATACATACACATCTTTTATGTAATAATCTTTTTGCAATTATAGTTTGCAACTGCAATTTGCAATCACATTTTGCGATTATATTTTGCAACTGCATTTTGCAATCACATTTTGTAATTACATTTTGCAATTACATTCTGTAATTACATTTTGCAATTAGGTTTTGCAATTATATTTTGCAACTGCATTTTGCAATTACATTTTGCAATTATATTCTGTAATTACACTTTGCAACTGCATTTTGCAATTACATTTTGCAATTACATTGTGCAATTACATTTTGCAATCACATTTTGCAATTATATTTTGCAACTGCATTTTGCAATCACATTTTGTAATTACATTTTGCAATTATATTCTGTAATTACATTTTGTAATTACATTTTGCAATTACATTTTGCAATTACAGTTTGCAATTAGACTTTGCAATTACATTTTGCAATTAGATTTTGCAACTGCATTTTGCAATTACATTTTGCAATTACATTTTGCAATTACAGTTTGCAATTAGACTTTGCAATTACATTTTGCAATTAGATTTTGCAACTGCATTTTGCAATTACATTTTGCAATTAGGTTTTGCAATTAGGTTTTGCAATTGCATTTTGCAATTACATTCTGCAGTTACATTGTGTATTTACATTTTACAACTGCATTTTGCAATTACATTTCACAATAGCATTTCGTAGTTTCCATAGATATACCACGTGACACGATTACCGCCGAGGATAACCGAAGTCACCCGATCTACCACTACTCTACCGAATTTTATCACGTCGCTAATTTTACACCGCATGTCTGTGCAGTGAATCAAGAGAACTCCAAGTTGCCAGCAAATTCGACAAGATAAATATATCGTGGAAGCACGACGGATTAACCTGACGCCGATAACGCGACGCTGAACGGGGCGGTGGCCTATGATTTCAATCTAGCCCGTGGGCTGTGGAACGGGGCTGATTGTGAACCCTCTCGCCGATGGAGACCATCCAATTTCCGATCGTTCCCTTTGGCGTCGATGACGACGGGACCTAGCTCCAGGTTTACAATTAAGGCATCCCAAGTGGTTGCATTTTAGCAATTTTTTTTTTAGTAAAAAATTAGAGATGCTGGGACAAGATTCGTGTATTGAACTGTTTAAATTCGGTCTTTTTTTAATCTTGTGGTGAATGTAGGATAACTATAGTTAATATGGAACTCTGTGTGCGTTAATTGATCGTTCGCCTCCCTTGGTAAGTGAGCGTAAGTCCTCGTCAGTTCGGCAAATTGATTTCAGTACCAAAGTATCCTAATTCCATAATTTATAGTCCCAAAATTTCTAAATTCCTATATTCCCCAATTCCTAAATTTTCAAACTTACAAATAAGAAATATAAAATTTCAAAAATGTAGAAATTGAAGAATTTAATTTAAAAATTTGTAAATACGTAATATTAAAAATTGCAAAATATGGAACCTAAATTTCTGAAATTAGAAAACTTAAAAATACAAAAATATGAAAATTGAAAGACTAAAAAGTACAAAAATATGAAAATTGAAAGACTAAAAAATACAAAAATATGAAAATTGAAAGACTAAAAAATACAAAAATTAAAAAAATTAAAAAAATTAAAAGATGTCTAGCGATATGTAAGTCGATATTTCAATCGTCGATTCGTTTCTATTCCACCCGCAAATCGAATATTCATAATTCGGAGTGTAGGGCAGACGTTAAGTCATCGCGTGAGGCGGGTAACGGGATGACGGACCGGCGACGCTGCTTGTAAAAACTTCATCGTCCAATTTGCACCCTCGGGAGGATAGACTCGGTGACGGAAAATCGCGCGGTGATCTTAGCGGATCGCAAACGAATTTCGTAATGGAGACTCGACGTGGACGGGGTTGGTCGGCGGGGGGTTGAAGGGGTTGAACTGAGCAGGGAACTTGGCCAGAGTGGCGAGAAAGAGGAAGAAACGAGCGAGAGGAGAATAACGATGAGGCGAGGAAAAGACAAGGGGTTGTGCGGGGACAGGAATGTCAAGAAGGGATCGGGGTGGAAAGCGTGATGAGTGGGACGAGAGGGTAGAAAGATTGAGGTGGAAAGAGTGCGAGCGAGAGGAACGGAGCTAGATGGAAAGAAAATATGGCAGGTGGATGTGTGATAGGAGGAGAGAAAGGAAAAGTATTCTTGGAAAAAAGGAACAAATGGGTGAAAGATAAGTTATCAACAAAAAAGGAAGAAAATGAGGGGGGTTGGTAAAAAGTGTGGTTGGAACAATGAACCAGGGTGAAAAATCTTTAAAGAGTCAAATTAATGTATTGATTGTTGGTACTCGTCGATCTTCGAAATTCTAGTATTTCTAGACTTTTTGAAATTCTAAAATAATCTGAAATTTTTCAAAATTTTAATGTTCTCGAAATTTTTCAAAAATTGTTAAAAATTTACACCAGTGTTTAAATTTAAAAATTTGTTCAAATTATGGCATTGAAATCATAAAATTTGGATGTACTTCAAAGTCTCTGAAATTCCCTAGAATTTTTAGATTGCATACAATTTTTAAATTGCACAAGAATTATTTGCGAATAAAAATTCCCTAGAATTTTCATTGACACCATATCGCTAGTACATATACACAAGAATAAATTGCAATTGAAAATTCCCTAAATTCCCTAAGTACTAAATCACTAGTATAATTCACAAGAATTATTTGTAAATGAAAATTCCCTAGATATATCTTTCATTGATACCATATCACTAGTACAATACACAAGAATAACTTGCGAATGAAAATTCCCTAGATATGTCTTTCATTGACACTATATCACTAGTTCAATACACAAGAATAACTTGCGAATGAAAATTCCCTAGATATGTCTTTCATTGACACTCTATCACTAGTCCAATACACAAGAATTATTTTCAAACGAAAATTCCCTAGATATGTCTTTTATTGACATCATATCACTAGTATATATCCACAAGAATTATTTGCAAATGAAAAATCTCTATATATATATGACAAGCATTGATACTACTTCACTAAGAACAGTTTATAAACAAAAAATCCCTATATGTCCTGATACAATATTACTATACAAAGAATATATAGAATTACTATAAATGTAGATATATCTACAATAGTATGCAATAAACAAGTTCAGCATGCAATAAACAAAAAATATAAATGAGTACATAGTCAAATGCGACAACGAGTGTTAAAGAAATAAATTAACATCGAAATAAGCGCAAGATAATAAAACGTAAAAACGAAAGAAAGGTCAGAGATAAGAAAGAAGAGGCGAAGATGAAAAAAAGGATAGATATAGTAGGAAAAGGGGCCGAAGAGAAATATCGGGGGTAGAACGAAAAGACGCGGGGTGTGAGCGTGGCAGAAGGAGAGATTGCAGTTGACTAGCAAGGCTGCCGTAATGAAATCAAGGGTGTAATGGCCCCGTCAGAGCGCAAACCCCCTACGAGCAACCTCGATTCTCTGTAGCCACCCCCATTTTCACCCCCGGACAGTTCCCGTACTCTTCCAGCTTTGACGTACCGTAAAACCATTACGCTTTAAGGTCGTTCGAGCATCGAACGTTTGAATGTCATGCCATTGCGAGAGCGTATCGCTTTTTCCCTGCTTAAATTTACATCGTTTCTTGGCCGATGCCCCGAACCCCTTTTGTTCTAGCGAGAACGGGATCTCTTTAACCCTTACCCGTAAAAGTGAACCGAGGTGACGGTGTTAATGAATAGGGGGTTGCGAAACTGAGAACTTCGGACCTGTGATCGATATTGCCTTTATTAGTATTTCTTTTTTTTATTTCGAGACTTCAAGTTCCTTCTTGATATGCAGGAGTTACACTTCTGTTATTGTCCAGAATTTGTTTGTCAAACTTGGACAATTTTCGGTTGACTTATAATAGCGTGACGCACTCGTGACGCATTCATGATGCACTCATGACGCATTGGTGACGCACTCGTGCTGCACTCGTGACGCACTCAAGACGCACTCAGGACACACTCTTGACGCACTCATGACGCATTCATGACGTACTCATGACGTACTTATGAGACACTCAGGATACATTCATGACGCACTCATGACACACAGGATCATTCGTGACGCATTCGCGACGCACTCATGACGTATTTGTGATTCACTTGTGACTCACTCATGACGCACTCAGGATACACTCTTGACGCACTCATGACAGTATACATTCGTGACGCACTCATGACGCACTCATGACGTATTTGGGACGCACTCGTGACACACTCACGGAAAAATAGTATAAAACGTTCTGTTTGTTCAAAAAAAAAAATATGTAAACTCACAGTTGCTGTTAACTTGTTGGAATAATTGGTAAAAGATGTTTAACACACTAGAATTTCAGAAGTTGAACATTTGAGAATCAAGGAGTTGAAAATTTGAAAACTTGAGAGTCAAACAATTTGGAAACTTGAGACTTAAAAAATTTGGAAACTTGAGAAATTAAAAACTGAAAAATTTAAAGGTGTAAATTTGTTTAAGACGGAATTAAAGATTATAAGAATTTGACAAATTTTGTCACTGGTTTTTGATGAACCTTTAATCTACCATAATAGCGACCCATAACGCTGCGGTGAATTCCACCATTAAAACCGAGTTTTCGTTTGTTTCCTGGAATAAGGTGGAATTACAAATTACCGCATCGTTAATCATAAATGGCCATTAATTAATTAATATCAATATTAATTTACGAAGAAAATCCCAATATTTTGCTGATATATGAACTCCAGGAAAAAGGATAGAACACGTTGGCGCCGAGTTTAACGCGATTTCGACCACGGATTCCTTGCTCATTATCAACCGGATAAATGAAGCCCGCCGTCCGGATCGTTTGCATGCATCATTATCATGCAGATAATATCCTGCAATCGGCCGGTAATGACCGGCGAAATCATTGCGTATAAATCAATAAATAAATAAATAAACAAAATAAATCCACCGTTGTGGTCTGGCTACCCAATAACGGGACGTCCCATGCACTGGGAGAGACCTAGAGTCCGACATTAATACCAAGGTCAAGTTGATCAAGATGGACATCATTCTTCAATAATTTTATCATTTTTTTTTTATTACAATTTGATCATTTAATTTTGGAGAATTATTGAAAATGCAAGTATTGAAATTTTATTGTAGTTATAGACATTTAAATCATTGGAAATAAAAATGTCAGAATATTTAGTCAAACTTGATCATTTTAGGAAAGTGCAAAATTTTAGAGTAGTTTCGAATTTTAGGAATTTACAAATTTTATAGGACTTTATAATATTAGAGAATTTTAGAATTTTAGAGTTTCAAAATTTTGTAACAGTTTTAGAGAATTTTACAATTTTAGATAATTTTATAATTTGTCAGAATTTTGAGATTTTAGACTTCGGAAATTTAAACAATTCTGAACTCCTATAAAATCCAGAAATTTCTTCAAATTGCACACCTCTCCAAAATTCTTTAAACCTATAAAATTTCCCAACACTTCAAAATTTCTAAAAATCCAAAATTCCCCCAAAAGTTCTAAAACCTCAAATTCATATTATTTTTCATACCGAAAAAATTCCAGTCTGAATATCTATCGTTCCACATTGCGTTCGTACATTTCTCGTCTATCTTCCTAATTTTTGCACTTATACCGTACACATGACACCCTGTATATCGAGGGTACGAGGGACGTTGAACGAGGCCACGGGGAGAGGGGCCAGGAATTCTGACTCTGGATGCGAAAGAGCCGGTACCGCTCTCTCTGTGGTGTGCAAAACTTCCTTGTGATGCACCGAGAGCACGATTTAACGGGAGGAAGGAAGACGAAGAGAGGGATGGGGCAGGGAGATGAACGGTGGGAGGGTTGGAGGAGAGGGTGTCGAGTACCAGGCAGAGAGGAAACGAGAGAACGAGACTCTCGTTCGACGGAGATGAAGGATGAAATCGTAACCCGGCTCTGGATGAGAGCCAGCATGAAACCCATGGTGTGCAAAACTCCCCGTGAGAGAATGAGGAGAAAAGACAGCCGCATCGGCCGAGATAGCCCACGCAATGAAAGAGGAACGACGGAGAAAGATCATGGTAGAAAAAAGGATTGGTGTTGTAATTAATGGGTCAGTCGATATTTAAATTCTAGGAGCCGTCAATCGAGACTGGAAATTAAATCTTAGGAAATTAACGCGATCGTTATAGGCGTTATTAGGCATTTTTGTGTCAGAGGTAGGTCTATATAGGTCTTTCGAAGTTTTTAAGATAATTTGGAATTTTTAAAGTTGCAAAATATTTCTGTGAGAAGTGTAGGAAACAGGGATGTGCAAACTTGGGGACATATTTGATTATTTGATAAACCTGATTCAAGTAACACAAAAGTGAAGGTTTAGTCTGCTAGCTACTTACTAGCCCATTTAGCTTCATCAAGACGTAGCCTAAATACGAGGAAGATATTATACTTGAATTACTTGCTCGACTAGACCCACTTGTCTTACTCATTTGCTTAGACATACCTTGAACCTATGAAGCAGTCAGACCTAACTCTGTTAAGTACATGTGGGAGGACCATAGTTACAAACCTTCATTAGTTAACTGCTGTTAGGTAGACCTATCCACTTGCTTAACTAACATGCCTAGTGTAAACTTGCCTTAAGTCCAGCAAGTAGTCATAAGTAGCTCAGTTAAGTAGTTCAGATGTGGGGATCATAGGTACAAACCCTGATTAGCCAACTCCTTTAGTCTTGTCAAATAGATCTGATCACTTACCTAGCTGAAATGCTTAATGCAAACATGCCTTAAGTTTAGCAATTAATCAGACGTAGCCTAGTTAAGTAGTCCACATGTGAAGATCGTAATAGTCCTTAAGTCTAGCAAGTAGTCAGGCATAGCTTAGTTAAGTAATCCAGATCTGAGGACTATAATTACAAACCTTGAGTAGCTCACTTTTTTACTCCTGTTAGGTAGATCTGATCACTTACCTAGCTGGCATGCCTCTTGTAAATGTGCTTTAAGTCTAGTAACTAGTCAGACGTAGCCCAGTTAAGTGGTCCAGGTGTGAGGACCATAGTTGCAAACCCTGATTAGCTAACTCCCTTACTCCTGTTAGATCTGACCTCTTGCCTCCCTCAGAGTTAATGAGTCCTTAGACAAATAAAGACGAGTAAGTAGGTAAATGGTCAAGTTCAGCAACCACATAAAACAGTCCGGCTACTAGCGGGTCACTTGTCCGGCCACCTTGTAAACGCGTGTTTATGCAAGAGAGAGTTTCGATGAGATTTCATAAAAAGGATTAGCCGTTAGAGACAGCGTATCTCAGTGCTTCCGGTAGCGGCACCAGTTACATGACACCCTGTATATCGCCGTGCATTTCGTTTCCTCTCGTTTCGTGCCCCCACATCCACCCACTCGCCATCCTCCGTTAGCCTGGCTCCCTCGAGCGTGTTCCAGCTATACGACCATCCCCTCTTGCTCTTTCGTTCCCGCAGTCTTTGCCTCCCATCCAGCCAGCCAGCCAGCCAGCCAGCTCGTTCTCGGCGTTCTTTTTGCCCCGTTCTGTTTCACCACCGGTGGCGCGGCCCTCTCACCACCCTTCCTGCAACCTCTCTGTTCCGCCCGCGCTATCGTTACCCCTCTCCAGCCCTCATACTCTCTTTGCTCGCCCACGGGCGATCCCTCGTGCTCGTTCTCCCTCGATTCTACCCTCTCCGTCGGGCGCACCGCATCGATGCGATCCTCTCGCTCGCTTTTACAAGTGGTTCCAGCCTCGGACCGGCGCCGGTGTCGTGTTTCGCGTAATAGGTCGCCGTCTATGATACACCGCCCAGGGGTGGCTCTCTTATTATTATTATAATCATTATCCCTTCCTCGTTTAGGGACACGGAGAGGGAAGTTTGATTTTCTGGTTAATCGCGAACCACTTTTGGGCATTCGACTCTATGGCTTATCATCCTGGCCCGAGTTTGAGAGGTGATTAACCTTCAAATGGACTTCTCATTTGGGCCTGGGAATGTGGAATGACTCATGGAATTTATGGAACCTTACTGGACCTTAGTACTTAGTGGACTTATGAACCTGGACTAGCTATAAAGTTTGAATTTATGCTTCTGGATGAATGTAGACTCATAGAATCTATGGAGTCTGGGTTTATTTTGGATTTACAAATGTAGACTTGTGGAATGGAGTCTGATTCTTATAATCCTAACTTATAATCCATGCTTAAAATGACTTGGTCCGGAGTTCTCTAAAAGGACCTATCACAAAGGATGATTCAGACTTATGAAGAATATACACATGAAATGGGGAATGAAGATTCTACGCAAAAGGTTTTCATTACGGAGAGATGGGAACAAAAACGAATTTTAAATTAAATGTAAACTCAAAATCATACGTGGAGTGAGTAGAGTTCCGGGTCTGTTGTCCGAGGGTTAATCGGAACATGTGATAGAGATCGTGGATGGGATACTAATTGGGGTTCCTTTCCGTATCGATGATTTCGGTGCTGATGAGGGTTTGGGGATGATTTCAGGTGTGTCATGGCGTACAAGCAATTATGTACACGTGTATTGTTTGAAACATGGATAAATAGTCTTTTTTTAAGTGGATTTATTAGTAATAAACGATATGAAATTTAGTGAGGTACACATATGAGTATGTGGATAAAAATGAGGTACACATATGAGTAAATTTTAGTACACATATGAGTTTACTTGACACAAGAATTCTTTTAACAATAAAGTTATAAGGCTTGCATACTTTTTGAACATATGTGACGTTACAATGTGAAGTTACAGTAATATTAACATATGAGTATCATGTGTTAACGTGTGTACATGATATGTTAGCATGTGATGATCATATGTTAGCATACGAACATCATGTGTTAGCATATGAACACCAAATGTACATCTCATGAAAATATCATCACACAAGAATTACAAAGAGATTAATCTACACATATGAGTATGTAGATGAGAATAAGGTACACACATGAGTAAATCCTAGTACACATATGAGTTTACCTCACACAAAAATTCTTTTAATAATAAAGTTACAATACTTGCAAACTACTTGAACATATGTGACAATTTGAAGTTACAGTAATATTAACATATGAGCATCATGTGTTAACATGTGAACATCGTATGTTAGCATGTGAAGATCATATGTTAATATATGAATAATATATGTTAGCGTGTGAACATCATATGTTAGCACTTGAACATCATATGTTAGCATGTGAACATCATATGTTAACATATGAACAACATATGTTAGCATGTGAACATCATACGTTAACATATGAAAATCATATGTTAGCATGTGAACATCATACTTTAACATATGAAAATCATATGTTAGCATATGAACATCATATGTTAGCATGTGAACATCATATGTTAGCATGTGAACGTCATACGTTAACATATGAATATCATATGTTATGAACATCATGTACACATGAAAATATCATCACACAAAAATGCCAAAGAGAATAATCCACCAGCGAACAATATAATCTATCATTTCGATCTTACTCCCAATTCCTTAGACTCCATCACTTGATACTATCGATCGCAGCTGGAACTAATTTGGCCAGCGACCATGCACTGGTATAGTTCGCAGGATCTGGCGACTCGGTACTATCAATCGCAAGTGACACTAATTTTACCTTCGATTGCAATCAACAGCGGTCCGTAGGTTCTGCCACTTAATGGTATCGATCGTAAGTGACCCTAATTCTCTCTCGAATCCTAACTGGTATCGTTACCAAACCCACGGTATAATTCGTCGCGGTATAATCTTATTAACTTATTAATTAGGCAGTTAAAAGTCTTCCTATCTAAATCTCGAATGAAATGTGTAATACATGGACGCAACGTGATTAAATGCGGGATTAATAGGCGGGCAGGTGCGTCAGCAAACTAATCATGAGAGAGCATTGATACACGCAGTCGCCATGATGGATGTGACAATAAATTTGGTACCTCTTGTATTACATTTCAAGAAATATTATGCAAGATATTATATTATAGGAGGGTAGTTAAGAGAGGGTAACAGTTAAAGGTCAGCTCACAAATATTTATTCCATAATTCAAATGGTATTCGAATATCAGGTCAGAACAATTATTTTTCGTCAAATATTGCATCCTTTGCGTTGAAAGAAGACTTAGGCATATTTCTGACCAACAGTTCCGAATTTATAATTTGAAAGAAAAAAAAGGAAAAGTCAGGCGATCAAGCGTTTCGTCGCGTGCCGATTTCGTCCGGTCCGGTCCGCTTTTCGTTCCGCCTCGATCGCTTTCTCTTTTTCCGGTTTTCTGAGGTCGACCGCCACACCCAGTGTTAGCTGCACGCCGGGTGAATCGATGGAGGACACGTAGGGTCGATGTTAATGGCCTTGCAACAGGTTGAACGAATCGGTCGGCGTCTTTCGACGACGACGTCGACGTCGCGCGCCTTTCCTATCTGGTGTCACGGCGATAAGCGGATTGCGGGGAAGAAACGCGTTTCCGGCGCTCTCGATCGATAACAGTGAATTATATCGATGCGGCGGGGCTCGCGACCTGGCTACCCGTTGAGCTCCATAAATATTTATGGCACGCCTGTTCCTTTTTTTCTCTCTTTCGACCGTTCGTTCTTCTTCGTGATGCGAACCTGAAGACAGTTTCTGCAACCGATGCATCTATTGCGGCTTTACAAACTTTTTATCTATTCACGTCGGTCTAATACAATTATATTTGCTTATTCAGGGGGTCATAATTGGGGAAAAGTCAATACAAGGTTAAATATGCAGGTTTACTGGGACAAAATGGTGTCGCTGTTCCAAAATGGCGACTCTGACAATTTTTGAAGATTAAGTTGAAATTAATTATTTGCTGTTATATTTATTTATAGTTATATGTGTACTTATTTATGTACAGTACATGCATATAGCTCTAATTCAATTATATGTATCAAAATGGTGTCGCTATTCGAAAATGGTGGCTCTCAAAATATTTGTTGTTTGAAGGTTAAATTGAAATTAATTATTTGCTGTTATATTTATTTATATTTGTATGTGTACTTATTTATGTACAGTACATGCATGCAACTCTAATCCAATCATATGTATCAAAATGGTGTCGCTGTTCGAAAATGGCGGCTCTCAAAATTTTTGTTGTTTGAAAGTTAGGTTGAAATTAATTAATTGCTGTTATATTTATTTATAGTTATATGTATATTTAGTTATGTACAGTACGTGCATGTTACAGCTTTAATATGTATCATTTTAATTATTATATGTGACATATACTATCATTTTAATTATTTATAGGTTAGGTTAACTTATAATTAGATGACTCATCCATTTCAGTTGAAAATTTTGATAAATTCTCTCAGAGTTTAACAAAATTGAAATTTCTCCATTACCGACATATAAATTTTGTAGATTTTTGTAAACAATATTTTGAAAAAGTCAGTCAGAAATAAAAATTGTAACAAAAGTGGCGATTTTAAATACGAAACTCACAATTTATATTTAATACAATAGAATTGTTATATGAACAAATAATTTCCCTGAAACCCCAATTATTTTCCCTCAATGTCACTCCCAAAATTATTATATCCCTAGAATTATTTTAACTGCGATGCAAATTAATGTAACTGAAAAAATTATGAACACTAATATTAGAAAATTTTGAAAGAGTAAACAGAAATAAAAGTCAGCAAACAATATTCTCTAAACTAAACCGAGCTGATAAAGATTATCGTGGAGGTCGGCACAGATTCGAGAGCGGGCGATTAGCTTCTCGCAATAGGGGCCTGTCGATATATCGATTCGTAGGTCGAACCACTGGAACCCGACGTATTCCCTGATCTCTATGGAGGCTCGGAATCGGCACGGAAGCCGCTTAGAAAACGATGACTAAACCCCTCGTTTCGAATCTACGTAGCTCGTCCCGTTTTTCGCGGAACGTCCAGTCTTCCCAATAATTTCGGTCGAACCTTTTATGCCCTGGATTGGATTGGCCGTATGTGGCAGCGATACGGAAGAATGTTGGTAGGTGGTTCCACGTGTGCATGTGGGTGTACGCTGAATATTCCAGCGAATTCGTGAGCAGAAATGTGCCAGAAAAAATACTGATTAACGTCCTCGGACATTTTTGTACGCTGCTTAACAATTTTATGAGCGCACATTTTAATTCTTAGTTTTGCTTATTATTTTTTTATGCTTTCGCTGGGTTTGAGTTTAATTCTCTAGTATTAATTAACGTTCAGATAAAATATGTTCAGAGAAATCTTAAAATCTTCACTTTTCATATCAAATATATGATGTTTAATTTTAAACATTTAATGCTTGATCTAATTTTGACCTTTAATAAGTGAGACTTGACATGGATTTAATTTTCCATAACCTTCACGCGTTTTAGGTGTAACTTTTTGTAAAAATTGAAAAATTCTTCCACCTGTTAAAAATAAAATTCGAGGAGAAACTCTAAGAGAAAGGCAGTGCAAGAATATGAATAGAAAAATAATATTAATTCCTGTATATTATGTAAAAGCAGTTTTTGAAAGTCTGGAGCGTTGGACTATTAACGTGTTCGTTAATGTTGCTAATTAGAGGCAGTGGTGTTCAACATTTTCATTAGACTTTAGCCATACGAACATATATTATTATTGTAATAAATTATAGACACATTATAATATAACATTGTCAAGTTTATAATTATAATAAATATAAATCTATACTATAATTTCTATTTTATCATTACTATTATAATAAACATTATCTATGATACTATATCAGGTTATAATAAATAAAAACCATGGTATAATTTCTGTATTATCATCAGAAATGTTATATAAGAATGATAAATCATCGTACCTGGGCACTTCCCGAAATAAGTTAGATCAACACAGAGGTGGATTTGAATTTTTCACAAACTACCATCTCCAAGGCAATCAATTCGCTCTCTTGTGGACGGGGATCGTTTCACCGGGGTGTGCGTGTCGAGGGAACGAGAGAACCCGAGGGGGAGGCTTCTCGACCGAAATCCAAATCCTCCGGAGGCTTTTCCCGGCGTATTTTCCGACCGGAGGAAATCCTGTTAACTCATTAATAACTCGGCCGGCATCCAAGAGAAACCAAGAAGGGTTCCACGAGCTACCATCGTCGAGCCACCATTGGAACGATGGGTGCATCGTTTTGCTCGTAGGATTAATGGATGAACATCTAGGATCTGGACGGTGAAAAGGCACTTCACGCGGATATTATTGAAAATATAGTTAAACATACAAAACTCGATATACAAAATTAATTCACTTTTATGAGAAATTCATAAATTATCAGTATTTAACTACAGAGGTTAGAATTAGCTGCTTAGCTGGTAACAATACAATTAAGTACAATATTTCTTCAATTTTAGAGACATCTGTAGATTGATTCAGTAAATAGACTTCATATGTGTACAGTTAACTGTGCAATTTTAATCTTGCAAATGAGTGATCTTGCTGTGTGATGCATTTGTTAGGTTAGTATTAGCTGTTCAGCAAAAATGAGGTTAAATTCAGAAACAAAAAATTTCCTCATTCTCATAGAAATACTATAGACTGACTCCATAATTTATAAACTTCATCTGTATTCAGTAAACTGTGGAATTTAATCTTGCAAATGAGTGATCTTGCTGTGTGATGCATTTGTTAGGTTATTATTAGCTGTTCAGTAAAAATGAAGTTAAATGCAGAAACACAAAATTTCTTCATTCTCATACAAATACTGTAGAATGACTCTATAATTTATAGACTTCATCTATATTCAGTTAACTGTGGAATTTAATTTTGCAAATGAGTGATCTTGCTGTGTGATGCATTTGTTAGGTTAGTATTAGCTGTTCAGTAAAAATGAAGTTAAATGCAGAAACACAAAATTTCCTCATTCTCATAGAAATACTATAGACTGACTCTATAATTTATAGACTTCATCTATATTCAGTTAACTGTGTAATTTAATCTTGCAAGTGAGTGATCTTGCTGTGTGATGCATTTGTTAGGTTAGTATTAGCTGTTCAGTAAAAATGAAGTTAAATGCAGAAACACAAAATTTCCTCATTCTCATAGAAATACTATAGACTGACTCTATAATTTATAGACTTCATCTATATTCAGTTAACTGTGTAATTTAATCTTGCAAGTGAGTGATCTTGCTGTGTGATGCATTTGTTAGGTTAGTATTAGCTGTTCAGTAAAAATGAAGTTAAATGCAGAAACACAAAATTTCTTCATTCTCATAGAAATACTATAGACTGACTCCATAATTTATAGACTTCATCTATATTCAGTTAACTGTGTAATTTAATCTTGCAAGTGAGTGATCTTGCTGTGTGATGCATTTTTTAGGTTAGAATTAGCTGTTCAGTAAAAATGAAGTTAAATGCAGAAACACAAAATTTCTTCATTCTCATAGAAATACTGTAGACTGACTCTATAATTTATAAACTTCATCTGTATTCAGTTAACTGTGTAATTTAATCTTGCAAGTGAGTGATCTTTCTGTGTGATGCATTTGTTAGGTTAGGTTCCGCCATCTTGTGTACTATATCTCATGCAGCTCATTCGTCTTGGACCTCATAAATAATTCAAATAATTACCAGAATTGAATCAACCTTATTTTATGAATTTGTCCTCCATTTTTTGAGAACTATTCCTTAAACGAAGATAAAATTAAGAGAGCAGAGAAAAGTGTTTAACAGCGATCGTTCATAACGTCGATTAACAAGTACTTATAAGATGGAAACGAAGTGGCTTTAAGGCTTCCTTAACACTATCAAGCAAGCAATCTCGAGTAAATTTCGATTTCGATAAATCTTATTCGTAGACAACGTCTCCGTTAGAGCAACGACATTGTCGGAAGAAAATATCCGTCGTTTCCCGCGACATCGCGCTAACCTTTGACGGCTAATTATTTCGCTTAATTAAAGTGAAACCCGATGCGACCCCTGTCGGAAATTAAACAGCGTTTTCGTAATCGAGCCCCGGTCGCCTCCTTGCACGGACTTGCTCTTACCTCGGATTTATTTGCGAGGGTAATCGTTCAGTTTGCGAGCCACCGTTACACCGTCAATTTTCCGAAGCCGGAGTGTTGATCGTTCCGATGAATTAATGATTGCCTTCTTGTTTCCCCTTTTTCTGCTGCGCTTTTTTCCACCGGTAATCGCCGCTGAGGATTTTTGTCGATTAACGGTCTGTCGATGGTGAATTAAAACGTGGTAACCCAGTTTTTCCGCGAATCAAGGCTTTGTAAATAATTTGTTGCTTCCACTCGTTTCCATGTTTGAACCTTCAGTTTCAATTTTCAATCAAGTACTTTGAAATTTGTTAAACATTTTGAAAATCATAGATTTCTTCATTCTTCTCGTGTTTTTAATTTTTTGAAATTTCTTTTTAATACCAAACGCACTATTATAATTCAATATTTAACTGGTACAATAATTTCAAAAATTACAAAGGAAAATTACTGTTCAATCACTGCAAAAGAATATCTAATTCATTTATAAAAATTTGAAGCAATGTAAAAGAAAGTATACGATTTTTCATTTGAATCAAAGATAATATGATTTGATTCAATTCAAACTAATCTTCTCTTTTTGTATAATTTTTCTTGTTTATAATTTCACAAATTCTTTCCCGCATTTCATAGTCAGGCATTTAGTAAAATTGATTAAAAAATTTTCTACAGAAAAGGCATTCATCCATTCAAATTTTCCGCACAATACTTTGCGCTTTAATTTGTTATATCAATGCGAATTCAAAAAACCCGAAAGTATTACAGAATAATAATAATAGCGCCGGATATTCGGTCGCGAAGTATCGATCTATCGCCGCTTTGGCTTGCGTATATCGACATGAATTTTTTAAAACCGAATTTTCCCGGCGGAAAAAAGCCTTCCACGAAAACAGCAGGGCCCACAAATATTTACAAAATCGCAGCTGTTCACAGCTGTTCACACGAAAGGTTCTCCATTCATGTTGCACACGACGACCACCATAGCTAACAGTATTTCGTTCGTACCAACAAAACGGGCAGAAAACAAAACTGGGAAAAAAACCAGTAATTGCAGTTCTTTAACACTTTTGTGATCTTTGAAATGCGGGAAGTGCTCTCGTGTCGTTAAATCATTCTGAGTTTTTTGTAAAAAAAATTGCTGTTGCAAAAATATTTGTTGAAAAACGGTAATTCATTCCTTGAAGAATTCATTTCTCAAAAAGGTTTTCTAAAAATTGTAATTTATTTGCTGTAAAATTTGTATTCATTCATATATCAGTACATAGTGTGTTTAATAATGATTAAGTTCATTTAATGAATTTATTTAATGATTTTAATGAGTTTATTTAATAAATATTTTTGTAGAAGCGAGCTACGTTAAAAAAGAAATGGGAACATAACCTTAATTTGTCATCTACACGTAAATCTTAATTACATCAATTTTATTTTCGAAGTCATTCAACTTCTTTTTAAGTATATATTGATTTATCTAGTTGCAGATTTATCTATTTTAATGTGATATTAACTGTAGACATCAGTCAAGAATAAATAACTAGTAATAAAAGTTTATTAATACAATATTTTCGTCTGCCATTAAGTTTAAAAACGTCCGCCATTTGCTGTGTACTCGCGGTATTACGTGATTACGCGAGTACCGCCGAACGCAAACGAAGTTACCCGAGTGTCATTACTCGTTACCGAACCTCACTTGCAATCGAAAATCTTGAAATTACAAGTAAATATGCTATGAATTATGCCTTGTTTGGTGTCATTTTAATCAGGAAAGTGGCACAAATATGTTGGTATACATTTTATACTAAAAAATAAAAAATAAATAGTTTTATTTCTAATATTGTCTCAGCGATATTTCCGATTACGTTCGATCTTCTTTACCACTGAATTCTAATTATGCGAATGTCTTACAAATTATTAACAAATTATCAGAATCTACACGATATAAGTGAAAGTTCAAAAGATTCTCCACTATAAAGACTATAGTAGCACCTAATTTTTTTTCGTAATTCAATCAAAAACAATAGTTTTTACGTCTTCAAGTCTCTCCACCGATCAAAAGTGGAGGGTTAATCGCCGTTTAACGACTCACGTCTCATCAGCACAGTGATACTTTCCCTCCTCCCTTGCGTTCTTACCCTCGCCATTACCTTCCAATTACACCTCTCAAAGGAGGCATTTAGAAAGTTGTGGCTCGTTCTGGCGCATCTCATCGTCGTATTTCACCGAGATAGGTATTTTTTCTCTCGTAGACCTGGTCACTAGTATAAATATCTAAGCGACCAAGGATTGACCATTAAGGAAAATGTGCCTGGACTATCAATGAAGATATAGAAATTCAATATTGGATCACATGTAAGCCACGATATACTAAAATTCCCAGTGCACTATTCCATGGTGCAATATTATAATAATGGTGCAATTATTGTTTTTCATCATAATAGCAAATTTTCTCCATGATAACAAATTTTTTCCATAATAACAAAAATAATAAATTTTTGACTTACAGTTGCTTGACTCATTTAGATTAAAGTAGATATTAATAAATGTGCACATATTAATAATGTTGAGGCCGCAGAGGCCTCGATTCGGCCCTGAAAGCCGGACGCTAAGATAGCAACAGCAAAGAAAGCAGCAAAAGGCCAGGAACGGAAAACGATGGCAACGTCCGGACGTGAAGATCGACGAAAACGTAACGTCCCTGACGAAGTTGCGTTATTTTAGCTCTCCCTGGAGAGGACCTTCGAGGCACCGAAAACCTCACGGAAGCTCGGTCGTGACGGTAAAAAAGGGAGAGAGGAAAAAAAGGAGGTGGCGTGGAACGGGACAAGGGGGCGGGTATGCAAGCGGGCCGATAAGCCCGAGGAATCGATAGTCGGGGCAGAGCACGATCCTCGGTGGCCCATTCCCGATAGGACGTTCGTTGATAATCGGCCTGGAAATTCCGTGGCTTCTTGCCGCGTGTGTACACTCGGATGCAACTTAGCCTTCCTTTCAGTAAGGACACATACGCAGTTTGCGATGTTAATTAAAATTTTTATACCTTGTTCTACAATTTTTATACCTAGTTTCTCAACAATTTTTATATTCTTTTTGTAAGTTGAGCAATTTTAGAAACATAGTTCTGAACTTTTAATTGGTGGAGTATTTTTAGGTTACTGAATGACTGTATATTTTAGGTTTCAAAATGGGGGATGTGACATTTTTTAGGTTCTATGGATTTCCAAGGAGATTTCAATATTTTCATTTGGAAATTCACTAGATTTCTATATTTCTTCGATGTCGAAATTTTGAGTTCATAAAATTCCCCAGATTTCCAAGTTGTCAAACTTCCAAATTGTATTTTTTCAAGTTTTCTGGATTTCCAAGTTCGAAAGTTTTGAAAGTTTCGAAAAATCCCTAGATTCCACCATCCTTACGTCACTACTTTGCAATATTCCCTAGTTCTAATGACTCAAAGTTCCTGGACTCCCAAATCTCAAAGTTTTTAAATAGGTATTCCCCTAATTCCCTAGATTCCTAAGTTTCAAGGTTTCTAAATAGGTATTTTCCTAAATCCCTAGATTCCCAAATCTCAAGGTTTCTAAATAGGTATTCCCCTAAATCCCTAGATTCCCAAATCTCAAGGTTTCTAAATAGGTATTTCCCTAAATCCCTAGATTCCCTAATCTCAAGGTTTCTAAATAGGAATTCCCCTAAATCCCTAGATCTCCAAATTCCTACGCCCCTAAATCCCTAGATCTCCAAATTCCTACGCGCGTAAATCCATAGATCTCCAAATTCCCACGTCCCTAAATCCCTAGATCTCCAAACTCCTATGCTCACAAATCCCTAGGTCTCCAAATTCCCACGTCCCTAAATCCCTAGACCTCCAAATTCCCACGTCCCTAAATCCCTAGATCTCCAAATTCCCGCGTCCCTAAATCCCTAGATCTCCAAATCCCTACCCCAAATTTCTATATTACCCAATTCCTAAAACTCCAAATCCTTAAACTCCCCTATTTGCACATTTCTAATTCCAAATGTCCCCAAATTCCTAGTTCCTCACCTCCCTAGATTACTATACTCAAAATCCCCTAAAATCTATCTACCAAAGTCCCTAGCTTCCAAAATCCCTGTTTTCAAGCTTCCACCTCATCTCAAACGTTCCAATACTCAAAACTTCCTAAAAGTAACAAAATTCAGTGACCTCCCCACCTAAATTCCCCCAAATCTATCTCCTAAACTCCCTAGCTCTCCAAGTCCCTAGCTCCCCAAATCCCTGTTTTCAAGCTTCTCCCTCAACTTAAACGTTCCAATATTCAAAACTCCCCAAAAGTAACAAAATTCAGTGACCAGTCCACCTAAATTCCCCCAAATCTATTTCCTAAAGTCCCTAGCTCTCCAAGTCCCTAGCTCCCCAAGTCCCTGTTTCTAAGTTTCCATCTCACTCCAAATATTCCAATACTCAAAACTCCCTAAAAGTGACAGAGTTCAGAGACCTCTCCACCCTTGATGTCCTTCCACCTCGAAGGGAAGCCAGATTTGGTGCTGACTGTACATACCCGGCGAGTCACGGTGTATAGTGCCACTAATTATTATACCGGTGCCGCTCGTTAACGCCGGCTAGTGTAAATCTGCTCGAAGGAAAAGAAATAAAGGTTTCGTAGCGAGTAGGAAGCCGTACTTCCTTCCTTTTTCTCTGCCACGTTGCGCGTTCAATTAACCCTCGTGTTAATAATCAGGTAGGCGGGTATCCATTTTCGCATTGACGTTGCAAATTATGTTCCAGTCGGAATGTTTCGAAATTGATTTAGATCTTCGTACTTTGAATACTTTTATGTTCGTACATGTTTTTCGAGCTAAAGATTTACGTTATGGAGATAAAGCACGCATCATCCGGAGTCTTCTTTAGGTTTTTGTAATTAGACGTATTTGAAAAATAACAAGTTTTATGATTATATTTTTACTCCCTCAAAAATTATTTAATTTGTCTGTTTAGAGATTTTACCTTAAAATAAGTGAATAATCAATATATATTTTTTATAATTATTACAGAAAGTATATTATATTTGTGTCAGTTCTATGGTTACGTGTGACATGTTACAAATTAATTTAATATATGCATATCATCTTTATTGTAATAACTTTATTATCTACGTTCGATCTCAAACCTAAAATTATTTTGAAATTTTTTTATTTATTACTTAAATTAAATATAAATATACATATATCTCAAATTTGAAATTATTTTGAAATTGTCTTTTTGAACTACATGGAACTATATCAGATTTTAGAAAATATATTTTATAAGAATACAACAATAAAAAATATTTATGTGCAAGTTTAATAATAAACAAAATAAGATTGCATTAAATATCCACCATTTTAAAGTATATAAAATTTCCTAAATCGAGAAGCATCAATTTCGTAAACAGTAAAATTCCTCGACAGGAGAACGAGAGTAACTCGTGAAGGGTTAACTCGTCTCAAGTTCGACGTCTCTTTCCAAAAGCCACCCCCTCGTGTCTCCCTCACCCTTCTATGTTACCAGTTTCTCCACCACCCATCGTTCGTCGAAGACTCGAAACGGTCGATGATGAAGTTTCAACCGTCTGCCACACGCTTATTTCCTTTTCTTTTTCACCCCCGGTCTTCCACCCTCGACCTTTAAGAACGTAAGGCGGTATTCCCACTCGGACCTTCAATTTTTGACTCCGAAAAAATTATCGGAAAATGAGAAAATTATCGATGAATGCATAACACATGAAGCCTCAAATAATTTGTGCAATTATTCTAAAATTAGCAGACTTTTAAGACCTCTTCATTTTTTAACGACATGTAAAGTACAAAATTGTTGATTAATGTACAATATGTGAGACATTAAATAATTTATGTAATTATTTTGAAGATAGGATACGTCATGAAATTTCTTATTTTTTGGCAACATGTGAAGTACAAAATTATTGATTAATGTATAATATGTGAGACATTAAATAATTTATTTAATTATTCTAAAGATGGCATACATCATAAGACACCTTAATTTTTGTCGACATACAAAGATGTTCCTTGTCGAGGTACAAAATTATCAATAAACGTATAAGACATTAAGCAACAAATAATAAATGTAATTATTCCAAAGTTAGCATACATTTGAACGCACCTTAATTTTTGTCATTTCTGAGTTTGGAAATTTGAGAGTTTTGGAAATTTGAGAATTTGAAAATTTGAGAGTTTTGGAAATTTGAGAATTTGGAAGTTTGAGAGTTTCGAAATTTGAGAGTTTTGGAAATTTGAGAGTTTTGGAAATTTAAGAGTTTGGAAATTTGAGAGATTGGAAATTTGAGAATATGGAAATTTGAGATGGGAAATTTGAGAGATTGGAAATTTGAGAGCTTGGAAATTTGAGAGTTTTGGAAATTTAAGAGCTTGGAAATTTGAGAGTTTGGGAATTTGAGAGATTGGAAATTTGAGAGTTTTGGAAATTTGAGAACTTGGAAGTTTGAGATTTTGGAACATTGAGAGTTTTGGAAATTGGAGAATATGGAAATTTGAGAGCTTGGGAATTTGAGAGTTTGGAAATTTAAGAGATTGGAAATTTGGGAATTTGGAAGTTTGAGAGTTTGGAAATATGAGAGTTTTAGAAATTTAAGAGCTTGGAAATTTGAGTTTGGGAATTTGAGAGTTTGGAAATTTGAGACATTAGAAATTTGAGAATTTGGAAGTTTGAGAGTTTGGAAATTTGGGAGTTTGGAAATTGGAGAATATGGAAATTTGAGAGCTTGGGAATTTGAGAGTTTGGAAATTTCAAAGCTTGGAAATTTGAGAGTTTGGAAATTTAAGAATTTGGAAATTTGAGAATATAGAAATTTGAGAGTTTGGAAATTTGAGAACATGGAAATTTGGGAATCTAGGGAATTAAGGTTTGACTTTGATTAGAGTTTGGCCAAAAATAATTATTCCAAAGTTAGCACACATTTGAACGCACCTTAATTTCTGTAATTTCAAAGTAAATATTTATAAGATACTTTTCATCTTTCCCACAAATGAAGCTAAAAATTATTATTCAAAATACAACTCGCTTATTACTACTTTCACATCATTTCTCTCAAAACTTCCCACATCTACCCTCCAACGTCCCACCTATTTTAGAAACCAATTTCAGAAAGACAATGATTAAAAAAATGCATTCATTCTCCTACACACATGAAATCAGTCATGAAATTTCCAAAACTAAGAAAATAAAATTAAAAGCGATATAGTTTCGTACCGAATGCGAACACACCCTTAAACGATATACGTCCATCCTCGTCGCTCTTCGGTTCCGTTTCGAGGCACGTTTCGAAACCGGTCTTTCTCCCGTCAGTCAGCTCATTAGCAGGTGATCAATTAAAAATTCGTTTGTTTTCGCGGTCCGGGTTACGGCACCGCCCACCTAAGCCGGCTCGTGACGCCAAAGGGGTGGAACAACCCCTGGGTTGACGGTTGATGCGCACACAGGAACCGGAGGGGAATAGTCGGGGACCTGGCAGTTTAGTGGCTACTGGAGTACGAGCTGCGATATGGGTAATTTATATCCCGGCTTTGCACGGTTTTCGACCGTTCCAGCGGGGGGTGAGGGATGAATTTTGTGGTCCGGCCAGCGAGTTCTCTAACGTGTTTCGTGTCGCGTGGGTCACGCTATTTACTGCGGTAAAATCATTTTTTATTTCATCTCTTTTGTTCTTTTTGCCGCCTGAAAGCGTACTTTTAATGGAAAGGGTGCGAACTGACGGGAACCTAATGATTCTCTATGACTTCTTTTCACAGAAACCTTTACTTTCACGCAGGTACGAAATTGTAAATTAAATATAAGCTAGTTTAATTAATTGGTTTCAGATTTTGAACCTCAAAATGAAGTTCGTAATAAAGGGTGTACGTGATACCCGAAATGATCCATAACTAATAAACAAGCGCGGAGCGCAATTTCAGCGTTTTCCCGCCATTTCTCATAAAGTACCAAAAGCCGTCTGAAACTTTCAACCAGTTTCCCGAATGGAATATCGACGCTTACTTTCCCCAAACGGCGCGTAAACGAGCGTGCTCGACGAAACGACGCTTCGGCATTAATGAGCAGTTATTAATCGGGCCGGTTTTCATATTCGCTGACCCAGAAATTTCTCGCGAGGCCCGCGGGAATGGAAGCGTTACGCTTCGCCACGGAACGAGCGTAGCCGGCGAACCGGCACAAAGCAGCGAAAGAATATCGATTATCGAACAGCAGACGGACGAGGCCATGCCGTGTCCGACTCTGCCGAATAATCGACAGAGAAATTCGGCATATTTGTGTACAGGGAACAGGCGGAGCTGGCCCTGTTGAAATATTTATGCCGCCGCGGTATTCTCGGCATAAACAAAAGTCCCGGGACCATGCGAACCGTCGATGATCAAACATCGATTTTCGTGATTTTGCGATTAAAAAGTGTCAAGATTCGTTTGACAAATATGATGCTGCAACCATTTTGTGCCATCATATCGGTCATCTTTCATGCGGAACCTGAGCACGGGAAAATTTGAAAATTGTCAAACTATATAGAAGGAATTATACAAATATTAAAACTATAGATTGAGAGTAGCCATCATTTGTATAATTTCAGTGAATAAAACTTGTAATTATGATTTATTTTTGTAGGAATATTGATTTTCCGTCTGTTGTTCCACGGAGCTCGCCAAATCCCGTATAAATGATGTAAGTATTCGATACCGTGGGATCGGCGCATTTCTCCTGCAGGAAAACAGCATGGGTCACCGTGGTAGAATTATCCAGAATAATTACCAAAGTCCGGCAAGGACGACCGTGGTTAGCTAGCTTGTTTGTGACAGGATGAACCCTGCCGGATCCCTCGGGAGATGGTTAACTAACCCTATCCTTCCTATACGATTTCTGCATGATTAACTATAATTTACTTTCTACCGTGAGAAAGAAGATAGTAATTGAAGCATACTTACAGCTAATTCAAAAATTTGTGATCTGACAATTTGAAAATTAATTGTAGGATGTTATGTGACAGAGTAGTATAAAGCACCATAGGGACCATTCATGCCTATGTGCGTACAGGCCAAACCGTGAGAGATACGATATTTTGTCAGGGATTCAAACTTACTTAGAATGGGTCAAAACACCCAGAAAAATTGTTAATGATAGCGCATGAGTGTGGAGAAGCCCACTGCGAGCGAGGGCGAGTCTAAGTACTATGACAACCCATCAAACAACATGCCTATGTACGTACAGGCCAAACCGTGAGAGATACGAAATTTTGTCAAGAGATCAAACTTGTTTAGAATGTGCCAAAACCCCTAGAAAAATTGTCAAAAGTAGCTAATGGAAGTGGGGAATCTCTAAACAAGCAAAGGCGAGTCAAGGCTCTAAAGCACACCATGCGACCACTGATGCCTATATGCATATAGGCCAAACCGTGGTAGATACGACATTTTGTCAAGGAATCAAACTTTCTTAGAATGTGCCAAAACCCTAAGAAAAATTGTTAAAAGTCGTCAATAGGGGTGGATAACCCTCCGGCGACAGCAAATAGAAATACTGTAAGACTTCGTCCCTACCACTCATGCCTACACTCGTATCAGACAAACCGTGCGAGATACAACATTTTGTCTAAGGAACAAACTTTCTCAAAATACCCCAAAACCCCCAGAAAAGTTGTAAAACGTGCCGAAAGATGGCTAATATGTCTGAGGAGTGCAAAGGACCCAAAGTCCTGATCAATAAGTAAGAAACTAATCGAAGCAAGTAGCAGCAGTGAAAAATCGGGGCAAATAAACGAGTACAGTTTCGAAGGGAGATCCTGAAACTGATGCACAGTTTAAGCAATAAAATTTTCAGTCCCGGCCATCGCGCAATAAACTCCGCACTACGTCTTCAGAACAATAGGACATTCTGGAAGCGTTACACGCAACGCTTGGCATTGCCGCAACCTGGATCAGCCGTTTGCCAGTAATGCTCGCGAGCGGCTTCAAAGAATACGATCAATCTTCCCTTTTATTCCGCCGCGGTCCGCGAGACGTTATTTTGCGAACGGCCGGCGTCGCGACGACTCAACCATACGGGCATTTGGCAACGGATATTTAGAACGGTGGACGCTACGGAATTGTCTCGTTGCTGTCGTTTTCTACCGGAATCGCTGCTTCGTTCTGCAATGTGCAGTTAGGTGCAGTTAGTTTCGCTTAAGGGTCGAGTCTGGCGAGTTTGACTTTTGGTATAACTTTTGACTTTTTTTATTTTTTGATGTAGCTTTTGAGGATCTGGAAAATTGATATGTTCAGCCGGACCTTGTTTATTTTGTGATATATTGGTCAGAAACAAGGATATTTTTAAACATAAAAATTCGTGAATTTGTCGATGTCAAAATATTCTACATAAATTGTAAAAATGTTATACTTTAAATGATTTTTAATTTAAAAATTAAACAGTTAAAAATTGGATCGCAGTCTTTCATGTAAGTCGCCATTTTCTTTAGTGACGTCCACCATTTTACGTAACGCTACTCATAACACTCCGACGAATTTAAGGGTAATCGAAGGACCGATGGCACCGAAGATCGATACCTGTCAATCAATTTGACTGACATTTATTTCGATCGATCGATAATGGACACTTCTTAACATCATCAATCGCAGGAATAAATATCTGGCTCGGATTAATCTCGTCACTGTCTTCCATCGTAAAAGAACTCGACGGCATTAAAACTTATTACCGGTTAATGATCAGGTATAAAAGCAAGTCGTTTCGACGCTGAGAATATTTGGAGCAAATGCCACGCGTGCAGTCGATCAATCATGACCCAGAAAAACTTTTGCTGATATTTTCAAGTATTCCGGTGCGTGCCGGTGCACGGAGGGGAATTAACCGAGGTTTTCGACCAAGCAAACGTAACAGACGGTGAAATTTTAGCACGAGTGGACAGGCTTGTAATAAATGCAAATCATTCGATCATTTCTACACTCAGAAGTTGTGGACAGGGACGACTTTCCATGTGTAAAGTTTGGATGGGTAAACTATTTTACATGTTACAATTTGAAATGTGGAATATAGGGTGTCTCACAATTAATGTAGGTCCAATGGGGGGTAGCTGAAGTGATTCTGAATAAGATTTCCCTTTGCAAAAATGGGGTAGGAAGCTTCGTTTTTGAATTATTAAGGAAAAACACGGACCAATCAGAGCGCGAGGATTGCGCATGCGCAGACGCGAGAGCAAAAGCTTCGAGCCTATTGGCTGAGCGCGCGTAATCCTCACGCTCTGATTGCTACGCGTTAGATTACCACACGTTGCATTGGTACGCGTAGAATTACCACGCGTTGCATTACTACGCGTTGGTTAACTACGCGTTAGATTTCCATGCGTTAGATTCCTGCGCGTAGAATTACCACGCGTTGTGTTACTACGCGTTGGATTATTACGCGTTGAATATCCACGCGCTGGATTACTACGCGTTGGATATTCACACGCTGGGTTACTACGCGCTGAATTACTACGCATTGGATTACCACACGTTGCATTAGTACGCGTAGAATTACCACGCGTTACATTACTACGCGTTGGTTAACTACGCGTTAGATTTCCACGCGTTAAATTCCAACGCGTAGAATTACCACGCGTTGTATTACTACGCGTTGAATATCCACGCGCTGGATTACTACGCGTTGGATATTCACACGCTGGGTTACTACGCGTTGTATTACTACGCGTTAGATTTCTACGCGTTAGATTTCTACGCGTAGAATTACCACGCGTTGTATTACTACGCGTTGAATGTCCACGCGCTGGATTACTACGCGTTGGATATTCACACGCTGGGTTACTACGCGTTGAATGTCCACGCGCTGGATTACTACGCGTTGGATATTCACACGCTGGGTTACTACGCGTTGGATTACTACGCTTTGGATTACTACGCGCTGGATTACTACGCGCTGGATTACTACGCATTGGATTACCATACGGTGCATTACTACGCGTAGAATTACCACGCATTGCATTACTACGCATTGGATTACCACGCGTTGGATAACTACGCGTTTTCCGTAGCTGACATTCTCACGTCTGCGCATGCGTATACCTCGCACTCTAATTCATCCATATTTTTCCTTAATAATTCAAAAATGAAACTTCAAACCCCACAAATCATCACAAATTTATTCTGTTTTAAAAGAATTTACCCGAAGCATCTTACCAGGCTCAAAGCGCGCGAAATTCAAATCTGTCAATAATACCCGAGCGGTTTAATTAAGAATCCGAGAAAAATAGAAGAGGGAAATTAATATACGCATCATTCATCGATGCTGCCGTATTGTTTAGAGGCGATGGTGTGCCGTGCACAGAATTTTTCGCCATTGGCAATTCAATATTTTATTAAAAGCTGTCGGGACACCGTGCCGATCAGAGACGCGGCAAATTTAATCGATTTCGAATCAGTTTCAGCTTGCTCAGAATCTGCTATTCACCTTGTCATATTCATATTTAATGGGCAAAGTTCTATTCTTAATTCTGAAGCTCTACGAAGCTTCGTTTCGTTCCTGGGATTAATGATTGATACGCCATTTGCATGATTCAATGATTTCGGGATCAGCCGTTTGCAAATTTGAAAATTGGACGTGTGAGGAGGAGTCGTAAGGGTATTTTAACTTGGAATGTTATATTAGGTTCATTTTTTAATTTCTTTTTATTGGGAATGTGGGTTTTATTGATGTTGGTAGTTTGTAGAATATTTGGGTTTAGGGAATAGATTTTTTAGGTTAGGATTGGTTAAATTAGGTTGGGTTAAAAGTATAATAAAATAAATTTAGTGAATTACAAATAATTGTATGAATAATTATGACAATAAAATATTGTGACTTTATGCAAATATAAATATGTTTATGGTGATGATATAATTTTATGTAAATATTAGAGTAATTATAAAATTATAATAACAATATAATAATATAATCTTACAAAAACATGAAAGTGATTATAATAATAAGCTTTTTAGAAAAGTATTCTGTTGACTGACACAATTTCACGCATTTCCCACAAACAACGAAAAAACCAGAAAGATTCTTAATTAGCATGATGTGAACGACAATGAAAGAAAAATATCGAAAATTTAGAGAATGTGGTACGAAGATAATTTCCATTATTGATTTATTTATTTTCAATTTAAAGTGGCGTTGTCAATTCCGAGTGAAATAGCATTTGAAACAAAAAGTTAAAATAATTTTGCATACTGTATTTTATCAACTAAGTTAGATCCATTAATTGTTTGTATTAATTAAAATAATACTTAAAACACGTGTTTACATAAATTTTTATATAAAAAAATTAATTTAAGTTTATATAAAAAATAATATAAATACAAACTTGTATAAACTTGTCTAAGAAAATATTAAATTATACTTGTATATAAATTTATAACATATGTTATGTATATGTTACACATGCACATATTTTAAATACAATGTACATATATTTTACAAATAATTACAAGTACAATATTTCATAAAGACACTATTACTTGTATAAATGATATAAAATAAATAAATTATAAATTATAATTAATAATAAATTATAACATATGTTACATATGTATATGTTGTATGTACACATATGGCAATTGCAATGCAAATATAATTTTACAAATAATTACATGTACAATACTTCACAAAGACACTATTAGTTATATATAAAATAAACTTATAAAATAAATAAATCATAAACAATAATTAATAACAAATTATAACAAAACATTATTTAAAAAAATAATTTATAAATCACTTTCAAACATCATACATCCTACACACAAATAAAATAAAAATCATCATAAAAATCATAAATCACCTATTATTTATTTACAAGGTATTCCATTCATAAATTCCGAATACCAAAACATGTTAAACGAAACATGAAATGTTTAATCCCAATTTAAATCAGTATGTACTCAAACAGCCATAACATTGCTATCCTGCAAATATCAGTTTCCATTAAATTGTTCAAATCACCGATTATAAAATCTTTCTGGTAACACGATACAGATTATGACACATAAACCGTGCGATCGTATGATTCAAATTTTGACCCGACCGTTTGAAGCAAATTAATAGTTTGGGGTTCCACTCCGCTCCTAATAAATCCAATTAACACACCGGTAACAAAATTAATTAACCCGGGCCGTCGGTTGTTAAAAGCGCAAACATCTGCCCCTGATAATTATAATAAATAATCTCTGAGTTAGGAAGAAACAATGAGAGGATGAACGAATTGCTGCTCAATCGCTGTTGTTTATGCGATTTTAAAATATTTAGGAGGAATTTAGGGAGGAATTTAGGGAGGAATTTAGGGAGGAATTTAGGGATTTTGATATTGCAGGTTTTGGAAATTATTAAAGTTGAAATGAGAAGTATGGGATTTTTATTTTGGAAGTTTGACGAGAGAGAAATTTGCAAATTTGGGAAGTGAGTTTTTGGGAATTTGGGAATTTGGGAGATATAGGGAATTTTGGGAATTTGGAAGATATAGGGAATTTTGGGAATTTGAGAATTTGGGAGATTTAGGGAATTTGGGGAATTTGGAGATTTGGGGAATCAGGAATCTAAGGGATGAGGGATGTAGGAATCTAGGAATTTTATGATTTTGAGATTTGGGGATTTAAGGGTTTGTGAATTTGGGAATTTCAGAATTTGGGGGTTTAGGAACTTGGGAATTTGAGAATCTAGGGAATCTAGGGAATTTGGGGACTTGGGGATTTGGAAATTTGAGATTTTGGAAGTTAGAGAGTTTGGAAATTTGAGAATTTGGAAATTTGAGAGTTTGGAAATTTGAGAGTGGAAATTTGAGAGTTAGGGAATTTGAGAGTTTGGAAATTTAAGAGTTTGGAAATTTGAGAGCTTGGAAATTTGAGAGTTTGGGAATTTGAGAGCTTGGAAATTTGAGAGTTTGTAAATTTGAAAGATTGGAAATTTGAGAATACGGAAATTTGAGAGTTTGGAAATTTGAGAATATGGAAATTTGAGAGTTTTGGAAATTTGAGAGTTAGGGAATTTGAGAGTTTGGAAATTTAAGAGTTTGGAAATTTGAGAGCTTGGAAATTTGAGAGTTTGGGAATTTGAGAGCTTGGAAATTTGAGAGTTTGTAAATTTGAAAGATTGGAAATTTGAGAATACGGAAATTTGAGAGTTTGGAAATTTGAGAATATGGAAATTTGAGTTTTGGAAATTTGAGAGCTTGGAAATTTGAGAGCTTGGAAACTTAAGAGTTTGTAAATTTGAGAGCTTGGAAATTTGGGAGATTAAAATTTGAGAATTTGGAAATTTAAGAATTTGGAAATTTGAGAGTTGGGAAATTTGAGAACTTGGAAATTTTTGAATCTAGAGACTTATAGTTTCACTTTGATTAAAATTTGGCCAAAAATCCACTTTGCAAAATTGTCCCGTAAAAACTTGAAAATGTAAAGACACATATGCAGATGTATACATACATGAAATGTACTAACATCAAAATATATTTTCCTTTAGACACCTCCCTATTTACCTGTCGAATAAATTTCAGTTTCGCGATTAGTACGAAGCGCCTTCGCAACAAAACGCCATTACAAAGGGAAATTTTTGGCAGGCCATTGGCCTGGTTGACCTAATGACGCTGCGACTGAGCGTACATAACCATTACCTAGCCACAAGATAAAATGACGCCGTCATCGATCAATAATGCCACTAACGGCACAACGGTGCAAGGATCCCGCAAAATTGCACGTTCGCTGAATTTGCACCACGTTCGATCAGAATCACCCTTCTGCGTCGTTTCGACACTAGCAAATAAACTATGGACGTGAAAATAAAATTTAGACGTTCAGACAAATATATATTTTTATAAAAATTAGGGAAAAGAAATAATATTTCAAAGATATTATATGTACTGTATGTAATTATACACAGAATATGTATATATGTAGATACATATATATATATACATATGTAGGAACATGTATGAAAAATCATTAATTCTGTGAATTTGAAAGGTGACCATAATCACTATAACAAGGTTTAGTATAACAATTTAATACTTGGTTTAATAAAATAATTAGCATTAGATTTAATATAACAATTTAATTATTAGGTTCATTATAACAATTTATTATTATTTATTATCTGTTAGGGTAAATATAACAATTTAACTATTAGGTTTAATATAACAATTTAACATTAGGTTCAATATAACGAGGTTTAATATAATAATTTGCCACTAGGTTTAATATAAAAATTCATTTTGTTAACAGTATAACAATTTGAATTTTTTAACTAAAGCTAGCGTGGTACACATGTTATATATATATATAAACACGATGAAATAAACAATTGCTACTATTGCAATCAATAATAGTGAAATAATAACCTCAAAACAATTCATCAAACTTTTCAGCTGGAAGGCTTTAAGGTCGCCATCTTTAAAAATGGCTGCCACTGCGAAGAATGAGGTTAGGTTACCCTTCAGATATCTACAAAAGTTCCTTCTAAAATCTGAACGTGATATAAATATCAAAGTTACACTGTTTCATAAAATTTATCACAAATTTCAAAGCAAGCATTTCTTCATCCCTCCTTAAATAATAAATGTATGAATAATATTAATAAATGTGTGTAATAGTATAAAAATACATGATATACAAAATATTCCAGAAACAATATTTTAACTAGATAATTCAACAATTCAAAATAACTCAAAAATGATTTTATTACTTCTTTAAAAAGTGCATATATAAAATAAAAATAAAAATACAAAATAAAAAAACGATATAACATTTCATTTTTTTAAATGTATCTACTTGTATATAGTACAACTATATTACAAATTACTATAATAATATAACTTACACTACAAAACGAAAGTACATCAGAATTTTCAAAAATTTTAAAGAATCAGACAGTTCGCAGTTTTTGAGGGCAGAGTGCATTATACATAGGTTTCCCTAGTTAATTGAGTAATCCTGGGCAATTTTCTGTCATTTCTTTTTTCGTTCTCTGTTCCATTCACTGCCAAGGCAGCATATCATGATGCACCTTTGCGGCACTTGCAATATGATAGCTTTCACAATGACTTTCCATAACCAGTTTTTGCGGGCGGAGTTAAAGCGCGAAACGAACGCGAATTATTTTTTGCCGCGATACCTTTCGTTTCGTCATTTTTAGCAATTAACTTAATTACACAGCTTCAGACTTAGGTACTAGGCCATTGGCGTAAATAGGATAATCACTCTCGGGTCAATTAGGCCCTTAGGACTGAGAGTCTTCACGTTTAATAGTTTATGGAAATTTTAGAAATTTCGCTGGTTGGAAAGTTGGAGCTGGGCTTTTGGAAATTTTGGGATTTGGTAAGTTGGAAATGTGGGGAGGTGGGGTGTTAGAAATTTTGGAGATGGAAATTTGCAAGAGTAGAAATTTGAGGGGTTAGAATTTTGAGGGTGTGGAAATTTGCAAGTGTAGAAATTTGGGGGGTGGAAATTTGCAAGAGTAGAAATATAGGGTGTTAGAAATTTGGGGGTGTGTAAATTTGCAAGAGTAGAAATTTGGGGGTGTGGAAATTTGCAAGAGTAGAAATTTGGGGGTGTGGAAATTTGCAAGAGTGGAAATTTGGGGGTGTGGAAATTTCCAAAAGTAGAAATTTGGGTGTGTGGAAATTTGGGGGTGTGGAAATTTGCAAGAGTAGAAATTTGGGGGTGTGGAAATTTGCAAGAGTAAAAATTTGGGGGTGTAAAAATTTAGGAATGTGGAAATTTGCAAGTGTAGAAATTTGAGGGTATGGAAACTTGCAAGTGTAGAAATTTGAGGTGTGGAAATTTGTAACAGTAGAAATTTGGGGTGTTAGAAATTTGAGGGTGTAAAAATTTAGGAATGTGAAAATTTACAAGTGTAGAAATTTGGGGGTGTGGAAATTTGCAAAAGTAGAAATTTGGGAGCGTGGAAATTTGCAAAAGTAGAAATTTGGGTGTGTGGAAATTTGGGGATGTGGAAATTTGAGGGTGTGGAAATTTGGAAATGTAAGAAATTGAGGTTTTAGAAATTTTGAGATGTGGAAATTTGCAAATGTAGAAATTGGGGGATGTGGAAATTTGAGGGTGTGGAAATTTGCAAATATAGAAATTGGGGGATGTGGAAATTTGCAAATGTAGAAATTGGGGGATGTGGAAATTTGGGGGTGTGTAAATCTGCAAATGCAGAAAACTGTCCTTTTAGAAACTCCATACTATAAAATATGGATTTTCACAAATTTCGCTATTAAAAAATTTAAAAACGCAGAAAATTGCAAAAGCACCCCTTATAACGACCATCTAACCACAGGCGTAAAAAAGAATGATTCAAACCCCTATCTTCCGAAAGCCACCCAGTTCCACCCACAAAAAACCAACGAAACGAAACATCGGCATAGATAGAGAGAAAGAGGAAGCCGTGGGTCGCTTACGAGCTTATAAAGAGGCGATAAACATAACCAAAGGCTCCTTTATATCGGCTGCCACGAGCGAACTAGGTGGTCGGTGGTGCAGAGGAGGGTTGTCGATGGGAGGACCCACGTGTGCTGGTTTCCCTCGTGTTGGAAGCGGAGGACAAGCGGATCGAAGAGGGTAGGACTGGGTAGGAGGTTGGTCTGGGTTATCGATTATAATCATCGGCGTACGGGCGCCGCGACGGATCCGCAGTCATTAGGGACGCCTGGGCGTCGTTCCACCTTATTCTGACTGCCGGAAGCGAGCGGAGCAAGCGTTTGAATATCTACGCAACGAGCCTCGTAGAGAAGTATTTTCGCTTTGGACTCGGCTGTTGACCTTCTCTGAAAGAAATGCCGGTTGAAACTGCAGATGGTCAAAAATAATCTGAGACTATGATGACGCTACGCTGACACTTCGTTGACACTACGTCACTTGATAAAATAAATAGAAAACTAATTTTGTTACATATTTTAATATGACTAAGAGAGGTAATTAGGGAGGAGAATTGTGAGAGAGTGGGAGAGGGTGAATTGGTATGACGTATGGTTCAATGGAGACAGCTACTGTGAACGCGTAATCAAAGAATTAATAGTCTATAAAAGTCATCGTTGGTTATTTCTGTTCTAAATACATCTAATTTTACAATAAATACAAGTGTATAATTTTCGTCATCTAGATAAAGACCATTAAGTGACCATTTGATAAGTGACCGTTCGATGAGTGACCGTTCGATGAATGACCGTTCGATAAATGATCATTTCTGACCGTCCAAAAATTGTACTTTAAGGAATAAATTTCCTAATCAGACTAGATATCAGTATCTGGAATTATTGAAACATCGCTGAACATCCGAAGAAACGTCAGACGCAGTATCCCGTTCCGGATGTGTATCGTAAAATGGCGAATAAGAGGTATCGCTTCCTCGTCGAGCAATTATAGTCGGCGATCACAAGGCTGTGAGTGTGTAATCGACGGCCCCGTTCCAGAGATCCGTTGTAGGAGGGTTGGCCGGTGGCGCGTCGAAATTAAATTTAATGGGGTGAATCGGAGTCGGCGAGGTTCACGGGCGTCACGTGGAATAAACGCGGGGCAAACGGGCACGCGAACGAGGATCTGCCGTGGACGTACTCCTCTGAATAACGTAATCGCCAGACTGGTATCGTTCGCTTACACCGAAACCCTCCTTTCAGAACGGCAACCACCCCGTTGCTTCCGTTGCCTGCGGGGTAACGCCACTGGGACACCCAATTGGGATGAGGTTAGAACCGTGGACGTAAAGACAATGGATGTACAGGGAGGGACACGGGGATGGGATACTGGGGTAGAGTGGAGTACTTTCAATAATATATAATAAATTACTAGTGATTTATTGAAGTAGGGTTTGTAAGGTAAAAATTATAATTCAAAATTTTTATGTTAACCCATTTTGGGTACTCATTTGAGTACTACATTAAGCCTTGGAAGTGTTAATATTAAACTTGAAGGCTTATGATTAAACTTGATAATGTTAATACTAAACTTGATGACCTACAATTGAACTTGAGAATGTTAATACCAAACTTGATGACTTAAAATTAAACTTGAAAGTGTTAACATTAAACTTGAAGACCCACAATTAAACTTGACAATGTTAATACCAAACTTGATGACTTAAAATTAAACTTGAAAGTGTTAACATTAAACTTGAAGACTCACAATTAAACTTGACAATGTTAATACCAAACTTGATAACTTAAAATTAAACTTGAAAGTGTTAACATTAAACTTGAAGACTCACAATTAAACTTGACAATGTTAATACCAAACTTGATGACACAATTAAACTTGAGAGTGTTAACATTAAACTTGAAGACTCACAATTAAACTTGACAATGTTAATACCGAATTTGATGACTTAGAATTGGACTTGAGAGTGCTAATACTAAACTTGAAACCTTAGAATTAAACTTGAGATAGTTAACATCAAATTTGAAGACTTAAAATTAAACTTCAGAGTGTTGACATTAGACTTGAAGCCTTATAATTGAACTTAACAATGTTAATACTAAACATGGTGACTTAAAATTAAACTTGAGAGTGTTAACATTAAACTTAAAGACTTAGGACCATACTTAAGAGTGTTACTACTAAACTTCATGACTTAGAATTAGACTTGGGAAAGTTAACACCAAATATAAAGACTTAAAATTACATTTCAGAGTGCTAACATTAAACTTGAAGCCTTATAATTAAACTTGACAATGTTAATACTAAACTTCATGACTTAGAATTAAACTTGAGGGTGTTAACATTAAACTTGAGAGTATTAATACCAATCTTGATGACTTAGAATTAAACTTAAGATTGTTAATACTAAACTTGGTGACTTCAAAATAACCTAAGAGTCTTAATACTAAACTTGATGACGTGGAGTTAACCTTGGGAGTGTTAACATTAAACTTAAAGACTTAGGACCAAACTTAATAGTGTTAATACTAAACTTGATGACTTAGAATTAAACTTGAGAGTATTAACATTAAATTTGAAGGCCTAGAATTATACTTGAAGAACATGCAATTTTGCCTCTACCAGTCTTTACAAAATAATTTGCCATCTGTGACATACATGTTTAACAAACACCACAAGTTGTTAAAACCAATGTTCACAAAATTTTAACAAACCACCCCATGCAAAGTGCATAAACATCCCCCAGTGATTAGCAATAAACCCAAAATCACGAAAGGCAGAGAACATCAAGTACAACGTACTTGTCCCCAAGAAAAAGGTAAACTCGCGCAATCTTGAGTCACCCAAAAAAAGTGCAAGAACGAGAAGACAATCCAGAGTCGGATAGAGAAATGGTAATACAAAAACGAAGGAAGAAATCGGCGTGAAACGACAGAGGAGGTTGGAGGGAAAGAAGACGGGGTGGGAAAGAGAGGGCGTGAAACGAGAGGGTGAAATCGAGGGGTTGCAGCAGGGCAAGCGTGGAGGTAGCAGTCGAGAACTCGTATACCCTGGGGGCTTACAGCTGTCGCGTACCCAACACCTTTTTTTCTGCACGCCAGTAACATGTACGTAGGTTGCAGTGCGTGCATAGAAATTGCCTGCATAGGGGTAAATCGCGCATTTCCTGCGTAACGCGTGGAAACGAAAGCACGACGGGGTCGGCGAATTATTATAGTTTTCTAGGTTACTCTTTCTCATCCTTTTTCGCAAAGAACCGACGGACATCGCCGCGAATTTTGCGAAATATAATTTAATTATCGGCCCGCAAGTTTCGGTTCTGAAAAACTCTAATTAGCGTTTCGAAATTCTATCGACCCGGTGTTATCGGGGTTGTTGCAGTGGAAAATCCTCGGAGTTCGAATACGAAGTTGGCTCCGTGCTAAATAGGGCTGATTTCGATGCGAAATTATTTGAAGCCTCTCTGGGGATTTAATATGTAGGATTATATTCTTTGCAGGGACTCTATTTGCTGATGAGTTGAAGATATAGAAATCACATAAGAAGAATTATTCAAGAAGGGTTGATTTGTCGTTTGATTCTTTAACTTCCTTGTGATGAGTGGAGCTATGACACTTTTTATCAGATGTTACTTTTGATCTAACCCTTGATCATTAGGGTTTCTTCAAGATGTTCATATTATTGAAGATGAATATTATGGAGGATGTTCATATACATCCATGTACATATGTGTATACGTAATCTAACCTAACCTAACTCTTAACCATTAAGGTTTCTTCAAGATGTCCACATTATTGAAGATGAATATCATGGAGGATGTTCATATACATCCATGTGCATATGTGTACACATGTGTGTATATGTACATATGTGTACATATGTGTATACATAACCTAACCTAACCTAACTCTTAACCATCAGGGTTTCTTCAAGATGTCCACATTGTTGAAGATGAATATCATGGAGGATGTTCATATACATCCATGTGCATATGTGTACACATGTGTGTATATGTACATATGTGTACATATGTGTATACATAACCTAACCTAACCTAACTCTTAACCACCAGGGTTTCTTCAAGATGTTCATATTATTGAAGATGAATATTATGGAGGATGTTCATATACATCCATGTACATATGTGTGCACATATGTGTATATGTGCATACGTGTACATATGTTTGAACATCCATATTTGTACATATGTGTGAACGTCCATATTTGTACATGTATGTGAACATCCATATGCATACATATGTGTATATTCTTCAATGACATGAACTGAGATACCTAAACTCCAAAATCTCTCAAAAGTTAAAGAAATACAAAATGAATGAAATTTGAGTGAGAGAAGCCACCCACCCCAAAGACACCATACGGTCAGTCCTCGACAAATCGCCATATTAATTCGTGTAAGGTCCCATTCATTTCCCAGGTCTTCGTCCATTTTGGAGCAGACACGGGGGCGCAATCACGTTGTCTCCGTCGTGAGGATCATAAAGCTTGCGGTGGCAAACGGGTCCCGGGACTTTTCAGCCTGCTGGAGCCACCCTCCCGCACTCAATAATCCCATAACGCTATAGCAAGCCCCTATTACGTCTTTCCCCTCGGATGTGCGCTGTGACAGACCCCCGGCAGAAAGAGCCGAGGGGTAGAAACCACCCCTGATCCCATGCTACACCCCGCTACCGTGAAACCACCCTTGTCTTCCTGGCCTTCCCTTCTGCGCCGACGAATCGATGGGGAGGCTTGATCGTGTTCGAACGACCAACGGGATAGCCGCCTGTGTGCTAGTCCGTTTGAAGAATCGCTCGTCGAGTCAATGGACGACTTAGTGGACCGGCGAGTTGTGAATGAGGAACGGGGGTGGGAGATTTAAACGGCGAGGAACGGGATGGACTACTCGGGACCTCTATAGAACTTCTACGTTTATTTTGATGATAAATAATTTTTGTTTATTTTGGATAAACAATTTTTTATGAGCTGTATTTGCGATAATTTTATTTTATTGGTGATTTGTAGGTTTTTATTTATTTATTTATAGTAAGGTTATTTTAAGTTCTTAACTTTAATTTAAGTTCACAATTTTGGTTTTCTTTCAAGTTAGTTTAATTTCAAGTTCAGATCCTAATTTTGAGAACTTATAATCTAAATAAATATTAATATCTCTCAAAAAGAGATGACCTATGTACAAGTTCAGATCCTAATTTTGAGGTCTTAAATTTGAGAACTTATAATCTAAATAAATATTAATATCTCTTAAAAAAAAAATGACTTATGTACAAGTTAAGATCTTAATTTTTACTTCTCAATTTTAAGATCTAATAATCTAAATAAATATTTATTGTCTCTCAAGAGAAAGGTAACTTATGTAGCTTATAGTCTATTAACATTTTTAGTTAATGTTTTATATGAACTTTGATGAAATTTTCTTGGTGATTAATCGTAAACGACACACGCATAAGTCACAGTATGATTAATTACATCGTAACTTGCATCACCTGGACCCGAAACTAATCATGCAATTGAATCATCTTTCGTTTAACGCGGAGGCGTTAAGCTCGACTGAAATAATCGTTGGGGTGGCACTCTAATCTCGCGTCAATTAATATCGACCTCGAAAGCGACACCGACGAGATAAACAACCCTTACCTTCGTTGTAATCAACCTTCTTAACCTATTCACTATCCATTACACTTTTACGCTACAAAAGATATTTTTTTTTATTACTAAACCTTGCAAACTTGTATTTTATCAAAATTTCAATTAATCATTTCATGTTATAATAATTTTAAGAACCGTTTCATTAGAATTTATTTTATGGTATAAGAAGGGTGAAATTTTTAAATAAAAAATATTTGCAAACTTGTATTTTATAAAAATTTCAATTAATCATTTCGTGTTATAATAATTTTAAGACCTGTTTCATTAGAATTTATTTTTTGACATAAGAAGGGTGAAATTTTTAAATAAAAAATATTTGCAAACTTGTATTTTATAAAAATTTCAATTAATCATTTCGTGTTATAATAATTTTAATACCTGTTTCATTAGAATTTATTTTTTGATATAAGAAGGGTAAAATTTTTAAATAAAAAATATTTGCAAACTTGTATTTTATAAAAATTTCCATTAATCATTTCGTGTTATAATAATTTTAAGACCTGTTTCATTAGAATTCATTTTTTGATATAAGAAGGGTAAAATTTTTAAATATAAAAATTTCTAAATTCCAATATTCAAATTTCTAATTTGAAATTATTAAAAGAAGTCGCTGTTAAAAATTGCGAAAATAGGTTCAGAAATTTTTAAGGAATCTATCGGGAATCTCAGCTTAGTTTGTGAGGTGCAAACGGTTTCCGCGGAAATTCGAGCGGTGTTCTGTTTAAAAGTTTCGTGCGGAACGAAGCCAAGAAGCAGCGATAGCGACTTTTATGTTTTATCATAGCCACGGAGAATGACTAATTGCTCTGCTTAGAGCTGCGCGAAGTCGAGCGAGGGCGACGGGCAAAATTTACGATAAAGCGACTTTAATTTTGATTCATGGCACAGTTTCCTCCGAACTGGGCGACGGAAAAAAAAATATGGAAGAAAGAAATTCCTCCGGCATCCAATTCTCGACTGGAACCGTCTTTTCTTAACTCCGCGTCCTTCCACTTAACCCTTTCGTTCTCTTTTTCAAAGTTGAAGGAAATTTAGATTCTTCGTACTTTTGGAAGTTTTTTAGTGCGCTAAATATTTTTTATTTGGAGGTTGACTTTAAGGGTTTTAGGGTAACAATTTGGGTGGTTTGGAAATTTTGAAAATGAGTATTGGAATTTATAAATTTGGAAATTTGGAATTTTTGAATTTGGAAATTTGGAAATTTCGAATTAGGGAATTTGGAAATTTGGAAATTCTGGAATTTCGGAATTTTGGAATTTGGAAATATGGAAATTTGGAAATTTGGGAATTTGGAAATTTCGAATTTGGAAATTTTGAATTTTGAAATTTGGAAATTTGGAAATTTGGAAATTTGGAAATTTGGAAATTTGGAAATTCTGGAATTTTGGAAGTTGGAAATTTGGGAATTTGGAAATTTCGAATTTGGGAATTTGGAAATTCTAGAATTTTGGAATTTGGAAATTTGGAAATTTGGAAATTTCGAATTTGGGAATTTGGGAATTTGGGAATTTGGAAATTTCGAATTTGGGAATTTGGAAATTTGGAAATTTGGAAATTTGGAAATTTGGAAATTTGGAAATTCTGGAATTTTTGAATTTGGAAATTTCGAAATTTTGGAATTTTGAAAATTTGAGGAAGTTTTGAAATTTTGTAAATTTCGGTGATTTTAAACTGTAATCAATATTATATATTTAAAACTGTGTCTTACTTCAAATACTCGTGAAACTCTAAAACACCTTAAATCTCCACTACTTATTTCTGTTCATATCAAACTCACCCTTAAATAAATAAATCCAATAAAATCAAAGCAAACTATGTCTTACTCTACATATCAGTAAAACTCTAAAACTCCTCAACATTTCAATTCTTATAAACCCACATCAATAAATAAAATAAGAGTGCGAATATAAATCACTTTCCTTTGCACACCGGAAGTCTCCGTTAGCACACACAGCATCGTGCACACACGTACTTTCTTCACCCTCATTAATTCTCGCCACTTGCCAGTTGGCGAATGTGCCTATCGAAAAAAAGACAAAGACCGTCGGACGATTCGTGAGGGGGTGACAGTCCGTTGGATGACGGAAGGGGTGAGGATGCGAAACGGCGGTGGCGTAAATGGGCGAGGCTCTTAATTAAAATGTTTAACACAGCCGCAAGTACGACGTCGAAACGCGAAACTTAATTAAATTGGTTATGACAATAAAAATAGAGGCTGCTCGAGGTGGAGCGAACGACGAGGAGAGAAAATGTGGCGAGGGGGATGAAAATAGAGGAAGCGGAACAGGTTGACAGCGAAAAGGAAAACGAAAAAAGAAGGGAAGTGGAAGATGTGCGGGGGCGAAGTTGGAGAGAGAAAGAAATGGAAGCAAAGAGGAAATGTGAACAGCGGTCAACAGTCCGACCACGTTTCTAAATATTAGATTATTCGATAAATTTAGGTCCTTTTTCTACCATTAAGTTGGGTATTAAAGTAAATATGTGACAACTAGGACTTGTAATTATGAGATTTTCGATTTTTTATTCTTTTCTTATTTGGGGGCTTGTGTTAGATCTTTGGTCAAGGTTCAGATCATTTGGAGTAGCATCAGTAGATATGTGGATTTCATGGGGTTCTGGAGCTTCTCTAGGTCCTTAGATTCCTGGGTCCTCAAATACCTATGTCAGTTCTCTATGTCCACAAAGCACATTTCTATAGCTTCAGATCTCCAGATCCCCAGATTCCTAGGTCCCTAAGTTCCTATGTCCTCAGATGCCCACATCCACAAGTCTAATTTCTTCAGCTTTAGATCCCTAGATCCCCAGATCCCTAGGTCTCCACATTCCTATACCATCAGATCCCTGTATCCACAAATCATACTTCTACAGCTTCAGATCTCCAGATCCTCAGATTCCTAGGTCCCCAAGTTCCTATGTCCTCAAATGCCCACATCCACAAATCTAATTTCTTCAGCTTTAGATCCCTAGATCCCCATGTCCCTAGGTCTCCATATTCCTATACCATCAGATCCCTATATTCACAAATCATATTTCTACAGCTTGAGATCTCCAGATCCCCAGATTCCTAGGTCCCCAAGTTCCTATGTCCTCAAATGCCCACATCCACAAATCTAATTTCTTCAGCTTTAGATCCCTAGATCCCCATGTCCCTAGGTCTCCATATTCCTATACCATCAGATCCCTGTATCCACAAATCATACTTCTACAGCTTCAGATCTCCAGATCCCCAGATTCCTAGGTCCCTAAGTTCCTATGTCCTCAGATGCCCACATCCACAAGTCTAATTTCCACAGTTTTACATGCCTAGGTCCCCAGATCCCTAAGTCTCCACATTCCTATACCATCAGATCCCTGTATCCACAAAGCACATTTCTATAGCTTCAGACATCCAGATCCCCAGATTCCTAGGTACCTAGGTTCCTATATACCCAAATCCCTGCATCGTTAGATGTCTATGTCCACAAGCTTCATTTCTACAGCTTCAGATCCCAAAGTCCTTAGATACCTAGGTCCTCAAATACCTATGTCAGTTCTCTATGTCCACAAAGCACATTTCTATAGCTTCAGACGTCCAGATCCCCAGATTCCTAGGTACCTAGGTTCCTATATAACCAAATCCCTGCATCGTTAGATGTCTATGTCCACAAGCTTCATTTGTACAGATTCAGATCCCAAAGTCCTTAGATTCCTAGGTCCTCAAATATCTATGTCAGGTCTCTATGTCCACAAAGCACATTTCTATAGCTTCAGATCTCCAGATCCCCAGATTCCTAGGTACCTAGGTTCCTATATACCCAAATCCCTGCATTGTTAGATGTCTATGTCCACAAGTTTCATTTCTACAGCTTCAGATCCCAAAGTCCTTAGATTTCTAGATGCTCAAATACCTATGTCAGTTCTCTATGTCCAGAAAGCACATTTCTATAGCTTCAGATCTCCAGATCCCCAGATTCCTAGGTACCTAGGTTCCTATGACCTCAGATGCCCACATCCACAAGTCTAATTTCCACAGTTTTACATAGGTCCCCAGATCCCTAAGTCTCCACATTCCTATACCATCAGATCCCTCTATCCACAAATCATACTTCTATAGCTTCAGATCTCCAGATCCCCAGATTCCTAGGTCTCCTAATCCCTATATCCCCAAATTCCTATGTTCTCAGATCTCTAGGAAAGCTTCAAATTCCACATCATTCTACAACCTTAACTCCTCAAATTTCTAAATCCCAAAGACACTAAATCTCAAAATTCCTACGTTCTCAAATCCCTATTAACACTAGAACTACCGACATTAAATGCTCGTTTGTCGAAGAATGAAAAATAAAATGAAAAGGTTAATAAATAAGTACTAAAGTAACATATAGAACTTCCTCATCAAAATATGACAGACATTTTCACAAAATCGCGACAATAAAATTTTGTAATATAAAATGAGAATTCTGAAACCAGTCATTTTGACTGGTTAGTAGTTCTAGTGTTAAAGACAGTTTAAAAATAGTATACAAAAAATTTGATGAAATTTTTCGACGCAGTTATTCCGCACTTTTTTAGCGCAACACCCAGTATGTTTATATGATTTCAATCCTCTTCATCCCCTTCGTCGATCGGCTCATCGGCTCGGAAGGGAGTCGTTCGATGATTTTGCGAATTAATGAGGAAACGGTTTCGCTCCGAAGCGACGCGATTCTCGGTCCGTCGCGCAGATGGGGTGCCATCAGGGGGATGAGGCTTTCGACGACGTCGACCGGGAGGGTGGTCCTTGTTCAGGGGAGGTGTTGATACTGTGATCAACGAAACTACGGGACGGAGGTTTAGAGCTACACGCCATGGTGCCGTGGTTTCGTGGTTAAGGAAAGTCGACGTCTACGGATATGTGTCCCTGTAGACATCGGTCTGGAATACATGCGAACAGAATCGCTCGCCAGAGAATTTTCACGCTTTTTCTTTTCTTCTAACCCGTCACGTTGTATCTTTTTAACTGTCCGGATTATGAGGATTTGTACGAGCTACAAATTTTTGAATCTGCTACTCGGGAACTGCACTTTCGCACTTTAGATGATTGTATTTTTTTTAACTTGTACAAAGAAATATTAACTTGTTTCTATTGTACAAATATGGAGGACTACCCTACTATTTTTTTTTAATTATATATAAATGTTATGAATATAACAAGAGTCCAAATGTAGGAAACAAGGTTTAAAATTGGTGGTGCGAAGTAGAACAGAAAAATAAAATAATGAAAATAATAAAAGTTTATATAATAGTGGTATAGTAAGTTACTCAGAATAAAATCAGTTATTCACCGGCAACAAAAGTAGGAATAAATGATTTGAACAAAGCATTTATGAAAAAATGACACCGAACCGTATCGACTGATGTGTTTTATTAAAGCCCTTTCAGGAAAATGATCAAACGCAAACATTTCACGGCATTGTCATGCCTCGAATGTAACAGAGGACATTATTTTACAAAATTTAATTCAGATTTTTCGATTCTGTGGTCAGAAAAAAAATGCTTTGTGTCGCGAATTCGCGCGCGGCCGTAAATGAAACGACCGCAATCGCCACCGATTTTTCTCGTCGGAGGAAAACGATTGCACGACAAATCCGAAGTTTTACGTTCTCGTTTATTGCGCTCGTTCGAATGTTACGTATGAATTATTTAACGCGTTGTCCATTAATTACCGGCACTGTTCGATAGCCCCATGTTGACAGTTGGGAATAATCCATGGATTTTATGGGACTATGACCTGTTCGGGGTGAAATGTTTTGCTGACGAAATGAATGACTACCTTCTTATTTGATATTTTTGTGTCGTTGATTATTGTGCTGGGTTTTTATTGATCTTTGGAGTAAGTTGATTTTGTTTGTGGGTTTTGATGGGGGAAGGCTGGGTGACTTGTTTAGGGAAAATGGCGATATAGGAAGGTGATTACAGGGTGGTTTCTTGTAGGTAGAATAATGTTATAGGGAGGTCCTATTAGTGGTAAGGAATATAGAGCTGAAAATTTGAGAATTTTTCATTTTAGAGTTTCAAACTTTTGAATTTATTTATTTTGATTTGTAAATTTTCAAATTTTCAAGTTGCCAATATTCAAATTTTATAATTTCCAAATATTCAGTATTCAAGTTTTATAACTTTCAAATTTGCAAATTTCCAAAATTCTCAAAATGTCAAAAACTCACAAAATTCACCAAATTCCCAAAATCACCGAAATCACCAATATTCCTAAAATTTCCAAATACTAAAATTTTCCAAAATTTCCCAAAAGAATTCAGGGAATTCAAGAATTCAGAGAATTCAGGAAATTTACAGAATTCGAGAATTTAAGAATGCAAGAATTCACAGAAACCAGAGAATTCCGAGAATTCAGAAAACTCAGAGAATTAAAAAATTATGAGAATTTAGAGAATTCAGAGAATTCAATGATTTTGAGAATTCAGAGAAATTAGAGAATTCAAGGGTTTACAAGTTCCATTGTTCAAGAATTCAGAAGTTCGGTATTCAAGGGATAAGGAATTCAGGAATTCAAGAATTCAAGAATTCCTAAAATTACCAGAATTCCTCAAATTTCTAAAAATTTCCAAAATTCCTAAGATTTCCAAAATTCCCAAAATTTCACTGTAACAAATTTTCAAGCGTCCAACTTTCCAACTCACCAAATTTCCAAATTCTCAAACCCCCAATTCCCAAAATTGTCAAATTTCTCAACTACCTAACCAAAATCACTAAATTTCTAACTATTAAAATATCTAAATACAATTATCCGAATCCATCGTTACCTGTATCCTTACTCCACCCCTATTTCCTCCAAATAAATACCTACCCCCAAACCCAACCTAACTCATCACACTTGTCATCCTTCAGACCTGCAGCAAACATATCCAAAACTGCCCCACCTTCCCCAGGCAGTCCAACCTAACCCTAAAAAAGTAAAAGTAGAAAAACCATTCGGTATCCGTCACGCGATATCGAGTGAAAAACAGCGAACGTAAGGGTCCACAGAGACGCTCTGTTGAGCCGCAGCTCGAAAGCCTCGCCGGAAGGAGGTGATCGCCGCGGAGGCTGCAGGTAATCCCCGTGGAGGGTTCACTCGGTGTGGGAAGTCTTTATCGGACGCATATTTGCCGGCTCGTGCAAATCCCAGGCCGGGATTCCGTGTCGGGGGTGGAAAAAGCTTCGGCCAGGAAAAGAAGGACGGCGAAAAATCCAACGGGAGCCGACTTCAGCAGCGGCTCGTGTCGCGTTCGCCAATACCGGTGGCGACCCTTCGTGTGCCACCGGTTAGACTCCACGGCTTTGAGGGATGATGGAACGACGGGGGGTGGCAAATAGAGTGGGACAGCGCGAACAAGGGTGCCGTGACAAAAGAGCGAAGGGCCCGCGAGCCGGAGGCGGCAGAGGAGACGGACAGAGAGAGAGAGAGGACACAGATCGAGCGGAAAAAAGAGGAACAAAGGGAGAGACGAGGACGGGAACGACAAGGATCCGACGGCGACAGAGTAAATGGAGGCGGACGGGAAGGGGATCGGTTGCCAGGGGAAGGCCGACGGGGTTGAAAAGTTCAATTGCGCGTATTTTCGCAGTGACGTCTCGCAAATCCTGCACCACCGACCACCCCGCGCGCGTTTCGTCTCGAGCCGGAGGAGAACTGGAATGACACCACGGAGGTGGGGAAACCCCTTCCTTCTTTCCACCCTCCCTCGCCGTGATATTTAGCTCACCCCGAAACTCCTCGTCGACGCCGCGCCGACCTGCAAATCCAAACGCGGACCGTGCCCGATCGCGTGTTATTCGACACGGGGTCGCCGACTTTTCGAGAAACGGGCCGATCTTCCTTTTTATATACCAGAAATATTTTCGACATTTCTCTTTTTTTGAATTTTATGAATTTTTGAATTTTAGGAACTTTGGGAATTTTTGATATTTTAGGAGTCTTAGAAATTTTGGAAGTTTAGGGAATTTTAGGAATTTTACAAATTTTGGGAATTTTAGGGGTTTTGAAAATTTTGGGCATTTTAGGAATTTTGGGAATTTTGGGAATTTAGGAATTTTAAGAATATTAAGAGTTTATGAAAAATTGTCAATCCAGAACTCCTGAAAAAATTAACTAACAAGAAATTTCTTAATTTCAAAATACGAAAATATTGAACTTCAAAAATACAGAACCTTAAGAACTGAGAAATTACAAAATAAATTCTCAAAATTTCTGACAGTAAGCTAGAAAATCCATAATTTGAAAAATAACCTAAAAACGATTTACATCTCACATGCCAACATTCCAGACGCACACACCGCATCATACAAAACAAAAAAAAAAAATCTCCATCGATATAATGCAAAGATAAAGCAACCGAAACACAATTTTCAAGTCTCGAAATTAATTAAAACTGGTTCCAATTTGTAGGAGCATCATATTAAACATGAACTCTGTCATCGTGGATTGCTCAGAATGAATACGGCGTGTGACCAAAATCAAAAAAGGAAAGAGTTCTTCTGATGCTCGAAAAACCGGACACCTATCGACCGTGGACGTTTATCTCGATACGTATCGGCAACGATTCCGAAAGTGGGAGGACAACTATTCGGAATATAAACGCGGATGTACACTCGAGAACAAATCTGGTTTCCCCTGGAGACAGTTTAGAAGTTTGGAATCTGTCAAATTCAGAAGTTTCAGAATTTAGGAATTGGGGAATGGGGAGATTGGGGAATATTCGGATATTTGGATGTTGAGGGATTTGGAGATTTTGGAATTTAAGGATTTAGGTATTTAGGAATTCAGGAATTCGGGAATTCGGGAATTCGGGAATTCAGGAATTCAAGCATTCAAGAGTTCAGGAATTCGGGAATTCAGGAATTCAGGAATTCAAGCATTCAAGAATTCAAGGATTCAAGAATTCCGTAATTCAAGAATTCAGAAATTCAGGAATTCAATTATTCAGGAATTCAGGAATACAGGGATTCAAGAATTCAGTAATATAGAAATTCAAGAATTTGGGTCTTTGAAAATATAAGAATTGAGGAATGTATTGAAATTTTCAAATTTCTAAATTTGCTAAATTTGCTAAATTTCCTAAATTTCCTAAATTTCCTAAATTTGCTAAATTTCCTAAATTTCCTACACTTCCTAAATTTCCTACACTTCCTAAATTTCCTAAACTTCCTGAATTTCCTAAATTTCCCAAATTTCCCCAATATCAAAAATTTTCAAAATCGCTTTGCTTCCAAACTGAAAAGTAAACGATAGAAGAGTCCCCACCCTACACTTATCCTTAACCAAAGGACACCTACCTTGCACCCGAGTGTACGAGTCGCGACGTATTATTGGCGAAAGGAGAGAGCAATCTCCGTCGATAGCGTCTTTCCTTGCACAATAAAAAGATCGATATCTCGGCGTGTTTCGCTCGACGCGACCGCCAGGATTCTTTATCCGACATCTGTGTCAAGGAAAAATTCCTTCGATCCTCGCCGAGATCCCGTCGTTCTCGGCTTCCTTCGTAATCCTTTTCCCATCGTCCGTGTAAGCAGGACCTCTCATCCCCTGCTGCTTTTTTCGACTCCTTCGGGTGTGCAACTATGGAAAACTGCGGCGTGGAAATAAAATGTCCTTGTTACCCTGGACCGTATCGATAGCGTTCGTCGATGCGATGGTACTCGAGAATTCGTCGATGGTTGATCCAGATTACCTTACACGAAGTGGTACAACTTTTCGGGATGTGTGTGATGCTGGTTGAAGGAAAGGTTAAGGGTGGAATGTAGTAAGATTTTTGGGTAGTAATTTTTTTTATGGTTGACTGTCTGAAAATTAGAAATTGAGGAATTCAGAAAAATCAAGGATTCGAAGGCTTGAGAAGATTTTGAAAATTCAAGAGTTCTGGAAGTCGAGGGTTAAGGAATTTAAGAATTCAAGAATTCTAGTACTGAGGAATTGAGGAATTCGAGGATTCAGGGAATTCAAGAATTCAGAAAACTCAGAGAGTTTAAGAATTATGAGAATACAGAGAATTCAATAATTTAGAGAATTTAGAGAATTTAGAGAATTTAGAGAATTTGGAGAATTTAGAGAATTTGGAGAATTTGGAGAATTTGAAGAATTCTGGGAAATTAAAGAATTTGGAGAATTCGGAGAAATTGGAGAATTAGGAAAATTTAGAGTATTTAGAGAATTCAGAGAATTCAAGAATTTAGTGAATTTAGAGAATTTACAGAATTTACAGAATTTAGAGAATTTCGAGAATTTAGAGAATTTGGAGAAATTAAAGAATTTGAAGAATGCAGAGAATTTGGAAAATTAGGAAAAATTGGAGAATTCAGAGAAATTGGAGAATTAGAAGAATATAGAGAATTCAGAAACCTCAAAGAATTCAAAAATTATAAGAATTCAATAATTTAGAGAATTTTGAGAATTCAAAAATTTTGGGAATTTAGAAAGTTTAGAGAATTTTGAGAATTCAGAGAATTCAGAGAATTTAAGAACTTAGAGAATTCAGAGATATTGGAGAATTGGGAGAATTGAGAGAATTTTGAGAATTCAGAGTAGAGAAAGTAGAGAATTCAGGAATTTAAAAATTCCATTGTTCAAGAATTCAGAATTTCGGAATTCAAGAGTTAAGGAATTCAGAAATTCAAGAATTCAGGAATTCAGGAATTCAGGATTTCAAGAATTCAGAAATTCAGGAATGCAAGAATTCAAGAATTCAAGAATTCAAAAAATTCAAGAAGTCACGAATTCAATACATCAATCCTTATACATATATTAAAACCCTATATAACCTTATGTAAAGCCGTACACTATAAGTTACAATATCAAAACATAGTACATCATTATAGAATCTAATGCCTAAGATACCACATACGTTACATGTCCTCCATAACACAAGAACCAACACCTCACAACTCCCCCTCAAATCACTCAAAAATGCATAAACATCCGAAACTTCTTAATCCCCGATTGAGTCAGCCAAAATCATCCCCCATTAAAATGATCACACGTGCCCGCGCTGACGCGCTCGCATAGCAGCGAGCCGGTAGGCGCGCGTCTTAATTAAAATTAATTGTGCCGGCCGTTGAGTGTCGTAAATCATAATAACCGGGGGCCGAAAGTTATGGATGTGCCGTGACGCTCGAACGGATCTTTCATCTCGATCGTCGATCGATGGTTTAAACGAGGAGCGGAGCGTACAGAGCCGCTCGAATCGGGACCGACAGTGATTGATCGTCCGCGTGGAATCGGCGCGGATCCTTCGACTACCGTTTCCTCGCCGGACACGCGAGGAAAACAAGCGTTCGATCGAACACGACGTGACACGGCCTGGGTGTCAAGCGGCCATGCAGGATTCTTCGCTTGTTCCCGGCTCGCTCGATTAACAGGTTCGAGCGCGAGCGATTTTTCGCTGATTTCTTGCGTACGAGAGGGACTACGATCGATGCCAGCTGTTTGAGCACTTCATTCGCTGCTAATTGACTCTGGATAGTCGATAACGAATAATTAACTACGGGTCGAATATTCTGTTCGAGCTGCGGATAATCGATAAGTTAAAAATTAAGGATTTTGGAAAATTTTATTTATGAGAGGTTAAAGAGTAGACGGACGTTTGGGAAAATGGGCATTTATTATTATGATAGAAATGAGAAATATATCTTATTTTTCTGCATAACCTCTTCAATGCACTTTTACCAACGTTTCACAAGTTTTTGGTTCCGTTGGAAAAAATGGTTGCATCTGCAATTATTTAAATCCCTTCACTTTTGACTTTCCTTCGTATATAGTAAGAACAGAGTCACTGATGTATGATGATAGTCTGTAATAAATAATTAACTATCACACATAGGACGTAGGAATACCCTTCATCCTCTTCAGTCTTTAACCTAAGCCAAAAGAGCAACGTAACACAAATTTTTCAGAATTAAGGAAACTTTGTTATGCATCTTACTATATATACATTGTTCATCTTTGCTTTATAGAAAATTATATAGTGTACGTTTCATATTTGCTATTAAGCTTAATTCCTCATGGGAGAGTGTGTTTTGACACCCAGTGTATAAGCGTTTCAAAAACAGGGCCTGTTCCCGCGCAATTATCGACGCCATCTTAAAATGCGTTGGTTCCAAGCGTATAGGTTATAATTAAGATATTTAATAATTTCAATAACTACCAAGTTTGCTAATACATAAAAGTACAAAAATATAGTATTTGACAAGATATAAAAAGCACAGAAATATAGTACGTTCATCTAGCTTCAAACCTAGACAATTTACGTAGCTCAAAGGAAGATATTGTCAAAGCGACGCGATACATTTTCAAGCTTCATTTTCTTGGAAACCAAGAAACTTCATTGTGTATCTTACTCCATAGAGAATTACGTGATCTCTGTTACCAATCAGAGTACTTTGTATTCGTTATTAGAACAAATGTAAAACTGAATGCATATTTCGACACCCGTTGTATTAGATATTCAAAAATTGGGACTGTTCCCGCGCAATTATGAGCGCCATGTTGGGGCGCGTCGAAATCAACTACATTGGCTGTATTTATGAAATACAATAATTTCGATGGCTATGAAATTAGAGATTACACATCTGATAAGATGTGAAAAGTACAAAAATATAGTACATTCATCTAACCTTGTAAAAACTGTACAATTTATAGAATTTGACAAAAGGTAATATTGTCAAAGCAGTAAAGTAACGAGAAGGGTTTTCAAGCTTGAATTTTCAAGAAAACCATGAAACATCACTGTGTATCTTTATCTAACGTTTCCATAGGGAATTACGTGATGTCTATTACAAGTTAGAATATTTTATGTTGTATTAACCTTTCAAAAACGGGTCCCTTCCCGCGCAATTATCATCGCCATGTTTAAACATCAAATTCAATCTCATTAACCATAATTACAAAGTTCAACAATTTTTATAGCTACAAAACTTGCTATTCAACATTTAACAACTCACAAAAAGTACAAAAATATAGTACATTCATCTAACCTAGTCAAAACAGTACAATTTACGTCGCTCGACAGAAAATATTACCAAAACAACAAAGTAACAAGTCGCAATTTCAAGCTTGAATTTTCTCAAATACCAAGAAACTTCATTGTGTATCTTCTTACTTTTGCATAAAGAATAGTATGATGTCTATAAGCAGTTAGAATATTTTGTGTTTGTAATTCAACTGGAGGAACGTGTTTTTTGCCACCCGTTGTATTAACCTTTCAAAAACGGGTCCGTTCCCGCGCAATTATCATCGGCGTATGCACGCGTCGAATCCAATCGCATTATCCGCTCCCGGGAGACTCCTAGGTGGCCATGCGTCGCGGCGAAGGTAAATATTATTCGAATTCCGCGCGTACGCGGCCATTAGGCCATCGTTCCTCGGTCCGTTAATCTCCCAGGGGCTAACGAAACACCGGGTCGGCCGTTATTAGTGCCGAATTTAGAATTAAGCGTAGCCACCCCTCGTTTCTCCCTTTGTTTCCAAGCCTGGGTGGAAGCACGTCGACGGAACAATGCCGGGGGTAATTCTTTCACCGCCACGGCGTCAACTTAATTCGCAGGACCACTTTTAATTTCCATTTTTTTTCCTTCTCTCTCACCCTCCTCCCATCCCTTCTCGTTCCATCGCGCCGGGTTAATCGCCGCCACGGTGAAACGAATTGGAATATATCGAGGTTCGAGGGGACCAGGGTGGCTTTTCGCTTTGCTCCGAATCGGACCGCGTTCGTGTTCCTGAATGAGTTTGATTTCCGATAGCGCCGATTGCGATGATCACGGTCGAATAAAGTGGGAGATTAATCGCTGTTTTGATAGGAATAGGATTGAATTTGATATATAGTCGAGTACTCCGATGATTGTGTCTCTTTGTGTTATTTTTACCCAGTATTTTGACGTGCGCCGTGTTGCGGGGGTCACCGCTGACCCATCATGTTCGGGTTAAATCTGACGTTCAGCTGCGTTTTAATGCTATACCCAGTATTTCTTTCACGAAAAATGCAGCGACATGTAGACAATAGCTTGTGCTAGTTTATCAAAGCTTCCCAAATTTTACTTACAGCCATGTGTTGATACTTAAATAATATGGAGAGTAATAAAATGGGACATTATATTTTAGACATCGAATGAGTACATTTTAATTTTTTTAGCAATATTTCAAACACATATTTGGTTAAATTTAAATTGAACTTAATTCAAATCAAATTTGATTTTAATTTAATTTAAAACAATTTTCATTATAATTTAATTTTTGTCTAATTTAATTTTGACATAATTTTAATTTAATCCTAACTTGCATTAAACTAAATTATTGTAAATTTAAACATTATTGTATTGCCTACAGCTAACAGTTATGATATAAAAATAAAATTGTTGGAGCATCACGAGTTAAAAAAGACCCAACATTCCGCAGTGTTTGCACAATTTTATCATCTTTGAAGCGTCGTAACTCGGACCGGAAGCATTGCCATCCCTTCGACTGACCTTCATCCCTAATGTAAATAGAATACACCCTCAAAACATTGACCAAAGCTTGCTCGGGCACTCGGTGTAAAAAGGGGTGCTGGTTTAAGTAAACGAACCAATTGCTCTTAAATTTACTAATTACGACCGTGAAACTCACGAAACTCGACTTTACCACAGATCATTTACTTTCGACTGAAGTTCTTTTCCCGCTCTGCGACTCTCTAAGGAGGGTATTTAATACCTTTTTGGAGAAGAAAATGTTGCTTAAAGTTTTGCAAAATATTGTATGTACAAATCGGAAAATTATTAGTGGAAAAATTTGTTATTTACCTCTTGCACTATTTTGACTCGTGACGCACTCATGACGCAATTATATCGCATTCGCGACGCACTTGTGACGCACCCAGGATACAAGCTTGACGCAATTATGACGCACTCAAGATACAAGCAGGACGCATTCGTGACGCACTCAGGATACAAGCTTGACGCAATTATAACGCACTCAGGATACAAGCTTGACGCAATTATGACGCACTCAGGATACAAGCTTGACGCAATTATGACGCACTCAGGATACAAGCAGGACGCATTCGTGACGCATTCAGGATACAGGCATGACGCATTCGTGACGCACTCAGGATACAAGCATGACGCATTTGTGACGCACTCATGACACACAAGATTTACTCATGACGCATTTGTGACGCACTCGTGACGCACTTATGACACACTCATGATCTACTCATGACACATTTATGACGCACTCGCGATACACTCGTGACGCACTTATGATGCATTCATGACGCACTCACGATGCACCCATGACGCACACATGACGCACTTATGATTCACTCATGATGCATTCTTAAAGAATTCAAGGAACACCCGTGACGCACTCGTGACGCACTCGTAACATAGCTGTGAACAATTCTACTCGAATTTTTAATAAGTAAATACTGAAGGGTTGATTAACATGTGAACATTCTTTATTTTGATAAAATATGATATACAGTTAGATGAACTCATGGTAACGAAATTTTATGATACAAAATATGAAACCTGAATGCAGTCGTTGTGACTGGTTGGTGCTTCTAGTTAACTTCTTGGTTAATGACACCGAATCACATCATAGTTCATACACAACGAAAATAAATTGTATTTAAAACTAAATTTTGAGTTTAGTACCAGTTACAATTTGTACAACAAAAGATTGTAAAATGCAGAATAAGTTTAACGTGATATGTTTATTTATATTGCAACAGCGACGAGGAGATTTAGCCTGACGCAGAAATTGTCAGTTGTCCCCGACACAAAAGTCGTCAGTTATCTTCGACGCAAAAATTGTCAGTCGGCTATAGAAAAAATCATAGGGGTTAGGGAGTGGACACGTCAGCATCGAGATTCTGTAATCGCGTCGTAGCAGCCGTTTCGCCGCATCTTCAGGAAAGCATACGCAGAGGTCGAATCCAAGGACCCTTTCTCACGCGACCATCCCGCCGGATCAAACCAGAATTACTCCGCAACCCCTTTTCCGATCTGCGAAGATTCAACCCCTACACCAGCCCGCTGGAAACGGGACGAATGGCTCGCTTGACCGTTGTCCAGTTTCTCAGCATCCCTCCTCCCTGGTCCCGTGAGAATCAGCCGGGAATCGAAAACTGGTCCAGCGTTACGCGGATCCTAGAATGCGAGGATCAGGAGGAGCGGGGAGCACCCCGGGGACCAGTCCAGAGAAAAATGATATTTGCCTTCAGTTTCGACGCGATCGTGCCGCTCGTGCGGTCTCCGAACTGGGAAAATCGTGTTCCTCGATAAGAGTCCCGATAGACCCGGGTCATACCGGCCCGTTTCAGAGGCGATAACCGCAGGGTCGGAGATCGCGGCGCCGAAAGCGGCCGCCGTGACGATTACGCTAATTGCAGCTCTAATTGACCCACATTCGAAAGCGTCGCCGTTATCGCGACGCCAACGTTTTACGACGCTTCACCCGAGATTGCGAGGAGGTTCAAGAGATTGCCAACTTTTCGCGTCGAAGGTGGTGGCAGATCAAAGGATACGCTTTGGAGAGGGATGTGCTTATGTGTATCGTTGATTTCCGCGTGCATACTGTGACGTGTTGCGCCCTTTGGTCGCCATTTTGTGGTTGCTTGGCTTTTCTCTTACTTCTGCGTTTTTGCAGCTTTACAATTTATGAGGTTATACCTGTAAATTAGTTACTGCAAAATTTTTTATTACAGGATTTTGATGATTTTATTTTTAGTACTATTTAATGTACTGATTGAACGGAAAGTAAGTTTAGTTTATTGATTTCTAGCAGCAAATAATTAGTATTTTATGAAGTTTTATTTATTTATGATGAATTTTTTTTAGTACTATTTAATGTAGTGATCGAACAAAATGTAAGTTTAGTTTATTGATTTCTAGCAGCAAATAATTAGTATTTTATGAAGATTTATTTATTTATGAAATTTATTTCAAATGAAGGTCTCAGGTAATTAGATCTTTATTTAGGAAATTAATTTATATCACAAATTTTTATCTGAGGAATTAACTGGTGATTACTTGCTTTCAGTAATTTTAAGTTAGATATTTGTTCTTTTCTAATCGCAAAAGAGGAAATTTGTATTGACTGAATTAGACATCCCTGATGAATTAACTGTGATCAAGTTGAATAATTTCGACTTCCTCAAAATTTTCTTGAACCAGACTGTCATCTATTTTCAATGAAGAAAAGAATTATTAATACCAGTTAAAAATTCATCTTTTTATTATATAATAGATTTATTCGTTTCCTGAATTTGAATGAAATTTTTATTTAACCTTCTTTTAACGCATTTTTATTTTTTTAGTGTCTTTCAAAATATTTTGGTTAACTAAAATAGACTAATATTAATTATTTGTGATACCTAAATTACAAACAGCTATAGAATTAATCGTTTGTACTCTAATTTCCTTATGACGCTCTTCAAAAATTTATAATCGTAAACATTTTATCTACAATTAAATAATTAGCGTTAAATCGAACATTTTCCACTTGGCCGAAATTCTCTCGAATCGATTAGACGCGACTGTTATCGACATTTAATTGATGAATTCTGATTAACTATTTATTCGTTCTTTTTATTGTTTACCCAAATGTTTCTATCGAATTTTTATTGTACTTATAATCAAAAATATTTTTAACCTCTTTTTCTATTAATCTCATAATTATATCAGAACACATGGTCAACCATTTGTGTAATATTTCTAATTATAGATAAACAAAATGTTTATTTATTATTTTTAACTTTAACAAAATTAAACATTTATTCACTCATTCATAATTAATTAATGTAAATTAAATTCTCATTCAACTTCGAGTAGAAATTAATTTTGTTCTTGCTACTTTAATCACAGCAATCATGCGTTATTAATTAATTAGATATTTAATACCAAACTTGCATATCAAAAATATTTTTATCTTCTACATTTTATCATTTGAATATTTTACTCTTTAATTTTTCAGTTAATCATATGCATAAAACATATTAATTGCTGTCATTAATTACTTAATACTTGTGTATAATACACAATTAACTTTATTAATTGTCTTTAACACATATTAATTACTGTCATTAATTACTTAATCCTTAATTGTGTATAATACATAATTAACTTTATTAATTGTCTTTAACACATATTAATTACTGTCATTAATTACTTAATCCTTAATTGTGTATAATATATAATTAACTTTATTAATTGTCTTTAACACATATTAATTATTGTCATTAATTGTCTATAATACATAATAATTATCGTCAATAGTTATCTATAATACATCTTAATTATCGTCATTAATTATCAATAACACATATCAATTATCGTCATTAATTACCAATAACACATATCAATTATCTTCATTAATTACCTACAGTAAAAATACCAAAACTGTGGATAACTATAAAACTCTTAGATCACAATTATCCACCCAAAAATTTTCAACCCCATAAACTCCACCCCTTTCAAAAAATTTTAAAAATTCCTCCAAATCAACTAGCAACGATCTCTCACGCAAAGCGTAAATTTCGTCGTCTCGGGTCGATGCTCGTATTCTCTAAATGATTCGCTTAATTTACACCCATAAACGGCGAGTTTTATGGTTGGTTCATTCGTTTCTGTCGCTTAACTAATTGCCCGACCGTGTTTGGCCACCGAGCGCGGATCATCCCCCGTCTTTTTCCGGTCGTCTCCCCCCAACCTCGCGTAATTAGCCCTTCTTCGTTATTAGCATTAATTTATTAAGCGGCCTTCTGGTCGTGCGACCAACCGACCTGCACATCGCCTTTAAAAGCTCGCCTCTGTTTCCTTTAAGCCAATTCCGTTCGACTGAAACACACTTCCCAAGTAATCCATCTTAACGTAATTAGCCGGTTATACGTTGAACAAGTTAGCGGTCGCCGTTCAGGCTATACGTCAACCTCTCGTGACTCACTGATTTTTCGCTTCCTTCTCTTATACCACGGCTATTTTTCATCTCTTCCGTATTGTTGCACCCCTTCTTATCGGAGGCGATCTGCCCTGAATCTTTCTCACGAAAAGAAACTTCGGTTTTGTTTCTCTACTTGAAGGGGTTTTCGTATTTCAACTATCGGGATTAGGGGTTGTAGAGGATTTTTGATACATTTTTTATAATCTGGTGTTGTTAGGGTTTTTGGAGATTTTGTTGGGGTTTTGGAATTTTTTGTCGAACTTCCAAATTTTCATCTGAGGAATGTGACAATTTTTTTTAGGTTAGGGGGGTTGGAAAAGGGTTTTCATACATTTTTAATGTTTTGGAGTGTTAGAGATTTTGGTAGGGCTTTTGTCTTTGGACTCTTTTTGTCAAACTTCCAAATTTTCAGCTGAGGAAAAGTATGTAACAGTTCTTTAAGGTTAGAGGGGGTTGCAAAAGACTTTGCACACATTTTTAATATTTCGCAGTGTTAGGGATTTTTATAGGGTTTTTGTCAGAAGCCTTCGGATTTTTATTTATGTTCCATTTTAATTTATTTGGATTTTTGTTAAACTTCCAAATTGTCAACTGATCAAACTACATAATAGTTATTCAGTAATTTCTCTCAAGATTAAATACAGTCATATGTTGAATAATTTTTAGTTCAGTTAATCAAAAATTACATAACAATTCTTTCTTGAACTATAATAGATCTTAATTGTCTATTTATTTTACATATCTCCTTGAGCATAACCTCACTTATTCAAACAAGTAAATCCACATATTTAAACAGGAGAACAAACTTGCAAATAAATTTGTGATATTTTTTCTTATTAAAACTACATAATTTCAGTAGCTCAATTTTTTAATATCCTCTCAAGGTTCTATACAAGAAAACATAGAACCTAACATAAAATTATATAATAATGTTTGTCATAGAATATTTAAATTAATTTTAATAGCTCATTGTCATAAGTGAACATAACCTCACTTATCTAAACAAGTAAATTCGTATATCAACAGAACATAACCTCACTTATTAAAACAAGTAAATTCATATATTCAGTGAACATAACCTCACTTATTCAAATAAGTAGATTCATATATTTAAACAAGAGGACAAACCTGCAAATAAATTTATAAATTTTCTCTGATCAAAAGTACATAATTTTAGTAGCTTATTCCTTCAATATTCTTTCAAGATTCTAACCAATGAATTCTAAATTAAATACGACATAAAACAGTACAATAACTATAATATTTTCCTACCAAAAGACCATAACCTCGTATATTTCAAGGCATCAAGTAAGGACAAACTTCCAATTAAACTTTGAAGATTCCGTTGAAGATTCAGCGCAAGAAAACACAACTGCGTCGCGTTGGCTATTAATCTTCCGTCAGACCTCCAATCTCTCCAGGATCGAATCGCAAGCAGAAATTACCTTCGACCACGATCCAGCTAGAAATCGAGGATTATTCCCGGTTACCCGGCCAATTTTTCCCCCGAAAACTTGCCGGCAGACACGGATTTTCTATGTACTTACCGTCTGTACCAGCGATCCAAGATCAACACGCGGGATAACTGGCTTCCGTTAGCCGGCGGATCCCCGAGCGAGAAGAATCCCGGTTTCCTGTACAACCCCATCCATCGTGGGCCAGGATCTTCCTGCAGTAGGAAGTCGCCAGTTACCTGGCCTCTGGTGAAGATAGCTAGCGCGTGCGAAATTTCACGTCGTTAAAACCGCGGGCTCTATTCTTCTAGCCGAGCGAAACTCGCCTTAAGCCGCGAGGTTCGAGGAATTTTCGAACTTCTTCCGTGGCGGGGAACTTTGATGAGAACCTTCGAGCACACGTGGGGAAAAATTGCGCAACTTTTCCCGGGGGGAATTTTCGCGTTAATTTTCCTGCTGTAACGGGTGCGAACATTGGACATACTGTATAGATCTCGAGATTCATTTTTGGAGGATTATTTTGAGGGAGGGTTTAAGGGAAGTTTTCAGGAATTGAGTTCGGTGAAGTTGATACATTGGAAGATGCGAGATTTTTGAGGGAAAAAGAGTTTTCATCAGATGTTGCTTTGCAACACTTTTCTGTGCTTCAGAACATTTACGAAGAATTAAAACATTTATGAGCACAAATATTTGTAAGAGGAATACACATTTTTTGTTATAATTTCATAAGAATTATAGAAAAATTATTTTATTTGAATTATAACAAAATTAATCCTCATGAATAATAACAAAATTATTTTACATGAATTATAAGAAAATTATTCTTCATGAATGATAACAAAAGTATTTTACATGAATTGTAACAAAATTATTCTTCATGAATTATAACAAAATTATTTTACATGAATTATAACAAAATTATTTTACATGAATAGTAACAAAATTATTCCGCATGAATAATAACAAAAGTATTTTACATGAATTGTAACAAAATTATTCTTCATGAATTATAACAAAATTATTCTTCATGAATTATAACAAAATTATTTTACATGAATTATAACAAAATTGTTTTACATGAATTATAACAAAATTATTTTACATGAATTATAACAAAATTATTTTACATGAATTATAACAAAATTATTTTACAAGATTTATAAAAAAAATTAAGTTCGGGTTGAAATTTTGGATAGAAGTTCATTATTTTGACATGCTTCTGAATATTCCAAGAAGAGAATAATTGAATAGTTTTCGCTTAAAATAAAAGATTGGAAAAGTGTCGTTTTGACGATGTTCTGAATAATTCAAGAAGTAACTAATCGAGTGAACTGTCGACAGAAAACTCAAAAGAAAGATAAGATCACGTTATATGGTAGCTAACTTAAAATAAAGGTATTCTAACGTCCGCTATTTTGATGAGACAGCTTTCTCATATTTTGAAAAATAAAGAATTCAATATTTTATCGATGAAGAATCAAAATAACAGACAAACTCAAGAAATTGAATGAATTCTACCTTAGAAACAAAAGATCTGAAATAACTAAGCTTGACTGAAGAGTGCAAAGGCCGCCATCTTGTGGAGTTAGCGTCCTCAAGTCTTAAAAAGTGAATACCCGAATAATTTATGGACAAAGAATCAAAATAATGGACAAACTTAAGAAATTGGACGGCTTCTACCTTAAAAATAAAAGATCTGAAATGACTAACCTTGACTGAAGAGTGCAAAGGCCGCCATCTTGTGGAGTTAGCGTCCTGAAGCCTTAAAAAGTGAATACCCGAATAATTTATGGACAAAGAATCAAAATAACAGACAAGCTTAAGAAATTACACGATTTCTACCTTAAAAACAAAAGATCTGAAATAACTAACCTTGATTGAAGAGTCTAAAATCCGCCATCTTGTGGAGTTAGCGTCCTCAAGCCTTAGAAAGCAAATAACTCAATACTTTATCGACAAAGAATCAAAATAACAAACACTCTCAAGAAATTGGACGACTTCTACCTTGAAAAACAAAAGATGTAAAATAACTAACCTCAACTGAAGAGTCTAACTAACTAACCTCAAACGAAGAGTCTAAAGTCCGCCATCTTGTGAAGCTAGCGTCCTCAAACCTTAAAACATAAATAACCAAATAATTTGTGAACGAAACCCCCAAAAAAAGAGAAAGAATGATAAAATTGTACGTTCTGTCAAGAGAATACGATCCCGTGCAAGGATAATCGTTCTTTTAGCACTTTGCATCGTTCCTTGGAAAGTTTCTGATAACAGAAACGAGTCGAGAAGATATCTCTGCGGCTCGATATCCGCGCGCAATCATGCGGATAAACGCGCGACGTTTCCCTGCCCGAGTGTTTCAACTTTTACAGATCTCACCCCGTAACATGGGGGTGTGTTAAGGGGGTTGGTCGCGTGTATGGATTTTTGCGTGTTCGCGTGTACCACGCTCGCCGTCTCTGATAAAATTTTATCGCTTTCGACGCCTCGAGCATTACGCTTTTTCCATCTAACACCACTTCATGCACACACTTTCTTACGCTCTTGTTATTAATATCATTGTCGTATCGGTTTGATCATTCTATGAATTTTGTATTAATATCTTGATCTGTGAACAACTTGTAAATTTAACAAAAAGTCTTTGTGTTTAGTTTATAATTAATTTGTGTTTAGTTTATAATTAATTTGTGTTTAGTTTATAATTGATTAGGTTGTTGATCGTTGCATATCGGTTGAATCAATGAATGCATTTATACAAGTTCTGATTTTGATCTAACTCTTAAGTTTATAAAGTTTAAATAATTATTTAGTGTGATGACATTTTACAATTTGAATTTTTTTACGTATTTATAAAGTTAAAAATATTATGCATGTCTTGAAAAATCATTTGTCGATTGCTTAATATAGTGACATTAAATACTTTTACAATTGAATGTTGCTAATCATCGACTGCTTTTAAAACTCTTTTCAAATTCGCTTTGAAAGTATTCTTTTTTATAACTTGTAATATTATTCCGTTTCTAATTCTTTTAAGAGAAAATTTAATTAATTTTCTGCGATGTAAATAATTTGTTTGAAAGGGCATTTCTCAATAAGCCACCTCCAACCCCTTCATTTTTCGCATCACCCGTAATTCAACTCAGAATCGAATTTTTGTCTTTCCGTCTTTTTCGCGGATACAAGCGAAAGAGCATTCTACGTTTTCCAAAACTCGTTATATCCCCAGCTGCGGAAACGTCAAAGCAAATTGCTTGCGACTCGTGCCGAAACGTTCTCAAAAAGTCATACGCTTTTCAAAAATTCTACCATATCTGTTGCACAAAAAGCACTAACTAGAATATTCTAGTTTATTCGATTTTGGCACCTGTATAAACTGAACGAATCTTTTATTTCACGGCATACTTTCGTCGTGCCTTTTTAATGAACCTCTTTCGGATTTTGTGTTTATAACTCTGGAAACATTGGACTGCCTTTATTCTACGTTCTATCGTTTACTTACCTATTTTGTTTTTTATTTTTTAATAGAAGTTTGCAATTTTAGTAATTTATTCATTTTTATCTTTTTCTAGGTATCTTTTTTTTAAAGCATTTTTATTACTTATTCTATAGTTAGATATTTTATTTGAATTATAATTAGATTTTTCGACCAAATATTTTCAGTAAATAGGACACTAAACTGTCAGCTATCTAACTGACAGCTATATGACTGCCAGCTATTTGACTGCCAGCTATTTGACTGCCAGCTATTTGATTGCCAGCTATCTGACCATCAGCTATCTGTCCACTGTCTGACTGCCAGCTATTTGACTGTCAGCTATCCAACCGTCAGCTGTCTGTCAACTATCTAACTACCAGCGATTTGACAGCCAATTATCTAACCGTCAGTTATTTATCTGTCAACTATCTAACAGTCAGCTATATGACTATCAGTTATTTGACTGACAGCCATCTAACCATTAGCTATCTGTCACTGTCTAACTTGCCAGCTGTTTGACTGCCAGCTATCTGACTGCCAGCTATCTGACTCCCAGCTATCTGACTGCCAGTTATCCGACTCCCAGCTATCAGACTCCCAGCTATCTCATTATCCTAATTCTATCTAAATCCTTCAAACGAATTAATCAAACCACTTAAAATATCAAACTGCCCCAACATAAACCAAACACCTTCAGAGTTCTTCGAACTTCCCAACATTCTCCTCTGCACAATAGCACCTATCACCAGTTCCAAATTATCGGTCGAAACTGTGAAATCGGTGTCCAACATAAACACGAACCCAAGACCTGGATACTAAGGTGTTTCGAGTATTGCAGGAGCGAGGCAGCTGGGCCATCAGTAACCCGAAGCGTTCAGGTGTCCCATCAGAAGGAATCAGCGTCGGTAGCCAGCAGGAAGGCCACTTTTCGGGAGAGTGGGACGACGTAGCAGCGTCCGAGGATAGCTTCCAATCCAGGAAGGGAATTGGACGCGGGCCAGAGCAACGGAACGGGACGCCTGTAAGTGTACACGCGGCCGTGATTGCGCGAGGAGAATGTAATTAGTGACGGGACGTTGCCGACGAACCCTACCCGCAGTTGGCCTGCACGATATCCGGGACAAACTCGGCGGGAATCTATGGACCCGGGACGGAGCTGTTTGCGGAACGTTTCCGTACGATTATGCGCGCCTGGGCCGCGAGTAAGCTGTTCTTCGCTCGAAGGTGAGAGACCAGAGAGCGGCATAAAGCCGCGAGAAATTGTGGAGACTGCTGTACCATTCCCCCTGCCGTTTCTTCCTGTTTTTTATTTCCCTTTCGACGGTGTATATAGGGTGACTCCAAAGTCTTCTACTTATTCGCTCAATTAAGACAGGAAAATTTTAGTGAAGCTGTAAAGCTAACTCATGATTTCATCCTTATTTTCCCAAATGCTAGCTGTAATTTTATTGAAAATTACCATAAATAATTTTGGATAAAATTATTATAGTAATTTGGATGAAATTTTGTTTCAGATTTTTATTTCAGATCTTCAGGAACTGACCATTGGATAACCTGGACAAGGAACCTCATCCCAGATTTCTAATAACAAGATAAATTCTTCACAAGGTAAGATAAATTATTCACAATGTAAGCTACATAATTTATACCTTTTAATTGCGCTATAAATTACAAAATACAAATATCAAAAATATTTTGGGTGGAAACATCCTCGACAACAAATGTCCCTCACGTATTTTACAAGCAAATTACGGTGTCGAAACTCCCCCAAAAAAATGGTCGAAGGCAACATTTTTTTGGATCTCAAGTCGACCTCTAATGATTTCATTTAGCGTTCTTCACTTGACAATAGACCCACCCTAAACAAAGTATTAGGACCTTAAAATACGCAGGTAACTAGCCCCGAAGGGACAGACTGCACGTGCTTTACCTATTCTTTGTGTTAGTGCGGTGCAAGGTGTCCAAGACTCTGCAAGGTGTTGAAGGGTCGCAGGATTCTCTTGTTTAGGTCATTAAATGATGACAGGGACCATAGTGTGAATTATGTTCCATAAAATGGAGTACTCGTTACTCGTGTTGCATATCTTTTTTATTTTGAATTTTGTGTATTTATAGTGCACTCTCACTTTTGGGGACTATTGAGCTGTCACGTGAGTTGCAAGGGACATGATTTGGTTTGATATGGTTGATTTAACATGACCAGTAATAAGACATAATTTAGAGAGGAGTATAGAGAGAAATATGTAAGACAAGACAATTCATAGAGGCAAAAGTAGAAAACAAGTAATTTGAAACAATATTTGAAAAATGGTCCACTTTGTTAAAACTGAAAGATGATCCACTTTGCTGAAACTGAAATATGTATTAAACTTATCAGTTGTTCAAAAAGAACTTACACTTGATAAAATGCAAACTTAACTTGGCAAAATGCAACTAGTTTATATGGCATATAATGTATTTGATATCACAAAATTAAATATCTACTTAGACCAACGTCATTTGACCGACGTCAGACAACGAGGTCCACAACGAAGTACCTAAACAAAGTAGAACCAGACTTTAAAAAATCGATAGATTACCGAAAGCTGAGTAACACGATGATGCATTAGCCAATCCATTTCCCGAAAATTTGGGGAAAAGCCGTTTTTCCCAGCATCTCGAAGACCGCAATCGATCAAAGCTGCCTAGTTCTTGCCGGGAATTAACCCCGAAAAATGTTGTCGCCGCGCATCAAAGCCTCCCTGATTGGTAGGGTCGATGGCGGATAGTTGATTGGTATCATTGTAGGGGGAGAGAAGCAGGGGAGGGTACATTTTATGCAGCGGCCCGTGCAGCACGACTCCGAACTTGAATACCGAATCAGCCGGCCCATCGTGGAGGGGAACGAAAAGAGGCCGAGTAAGGGGGGACGAGGAGGGTTACCGGTTTCGTAGCCTCGGTAACAGTAGAACGGTTCCCCTCTTTCTCCCCTCTGGCATTTTAATAATCCCCGGACTCCCTTCGGAGCAGCCCGAACAAGGATGCAGCGCAGCTGGACCCCTTTTTGCCTCGTGCCCGGTGTTAAGGGGGTACCGCCCTCCCACTGCGTTCTCCCGGGTCGTCCCCCGCATCCCCTCTTGCGGCTTTCATAGGCGACAATCACGCCGTAACCCGAAACGAATGCGTTTGCCGGGTCCGTGGAAGCCGCGTCGAGCGTGAAGGGACGGCGGTTTGTCGCGGGATGCGGGTCCGCCTCGGACGCTGTATTTTGCCATTTCGAGCGTGCCTTTGTGCTCAGGTATTCCCCCGGTCTCTCCGCCGCCTCTTTCTTTCGCTCCCACTTGTCCCGAGCTTCGGGTTCTTTCTTTGCCCGGATTATGCCTGTCCTTCCCGCGCGCCCCCTCTCCGAACTCAAAGTCACCCTCAAAGTCTGTCGTTCCCAGTGACGGGGGCGAGCTGGATCGAGATTAAGGCAACTTCGGTGACTGCGCCCGCGGCTCTGCGCGAGGAATACTTTGTCGGAGCCGAGAGCGCCTTGCCCTCGATCGGAAGCGCCCACGAAAGCGGACGGAGCTTCCGCGCATTTTACTCTGACCGATATCCTTCCTATGAAGACTTTTGGGTTTGAACCTCGATCTTCGTGAAAATAATTCATCGTCTTTCTCGTAGAATTTCAGGGGATACGATGTGGAGATCCAAAAGTACAATTGGGTCCACATATGCATACATGGTTGACGGTACACATATGTCAAGACACAACGCAAAATTTCTAGTTTTACAATTTCTGAATATCCAGAGAAATACTCCATTTCTCAAATCTCATACATTCCAAGATCCTCAGGTACCTAGACACCTAGGTTCCAAAAGCTCATATCTAAATATCGGGGTCCACATATGCACACATGTGTATGTCCCTACATTTGAAGATTCTCAAATCCCAAAATCTCCACATCACCAAATCCCCACATCACCAAATCCTCGTATCACCAAACCCCCACATCCCAAAGTCCTCAAATCCCTAAACTTCACATTCCAAAATATAAACAACATAACCTACCCACCAAAAAGAGAATGTTAAGAAGTTGTATTATTGCTATTAATCTGATTTTCTTGGTCGTAATATACTATACACGTAGAATAAATGTATACGGTACTTATGCAGTCCCACCGAGCCGCCATTGGCGAAGAATAATGACGTAGAAAGTTAAGATACGTGACACAGGTCGCTAAAACATTAAGTTCGTCCACATATTGTATGCCTCAGAAGTTTCGCGAGACGGTAGAGAAACAAGAGATGCTCTGCCCACACCGCCTATTTACTTTCATACAAACCTAATTAGTACATGCTTCGACTAATAATATACCACGGCTCGAAAACGCATGCGAATCGTGTACATCTCTTATTCTGAACTAGATCCGCATTTCCGAGGCTATTTACGAGGCACGCACATCTGTTCATTGACGCGAATTCTGTACGGGCTTTTCAATGAGGACGATTCTTAAGAATGTGGATCGAAACTTTGGTAGAGGTACTGCGAGAGCTTAAATCCGTAACCGCGAATCACTCTAATTCTGTCTGCGATCGTAACTAGCATTGACTGTGCTTTGAAGGACCAGCCAATTAGTAGTGACGAAGATATGGCACAAATCTACTTACCGAGAGAACGCGAAACCGCATGGGCTTTACCTGAATCAGAAATGGAATATACAGTAAAGTATGCATAGTGATAGGTATAAAAATACTTGATAATTCACTGTCATAATGTGACTAATTCCCTGGATAAAGGTAAAGTCTCTTGCACATTCGATAATTTCCTGTCATAAGAAAAATGTCCAACAGCCCCGAAGTCGGAGAATTATCGAGTGGCCAGCATGTGATTATCATTTAAGATTACACATCAATATTAAAATTTGAAGAATTGCGCCTTGTACATTCCCTCTTCTTGTAAATTCCCTCTTGTAAGAAAAATTTCGAACAGCCCCGAAATCGGAGAATTATCGAGTGGCCACCATGTGATTATCGTATAAGATTATGCATCGATATTGAAGTTTGGAATTGAATTTCATTACTGGAGAGTTGACATCTCGCTGAAGTTAAAACGGGAATGGCGTTCACGTACGAGTCAGTCTCGCGTGTATCGTGAAATTTACAGCTGCCGCCAATACGGGACGAATCGAAGCGGGGTACGGGTTCCCACTCCTTCCCCGGCATTTTGGTTTCCTGGAAATCTCTGGAACCGATTCGCGCCATTATCGTGAAATCCAATTTCTCTGGAAGCAATTTCCACCTCGGCTGCCGGCTTCCCGAAACTCATCCCGGCCGGCGAAAAATTCGTGAACAAGGCGGGCGGCCGATCGTCGTCGTCGTGCCGGCGTTCCATACACACCCGTTACATCCCCACGGTCACGTCTCGTTCCATCTCGCTCCCTCTTGCCGTCCCTCCGCATCAGCTTCGACTCTTCGTTCTTCTCTCGGCCCCTTTTTTTTCCATTCTTTTTTTGCTCTCTTTCTCTTTCGTGCTATCGGGCCTCCAGCGTGTTCGTCGGTGTCTGAAAAGCTCCGGTAGGCAGGCGGACTTACGATATGCTACCGCTACGGTGTGGGCGCTCGCGCGCGCGCGCTCATCGGCAGAGAACGGTACGAGAGTCGAAGAAGGACAGGCGGAAAAACGAGAAGGACGGCGCGAGAACGGCGCAACGAGAAGCGACGAAGAGTCGGGCAAAGCGAGACCGAGCGAGAGAGCCAAGCGGAACGACGAGGACGGGGCGACAAAGAGAAGCCGACGCTCGGAGAAAGAGAACGAGGGAGCGGTGCATACGGGCCGAGAGAAACGACCCGAGCGGAGTAACAGGGACGGCGAGCGAGAATCCGAGAGAAGGAGAAGAAGCGTGGAGAAAAAGAGAGACGGGATCGTGCGCGCTTGCGGAAGAGCATCGGTTGAAGCGTGAGGAAGGGGGAGGAGAACGACGAGTAGGAGGTCGGTGACGAGGAGTCGGCGGAGAGGGAGGGCTAACGGCACGGAACAGTAGAAAGAGAGAGAGAACGAGAGAAAGAGAGAGAGTAGCGCGCCGAAAGACGAGTTAGTCGAGGACGACGAAGACGGAGCGAGATGGCCGACGGAGACGGCAAAGTCGGACTAACGCGGCCGCCCGAGCGAGACCGAATCGAGCCGAGGGCAGGCAGTGCCGTTGGCGTAGTAACGTGCCGTGGCTCGTACACTCCTGCCTGTCTGCCTGCCTGCCTGCTCGCTTGCCTGACTCACTGTCCGTGTGAGAACGCAGCCGTGTGTTGCGCTCTCTGCGTGGCGCGTCCATAGAGTCTTTGTGTAGGGTCGGCAGACGTTCGTGTGCGTCGTGTACGTGGATGGGGGTCCCGGCCCGGCTCTCGGCCCGTCCTGTCCCGTAGAGTATCGCACCGCTCGCCACCCGCTATCCACAGCAGTTTCAGCCAGCCGCCCGCCTGCCAGTGTCCCACCGCACGCCGACCCGTTTGCACTCAGAAGCGATCAGGGAGCCCTTCTCTCCCTCGACTTCCCCCTTTGAGAGAGAGACGCACGCGCGCGCTCTTCCACCCCGACGAGTCGCGCATCACGTACCCCACGCTATACCGCCGCCTCTATATCCGTTTCTCCCTTGCTCCTTTGCTCCCTCGTCTCCGTTACGCACGCCATTTCTCTTTGTTCTTCCTACCTACGGGATCTCCGTGCTTTCCACTCCGCTCCGTCTGCTCTCCTCGTGTTCGTTTTCGTTTTCTTCGCCGGTTTCTCCTCTCCGTTCTTACTTTTTTTCTCTTTGCTTCTTCTTCTCTTTCTCTTTTCGCCGTCAGTCACACTCGGAACGCACGAGCGCCGGCTATCGTTCTTTCTTCCTCTCCTTCCCGCCTTCGGCTTCCCTCTCTATCGGTCGGCGTGTTTAACCTCCCGCCGTCCCACAACGCTCCCCCTCCAACGCCGACACTCGGCTTCTGTCTCCGTCCCGAGGCCGAGCGATCCATTCGTCCCGTCTCCGTCCGCTCGGCTCCGCTCCGTTCCACGCCAGTCCCTCTTTCTCGCTCCCGGAGTAGCGCCGGTGTGTACTCCCGCTGTCACCTGATCGCGGGACGCTTTTCGCGGGTGAGATACCGCTCGGCCACCGAGTCAACCGAGTCTGCCGCCGCCGCCACCGTCGCTCGGTTTTCCTTCTCCCGCTCCCTGGCCTCTCTTCCTTCGGCATCTGCTCGTACACTCCGGCCTCCTTCTTCCTCTTTCTTTCTTGTGGGGCGCGCGCGCTCTCCTTTTCCTTTCCGTCTCGCGCGGACACGTCGTGCTACTCTCTTCCTATACTCGGCTCGTTGCCGCGGCGCGACATCGAACGTGTGCGCGGCTAGCTGGTGGTTTCCTCGGAACGAAAGGAGATAAAAAAAAAACAAAAGAAAAACAAAACGGGAAGAAAGACAAAGACCGACGGAGAGCGTACAAGTGCGCGCCACATCGTCCAACCCGATCTCTTCTTCCTCCTTTCACGAATCTTCGCCGGTGCACGTCCGAAGCCGGGAGAGGGAGGTGACACTTTCGGAACGTGGACACGCGGCACGCACGGATCGTCACGCTGGATACGAGGATCCACTGCTTACCGTGTTACAGGTCGGTGATAGTGTTGTGTACCGCGAATTAAGTGTTTTTTCCCCCAGTAGCTTTTTCAGCATTAGTGTCGGAACAAGTGAGTGTGTGCGCACTTTTCATTGTTTCTCGCGTGACAACCCCGTCACCGATAACGTCGGCGATTCGAAAAGGCGGCGGTAATCGCGAGTGCGTTACTCGCGGCTGCGCTTTTTTCTCGCGTTCCACGGCTCGTTAAAGCTTGCGAAACCGCGGTTCGATGTTCCATAAATATGGAAATGAATGAACGATCCTCGATCTCTCTTCTACCGACAGCTCTTTCTTTGTTCGCCGCCTCGTTTCTCAGACGTCGATCGTCGATCAGAGATCAGTCGGCGAATTTTCCGCGCTGTAAGTGTCACGAGATTCGATCGACGATTTTTCCGACCGGTGGAAAAAACGTTCGAAGAAAGTTGGGAAGTGGGAGAGAGAGAGAACGGGGTGTCGGAGATAGCGGCATCCGTTTCGGTGCCCGTTGCGGGACGGTCGCCACACCCGCCCGTTTGGGAATTCAACTTACTGCCACTCGGGACACCGAAGCGTTCGACGTTTTCTCCTCGCCGCGTAACGGGCATCACGAAAGGCGGCTGTTCACGGCGGATTAGAACCGACTGGCGCAGAAATTGCCCACCAGTCGCCTTTTCCGCGCCGACTGTGCCGTTACGAGATCCGACGACTTCCCGTGGAATTAACGATTCCGATCCGGAGACCGCGTACTTACTCGTCTGCCGTTTCGACCGTTACGGACGATTTATCGAACGGGTTTTTCGACGATTGCTTTTTTTTGTGGAGAAAGTGTTTGGCGGTCGTTCAAAATCAGCGCGCGAAGTGACAGTGACGTTTTTGAATTTTCGGAGGCTGTTCGAGGGATTTTTTAACTGAGGTATTTCTTTTTGTATCTTTCGTGTTTTGACAGTTTTCATGTGATGACGTGTTTTTCACGAAATTTATAGTGTTTCATAATTTTCTTAAAATTTAGTGTTTCATAATTTTCTTTGAACACTCTCAAAATTTAGTGTTTCATTTTCTTTGAACGATCTTAACATTTAGTGTTTCTTAATTTTCTTTAAACAGTTTTAAAATTTAAACGGTGTTTGAAGGTTTCGTAGTTTTGAACGGTTTGCTGTTTTTGCTGGAGTTTTGAATTTTTAAAATTGCCGCGTTAAGTTTTATAATATACGAAAGTTATGGTGTTTCGAACTGGTTGTAGATCTTCGAGTGATAGTAAATCAAATTGTTGCTATGACGCTGCTGATATAATTGCTGCGTTTTTCGAATATTTATCGTTGCGTGTTCTATTTTGAAAGAAAAATATTGTGTCGCAGTGATAACTGTTATTGTGATTTTTTGCAACTATGCTAACCGTGCAATTATTTGTTTATCGAATATAAATGAACATTTGTATTATTGAAACTTTTGGTGAAGTTTATCTTTTCTTGTTATAATATTTTTTCTTGTTCATATACAATATTTATTTTATATAATAATTTATGGTATTCTTGTTATATAATAATTTTACCGTATTCGTAATGTTATGTGATGATTTTACAATATTTACATTATTCAATAATTTCGCAATATTCGCGTTATAAAATAATTTTGCAATATTTGCAACTTTCATAATATTTTACAGTAATTTACAATATTTGCAACATTGACATGTTTCAACCCTTTCAAAATATATTTTCAAACTTTCTCAACGAATAACAAGAAAAAAATACCAAAAGAAATAAATATTTTGTGTCATTAAAATATAATTTAAAAAATTTTTGATATTTGACAAAACGCAGCAAAAAGTCGCAATTTTATTCACTTTATTTGCAACACATAAATTTATAACATAAACAAATTAATTCATCATTATTTTGACAGTTCAAAAAAAATTTGTTTTGGAGTAAAAAGTCACGCAATGAATATGACGCACCAGGTGCGTCAGAAGCAGTGAAAGTTAAAATTAACTAAAAATGAAAATACATGAATTTTGTGCATTTTGCTAAATTCTACAATTAAATCAAATTTCAGATCAATAAATTCAGATTCAATCTTGATATATAATTTTATTAAAATCTAAATATTTTTATTTAAACTTCAAACCTAATCTTAGTTTCAAACTCAATCTAACACATAATTTTGTCATTCACTTCTTTTTGTTTCACGTATAAATCCAATATAAGAGAAAAATTAAAATTGTATGCTATTTTAATTAATACACAATTTAGTTGAAAGTAACAGAATTCTAGAGACTACTCATAGTCCTTAAGTTCAAAAAAGAATTAAAACTACCCGTTAAGAATCGCATAGAATAACATGCAATTTAATTTCACCCAAGAATAATTAAAATTGCGTCTCAGATTAGTTTAAGTTCGATTGGAAGTCCAGACAAGAATAAATTGCGTTCGAACGATAAAATCGCAGGTTACATTCTACCTCAGTCATTTATTTGCCTCCGCGATATTATCGATATGTATCGATTCCGGTCGCTATCGATATTCATCGATAACAGTAGCTCCGCCACAAATGCCGTCCCATCGTGCACCATCTAAACACCCGGTGTCACTTCGTAAATTGCGCATCGAACAAACGAAGAAAAAAGGTATCGGGTAAGGTCGAAAAATCGAGTTCCAATTTCGAGGGTGAAAAGAGTTGTAGAAAAAATTCAGATCAAAATATAAAATCGGATCGTGTACGCTCGTCGAGTTGTCGAGTCTCGAAAGTTTCCTGACGCATAGATACGCCAGGCTATCCGTGGCGTCTCGAATTTCCGTAACCTATCCGGCTAAAACTCGACAAAAATTCCCGACCATCCGACGGGGGGTCGAAGTTTTCCGCAGGCTGCACACCTCTCTGCCCGAACACAGAGATCTCGCTCCCTTCGATCAATAGTCTAGGTAAACACGTTACTCGGGCCAGACTGCATCCCAACACGGGTCGCAAACTGCCAAAAGTGCAACATGCACCAACTGGCTCTCGTCCGGCAGGATTGCCCTTTTCCGCTCTTAACTTTCTCGTACCCGTGCTTTGCTCGCATTTAATTTGCGGAAAAACGCTGGAAAATTCAGCTGATTCAAAAGAAATCAACGGTTAGGTGAACGCTTGCCAACCATTCATTCTTGTTTTTTCGAGCTGCTTTTTGCTTCATATTAATTTCTAGATAGCTGAGTTAAAACGATTGATTCAAATTTGATTTATAAAATTTTTTAATCCTTTGTCATTTTGATGACGCACGGTGCGTCATAACTTTGTCACTGTTTATAGAATTAAACTTTTGTTAAAATATTGGAGCAGGTTTCAGAATCAGTAAGAACAGATGAAATGCATAGTAAACTGATCGTCATAAAATTATTGAGAAACATCAAACAGCGTAAGGAACACCTGAAAATATGAACACATGTCCATAGTTAAACGTTTAAAACACCTGGAAGCATAAAAGCACTACTATGCAATATTTCTGTATTCAGTTGTAAATATGCTATAAGCTACCACCATGCTTTGCAGACTGTAACACATAAATTAACGTTGCAAACCACGAAAGGGACCATATAAGTAATTTCAATTTATAGACAATTGCTGTATGTTGTATAGGCAATTACTATATGACGTATATGGTGTATACACAATTGCTATATGATGTATGTTATGTTCACATAATTGTTATATGATGTATAGACAATTGGTGTGTGATGTATAGTCAATTGCTGTATGATGAACATATATGATGTGTAGGCAATTGTATGATGCACATATGTGAGGTATAGACAGTTGCTATATGATAGACATATGTGATGTACAGACAATTGCTGTATGATGAACATATATGATATGCAGACACATACTATATGATACACATATGTGATGTATAGACAATTGCTGTATGATGTCCATATATGACGTATATGTAGACAATTGCTGTATGATGTCCATATATGACGTATACGTAGACAATTGCTGTATGATGTCCATATATGACGTACATGTAGACGATTGCTATACAATATTCATATATGAAGTATAGACAATTGCTGTATGATATCCACATATGATGTACAGACACATAATATATAATACACATATGTGACGTATAAGACAATTGCTATATGATACACATATGTGTATAGACACATACTATATGATACACATATGTGTATAGACACATACTGTATGATACATATATGTGACGTATAAGACAATTGCTATATGATACACATATGTGTATAAACACATACTATATGATACACATATGTGACGTATAAGACAATTGCTATATGATACACATATGTATACACAACTGCTAATAATATATATTATATTCAGACAATTGCTACATAATGTATATCACATCCAAACAATTGCTATATGACAACTATAGAAAACAGTTAATCCACATTAAAAATATGTGAACATCTCCCGCGCTAAAAGATGACACCTCCATTTTGTTCCGCAAGCCGTCAGGGCTCATCTAATGGCGGGTGGACATAACACAAGTTTTATACACGACACTCGCAACGATTTTGATCAACGGACGTTATTTTATCGCTCATGCTCGGTCTGAAACCGATTGCCTGATACTTCTCGATATGAAACAGGAAAAACGCAATTATCTGACAACCAAACGGTCATACAAAAAATGCAAAAGTGTAACTGTACATTTACAATGCAAAACACTATACACAACGTGTGGTGTAGCTATAGTAAGAAGTATAGATTAAGAAGTATGGAAGTACATATGTGATACAAAGTGCACATACATGTACACATGTATAGCTAAACATACATTGTCGAAATTATAACTGCACATGTGCGGTGCAAAGTATAACCACATATTTGCAACAGAAAGTACAACTATATATTACCAATGCAAGTATGACCCTACATTTGCAACACTACACACATACATTGCGAAGTAAGACTATACTTTCAGTAACTACAGCAGTCGCTGGGAATTAATTTCAAACTATGACCACATTTTTAATCCAGAAATCATTTCATCTTCCATCGCCTCGCATTTGGTGAATAAGGAAGAATGTTTCGAAAGTGACCAAATATGTCTTCCTTCAGCTAAAATCCGACTACTAAGCGAGTGTCCGACCACTAAGCGAAGTAGCCGACCATAAAGAGAGGAAAATGCCCGACTACTAAGCGAGCGAAGTAGCCGACCACTAATCATCGCCGTAGTCCGTGAACGGTTCATAAAAGAGCGGCGAGTGTCCGGCAAGAGGTGCGCCTCGAAAAGCGGTCACTTTTGGGCGCGGTATACGGTGTACGGCGAGACGAATCAAGTAGAAAAGTGGGCGCCGATAGCCGGGTTTGCGAAACCGATCGAGGAGCGAAGGTGGTGGAAGGGGGGGGCGAAATGGAGGGTGGTCGCGTCCTGCGCGGGAAACGGCCGGCCAAAAGCGGCGCGTATTCGCGTGCGTGTGGCTCGTGCACGTACAGGCGGATGGCCGCGGGCCACGGTAGATGTACGTGGTAATACAGTGGCCATGCGAGCTTGATTACACATTGCGATCACGAGTGTTCCACGAGCGGGCGGACATAAGGCCTTTTGTCACACCATGGCCTGCGGGCAGGAAGCACGTAGCGTGACACCGGGCCGCCTCGGTGTGCAAGCGGCACCTACATTATACGCCACGTAATATGTATATGACGGGTCTACAGCGAGAGAGAGAGAGAGAGAGAAAAGGTCGAGGGAGAGGTCTGGAAGGGTGGAGGACGCGCCATAATACTTGGTGGTCCCATGCCGGTACGTGACTTGTGTGTGGCTTTAAGCCGGGTCTGCGTCCTCGCCGAGGACCTGGTTTCTGCCACCAAAAGGAGCGCGGGCTTGTTATCGAAGCCCGGGTTATATCGTATCCGGTATCGACTGCCGTGAGTTTCGACCACGATAATCGATTGCACGTCCTGGACGTGGGTGACGCGCGGCAAATTGGCGAGAGGCGTTTAGCGTTTAGCGGCCAATTGGGACGGACGGCCTCGCGGAAAATCGGGACGGGAATTGGTTTTCGAGTTTTCGCCGGAAAAATTCACCCGCTACGTTGCTAACGAGAAATAATTAATGGGACAAAAACGTAAACTGTTTTCGGATCATTGGATTTGCGGAACGACGATTGGTTAACTCGTCATTTGAAAGGACCTATTAATTGTCCGACAGCGAATCATTTAACTTTCGTTATTGTACTCGCTATATTTTCCGCTGTTTTTTTTATTTCCTGCCGGAAAACTGATTGTCGGCGAATGGCACGAGTGGGACGTATTAGCATCGTCGGTTTGGATGGTTCTGATGAATCAAAAATTGGGGAGGTATTTGGCTATTACATTTGGCGTTGGTTAACTTGTTAATGTACTTGGAAAGATATTTTTTGTGTCTATTGGTATTTTACACTATACGATATTATAGAGTACTTTAATCTTGATGTGGACTCTAAATAGAGGGTAAGGACACCTGAATGACTTCGTTATTGATGACAGGAAAAATACATCAGGCTAAATTATTTGGTGTAAGGGACTCATCTGATGTTACCAGTTTTTTCATGTATTGAGTCACCAATAGCAGCCAAGTTATTCAGGTAGCTTCAAGTGCCTCACCCTACCATAGACCTGATATAGGCTACATAGTATATCACATCACAGAGTAGTTTATACCAACATGTCTTGATGGATTATGTGGACTATGTCATATATTGAGTATTTACAATCCACAGAATTATATCTACTTATAGAGTGGTTTGTACCAACAACATGGACTATATAGACTATGTGGACTATGTCATATATTGACTATTAACTACAATCCACAGAACGATTTCTACTTATAAACCGCAAGTCCGCGTCTGCATCATGAAGTGGCAGAACGTGACCGAATATTATCAGAGCAATAAACTAGAATCGTCGAAAATAAAATGACCGCATACTGGAACATTCAGCGAATTTAGCGTCGCAGTCAAAGCGTTAACGGGCTCCAGCGTCGGCATCCATCGCTCGGTTCAGCCTCGACCGCTCCAATTTTACCTGCGACCGCAGCAGCTTACGCTGCTTCGTGCCGGCGACATTCCTCGGTCCGTTGCTGCGCGATATCTGAATTCCGCAGCATGCGGGCAATTTCAAGGATCTAGTTTTTTCCAGACAGCCGGTTGATTAGACGTATCTGATTATCTCCTGAGAGCCGTGTCAAGGCGGTCCCTTGTTTGTTCCTCTTCGATTTCTGGTGGTCAGGGAATAGGGACGGTGTGGACCTATTTGCTGATGTGGGGATTATGACAGATTTTGGGTTTTGGGAGGTTTGGACAGGTTTTGGGAATAGGGAGTTTTACTGTTTGAACATTTTGGGTTTGGAGATTTAGGGATGTGGGAAGGTAGATTTGGGAGTTTGCGAATTTTGGATGTGGAGATTGGAGATTGAAGATCTGAGGATTTGGAGATTTTAGGATATAGGGATTTGGAAATTTAGGGGACAGCAATTGGAGAAGTTAGGGACTTAGGCTAAAGATTTTGCAGTTTGGTAATTTTGGATGTGGGGATTTGCTAACTTGGAAATTAAAGATATGGGAATTTGGACGTTCAAGAATATGAAGGTTTGAGAATTTGGAAATTTAGGGTCTTGATAGTTTAAGAAGCTTGGGAAATAAAGTGGAGGAGTGATGTGTAAAGGTGATTTTGGGATTTGACAATTTAGGAAATTTGGGTGTGGTCATTTGCAAATTTGGAGACTTGAGTTTTTCTGAAGTTAGGAATTTAGAATGCAAGAAGTTACCAATATAGATTCCCTAAGTTAGCAATATTATACATCCAGAAGATGTATATAAATTCCAAAACAGAAATATCCAAATAAACATCCATTTCTTTGATCTACCTCAACACGTCTACTTTAATCCTCAATCTACCTATGGCTATCTAACATCCTAGACAAGTATCCACAAACAAAGTATCTTTCACACACAAATCTGCTGTAGACTGTTCAGCATCACGTCGGTTTTCTGCAAAGAAGACGAAAGATGAAGGCTTGAGAAGAATAGGCCTCGTCCCGCAACGATTTTCCCTCAATTTTCATTCCTGGTCGCGCGCGCAATCTTTGATAATGACGCAGAAGATAATTTACAGTAAGCTGGTGCGGCGTCTTAAGCCACCGCGCTAAAGACCTCGTTTCTGCCACCTAAAGGAGCGTTTCTATATCGCGTCGAGGCTATCGGCCTCGTTTCATCGGCTCCCTTCTTGGACTCGCTTCGTTATCGTTCCCTCGGATTCTAATCCTTCGTAACTGGCGGCGACCATCTTCGAAAACGAGCATTTTCCCGTCTTCTTTCTCGTCGGCCGTGACGAGCAAGTTCTTCAACTTCGCCGAAAGAACGGCGTATTAAACGAGCGTTCTTGAATTCGAGTGTCAGCGATGAGTGACAGCGGAGCCTTTTTAACGAAACAAAATTATGCCAGAAACACGTTCTCCCCGTTCGTGGCTCCGCCGGTTGGATATCTTTATCCGAGGAAAGATAATTTCAATTTTATTGGCTGGAGATCGTTGTAACGTTGCTAAGATATGGCCGCAAAACGGATTTTCACGATTGTAGATCTCTCTCTCGAATCGTTGTCCGCGGTTCTCTCGGCTTCTGTTATCTGAAGGAGCTGCGGATACGTCGCGGCGAGTTCATTATGCGATTCAGGCTATCGTGGAGTATAGTTCGATCGGTCTTATTGAATTAGTGTACGCCGTTGGCTTTACTTCGCGATTATCTGACACAGGCTATCTCTATGTATCTCCGTTCGTTACGGTTGTCGTATCGTGCGCGATAATTACGGGAAAACAAAATCTGCTTCACTTATCCGAGCTGGCTGCTCTAATTACCTTTTTCGACAAGCTTGTCTCGAAACGTTCGCCACTAACTGATAGCGACTACATTTATTTAGATACCGAGCTAATATTAACGTTTTAGTAGCACGGTCCAATTTTATTGTTACCGTTTAATTATGGATTAATTACCGACTGGAAGGTCTACTGATAGCAACGGTGACGTATTCTCGGTTTCGTTCCTTGCATTATTTTTACGTGTCTGAGTAGTGACGCACTCTTGACGCACTCGTGTTGCAGTTCTGACGTATTCGTGACGCACTCATTATGCATTTATGACGCACTCGTGACGCACTCATATTGCAGACCTGACGCATTTGTAACGCACTCATTATGCACTTATGACGCACTCATATTGCAGCCCTGACGTATTCGTGACGCACTTATGGTACACCTATGACACTCGTGACGTACTCTTGACGTATTCATGACGCACTCATGGCGCATTCGTGACAGACTCATGTTGCATTCTTAACACATTCATGACGTATTCATGATGAATTCATGACACACTCAAGATGCGCTCGTGACGCACTCATGACGGATTCATGTTGTACTCCTGACGCACTCATGACGAACTTCTGATATACTCATGTCACATTTGTGACAAATTGATAACAAATTGATATGATATTTGTGACGCACTTGTGATACACTCGTGACGCACTCATGACGCACTTGTATTTTAGCTAAGCTTGTGATAAAATTCTCATAAAATTTCAACTTTCTCCGTCTGTTTTAATAAGTGTAGCCCTGATTAGTTCTGTCGGTTGCACCTGACGAATCACGGGGCAAGGGGTTGAAAAATTAAGTTGAATACATAAAAGTTCTGAGAAAACTTCATAACCTTAATGCACCGAAATGTCATGTAAATTTTCATAGTAAAGTTACAATAAATAGACGAATATTAACAAAGGTGCGTGCTAGAAAAAGAAGTACGAGACATAAAAATTCCATATCTCGCCCAGACCAAACATCATTAATAGTCGTGCCGTTACGGGGGGTTGGGCTTCAACCGAGATGCACGAAACGCGTTTCAGCGATTCCATCCCCTAATCGAAGGGGGTCTCGTCTCGATCATAACAGCCCGACAGGGGGGTTAGTTTGATCTCAGATAGGGCTGGAATCATGGGGCGTAACGCGGGAAGGAGAGAACGTGTTCACTGGGGGATGTTAAAAGTTCGCTTCTCCATTTTCGTGTTCCGCGTTTTTTTTACTTTGCTGGGAAAGTGCTCCGAGATAATTGAGATCTTTGAAAGATTATCTCGAATTGTTTTTTTTATTATCAAAAAATTGGCAAAGTTACCAAATTTTGGTATTCGTGTAGGACGGAATTTTTATGATCTTTTATTTTTATCATCTCTTGAGACAAGCAATTATACATTTCCTCAGAAGGACAAATTATTTGGAATTGATTATGCTTTAAATAATTATGCATTATGGTTTTTGACTCAGAAGAGTTAAATTTTGGAATATCTATGAAGTGAAAATTCTTTCGAGTTTTTTTTAGTGCGTTTTGACGATCGATCAGATAGAGTAAAGTGTGAAAAGGAGGGTTGTAATGGTGGGTCTAACCGTTCGCGACCATGGCTACAAATTTCCCCGTCAGCCGACTATTCGGGCTTGTGCATGCGCGCTGCTAATGGATTTTCGTAAGACAGGTGTTAGAACGGCGGCAAGGCGACATAGATGGTATGCAATTAAACACGAGCGGGACTCGGACGGCGCGACGAATTAGGAAACCGGTTATTTAACCAGCCACGAACTTCCTTCGCGTGTCGAGTACGCCCGCCATATTGAGGTAGCGGTACACGTGCCGTTTTCGGGTATCAGAAAACACCGCAAGATTCTTGTCATTTTTATTTCCCGATGAGTCTACGTGCCCCAACTACGGAATCTTTAATCGCCTAACTTCGACGTATATACTCGTCAATCCAAAATTATATTTTATCACCTTTTTGTAAAATAATCACCATTAGTTCAAAATTTCAATGAGGTGAAATAAAAATTTGATGGCGTCTATTAACAACACAATTTATAAAAATTTGCATCATTGTATCATGAGATTGGATTTAAATCGTATGACTTTTTAACACTATCATTTGAGTAACTCATAGAGCTGTTAGACTTAATCCTGACTGACAGTCTTCTAACAGTCTTCACAAACGGATAAGGATTCTGACGCGTTGAAAAGCCATCGAAGCTGTCGAAGTTTATTAAGATCATCGCTTTCATGAACGAATCGACATTCTACCTTTAAATCGGTGCACCCTTGCTTACAAGAACAAATAGCTAAATTCTCCGCAGTCTGGCGCTGAAAAGTCGGAGGGTAGTTTTTAACTCTGTTTAAAAGTTAAAACTCGGCTGCTATCAGCTGCGACCATCCACTTTCGCTCGGGGAATCAAATTCGATTTTTTAACGCGTGTCACGTTATTTCAAAAAAAGGAATCCTCCAAGGCAGAAAGCAATTTCGTAGGTGAATTTCAGCCGCATATTATCCGTCGCGTCCCCGCCCCAAGTTCGAGCCGGGTTTCCACCTACTTGCCCGCTAGTCCATTAGCGGCGCCCTCGTTTAAACGTTTCCGCCGCTTAATCGTGCATAGCTAATTCCACTTGTCACGTGTTCTTTTTCTTTCGCAGACTCCGACGGGAGAGAGAAGTTCGTCGATTTTCCTGGCGTCCCGGAAGCGAGGACAACAACCCATCGTCCACGGTGTGCGTCCGTGTGGCCAGCATTCGGGTAGCTCGTCTCGCGTACATACTCGTCCGAACTATAATGCTGGCGGCTGACGGTTTCGGTGATCGACGACGACGCGGACGGTGAACTGGTGACAGTGTGAAATCGATCGTCAGAGAAACCTGCTAGCGACCGGGCGTTCACTAAATATAGCCGGGAATAATGGCCAGCGCGACAATGGGTCTCCGTCGCAGAGTGCCGGTGAACAATTCGCCGACCCCGTCGAGCCAATCCACGTCCGCGGCCACCGGCTCGTCCAGCAAGCGTTCAAGGTCCGAGAACAACAACAGCCCGTCCCATGGTAACCTGAACTCGATGAACGGCACACGGGACGAGCCGCCGGCGAAGAAATCCCGCGGGACGTCCACGAACGCCTCCAAGACGTCGTCCCCGGAGAGCAGCCCTGCGTCCAAGAGCCGAGGAGGATCCGTGTCCAGGTCTAACGCGCAGTCCAAGACCTCCGTGTCCAACACGGACGTGACGAGCAACGGCGTTTTGTCCACCAGCTGGACAGCCTCGACGAACATGTCCGACGTGTCCACGTACGCGTCCGTACCCGGTCTGAGCATGGCGCCCAGTCCAAACGCCGGCCTATGTGCCGGGGGCCTCAGCATGCCCACCCCGATTCCGTACATGTCCTCGTCGATGGCGACGTTCGTCGGGAACGCGACCAACCTCGGCAAGAGCTCGTCCGTGTCGTACCTGGACATCTCGAACATGACCGGCGGATCTCTCAGCTCGAGCGCCTCCGCGGGTCTCAACGGCGGCTACGTCGGCAACGGGAACGCGGGCAACGTGATGGACTCCAAGAACGTACCCATGCCGTTCACGGGCATCACCCCGGGTGTAAACGGCTCCGCGGCCTTCGGGATGCAGAAGGGACAAACCGACAGTGCCGGACTGCCCAAGAAGTTTCAGAACGACGGTATGTTTAACGCGTATCAACCGTGGGTGATCAAGACTTACGGCGACTTGGCCAAGACCAAAACGATCACGATCAAAAAGTACGCGCGTATATTGAGGACATTGAGGGGGGAGGAGGTGAACAGTGCCGAGAACAGTAAATTCCGATTTTGGGTGAAGAGCAAGGGCTTCCACATCGGCCAACCGGAAGGATACGACGCGAAACCAGCGGACAGGATTATCGGCCGTCATGCAGTGACGAGCCCCGGATTGGATCCGCCGTTGTACGTGCCCACACAGCTGCCGCACAACAAGGTGAGTCTCTGTCTGAGTGGATTATCGTGCTTTTCGCGGTCGTAGCTGGTTTCAGCTTCACGGAGGCTGCAATTTTGCGGCGATGAACGATCGGTTCCGGGAAATTCGGGAATTAAGGCAAGGGCATTTTCTTCGCTTGCGAAGCTCTTGCTAGTTTGAAAATTTGCAGATATACTCTTGGAACAGGTTTTTTTAGATATTCATGAAATTAGGTAGAATGCTTTAAAATAGGATATGTAACACTAAACCTACCGACACATAGTGAAATTAAAAAATAAATAGTAAACGAACGAAACATAAATTAGGACACACATTTATTCTTTATCTTGATGAAAATCAATGTTGATTTCAAGGAAGGTACTTTAACAAAATGTGTACCTAATAAACTTGCGAAGCAGTCATTTGACTGGTTTGGTAGTTTTAGTGTTAACTTCTTAGTTTGAAGTTAAATAAATTTCAAGTTCTTTAAAACACATAAATTGTTAAATTATTAAATTGAAAAAATTTGAGTCTATTTCTGAATTGATATATTCTGAAGGGTTATAGATCTATGAATCTCTGATATCTCTTTCAAAATCGATCAAATACTCGAATCCTTCGCTACGCGACGGGCGCACGATGTGGCCATCGCAGGCAAACAACAAACAACCAAATATTTTTCCCCAAATATTTTCAAACGACGAAATCTCGGTTACCGTAAGCAAATAGCCCAATTCTGAACAATACCATATCAAACATCGAAGAAACGGATCGAAGTGAATAATTCGAAATCACGAGCCGAATGTTCGCCGCCGAACGCTTTCGAAGCGCGCCGCGCTAAAAATACTTCATATTGAGTTCGCACATTTGTCCGACGCCGTATCGAATATACTCTGACCGCGTATAAACACACTCCGTCTGCTTCGATTCGGTTTCGCTCGTAGTTTTTAAATTTCTGCTGGTGAACGTTAAACAAACGTGCGATACCACCACTTCGTCCTCCGCCATGCCAACCGTAAACGCTGATCAATTCGTGCCGGTTACAGTTAACGACACTTGCTGCGGTTCTATCTAACGCGTGGACGTTTTATCGTTCCACGTTTTCCTGCTTCTGATGGCCCAATATGGTTTTTCACGTCAAATCGTTCGCGCGATTATTACTTGATGCATGTCAGACACCCACTCTTTTTATATAACAGGACTCCATTTTGTTATTCGTCTCCGATCTGACACATCTGATTAATTTTTACTTGATAAAATCTTGGGTGTCTTGATGGTAGTTGCAAGGAGGATGATGTACAATCATTATGTGGACTTGCAAGAACGTATCCAGCATTAGGTGAAATATTACACTTTCATCGAATTAGCTCATACACAATTTACAAAAATTATTTCAAAAGTGTTCGTTACATGATTTGATATAATTCAAATCACATTTTGAAGTATGCAGCTTTCTCAAGAATATCGCGACAAAATTTTGAGACCGTTAAGAGCAGCAATCGATGTGGAACGTACAACATGGAAAGTCAAAGTGTGAGTGAAAAAAGAAAAGTAGAAAAGGCATCGCCTTTCCATCTCATCTCAGATAGGTGTATCGCGTTATACGATATCAAATTCGCGATCAACCTTTCGAAGCATCTCCCGTCGCTCCAACTTTCAATCTCTCCCTTTTTCACCGGGGCTCGTCCCACGGACCTTTCGTCCCGCGGCAAAGTGCGAAGCGTAATCGCGGCGTGATGAAACCTCGACATGGAGCGAGAAATCGCGGAAGCGACGCGGCGCGTTACGTGGGGCCATAGGTATCGGGTGAACAGTGAACGGTGATTCCAGGTAAAGTCCGGCAAGGCTCCGGCCAACTGGATCGAAGCTCCGTTGCTTGGCGTTTTTCTGAGAACGGAGCCACTGCTGACTATTTACGTAAGTCAGTCAAACATAACGTATTGACATGCATTCGACTTGAGGTACGAGTAAGGCAACGATACTGACGTGTTCCAAACTTGATACTCAAGTTGGTTTGATATAGTAACATGCAGTGAATTTGATGTACTTGTCAAATGGCATATGGATATGTATCAAATTTCATCGAAGTCAAAATGTATGGGCATGCATTTAACTTGAGGTGTGAGTACAATAACCATATGTGACATACATGTATGATATATGTAACATATGAGTATATGCCAAGCTTCATATACAAACAAATCAGTGAAATATACATGGACATGCATTCGACTTAATACATATGAAAACAGCAACCATATATAACATACATGTGTAACATATGTAACATACTCATATGTATGTACTCACATGTAGCAGACTTGATATGTAATGAGTCAGTGAAATATACATGGACATGCATTCGACTTGATATGTATATAAAAAGGCAACCATATGTAACATACATATATAACATATGTAACATACTCATATGTATGTACTCATATGTAGCAGACCTGATATACAATGAGTCAGTGAAATATACATGGACATACATTCAACTTGATATATATATATATGTATATAAAAAAAAGCAAACATATGTAACATACATGTGTAACATATGTAACATACTCATATGTATGTACTCATATATAACAGATTTGATATAAAAACGAGTCAGTGAAGCATATATTGATATGCATTTGATTTGACACATATGAAAATAGCAACAATATATAACGTACATGTATAACATATGTAACATACTCATATGTGGCAAACTTGATATGCAAACGAGTTAGTGAAATATACGTTGACATGCATTAAATTTAATATGTCAATAACGCATAATGTATTGTCATGCATTAGCTTGATAAACATGAAAAAAGCAACCATATGTAACATACATGTATAACATACTGATATGTCACAAACTTCATATGTCAACGAGACAAAGAAATATTCATTGACATGGATTAAATGATATAGCAAAAAATTAGAAATTTATAAAATTATGAAAGTGTTATTATAATTTATTATAACAGTAAAAAAGTACTATACATATGATTTATAAAATTTCTATTTACTATAACACATAACAGTGAAAAATTGCTATTTATTACAATAGTATAAAACAGTTATTTGGTATAATTTATTATAACACTAAAACTACAAAACTATAAATAGCGATTCATCAAAATAGAAATCACCGGAAACAACGTCTAACGGAAGCATATTAATCGATAGATGAGCCCCGACGAAATTCCGGTTTATATTTGACCGATCCTCGTACGTATCCGTGTAATTAGCTGTAATTAAGCAGCCGGCTTATCCGAGAGCGGCAGACGCCTTTTCCTTTTTCTCCCAGTCTCCTCTCTCTCTCCGCTATCACGGCCGTTCCTCTTCCGCCTGCGCGATCCATTTTCCTGGCAGCCGTGCCCGAGATTTCTCGCGGTTTTTCTACTACTTGCCCCCCGAGATAAATTCCCGACCCGTAACCTCGCCGTTTCGTGGATCGCCGCGTGAATCCGGCGAGGAATCGTCTGTGGTCGACGGACAGATCTCGCCTGCAAAACTACTAGACAAGTGAAGAGTCTCGTTATATTGCCGTCGGCATCATTAACACCTTCTTTCTTCAAAAATTACATTATATGATATTCCACTGACTAAGATGATATTCTACTGATATTTTTGTGGAGTCTCGTTATATTGCCGTCGGCATCATTAACACCTTTCTTCAACAATTGCAATATATGATATTCCACTGATTAAGATGATATTCAACTGACATTTTTGTGGAGTCTCATTATATTGCCGTCGGCATCGTTAACACGCTCCCTTGAAAAATTGCAATATAACAAAATGATATTCAACCGATATTTTTGTAGGGTTGTTTGTGACGTTCTGACATTCTATTTCAGATTAAAAAATTTTTAAATTGAAAAATTTTCAAATCCGACAATAAAAAATTTCAAAAATAAAGAAAGTTGCAAATTAATAAAAAAATGGAAAATTTTGTATTCGAGTGCCTTTATCAAAGTTTCTCAAAAATTTAAAATGCGTAAGATATAGAAGATAACAGTTTTTTCTCGACCACCACGCAATAAAGCATCGGACAATTCGTTCGGTGGCAGAATAAAAATTCCACGCTCGATTTTTCCACCTTCGCATTTCTTTCGTTCTCCGTTTCCGTCCGCCTTCCGACCCAGATCTCGCTTTATCCAGCTCGCAGTTTCTCTGTCCACGGGTCCGGCCTTCGGTCCCAGGCGCGTAATGCCTCCTCCATTTCTCACAGCGGCTGGTGTCATGGTCGCAAGTGGAACGTAGGATCTCGAACTCTTGATATTCGCCGTGAAAAATTTCAGTCACGGGCCGCCCGTGATAAATAACCGATAATAAGTTGTCTGGTAAACCGAGGGAGCTTGTATGGTGATCTACGCGCACGGAACGAATCGATCTTCCCTCCACCAGACAGAGACAGAGAAAGCCAGAGAAAGACCTCTGATTGGAATCGATTCGAACAGTTCTTCGGATCACCGCACACAGTTTGTTCCTTTCGATTGCCGCTTCGAACGTCCTTTTGCTACCAGTTTGTTTTTTAACTGGCTGTTTTTGCAATTTCGGTTTATTTTAACGAGTTCGCTGCCCGGGTGATTGGCTCAACGTTCTCGTTCGAATTTTTTTTTATTTTTTACGCAATTTTCTGATTGCAAGGTTTTAGGTTTACAAGTCCTCGAATTATTGGGTGGCTATGAATTTTTTAATTATTTATGCGCTTACACGCTAGACGCAAGGGCATGTCTGGGCTCTCATGTTATTCTGTTCGATGACAATTTTTGGGGAGGGCAATTTGAAGGGTAGACAAACAGATGGTACATCAAATATAAATAAAAGTGTATTTTATACAGCGTGATACAAGGAAGATAGGTTATCGTTCTGGATAAAAACAAGTAGAATAAAAAAGTGAGCCTCGTTTCCGAAATAGACGGTGTTCCAGTCGAAGAAGAAGGAGGTAAAGCGCGGGCAAGAGCGTTCTCAGGCGTGCGGGGCAAAGAGAGAAGGTGGCGGTGTGGCGGCAGAAAGGCAGAACGGCTCGGAGCTATCATTAACGACGCCGCGACGCTTCGCAGCCCAGGAAGCTCTCTCGGATTTACGCCTCTGACGTCCGCGGCGGCGTAAGCGTGGGATTCCAGGCGCGGAAGTAACGAGGAAAACGAGCGACGACGCGATGCGACAGAGGAACATGGAGGGAAACGGGAGAGACGGAGAAAGATGGATTGGCCCTGCTTCCCACGGAAGGAAGAGGAGCAGGCGCATAAAGTTGCTCGGTTCCCTCGTTCATCCGATCCGGATTCAGTTCCGCGTACTGCTCTCGGAGAAAGATCGATCAGAACAGCCGTCTTCTCATTCGATTCGAGCCGCTTGATGCTCCCTCTCTTTCCCGCTCTTTTATTACTACACGCTCCCGTAATGCGCTGCTAAGTGCAGCATTTTAAGTTCCCAAGTTTCCAACTTCTCGAATTTTACGAATTTATACGCTCTTCACTTTTTAAATTTACACATTTCCGAACACTTTTGTAGTTTCAAGTTTACAAATTTTTAAGTTCTCTTCAAATTTACAAATTTTTAAGTTTTCTTCAAATTTATAAATTCATCAATTTCTAAGTCTACAACTCCTCAAAAGGGGAGTATAAAGTATAAGGTTAAAGTATAACAGTATAAAGTTAGTTAAAAAATATTTATTTGAAGTTGCGTCACCTTTCGCAAAGGTTAAAAGACCTCACAAATCCATATTTAGTCTAATTTCTAGTTTACCTCAAAAGAGCGAAGTCCACAAAAATATTTCACATAAATTTCATGTCCGTTCGAATGTAACGCCAAAATGTCAGTGAATCGAATGCGGACCACTGTGCTCCGCAGCGTGGCTGGAACACAAGCCGTAAAATATTTCTTCGTCGCGATAGTCATTTTTCACGGTTGACCGTCGTCGAGGGCCGCGAGATAACAGCGGCTCACCTCTCCGGTATCTGTTCCCTTCCTGGCCGGCGTGCGCTCTTCTGGTTCTCTCTCTCGCTGGGTGGCAGAAGAGTAGGTCTAGCCGGCTAGTCATTAGTCACTTTCCGAAGCAGAGGCACAGACAGGCTGCGCCGGTATCCGCTCGCCGCCTCTCTTCGTCTTTGTCCAACCCTCTCGTTACCGCTCGACGACTCTCTCTGTCTGCACAGCCTTCTCCGGACGCCGCGCTTTCTCTTTCTCGCTGAAACGACGCTCCTTCTCTTCAACGCGCTTTGCCCGCGTCTCTTAGCGATGGCTCTGAGACGCCACGGATCGTCGAAGTTAGCTGCAAAATTAAAATACTATATTATGCAGTAACATACTGTAATATACGATAGGGTATGCTGTGAAAGTACATACCCAGTCATGCCTATATACGTACAGGCCAAACCGTGCGAGATACAACATTTTATCAGATAACAAAACTTTCTTAGAATGTGTCAAAACCCCTAGAAAAATTGTCAAAAGTAACTAATGGGAACGGAGATCGTTTCAGCAAGCGAAAGCGAGTTAAAACACTGAAGCACACCATCCCAGCTATCCTGCCTATACACGTACAGGTCAAACCGTGAGAGATACGACATTTTGTCAGGGAATCAAACTTTTTTAGAAAGTGCCAAAACCTTTAGAAAAATTGTCAAAAGTAACTAATGGGAACGGAGATCGTTTCAGCAAGCGAAAGCGAGTTAAAACACTGAAGCACACCATCCCAGCTATCCTGCCTATACACGTACAGGCCAAACCGTGCGAGATACGACATTTTGTCAGAGAATCAAACTTTCTTAGAATGGGCCAAAACCCCCAGAAAAATTGTCAAAGATGGCTCATGAGTGTGGAGAAGCCCACAGCGAGCGAACGCGAGTCAAAGTACTGTGACACCCCATCGAACAACATGCCTATGTACGTACAGGCCAAACCATGAGAGATACGAAATTTTGTCAAGAGATCAAAATTGTTTAGAATGTGCCAAAACCCTTAGAAAAATTGTCAAAAGTGGCTAATGGGTGCCGAGTGTCCCTCAGCGGAAGCGAGTCAAAATATTGTAAGATCCCATCGGACCACTCTTGCTTATAGACGTATTGGCCAAACTATGGCAGATACGACATTTTGTCAAGGAATCAAACTTTCTTAGAATGTGCCAAAACCCTTAGAAAACTTGTCAAAAGTACTGTAAAGTGGCTGTGGAAGTCTATGAGCACCACAGCGAGTGGAAGCGAGTTTCACCGTAGACTTACACATTTGTCTTTGCTACTTTTATTTATAAATAAAACTATCTGAACCCGTTTAACAACGATCCTCCCAAATAGGGATTCAATGTATATATTTTTTATTACCAGCAATAGAATTATATTAAACTAGTCGGTCACTGCAGGATTAAAAATAAATGTCGCCTGCAAGATTCGGTAGGAGAATAACATATTCATGAAATTCGTGTTTCATTTTTGAAGAAGCGGTAGCGTCAATAATTAGCTTGATTTTTTCCAATGATTGGAATATTGAAAAGGCTGTCTAAATCTGTTACTTAAATTGGAATAATAGAAGCGGTGAAATGTCACAGACAGAAATTCTTGAAGTGCGGTTAGTTGACTAACTTATGACTATCGTAGATCTCTTTGATAAATTATATTCTTTATCGTAACAGAGAATATGCTTATTTAAAATTGAGCTAAGTAATTGAACCGGTGCGGTAATAAGTTTGGTAAAATGATTTTTGTAAGTTTGTCGTCTACGATAAGCTAGTGTACATGTGATAAGGTGCAAGGGTTGTAACAGCCAAATATGAGAACAGTATCGATTTTGGGGCAAACTTTATCTATCAAACTGGTAACTGATAAAGCTCTTTAGTAAGTTGCTCGAAGTGGAGAAATTGTGCTTGTATATTTTTGTATAGGTTATATTTTCTAATTACATGTGTATTAGTACGCAAAACGAAGTGTATTCATAAAAAGCCAAGAAAATATAGATTTTTGCGATTCTAAAAGTTTAATGAGTATTTTTAAAATTATCCCTCCTTCATTATACGCTGAATTTAGATTATATTATGCATCACAAGATAAATTGTAATGCGACTAAAATTTAACACGTGCCGATTCAGTTGGAGACCATTTATCCGTGGCACCAAATGGTATCCTCGAGTGCAACGAGTGAAAGGGGTTAAAAAGTGTTCGCTCGTCGACAGACTGGTCCCGCCTCGCTATCGCGGCTATTTCAATTTTTCTAACAAAAGCAAAAAAGGAGCGGTGGCCGATACGAAGAAACGGGTACCAATTAATCGTCCGTTCGCGGCGGGTCTCCAATTTCCCCGCGGAGATATCATCGGGGTGTTCGGCTTTGAGCGCGCGAACGCTCGAAATTGTTCGAGAACTCGCGTCTCGAGTGCCCATCGCTCGCTTGCCTCGCTATAGAAACGCAACCCACCCGTTTGTCCCCCTCCGAAGCCGACGGCGGCGCCGGCAGCGACTCTCCGGCAGTAAGTCTCTCTCTTCTCTCTCTCTCTTCGTTTTGCGCCGCCTGTGGCTTCGGCCCGTTCACCGTCCCTCGCCTCGCCGCACTTGGCCGCGCCGTGGCTATATCTCGCGCTCCCTCGAGTCACGGAGAAATTCTGCCGACGCTCTCGCCTCCTCTCCCGGTGCTAAGCCTCTCGCGCGCGTCTATCTTGATTGAGAGCCCGAGGAGGAGCGCACAGCACGGTCTGCCGGAACGGGGGGCGAATGCTACGGCATGGGGGGGCAGGGGGTTCCCGTCGAAGCGTACAGCGGTATGGGGGATCGGAACGGCTGGCGGCAGAACGGCACAGGGGGACGGGAAGTGGGGGAGGAACCCGTGGAACTCGGAGACCCGTGATCCGGAGCGAGAGAGCGTTTATCGTGCCTTCCGTGAACACGAGCGGCACCCGGGGGGCAACGGGACGGGGACGGGTTGTCATTGATCGTCCCGACTGCGGCTCACGAGCCGCTAAAGGTCCCGTACAAGTACGGGCCCGTGAGCGTGCCGGCTCTCTCTGTGTCTCTACGCGTGTGGGCGTGCGTGTGTGTACGCGATCATCAGCTCGTACACTCCGCGGCAAATCTGCTTTTCCTATAGAAAATATCACGATCAATCGCGAACTTACACACTTCTAGGGATTTTTGACGATATCGCCGTTTGACGATGGGTCAAAACTTTTTCAAATTTCGGCAAGGAAATATTTCCATGATATTTTGAAATGCAAATGTGATTCAGGAGTTTGAGAATGAATTTGAGGATCTAGGGATTTCAGGATAGGGATGTTTGGGTAACGATAGGACCTACTCGGTTATTTTTGAGGATTCATTTGGGGACGGGTTAAGTATCTGGTAGATGTGGGAAAATAAGCACTTTAGAGTTTAGAATTTAAGGAGTTTTAGTGATAGAAATTTAGAGGATGTATTTGGAGATTCAGAGATATGGGAATCTAGGGACTTTCGGTTATAGAAATTGTGGATCTTCGAATTTGGAGATTTGGGTATGTGCGAATCTAGGGATTTGAAACCCTTTTTGAGGCAGAAGATAAATTCCTAAATTTCACTGCAAATCTCCAAATCTACCTAGACCACAAAATCCCTAGATTTCCATATCAGTCGATCTTTAAATACAAAAGTCCCTAAAACTCACGTCCCAAATCTAGCTTTCCAATAATCCAAGTTCCCTACCTTAAAATCCCTAGACATTCAAACTCCTAAATTCCCAACTTCCTAAGTCCCTAGATTCCTACATCACTGAACCTCCGAATTTCGAAATTTCCAAAATTCTCCCATTCACCCAAATCATAAAAAATCCCTAGAAATCAGTGAATGTGCCCCGTTTTCCTTGATTGCCACATTTTCACCAGAGAACCCAGATTTGCCGCTGACTGTACATACGTGCACGCACGCGTTTCGCGGCGCCGCACCGTCGAAAAGGCACGCTCGGTTGCGCCGGCGAAAAAACGAGATCGGCTGCGGACTCTGTTCCGAACCTGGACTACGCTCCTGGACCGGTACGGTTTTTTCCCTGGAAATTTGGTGAAATCGTTGAGGGGGACTGCGGTTATTGCGAAAGGGATCCGACGCTGCGGTTTTTCGACCACTCTTTCCCTTCGCTCGCACGGTGCCTTGCTACCAAGGGATGCGGACGCAGCTCGTTCGGAAATCGACGCATCGAACTTTTGGAAGATTAAAAGCTCTGATATCCACTGATGTCAACCCATGAGTTGTCGCGTCGATACAAAGTAAAAGAAAGTTTAAGGAACATTTCTAGTTCGCCAGATCAAAATAATAATGACAATAATAATCGCTGACTGCAATTTATATTATTTCACTCTGGAGATGTTTGTCTGTCATTGCTTTTGTAATGCGACAAAAATCAATCAATATTAATTGATATACTGACCGCGGGAGACAACTGTACTTCTGAAAATACTTGTGTGACGACCATTTTTCTATTCTGACCAACTATGGCGCGGCTCTGCTAAGCACGTCAGCTTCGCGCGCCAACTTATGGGTTGACATCGGTACATTCTACTGTTCGTTTCAATACGTCACTAATATACGCAGCGTCCAATAACCGATTCTGTAATACTTGACTCTACACCGAACCGACATAAAATAAAGTACTAGCAAACAGCAAAGAGTATACTGATTTACAACATCCAACTTTCCAAAAAGGTATAACAAGTTCTATCAGCGAAATGGACCCCACAAAAACATGTCTAAATTTCTATGTACACATCGTTAGAGAGATTTCTAGCGTGCCCCATTAACAGGGTTGATTTTGAAAATCGTTCTCTCGCAAGTTGCATGCTGTTCGTTCGTTGCCACGGCCTTCTTTCATTGTGTGCAGCTCGGAAAAGTTTGCGGCCGGCTTTGGCTTCAATAGAAAGCGGTCGATTCAACGCTGCAATCGCGGCATCTGTTACCGTGACGATCGACCGACGATTTTCGCTTCTCCTTTTTCATCCAGAGAGCTGGCTAATCGCCGGGACGTCGTCTGCTTTCCCGATCGGGAACGCCTTGCTTTTTCCACTCCGTTTTTGAGCGGAGGAAAACTCCGGAGACCACCTTTGTACGTATACCTGCTATTTCCATTTTTCTTTGTCGGAGCAGATCAAGTTTCGAACTTTTTTGGGTGACGTATATATACGTCGTGAAAATTTACATCTTTTGTTATAGGATTATATGTGGTTAATAACGGACTTTCGGTAAGCTTGATGTACATGTTAAAATGTCGGGTGACGTATATATACGTCGTGAAAATTTAGACATTTTGTTGCAAAATTTTATATGTCGTGTTTTGTTGCAAAATTTTATACGCGTTCGTTAAGATTGAACTTTTTCTGTAATTGACGTATATATACGTCGCGAGAGTTTAATTTCGTTGCTAATGACGTATATATACGTCGTTAAGATTCTTTTGCTGAATATATTCTGACGATATTTCTCTACTAATCTACAAAGTGTCGTGCAAATCGGTGAGTCAAACGTCTTATCCTCGCCATAAAATTTATTGCAAATAATGCTCGACGAATGTCATTACACGGTCCACCTCGAAACAGGAAAAACCTTGCGAAGTTTCGCGGGAGTCTCCGAAGTGTTTCAGGGACGGAAGGGGCAAACCGCGTCCTTGCACGCGAAGAAAAAGAGGAAACGGAGCAGAGCGGCTAACTGAACCGATAATTCCCCGCTACGATTTCAGAGGTTTGGCTCGGTTAACCGTAACCGTGGTTCCGAGGCCGCGCACCTCCGACCCTCAGTCAATAAAACAGTTGACCTCCTCCAGAAGAGCAGGAAATAATGCCCCGCTACTAGAGAACCGCCCGGGTGACTAGTGTGCACTCGGATTTTTGGCGAGCACCCTGAATTCTCTGCTAACAGTCTTGGCCACCGCGAAATTGCCCATTGAATCCGCTTCTTTTATTCCGACCCTATGAACCACCGCCACCGGGGGTACAGTCTCGTTCGCCCGGTGAAAGAAATGGAAAAAAACACTGTCGTGGAGCTTGGGAATTTTTGGTGAAAGGCGAACGACTTTTTCGCAGGGGATATATCGGTCCGCTCATTGTCTTGATTCTTTGAGTTTTTGATACTACTTTTGACGATTCGGAAATTACATCTCCCCAATTTTGGGGGAAATTTCCGATAATGTGCTGGAAGCAAAATCGATATTCTGGAAAGGGAACAAAATTTGTTCTGTGGGTTTCAGCGCATATTATTCCAATATTTCGGTGTTCTAAAAAATACCAATATTATCGAAGTCGAAATATTCAGCGCTAAAGATAAAACTGATACGATGTATCGTTTTCTAAGTTTGAGGATCTTAAAATCACTAGATCTCGAAACACTTGGATACTCGTATCAATAAAAAGATTCCTAAATCCTCAAACTTGATGTTGAATCCCTGGAGTCTTACATCAATCTCGCTCTTCTTCGCTCGCCATATTTCTCTTCGCTCAAAATTGATTATCATCGATTAAACCCGTAAATACAATCCAAATTATATCATGTATGGTGTCATTTTAATCGTAAAAACATCACAAATCCATTGGGTAAAAGTTTGCTAACAAAAAAGTCAGAAATAAAAAAGTTCATACTTGCACCCATACATAGCGCGAGTCACGTGACACTCGAGCGTCTCGAAGGTTCGATGAGCACCATCTTCGCCTATATCGCTTATATCGACACTCCGCAGTATTTTCCCTTCGAAGTTCGCTGTCATCAACGTAGAAATGTTCTCGCGTCTAAAAATAAAAATTCCAGCACGTAAAGGAGCGTATCGCGTGGTTCAGGCCAGAGAGACCTCACGCGTTTCTCTTTAGTGCATGACTCAGCGTAGCCGAAACAGCGTACGGGCTCGGAGAGCCACCCTCATTGTGTCCCCCACCCTCTGCATCCCGGTCTGGACCTGAATGCACCCAGGCGGCGAACCCTGCTGCTCTCGACACTAATACCAGCACGTGCGTGTACTTTCATTATCGGAGCAGGGTCGGTGATAATAATCGTGCGCCGTTGGCCCACGTCGGGAGGAGAGAGGAGGCCGAAAGGGGTGCGCTCGTTCTGCGAGATCCGGAATACGGGATATATTAGGGCAAGGGGTTGGAAACCATTACGTACAACAGAGAGCAGGGAAAGCGTCGATATTTTTTTCCGTGCCGCTCGTTTCGGTGTCGTCCTTTCGATTTTTTTTCTACGGCGACAAAAAGGCGGGGTCTGCGAGAATTTTTGCGGACTCCTCGGGGAATTGACGGTGCGGGAAATTGTCGGGACGATCGAATTCTTTCGTGCACGATTAGAAAATCTAACCCTAAATTTTAATTAGAAAGATCTTATTTTTTGGTTACCAAACGAACCTTAATTTTTAAATAGAAAATCAGATCTTAATTCTCAATTACAAAATCAAGTCTCAATTTTAATTATAAAACAAACCTTAATTTTTTATTACAGAAGTAACTTTGATTTTCAATTATAAGAAGACAGCTCAGTTTTCAAATATAAATTCAATTCTTCATTTTCAATTACAAAATCAAGTCTTAATTTTCAATTATAAGACAAACCTTAATTTTCAAGTAAGAAATCAAATCTTAATTTTCAACTACAAAATCAAGTCTGAATTTTCAATTATAAAACAACCCTTAATTTTCAATTATAAAATGAAATTCTGATTTGTACAAAAGAATCATAAAAATGATATTTTTACAAAATATCAATTATTAATTGAACTTTGATGGAATCACGAGTATAATTATTAAAAACCAGAATCAGTAGCACTAATATAAAAATTTCAAGAAATATTTGTAGATACGTGTCATCAATTTTCGAAGAGTATCTCAATTATAAAAGATAAATAGAAGGGGAAGAGAGAAAATAAAGCGTGCAGAATCCGTGGCAGATTTCGCGACCTTAAACCCGATTGCCTTGCGTCGCAAAATTAAACGCGACTACTCGCGATCGTGGAAGTTGACGCGTCGCTTATCGCCGTTCGCAGCCGCTGATAACTTGCAGTCGTCGGCGTGGCTAATTAGCGGGGAGGGCCAAGTTTCCCGATTATCGTGCCGGAAACTTCGGTTTCGCCTCGACTTTCGGGTCGCGTGATCGATCCCTGGCTGGCCCGGTTCACGAGCAAGCAGTTCAGAAAACCCGCGTACTACTCTTTTGTCAAATTTTATACTTTACAATTTTGAGTGCTCGAATTATCATGTTTCTGCAAATTGCGATATCTTCGTGTTCAAATTTAGAAATCTACATTTTTGAATTTTTGAGAAATTCAGATTTTTAACTTTATATAAGTATACCATAAGATCCCAATATGTATTCTCATGTCGGTCGATTATAAAATCTCTAGACTCTAAAATTTCTAGGTTCCCCAAATGTCTGAACTTCAAGACCTAGACCCAAGACCCAGACTCAAGACCCAAGACCCAAGACCCAAGACCCAAGAGCCAAGACCCAAGACCCAAGATCAATATCCTAAAATTTTCATATTCCCCTATTACTCAGTACAAGTTTTCAAAATTTCTGAAAGATAAAAATCATCGAGTGACTGAGTTTTATCAGCTGTGTTATCATATTATCCCTAGGGAAGGCAGATTTGCTGTTGACTGTACGCGGTCGAGACGCCTATTTACGTAGCCGACGGCCGCCGTTTCGAATTTAACCGGCGTAACGATCGATTTATATATCCAACGGCCTACCTATACATATCTCTTATTTATTTGCGCAACCCACCGACGCCACGACGTGCTTTCCGTTCGCTTTCGCCGCCTCGATGAACATTATTTCGCCGGCTGACGCTTATCTGCGCCGCCTCTCATCAACAGGATCCTCGCGTTTTTGTCCTTCGCCTCTTTCACGTTCGCCGATTCGTTTCGTTTCCTTGATATTTCTTTTTTATTTTTATTCGGGACGGCTCGATTTTCTGGGCCACGCTACCTCGTCCGCGAACGGTAACCTCGAATTTGTGTTTTTTCGGGATTTATCGGGTAACGTGTTATTAGTGTTGCTCGACGTGTCACGCGATCGTTGTTGAAAATCGTTCGGATTTTGACAATTTTTGTTTATGATATTTTATATGTAGCTTAGATTTATAGATGGATAGAAACGTTCATTTTTGAGGAATGGTAGGGCTCAGAAGATGGCGGTCCACCATGACTACATTACAGGTTAGGTTAACCTTACAGCCTTATTGAATAAACATATAACTTAAGGTTCAAAGAAGTACTGACATCTAACTGAATTTGATTGGCTATACTGCAAGTCCTACTATTTTGGATAGATATATAAATGTGGACACATGAAGTCCAAATGACAGCCTAAAGAAAGGTGTACTATTGACAATTGAGAAGATGACAGTTACTTCTCGTGGACTGTACTGCAAGTTCAACCATTTTGGGTTGACATATGGATATGACACATGCACTCCATACAACAGTCCAAACTTGCACTATTAACAACGGAGATGGCAGGTGACTCTAGCTAAAATACATATGACTTCTCAAGCAGATAGAAAGACATACAGTCTGAACAATTTCGTAATACAATGATTCCATTGTATCAGTGCAACCATTTTGGATAAATACATGGATATGACACATGCACTCCATACAACAGTCCAATCTTGCACTATTAACAACAGGGATGACAGGTGACTCTAGCTAAGATGAGTTCTCAAGCAGATATAAAGACATAGTCTAAACAAATGTGTAATGACCATTGTATCCCAGTTAAATCATCTTAACGTCTATGATCGTTTGATGCCTAGCACCATCCTCCCAAACTCGTATCAAATACCAAGAGTCAAAGTACAAGATGGAGAAAATAAAGTGACCAGTACCCAGAATGTCATTGTGTGAATCTTGAATTCCGGAAAAGCGGTGATACACGAAAAACCGCTATAAGACGCTCCTCGTGTCGAAAGAGCGACAGGGTAACTGAAGTGTCCGAGCTCGGGCCTGTACACACATGCACACATGCATAGAGTCACGCTTCTAACCCATGGAACATAACCGTGGTGGCTGTTGTGCGTGGCGCGATGCTCAGCGGCCCGTAGCCAGGAGCGGCCGGCGGCAATTAGTAGCGGGCCGCCAAGGGAGCCTCGGCCTCAGCCTTTTTCCCCAACCCGCTGCACCCATCCCATCCCGCGGGATATTCTATCCTCCTCCGGGTCTCGCTTCGTCTCGCTCGCTCTCTGTCTTTCACGCGCGCGGCTTCCCTTTCCTCTTCCTCTTTCCGCCTCTTTGCCCTTGGCGTACCCATCGCCGCGCCGGCTGCCTCGCCGTCCTCCTTCGACTCTGCCCGACCCTGCTCGACTCGGCTCGACTCGGCTCGACTCTGCGCGACCCGACTCGACTCGGCCGTGCTCGACTCCGGCCGTACCTCGGGGTTCTTCCTCGCCACGCTCTCTCCGTCTCGTCGGACTCGGCTTCCTCCTTCCTCTCGCGTCCTCGTCGCTCGCTTATCGCCGCGTCCTCGTCGCTCGCGTGCTCGATTGCTTCGGCGACGCCGGAACGGGCGCGACGGAGACGTCGGCGATAAAGCAGGACGGCGATACGCAGCTAGTTTAGCGAAGAGGAAAGGGAGCGCGACGGTTCGGCCGATGGAGCGGGAGAGGACGAGTGAAAACGACGACGACGGGAACGTAGCGCGGCAGAAGCGACGTGGCAGCAAAAAAAGAGGCGCTCGGAGTGAAAAGAGCAGGAGGAGGACCGGGAGAAAAACGTGGAACCGTTCGCGGAGAGGAAGCGAGACAGAGCGAGGAGCAGGGTAGAAGCCGCAGGCTTTTTGTCCCGCCACCGCCGCCGCCACCCGACAAAAATAGACCCCTGTTCGTGTTCCCCGTACTCGCGTCTGTGTGCACACGGGCTACCCGGTGTGCCATAGAAGCGTTCGCCGTATCTCGGGCTTCAATGGCGCCAACGGGTCTTCCGTCCTCGTTCCCTCCCCCGCCTGCTCGTTCACGGCCCGAACACGGAGTCGAGAGCGCGAGGTTGTTAGAGGGTGGCCGAGATGAGGCCGATAGAACACGCCTCGATGATCCCTATCTGGCAGCCGTCCGGTAACGTGGGCGTAGGCGGCGAGGTGCCTACACGCGAGCCGCGACACAGGCCCAGAACCCGGCTTTCTCCCCCCTTCTTCCTGTGCCCGATAACCCCGGCAAATCGCGATACGTATCGACCCCTTTCTACGACCCCCTTCCCTACAAATAACTTCCCAAACTCCTTCCACGGGGATCCCGGACCGTATGCTTTCTCCCCGTCCCGTCACGTTGACGGCTATCCCGCGGACCGACGGAGGGAGACAGGAAACGAGTTTACGGTGCGTGGACCAGCATACGAAGGGATGGAGGGGGTGGATTACGTTCCTGGGTGCGGTTGACACTTGTTCGCCACGGCTCACGCCACGGCACGATTTAAAGCGACGCGTTTAGATCGTCGCGTCGCGCGACCCCCGCTCAAACCGACCGGATTCGCGAGAGGATAGGGGGACAGGGACGAAAACGTGGTTGGCCGGCCGTTCGAACATGAGAAATTATCGGAAAAATTCTACGCGTGAGGGTAACTCGAACGCGGATCGAATGCTCGAGCGGATCGCGTGCTCGAATGGTGGAACGGTTTAGTGGAACGGAAGCGATGAACTTGAATTGTTTCGATTTATTCCACGGATACGGTGTACTTCTCTTGTTAACACTTGCGTTATATCGGATATTCTCGAAATTTTGCAACTTGTGTCTCGTTATATGGCCATCGCTGTGGTAGACTTTGAATACCTGACGATGTTGAAATTCTTTGAACGTTTGTAGATTTAATAATTAGAAATTTAAGTGTTTGAAGATTTATAGAATTGGAAAGTGGAAATTTTTAATTTTGAGACCTCAGAGTTTATAAAGTGGAAAATTTTAAATTAGGAATTTGTCCACGTGTATATTTCTTAATTTTCATACTTACCAAGACTATCCAGTTTAACACATTATTCACATCGAATTTCCTAATCAATATCGATTAACTTCTACCTAATTCGATAATTCCGAAGTGGCACTCGCAAGTTTAGAGTCGCAGTTCTATAAATACGAAATAGGTACATCAAGATAGAGCACCGTTTCAGAGGGGCCGTCTTAAAATTTCTTACACATTTCCAATCCTAAGAGACTGTTCTTAAGACCGGTTCTGCATACGCGAATTTTTCGATTCGACGGAGGTATGCGCCTCTCTAGCCGGTAATCGATACCAGAACTCCGTCGAGCATCAGGAATTCGTTCCGTCCGTGCGTGGAATTCTCCTAGCTGGAAAATAGCATTTCCTTGCTGTCATACATTTTTATACGATACAAGGTTCTTCCCTGTCAGCGACAGTCTTCTTAGCGCTTGCGGTTGTCTCGGCCAGTAGGTAATCAGGATTCGACCCTTTGTTACGTTCTTTGATACCGTTTGACTTTCTTGTAGATCTGGGTATCTGGAGAGATTTCGGATTGGTCAGTTTTTACTGATTAATTGTACCAAGGTGTGGCCTTTCCTGGTTTAAGTTATCATGTACCATGTCACCCATATGAACACAGTTATGTACCATATCATCCATATGAACACATTCATGTAACCATATCGTTCATATGAACACACTCGTGTACCATATCACCCATATAAACACACTCATGTATCACATCACTCATATGAGCACACTCATGTACCATATCATCCATATGAACACACTTATGCACCATATCACTCATATGAATACACTCATGTACCACATCACTCATATGAACACACTCATGTACCATATCACTCATATGAATACACTCATGTACCATATCACCCATATAAACACACTCATGTATCACATCACTCATATGAGCACACTCATGTACCATATCATCCATATGAACACACTTATGCACCATATCACTCATATGAATACACTCATGTACCACATCACTCATATGAACACACTCATGTACCATATCACTCATATGAACACACTCATGTACCATATCACCCATATAAACACACTCATGTACCATATCACCCATATGAACACATTCATGTACCACATCACCCATATAAACACAATCACGTACCATATCACCCATATGATCACAATTGCATGTAACAAAACCTAAAACAGTTTCTCTCCGGAAACAGATTCATCAAGGAAGCCATATAAATGGATTCGTATAAACGATGATATATCCTGACTGTAGATTGTTAACTACAATTTGGATGATTGCAATCTGGATCAGCTTCATCGAGGGTACAGGAATTTAACACCTTAACGACCGCCACTGGTGTACCGGCGTTATCCTACTTAACAATAGTTGGGTATAATCTTACAACTTCAGAACTGCCTGAGCTATTGAGATGAAGCACGACGCAATTTATAACCCAGGTAGTACAAACTGTGGAAATTTTGTTGGAGGCGGTTTTTGACTGAACTGCAGGCTTTTAACTGAGCTGCAGGTTTTTGAGCTATAGGTGGTTTTTGACTGCAGTGTAGGTTTTTGAACCATAGGTGGTTTTTGACGGAATCATACGTGGTTTTTGAACCATAGGTGGTCTTTGATTAAATCATAGGTCATTTTTGGACTATAAGTCGTGTTTGACTGCATCATAGGTGGTGTTTGAACCATAGGTGGCTTTTGACTGAATCATATGTGGTTTTTGAACCATAGGTGGCTTTTGACTGAATCATATGTGGTTTTTGAACCATAGGTGGTTTTTGACTGAATCATATGTAGTTTTTAAATCGTAGGTGGTTTGTGACTGAATCACATGTGGTTTTTGAACCATAGGTGGTTTTTGACTGAATCATAGGTGGTTCCTGAACCATATGTGATTTCTAACATAACCACATTTTGTCTTAATCATAGGTGGTTTCTGAGTCAAAAGTCACTCATATTTTGTCACATCATCCACAACGATTTATTACATTTTACTGTTCTGAATTTTCAAGAGACCCTTACCAAACGTTACATCCCCTATTTATTTTTCTACTTCATCACCCTGCACAATCCTATAAATCTTAGATTAAAATCAACCACATTCGCAAATGTCACTCATTCAGCTAACTCTGAATTCCCAAGTACAAAAATTTGTCCCAGCAATTTTTAAAAGATGATTGACAGACTCAACAATGAACAGCGCGAGTAACGAGCAAAAAGGCGTTACGTGTTAAATTCTACGTCAAAATGCAGTAGCAGACGTCCCAAAGGTTCAGAAACGGAGCAGCATGTGTTCTAACTAGTGTAGAATTGTTACGTACGGGCATATGGAATTTCACGTATTCCAGCGACGTGCAAACGGAGTGCTGCACGCTCCAAATGCTGGGAAACGGAGTGCCGCGTATTCCATTCGCGTGAAAACGGAGTTCTACCTGCCTTGTCGCGAAATTCGACGTGCTCCGGTATCATGGATACGTAATATTACGCGTACCGATCACTTGTTCAACGAAGATTAACCCTTTCCTTACGATACTCTCAGTCGTTTGAAATTAAAATCCAAAGGGCTCTTCTCTAACATCAAATTTAGCAGGAACAAATTTAAAAAAATTAAAAACTTCATAAATAAATGTCCTTTAGTGTTAAGAGATAAGTTCATCAAGGAGGAACAAATTAAAAAAAATTAAAGACTTCATAAGTGTCCTTTTAGTTTCAAGAAATAAGTTCATCAAGGGGGAACAAATTTTAAAAAATTAAAGACTTCATAAGTGTCCTTTTAATGTTAAGAGATAAGTTCATCAAGGAGGAACAAATTTTAAAAAAATTAAAGACTTCATAAGTGTCCTTTTAGTATTAAGAGATAAGTTCATCAAGGAGGAACAAATTTAAAAAAATTAAAGACTTTAAATGTCCTTTTAGTGTTTGATGATCGTGTCTCCATTTTGATTCAGAAATTTTTGCAAGTTGTATCGAAGAACAGTTACATCGTTACACTAAACCCGATCCCGTCCGTTCCATTTTGCGTTCCCCGAGCTAAAAGAGGCGAAAAAGAGAGAGAAAGGATGAAGCTGCTTGCTGCCAGAGATTAATCCGTCCACAGTAAGGGAACGGTGTTCCGCAAGATTCGCCGCGTCGACCGCAAATTTCTCCGACGACCGCGGTATCGCGAGAGGAACACCGTTTCCCGGCCGGTTCGCGGATCAAGCGGATAACAGAAGAAAGCGATGGAAACGTTGGAATGATAAAAGAGCGTGGCGGAGGTGTGGCTAATTAGCCGTGGATACCGGATACCAACCGCGAACGGAGTTTCACTCGGGCTTTTTCCTCTCTTTCTTCGCTCCTGTCTCCTTTTCTACGGCCAGTCACTCGTAGCGAGCGTCGTCCCCAGGGAATAAGGAAAACGCGTTCCGGATAGTCGAGCAGGCATCGATTGCCGACGGGGGTTCCGCGGAGCCTACTCGCAATCTACGTCCTCCAATTTTTGTGGATCTTATCTTTCTTACAACTTTGGGACGTAAAAAAATTACAAATACTTCGTCCATATTAGTTAGGGTTATACTAAATAACAAATTAGTTAGTTAGGGTACTTATACTAAATAATAAATTAGTCAGTTGGGGTAGTTATACTAAATGATAAATTAGTTAGTTAGGGTGCTTATACTAAATAGTAAATTAGCTAGTTATGGTAGTTATACTAAATTAGTTAGAGTACTTAAACTATACAATAAATTAGATTATCAATGATCTGCGAATAACGGTGACACTTCACTACCAGAAGAGTGAATGCGTTTTTCCCTTATTGTGAAATGTCCCCAACCGAAGAGTACATAATAACTCGTTGCGTTTACAACATTTTTTATTCTATCTCCAAATACCGAGTCAAGTTTCACCAGTTTCTCGAGCATTACGAATGCAAGATCCGAAACGACATTCTCCTCGGCGCGAACGCGTTCTCGCCCAAGACGTTTGGACACTTTCGTCACGCTCGGATATCGTCTCCTCGGGTACGCCACTCTTCATTTCCGCGAGCTCGACGAGGGAAAAGCGCGGGTATTTTGCGGCCCCCGTCGCGACGCCGTCACTCTAATTCCCTGAAAGTCCGCGTGTTTACGAGCGGAAATCAAAATCAAGTTCGGAAAACGCCGCCTTTGACGCTTCGGCAGAGTAATGGAATCCGTGAGCTCGCAGGACATGTTTTATTGTCACAACTTTGTTTTTACACGTTCACACTTTTCTCGTCATTAACTGGGTTATATAAGATTATCCTAAGTTGACCAGAAGTAAAAACGTAATTAACAAATAATAATATAGGATGGAGGCAATAAGATAAGTTGACAAGTTAAATGTCTTTAAACAGGTTTTGTCAACTTTCTCAGTATTTATTCGACAAAAAGATTAAATTGGATATTTAATTATAAGGTACGAAGCAATGAAACTTGTAATTAACTTGTTTTGACAGGGAAGTTCACGTGGAGGCTGCTTCTGCGCAGATCTGTCGCGCATGTGTCGATCTGTGGCGCATGCGCAGTTCGCTACGCGCATGCGCAGACTGTAGCAAGGCTGCGCCTGCGCGGAAGAGCATTTATTCTGTCTAACACAACAAAAATCATAACACAGACGTTTTATTATTGAAAATGAATGCAAATGTATTAAAAAATACGTCGTACAAGATAAGTCTGAGTGAAATTCTGCTATAATCGTCGGAATAAACGCTTGCTTTACAAAATTAACCAACTGTAGTGTATACATGTGGTTAACAAGCTTGCAATTTATTGAATTAAATGAAACTATAATGTCTAAATTAAACTGAATTAAACTAGACTGAACCTTATTACATTGAAAGGTTAAAAATTACAATTAGAAAGACTAAAAATAAGAAACGATCTTATTAAAAATATCCAAGTTACTTTTCTTTATAGACAGACGTGAACAGTTCTCGTACACTCGTTGATAAAAGTAAAGGAATATTTCACGAAAACGGGGATGAATCGTGAATTTTTCGCCGTCTCAGGTTTTCCCGTGTTCTCTTACGTGACCGTCGGAATCCCATCGGGTGAGTCGCGAGAATGGAAAGGCCAAGTGTGATTGCGTGAAACGGTCCGTGGAGTCGCGATGGAAATCCATTATCGGCGTTGAAAAGAAGCGGAAGGGTTGTCGTGGAAGTCGAAAGAGGGGGATCGGAATTTCCATTGATTGTGGTCAAACCGGAGGTCCGTTGTATGCAGTCAGATTGCCAATGTACGGTTTGTTTGTCAGCGGTTCACGTGACTGTTGCGAATTAGGATTAAACCGCGCGTATCGATCAGCGCGTTGCTCTTCATTAAGGAACGCTACGTGCGACGAATTCCCGTGACCAACCCCCTCGCTTCCGGTTTTCCTTTTTTACTCTCGGTCCTTCTGGCTCGCTACCGGATCGACAATCACGGGATCAGAGAACGATCGCGGAGATTAAGATTAAAGTGAGATTGAGCGTGTCTAGACGCTTCGAGACGCTTTGCCAAGCGGAACGACACGGGAATCTTATGAATTTCGTTTCTTAAAAGAGAATCGTTGAGTTTCTTTCGGATTCACCGGAAGACTTTGCCTTTCACTCGTTCGCGATGGCTTAACCGTGCAACGCGATTACTGCAAGCTGATACCCTTTTTAAGCTGATTAACATGTTGATCACTCATTTTTGTTTCTTGCATTTTCTGCTTACTTATTTCATAAATATTAACGAAGTAATATATAATGTAAAATATAGGGCTCAACCCTTAACAGGATGCAACCTTTAGGACAGGATGTAGCAAAGTTAAAATTAAACCTGTCTTTTATAATATTATAATTAATATCTTTTATTTATAAATATTGAAGTTCCTCTGATACTTTCAAACTTACATACAAGAATAAATCATCGAAGAGAAATCATATACATGTGATACACTGAGATTTCACTTCGATCATCTACTTTTACCCTAAGATATTTCACCTCGACAAATTTGACCCATAACTGTAAAAAGTCCACATAAAAAGCCAATGTATTTGAAAATCACAGAACACGAAGATACAACGCGAATTGTCGATTTACACTCAAAAGTTAATTACGAAGCTTACAAATGTTTTATTTACCTTTCATATTAATTGCGGTACAAAATGCAACTCGGACAATACATTATACACAGACTGCCGACTGCATTTATTACAAACGAAAATGTGTTAAACATGTGCCAGATATAATGAAACAGAATAAAATATTCGGGAAGCCCCAAAATATGTAAAATTTGCATGATAAAATAATATTGTTTAGCATTTTCATTAAAGAAAATACTGAATTTACATAAACATGTATTTTATCGTCGTATCAAAAGGACAGTGCAAATGTTTTGCAATAAAAAACATGTTATTGAGATAACAGAAATATTTGTATGTACTTATCACCTGCTGTTTAACATATTGCGTATACAATCGACGTGTAAAACAAGATGCACATTTTGGTGCAAAATTGATTCATTCGTGAGAGGTGTTCGTAGACTTTTTTGGATCATTTTACAATTTTTTTTTTAATGTAAAATGCTAGAAAATTTAATCTTGCATTAAATAGACTTTTGATTTTTAAGTGGTAGGGTGAAATTTTTTTTTGATAGAATTTTTTTCTAATACAATTTTATTTTTACTTTCAATACAATATTTCATGTAATTTTTTTTCCAACGTAGTTTCATTTTTTCTTCTGACACAAATTTTATACTTTTCTTACAGAAAGATCCAAACTTGCAAACAATTTCATCTTTCATACAATTTCATCTTTTGCGAATTTTCGAATTTCTAAGGTTCTAAATTTTCAAATTGGTAAGTAGTCGATGCTCATATTTCCAAATGTAAAATTTGTAAGTTGAAAATTTTCAAATCCTTAATTCCCTATTAACAGAAATTTACAAATTTCTCTATTTTCGCATGGAAAATCCCTAGATTCCTAATTTCCTAAATTTCCAAATGGGAAATCCTTAGATTTCTAATTTTCTAAAGTTCCAAATGGGAAATCCTTAGATTCCTAATTTCTTAAGTTTCCAAATGGAAAATCGCTAGATTCCTAATTTCCTAAATTTCCAAATGGAAAATCCCTAGATTCCTAATTTCCAAATGGAAAATCACTAGATTCCAAAGTTCCCAAATTTCCAAATGGAAAATCCCTAGATTCCTAATTTTCTAATGGAAAATCTCTAAATTCCTAATTTCCTAAATTTCCTAAATTTCCAAATGGAAAATCCCTAGATTCCTAATTTCCCAAATTTCCAAATGGAAAATCCCTAGATTCCTAATTTTCTAATGGAAAATCTCTAAATTCCTAATTTCCAAAATTTTCAAATGGAAAATCCCCAGATTCCTAATTTCCTAAATTTCCAAATGAAAATCACTGGATTCCAAATTTCCCAAATTTCCAAATGGAAAATCCCCAAATTCCTAATTTCCCAAATTTCTAAATAAAAAATCCCTAGATTTGTAATTTTTCTATTACAATTTTTAATGCAATTTTTTTTCCAACGTAGTTTCATTTTTTCTTCTGACACAAATTTTATATTTTTCTTACAGAAACTTCTAAACTTGCAAACAATTTTATCTTTCATACAATTTTATCTTTCATACAATTTCATCTTATATACAATTTCATCTTACATACAATTTCATCTGTTAACACAAAATTAATATTTTCGTCACAAAAGGGTTAAAAATTTGCATAAGTAAGACCTAAAGAGTCTCAGTTAATCAAATTTACAGAAGACCTTAAAATAAACGATGGAGTTTTACGTTCTAAATGTTAAAGTATCAGTAGGTAATGAACGTCCCTCAATCTTCATTTATATTTTCAGCTTCGGATTAAGCTGATAATTGTGCCACGATTTTGGAGCGTATGGACCTCATCTTCGACATCTTCAGGTCTAAAAATGATTTCAGCCAATCGATCGTCCATCAAATTTAGTTACCCCTCTTCGGTTTACGTCTGCGTGTACATAGGGTGTCTCCGTTATTTTTAATACCGAAAAAAACTGGTTGGAAATAAAATTCCTCCTGGTTGGTTTCATTAAATTAATTTTCAGGACGTTAAATTTCTTGCAGCAAATGTATATATAATTAATAGAATAAAAAGTAAATTCGACCGAACTGATTCACCCGATTTCACAAGATTTTAACTTGTAAGCAAAATGAAATTCTATTCTCAAAAAACTGTAACAAAGTTAACACCCTGTACATGTATATGTACGTGTGTCTGAGTCGCTGGTTAACGGGAGGCGTTATCGGACGTCGAGCTGCAAAGATCTGAGGTATAGCCGATAATATCGTCGGCAATATGAATGACAGCAGGGATAGTTATCGCCGGTATACGCGGCTACCTTTTGCCTGGAATTATCTCCCTCGACAACGATATCGATTGTCCCGGTAGATAGCGTGGCGTGAGTCGGCGCTTCATTCTCAGTTTCGCTTCTTTCCGCTCCGATCGGCTGCGAGATAAACGCGCCGCGCGTGACCATTAAGTTTCGCGACTTTGGAAAAACTGCGCTCGTTTTTTTTATCTGTCATTGGACTCCAGAGTAACGAGCTTCTCCGCTGTACTTTATCGTTCCAATTTTACTTTGATGAAGTTTCGTTCTGGTGACGTTTCAGAGTAATCGGCGGAATTTATTTTTCTATGAATTCGTGACGTTGCTGTGTACTATTTGTTGCTGCTCGTTGCGCTTTCGTTTCAGTGTACATATGTTCTTTTGGGGACTTTCGCGATTCGGATGATTTATGTTATTTATAAATATGTCTAGTGTAAATTATTAGGGATCTATTTTGAGGGTAGGGTATTTCATTTACATACTTTGGAATTTTTGAGTAATCAAATTTTTAGTTCTGAATTTGCAATTCGTTATAGAAACATTTACTATTTACTACAAAAATTAACAAATTCTAAACTCAAACTTCCACCCACCTCAGTTCCAAACTGGAACCCCGTCCCCCAAAAAACGTCGAAGAAAACCGCTACAAGCATACATCGCATCGATTGCAATCTGTCGAAACCATTTGATTCCCCGGAATAAAAGCGGCAACAAAACCGTGCATTTAAAAAAAAATCCCTCTGGAAAAAGAGCGGGATTAAAGATCGTGTCTGGCCGACGAAACGCTAAACGGAATCCGGAGGTACCGGTGATGCCAGTGAAAAGCTCACGGGCGGAAAATTCGGAAAGTTCCGGCGCAGCAAGCCGGGGCCGTAAAACTTTCCGGCGCTGACTTCGAGGAAACAACGTTTTTACGCGCGCTCTCTTCAAAAGCGAGAAAAAAGGAGCGAGGAAGAAAGATCAACGGAGCAGAAAGGAGAACGGACGTGAGCGGAGCGGGACGAGGACGGCGTTCGCTCGCTCGCTCGCTCGCGACCCGAGTCGCCGGCGTAAAACTCGGCTCCGGGTAATCGAAGCCACTCTCGCGGCCGTTTCGTTTCTCGCCGATCGGGACGGGCGAAAAAACGAGGCTCACGAGCCGGAGCGGCGAGGCGCGGGCAACGGGGGATCATCGATTTTCAACAGGCGTCCGACAGCGGCGGGACCGAGAGAGAGGGAGCCGGTAACGCGCGGTGGCGCCGCGAAAGAAGCCGGCACACGGACATTTAAATCTAAAAACGAGCGGATGAAACTCGGCCCTGGGGTAATTGGAGGGTCGTGGAATTTGTTGCCCCGCCGACGTGGTGTGAGGCCGGCCAAGAGACGCTGAAATACGAGCGACGGTTAAGCGCGCGCTCTCGGCCGACCCTGTTGAGCGGGAGAAATGACAGAGACGGAGCGACGAGGGAGGTGCCCGGGGAGGGAGGCGCGCCCAGACGGAGGAGAAAAAGGGACAAGTGTGCGAGGAATTGTGTCGGGTGGTACCGAAGAGAGGGGCAGGAGGGAGGCGGATAATCGGGGCGTACCGCAAATCTGCGTGCGTGTAAGCGAGTTAGAATACAAGCGGACCGAGACGGCCGGAAGCGAAGGAGAAAAGGAGCAGGGGTAGGGCAGGAAAAAAAAACACGAGAAAGCCGGAGAAAGAAGCCGTATGGACCCGACCCTGCTGGCCTGCTCGCGGAACGAGGCAAAAAAAATAAAGCCACGCGGATACAAAAGCGGGAGAAAGACAAAGGGTAGGGAGACAGCGTGAGGTAATGGGTCATAGGTGCGAGGTTTGCGTGTAATTGGATTCATCCCCCTCGCTACACGTTCCACCTCTTTTCTTTGTCCCTGGCTACGCACGAGCCCCTCCTGTACAATCTGCTTGAAATAAGTGGAGACACTATTGGTTTAATCGAGATAAAAGGCAAGGGAAATTGTTTGTTATTAACGAATTTCCTATTAAAATTTTCATTAACTTATCATTCATAATCACCTGGAACGATGGCGGTCATATGTCAGAGGTCATATGTCGAGAAAGGTCGTATATCAAGAAGGATAATACATTCAAGGAAACTTGTCTCATCACATAGAAATTGTTTGTAGTTAACGAATTTCTCCCTAAAATGTTCATAAACTTATTCATAATCAGCTGTGAACGATGACGGTCATATATCAAGGAAGATCATACATTCAAGGAAACTTGTCTCATCAGATGGAAATTGTTTGTAGTTAACGAATTTCTTTTTAAATTGTTCACAAACTTATTCATAATCAGCTGTAAACGACGACGGTCATATATCAAGAAAGGTCATATATCAAGAAAGATCATACATTAAAGGAAACTTGTCTTATCAGAAAGAAATTTGTTGTAGTTAATGAATTTCTCCCTAAAATGTTCACAAACTTATTCATAATCAGCCATAAACGATGACGGCCATATATCAAGGAAGATCATATATCGGTCATATATGAAGGAAGATCATATCAGAAAACTTGTCTTATCACATCCTGCGAATCTTCGAATTTACCAAAAATTTCTAGCAAATGTTAAACAAAGAAAGTCTCCGAAACGTCTACCTCTCGCATTAGCTGACTCTAACGATGTTCTCTTCTTTCGCTCACCGTGACATGGTTGCTCACTTTTGCTAAGAAGCGAGCAAATCGAAAATGAGTAATGTCAGCGGTTAAAAACGCCTACCTCTCTCATTAGACACCACGTCTAACAGCAATGTTCTTTTGTGTTACTAGGATGGTTATTACTTTCCACTCTAAGAAGAGTGCGCATCGGAAACGAGGAACAGTAGCAATTTTCAGAACACTTGCCTCTCTCGTTAGTAGACACACTAATGAGACACACGGCAACCATTTAGCAACAATCTATCATGATGTACGCTGCTCTGAATAAATTATTAACATAAATTCCTTATTGTTAACAAATCACCTGATCAAAATGTGAAATGTCCGCGAACCTTGCAAATCCGGTTGTGTCTTTCAAAGTCCAATCAAAATTATTTCAAAACTTGAGCGTGGTCATAAATCAGCTTATGACATTTTGATGCAGGCGTGCAGTGAGAAATTTGACAGTCGGTTGCAGCAACGATCAAATTCAGTCTTTGAATAGTTCGCACAAACTTAAAATGTTGCTTAAGTGACTTCGAATTTAGTATAAGTTTAAAGTTATTATTTTCTGAAAACGGAAGATATACTGGACACTCAAATCTGACCCCAAGATTTATAAGAATGCTAACCCGCTAAAAGTAGTGACGGATTTAAACAAACCTCCGGTTCGCTTCTGTTGTTCAAATAGTTCCAAGTGACATCTTCGATTATTTTTGACAACCTAATCATAATGAGACCCAAATGTAAAAGGAAATTATAGATTTTTCTTTTGCAAAGCATGTTTTTGAATGTCGAATGATGTTTTAAGGAGAGTGTTATAGTAAATAGGGTGTAGATCTGTTTGAAAGGAATTAACCGAAGCGGAATGAGAAGACAGACGACACCGGGGGCGGTATTGGTCTGGAGACGCATTCCGCGTTGTTGTTGCCGCTACCGTTGGTGCCAGCTTCGCGCCTCCGCTCTCTTATCTTTCTAACTTTTCCGTACTCGCTGACGTCAGTTCCCTCCCTTCTCGTTCCCTCTCCGCAGTTCTCTAGTTGGCTTTCCTTCTCCAACTCTATATCCAATGCTGCACGACGGCTTCTCCGGTAGCTATGCCGCCCCTTCTCGCCCCTACGTGCGAAATTTCAAACTTCCAGCGCGGCAGCGGCGGATCGTAAAACTTGAGGTGGCTGTGGGAGTCCGACGAGCGCGACAACGATCACCGAACGAGAACGGTCGCGCTCGTAACGTAACACGACGCGTGTGTGTGGGTTGTGCGGCGCCGACTCTGTGTGCGCGAAACGACGGAGCGCGCGCCGGACCGGAGCGGATGTAAAAGGTTAGAGTGGGACCCGCCTTGGAATTGCTCGTACCGCGCTCTTTAACGTGGGCGCGTAATGCAGCGATCCGTGAATCCATTGCGCGGCCACCGTGGAATGGACTTGTGACTTTTTTTGCGCCCTTCTCGTCCTTTCTTTCCCCGGCTTTCATTACGACCCGGGATGAGAGTCCCGTCTATCGATGCACAGGTATCCGAGGTGACGGACTTTTTGCCGGCGCGGTCAATTAAGATCGCCGGTAATAAGGCAGCTCGGTCGTAAACGTTCGAAGGTCTCGTTGGCAACGTTCGGGAACTGAAAAAAGAGAATCCCACGGTCTGGCCCGAAAGTCGTAAAACATTACGGTACGAGCAAAGCGTGCCACCAGACACGGTTCACCGGCGAGTCACGAGTCGTTTCCCATCGCCAGACGGACCGGGTTATCGTCCCGAAATCTCGACGGCTTTTGACTCCGCCGTTAAATTCTCTGAAAATAAAAGGTGGGGGAAGAAAGCATCGAGAAAAGAGCTCGTCGTGTGGGCTGATCGGCTGGAACAATTTCCGAACGATCGATTCGGAGGCTGCACACGGTGCAACGAACGCCGGCCCTCGGGGTCACCCGGTATAAATGTCGCCGCTTGCGGGATCGTGGCTTCGAGCGTTTAGCAGCCCGCAATCGGCCGACTGGTGTGTTGATTCCCCGTACCGGCGATACAGAGCCAAGCCTGGCGGAGGGGCGTCGGGGGACGGGTGAGAGCCGACAGGCAGGCAAACGAAGAGAGAGAACGGGTCGGCAGACGCAGGCGGCGCGACGGAGACGAACAGAGGGCGTGCGCGCAAGAGCGACATAGAAATAGCGCGCGAGGAGGATAACCGCGATGAAGAGAGTGGGAGAAGCAGAGGTTGAGCTTGGCCCGGCGTGGCGTAGCTTGTGCCTGGCTTTGCTCGGCCCGGCTCGGCCTCGTGCTCGACCCTGCCTGGCCCACGCCGCCTCGCCGGCCTGGCTCCTCTTCCTCCTCCCGCGGCAACCGAACGCAAACGTCTGGTTAATGAGGCGCACGCACACACGCTCGCGCGCACGCGCAGCGTACGTGTCCCCTCGACGTCGACGCCCTCCTCTTGCACCTCCATCCCGCGGAGAGTCCTCCTTCTTTCCTCTCCGCCGGCCTCGAACACAATGCGCCACGTCGCGCTGCCTAGGCGTCACGGTAATGACATACTCCCACATGCACGTTATGTCCGATATCGTGCCGCCTAGCAGTAGCAGCAACGCCGGCAGCGGTGTTACCGACACCCGACACCAACACCGACACCAGCATACTCTGCTCGTCTCTCTGTCGTCGCGACCAGTAGCAGCAAGCGGTAACAGCAACAGCGTCGTCGTCGTCGTCGCCGTCGTCGGTAGCAGCTGCGACCGGCTGTCTGGCCAGGAAGCTACCGTGCAAACTGCCTGATACGGTCACGACCGTAATTGAACAGGCCGCGAAACCGTGGAGAATTATTTTTTCACGAGCGGTGCCAGCCCGCTCGTGTGCGTGTTCTTGCGCCACGCGATCGATGCCGAATACGGTATAGAGGACTCCGTGTCGCGACCCGATGGCATGCGGGCGAGCAGGATGAATGCACCAGGCCCGCCTCGAACGCTCTTTGTGTTACGCTCAAGCTTACGCGATCGAATTCGAGAAATCCACGATGACAACTGCCAGACGCCTATTTACGACCTTTATCTATTACAGATTAAAATTGAGGTACTTTCAGATCTCTAGGTAACTCTGTTAGTACATGATGATGAGGTTTTTGTGCCTCACACGAAGAAACGCCTAATGAGTCTCATGAGAAGGTTACGATCTCATATACAGATAGGTACTGATCTCAAATATGTTACAAAAATGAAATTGAAATTTATTTGTAGGTATTGCTAGCCTCAGTGTCAAATACATGATTAGATTGTTAGCCTACAGCAGTTAATTTTTTATATATAATAGAAGATTGATTTGTACTTTGATAGTTGAAAAAGTGAGTAGGGATATTGATAAATTTAATCCCTTGTCCTCAAGTTCTGAATCTCAGGTTCTGCTTCAAATTCCAGAATCACCAAATTTTCATTTGTAGATTGCTGTTATATTTTGCATATTACAAATTTGTTACATAACATCCCTCCTGAAAGTTAGCCTACTTTTGGAGCAACGTACGCTATCGCGAACGCAGGGTTTACAAAGTGTATAAGAATAGAACCAGTAGACATGGGCGTGGAGATCATCCGATCCCAAACGATATTGACCTAACTCAGCTGCTTTCCCGGTATAATTGATCAGCACATTCACTATTTTAAACTTGAAACTAGATAAAATATACAGTTAGGGTTTCTAGGTGCTGTAAGAAAAATTATGCAATTGATGATATGAGAATAGGAATTACATGTCATTTCACATATGTCATATGTGTAATTATAGAAAGTAGTGATGAATGAGAGGAATATATAATTTTTTGGAAACGAATACACTTAACAATTGATTTTAGTTGGAGACTTAGAGTAATTTTTGGTTTATACAAAAATTTATTCCATATTCTCATATGTTCAAGAATAATTTTTTTTAGTTCAAAATTTTTTTGTGAGGGAAGATTGATTTCTGTAGCAGTGCTGTTTAATACTAGCCTTACTTTAGAGGTTCAAGAATAAAACGAGACATAAATTATTATAGAAATTATCTTCATGAAGATGAACGCATAGCTCAAAGAAGTCACATGAACAAATTTTGTGGCTTTACATAAAAAACTTGTCATTTGACATAAAACTGACATTTGACCGTTCAGGCACCAGAGGTGACTCTCACCATTTTATTTAACACAATAATTAGAAATAAGCATATCTGATTTCATAATACAACACGTGTGACGTAAAACCATATATTGTAATACGTAACAGTTGAAAAAATGTTTCGTAGTAAAAAAAGTATAGTCGTCATCCTTATTTGGCGTCCCGTTTGAACCGCGTCCCGTCTGTTCAAAGACGACTCGTTCGATCGATTGCACGCCATCGAAGCGAGCCATTCGCAAAAGAGAACATCTCGACTCTGAAATCGTCGTCGAATCGTTGCGACGCGTCTCGAACCTCCTTTTTCTCTTCCGCAAACGACGCGCATATTCTAAATTGCGAGGCTGGATATAATGTTAACGGGCGAGAGCAGGGGATGACGCTCCGGGCAGGGTTGGATGCATTTAAAATCCATCCGGCAGCTCGTCGTTACCGGCACGCATCGATGTAAACCCGACCCATGCTCCGTGGAGATTAATATTCCCACATGCAATCAGAGACCGTGGTAGCTAGCTAGGCTACAACTACACGCTCGATGGTTACCGTATCGATGCGGCTGATTGCTCGCAGAGGAAGCTGCGTCTGACCTTAGTTATCGCCCGTGGACCAATGAAACACGCCAGAAATTCGACTGGTCACCAGATACACGTTGTGTCTTGTCCGGTGGATCCTGTTGCAGAACCGGCTTCCGATATATCTCGTAATTTCGAAGCCGGCGCCGAGCGACGGCTACGGGATTCATGACGGATGCTGTTTCGTGAATTTTTCAGATTCCGAGCTCGCCTGCTCGTTTTTCACCTGCCTTTTTTTACGTTCTGCCCTGATTTGTGTGCCGGATAAGATTGTAAAACAACCATTGTTTATGATTTTTCGGATATGGAGTCTTTGCTCACATTTTGTAGCTGAGGAACTCATCATTTTTTTATTGTTTATGATTTTTCAGATATGGTCTTTGCTCTCTTTTTGTAACTGAGCAACTGATCATTCTTTCAAAGTAGATGTACTTTTGGTGCAAATTGTGTAGTTGTATTTAATAGTGTAATGAACAGAGGTAGCTCGAGTGTAGACACTGTGGAACTGCACCCTCTATTTTCACTTAATTTCATCAATAACATACTAAGTAAAAAATGTTTGATATTATTTTTCTGGGATTTTGTCAGATCTCTAAATTTTCTTCTTATAGATAAATTTCCTTTTACACAATTTTAGGACAAGACCTAAATTTTTTAGAGCAACTCTAATTTTGGCTACAAGCTGTCATATATGCTGTAGCAGTAACATATGCTGCTATAGTAGTAACATATGCTGCTATAGCAGTAACATATGCTGCTATATTAATAATACAACAATAACGCATAATAATAAAATAGTACAATAATATGATCAACCCATAAAAAAAGTATTGCAAGTCCAAAATTACAAGTCCCAAAAAGGGTTAAGTAGCATATGCACCCCGAATTCGTATCTATACGTCGGAGAGCTATTTTTACGACGTTCAGAAAATGTGCAAGAAATTCCTCCTGGGACGCCTTTCCGGCGTATCAATTTTCTTCGTCGCGCGCTTATTCCGCGTCTCCATCGGAGCAATTTCATTCAAACGCGCGAGAGTGCCGTTCGTTCGTTCAAGCGTTCCGCTTGCCAGCTCGAAATCGCGTGCGCTCCGAGCGTATTTTAACGCGTTTCTTTTTTCCTGCGGAAACGCTTGGTCCTTCGTTTCCTCGGGTCTCCGTAAGAGATTAATTCTGCTCGCTTCGTCCTCGCTTTTCCTCGTTTAACGCTTGGTAGCCATTTTCGAAAGTTGAAACCGTGAGCAACTTTGAGATTTTTCTGATTTTCAAGTGTGAGACACGGTGTATTTACTTGGGGAAATTTTTATGATTCAGAATTTAAGAAGTCATGGAGAAATATTTTATAGTATTGCTCTGTGAAAATTTAAGTATTGGTTCAAGTATTTAAGTATTGGTTCAAGTATTCAAGTATTGGTTCAGGTATTTAAGTATTGACTCAAGTATTTAAGTATTGGTTCAAGTATTTAAGTATTGGTTCAAGTATTTAAGTATTGGTTCAAGTATTTAAGTATCGTTTCAAGTAAGTACTGGTTCAAGTATTTAAGTATTGGTTCAAGTATTTAAGTATTGGTTCAAATATTTAAGTATCGTTTCAAGTAAGTACTGGTTCAAGTATTCAAGTATTGGTTCAAGTATTTAAGTATTGCTTCAGGTATTTAAGTATTGGTTCAAGTATTCAAGTATTTGTTCAATTATCTAAGTACTGGTTCAAAAATGGCGGAAGTGTCTTATGAGACTATGAATGAACGATCAAAAAAAGTGTTTGACACTCTTCATGTAGAACTGGTACGAGTACTGTTGCAGCATTTATAGGTTATCGTTCCAGGTATGCACGTTTTTTCGCCACGCGTAATCTTCCACACTCGCCGCGAGCCGCTCGAGCGTTTCGTTCACGCGTGAAAAATCGCCTACGGCGGCCTTTCCATCTGGTCAGACGCGAAGGAGCGCGTGCGGCTTGTTTAAAGGTTGATTCGCACGATAGAGAGCATTGGCGTAACTAGGTAGCGTTCAAAGTGGGCCTGGTGCCCTTTAGAGCGTGCACACTGGCATATCTCTGTTTGATCTTGCAGTTATATAATGAAACGTAATGTAACGTAGAAATCTTACGGATTATAATCCAACGTGTAGTAGACTAATACGTAGTAATCTGGCACGAAATAATTACATAGGTTTTAATCTACACTGACGGGTAGTAATATGGCGTGTAATAATCGGACATGCAGTAATTTAGCGTGAAGTAATCTAATGGGTAGTAATATGGCGTGTAATAATCAGATACGCAATAATCTAGTGTGAAGTCTAACAGATAGTAATGGAGCATATAGTAATCGGACACACAGTAATGTGTAGTAATATAACGTGCAGTAATCGAACCTGTAGAATTGTAACATTATAGGAATTTAACGGGTGGAAATTTCACATGCAGTAATCTAGCGTATAGTTACATAACTTATAATAAATTAATGCGTCCCACACTAGTATCCTAGTGTGTAGTAAACTGATGCCTGGCAATGTAATGTGTAGTAATCAAACAGGCACTAATGTAGTGCGTAGTAATCTAACGTGCAGTAAATGGACGCTTGGTACACTAACACTTAGTGACCTAATGGGTTGCAATCTAACGCGGTGATAATCTAGCGTGTAGTATTCAAACGCGTAGTAATCTAGCGCATAGTTATCTAACGCATAATAATCTAACGCGTAATAATCTAGCGTATAGTAAATTAACGCGGGGTCATCTAACGCTTAGTGACCTAACGCTTTGCACTCTAACGCGTGGTAATCTAACGCGTAATAATCCAGCGTGTAGTAATCTCACGCGTAGTAATCTAACGCATAGCTATCTAACGCGTAATAATCTAACGCGTAGTTATCTAACGCGTAGTAATCTAGCGTATAGTAAATTAACGCGTGGTCATCTAACGCTTAGTGACCCAACGCTTTGCACTCTAACTCGTAATAATCCAGCGTGTAGTAATCCCACGCGTAGTAATCTAACGCATAGTTATCTAACGCGTAGTAATCTAGCGTGCAGTGAATTAACGCGTGGTAATCTAACGCTTAGTGACCCAACGCTTTGCACTCTAACGCGTAGTAATCCAGTGTGTAGTAATCCCACGCGTTGTAATCTAACGCATAGTTATCTAACGCGTAGTAATCTAGCGTGCAGTAAATTAACGCGTGGTAATCTAACGCTTAGTGACCCAACGCTTTGCACTCTAACGCGTAGTAATCTAGCGCGTAGTAATCAAACGCGCAATAATCTAACGCGTAGTAATCTAGCGTGCAGTAAATTAGCGCGTGGTAATCTAACGCTTAGTAACCCAACGCTTTGCACTCTAACGCGTAATAATCTAGCGCGTAGTAATCAAACGCGTAATAATCCAGCATGTAGTAATCTAACGCGTAATAATCTAGCGTACAGTTATCTAACGCTTCATAATCTAGCGTACAGTTATCTAACGTGCAACAACGATCTAATATCACTCGAAACCTAAATATTAGTTACGCCAATGATGCAGAGGAGTCTTGGCGCCTGCGAAATCATCGATACGGAACTGTTCAGGCGAACGTGTTTGAAGGCTGTGTTGCGAACGTTGGAAAAAAAAGGGAACGCGAAAGCCGAACAAGGTGAACGGAGATGAAGGATTTTAGCGTGAAATTGTTGCGTATCAAACGATCAAGGGAGCAAGGGATATCGAAGTTTCATTATGGATATGGTTTGCAGAAGTTCATTATTTACTACCGAACTTTCTGATTCGAAGAAGTTCAAGTATCGTTGTAATTTAAGGAGACTTCTCTTCGCATCTTCTTTGACAGGTATTCGTGCGTATAATTGAGCGGCTCCACGTTTGGAGCGAGTCAATTTCACTTGAAAATCAGGCCTCAGAGATGTATCTTTCCCTTCTGGAATCGTGCTCTCTTCGTGACTCGTTCGGAGGTAATCGAAAATCGAGTTCAAAGCACGAGGAACGTTTGTATAAACAGTCATAAGAGGTTGCTTTTGAAAGTAAGTTAGCTTAAATCGTCTGGTCGAGCGAATGATATCCGATTCTCGAACTGAGAAATTGCCGACGCTACTTCGTCAACAAGAATTCAACCGAAATTGACCTGACACAAAATCAACGCGACAAGAATTGCACATAGCAACAAGAATTCGTGACGGTAACAAGAATTCAAGCACCAAAAGTCGCCATAGCAACAAGAATTCACCGCAACAAGAATTCCGCTCGAAAACAAGTAAATCCACGATGAGAATTCCAGCCAGTAACAAGAATTCCGAAGGTTTTAGAGCGATCTTATTATCATTTACGGGCCAGTGACGTAAGCGGCGTTTGATCGAACGTCTCGGTGGCGAACGAGTCGAAAGCGTGCAAGAAAAGTAAAAAGAAAAATCCCGACAAATCCTCGTTAGAGGCAAGTGGAAGCGAAGGGAACGGAGAGAAAAAGTTGGTCTCGAAGTGGGGCTCGTGGCGTCCGTGTCGCTCGACTCAGCTTCGCTCGGCTTCGGCTTCGTACCGAGTCGACAGGAAGCGAGAAAAACAAAGCATCGGGACAAAGCCGACGAAAGAAGCGGGAGAGCAGTAATCTAGCTCGTGATAATCTAACGTGCAGTAATCTAGCGTGTCGTCATTTAACGCGTAGTTATCTAGCTTGTGATAATTAAACGTGAAATAATCTAGCATGTCGTCAATTAACGTGTAGTTATCTAGTTTGAGATATTTAATGTGCGGTAATCTAGTTTGTCGTTATGTAATATGTTGTAATCTAGCTTGTGATAATCTGACGTGAAGTAATCTTAGCTTGCAATAATTTAACGTGAAATAATCTAGCATGTCGTCAATTAACGCGTAGTTATCAAGCTTGTGATAATCTAATGTGCAGTAATCTAGCTTGTCGTCATATTACATATTGTAATCTAGCTTGTAATAATCTGACGTGAAGTAATCTAGCATGTCATCATGTAACGCGTAGTAATCTAGCTTGCGATAATTTAACGTGAAATAAACTAACATGTCGTCATGTAACGCGTAGTAATGTAGCTTGTACTAATCTAACGTGCAGTAGCCTAGTATGTTACCATGTAACATGTAGTAATTTAGATTGTGATAATTTAACGTGAAATAATCTAACATGTTAACATTTAACGTGTAGTTATCTAGCTTGCAATAATCTAACGAGTAATAATCTAGTATATCGTAATATAACCCATAATAATCTAGTTCATTACAATCTAACGTACAGTAAGCTAGCACGTCGTCCTCTAACACTTAGTAATCTATCACGTCGTCATCTAACACGTAATAATCTAGCTCACGTTAATCTAACGTGCAGTAATCCAGAGTATACTAACAAGTAGTAATCTAGCACATAGTAATCTAAGTTTAGTAATCCAGCATGCAGTGATCTCACACACAGCAATCTAACGCATGATCTCACAGTTAGCAATCTAACGCGACTTAATCTCACAGGTAGTAGTCTAACGTGTAGTAATCTCACACGTGGCGAACTAACGCGTAATAATCTCGTACTCAACAATATAACGTATCGTACTCCAATGTGTAGTAATCTAACACGTATTAATCGTGTGGTACTTTAACGTGTAATAATCTAACAAGTGGCAATTCAACGAGTATTAATTTATTGTGCAGTAATCTAGCATGTAGTAATTTAACGTGTAGAAATGTGAGACACAGTTTAGTGCTTGAAAATATAACGCGTAGTAATCCAGCGTGTAGTAATCTAAGCGTGTAATAATCCCATGTGGAGTAATCTAACACGCAGAAATATAGCGCGAGTAATAATCCCACGGAAAGTAATTTGGCATGTAGTAATCTAACGCGTAGTAGTCTAATGCGTGGAATAATCCCACGGGGAGTAATCTAACGCGTGTAATAATCCCACGGGGAGTAACCTAACATACAGTAACTTAACGCGTAGTAAACTAACGCTTAATAACTCCACGGGTAGTAATCTAACATGCAGTAATCTGATGCGTAGTAATCTAATGCGTGGAATAATCCCACGGGGAGTAATCTAATGCGTGTAATAATCTCACGGGGAGTAATCTAATGCGTGTAATAATTCCACGGGGAGTAATCTAACGCGTAGTAATCCCACGTGTGGTAATCTAACACGCAGTAATCTATCGCACAGTAATTCAGCGTCCCAAGCCCCGGCACGCAATAATCTCCCGCGCATTAATTGAACGTGCAACATGAACCTACCGGCGATATAACGCGAGGCGATCTGAGATTAGTTCCGAAAGAAAAATTGCCGAAGAAAAGTAAAAAGAAAAATGCCGACAAATCCTCGTTAGAGGCAAGTGGAAGCGAAGGGAAGAGAAAAAGTTGGACGAAGTGGGGCTCGCGGCGTCCGTGCCGCTCCGCGGCGTAGCGAGTCGACAGGAAGCGAGAAAAACAAAGCGTCGGGACAAGAGCCGGCGGAAGAAGAAGCGGCAGACGAAGAACGCGAGAGGATAGACGCGATGGATTCTGAAGTGGGATGGGCTCGAGTGGAACGGATGAACGACTGGATGGATAGCGCGATGAAACCTTTGAAGAGGAAGCATGCGTACTGCCGTGTGCCGGTCGTTGCCGCGCCTTTTACATTTTCCAGCCTGTGGCCATCGGATTTTCCAACTGCACGCAACAGTCCGGCTCTTTCATGCACCACATTCAAACGTAACGGTGCTGCTATATCTTCGATACTCTTCTTTGATCACGTTCTAAATAAATTATACTCCGAACCGTTAAAGGATCACCACACTTTCACCGGGTTCGAAATACGCCCCGAATTCGTTGCGGGAATTCATTATTTTTCTACGGATTCTCGGATAACTTCTTTTTTTCAAGACTCTTAATTGCACTTTCATAACGTGTAGTTCAGTATTCTTGCAAGTATTATTCTAATTAATTTTCTGTTATTTTCGTTATAAAAAAGCAAGACAATATCATATGTAAGGTCTCTATAATTTTAGGAATTGTAGGGTTAGGTTAGGAAATTACTAGGTTATGTTTAAATGTATTCTGTTTTATATGGTGTATATACATTATTTTTAACATATTTTGTATTCTACATATGTGTACGTTCCATATTTATTTTTTATTCTACATATGTATACGTTTTATATGTACTTTTTATTCCACATATGTGTACGTTGTTTCACATGTATTTTTTATTCTACATATGTGTACATTGTCTCACATGTATTTTTTATTCTACATGTGTGTACGTTGTTTCACATGTATTTTTTATTCCACATATGTGTACGTGATTTCAAATGTACTTTTTATTCTACATATGTGTATGTTGTTTGATATGTATTTTTTATTCTACATATGTGTACCTTGTTTCACATGTATTTTTTATTCTACATATGTGTACGTGGTTTCACATGTATTTTTTATTCTACATATGTGTACATTGTCTCACATGTATTTTTTATTCTACATATGTATACGTTGTTTCACATATATTTTTTATTTTATATATGTACACATCCTATTACATTAATTTTTCATTTTATACATGCACACATATGTGTACATTATTGTAACTGTATTTTTGATTTTCCACATATGTACATTCTTTCAACCGAATTTTTTATTCCACATATGAATACCATTTTAAATATCTTTTTAATACAAATATTTTTAAGTATTTTTACAAGTATACCGTTTAAGTTACTTTATTTGTACGAGCTTCGTAAAATGTTTTCCTGAGGGGTCTGAATCGATGAACGGATTATTAGATGAAAACAGTGGAGAAGAAAGAGGGCGGTGTTAAAAATGGCTGGCTCAAGGTGCTGGCAGATTTTAGTGGATTGAGCCAGCAACGGCAATACCCCGGTGAAAAGTGAGGAAAGCTCCGCGGAAAATAAGTACATTGACGTGCTGGAGAAGAATAAAAGTCGTTTCTCTCGGTACCGGGTTGCAGGCTGGAATTTCCAGAATTCTGCCGGTGCATGCGAACGCGTTCGAGCTGCGAGCGGAAACCGCTCGTTTCTGATTTCACTCGAACGACCACGGGCTTTCAGATTGTTCGATGTTTTTACGCGGAAATTATTCGTCGATATTTCTACGTGAATTATCCTACGTAAGCGGAGAACTCGGGTCATTTTCAGAAGAAACTTTCTTCGGCGTGAATTCAATTTTTACAACTGCTTTTCGTATAATTACAATTTTTAATTAACATTAAATCAAATTTCCAGTTCTAAAATCGCAATACTTCCAAGATCTCCAATTTCACAATTTCAATTTTAAAATTAAATTTTACAATTTGAAAATGTGAAAATCTTAACTCTCGCAAAATTTGACCCCGTATATCGATAAAATTAATAAAGAGAATTTAGGCACAGATAAGATCTGTTTGTATAGCAGATACGACAGATAACAGGTGTTCAGGCACCTCGAACTCCTTCCTCATTTCCTCAAATTTCCTGCCGCATCTCTCAAAAGTTCGAAAACAAAACGAGCTATATTTCACGGCGGTCTAAGTCGAGCCAACAGCAAGCAACCCGTTCATCATCGTTGCTGGCTGGTATTCAGGCGAAAAAGCGGAAAGGGGTGGTTTCGATCGATCCGCGCCGATCCTAAATGCCCGTCTAATAATTCACGTAGTCGAAGGCGGGATCAGCCGGAATCACACTTGAGAGGGTCCAGATTACACGAGCTGGGCGACCGATCGAAATGGAAACGCGCGGGGGTGGTTGACAGTAGTGGGACAAAGAGAGGGCGTACACTCGGATGCAATATAGGCTATCTTTCAATCACACGTATGGCTCGACAGGTTTTTAATTTCAAACATTTCTTATTTATTGGGTTTGGTATATTTGGAAAATTTTCGAGATTTAGGAATTTTTGAATTTTTGGAATTTTTGGAATTTTTGGAATTTTTGGAATTTTTGGAATTTTTGGAATTTTTGGAATTTTTGGAATTTTGGGGTTTGGGGTTTTGGGATATGGGAATATTGGAGTATGGAATTTCAGGGTTTTGGAATTTAGGGATTTGTGGATCTAGGGATTTGGCGATTTAGGGATTTGGGAAATTAGGGATTTGGGGATCTAGAGATTTTGGAATCTAGGGATTTGGGAGATAAGGAACTTTGCAAGATTAGAAATTTGGAAATTTAGGAGTTTAAAAATTTTGGAATTTTTGAAATTTTGAAGTATCTGTGTCCCTAAAATTCAAGATCCCGAAATTCTTAAATTTTTAAACTCCCAAATTCCCAAATTTCCAATCTTGCAAAGTTCCTAATTTCCCAAATCCCTAGATCCCTAAATCCCTAGGTCCCCAAATCCCTAGAGCCCCAAATCCCTAGATCTCAAAATCCCTAGACCCCAAAATCCCTAAGTCCCTAAATCCCCAAATCCCTAGAGCCTCAAATCCCTAAATCTGAAAATCCCTAGACCCCAAAATCCCTAAGTCCCTAAATCCCCAAATCCCTAGAGCCTCAAATCCCTAAATCTGAAAATCCCTAGACCCCCAAATCCCTAAGTCCCTAAATCCCCAAATCCCTAGAGCCCCAAATCCCTAGATCTCAAAATCCCTAGACCCCAAAATCCCTAAGTCCCCAAATCCCCAAACTCCCAAAAGTCCACGTCCCTAAATCCCTAAATCTCCAAATCCCCAAAACCGTGACTCCCATTCCTCCAAATCTGCAAGTCCCACCGCTCTCACCCTCTTACACTCGAAACGTCACACTCGCTAAAAATCCTCAAAAAAAAAAGTCAGCACAGTACTTTTGGCGGTACGTATTCACCACATTTTCCCTAGGGAAGGCAGATTTGCTGTTGACTGTACAGGGGGTGGCAAGCAGCGGTGAATTCGAAGCGACGGGGTTCGATGCGTGACACGGTAACGCAAACAGAAATCCGACACGCCAGCCAGCAGACACAAGAGAGGACAGGGTGTCACGGAGGGGTGGTTGGGGAGAGACCGGTCCGGAACCAGGGGTGGGCTTATGCCGTTCGTTCGTTCGTTCGCTCGTGTTGACTGTGGATCGTGCTCTCTACCCCCGTGGCCCCTGACTTCCCGTGTCGTCGTACGAGGGTGGAAACGCGAGTTCGTCCCACAATGGAAGTCGCACGCGCGACACGCGTGCTCCGGGGGGAAAGAAGAATTTACAGAGGACAGAGGAACGGTCACTTGTACCGCCGGACCTTTCGCTCTGTTTTTTCTTTTTACGCTTTTTGTTTTTCATCCCTCGCATGCTCTTCCCACTGCGATTCCAACGTCACTCCGATGTTTTTCTACCGTCATTTTTTGTTTACCGGTAATAAACGTGGCGAGAATTTTTACTTATGTCATTTGGATTTGAGATATTTCCTTAAACTTAGATAATCACTTTTGTACTTGAAGGTTTATTGTTGGTAGATCAAGGTTTATCTTTTGTTATAAAGTTTGAGTTCTTTCGAGATTATTATTTTATTATTAATTGCCACTATTTGATCACTATGTTTATACATCTTATGTATAATATATTAGAGTTAAATATTTATTTCAAATTGTATTAAGCTGATGGTTTGGATTGAAATTATGGACCATGCAACAAAATACGGAAATGTGAAAAAAGCAACTTCCGAGAATTTGATGAATAAAGACGTGAATGAAGACGACTTATCAAGTTTCACCATACCTATCAAGTTTCACCATACTTATCAAGTTAAACCATACCTATCAAGTTTCACCATATTTATCAACCATACATATCAAGTTTCATCATACTTAACAAGTTGAACCATACATATCAAGTTTCACCATACTTATCAAGTTGAACCATACATATCAAGTGTTTACCATACTTATCAAGTTTCACCATACCTATCAAGTTTCACCATACCTATCAAGTTTCACCATACTTATCAAGTTGAACTATACATATCAAGTTTCACCATACTTATCAAGTTGAACCATAGCTATCAAGTTTCACAATAAATATCAAGTTTCACCATACATATCAAGTGTTTACCATACCTATCAAGTTTCACCATACCTATCAAGTTTCACCATATTTATCAAGTTGAACCATACATATAAAGTTTCACCATACTTATCAAGTTGAACCATAGCTATCAAGTTTCATCATATTTATCAAGTTTCACCATACTTATCAGGTTTCACCATACCTATCATGTTTCACCATATTTATCAAGTTGAACCATACATTTGAACCATGCCTATATAAATAGTATATCAATCATGTCAATAATAATTGCTAGCAGTTACATGAAACTCAAACACAAAAAAATTAAAAAGAGTTGTAGAGAAGTATTAGAAGTGACTCCCTCGACAGGTTCTGGCGACAGCGGATCCCAGAAGCTTCACGGAGGAAGAAATCGTGCGACGTCCACGTTTTCTCTTTCTCAGCAGTTCCTGGTACTCTTCCAAGATCGTGAACCGTTCCTTGCCAGAATTGGTTTAAGAGTTCGCGACCTTTTCCGCCACGGGATGACCCTGCCGACTGCCGTGGATCGCTCGTTTGAGCAATCTTGCCTTTCTTCTTTGGCAAGATTGAAACCCCCCAACCCCCTATCATCCACCGTTTAGTCGCCTCGAGCAACAAAATTGCGTTTGCTCTAGCGTCGATCGAGGAATTAAATCCCACGGACTAATCTTGCTGACTTCTGACAGACATGTTGTTTTGCAAATTGTGGGCATGCTTCCTTAAGAAATTGGAGAAAAATTTTGTTTGGTAATTTAGGACTTGTGAAGACTACTTTGTTCACTTGAAATTTGGGACAGTTACAAATTTTGAAACGTAACACTATGATTTCTTTATGGCTATATAACGAGAGTCTTTCATATTCATCGATGTTCATCATTAATACCATAGTATTAAAACTTCAAAAACAGTTCTCATAACAAAAATTGTATAGAATAAATTTTCTGACATAAAACTAAAATTTCTCTGTGGCAATATAACAAGAGTCATTTATACTTATTGACGTCTACGATTAACACTAAAATGTTCAAACTTTAGAAACAGTGATTCGCATATCCAAACTTGGAATAACAAAATTCTCAAATATAAAACTGTAATGTCTTTATGGCAATATAACGAGAGTTTTTCGTACTCGTCGATGTTCATCATTAACACAACATTCAAACTTCAGAAACAGTTCTCGTAACAAAAATTGTGTGAACTAAATTTTCCAACGTAAAACTAAAATTTCTCTGTGGCAATATAACGAGAGATATTATACTAATCGACGTCCATCACCAATACCATAGTATTCAAATGTTAAAAACATTAATTCTCATCCAAAATTGTACAAAACCAGGTTCTCAAACGTAAAACTACCATTTTTCCACGGCAATATAACAAGAGTCCTACCCAAAATCCATCATTAACAGTATCATCCAAAAAATATCTCCTCTAAATCTCATTCCGTCCTTAATAATATTAAACTTAAAAAACTCATGAACCTCAAACTAAAAGCAAGCTGTAAGTAATAAAATATTCCGTGGAGTTTCGTGCAGGCGTCAAAAGCATCGCCTCGTTCCACGAAAGAAAGAAGAAGGAGCAAAAATCGTTGTTCGACCGTAACACCTATTTTCTCGGCACATTTACATTTTCCTCGCCGCGCTCCCAGACACTCCTTTCTTCGCCGTTCCTCGAACGGCGTGCCACGAATTGCCGGCATTCGAGCATAAAAAAAAAGAAAGCCAACCGGGCGGGCAAGACAGCTCTCGGCTCTATCGGGCCGGTGTAGTCGCGTCGGCACGAAAACGCTACCGGGTTCCTCTGGTCCGGATTCGGTAGCAGTCTGTCCGCGGTTACGCTCGTCCCCCGTCAGCGATTTCACATTTTTTTCTCCGGTCAGCTGTTCGTTCGGCTCGGCTGCCCTAGCGTGTACTTTTTAGCGCTGATCTTTACGGGACAGCCGAGCGTGGTCCCCCTCGTTCCCCCCCGTAGCGGCTCTCTGCACGCGCTACCTCTTTCTCCGTTCCCGCTCGAGGCGGCTCAACCCGACCGTTTCATCTCGCTATATAGCCATCTCCGTCTCTCCTTCGTCCCGGTATAATGCGCGCCGGCGGTGAGCCGGCTGGCAGCTGTCTTCCGTGCAACCAACAAGCCTGGTCTGGCCCGTTCCACGTCTCTCCATGCGTGGAATCTCCGGAGATTCCTCCTCCTCTGCTCAGCCGCTCCTCGATCTAACCCTTACTCTTCCCACCGTGCTCTAACACCGTGCGATCGGCTCCTCGTCCCACGCGTTTGCTCGCCGTATCTGTCCTCCTCGTTTCGTTTCCGTCCTCCTTCAGCCGCTGGTGTCCTTCTCGCTCGGAGCGGCTTCCAGTCTGACGCAGACGCCGTCTCTGTCTGGCGACGCTCGCCGTATATGGCTTCGCGGCGACGCGGGAAGGGGTCGGTACGCGAGCGGAATGGAAGAGGATGGAGAGGAAACGGGTCGGTAGATGGAATCAGAGGATGCCGAAGTTTCGTCCGGACGGGACAAGTATTGGCCGAATCCCGTCCCGCTCCGGGCTCAGGGGTCCCGTTTCAAGCCGTGGCTTCGGGAACGCTCTTCTCCGCAAGGCTGCGAGTCAGATATGAATCTTTTGTGCCTCGAGGGCGGCCCGCTCTCGACGCTTAACGGCGGGGGGGCATCCATCGTCGAGTCGGAGGGCGAGGGACGTACACGACGACGACGTCGGAGGAGGCTGCGTAATAATTTATTCGGTTTAGCTTCGCTGTCGGGTCTCTTCGACGGCGGATCAGGGATTCCCCTTCGTCGGTGTGTCGGCGTGTACGTAAGCGACGTTGCGTTGTGTCGTGGATCGTCAAGGACGAACATGCTATACGATGACGTTACGTTGCCCGGTACCGAGCAACCACGTGCGGTTAACGCGTATAGGTTATTTTCAGACTGAACACCAGACTAACTTAACGTTCGAACATTTCTGTGGCCTAATTCGAGGTCTCATCAAACTATCTCAACGGTTACGGTTCCTTTTTACGCTGTGCAAACTGTTAGTATTAACTGATGGTTAATAATTGCTGGTTATTTATGGTTCATGTTAATAGTTCATTGTTAACTGGAGTTACACTATTAGGTATCAGTTATAAGTCATATTTACTAGTTATTGTTAATATTTCATATTGATTTAACGAAGAATTCAATAGTTCATTGTTACTGAGTGTAACAGTTACACTGTTAACAATTACTAACTATGGTTGATACTAGTTATTGTTAATAGTTCATATTGATTCAATGAAGAATTAATAGCGCACTGTTACTGAATGTAATAGTTACACTATTAGGTAATAGTCGCTAGTTACAGTTCATATTTAGCAGCTACTATTTAGACATTTTCTAGTTATTAAATAATCAAATGCTTTAACAATTATTTTATCATAGCAAAGTAACTAAAAACACTAACGAAATTTCGTGAGATAAATAATGTACTTTGTTTCCAACAAATCTCGCAGTATTTTATCTCCAAATCTCTTATCACAATTTGTTATCATTCGAGTTTCCATTCGTTTCCTCCCAGTCACGTTTTTTAACACTAAGTCTACCAAACCGGCCAAGACTCTCATTATAAAATATGCAATTTATTCAAGTGATTTTCTTGAAATCTGCATTGACTTTCATCGAGATAAGCAATTAATCTATGTGCTCTTTTGTTGTTTGTTTATTTTCAGCTTCATTTTTAATTTCAAATTAACGTACCGGTGGGTTTCATGTTAAGTCACTACTTTCTGAACCATATTTCAGGGTTCACAAACGGGTGCTCAAAATTAGGATATTTAACAATGAGCATCCCCGGCGACGGGGAATTAACAGGATGAGTTTTGACAAAAATTCTGGCAGTTTATTAATATGGTAGATTCTTATGGTGACTTTCAAACTTTTGACTGTTTTCAAGATTTAATGGCTTTTATAAGCTAGTGGGAGTGTTACTTTTATATTCTAGTGATGGGTATGAGTGATATGAACAAGACAACTCCAATAGCTAGGAAAGGCACCCACTTCAGAATGACTCAAAATTAGGATGTGTGGTGTAACAATGAGCCCACGAAGTTCTACGAATCAGTTGGTCCGACACTTTTATAAATTATAAAATTTGTTCTAAACTTTCATATACTTCGTTAGGTCCTTTGATCAGTTCCTCGCATCCTCTCCTACAAGTCAGAAAGTTTGTTAAGGTGGCTTTCTAGGAATCTGCAGATTTTCATCGAGACAAAGAATTAACGCGTATATTAATTTATGTTTTACCGTACGTTCATTAATTTTTCTATTTTATTTCGAATTTCAAATTGTGTGTGCATTCTGCGCCGGTAGGTTCAGTGTTAAACACTGTGTGGCACACCGCTGCTTTTTTCTCTTTGTTCGTGTGGACTCTGTTAGCGTCGTTACATCACGAGCGTCTCGTCGCGGTTGATGGACGACGTTCGAGGAAAAGACGCGACGAGGATGATATAATTGACTCTGCTCTAGCGTGGAGACGGGTTCCGTATTGACGGATATCGACTGATACGTTCGAACTCAAAGCGATGCAATTATTAAATTCTTCTTCGCAATTGAATCCCTTGTTTCTGCAATCGTAAACTGCCAGGTCTTTCGCAACCTGAATACTCATAACTTTAATTCGGTCCAGAAGCTCGATTTTGAAGATTAGGATACCTCGATGCTTCGTTTCTTAAGAATAGAACGGTTTCGATGCTTCGGTTTTAAGAATAGGTTCGAAACAAAGCTTCATGAGAACGTACTTGATTCTTGAAGCAAAGATCCGCGTTCAAGACCTGACTTTAATAATTCATTGTTTAGGTTTTATCTTGAATGATTTGCGAGCGAACGGTCGACTCCGTATGATAATAGAAAAGTTAATGCGATCTGGGATCGTAAAAAGTTAACGCGGCTCACGGTCTCGCAGTTGCATGACTTCTGGAAAAAATTAACTTATTCCGTGAAATTCTTATCGATTCGTTCTCTATTGTTGATTTACTATCATTGCTCTCATTTTTTAACGATTTTCCCACGTATACGGACACTATTGTCCTATATATCTCCGCACGTATTATACGTACATACACATGTATGTGTAATACCTCACATGTGTGAACATATGTGTACACACATTGAACCTACATTTACATATTTTATACTTTATTTATACGTATAAATAAGGATCGTATATACATATAAAATTGAGACAATGTATATACACATATGTAGGATAATATACACATGGATATATTTCACATATGGCCCACATATGTGGAAAGAAACTTGTCCATATAGCCACAATGTAACTACGAATCCATTTATATGATCAGAAGTCCCCACCAGAAATTATCTTTACCAAGTTATTTTCCAACAGTAATAATTTCTGTAATAACTTTGTAACAAGAATTATTGTCAGAGACAAATTTCGTCATAAAATTATAAACCTTGCAACTTATTTCATCGATTCGAATACATTTCGAATGATAATTTCGAGCGAATATTTTGGAATTGACGACATGTCCCACGTAGGCAAAACGGCATGGGAACCCCTGTAGGTGTCGGTTCCATTACCGTGAAAATCGCGCGAGGGTTTTCTCCTCGTTGACCCTAAACGGCTTCCGTCCGCTCGTAAAAAGCCACTCCTGTGTTCCTCTGTCGGTAGCTGACAGCGGTCGTTCGAGTCCGCTCTCGGATCGCTAACGACTTTGGCGCGAATCGATAAGGGTCCGCGGGTCGACTCGCAAGCGAGGCGGCGACCTGGAATCCGACGGCCCGTGACCGGAAACCGATCGTGTCGGCCGCACTGGCCGGCCAATCATCCGAAAAGCCGCGTCCGGCATGTCTGCAACGCCGATCCCGGAAAACCGGAACCTCCGGGCTGCTCCCACTACGCCTGCCTGCCCCGCCCTGCCCGTCCGTGCTGCTATCAAGATACCGCGGAAACGTATTCCGGCCTGTCCGCGTTCATTATCGACTAGCCGGACACGTTTTACGGCACTTCGGTTCGCGACCCGGATTGATTTCCAAATTTATCACCGAGACCGTTCCAGCCTGCCGACAACGACCTGTTCCGCCTCTTAAGACAAGCGTTTCTGATAAACCGGATCCACTCGTGTCGACCCACGAGTTGGACCCAAAGTGAAAGAGGCTATGAACAGTTATATTTGGACAAATAAGAATAACTACTGTTGAACGCAAGTAGCACTCTCGAGACGTTTGCCTGTCACTGTTTTTTGTCAAATTGGTGACCGATTGGTGTGACTGAAAGATAATATTACTATCGAAAATACGTACAAGGCGTCCATTTTTCTATTCTTACCAATTGTAGTAGTTCTTCGAAACACGTCAGCCTGACACGCCATCTTGTTGGACATAGAGACGGGTTTCATAGTCTCGATGTAATACAGTTCTTTGTAAAATTTCGATATAAGAGAGAGATCTATGTTATACGACTGACAATACCTCCACCACTGGGACGCGTTCGAAAAGATCGCTCAGGCGAGTGTCACGTGATCCAGGCACCTTCATAGGACACCATCGTGAATATGAAATTTTTTTATTTTTGTTTCTTTTGTTATCAAACTTTTGTTAATGGATTTGTGGAATTTTTCTGATTAAAAGGAGACCAAACTCGACATACTTTGATCTATATTTACTGATTTAATGGAAGATAATTAATATTGAGCACAAGGAAATATGGTGAATGAAGAAACGTTGCTAAATGTGGAAGTCTAAGAAAATAAAGAGTGGGGATTGGGGAATTTTTGAGATTAATTATTGATGAAATTGAGGATTTAGGGATTACGAGACGTTTGGAGGTGTATAGTGATATAGTGACTTTCGCACTTGATGTGACGTAGGTATATTAATTGAAGTTGTTTAAAGTAGAACGCTACAGAATTCTATCGCTAGAGATCGTGTGATGTTGGAGGTTTAGTGGAAGATCTACTGATGGCAACAACGGGATACGTGGAGTTAGGGAGGAACAATCGATGCCGAAGTGATGTCTAGGGAGTCATCGTGTATGAACGTCACAGTACAGTCGGGAGCTTCCTTAGGGAATATACGACTTTCCATGCATTGATTTTTTGGGATTTTACGTTGTTTGGAAATTTGGGAATTTATGAATGTGGAAATCTGGGAATTCGACGATTTAATAAATTGCGAGTACTTGCAAATTTGTGAACATAGCGATTTTGGGATTTGCAGATTTAAGGATTGGGGAATTTGAATGAGAATTTGGAGATTTAGACATCTCGATATTTGAAGATTTAGGGATTTGGGGATTTAGGGAGTTTGGGAGTTAGGGATTTAGGGATCTAAGGATTTGGAGATCTAGGGATTTGGGGATCTAGGAATTTAGGGATTTGAGAATTTAGGGATTTGGGAATTTAGGGATTTGGGGATTTAGGGATTTGGGAGTTAGGGATTTAGGGAACTACAGATTTGGGGTTCTAGGGATTTGAGGATCTAAGGATTTGGGGATCTAGGGATTTGGGAATTTAGGGATTTGGGGATTTAGGGATATGGAAATTTAGGGATTTGGGGATCTAGGAATTTGGAGATCTAGGAGCTACGGATTTGGGGAGTTAGGGATTTGGGAATATAGGGATTTGTGGATCTAGGAATTTGGAGATCTAGAAATTTAAGGATTTAGGAATATAGGAAATTGGAAATCTAGGAGCTAGGGATTTGGAAATCTAGGGATTTAGGAATTTGGAAATCCAGGAACTTGAACTTTTCATTTGGATATCTAGGGATTTAGGGAATTAGGAATCTGGGAATCTTGAGATTTGGGGATTTAGAGAAGTGGAAATCTAGAGATTTGGGAATCTAGTAACTTTGCATTTTAGAAGTTTAAAATTCTAAGGATTTTATGATCTAGGAATCTGGGATTTCTAGGAATTTGAGAATCTAGGGATTTGAAAATTTAGGGATTCCAAGGTTTAGGTATTTAGTAGCCTTGTAATTTTGAAACCTAGAAATTCGAAGATAAACGTCTTGGAATTTAGTGATATTATAATAGTACAGTATGTATGAAAGGTATTGTAAGTGAAGAATAGGACGGTAATATAATTTTACACTAAAAATACTTCAGTAGTATACTAAATACGTCAGAATATAATCTGAGAACAAAATTATAGTAAGAATAGTACAGCAATAGCATCGATATAAAAATATAGAAGTATAGTAACGCAATGGTAATTTAGTACCGCAGTAAAACAGTACGTTCTCAATTTACGCAGTCCTCATACTCGGCATCAAATTTCGATCCCACCATTGAATTTCTAATCTCAGACACCGAAATACCACAGCCAGATAGGTAATTAATAAGAACGTAAAAATAAACGGTGAAAATGAACGAACTGCAGGTTCTTTTCACAAAGTCCATAGCGGACAGAGAGGGATCTCTGCGTCGCGTCGTTTGGGGCTTCCTAAGTATCCGACTCAAAGGTGTCGGCCACGGTGGCCTTGCTTCCGATAAAACCGCACGATTTGCGGCTCGAGCCGGGACGAGGCGCAAAAAACCCTTGGGAACCGATGGGTGAATTCGACCCTGGCGAGTATCGTTTTTTTGCCGGGTTCTTTTTTCTCGCTGCCGGCGAACGGGTCGTGAACCGCCGGTTCGAGACGGGAAAGAATTCTGTTTCTTTTTTTCTTACTTTTTGGTCCCGAGACAAGAGGTAAAATGTTAAATAATACCGTAAGTAACGGTGAGAGAGAGAACGGCGAAGTATGTCGAGTATCTAGTGTCTCGAGGATCGATAATCGAGCGAAAAGGTAACGAAGCGCGTTCCGCTATAAATAAAACAGGAGTCTTCGTGAGATGGCCTGCGAAAAATGCTGGAAACTTGCGCCGAATTAGCGGAGACCCAGACTGTAACGACTTCCCGGAAAACTTTCGGTCGTCTGGGGATTTTTAAACGAGCCAACGCTATCTCAGCACGGTACGCTCGCCTCGTTCGGTTGATCGATGCCGTTCTTTGCTTTTCGATTTCCGACAGGTTGCGAGGTTTTAAATTGGTCGGATAATCGTCTTAATGCTACTTGGGAACGTACCGCATCAAATACCCTAAGCTATGGTCTCTTCTGACTATCTATGGTACTCTCAGACCATCTTCAATAACTTTTTTGAATGATAAAATAAACACAGGTTCTCAATTAACACTGATAGTCGAACATATGTAGGTCCACATATGGTGATAGTCATATGTTCATACATAAAGTGCACTATGTGAAATATGTATTAGTCTTGCCTGGACTATAGGTCCACATATGGTGATAGTCATATGTTCATACATAAAGTACACTATGTGAAATATGTATTAGTCTTGCCTGGACTATAGGTCCACATATACTGATAGTCGGTCATATGTTCATACATAAAGTGCACTATGTGAAGCATGTATTAGTCTGACCTGGACTATAGGTCCACATATGCTGATAGTCATATGTTCATACATAAAGTGCACTATGTGAAGTATGTATTAGTCTTGCCAGGACTATAGGTCCACATATGCTGATAGTCACATGTTCATACATAAAGTACACTATGTGAAATGTGTAATAGTCTGGCCTGGTGTAGGTCCACATATGATGATAGTCAGGCATATGTTCATACATGAATTTGTCTATGAAGTTGTTCTAAAGTATGTACTATTCTGGCCTGGTCAGTAGGTCCACATATGCTGATAGCTAGACATATCTTCATACATAAACTTCTGTATGAGATAGTCCTAAAGAATTTTATCTATTCTGGCCGGAACTGTAGGTCCACATACATTTATAGCCAGACATGTGTTCATACATAAACTTCTATAAATGAAACAGTCCTAAAGTATTCACTATTCTGGCCTGGACAATAGGTCCACATATGCTGATAGCCAGACATGTGTTCATATATAAACTTCTATATGAGATAGTCCAAAAGAATTTTATCTATTCTGACCTGAACTGTGGGTCCACATACTTTGATAGCCAGACATGTGTTCATACATAAGTTTCTATCAATGAAATAGTCCTAAAGTATGCACTATTTTGGATAGTACAAATACATTGACAGTCATACACACGTTCAAACTCGCACATGTGCTAAAGTCTTTAGTGTACCTCCTAAAACCCGTACATCCAACAAAACAGGATTGGCCACATGAAGTGTTAAGAGAAGGACGGTGATTCATCGACGGAGAGGCCACAAAACGTCTTCAACGTTCTAGCCAGCAGAGATATGTAGGTTTCGGAGTGTTTTGTTGAAGAATTCCAGGGAATACGGGTCGTTCGCTCAAAAAGCGTCTGATTAGCGGGTGGAGTAATTTGGCGAGTAACGCAGAGAGCGTTTCCTCGTAGCGGGGCGACTTTACGAGAACGTTGTTCGGAATTCCAGCGGTTCGCGAACACTCTCGGGGTCCGAGGTGGAGGGTCCGTAAATGCCACGAGCCCCGAAGGAAAGTCGATACCTCAGGCTTCCGCCGGTCAGCTGCAGCCTCGTAAAAGAAACACCGCCGCGAGAAACAGGATCACCGACTGCGCTATGGGCGGCGATCGAAAAAATCGACGCCCGTTGAGCTGCCTTTCTCGAGCAAAAGTCTGTAACTGTACGGGACTTTTTAAAGTGGATGTACCAATTATAGGATCTTTGTACTAACGCGGGACTGTCGAATAGTTATAGAAAACCCTATGGGACACTTGACGCGTTTATATCTCCTGCGACGGGGAATTAACAAGATGACAAAGTTTTTGACAAAAGTTCTGAGAGTTTATTAATATGGTAGGTTCTTGTGGTGACTTTCAAACTTTTGACTGTTTTCAAGATTTGGTAGCTTTTATAAACTATTGGGAGTGTTACTTTTATATTCTAGTGATGGCTATGAGTGATATGAACAAAACAGCCCCAATAGCTAGGAAAGGCACCCAGTTCAGAATGACTCAAAATTAAGATGTGTGGTGTAACAATGAACCCACAAAGTTCTACGAATTAGTTGGTCCAACACTTTTATAAATTATAAAATTTGTTCTAAACTTTCATATACTTCGCTAGGTCCTTTGATCAGTTCCTCGCATCCTCTCCTACAAGTCAGAAAGTTTGTTAAGGTGGCTTTCTAGGAATCTGCAGATTTTCATCGAGACAAAGAATTAACGCGTATATTAATTTATGTTTTACCGTACGTTCATTTATTTTTCTATTTTATTTCGAATTTCAAATTGTGTGTGCATTCTGCGCCGGTAGGTTCAGTGTTAAACATTGTGTGGCACACCGCTGCTTTTTTCTCTTTGTTAGTGTGGACTCCGTTAGCGTCGTTACATCACGAGCGTCTCGTCGCGGTTGATGGACGACGTTCGAGGAAAAGACGCGACGAGGATGATATAATTGACTCTGCTCTAGCGTGGAGACGGGTTCCGTATTGACGGATATCGACTGATACGTTCGAACTCAAAGCGATGCAATTATTAAATTCTTCTTCGCAATCGAATCCCTTGTTTCTGCAATCGTAAACTGCCAGGTCTTCGCAACCTGAATACTCCTAACTTTAATTCGGTCCAGAAGCTCGATTTTGAAGATTAGGATACCTCGATGCTTCGTTTTTTAAGAATAGAACGGTTTCGATGCTTCGATTTTCAAGATTAGAACCCTTCGATGCTTCGGTTTTCAAGAATAGAACGGTTTCGACGCTTCGGTTTTAAGTATCAAACGATTTTGATGCTTCAGTTTTCTTTGTCAGTTGAGTACATATTTAAATTAATTCCTAAATCTAACAAGAAATTGTGAAATCATAAAATTGTAAAAAATTATAAAATCAAACAGCTCATATGTTCGCTTTTCCTCTGACGTTAACAACGTCAATACTCGGCTCAATATAGCATATACATCAAGCTACGAGACGTCCATTGTCAAACTCTCCTAACACCGAACGTCTCATCCCAATATCACCGGCTCTACCCGGTAGATCCAAGGAAAGATCAACAAATATCGGCGGTGTGCGTGCCTAGAGCTCAGATCGAAGGCAGAGGGGGTGTTCGTCAAATAAACGAAAACGTGAAAGGAGGATCCACGTCTGAGAGACTCTTTGTTCCGTCACCGAAACCCAAACACTTTTTATGCCTGCAGCAAGTATGACCTCGGTGTTCGTGCCTCGGTTTTCCTCTCTTCGTTCTCTCCCTGTCCCGTCGGTTCTCTGGAAGTGTGTCGTCGGTCTTTCTCTTTTTCCTGTGCGTCGTCTATATCCGTTTCCCTCGCGCGTTTATACAGGGTGGTTCGCTATCAGCTTATAACTCCCTTATCAGGATTGTCGTGTGGACAATATAGGGACGCCATCTTCCGTAACAGAAATAAACAAATAAAGTGAACTGATCTCCGTTGTCAGATGCAGAAAAATAGGGAAGATCAAAGGAAAAAGAACGGTTAGGTTAGTTAGGTTAGTACCACATTTGTGAGCACAGAAACCTTGTAGAACTAAATTTTTCATAAGACTGATTCACGTGTTCCAATTTTGATAAAGTAGCTCGACAAATAACTACTCTTCTACTGTTGTACTTCAGTACTTATTTACATAGACTTCAATTTTGTAAAAAAATGATGGACTTTCATTTAGCAAAATATTTCAATAGTTCACTGTATCACCACAATGCTAAATTTGGTCATGCTAATGTAGTACTCTTTCAACCGTTCCTTGTTTGACATTTTCCGGAATCCGGTGACGAGTTACAACCTGATAGAGTTGAACCACCCTGTATATCCTCATTCTGGTCGACTCAGCCGGCACCGGCATCCCGCAGCACTCAACGGGGGCCGGGTCGTTTATCTAAATGGCTACTGGGTGGCCTGGCTCTCGCAGCGTCCTGTCCCAGCAGACCAAAACTAACCCAATCTCACACGGGACTGTGAAGCCAGCGACCGGGTATCTCGGATAGAAGAAAAGGCCCGACAAAATAAACATGTTCATAGAGCTGCTTCTAGACTCTAGGGTTCAATCGATACGTTACGGTAAATATGAGCAGGGAGGTGTGTGAACTGCCTGTGGGGGAGTTTGGAAATTTAGACGTTTTAGGTTTGGGGTTAGGTTTGGGAATTTGGGAATTTGGGGATTTGGAGATTTGGAGATTTGGAGGTTTGGAGATTTGGGGATGTGAGGATTTGGGGATTTTTAGATTTGGAAATTTGAGAATTTGGAAATTTGGGAATTTGGGAATTTGGGAATTTGGGAATTTGGGAATTTGGGAATTTGGGAATTTGGGAATTTGGAAATTTGGGAATTTGGAAATTTGGGAATTTGGAAATTTGGGAATTTAGGAATTTGGGAATTTGAGGATTCGGAGATTTGAAGGTTTGGGGATTCGAGAATTTAGGGATTTGGAGATTTGAGAATTTTCAAATTTGAGAACTTGAGAATTTGGGAATTTGCAAATTTGACAATTTGAGAATTTGGGAATTTGCAGATTTGAAACTTTGAGAATTTGGGAATTTGAAGATTTGGAGACTCGAGAATTTAGTAAAAGTGTAAACACACCTTCTTATGCCTCCCAACATTCAACTGTACATACACTTACCAAAAAGTTACCATGAGTCTCAGAGCTCACAGGCCTATACTTCTCAAAGAGTTAAGGTGTCCCTTAACCGCGGATCAGTAAGGGGTTAAACGGAGCTGAAACGAGTATCGGTGCTTTGACGGTATCGATTCAACTCTAGGCCTCGTCTTGATAGATCAAGGTGTCCCGACATGTGCACTTGGTGAATCCCGAGGGGCAAAGACGGACTATGAAGAGAAGGAGGAGGAGGCCGGAGTCAGTTCCGAGTATTCCTCGTGGGCTCGTTCCTGGTCGCCTCGTTGTCGTTCCTTCACGTAATGGAGGTAATCCGACCTCGTTGAGAATATTTAACGGCCGGCCGCAATGATACCGTGCCACTTTCCCGCCACTTCCTAGTATCGTTGTTATGCAATGAACACGCTGCCACCTCGGGACTGTTTCAATGACTATCGTTCCGTTAGAGCCGTAGGAAATACTCAAGATCCGGCCAAATAACGAAACATCAGAAAACTGTTGGTGAGAAATTCTGTGCTTTTTCAATTAATTTTGGAGGAAAGCAAGTGAGAACTTCTGCTGTGTGTTGCAGTTAGGGGACTGACAAAATCTGTAGAAAATAATGGGTTGCTGTCGTGGTTGACTATCTTTTTGACTGTATGCTTTCGTAGGTGTCAGATTTCTGACTGTATGTTTACGTAGGTATCAAATTTCTGACTGTATGTTTACATAGGTATCAAATTTCTGACTGTACATTTAAAAAGATATCAAATGTCTCACTGTATGTTTACGTAGGTATCAAATTTCTGACTGTATCTTTTAAAAGATATCAGATTACTGACTGTATGTATAAGTAGGTATCAAATTTCTGACTGTACGTGTACTTAAGTATCAAAGATCTGACTACATGTTTTTATAGATATCAGATTTCTGACTGTATGTATAAGTGGGTATCAAATTTTCGACTGTACGCATTCTTAAGTATCAGATATCAGACTACAAGTTTTTATAGATATCAGATTTCCGATTGTACATATGTTTACATAGATATCAGATTTCTGAAGGATGCCTGTTTCGATCCGTCCCGAATCTCCTCGGGATCTCGGATATTGTCCCCGATAGCAGAAAGGACAGAGAAATAGGAATTAGTCGACGTCGTTGCACACACATACACGAACTGTGCAAAAGCACTTGACGCTGGTACAGCACGTTACGTAAGGCAAAGTTACCGAAACGACGATGCGGTAACGATACTCGGTGGTAACTTTCTTGCTGGCGCTTCGTTAACCCTAGAACGTCCTAAGGGATCCTGGCTGATCCCCAACGCATTTCTAGCTTACTTATAACTTACTTTGCTTCGTTCAACTATTAATTGCCACGGCAACTTGCGAATCGTTACCGCGCCCAACGCTGGTATTGGGTGACGATTAACTCTGTCGGACGTAAACTTGGGTTGCGTTTTTCAACAATTGCCTTTGTGATTTTTTGCTATGTACCATTAGTACTGTAACTCAAATTATAAAATTTATATATAATTTCTAGTCGCTTTCGTATTTGAAGAATTAAGTACTATGACTCATATTAAACTATCAATTAGGATTTTGACTTAATTACTCATACCAGTGCTGATCAGTACTACACCTACTGGTAATCAAGGTAATTGAAGAGACAGATAAATTTCCTTAAAATAAGCCAAAATGAAGGACCTTCTCTTCCAGATTTCTCCACAATACCTTACCAAGTTATTAAAAATTTGAATTAGGTTTCTTCGAAAGTGATCTGCAAGGGTGGTTTTGAAGTAGCCCACCCGTTAGATGACTCCTGTGACGCCCTCCCACGCGGTTCATGCGCGCCTCGACGCCCGTGCAACGGCCAGTCCCTCGTGCATTTTTTTAATCCGATTCGCCGGCGCGTTTGCGTGGCCGCCGCGTTGTTTTCCGCCCCGTCCCGCTCACAACCCGACCCGAGCCGTTCGTTTAAAATGCAAACTCGTGGTCCGCGGGGTTTTAAAACACCCGCTATACCCCGGACTTCGTTGCGTCGCAAACTTGGCCCGTCCCGTGCCTCGAACGGATTTATGGCACCGCTGACGTGCTTCTATTCTGGACACTCATCGCCACGGATTTCGTGAAACATGTGGAAGATCTCGAAGAAAGCTGTTAATCTCTTCTGTAAACATAGTGTCGTATCAGGTCTCTGTGCTGCGTTCCGATAAATCGGTTACAGAGTTGCGTTCATTGATCGTTTGCATCCCTTCGTAACTGAACGCTGTTTTAAAAGGAAGGGATTTTGAAGAATGAGCTGTTAATGAGGACAAAGAAATAGGGCCTTGTTAATGAGATAACAAGTTGGAATCATATACATATTTATAATTAATCGTCATAGCCATAGTTATAATTATCGTCATCCACATGTGTGTATAACAGTATATGTGATTTATAGTTAAATATATGTATACGTTTGTTAAACTAGAATATTACATAGATGTCTTGCGATAAGATTAATCAATATCTCTGTATGTTTACTTGTCAACGGTTTACACTTCGAAATCAACCACCACCCTCCGTAACCGATCGAGACCAACGATCAGTTAACGCGACCATACATTACCACCTTTAGTGATTTTAATAGATGGTTTGTGGTCACATCTGTGATTGTGATAAGATCAATCAACATCTCTGTACGTTTCGTTGTCGTTAACAGTTTGTGCTTTGAAATCAACCACCGCCCTCCGTAACCGATCGAGACCAAAACGATCAGTTAACGCGACCTCATCATACGTTGGCGCCTTTGGTGATTTTAATCGATGGTTTGTGGTCATTAGCTCTAAGGCTTTCCTCCTAGGTTGCTATAGTCAATCCATTTCGAAGCACCATTACAAAATGAGTATCTCCAAGCACACCCTAGAACATCCTTTCAAATTCACTTCCCTATTAAAAAGGGAAACATTTCGAGGCAAAACCACCGTGGCTTCGCAAAGAAAAAAAAGAATGTACACCCATGAACAGAGTATACCGTCTGGATACCGAAGCAAGATAGGAAATGGAAAAGGAAACCGTAAAAGGCGTCCCTTTCGCGCGTTCAGCACCAGCTTATACGTCGTTCCTCGAGACATCGTCCCTCTTCTCCTTCTTCAGCACGCTGGAAGTCTCTTTCCCCACGCAATAATATTCTTTGATGCGAGCTGTTCGTTATCCCGGGTCGCAAATGGATCCTCGAGGGGCTCCGGATCCTGGTCAAGCTTTCTCGATCGTCAAAAGCTTACAGGACGAAGATTCGTGGGAAGACGGTTTATTTCCTCGTTTTCTACACTTGAAGGGCAAAAGTCAGCCGCGTAAAGACGAATATTTATACTGTGATAAATGAAGTCCCTCAAAGTTCACCTAGAATATAAAAGAGTGAACGTATAGACAATAGACTTTTGCGTCAAATTTGAACTTGTATCACTTAACCACGTGTCATATGTCACTTGACCATGTCACATGTAATTTGACCAAGTGTCACATGTAAATTGACCAAGTGTCATATGTAAATTGGCCACGTGTATGTTCACTATGTGTCAAATGTCAGTTGACCACATATGTGCTTTGACTATGTATGTGGACATAGGTGTCTTTAGGTGTAGTAATAAAGAAATATTAATGAGAAACATTGTTCATATGTGGTTTTTGGCTGACAAGTGTAAACAGAAGTTCCGAACAGTTCTCTCTGACAGAGGATCGAGACTTAAGTCTATGGATAGCATAATAGTTAGGTCTAGCCTAACAGTTAGCATGTGTATTCTAATATAGACATAGCTCTCTATCAATAAGACGAGTTCCACAACGCAAATTTGAGAGTGAAACTCGCGCAAGAAATTATCGAGAGCATCTCTCAGAAGTGGTCAGCTGAAAGTGGTTTCGCCTCCATCTTGAATAGTCCGCGTCCCATTTGGAGACAGACCGAACAGAGCAAAAGGCGGCCACCATGTGAAAGAATTCTCGTATGTCATCCCCTGTGTATCGCCTGCGTCGGCTATCGACCCTTATTTGGTACAGCACGATGGATGGGGCCAAGATCATGTCCCGTTCTCAGGTTACAGGCGTTTGACTTTTCGATCTTAGGTTATGGGATTTCGCTGTTTTTGACGTGATCAAATCTTTGCCGAGCTGTTGGGTTTATTATACTTTTCGTTGATGACTTATTTGATTGGGAACTAAATTTTGTAAGTCTAAGTTTGAGGATTATGTAATAAGGATGTAAGCTTTTATTTGGGTATTTAGGAGTTAGGAAATTTAGAAATGTGGACATTTGGGAATTTGAACATTTAGAAATTTTGACATGTAGAAATATATTTAGGAAATGTAGACATTTTTTCACCAAAAGTGTACATTCAGAAATTGTCCCTTGTTTACCCCGTCTTTATAATCCCAGGATTCCAACAATAAATAGTTAAATTTAGAACAGGTCTGACCACTGAAACGTAAGGCAACAGGTTAATAATTAAGCTGCCAGAGCCACGACTGAAATGTCCATACCTGCTAATTCGATTCACCTCATCGATCACACAACTATAGACTGATCTGACTACGTAACTCTTATCAATTTATCATCGGATCAGTTTAAACCAGAAATAGGTAACTGTGCACGTGGCACGCGCTCGCGGGCAACGATGGGCAATTTCCACGTATCATGGTTCAAATTCTCAAATTAATTTACGGATTTTGGGATGTGTTGAGGTTTCTGTATTAAAATTTTAAAATACCTTAGCATGAGGTTCTGCAACAAGGCTTAGATGTTAGCAAAGTGACAATGAAAGCAAGATGACCTTAATGCAAGGCTCAGATGACTTCAGTACAAGGTACAATCTCAGTACAAAGCTTCAAGCTTGGTACAAATGTTTTTACAGAAAGGAACAAACTGATAACACGAATAGATTCATATTAAACTTCTACACCGACATTTTTAATAATAGTCTAGTTATGTGAAATATGTAAGATGAGTACATATGCACCACATGATTGTTCAGGATATATAGTGAAAACAGGAGAATTAAGGATACCTTGTTGAAAATTAGTTGGTTATTAAAAAGTGATCATATTCTTCAGGAATCCTCAACTGTACTAATCATCAGATTACACTCACCATTAGACTATATTACTCCTCAACTCTGTAGACTATATGTCACTCCAGACTATATCATCAGATATGTCACTTATCCTCAACTATACTAATCATTAGACTATACTAATCAGCAGACCACACTTATCATCAGACTATACCAATCCTCAACTCTATAAACTACATGTCACTCCAGACTACGTCACCATACATGTCAACCTTCACCCAACTGCTAGTTTGCTAACAGTACACATCAGAAGCTATCTCCAAGGATACCATCAAACAAGTATATCAAATTTTGGAGCTATCGGCTCGTTTACCCAATAAAGGTAATCAATATTATTTGCAAAAATGGCACAGGCGACATTGAACGTATATTCGCGTTTAGGCGACCTCGATCCGGAGCCCCAATAATCGTTGACGATCGACGAGTTCCGGGGTCAGACAGCGTCCACCCCTCGGAGATATCCCCGGAGTTCGATCGAAACGGGCGGAGATTAACCTACTTGAGGGTGTGTGTATGTATCTTGGCTCGTGCTTATGTAAACCTGCCGCGAGGGTAAGTTTCACGGCTGAATACGCTCGAGCATGAAGCTCTCGGCATTCTGTCGCCTATGGATCGCCGGTGTCACGCAATGCGTATTGGCGTCGTACAGTGCGTTGCATAAGTACTGTTCGCGTAAACCGTAGTTAACCTTCTACATAGGGTGTCTCCGTTATTTTTGATACCGAGAATGTCAAAACTGGTTGGAAATAAAATTCCTCCTGATTGATTTCATTAAATTAATTTTCAGGACGTTAAATCAATTTTCTTGCAGTAAATGATTAATTGAATAAAAAGTAAATTCGACTGAACTGCTTCACCCAATTTCACAAGATTTTAACTTGCAAGGGATTGTAATAGGGATTTTTTATTTGGAAATTTAGGAAATTAGGACTGGGGATTTTCCGTTTGGATATTAGGAACCTAGGGATTTTCCATGTAGAAATTTGGAAAATTTGGAATCTAGGAGGTTTTCATTTGGAAATTTAGGAAATTAGGAATCTAGGGATTTTCCATTTGGAAATTTAGGAAATTGGAAATCTAGAGATTTTTCATTTGGAAATTTAGGAAATTAGGAATCTAGAGACTTTCCATTTGGAAATTTGGGAAATTGGAAATCTAGAGATTTTTCATTTGGAAATTTAGGAAATTAGAAATTTAGGGATTTTCCATTTGGAAATTAGGAACCTAGGAATTTTCCATTTGGAAATTTAGGAAATTAGAAATCTAGGGATTTTTCAATTGGAAATTAGGAACCTAGGAATTTTCCATTTGGAAATTTAGGAAATTAGAAATCTAGGGATTTTCCATTTGGAAATTAGGAACCTAGGAATTTTCCATTTGGAAATTTAGGAAATTAGGAATCTAGGGATTTTCCATTTGGAAATTTAGGAAATTGGAAATCTAGGGATTTTTTATTTGGAAATTTAGAAAATTAGGACTGGGGATTTTCCATTTGGAAATTAGGAATCTAGGGATTTCCCATGTGAAAATAGATAAATTTGTAAATTTCTGTTAATAGGGAATCAAGGATTTGAAAATTTTCAACTTACAGATTTTACATTTGGAAATTTGAGCATCGACTACTTATGAAAGTCAAAAAAGAAACATCAAAATTCGAAAATTCGCAAAAGTTTCGAAAATTCTCTTAGGTCACGCAAGTTATTACTAAATACATGGATAACGACATATACAGCAACTGATTTGTTACTGTCGATAATAATCAAAGAGCGATTAAGGGTGTTAGCACGAGTATCGATAGCGTTAGGTGAAATTTGAATGCTATAGAAAATGCCTACTACTAATTTACTCTCCATTGAGTCGAAAAGAATTATACTTAGGAAAATAATGAAGATACAAGAATATCGAGCAATGGGATGGGATATAAGCCGCCAAAGAGTGGAAATACAAGATACATTAATGTTATGTACAATAGTATTTATACCTAATAAATTATATAAATACAATTTGTACAGGGCTATAATTTCACGGAAACGTGAAATGCTCAAAATAGTGGTCATATGGGGAATAAGAATTTTATGAAAATCTCAGCGTATTTTCTTTAACATAATTATTCGTGTTTAAGGAATAAAAGCTGAAAATATGAGTTTATGCGACGCACTGTATTCGCATACCTACACGAGATCTCTGTCTATAGACGCGTGTCGATACTGAATATGTATGTACGCCACCTTTAAGGCTCTGCCCTGTAAACGGCTCAAGCTCATTTTAATATTTAATAGAAACGGAACACGAACCACGCTTTCATGCCTCCATTTTACTGTTACTTCGATCGTTCTTTTTTTTCCGAGCAGCACGCATTTCGGGGAATACGCGAAAGAAGCAATTATTTTTTGATCGAAGAAGTTGATTCAAGCACCCAAATAGAGGAGGTTGGTCCACTTTTGCGGTTTAAATAAAAGTTTAAATGAAACTGCCGGGTAGAATTTAATAAAGTAATACTACGAGGACGACGGTTCAGCCCCGATCATTTCTTAAAACTGAGAATCCGCCTCGAGGCTGAAATAAAGGCGAAACGCCTTCGCCGTACTATTTTATTAAATTCTTTTTAAGAGCTTTCTTCGGATCGAAGGAACGGGCCATTGAAAAAGAATTCTCGTTTACCGGGACGATTTAATGCGCGAAAGTTTATCATTTTTGCTGCATATTTTGGTTCTTTGATTTCTAATGTTCTTTTGTTGTTTCTGTTTGTGTTTGTTTTTGAGCCACCCTTTAGTTTAGGGATTTTTGGTGATGCGAATGTTTTAATTTTCTCGATTTGGAGATTAGGGATTTTGAGATATGATTATTTGGGAATTTAGGTGTTCGGTTTGAAGAAATTTTGGAATTTTTTAGGTTTTTGAGGTTTCGAGGTTTCAAGTTCTTGGAGTGCTAGGTTTTCTAATTTTCATATTTTCAAATTTTTTAATTTTCAAGTTTATAAATTTTCGGATTTTCAAGTTTCCTAATTATCAAGTTTGTAAATTTTTAGATTCTCAAATTTTTCAATTTTCAAGTTTGTAAATTTTCAGATTTTCAAATTTTTCAATTTTCAAGTTTGTAAATTTTCAGATTTTCAAATTTTTAATTTTTCAATTTTTCAAATTTTTATCCTTCATCCTTCAGAAATTGATGAATATAAATATTTGAGAACATTTTCGAATTTTAATATTTTTCAATTTTCAAGTTTTCTGATTATAAAGTTTGTAAATTTTTAGATTTTGAAATTTTTTAATTTTTGACCTTGATAATTTGAAAATGTGGAAATATCAGAGATCTTGAAACTAGAGGTACTTCGAACGATCAAAAGATAATCTACCTATACATCCTCCCAGTTTCCACATGCTTCATAACTAGAGCGATTAATAACACTATGAAATTCAAATTGTTCCAATAAATGATTCAGATATGCAATTCGCAATTCGTCTTCCAACTTTCACGTTAATCAATGCAACTCCGTTAGAACGTAAATTATTGCCAAAGGTTTCTTGTACAACCCGAAGAAACTATTCCGAGTAATTTTTTCAATTTCACGCAGACTGTGTCTGCTCGAGAGGCACGAAATTATTTTCATCGTTCACTCTGACGGATGTGTCAGTATTAGAATATCTTCGGTAAAATCGAATCGAATCGAATTCCGTTTTAACCTAACATGATTTCTCTAGAATCGCTGAGAAAACTATGAAGCTTTCTGTTCTTTAAAAAATTGCATATATTTATATTTTTATCAAATTGCAGAGATATGATCATGTACTTTAACTTTGATGGTATACTTTTTTACAAAATTTACAAAATATGAAAATTCACGAAGTTCATAAAATATGAAGATTCAAACAATTCACAAAATATGAACATTCACAAAAATCACAAAATATGCATATTCACAAAATTCACAGATGTAAAACTTCCAATTGTGACCATAAGCGTGTATTAATACAAAGAGGCCCATGATGCCTAAGCTTGTATCATTTATTGACATGTAATATTTTGTGGAATTTATTAATACTCTTACAAAACATAAAAGCAAAAAAAGTGTGAATCATATGAAGATCGTTCAATTGAAACAGTGAGTGAGCCACTATAGCGCTAATCAACAATGACATAGGTGAAACTACATATAGTAGACCTCCACATATTGGAAGATGGTGTCAAAAAGCCAGTATAGTGCGTCACTTTGTGTTAGTAAGAGGTTAACTTGGAGTTATGGTTGTCAAAGACGACATCGTGGACTATAAACCTCATGATGGCTTTGAAAACAACCTGAAACGCAGTTGGTGTTTAAGTTGTGTCTGAGAGGTTAATTTGGGAATATGGCTGCCAAAGATTGTGATCATCATTGACTATAAACTTCCTCACAAGTTTAAAAATAACTTGAAACGCAGCTGTGTATTTATTGTGCCTAAGAGGTTAACTTGGATGTATGACTACTAAAGGCTATAGTCATCATTGACTATAAACCCCATCACAACTGTGAAAATAATCCTCAACGCAATAGTGCGTCCATCGTGCCTAATAGGTTAACTAGTATATATGAGTAGCAAAGACTATAGTCATTGTTGACTATAAACCCCATCACAACTGTGAAAATAATCCTCAACGCAATAGTGTATCCATCGTGCCTAAGAGGTTATCTTGATATGGCTGTCAAGGACTATAGTCATCATTGACTATAAACTCCCTCACAAGTTTAAAAATAATTTGAAACGCAGCTGTGTATCAAACGTGCCTAAGAGGTTAACTTGGATGTATGACTATCAAAGACCATAGTCATCGTTGACTATAAACCCCATCACAACTGTGAAAATAATCCTCAACGCAATAGTGCGTCCATCGTGCCTAATGGGTTAACTAGGTTATACGACTACCAAAGACTATAGTCATCGTTGACTATAAACCCCATCACAACTGTAAAACTAGTCTTCAATGCAATAGTGTATCCATCGTGCCTAAGAGATTAACTTGGATGTGTGGCTTGCAAAGGTGATAGTCATCGTTGACTATAAACCCCATCACAACCTTGACAATAGTCCTCAACGCAATAGTGTATCTATCGTGCTTGGGTGTATGGCTCCCAAAGACCATAGTCATCGTTGACTATAAACCCCATCACAACCTTGACAATAGTCCTCAACGCAATAGTGTATCTATCGTGCTTGGGTGTATGGCTCCTAAAGACCATAGTCACCGTTGACTATAAACCCTATCACAACCTTGAGAATAGTCCTCAACGCAATAGTGTATCTATCGTGCTTGGGTGTATGGCTCCCAAAGACCATAGTCACCGTTGACTATAAACCCTATCACAACCTTGAAAATACTCCTCAACACAATATCGTATCCATCATACCTAATAAGTCAATTTCAATACATGACTACCAAAGACAACATTGACTATAAACCCCGTCTTCAAAAATAATCTGAAGGCATCGTCTTTTTCCGAAAACATCGATTTCCGTTCGGGCGACGATAAAGAGCCGACGTCGGGGATCGTCGGCGCGATTACGTCCAATTACGGGAGACCCCGATCGTTTCGATCGGGCACAGTGTTATCTTAAAGCGGCGGTCACCTAGATATCGGCATTGTTATCCTGCCTGACCGCAGCCACTTAACCGAACCGTAAGCCCCACGAGTTCAACTTTACCCTTCAACAGGTGTTTAGGGAAATACAATAATGTCGCGCATGCGCCCGCAACTTCTTAAGGTCGCAAAGTTCGCCGGAACAATCTGACCGCGGCCATGCCCGCGGACCGTGACGCCACTTCGCGCCGGAGTTAATTGAGTTTCTGGGGTAGTTGCAACTTTTTCCCTCCGCGGCGAACCGCGGAACCGGAACCCATCGAACCCAGAACTGCGGAAAATGTTCCGTGGAATCTACTGCCACACCTTTTGTCATTCAAATTTTACCGCGTGCTTGTTTACCGCTTCTTTTGTGAATTTGATAATCTTTGTCGTTTTGCACTGTCAGTTCTTACCTTGTTAATTAGGGTATTGGGGCAGTTTTATTTTTTGGCTGATTTTAGAACTTTTAAGTACTTTTTTAATAGCTTCTTTATTAGAGTGATTTTGCTTCATATTTCTGGGTTCTCTTATGGAGACTTCTTCTGATTTTTGTTTCGTTTTTGATAGGTTATATTTGTGTTTAATTTCTTTTTGGTCTGATAGATATTTTTGTATTATAAAAGATTGACCTTGTTATTAATTTGTATTTTGTTCCTGACAGACTATTTTTCTTTTATTTTTAACAAATTGTATTTGTGTTTAGCTTGTCTTCAGATTCTAATAAATTGTCTGTCTTCAATTTGTCTTTCGTTTTTCATAAATCGTTGTCTTTAATTTGTCTGTCATTTCTAATAGATTTTCAATTTCTCTTTTATTACTAAAGGATTGACTTTGTTTTTAACTTCTCTTCTATTTCTGATAGGTTGATTTTATTTTTAACTTGTCTTCCGTATCTGAGATATCTTGTTTTCAATTTTTCTTTTGTTTCTAACACATTTTGTTGTCGATCCGTCTTTTCAAGATATCCTCTCTCAGTTTGTGTTTTTAAAAGATTTTCTTTCATTTTGTCTTTTAAAAGGATATTCTTCCAATTTCTCTTTTTATAGGATTTTCTTCCAATTTGTCTTTTTAAAAGATTTTCCTTCAATTTGTCTTTTTAACAAATATTTATTCAGTTTGTTTTCTCAAGAAATTTTGTTTCGAACTTATCTTTTGTCAATAATAGTCATTTCCAATTTCTCTTTAGTTTCGTAAACTTTGTTTTTCGCCCTTCCAAATTTTTGAAGATTTGAATTTTTTGCAAATTTTGCAAATGGGTTATGTAGGTTTCTGCTTTTGCAGGGAGTTACCTTATCAGAGAATGGTAACTGAGGTTGTTGACTGTACCGACAGAGGTAAGAGTGACCGTCGGTAAGAAAGTAACACGGTTCTGCACTCTGTCGGTATGGTAGAGACCTTCTACTTTACTCTGCAGTCGAATGTGCTTACCTAGATGGCGTTGACACCTGAAATTTCACCCTCTGATCTTAAAACCAACCCTTAGATTAATTTTGTGCTCCACTGATGTGAAGTAAAATAAAAAAATAATTTGTAATTATTTGTGGCATTTGGGTTAATTTATTATCTTTGTATCAGTGACACAAAATACAGATGTTAATTTCATTTTGAATGAAACTTAAATATAACATCGTTCAACAGTTAATATAAATTAATAGCCGAAAACAAATTAACATTTAAATCTAAATAAGTTACCTGAGTCTAATTTTACAATTCATTTATCTATCACAGATTATGATCCTCAAAGATTTTTCTTTAAAACTAAATTTCTCAAACGAAAGGATTAAACTGCATCTTAAATACATGAAATACTGCAAAATGTATAAATTTAACAGTACAATTAATGTTAATAGAAATTCAAGTAAAGTAACCATAACATGAATACACTCTTGAAGTTTTGCAAAACGCTACTTGAAACTATAACTACTTCTAACAAATTTCTATTCCAAATTTGCATTTCTATTTCTATTTCAAATTTACATTTCTATTCCCACTTAAAATTTGCAATTCTAACCGCATCCAATGTTGAATTTCAGGCGTTAAATGGCGCTGAAGGAACAGTACCACCCGGAAGAGTGTACAAGAAAGTGGCAATCGTGGAGAACTTCTTCGACATTATTCATGCTGTCCATGTTGACCTTGAGGGTCGTCCGGGAAAGCATGCTGGTCAAAAGAGAACGTACAGGACGGTAAGCTTCAAACAAGAATATCTATTAATCTTCTCTAGCCTTAATATCTTGAATAATCAGTCGATGCATTGAACCTTAACACAACTCTGGATTATGAAAAATGTTGTGGCAAGTTTGATTGAGCTAATAATCTTAATCCTTATATATGAATAATCTCTAACCTTTGCCAAGAGTGACATACTTGGAAAATTAATTTCAAGACTTTAGTATATTTTCAAATACTTTTTAGAGGTCATTAGAGGTCATTTGAGGTTATTTGAGGTTATTTGAGGAAGCATTTAAGGTCAGTTGTTTTAGGGATAGTAGTAAAGTGATTAAGTACTAAAATAGAGTGGTTAATAATAAAATTGCAGGCCTAAATGTCAATTTCAAGTATTTTGTACATTTTCAAAAAATTTTGTGAAGGTCATTAAAGGTCATTAGAGGTCATTTGAGGTAGCATTTGAGGTCAGTTGTTTTAGGGATAGTAGTAAAGTGATCAAGTATTAAAATAGAGTAGTTAATAATAAAATTGTCAGACTCAAATGTTAATTTGAAGTATTTGGAACATTTGCAAAGATCAGTTTCTCAAAGGTCACTCAGAGCAGAAGTTATGAATTGCAAATATTAATTTGGACTATTTGGAACATTTACAAAGATCAATTTATTATAGCTCATTCATGACAAAATTATGAACTTCAAATATTAATGTGGAGTATTTAAGACATTTACAAAGATCAGTCTGTCATAGCTCATTTATAGCAAAAGTATGAATTGCAAATATTAATGTGGAGTGTTTGGACCACCTCCTAAGATCAGTCTCTCATTAGAAACAAAATGAACTACCAGACCCCAAGATTCACGATGACATATTTCCTCACCACATCTATTGCTACCCACACCCACATCAACGCCCGAGTTGTCTCACAAAGAATCTGTGTTTAGAAGAGAATGGGAATATAAAAATGAACACCGCTCACATGTTACATATGTGACCGTAACAGTGGAACTTTGGCCAACTCCAGTGTTGACATCGGTTAGCAAAAACCTTGTGCACCGCTGACCCCGAATTCGGTTCGAATTCTTGCATGAGCGATCGCGACACGCGATATTCAGCGTTCCCGGGTCCCGTGGGAGAAGGTATCGAGGCATTCAAGCGTCGAACACTCGATACCACACGTCATCTCACGTGTTCCGGCGCGCGCGTTTGCGTAAAGCTTTCTCCGGGGTATTATATCTGTTCTCTGACACCCTCCTGCCTCGCGAACTCCGATCGGTTTGCCCTCTTTCTCCGGTTGTCCGTGTTCCTCTTTCTCCCGTTCGCAACCCCTCCGACCTTCCCTCCCTTCCCGTTTCACCCCTCCCGTCGTATCCCATTCTAGCCGCGTCCTCCTCTTTCTCTCTCTCGACCGCCGCGATCTGCTTGTGATTCAAAACCTCAGGACACTTGTTGCATTGCCTGCTTACTGCTGCACCACACACACACACGTACGCACGCGCACGGTACGTGTTTTACGTTTAAGTCGGCTGTTACAGAGCACGATTCATCGGCTCGCGGCACCCACCCACCCATCTTTCGCTACATGATTCATTCGGGGTGGTCGACTGGAGGGTGCATACCGTAGGATGCTGAACGAAATTGTGACGTTTAAAGCTTCAAACCCTTTGCCAAGGGTGATCGCTGTAGCGACCAGATTTCTTTGACCGGTGATTTATTTGTTAGGTCACTTTTACAGTCATCTTTAACTATTGTAGTTGTATTTCAAGTCGATGTGTATTCGAGTTTGTCCTATTTGAACCATCAGTGCGTCATGGTTGCGTCATGACCCAACAAAGGTCATACATGGAAGGATTTGTTCAGATTATGACACTGATGCGCATACTGTCATAGGACTTTTATTATTGAACATTTTCAACTGGTCCAAATTCCTCAACATGTCATAACAAACTATCACAAAATCCAACTGACTTTTCTCACAAATGAAGCCGTATAAAATATTTTACCGATTATTTCCTCGTATTAGAATCTCAGCTGAATCAACGGTAACGTTACCAGAGCTCTAAAAAAGCAACCCCTGCAGCCTGTCCGTACGCATCAACCTCAACTCTTTCGATGCTTATTACTCATCCCCTAAACAAGTTCGGAAAATGATTAACTTTCCCGATCGGGGAAGGGTCTTTTCATCAAAGTTCGAAGCGGGACTGTCGTTTACCGGTTGCAGGAAGTTTGCCAGTGTGTCAGTTTGATCCAGAAGCCATTATCTCCGTTTCTTACCTACTCTTTTCTTCGTCCCGCAGTCGTGGCTCGAGTAAATCTTATCGAATTACCTTGCCGTGCACTCCCATACAGACGAGCGTATACGTCCACCATTGCCTCTCTTCCATCGTTGATTAAGTTATGCCGCTCCTCCACCTCCGCGGAGAGAAACGTTTCCTATTAAGAGGCAGAGAACATCCCTCCGGCTAAATACCTCCTCGCAAAGGCATCAAAGTTCCGTTACTGCTCATGAATTTTCCCAGTGGGCGTTTCGCGTGAAACGATTCCACGTGACGGTGACGTTTGACGACGAAAAACGGGTCATTTCTACAAATCGGACTATCATTTTTAAATGCGAGAGCTCTAACTGGTTTGGAGAGGACCTCTAACTAGTTTGGAGGGAGACCTAACCTAACCTAACTTATGGAGAAAATTTAAGAGGATGTTCGTATTTTATATTAAGGGAGTGGAAGATATATTATTTTGAAGATAGAAACAATTGCATGTAGTTCAATTCTGAAGTATGACACACTGATACATATGGGACATTAGTGGAACCTCCACAAATTTTGTCACTAAACCTACTAGTAAATAATGTGTAGTTAAATTAAGAATGAATAAGTAAACACATGATAAAATTAATTAATACATACATTGATTATCTTCATAAAAATCTATGTAGATTGAGATGGTCCAAGCAGAACACTCGACATATTTAATGTAATCCCATTAAAACCTAACCTAACCATTAGGTTGAAAGTAGCTTATGAAGCAAACTAGTAAAGTTAACGAATAAAAAAGAATGTGATAAAGAATGACATGAAAGTGTCAGAGGTTCATGATTGTCCTTATTTTGTTCCAGATCACGGAAACGTACGCCTTTCTTCCCCGAGAAGCGGTAACGCGATTTCTGCTGGGCTGCACGGAATGCCAACGACGGCCGCGAACCCCAAGCCCAACGAATTTATCCAACCAATCGCAGTCCACGTCTACGACGCCGCTAACGACGGCGACGACATTGACGTCGACGACGACACCGACACCGTTGAGCCCGCAGCAGGCGGGCGCCGCCCTCACGACCGCGTCGACGACGTCGGTGCAAAGTAGCCCTAAGCCGCGCGAGGGAAATCACGAGAGCAAGGGTCTGTACAGTTACAGGCATCAAAAGCATCAAAAGGGGAGCGTCGTCGTCGGTACGACGGACAAGACCGATAAGGAGAAGGAGGAGAAATACAATCCCCTGAGTATCACGAATTTGCTGAAGAAGGAGCCCGTCACCGGCAGTTTTTTGCCGAGCGCCGAGAGCCTGCCGGAGTCGAGGAGAACCCCGGAGTCGGATCGAGCCAGCTCGAAAAGCTCGGCCTCGTCGAAGAGGAAAAGGATGTTGCCAGAGGGCCGAACACCATCCCCTCAGCCCAGCCAACCGTTGCCAAGGCCGTGGAGTCCTGGACTCGATCCCAAGAACACGCCCATCGACTACAGTCTTCCCATCACTACCTCGTACCTGAAGCATCAGCAGAGGCTACTGCAGGCGGAGAAAAAGGCAGCGGCGTTAAAGGAGACCGAGCTCGAACAGAAAGTCACCGTTCTGCCCACGGACGAGATCGACAACGAGAGGGACAGATACTCGCCGGCCACGGGATTGATCGATACCAATCTCAACCTATTGGCCACCATTCAGCACCTGCACTGCCAAGTGATGCTGGCCCTCACCGAGAGGCTCAGACCCTCCATGACCGTGCCCAGCCCCCTCGTTTTGCCCGCAGCTAATGTACTCTCCAACGGTATAATCATCGGCTCCGAGGTATCGGTGCAGACCGGCGAGAACCACGCGTGAACGACACACCCTTCCGTCGCGTTTTAGACATCGGATTTTTATTTCTCGAATCGAGACAAAGGGGCTAAATGCGTCCTCGGAAGCGATCTAACGCGACTCGAGCTGCCATTCAAACGCCCGGCTAACGCGATCATCTATTAAAACCGGATAAGATCAATTACTTGGTCGGCGTCGCGGCGTCAACGTCAGTTAAGCCGGCCAGAGTTGGCCGGATCGCGTTCCCGATATAGCCGGCGAAACGAGACGCGGAATTATTCGTGAGCCTGTCAAAATATGGGTCGACCGTCGCATGTCACCGATTTATAGACGAGCCGCGATCGACCGCAGACCGAAATCCGCTTTTCCTGACCCGGCCGTTCGATATTTCGAGATCCGGTCGTTGAACAGCCGAGAATGGACTCGGGGATAGCTCTTGAATGTTTAATCGCCGGGCAAGATTGCCCCGAGGATGTAGCCTGACTCGTTGTGTGCCTGGGTGACCCGCGATTGATAAGTGACTCGTTCTCCGACTACGTTCGAATTGCGGCGATATATCGAGACTTTGTCGACAATTTTCGTTACCGATGCGCACAATTACGCTTAGTTTGAACCGCGAGATTTCTGAGTTATGGATCGACTAAATGGGACCTCACTGTGTAACACGAACGTTAATTAAACCAAAGGTGGACGATCTGGGGATATTCGAGTGATGGGAACGGTTCCGTAGGTGTAACTTGTTCGACGCAAAAGTTTTTCGTATTTCACCGTGTAGACTAGCTTTGTGTATGATATTAAGCTAGAGGGTAGTTTTCTTCGTGTATCATAAATAGCTTGGACCCTTGAGAACGGGCTGTCATTCAGCGTGTGATCAGACATGTTTGTACTAGAAGTTTGATAATCGTTGTGAAAGTAGATACAGAAATGTTGAGGAATACACGGAAGTGTTAAATAGCACCGGATCTATTATTTTGTATATAATCGTTGTAACATAGCGCAGATAGTTGTTAAGGGTAAAGCGAGCGATTGTATTATTATATTGCTTTATTATTATTATTATTATTATTATTACTATTATTACCGTGTCAGTTATCATGATTATTATTATTATTATTATTTTATTATATTTAAATTGCACACGAACAAGATGGGAAAATATATGAAATTATAAAATCTGAATTATGTTTTCTTTTTGGTTTCCTTCCTTTTGTTTGGAATTAAGGTGGTTCAGTAATATATGTATTGTATCATGTTACTGGATATTTTGGAAAGTATCATTAAACTTAAGTGCAAATATAATATCGTGTTTGTTTTCTTGGTCCTGATAACCCTTCTTCCTCCATATTTTCACATTAATTGAAAATTTATGTTTTGTTCTGTTTAGAATAATTTTCTTTTACACTTAACAAGTGTTTAAATTTACAAATTTTCAAATTAGTGCGAAATATTAATATTAGCAGTTGTGTTTGTTACGACGCCATTTTGAAGAAAAAGTACTGTGTTCTTTCACTGTTTTCCTTCATATTTTTATATCTTTGAAATATTGCAAAAATCATATGTTGTAATCTATTATATTTCAAATAGATTATGTTCTTTTAAAATTCTTCCCTTTACATTTTACAAATTTTTAAATTACTGAAAGTATTAATGTTCTCTGTTATACGTGTTGAGGCGCCATCTTGAAGTTACTTATAAGGCGCCATCTTGAAGTTACTTGCAAGGCGCCATTTTGAAGTTGCTTATAGGAAGCCATTTTGAAGTTACTTATAAGACGCCATTTTGAAGTTACCTACAGGGCGCCATTTTCAAGTTACTTGCCAATAACAGAAGTATAATAATTATTTAGCATAAAAGATACAATATTTTTAATACATTTTTATCAATATTTACACACCATTAAAATACAGTAAAAATCATGTGTTACATTTTTTATATTTATAGTAAATTGCATTTATCAAAAAATGTCTCCTTTGCACCTAAAAAATATTTAACTTCAAAAATCATTAAAAATATTATTTTTTCCTACTGTATTTTTCAAGACAATTTTCATGAAGTTATTTTAACTTATCGTCATTTTGACATAACAGAAAACTTGTGTTATACAAACTTGTCATATTTCGAATAAACGACGTTCATTAAAAAATCTCCCCTTTCTACACATCCTCCACATGCTCCTCTACATATATTGCATATCCTTGACGATTCGATACAGTGATTCCGAAGGAAACGAGAAAGATCGACCTCACTCTATGAACGAACAATGAACGCAATTGACACTTCTATCGTTGAAACGAGAGGTGGTCCGGCGCCTCGGCGTACTTTAATATCACGAACAAAGAGGATGGAATCATTGAGTTCCCTTTAACAAAGGAGGAGAAGGTAGAGCCAGGTTACCTGCTCTCTCTCCCTCTCTTGGTGAGGACCGTTTCTTCGAAGCACACCGTAGGACCTATGGTGTAGGTAATGCAGCCTTTACCCATCTGGCTGTTGCCAACGTTGTAGCGGCCTTATTCCATCAACCTATGCTACCATCTCTCTCTCTAAGTCCTCCTTTCTCTCTGTCTCTCCCTCATCACTTTATTCTTCTCTCATAGCCACCTGTCTTCTTCGCTTCTCTTCGGCTGACTTTAAGGTGCGTGTGCAATTGGGGCGCTGTCTTCCAGGTTATTTTTGCAGGTTATTAAGTTATTTTTGGGTTAGGCCGGAGATTTTTAAGGTTTACTACATTTTTTAGGTTTTAAAATTGCAAGTTTATAAATTTGCAAAAATTCACAGGATAACAAATTCACAAAGTCTCAAAATCACAAAAATTTCTGAAACTTCTTTGACATGTAAAAACCACAAATTTTGTACATCAATCAATGTTACAACAATAAAGTAAAAAATGTTGAAAGTAAGATGTTGAATTTGATCAATTTTATATTACATTACACTTGTACTATTTTTCAGGTGACTTTTTTATTTGATTCACAAAATTGTATTTTATACGAAGTTACGTTGTATTTCTTTCCACTATTATTTGACTTCCACAATCACATTGTACATCAGCGGGTTTCAAATTTCTTTCAATTCTAATTAGTTACTCAAATCTCTACAAACAGTATTTATGTAAGGAGACAGTAAATAAATAAAGTAAAAGAAATTGTTTGAACAGTTGTGGAAGACCATTGTAGACGCACCTTTAGGAAAACTCCCCCTCCACGATTCCAATAAGGCTGCCTCGTACCACGTTTTCCACCCTCTCTTTCTGTTCCCCGTTCTCCTAGCTTTCCCATCCTCCTTCTCTTTCTGCCAGTTCTGCTCGTCTTCTCACCCTCGTTCGTTGGCTCCATCTACCCTCTAGCACACCACCCTCCCTCCCCTTTTCCCTTGGTGCCCCTCGTCGTCACGCTAGCCGAGGCCTCGTGCTTTTGCCACGGCATTGTTGCTATCGATTCGGCCCTGGAAACGTGTTTTTCTTCGGATATTTCGTGGCTTTCCCCGGCTACGACTGGCTCTGCTCGTCTGGAATAACGAAGATTCTAAGAAACCGGAGTATCTCCCCGTTTTCTTTCCATCTTTGACCACTGCGACGTTCTTTCTCCCCGTTCTATTTGTAGCTCGATAACACCCACGGATCTTCGTGTTCTTCATGCTACGATGTTACGAAAAGAACGGGTACCAACTATTTTCGTTGGTTCCTAATTTCATCCAAGTGTATTTCCTCTTAATTTTATCTTGAATCGATGTGTTTCATTTTTAGGACTTTATTTGAACGATGAATATTACCTTTTTAATTTTATTTAAATATTTTCCATTTAAGGTGATGTGTTTTATTTTATTTCAACTTGAATAAGGTGTTCTATTTTTTTTATTTGATTCAAGTATTTTATTTTTTTGATTTTATCTGACGGATATATTTTATTTTTTTTATTTTATTTGAGGGATGTATTTTAGTTTTTTTTATTTTATCTGAGGAATGTATTTTATTCTTTTGATTTTATCCGAGGGATGCATTTTATTTTTTTAAATTAAATTTGTATAATGTATTTTATTTTTTTAAATTAAATTTGTTTAATATATTTTATTTTTTTTAATTAAATTTGTATAATGTATTTTATTTTTTTTAATTAAATTTGTATAATGTATTTTATTTTTTTAAATTAAATTTGTATGATGTATTTTATTTTTTTAAATTAAATTTGTTTAATATATTTTATTTTATTAAATTAAATTTACATAATGTATTTTATTTTTTTAAATTAAATTTGTTTAATATATTTTATTTTATTAAATTAAATTTGTATAATGTATTTTATTTTTTTAAATAAAATTTGTTTAATATATTTTATTTTACTAAATTAAATTTACATAATGTATTTTATTTTTTTAAATTAAATTTGTTTAATATATTTTATTTTACTAAATTAAATTTACATAATGTATTTTATTTTATTAAATTAAATTTATATAATGTATTTTATTTTTTCAATTTGATCTAAATGAAATGTTTTTAATAATCAGATCGCCACTATTCATATTCTAATCTGTTGTTGTCTTCCGAATATTTTTCAGGGTCCGTAAAATAAAAAACCTTGAATTTGTAAATTTAGGAACCTTGAATCCATAGGCGTTGAATATCTATTTGCAACTGTTTCGAACCCTATTAGAAATTCCCAACTTTCGTTTAGGGCTTCGAGGTGAACAGGCTTATGAGTCTCTGTCAGACTATAAACACTTTCCTAAAAGTTTTGGCACCCTGTCAGAAAAGTATTGAACTACCCTTGCTTTCCACCTGCACGAACTCTTGATGACCAATTAGGGAACTAATATTCATCGTACAGCAAAACTAGCTTCCGATATTTTGACTTATTTTGTTGCATACAGCGAATAAAACCTATTCTAAATACATAAAACTTATGACTGATAAATATGAGATAAAACTTGTTAGAATGGAAGAGAGAGTAATAAATTATACTTGGCGAGTCGTGAAGGATATGAACGAATCAATTTACCACAAACGTTGCTGCAAAGTTTCCTTTTATCGTGCGGTGAGAATTATTTATTTAGGGGATCGAATACCACGGAAGAAATTAAGAAGCGCCGAAACTCGGCCTGGAGATTTCAACGAACGGCTACACTTTCCCCACGGGACGCATATGTACGCTGTTCCGTCGCTAACGGAGTATTTACTCGTCCGGCCATTTATTCCCCTCTTGCATAATCTCGCGTGTAAAATTAAACCGCTAGCGCTCTCATTTATTCAAAATCGAAATTAGGAGTCGAGGGAGACATCAGTCATATCATTTTTATCGTCTTTATCGTTTCGTTTTGGGAGAATTTAATTGTTTTTTGGGTCATTTTGTAAGTGAAAAATATCTTATTTGGTAATGTTAAAGTGTTTAGAAGGACTACAAGATGTTGACTAGTATCGAAATTGTCGTGGTTATCATTAAAGTCATCATAGTCATGTTCAAAGTGATTGTAGTTATTATAGATATAGTTATGAAGCTTATAATCTTTATTATAGGGTGCTGAAGGCAGTGAAGATAGTTATAGTCACTCTACAAGTCATTATAGTCACAGTAAAATTAATATAGTCACAATCTAGGTGAATATATTTATCATAGATAACGTCATGGACCTTCTAACTATTATCAAGTTTGTTATAGTCATAAGAAGGTACTTATAGTCACAGTCAAAGGCAGCATAGTCATTGTAAAAGTTATTACAGTCGTAATCAAAGTGAATATATTTATCATAGATATTGTCATGGATCCTCTAACAAATAGTAAATTTGTTATAGTCTTAGTAAAGATAATTATAGTCACTGTCAAAGTCATCACAGTCAAAGTGAAAATTAATATAATCGCAATCTAAGTGATCATATTTATCATAGATATCATCGTAGACCCTCTAACTATTATCAAGTTTGTTATAGTCTTAGTAAAGGTAATTATAGTCACTCACAAAATCATGACAGTTTTAGTAAAAAGTAATACAGTCGAAGTTGAGATGAACATATTTATCATAGATATTGACATGGACCCTCTAACCAGTATCAAGTTTGTTGTAGTCATAATAAAAGTATTTATAGTCACAGTGAAGCGCAGTATAATCATAGTGAAAGTTATTACAGTTGTAATCGAGGGAAACATAGTAATCACAGACATACTGGACCTCATAATCATCATCAAGTTTGTTGTCATTGTAATACTAGTATTTATAGTCACACTCAAACTTATTATAGTCATAGTAAAACTTATTATGGTTTTCATTAAGATGAAAATATTCATCACAGACATCGTCTTGAACCTTATAATCATTATCAAGTTTGTTGCAATAGTAATATAAGTATTTATAGTCACACTCAAACTTGTTATAGTCATAGTAAAACCTATTATGGTTGTCATAAAGATGAACATATTCATCACAGACATTGTCTTGGACCTTATAATCATTATAAAGTTTGTTGCTATTATAATATAAGTATTTATAGTCACCCTCAAAGTCATTATAGTCACAGTCAAAGTTATTACAATCATACCAAAGGTGCTTATAGTCATCATATACATCGTCTTAGGCCTTATAATCATTATCAAGTTTGTGTAGGGATAATACAAGTATGTATAGTCACTCTCAAAGTCATTATAGTCACAGTCAAAGTTATTACAATCATGCCAAAGGTGCTTATACTCATCATACACATCATCCTGGACCATATAACTTACCTAAATACCTAAAGAATTGCACTTTATGTCATTGTCGCTAGGTGGTACCACATCTTGTTCGACTCACATCAGCCGTTACAAAAATTAGCTACTAAATTCACAACGGATGACGCATTTGCCACATAACATTTCAGTAATAGTACAAATTCCGTGCATTTTAAGAAAAATCAATAGCACCGTTCTCCAACAATCGCCCGGTAAACATGTACATAATTAGACACGGCTCATCTCGCACACACGAAACCAGACAAATTTATTCTGAGGTTAGTGACTTTCGTTTTCAACGGTTCGGTACACCGATTAAGGTGTCCCCGGACGGTGACCATATTATCGGGACTTAAGTGGCGTAAACTCGATCGAGTGGTGATTTAACATTTTTCCCCTATCGCGACTCGTGCGTGACGTCCATTGTTCTTCGGGGAACTCTTCGTGATCTCCGTGTCAGGCTTCCTCCGATTAAAAAAAAAAAAAAGAAGAAGTAAATTGTCCGACCGCTCGACAATGCCAACTCGATTCGTTCGTCACCGGGGATATCCATTAGGCTTCGAAGGTTTAAATATCGATATCGATCGAACAGGCTTCAAGGGATGAGGCGATGTAACGAGAGGGAACAGATTTGTCTGATTTTGCTGCTGGGAGAAAATGTATGATTTACGAGACGAGTGCGTAATCGATTAATTTTAGAGGTACCTTAGTGATGTTAAAATTTTTTGGATTTTAAATAATATTTTGATGACATTTTATTGGTAGACATTTTAGAGTATTTTTTACAATTGTAATGTAGTTTTTACTAATTGTAATGATGACTGAGGAGATGAACAAGATGGAGATGAACAAGATGGAGGAGATGAACAAAATGGAGGTGAACAAAATGGAGGTGAACAAAATGGAAACGAACAAGAGGGTGGAAGAAGACTTAATGATCATAAAGGTACAATGAAATGATAAATTAATATAATTATAATAGAGTTAATATTTTTAGAAAAGGTAATATAATATTTGTGCGCAAATGTCAAAATAATCACCTTATTTTTATTATTAAAATATAAACGCTTCATCAGCAGAAATGACGAGTATGAAATGTGATCATGAGGTAGTAGGTTTTGTGATCAACTGTGCCTTTTTGTTTAATTAAAAATATTAGAGAATGAAAGTATTAGTGTGAGATAATATTTAAAATATTTTAGTGTGAGATGATTTAGTTTCGAAATTGTTAGATTAGAAAATGTGTAAATCAGATAAATCAAAGAAAGGAGCCCTTGTTCCCAAGGGCCATAATTCTCGGTCTTCCGGCAAAACCGTGCAAAGAAATGAGCATTGTCCCGCACGTTTTCGCATGTTTCCGAGAAACTGTCGGAACACCCCGTAGATCGCAACGGGGAATCGCAGCGAAGTTTCAGGGCGAAACTCTGTTGGAAGCGGACGCGGTGGCGGGGGTGCAAACCTAGTTATTAACAAATACCCAGGCGGGTGCATATCGCGCGAACCCTATTACCGGTGATCGTGTCGGACGAAGCTGATCAGGATCTAGCAACGGTTGGTCGGGTCGTTTTAAAATTCCTGCGAGTGCGACAGAAAATTGTGTAAGAAAGCAGAAACGAAAGAACAACGTTGGCGGGGTGACGTCGGAGGTCGTCACCACCCCCGCCGGCCATTGTAATTCGTATCGTGAGTCGTGCGGGAAGATCTCTTATTTTCCCCGGTAGTATCCAGTATACCTACCTATATCCCGGCTAGTGTCTACCCTCGTTTCAACCTTCGTTCCATCCCTCGCCACCCCTCCGACTCGTTCCCCCTTTCAACCTCGTCGACGACGTCCGACTCCGCTCGCTTCTATCCTCTATGGAGGATAGCGCGCCGAGCTCTAGAATGTAAGGGATGATTTTGGAGATAGCTCGAGGGTCGCTCGGTACGTAGAAGTTGTAGGTTGGGTGGTTGGATGGGTAGATGGTCGGGTCGAGACGAGTAGCGTAGCGAGAGAGCTCAGCTGGGATAGAGAAAGGAGGAAAGAGTAAAGCTAGATCAAAGAGAGGGAGAGAGAGACAGATAGGGGATGAAAGAGGCACACAGAGAAGGGAGAAAGGAGGTTGGAGGATGTGGAGGAGGGTGTAGGTTTGCGAAACGGGGGCTGCTGCCATTGGGATGCTTCGCCCGCGGGGTGGTTGAAAGGGTGCATGGGAGGGGGATGGAGGTGAGTCTGCAGAGTCTCAGGAGGGTGAGTTCGGCGCCGAGGTGTCGGCCTTTCTCTCTACCTCTATGTACTATACGTATCGTGTGTACACCCCCGTCCATAAGTCATCGGACACCTTACGACTATTACGCGAGGAACGATCATGTTTTATTATTATACAATAAATGACCTCACTTTGAAAGTGGGCCAACTCCTTCCTTTTTTATTCGGAGAGATTCTTAGCTAACTTCAAAATACTCCTCCACTAATAAAGTTTTTTATATCAATTCTGTTGTAGGAATCCATACATGGTAAGACATTTTCATTTGCTATTTGATTAAATTGACTATCTTGTATATTCGAGCGTGTATCATATACGTAATTTTGGTGAAACAAATAGTAAAGTAGTGATATATTTTATATCATGCAGTACTGACACCTTGGGTATCATCATAGTGATCAGAGTCATTGTCAAGAGCAATATAGTCGTCATAGTCATTGTCAAGGTTAATATAGTTGTCACAGTTATTGTCAAGAGCAATATAGTCGTCATAGTCATTGTCAAGTTCAATATAGTTGTCACAGTTATTGTCAAGAGCAATGTAGTCATCATAGTCATTATCAAGAACAATGCAGTTGTCGTAGTCACTGTCAAGAGCTGTCTGGTCGTCGTAGTCATTGTCAAGAGCAATATAGTCATTACAGTCACTCTCAAGAGCAATGTAGTTGTCATAGTCATTGTCAAGAGCTGTCTGGTCGTCATAGTCATTGTCAAGAACAATATAGCCGTCATAGTCACTGTCAAAAGCAATGTAGTTGTCACAGTCATTGTCAAAAGCTATACAGTCATCATAGTCATTGTCAAAAGCAATACAGTTATCATAGTCATTGTCAAGAACAATGTAGTTGTCATAGTCATTATCAAGAGCTGTCTAGACGTCGTAGTTATTGTCAAGAGCAATATAGTCATCATAGTCATTATCAAGAACAATGCAGTTGTCGTAGTCACTGTCAAGAGCAATGTAGTTGTCATAGTCATTGTCAAGAGCAATACAGTCATCATAGTCATTGTCAAGAACAATATGGACATCATAGTCATTGTCAAGAGCTGTCTAGTCATCATTGTCATTGTCAAAAGCAGTGTAGTCGTCATAGTCATCGTCAAGAACAATGTAGATATTATAGTCAGTGTCAATAGCAATATAGGCGTCATAGTCATCGTCAAGAACAATGTAGTCCTTATAGTCATGGTCAATAGCAATGTAGTCATCATAGTCACTCTCATAGTTACTGAGACATGAACCATTTTTCTGGCACTCATTTATCAAAGTAGTAATCAAGGTTATTAGAAGTATAAACAATGTTGTCATAAACGTCAGCCAAGTTGTTACAGTCGTCTTCAAGATCGTTACAGTCATCATAAACATCCTGAAGACCATCACAGTCATTCTGAAAGTTATCCAAAACATCATAAATCATTTATTAGTCAATTTATTTTTCTGTTGCTCAAGAGAAGTAAGATGGTTTCATTATTTTTTATTATTCTTAAAATTTATTTCTTATAGTCGTCATTATTTATCTTCCTTGTTACATATTTATTAATATATGCTTTATTGTATATATTTATTAACATATGCTTTATTACTTCTTTCATTATTATTTATATTTTTATTTATATGCATTACAATTTTCTTTAAAATGTCTACCAATAATAAAGAAATCTTGTCACTATCTGTCTTATTTCAAAACTCCAAGCCATAATCTCTTCAACCATACTCCCAAAACGTTACCTACAAAATCATTCATTGCACCGGACTGTACGTGTGTGGCTGGCTTGTTTAAATCTAAATAAATAATTTCCGTCGTGCCTTCCGTGTGACGTCGATCTCGATCGGCGTGATGTTTCTCGGTTTCGGTAATGCGCCTCTTCGACACCAACCTCACCCTCGATGCTTCCACTGGATAGACGCGTTTCAGGACGGCCGTGTCCTCGTGTTCGTGAAATTTTAACCGTCTGTGATTTCGATCCTTCCACGTCAATCGTCCAATCGCGTCGTAAAAAATTCGGTAATTATATACTGTGTGTGGAAATGTACGTCGATAATTTTAACCTCTTTTTTTGTAACCATCTTTTATGGAGAAATATTTGATGCAGTCAGTGATTTTGAGAGTTAATTTATTTATTGAAAGTTTTCGTTCATTTTGCTTGTTATTCATTGCAAGTAGGTTTCACTATTTATTTAGTTCAAGTAGATATATATTTTATTTATTGGAAATGGACCTTGCTACTTATTTTACTTGTAGCAAGTTTATTTTAATTATTACATGTGGATCCTACTATTTATTTTATTTATTGCAAGTAGGTTTTGCTATTTATTTTAATTTTAACAAATAGACTTTACTACTCATTTTATTAATTGCAAATAGATTTTTCTATCCACTGTATACAACATTGAGATATTGTGCTGTTTCATATTAAATACTGTTCCACATTTACCCTTTGAGTCAATCATCAAATACACCAAGGGGTTAATTAATTTTAGGAATCTAAAAATATCGCAGTTAATACACGATCAACTGGATTAACGTATAGGACCTTTTTTGTAGAGAATTTCTCAAGCTATAAATTTTATAATAACCTTTTTTGCGATAGAATTGAGAGATCTCGAGATATTCCAGGATAACGTGTTATTCACGTCTGACTCTATTCTAAGTCATATAGATACAAATGTGAAAATATCACTGTTAACAATCGACAAACTTATGTAACTTATATAACCTTTCTTGTAGAGAATTTTTCAAGCTACAAATGTTATAATGACTATTTTCGCGATGGAGTTAATAGATTCCGAGATATTTACGAATAACTGTATTGTTGATCTTCCAATAATCTGAATAGTTCTTAGCAGAATGTATATCGGTACGGATGTAAAAATAACACGGCTAAAACACAACAAACTTATTTAACATATAGGACCTTTTTTATTGGAAATTTCTCAAGCTATAAATTTCATAATAACTATTTTTGCGATAGGTATGACTTTCATAAGACCTTCAGCATGCATCCTCCAGTTTACAAAATCCAAGAACGAAAACATTCATAAACGACCCCTATCCACTGCCAATAAAAATTTGGCAACTCTTCGAAATTTTATAATCCCAATTTTCATATTAATTCTTTCCTTTGTTACATTTACTTCGTTCCAAATTTAACCCCCTTTAACAAATCTTGTATGTGAAATACCCTATGTAAAATGTCGAAAAATAACCATGACCCGGTTCGAAGGTAACAAATTAACTTTGACCAGGTTAAACATCGATTGTGGTGTTATTTCGTGGAAGGCAACGATAGAGAAGTTAGATATAGCCTGCGAGATAACAGAGCGAGGGTGCAGCGAAGACGAAAGGGGTGGCGAGGAAACGGAGCAGGGAAACGAAATGGGGTTACTAATTCCCGAATAATGAAGGGATGAATCGCTAACCCTTCTCAGAACGATAAAGGGGTCGACACTTGGTGCATTGTTGGAGTTTTACTGTGTTTTTTCCAACCACATGTCACGCATTAACCGAAACAATGCGGCTTAAATGAATGAGTCCTCCGCACGGGCAGACACGTTGCCGTTGTTAAAACGTCGCCGGTATTTGTCACGCATTTATTCGCCAAGGATCCTTGCCTCTTTCCCTTTTTTTTCTTTCCTCGACGTTCCACGAGCTGGATCCAACTTTAAATTCACGCGTTACCGAGGGAAAGAATTTTTGATGTAGCTTGCGGATGAAAATTTGCGTCGGGTGCTTCCGGTTTTTCTGTCGGTGAGCGAGCGAGCTTTTTATTTCCGCAACGTGCGCCGTAATTTTCGTTTTAATTAAGAAATACTGCCGACAAAATCGTCGAGATAAATGGTATTTTAACAGATAATAGCGAAACTCTCCAATCGTGCCGTGTCTACCTTTTTTTAAATACACCTCCAATTAATTCTTCTTTCCACTAAATATTTTCCGTAACTTTACTTTCTCTTGCTCAAATTTGCAAATCAATCAAAATGTGCGCATAATTATTAAACCATGTAAAATTATAAAATTAATGTACCTAAAAAGCTCTATCTTTTACAAAATAAATATTAAAAATAATCAGATGAGATAACAATAAGAATTGAAGCGTGACAGAGTTATTTGTAAAAATGTTGCCCGAGAAATTGTATAAGGTACTTTTTCAAAGTGCAACGCCCTGAATACATTTAAAGAAACACGAGCGTTTTCGAAGCAACGTTTCGCGAGGGTGAGTGGATTCCGTGAGGACTGTTTGCACGGCTCTTTATTCTTCTTCCTTCGGGGGTTTTCACCCCTCCAGCCTCGTACTCTCGACGCCTACTTATATTGTTATGTAATTTATCTTGGCTACCCCTTGTGCGAAGGAATGCTCGCCCTTGGACCACGGCATTAGCGACACCAGAGGGTGTCTTTACTTTTCACTTTTGCTAATTTCACTTTGCCCTCAGGCATAAAGGGGGTTGGGTCTATAATGTTGTGTGTCTTGACAAACGTGACGATTTACTTTAAACACCAAGGGATGCTGCTGAAAATGTCACCTCGTAATTTTCGAGGGTCTATTGTTTTCAGAATTGTCTCCACTGTGTGTAATATTTATAGAGATGTATTAGATGTGTATATGTACAAATTATGGATAAGTCGTTGTAATTTGTAGTAGTGCTGTGATTGTACTGATATAGTGGTTTAACATCGTTTTTATACCCTTATCGTCTTTTGCTGAATAGTCAAAAATAAATGATACAGTTATTTGCGTATATCTCGTGATCTATTAATTCTATCATGAAAATAGTTATTACAAAATTTATAGCTTGAGAAATTCTCTACAAAAAAGGTTCTATGAGATAGACAAGTTCATCGCGTTATAACCACGATATTTTCACATCCTCATCGATATGTCGACTGCTAAATATTGTTCAGATCATTGGAAGATAAACACAGTTATTCCCGTATATCTCGAGATCTACCAGTTCTATGACGAAAATAGTTATTACAATATTTATAGCTTGAGAAATTCTCTACAAAAAAGGTCCTATGAGATAGGCAAGTTTATCACCTTATAACTACGATATTTTCACATCCTCATCGATATGTCTTCTACTAAATATTGTTCAGATCATTGGAAGATAAACACAGTTATTCTTGAATATCTCGAGATCTGTCAACTCCATCGTAAAAATAGTTATTAAAAAATTTGCAGCTTGAGAAATTCTCTACAAAAAAGGTTATATAAGCGAAGCAAGTTTATAGCACCTTAACCGCGATATTTTCACATTCGTATGCATATGACGTTTGCTAAATATTCAATAGAGAGCCAGACGTAAATAACACAGTTATTCTCGAATATCCCGTGATCCCTCAACTCTATCGCAAAAATAGTAATTATGAAATTTATAGCTTGAGAAACTCCCAATAAAAAAGGTCGTATATGTTAAATAAGTTTGTTGTGCGTTAGCCGTGTTATTTTTACATCCATACCGATATACATTCTGCTAAAAATTGTCCAGATTATTGGAAGATAAACATTGGAAGACATACAGTTGTTCGTAAATATCTCGAGATCTATCAATTTCCTCGGAAAAATAGTCATTATAAAATTTGTAGCTTGAAAAATTCTCTACAAAAAAGGTTATATAAGTTAAACAAGTTTGTCGATTGTTAACAGTGATATTTTCACATTCGTATATATATGATTAACACTAAATATTGAATAGAGTCAGACGTAAATAACACAGTTATCCTCGAATATCTCGAGATCTCTCAATTCCATTGCAAAAATGGTTATTATAAAATTTATAGCTTGAGAAATTCTCTACAAAAAAGGTCCTATACGTTAATCCAGTTGATCGTGTATTAACTGCGATATTTTTAGATCCCTACCGATGTATCTTCTGCTAAGAACTATTCAGATTATTGGAAGATCAACAATACAGTTATTCGTAAATATCTCGAAATCTATTAACTCCATCGGGAAAATAGTTATAATCAAATTTGTAGCTTGAGAAATTCTCTACAAAAAAGGTTATATAAGTAAGGCAAGTTTATAGTTGTTTAACGGCGACATTTTCACATTATTTGAGCGTCATCAAAAGAGCACCCTGACGACTTAACATACGTTCGTACGGTTTCTCGTGGTTGTACGTGCGATTCTGCTATGCAAACCTCTCTTCCTCGCATTTTTCTCGCCCCAGGGCAGGGAAACCTATATCTACGCGCCATCCACTCTCGAGTTACCATCTCGACTTTCCACTACCTCAGCTGGTTCCTTCGCATTTTTCCCCTGGATTTTGCTTGCCACGGAAAAACTCCCGTCTTCGGTGATAATGCGTACGGGGATTCGAGCTGACGTGCGAACTACGCGATCGCTCGGCAGAATTTCACCGTATTTTTCTTCCTTCTTCTTTATTTTATCGCCTCCTTGTATACTTTAACTCTCGGACGATCGGCCACCGTCGCAATTTAAATTTAATTTTATTACTCATGTCTCGCACTTTACACGTGTCATCAATTTTCTAATTTTTAAATCAATCTCAAATTTTGATGTCGCAAGAATTTTGTAAAGATTTTCTCAGTTGGAAAATCGAGGTTTTCAGAAAATATTATCTTGTAAGGTAATTTATTTTAATTCATTTAAAAGTGTGTTCATTAAAATTAAACCTCCCAAATGATTATTAATCAATTTTATATGTACATAAAACTCTTCAATGAAGTAATTAATTAGTAATCAGACTCAAATTAATTATTAATACAACTTTTTATATTTTACATCGAATGCCAAATACTTTACGTTTTATATTTTGACCTTTTCAGATTCTGAAATGAGTTTATTATTTATTAAATTTTTCTGGTTAATTGAGACGATGCTTCATTATTTGTTAATTAGTTGTAAAATGCACCTTCAAAAATGCAAGTTAGTTTAATTATACGTATATTTTGTTGAAATAAATTTTAATGGTGATAAGAATGATGATAAAATCAATATACGCGGTAATGGTGATAAGATTAATATCATATGCGACTTGTAAACACAGAAAATCAGTTTCAGTTTGTGTGTTGATGCCATCCAGCGGACAAATGGATGTTTAATATGTCGGGATGAACGTATACAAAGTATCCTAGAATTATACGGATAAATTATTGAATAAATATATAGTCCGGTAAAAAATATGCGATAACGAGCTTTTAACTTCAAATTTTATTTCCCATGGTCATTTCGATGTATTTCATTATTCTTAAATTTTAATGAGTCTTCAAAATTTAAGTCACGTTTTAAATGATCATAAATCATATTGGAAAAACTAGTAAGAAATTGATTTAATAAAAAAATTAAATTTATGCTTCAAATTAGTTTAAAGCATAAAAAATCACCTTGGAGAGTTAATAATAAAGTAAGACCCCAAATGTGATTTTCAGTGAGAATTAAATTTTTCTTATACTCTGACTATATTTTTCTTATAATTATAATTAAAATTTTATCTTATAATTTTCTTATAAAAATAATCGATAATTAATAAATTTGAACAAATCCAATAATCCAAAAAATCTTGATCCCGCAAAAAATTGTCAAAGATGTCAAATAGATTCATGTTGTTATATGGTAAACAAAATCAGCAGATAACACCTTCGTGATTGTGTATCAGTTGGAGCCACCAGAGTAATTGTTTATCGGCGTTAAACAAATATATAATCCGGATAAAGGGGTAAACCACGTAAACATAGTTTTCCGGTGTATCGGTAATTCGGAGGTATTCAGGTAGCGCAAGGGTATTGAAAAGCAGGAAGGAAGAACAGCGTGTGCAGAGACACGAAAGGATCGAAACAAATTATCTCCGAGAGTTTTTGCCCGGCGTCAGACGCGGAGGGGTTGCGGGCAGATATTTCCCTGCGGCTCGGTGCATGCCTGCCATCCGCGTAACATAATTCGTCAAAGTATCCGTTAATGAGCATCCAACGGTAATTCATTTCATACTTATTCTCGCGATGGTTTACAGCCTTGTTCGTCAGCGCAACAAAGCTGGCCCCTATCCACGCAACGCATTCCCCTCGAGAATGCATCGCGACGTACACCTGTGCTGCCGAGGCTGCGGCACCGTAAAGCGTGGAAACAGAGAACAAGAGAGACAGATAAAAAGCGAGGGAGAGAGAGGAGCCCGGAGGAAGAGGGAACGGACGATCCCGCTCGGAGTAGCACGGGAAAAGGGAAAAATAGAGAAGGAGAGTACTAGCGAAGGGTGGAGAGGGGCGGGTGGAGGGCTTCACGTAGCACTTTTCCTTGTATTACTTAGCCCAGGATATAACCCACCGCGGCGTCGGTGGTGCCTATATCTCAACCGAGGAAAACCACCCTCTGTGCGCGTATCTCTCCCCCTTTTGCCTTCCCGCCCTCATCCTACCTTCTGCCACACTCTCACTCCATCCACCTTCTGGCAGCTCGTTCTCCTCTCACCCCGACCGGCTATCCCACCCTCCTAGTTCCCGACACACTCTATATTCTCCTCTGTTCTCTTCGCCCCCCTCGATTCCACCCGCTGCCATCCACCCGTTCTCCTTTCCTTCTCTATCCACATCCGACCACCCCGCCGCCTTCATCCGCCGTTCCAACTCAACCCAGCGCACCCCCTGCTGAAGGTGGGTGCGCCCTACTGGCGCCTGAATCATCCCGCCCGAGGCCACAGCAACGACGAGGGGGCGCAGCGGCCGGGGGACGGCACGTAAAAGAGAAAGAGAGAGAGACAGAGATAAAGTGTACCGGGGGTGGCTGACTGAGCTAGGGTTTTGGCGGTAGAACGGTGGTGGTAGTGGCGGCTGCTGCTGCTGCTGCTGCTCAGGAGGGTGGTTCAAGAGAGGTGAAGGTGGGGTGAGGAGGCAGGGGTGGTTCGTTGGTTGGTTGGGTTAGCAGGGGTTGGAGAGAGAGGATTCGAGCGCAAGGTACGTACCCGTGGGGTTGAAAGGGGGCGTCGAGTCGCCGTCGTCGTCGTCGTCGTCGTCGCTGTCGCCGTCGTAACCGAGGGAGGATGTAGTCGAATAGGGGGAGGTGTGGGGTGAGAGCGAGGTAGTTTGACGAGAAGGTTGGCAGAGGGGTGTAAGGCTTCACTAATTATTTTTTGTCGGTCGCTCGACAGGGGTGCGACTGCCAGCAATGACTGAAATTAAATGAATGAGCACCCGGCAGCGTTTCACGGGGATACGAAGAAACGAGGGCGGGAGAACAGGGGGGTTGCAGATCGCTTTTGGCGGGTTTTCGGTGGGAGAACGGATCCCCGTCAAGGGAAAGGATTATGAATAGACTGTTCATTTTTCTCAAGTGTGAAATTATTAAAGATGGCGGTTCGCCAGAGAGGAACGCCGATCTCCTTTTTACGGTCCGTCCCCGGTGCGCTTTTACAGGTGCCGCGCGCAAACTTTCGTCCAGTTCTCAGCGAACGACAGTTTTGTTTGTTTCCCGTTTCTTCCTTGCTTTTTCACCGGCGTTCTTGCTCTATCCTTTTCACGGCGAAGATACGTAGTCGGAATGAATTTTTGCTTCAATGCCGCGTTCATCGCTGTTATTAGTATCGTTTCGAGAAATTGGGTCATTTTAAAGCAGCGTCTTGAATCGAAGTTCGGGGGATTTTTTCGTATTTTATAGTGGAACGCTGTAATTTTTTTTGGTTGCTTTAGGGTTAGCTATTATTTCGTTGAATTTGAAAGGGGGTGGTTTGTTTGAAAGCGGTGTATGTTGGGAGGTATTGATTAAAAGTTTGAAATATTAAAGTCAGCTTGTTAATTAGTACGGTATATTATAGTACATAGTAGATATAGAAAATTTAGCAATATAGTAAATGTGAAATATGTAGCAAGGGTAGCAAATGTAGGAAATATAACATAATATAAAATATAATATAATATAAAATATAAAAATTATATAAAATATAAAAATTATACAAAATATACAAAATATGCAAAATATAAAAATTATATAAAATATACAAAATATACAAAATATACAAAACAAAAATTATATAAAATATACAAAATATACAAAACATAAAAATTATATAAAATATACAAAATATACAAAACATACAAATTATATAAAATATAAAAATTATGTAAAATTACAAAATGTACAAAATATAAAAATTATGTAAAATATACAAAATATATAAGAAATATAAAATATAGAAGATGTAGAAAAAATAAAAAATTTGTAATGGTAAAATTTTCAAAATGAAAGACTGGCACAAGTACAATTATGCACCACTGACATGCACCACAATTTGAAAACTGATATTAAAAAATTAACAGTCCATATTTTTACCAGTCTGTACTATTGTAAAGCCTTGTTACACATGTCAGTTTTCATTGTAACCGTCACACAGCTAATTTAACAGATTATTTCCATATAAAAACATTTATCGACAAGTATTATAAAATTAGTATACGAATATGACATTTATAAACTCGAACGCAAATAAATCTTCCTTATACAACGTTAAAGTTATCAACTTCGTATGAAAAATGTATAAATCCATATGAACTCACGAGACAATTGAATAAACGGAAATTGAATATGACATTTATTTCTTTATTCGGATATTTTTTTAACATCACGATTTTAATGATATTAAAACTACTGTGACTGAAGTATTAATAGAAATGTGGAACATCGTATAATTATAAATTTGAAATACTTGTCATTTATTTATAATGTGTGAATTTGTAAAATAAAACTTCAGTTGAACAAATAAAGCAGTTTAGTTTAATTAATACTTTTTTGGTTAAATTAGAGTGGTATTGTAAATTAGGGGATACTGACAATATGAGATAGAGTGAGGTTATGTTAAAATAATTTTAACAATGTTCCTTCAGCTTGCAATATTAAGAACGAATATTTCTACAGTTTATGAGGTTAATTACTATAATAATTTTGACATAACCTAACTTTTCTCATATTATTATTTTTACAGTTCACAGTGTTAATTACTTAAATAATTTTTACATAACCTAACTTTTCTCGTGTTATTATTTCTACAGTTAACAGTGTTTTACCATAATAATTCTGACATAAACTAACTTTTCTCATATTATCAATATTTCTTCAGTTTACAGTATTATTCTGATTTAGTAGCAAAAGTGAATTAATAAAAATAAATTTCAAAGAGTTACAACTATCACAACCTTGATGTCTTTGTATCTAAAAATTCGATGCAAGCAAATTTAATCGACTGGTAAAATTAACAGTGAAAACTGACGTGGTCAAACAATAGAAATTTTCCAGTTTAATTTTCACTCAAAAACTACTCTAAAATAAATAACCCAACCCCCTAAATAACCCAATTGAATTTATAATATTTACCACAGATAAACGATCAAAAATCATCAGAGTATCGACTTTCACTTTCGCCGATTGAAAATAGGAAACCTAACCCAAAGAAGACATAGAAAGTCGTCAGTTACATCAAGGACATCGAGGGAGAATTGTTGCGTACATGACAACGATCACGAGCGCGATATATTTCGTGAGAAAGCGGGGCGACATCGACGAAGGGGAAAACTAAAGTGAAAGACCGAAAGTATATCGTATCGCCTGGCCAACGTTTGTCGCCAATTCAAACTAACGAGAGTTTCGTAAAAGAAACTTCTTTGCCTTTCCTGGAGAACGCTCGATCACGAAGCAAGGATTAAAGTGGCTGCACACGCGGAAGTGGTGGTAGTTACGGGTCATGTTTCAACGGGGATCGGGATCAGAGGGTGAATCTGAATTACTTTCGTTGTTTGCCATTTCTGGCGGGCGGAATTGCTGGGCTACGTTTTTTCTCGATATTTACAGCGTATTTAACGTTAGGACTGTCCCCTTCGAAATTCTTATTATTCTACTAACGTTCTTATAATTCTAAAAATTTTTACAATTTTGTTTAAAAATTCTTGCTCTTCTATAAAAATTCTTACAGTTTTTATCAAAATTCCTACTATTTTACACAGATTCTTACAATTTTTAGAAAAATTCTTACTATTCTACAAAAATTCTTACTATTCTACAAAGATTCTTACAATTCTACAAAAATTCTTACTATTCTACAAAGATTTTTACGATTCTACAAAAATTCTTACAATTTTTACAAAAATGTTTACTACTCTACAAAAATTCTTATAATTCTATAACAATTCTTACTATTCTGCAAAGATTTTTACAATTCTACAAAGATTCTTACAATTTTTACAAAAATTCTAATAATTCTATAAAAGTTCTTACAATTTTTACAAAAATTCTTATAACTCTAAAAATTCTGACAATTTTATTTAAAAATTCTTTGTTACAATTTTTCTCTGTGATGCGATGGCTTTTTCATTGAAAGCTTCAGTAATATAATGAATTTTATTTTTGTTTCGTTTATTTGGAATCAAAGTAATTTTGTACTATGGCTACTGATAGCAATTCTGGTAATTTTTAAGAGAAAGTATAATCTATTTATACAGTTGAAAATAGTTTATTAGATATTTAGATAGATTTAGGTTTAGATATTTAGATCGAGGTTTTCTCATGAAATTTTACTGCACACAAGATTTTATCTGCCACAGCAAAAACACAGTAGTGTAATGCGACATATTAATGTTTTACGCGGCCATTTTGTATAGCACAGTCGTTAGACTAGAACCTAGTTCTTCCTTACATAAGAATAAATCTTGAAAATGGTAGAACGATTGAAAATCTGAATTGTTATAAAAAGTGAATAATATGCTAATATACCTACTAACAGTGTATAATATATGAGTTTGAATAAAGAGAATTAGAAGAAAATGAAATTGAACTTTACTTTAATAATTCCATGACAAAGAATTAAATTTGTAAAGCAGTAAGAAATTATTAAATATAAAAATATTTAATAATGTTTTATATTTTTTAAGGTTCATTTTGACTGATTTTGTTCTTTAAATTAATATTTATAATCGATTCTAAATTACGTTCAGGGCTGCAGCGCCATCGGTGACGGGATTCGAAACTAAATATGGCGCCAAAGTGTATCTCTCGCACTCTAATATTATATTATATTAAAATTTTAACAATTTTAACCAAATTGATTTCAATCTCTTATTTATTAAAAATTAGAATTATTCTGATGTTTTATGTATTACAAGCAAAATTGATGGAATATGGAAAATTATTCTTTCACATAAATTCTTTATTCAACATAAAATAGTATTAGTCTGCAATAAAAAAAATCTATAGCTTGATACGTACTTCAAATTTTCCTAAAATTTTTGCAATTTTCGCCCCAAAATGATGTCAGTCTCTCATTTATTAAAAATTAGAATTGTCATAATGTTTTATGTACATGATTATAAGCAAAATTGCTAAAATATGAACTGTTCTTTCAGATAAATTCTTCATTCAAGATAAAATTGTATTAGACTGCAATACAAAAAATTTATAGCTTGATATTTCAAATTTTCCTACAAAATATTTCAGTTCCCACTTGAAAATCTAATAAATTAATTCAACAACCTATTTTAATACTCTTCCCAAAAATTGACTTAACCAAAGAACCCCCCGCCTTAAAACACCATTGTAAAAAAATATAAATCCAACAAAAGAATGTAAAGCGAAGATAAACGAACTGAAATACGTAACTAATGAACTTGGTTTCCCGGCACTTAAGTCGCTACCGATTCCTAACCTCTCATGCAATAAAAGCCAAAAATCAGTAATTACACGTGCCGCGTGTCTCTCAGCGGTTGCATCATTACGATCAGAAGCCTAAATACTCGTTTCCTTGTTCGTAACTATTAAATGCACGCATTCGAACGTAAATAGATACTTCAGAATCTTTCCCCGTTATTTCGACCGGCGAAAGAAACAAGCATCGTTCCCTAATCATCTACACGAGACTTCTTATGCAAGCCGTTACATAAATTATAACGGTTCTAAGCAAAAAAAAAAAAGGAGACATATTCGTTCGCGTAATTACTATCGGCGTGGCTGCATATGTTTCGATCACACGACTCGATCGCTCGCGAGTACGTGCCTCTTACAAAATTTAGCGACTAGCGGTTCCCGCGACGATCTCAATTAATTTCCACGCAATTAACTTCCAATGCCTGGAGCGAGTTTCTGCGCGTGAACTTCGCGTCGGTAAATCACGGCGATCATGGCCGGCGTGCGTGTATGCGTTTATCCTCGTTTCCGTAGGTGAAAAGCCGTAGGTCGAAGGTGTAAGTGTTCCACGAGGATGCAGAACACCGACAGGGGGGTGCTGCTGGAGGATTTAAAGCTCGTGCAAACACGGTGGATCTCCGTGCTAGCATAAATACAGGGAACAAGGTGGCAAATGGCACAGGGCTGAACCCAACCCCGGCTCACCCCTACACCAATCTTTTCGTTTCCTTGCGTGAGACGACGACAAATCGATCCTCTTCAAACACTAAATCTAAGATTTTGTACAGCTATTTTCAAACCACTATTACACTAATATTCATTTAGTTATCTAATTTTATTAAGGGCGAGTCTGTTTGTTTTTTAGTATCAGGCAAGGATAAATTGAATTTTTTGTAGAAGTACATTTTGCAGGGTGGTGTGTAATTTTGAGAGTAGTCAGTGTTTAATTGCTCTGGCAGAAAATATTTATTTATCTAATTTTATTAAGGGTGGTTTGTACTTTGTTTTCGAGTGTGAGGCAAGGATAAATCGATCCTCTTCAAACACTAAATCTAAGATTCTGCAGTTATTTTCAAATCACTAATAATATAATTTATTGCAATAATGTACATTTAGTTATCTAATTTTATTAAGGGTGCAGCTGTTTGTTTTTTAGTATGAGGCAAGGATAAATTGTATTTCTTGTGAAAGTACATTTTACAGGGTGGTTTATAATTTTGGGACTAGTCAGTGTTTAATTGCTCTAGTAGAAAATATTTATTTATCTAATTTTATTAAGGGTGGTTTTGTTTTCGAGGTAAGAATAAATCGAATTTCTGTAAAAGTAAATTTTGTAGGGTTGTATATGGTTACTGTAAGAATCAGTGTATATTTTATTAGTAAAAAATATTGATTCTTCTAATTTTATCAAGGGTGGTTTGCAGCTGTCTGTGGTCGAGTATCAAGTAAGAATAAATTGGTGATCTTGTAAAAAAATTTTTGTAAGATTGTATATAATTATTTTGAGACTAGTCAGTGGTAAAATGTGCTAGTAAAAAAATATTTATATGTCTAGTTTCATTAAGGGTGGTTTGCAGTGTGCTTTCGAGTGTAAGGCAAGTTTAAATTAATTTTCATGTATAAGTAAAATTTGTAGGGTTGTATATAATTATTTTGAGAGTAGCCAGTGTTCAATTGCACTGGTAGAAAATATTTATTTATCTAATTTCATTAAGGGTGGTTTGTACTGTGCTTTCGAGTGTAAGGCAAGTTTAAATTAATTTTCATGTATAAGTCAAATTTGCAGGGTTGTATATAATTATTCTTAGTCAGTATTTAATTGTACTAATGCAAAATATTTATTTATCAAATTTCATTAAGGGTTGCACTTCTTTCCTTTCGAGTAACAAGTAAGGAAAAATCGAATTTCTTGTAAAATTAAATTCTATGTAAAATTCCATGTGTTTATTCTAAGAGTAGGTGTTCAGTTCCAGTGCTGGAGTAAAAATTTATGTACTGAAATATATTAAGGGTGGTTTATTTAGCTTTTGAGCGTGAGCCAAGAATCTTGCGAAAGTAAATTCTATTAGACTATCCGAATATTTTAGGCAAAATGTTCACTTATACTAGTGAAGTAATTTATTTATCTAATTTTACTAAGGGTTCGTAACAATCGATTTTCCTATAAAAGTAAACTTCCTAAGATTCCGTCCCGTTATTTTGAAACATTGTCCATTTATACAGAGCTAAAAATTAAGAATGATTTACGCTTTTGTCTATCCCTCAAAAATAAATCAATTCAACAGAAACAACATCTATTTTTCTAAATACAAAACACTGTACACCAAAACAGAATCTATTCCCACTAATTCATCCCCAATATAAAATTCAAAAAGTATCAAGATAAAAGTACCAACAATGAATTCTATCCAAATGAAACATATAGAGGGGTGAAATTAGTTCACACACGTTTAAGCGCATTCACGTATTTAGGGTCTGAGGGAATTAAAATCACCCTACTTATTGTTGACGTGTGGCTTTTCGTCCCGGATCAACCGATTTCGAGGGTGTCAACCTTTACCATACGTGAACCTAATATTTCTGGAGGGTCCGATCGATCTCGCAAATTAGGTGAACTCGTTCGACTTGGATTTTACTGGAACGATGATCGATCACTCGTTAATTTAATTACCCTGCTTGAAGTTCTCGCGTCCGACTCGTAGCGAAAATATTTCGCGTCGAAGCACGAAATCGCAGGAACTTGAACACGTCGTTGACCTCCCGTTTGCAAATTTGTTACCCCGTTAATGGGGTACACACATCGAGTGTGAAATTCAATTTTATGTTACATTTGCCTTCCGCGAACACCTTCGTGTCTTATGCTTAATTGTCTGTTAAGCCGGCTAACCAATTGCAGATAATTTAACGATCAATGAACACTCTCTTTCACTTCATATTATCACATGTATTAAAATTCATATTCTTTTAAACCATGAGTTTTTATTTGGCTTAGTATTTTATTATTTCATCAGTTTTTACCAACATATTATTTTTATTTTAGCATTTTAGAAAATTAATTTTGCTCGTATGATATTTATGTTTGCTTCCATATGTTAATGTATTTTAATTCTTCTTTAGTTTATTATAAAATTTAATAAATAATTTGGGTGCAGAAAAAATCTTGATAACGAAATATCTTCTTAGGGCAGAGTATTAAATATTAGAGCATGTAGGTAATCCGCTTGACCCAAATTTGAAAAGTTTTTAAGTAGGAGGTAGGAAAATAACAAGGGATCTAACGAAGAAAGGGTATTAATAAAAAATGTAGAATCTATAGTATCAATTGAATGGCATGTACGATCAGGAGACATTTCCATTTTCTTTACAAACGTGTGTTTCCTACGGGCACGTTCGATCCCCTTAAATCCCCGGAAATCGTCAGGTTCGAGCTGGTCGAAAAACAGCAATCCTCTCTTCCACGGCCATTGAGCGAGCATTTCTTGAAGGTGGAACAAGGCACCGGTTTTTTCCCTCTCGGAATCACATTCTGCCTAGGTCAGCCGGATCCTCCTCTTTCTCTGATCCTGGTCCCTGTAGCCCTACGACGATCCACCTACCGAGAAAACATCCCTTACGTAAGAATCGATACGTAGGATGTGCAGAGGAGCGAACGAGGTGGGTGCAGCGATGACGAGGGGTTAGACAAAGACGGGTAGAAAGTAGCACCGCTTCAGAGTTCCCTTAGCGATCTTACTCGAGCGCCGGAAACATCCCTTATCCTCGAGGTACCTCGAGATTCTTCTTCGCGTTTGAACTCTGCCACGTGAGACCTACCACTCCTACCTTCTGGCATCGTTCTCCTCTTCTCTTTCATCCTCGTTTTCTGCGCTCTCTTCTTTTTGCGTTTTCCTCCTTCGTATTTTCTCCGCCCATGCCGGAAGAGCCGGTAGATCGCCCCAGAGACGACCTACGCGTCCCGGTGACGCGTATACGTAGGACGTAGAACCGTCGAGGCTTGCAAGGATGCTCGAAGGTTGGGCCACCATCGTACAACTCGGCTAGGGGGATGGGGACGACGGAAAAGGAGGTTGGAGATGGCGGTACGGAGTTGAGCCAGGAGGGTGGTTGGCAGGCGCGGGGTTGGAAACGTGGTGTTTGTTCGGGACGATAGCGTAAGACGGTGACGTGCACATCCCCTGCCAGCCTGCCAGTCTGCCAGCCAGAGTCTGCTTGCCTCTGCCTTGGCTGCCACTGGAAATGGAGGGTGGTTTCAACCCTTAGGTCGGGCGTAGCGTTAGTGTGGGTGAATGTGGGAGGTGGTGAAGGCGAGGAGGAACGATGGTACACGACGTGGAAGGAGGGAAAGGCAGTAAGCAGGAGAGAGTTTCAGTCCATACGGGGGTGAGGGAGCCGGGTAACGAAGAGAACGAGGGAGAAAGAGAATAACAGACTCGCCTGTATGGCGTAGTAGCCAGGGGCCGAGAAGTACTTTCGAGGTTGGCAGGGCCGCCTTAATTATCGTCGCGTTTCGTGAAAGCTTTCACTTTATTTCGTCGTTCTTCTTTCTGATCTTTCACTAGGGCTATTGATTTCAACCTATCTATTAGCTTCTTGCATATTGAATTACCTGTTTCGTGTGACCCATGCCATTTCATGATACGGGTAAATAATTTCATCTCGTGTTATTAATAAACTTACTTCGTCTTATTACGTATGTAAAGAGACTTCAAATGACTACATAAACAAACTGACTTTGTCTAAATACATAAATAAACTGACTTTGTCGAACTTCATAAATAAACTGACTTTGTCGAACTTCATAAATAAACTGACTTCATTTGATTTCATAAATAAACCGACTTCATTTAATTTCATAAATAAACTAACTCGGTCTGATGACATGAACAAACTGACTTGACCAAACGTCATACACAAAATTGATTTTATTTGCTGAAATGAACGAACTGACTTGATCTGATGACTGCAGTAAACTGACTTAATCAGATTACATAAATAAACTGACTTTATCTAATTTCGTTAATAAACTGACTTCATCTGATTTCATAAATAAACTGACTTCATCTGGGGACATAAATAAACTAACTTGATCTGATGTCATGAACAAATTGACTTAATCTGATGACTTGAATGAACTGACTTGATCTGATTTCATAAATAAACTGACTTCATCTGGTGACATAAATAAACTAACTTGATCTGATGTCATGAACAAATTGACTAAATCTGATGACTTGAATGAACTGACTTGATCTGACCACATGAACAAACTGACTTGATCTGATTACATAAATAAGCTAATTTGACCAAACTGACTTGTTCTAATGACACGAGTAGGAAAGGTTGATGTGATAGAATAAGTAGACCGTTTTGATCTGCTGACGTATGTAGACAAACTTGATGTGATAACATAAGTAGACAGCCTTGATCTAATGACGTAAGTAGATTGACTTGATGTGGTCACACATGTGGACTGACTTCATAATAGCATAAATAGGGTAATTTGATTTGATGACATGAATAGATAAGTTCATCTAATGACGTAAATAAACTGTCTTGATCTGAGGATGTAAATAAACTGACTTCATCTGATGACATAAGTGAATCAACTTGATGTGATAACATAAGTCGATTGACTTGATCTGATGATATGAGTGGATTGACTTGATTTGATGATATGAGTAGATTGACTTGATTTGACGACATAAGTGGACTGACTTCACTTTATGACATAAGTAGAATTGATGTGATAAGACTTCATCTGATGACATATGTGTACTAACTTGACATAAATAGTCTAATTTGACCTGATGACATAAATACATGGCTTGATCCAATGATTGTTAAATAACTGTTAGTATGCATGAATTTGCAGCTTCAATTTTTCAGAAAGTAGCTACATACGCTTTTAATTAATAGTAAGTTGTTAGAATTAATAGAAAGTTGTCGCAAAACACGTGTTTAAAAATTGACTATTAATATGCAACTAGAAACGAACAATTTTTAACTAAGCCTACGAAGCTGTACCGAGCGCGCTCTATAAATATCCGCTTGATAAATGGCCATTAGGTACGCCCCTCTCTCATACGCACTAACATACTCACATCCTAGTACCTCGTTTGCTCGATAAGTCGATTCTTTAGACCATTTTGTGCACATCAAAAGCCAAAAAGAATCTATTCATGACATTTCAAATTGTTCTATAAAAAAATTTCCATTTCACAATTCCATTAAAAATGTCACCTTGAAATCTTCGAAAATCTACACAAAAATTATTACTATATCTTTGCTGCACTATTTCTAACTACAGTATTTCTGAACTCTGCATTTCCTTTAAAAAAATTTCAGTTTCTGAGACTGAATACTCCTAGATAAGCAGATAATCATACGTGGTCAAGCTTATCTTACTTAAGTGGAACATCTAAATTATTTTCTACACGAAATTTTCTACAAATGACATTCACAGTAACAAACAATTAGCTTGCAAATGGAAATTTTTACAATACGATTATGTATACGAACATTTCACGAAACAATAGCTCCAATTTTAAACACGGACTGCTACTTCCAGACAAGGAACAAACATTTCCTTTCCCATTCACGGTATTTATTTCGACGCATGCCACTTTGTGGATAAAAGATTTTCACGGTTATATCCGACAGTGTCGCGTTTTCCAATGACACCCGGCCGTGTAATGCATGCCAATTATACGGATGAGTGGGACGTCAGAAATTAATGCAAAGGGATGTTTGGCTTGGGGTTGCTCTTTGTATTAGGGTCCATTGTTCGTCCCATTGAAATGGATATAGAGTGAACACCTTGCCCTGCCAGCGAACAGGTCAAGCTCCTTTTCCGTCTCCATAGAAACGCTTCCCGAAGAAATACAAATTCCACAACTTCGTTAACAAAAAGAAAGCCATCGAAACATCCGAAAAGATTCTTTCGAAAGCTCTATTGAAATTATTAATCTTCCGAGTAATTACGCGCTTTCGACATAACTGTACTACTTTGTCCCCGCTAGTCTGGATTCTCAAAAATGCCCGGAATTTCCAAGAGAGGACGCTTAACCTCAGGGAGTTTCGCGCAAAAGTTCCGGCCCGAGTAAAGTGGAACGGGAAGAGGCAGACGAAGAAACGAGCGCAAAGAAGAGCAACCGAGAACAAGCTTCTCTGGATTTTGGAATTTTACGGCCACGCCGTGCGTCCCTGCAGCAAGGAGAAGGCGTAAGAACGTACGGTGTTGGACGAGGGTAGCGGAGCAGGGGGTGACGCTCGTAAGGGTGTGGATTGGGGGTGGGAGGGACAGCGAGGCACACAGGCAGATGGCATGAGGTACACGGGGGTGGAAACGAGACGGAGGGAGACAACTGGAGTTCTGGTGATGCTCTACGACGGAGGGTGAGTTACTGAGGACTCAGGGACCTAAAGGTGCGTTCTCAATGCTATTCTCCATTTATCATTACATTTCACTTATGAAGCATCAATTTTTTTCTCATACAAATGACTTTGGTAGTGCCTTTCATATATCTCATGTTTCTTGTACTCCATCTTGTATTTTACATCTTTCATATATTTCATTTCACAAAATACATCGTTGATTAATACATTCGAAGAAGAAAGTTATGAATATGACTTAAGATTAATAAATTTTATCTGCCATTTTGAATAGAATGCATGAGGATTTGATTGAGAAAATCCATAAAAAATTGTTGCGTTCAGAAATTTGTTGAATACGCACCTTAACCCTCCTTTCTGGACTCACACTCCCGCATCTCGACTCTGCCCCAACCACCTGCACCATCTCCTCGCTTCACCGCGTTCTACCTACTACCGCTTCCAACCCCCCGTTGCCACTCCAGCCCCCCCGGTGTCCCACCCCCGAACGCCAGACACGGCACATTGCCCGGAGTGTTGCGTTGTTGCCTTCCGAGGCACCCCGACGTTCAATTTTGTATAACTATCCGGCGTGCATTACGAAAGTTGCCGCGAAACTTTTCCTCCCCTTCGCGCTACCCTGCAATGCCACCCTCCTCACCCTTCGCGCACACGGACTCTCGACTGTTCGATTAACTCTCTCCCGCGCTTTTCCCGCGATTCATTGAAATTGTTTTTCGCCTCCCCCCGGACATCGGTTTGGCTATCGCATGTTCGCGTTTCGTTTTGAATCTGTTTGGCGCCAGTTTCAGGACTATGGGATTTCGAGGCTTGCCCTTTTTTGTTTCGAGAGTTCGGATGTAGAGAGATCGATCCTCTCATTCGAGCTTTTCTATTGACTTTTTGATTGGCCGTATCACGCGTGACCCAGTTCCGATGTCGATCAATGTGAGAGATGAAGAATTATGTATCTTCTGCTACTTTATGGGATCTTATACTGCCTCTGTACTAATACTAAAAGCTAGTCTATTAGGATTTTTTAAAAGAATTTAGATTTTGCAGTTTGGAAGATTGACGGACTCTTTTTGTGATTAATTGACAGAGAATTAACTTTGCGAAAGATATGTTACTGGTTTTTGTTTGATCTTTCAACACCATTAAATTGTAAAAGGGATGCTTTCCCTTGAACGAAATCCGATAGGGCAGCCATGTCTATAATAAGCCTAATCACAGCTTCAGCTGCAGATGACTATTTGGATGGGTATATCTGAACAGAGCATATTATACTCTTCCTATTTTTACAATCATAGAAACATAATTCAGTAAAAAGTTTGAAATGTTTTCAAATTAATCCTAGTCAAACATTAGTGAACCTATATGGTCAGATATTAGATCCTCGTGTGGTCAAACATAAGTGATATATGGTTGTAATCGTATCTTCTCTAAATTGACATTTGGTGCACAGGGTTGAATGCGACTCCATGTAAATCTCTGAAAGTAACGTGAAAAACACTAGATACTAGAGGAAGCTGAGTGAAGCAGGTCGCGATATATCGGTCAGCAGGAAGCGGACGTATCGAAAGGTTAATTGCGGCCGTAAAGCTTGCGACTTCTGTAGCATGGCCGCATCTCCCAGCAGCCCTTTCTTGGCAAGAAACGAACCCTTTCAAGGGAGCCTTAACCCTTCGGAATCAGCTCCATATCCGTAGCAACCCCTTTCTCGGGCCTGCAACCGTCGATGCACATCATCTCCCTTGGTGCACGCACGTGCGCCCCTTCGTGTCTGTTCGTTCGCTTAAACGCACCCTCGCAGCAATATCAGGCTCGCTGTCGGTGATAGCAATAGCGACAGTAGCAGCGGCAACGGTAGCAGCAACAGCAACAGCGGCATGAGCTTCCTCGCTGCCAGTGGAGGGTCTTCTGACAGCAAATCGATTGAACGGTATAATTTATACCACCCCCTACTCATCTCACCCCCCGGCTGCCCACCTACGCTCCGGTATATACACCCCCGTTGCACCACCCGTCTCTCACCTTTCTCTCGCTCCCGCGTGTGTACCCGTGTATGCCCCGCGCCCTCCTGCCAGTTTCCCTGAATAGTCATCATACGAGTATTCTGCCTGTCGGCGGGCGAGTGGGCGAGTGGATAATGGGGAAACCGGCGTTGCTGGAGGGTCCCTGAGTGTGTCACCGTGCACCACGGTTCTGGCCGTGTGTGTGCGGCTCGATTATAAGTATTTATAGCGTCGCTGTGTGACGGTGTCCGTGAATGCCGGCCGACCAATCTATTGCCGCGTGCCACGCGTGTGTGCGGACACACCACGGAGACACACGCTCGTATTTGCGGCCTGGCCGCTCCTATAATGAGGACCCGTCCACGCACCTGTGCGTGTGCGTCCACACACGTGGCTAGGCGGGCACGGGCGAATGCTGGGGCTGCGGTCAGAAGCACCGTGAGTGCGGCGGGCTGCGTCGTCGTCACACTTGACCGAAGCCGACCCCTCCCCGACTCCTCCTACACCCCCACACACCCCCAGCGTGCGTGCATACGTGCGTGTACGCATCGTACCTCGCCGCGAGAACCGCTGATTGCGGTCAACGGCGGCGGGGTTGCGCCAGAAAAAACGAACCACCCCCGCTGTGGGTGTAAGCGAATATACTCAAAGATTATTCCCTGTCGGTGGTCTTCCTGCTCGAATTATTCGCGACTTTCCATTCTTACCAACTACTTTAAATCGCCATTTTTTAAATCACCAAACATTACCCAAATCCAAACTCATTTGCACCCTTGCGAAATTAGTATTCAGCGACACTGTCGGTTTTCGTGAATGGCTCTGGGGGTTGGGACTCTTTTCAGGGTTACTTTGGATGGAGTTCTTTGTGTAGCATTGTTTATTCACACGTATGCTTAGACTTGAAATATTTATTGAATCAGAAGTTATTTAGTTATTTCTATATTGTGTAAGTTTGTCATCAAGTGCTTTTCATTCACAATGTTATTGCAGAACTGTAATTGCAGTACATCTGTTAAAGATAGTAATAGATCAGACCTATAAGATTTTAGTTGCCTTGTAAATAATTTATTTCTTGTAAATAATCGTCTTCAGTGATTTATGATATTTGACATACGAAATATATACACGATCGTTATTTGTAATACTCCGTGTCATCGTGCGGGGTTTCCGATCAGCCCAACCCCCATAGAAAAATCAACTTGAAAAACGTTGCTGCGACTAAACTGCGAAACGTCCGGATTCGTGCGTTTTATTACACGGAAAACCGCATCGACATCTCGTTGACTGTCAGCCTGACTGATGACCGATCGAAACTGCGCAACGATACATGTGCCGATTATGAATCTTCATTGCGACCTGTCCCATTACGTGCACGTGCATGGAACATTTCCATCGGACGTTTTGCACACTCGATGTCGCGCACTTTGAATAAATAAATACACTTTTTGACCCACTTCGACTCGCTGCGAAAACACGCCGTTATCCCATTTTCGCGGACTTTTTTTCTGTGTACGTCCGCGTTTTTGATTGATCTCAATTTAGCGGATTGGGAGAGATGTTTGATGTTTCGGAATTGGTTTTTTTTTGGGGTGGGATTTGTAATTGGGTGAGATATGTTTGTGGGGGGGTTGAAGGTAGTTGATACGTTTCATGGGGTTATTATTGGGTGGGGGTGTACTATTGCACTTTATGTAGGGTAAAAAGAATTGTTATTTTACGAAATTTTTTAACAAATTCATGTAAATTAACTTAAAGAGGAATTAATACAAAGTGACTGAAATGTGAATTAATACAATTTAACCAAAATACAAATTAATACAATTTAACCAAAATACAAATTAATACAATTTAACCAAAATACAAATTAATACAATTTAACCAAAATATAAATTAATACAATTTAACCAAAATATAAATTAGTACAAACTGACTAAAATATAAATTAGTACAATTTAATCAAAATACAAATTAGTACAAATTATTATAAATTGACTACAGTAAAAATCCATATAAATTAATACAATTTAACCGAAGTACAAATTAATACAATTTAACCAAAATATAAATTAGTACAAACTGACTAAAATGTAACTTAATACAATTTAACCAAAATACAAATTAATACAAATTCATTACAATACAAATTAGTACAAATTAACTACAATAAAAATTGATACAAATTAATACAAATTAACTACAATAAAAATTAATACAAATTAATACAAATTAACTCCAACAAAAATTAGTACAAATTTGTTAAAATTAACTATAGTATAAATTAATAAAAATTAACTCCAATAAAAATTAGAACAAATTTGTTAAAATTAAGTACAGTACAAATTAATACAAAATAACTACAATACAAATTAATACAAATTAATAAAAATGCAAATTACTATGAATAAATACAAATTAACTAAACTGAAAGTAATACAAATTGACTCCACTGCAAATTAGTACAAATTGCCCCAAATTAACTATACTACAAACTAACATAAATTAATCCACAGTAACCACAACATAAATTAATAGAAATTACTTAGAACACCAAAACTAGTAATTTCCTCAGCAAGTACACTCCTTTGGTCCACATAAGAAAGATCATAATCATGTGTACACCCAGAGTCTACATTACTTTTGTGCACGCTACTACTATCTTAACTATAACAGCCCTAATTAACATCAACCCTTACCAGAATTCGTCAAACTTAAAATAGACGACAATTAAAAAAATACTAAAAAATTCCACATATCAAACGTTCACGCAATGCACAACACAGAGCACCCCTCATCCCGCGTTTCATCCATCGAAAAATTTGTCGATAGTTTCGAAAACGTCGTTCGACAGTGTGATATCGATCCGGCGGCTCGCATGACGTCAAACACGAAATATTCATCGGTTTTTGCGGGCGTAGAAGCTCTCCTAGCCGTTCGTTTGCCGGTACACCCGGTACATCGCGTAGGTGAATTCACACGTGTGGCAGTCAGCGGTCGGACGTAATTCAGATCATCTTTTGTGGGCTTGTGGCACACGTGTGCGTATTCGTTGGCCAACACGTACGAGGACACGTGTGTGGGTGTGTTTGCCGCTGCGTGAGCGGATGGACGTGGGATGAAACGGGAGAGGGATTGGGATGGCCCCAGTGTCCAAAGGGGTTCTCAATCCGTTTCTCCCCGGATAATCGTAAGAGATCCGATTCTGGTCGATTTGATTCCATTAAAGGGGTCGTTACGAGCTTCTTCAAGTGAGGTGTACGCACTGTGTCCTGCAACGCGATACACAACCTCGGTTCTTTGTCGCGGGGAATTAAATTCGATTGCTTCGTGACATTTGTTTTCAACGGGTTTTACAGGTTTAATTGGCAGAGGTGGACATTTTTGGTAAATTTTTTTTTATTTCTCATTTTGGTGGTTTCCTTTGTATTTAGTATTTTATTGCTTCACTTTTATTGGTATAGTATTTTATTATTGACTATTCACTATTGACTGTTCACTATTGATTATTCACTACTGACTATTCACTATTCACTATTCATGATTCACTATTCGCTATTGACTATTCACTATTGGCTATTCACTATTGACTATTCACTATTGACTATTCACTATTGACTATTCATTATTGCTTATTCACTATTCACACTTTACTATTCACTATTGACTATTCACTATTGACTATTCACTATTGACTATTCACTATTGACTATTCACTATTGACTATTCACTATTGACTATTCACTATTGACTATTCACTATTGACTATTCATTATTGCTTATTCACTATTCATACTTCACTATTCACTATTGACTACTCACTATTTACTATTCACTATTAACTATTAATATCGACAACGTACTATTCACTGTATTGGTACATCAGTATTTCAGTATGGACCTACTATCACTATACTTATTTTATTTCTTTACTATTTTACTATTGTATTATTATAGTGGGTCATGAAAATTAATTATTGCATAATTATTTCAGTATGGTCCTACCATCAGTATAGTCTTTTTTATTTATTTTACTATGCTACTATTACATTATACCATGTCATTAAGTCATATAGTATATCTAACCGAACCGATACTATATAGTATATAGTATCATTTAGGTATTATAGTATAGTTACTAATATAGTATATAGTTACCATTCATGTATTATAGCAATACCACAATTTTATTGAGCAACCATTTTTCTGCAATAATACTCTTACTACACTACTTCAGGAATTCATATAGTACACCAAACCTAACCTATACTATGTAGTATATAGTACCATTCAAGTATTATAGTATAGTTACTAGTATAGTATACAGTTACCATTCAAGTATCATAGCAACACCACAATTATATGGAGCAACCATTTTTTTGCAATAATACTCTTATTATACTATTTCATAAATTCATAGAGTATACTTAACCTAACATATACTATATAGTATACAGTATGTTATTATACAATGTTACCATTCAAATATTTGAATCAACTCCACTATTTTATTGAGCAACCATCATTTCACTATATTAATGCTACTATACTAATTTACAAATTCATACAGTATACCTAACCTAACCTAAACTATACAGTATATAATACGTTATTATACTATGTTACCATCCAATATTTGAATCAATTCCACTATTTTATTAAGCAACCATCATCTTGCTATATTAATGCTATTATACTATTTTGTAAATTCATACAGTATACTTAACCTAACCTAAACTATATAGTATATGGTATGTTATTATACTATGTTACCATTCAAATATTATAACAACACCATAATGTTATTGAGTAACCATCTTTGTGCTATATTATTATTATTATTGTACTATTTTTTGACTTCATATAGGATTCCTAACTTATACTATATAATGTATAGTAGTTATTATACTATGTTACTGTTTTATGAATTCATACAATATACCTAATCTAACCTATACTATATACTACATACCATATAGTAATATGCTACTATGCCATGTTACCCTTAACACATTATACTTTAACATCCCTACTACCTTATTAACTAACCCCTTTACTAATTCCACATCGATCCACAAATACTTAACAATTAACTCTTCCATATAAATAATTTCCCCCCAACTTTTAACATAATATCACACACAAATTGAATGACGGATAACCTCATTTATTACAATTATTTTTCAAGTATTTTTTAAATCACTTTTAGCAAGAGCGAAACGCGATTGCGTATTTCCGAACGTGGATTGAATTCGCCCTTATAGAATTCCCCTTCCAGGATCATCAGTTATTTATTTGGGTTAATAAAGCACGTTGGAGGTTCATGAATTCGTAAACGAATGGTGAAAATAGTCGACTATCTCGATATTGCTAGGCGTATGAAATGGTCGATTTCAAAATGTAAAACGACCAACTTTATTTCGTAATACTAAAGCGTCTCGAAATAGGATTTGTGTCACACTAATTTCAAGCTTGGAACTAAGTGAGAATAATTATTCTAAGTTTGAGGATGATTGGACATTCGGGTGGATTATACATTGCGTATTTATATCGATGATATTGAAAAATCGAAGACAATTTGAGATTTAATATTTTAGTAGGAATCAACCTTGTGTTTCTTTTATTTGTATCATGTTTATTAAATAATTCTTCGAGATCCTTTTTGGATAATAAAACTGATTTCCATACTTTTACTCCAGTATCTTCATATCGTTTCAAGGAATACATCACACTCTATCCCATGTATCCCACCTTTACACTCTCACCCGGCGGGAAATCGGAAATAAATAATAACATCCGGAGATCACAAGGCGATATTTACCTGACGTAGGATACTGCACGGTGCCTATCATTTTCACCGTAAACCTATTGACGCGGCAAACAAATCTTCGGCAAAAGGATCGAGATAAGCTTGCCAACATTTTCCGGTTACCTTTATGGCAAACACTTCATCGTTCTCCATTGGAACACAAAGTTATGACTATTAGATTGTTATAATAACATACAGAGACGAGAAAGTAGAGAGTAAATGTACATAGTAGATTCAATAAGTTAGACTCGATATAAGTGAATTTCAAGGATCTTTTCATTTATATCGTGTAGGTCGCAATTTGAGGTCTTTGGTATAAGTGAAACTTTTGTAACGATAAGTAAATGTATCTCAAATTATATAATTTGGTTTTTATTTTAAAAGGTGAAAAATGTGAAAAACTTCTTAAAAATCTTCAAGTCCCTAAATTTTCAAAATTCCAGATTTCTCAAAATTTTTAAAGTTGCAAAGTTCCTTTCGTCCCAAATCCTTAAACGTCCAAACTTCTAGACTCTCCCTAAATCCCCAAATTCTTAAACTCTCAAAGTTACTAGACCTCAAAAACCATGTAACCCCAAAATCTCCATATTGCCCATATTTGGAGTATCATGGGTTCCAGCTCTCTAGATCCCCAAATCGCTATTTTCTCGCATTTCTAGACCTCTAAATCCCTATATTAATATATCCCTAGATCCCCAAATATGGAAGTCTACCGTCACATCCCTTACAATAATTTCCTCTCCCCATTAACGGGCAGTAAATTTCCGCTTGAATCGTGGCATCCTCGCGACGAACGGACTACACGCGGAGGGTCGATGAAAGTCGAGATCTGTGCCAGCCGTAAAGTATTGCCCGAATCCATGGAATCGGAACGGCGAAGTTCGCGGAGCAATTTCAACCCCTTTCCTGGGGGATGTCGATTGAATTAGCGTGCATTAAGGACGCATTATTTTGGACTGATTTGTGGACACACGGAAATACCCCTCTAATTTGATTCTCGCGGAAACCGCTCGTGCAAAGGTGTTCTTAATTTTATTACTATCGAATTAATGAGCGGATCGAGAGCTATTTCGTGTCGCGTGTTCCTTTTTCTCTTACCCATCTGTCGCCATTGATCGAATTATTTTAATTCGAACCGATCACGCTTGATAAACTGTAACATTTTTAACCGGCCATCGTTCGCTCATTTTTACAGGAAATTTAATATTTATTCGTTTTTACCGGGAACTTGATATTTATCCTTCTCGACATCGTTTAGCGACTTTTGATGGAAACTTAATATTTATTGGTTTCAGCGGCGTTTACTAATTTCTTACGGGAAACGCTGTATTTGTAGCTTAGCGAGTTCTACCGGCAATTGTACGGTTTTACTGTCGTTTACCTGACGCACCAGGTGCGTCATGATCTAGTCACCAGTAAAACGATTTAAAATGGAAATTTTTCATTTCCTATGCTTCGATTTCCTATCTTCCATAGAGATCTCAGCTTCAGGTTCGACTAACAAATCTAGTCGTGATCATAAAATGATAAATGACGCATGTGGTGCGTCAGAAAGTCCTTATTCTTATTAAAGGTGACACACCAGGTGCGTCAGAAATTTCTCATACACATTAGAGGTGACACACCAGGTGCGTCAAAATGTCCTCATTGCTATTAGAGCTGACGCACGAGGTGCGTCAGAAGGTTTTCATACGCAGCAGACGTGACACGCCAAGTGCGTCAGAAAGTAATCATAGGCGTTAGAGGTGACATACCAGGTGCGTCAGAAATTCCTCATACGCACCATAGGTGACGCACCAGATGCGTCAGAAAGTTCTCATGCACATTAGAGGTGACACACCAGGTGCGTCAAAATGTCCTCATTGCTATTAGAGGTGACGCACCAGATGCGTCAGACTATTTTCATACACAGTAGAGGTGACACACCAGGTGCGTCAGAAAATAATCATAGGCGTTAGAGGTGACGTACCAGGTGCGTCAGAAACAGCACGCTATAGAGATGACGCACCACGTGTGTCCGAAAGTTTTCATACGTATTATAGATGACGCACGTCAGTCACAAATAAAATCTAGTAGTAATATGTAAATCTGACAGTACTGTGGGAGTATAGTTATACTATACTATAATAGTACAATTGAATAGTACAGTAATGCAATAATACAGTAGTACTATACTATAACGTAATATATGTATTTCCTAAGAACACGCGTTGATTATATACTCAGAGCAATCACGGAGTTCTTGCACATATCGTTATACATTCTACACATGCCTTAACACACAAGTATTTGCACCCAATCCATCACCTTCCGCAGCAACCTGAAAAAAAAGGAACGAACAGATAGCGAGAAGGGAACAATGTCGAATGGAAAATTCTAGTTAGGGTTCAAAGCACCCCTAACGACGAACGCAGTACATTGCTCGAGTTTCCCTACCATTTTGATTCCATCGTCAGCTAATAATCTCTTCAGCGTTCCACCCCTGCGAAGCCAGGTGAAACCGGCTGGTTAGGGGCGAATCGGGGCGGGGGTGCTGTAATTATGAATATAAATCGGCGGCCAGCGATGGGCAGAGAGGGGCAGAGAGGGTAACCAGGGGTTGCATGGAGCCAGAAGGGAGGATGGAAACGGTGAGGCCCACGGTGCCGTTGCAGGGGATGAAAATGACGCGGTGAATCCGACGCTTGCCGTCTTTTAATTTTAATTAAGGGAACGGGCCCTCCACCGATGGGGTTCGTTCGTGAAAAAACAGTTGCATCGCATTAAACGGAAGGGGTTGATTGCACTGCCTCTTCTTCGATCTTCAACGGTGTTTACGTGCTCTTTGCGATGCGAAGATGGGGAAATAGGACTTGCGTTAACATTTTGCTTCTTGATATAATTTAATTCTAGGGTGAATTTGAAATAACTTAAGCAATAAAAATTTGGTAAAATATTTTTAGTTTTACAAAGTCACATGTTCAAATCCTTGTATTCTGGTTTTTTCGTTTCTTGAAAAATTTCAAATTTTTAATTATATTAATTTATTTTAGGTTTTTGAGAAATGTTCAAATTGTAACTTGGATATTATACATAGACATATCGTATGTTTTATGTATTGTACAAGTTACATATGTTATGCATGTTACACATATTACAATATACCTTGTACTTATTATACAGTACATACATATATTATATGTGTTATGCAGATGTCACACATGTGATACATGCAGTACATGTAATACACATGATACACATGATACATATAATACATATGATACATATGATACATATGGTACATATAATACATATAATACATATAATACATATGGTACATATAATACATATAATACATATAATACATATGATACACATGATACACATGATACACATGATACATATAATACATATGATACATATGATACATATGGTACATATAATACATATAATACACATGATACATATAATACATATGATACATATGATACATATGGTACATATAATACATATAATACATATGATACATATAATACATATAATACATATAATACATATAATACATATGATACACATGATACACATGATACATATTATGCATATCATACACATAATACATATAATATATGTTATACACATCATACATGTAATACATATGATACATATGGTGCATATAATACATATGACACACATGATACACATGATACACATGATACATATCATACATATCACACATATCATACACATAACACATATACCATATTATAATACATATCATACATATAATATAAATAATATATGTTACACATTACACATATTGCACATATTACACACATTACATGCTACATTTAAACCCACCATAAAACCCCAATAAAAAAAATACATCTAAAGTAAATACGACAAAGTTATGCGCAGGCACATAATACTAAAATTCGTAACAACAGAATTTATCAACTGGTAAAAGCTCAGTAAAATCAGAGAGGATGTATCGGGTGGTTTCCTTGCGAGCGTAGCTCAGTAGTGCTATTATCGCAAACGTGGCTGCAATGTTGGACGGTGTTCAGCTTCTAGGATCGTCGCTGGTCATCGCAACCCCCCGAAGGAACAAGCGGGGGTCGTATGCACCCTTCGCAACGACAAACCCCTTCGTTCGAGCAGGTCGATATGCGGTACGTGCATACACCGGGGTTCAACGTGCTGCTCTGCTCGTACAAGCGAAATTTCAACGTTGAAAACGTGCCGCTGCTGTTGAACGAAATAAATACCCGTGATCCCGCTTCTATGCAAATTACGAAGAAAACCGATCGTGCTTGAACGTTCGAAAATTGATATCGATGCTTTTTGTTTATTCAATGGTTCCAAATCATTTTTGAATTTTCAAATCTCAGAATTCCCAAACTTGGAAATTTTAGAATTTCTAAATTACCAAATTTCAGAATTTTCAAACTTTTAAATTCCCAAATTTTTAAATGACCAAATTTCAGAATTTCGAGATTTTAGAATTTTTGAACTTTCAATTCTCAGAATTCCCAAACTTGGAAATTTCAGAATTTCTAAATTACCAAATTTCAGAATTTTCAAACTTCTAAATTCCCAAATTTTTAAATGACCAAATTTTAGAATTTTTGAATTTTCAAATCTCAGAATTCTCAAACTTGGAAATTTCAGAATTTCTAAATTACCAAATTTCAGAATTTTCAAACTTCTAAATTCCCAAATTTTTAAATGACCAAATTTCAGAATTTCCAAATTTTAGAATTTTTGAACTTTCAACTCTCAGAATTCCCAAACTTGGAAATTTCAGAATTTCTAAATTTCCAAACCCACAAATTTTCCTACACACTCCCAATACCATACAATCTGAAATCTGCATCATTGAACTCCAAAGTCTCCAAAATCCCATATTTTCAAATATTATCAAACATCAAAGTACCTAAAGTTCCAAATTCGAAAGGCCCCAAATCTCGGACTTACTAAATTAAATGTATCGACTGAAATGATCAGTGTCAAGTTTATTTTAGATTTTAGAGCGCAATGTTAGTGAGCAACGCGAAAAATCAATACGGTAAAATGCACGGGGAACAGAAATTCAAATTGAAACTATAAATTAAAAATAAAAGCTCCAATCGCCAAAATGGCCAGCTCGTTCACAGTAGAACGATTTTCAGCTCGTACTGCGATACGTTAAATTTATTTATAATTCATTCGCGATACAGCAACGGGGTTCAAAAAATGCTTACCAATCAGTATGAAAAAAGAGTAAAGAATAGCGATTATCGATACGGTGTGTATCTTTGCTTGTTGTCCAAACTGAGATCTGACGGGAAGAGTGTCATTGGAATTCGACTGAAAATAAAAAGCGTATGAAACGAAAAATTTACGTTTTGAATCATTTTACTGGTGATTCCGTGATGCGGAAATTTCTTAATTTAGAAATTCTAAAATTTTCAAATTTAGAAATCCATTTTGTTCTCGCCCCGATCCAAGATAAGAGAAATCAGGTCAAACAGGGGAAAATCCGCTAAAGATAGACGAAACGCTTAAAAATGTATCGGGACGGCTGCACACACCTGTGTTAGCTCTCGTAAAATTCGGCAGGAACGTCCGCCATAAATCCACAAGAAGAAGCTTCCATGTTAATGTTGACGTACTCGGTTTCATTCCACGTTCTCGAAGATATGTTTGCCGAAGAGTATACGCCTCGTGTAAAAGATAAGTACTAAATTTCCTTGAAACAGTGCCTCCTAACGTCGCTTCGCGGAGTTTCATTGAATTTACCAAGTTTGACATCTGCTTTTGTGCCGATACGCCGCGAGAATAGAAGCACAGCGAAGAGAGAGGAGAGAGAAGAGGACGAAATTGCTTTGTAAACGCACGACGAATTTTTCGCCGGGAAAGATTTAATTTTGCAATAATATTACCGACAATATCGTAGTCTCGTATTTCCCCGCTGATATTCGAATAATTTCAATGCTGGAATTCGAGGTTCAATAATGTTTCAAATAATTTCGACCTTTGTCGCGGATTACGGCAAAGGGAAGTTTATTGCACTTTTATTCCGTGCCAATTTCGTGAGAACGCACGGTTTTAGTTTGTTTCGATTCATTGCTCGTCTTTTGCTGTTTTAATAACGACTTCGAACGGTTTTAGTTGTAGGAGAAAAATTAACTCATACAAATTTAATAAAATACTCTATCATAACCTTCTTACACAGTATTGAGAACCTAACCTAACATTTAGATAATGTACATATTTCTGAAACGATTAAAAAGATTTTGTGTAATTGCATATTAATAATATTTAATATTTACGTTCTTCAAGAAAACATAACCTAACCTAACATTTAGACGATGTACCTATTTCTGATACGATTAAAAAGATTTTGTATAACTGTATATTAATAACATTTAATATTTACGTTCTTCAGGAAAACATAACCTAACCTAACATTTAGATGATGTACATATTTCTGAAACGATTAAAAAGATTTTGTGTAACTGCATATTAATAATATTTAATATTTACGTTCTTCAGGAAAACATAACCTAACCTAAAATTAAGACGATGTACATATTTCTGAAACGATTAAAAACATTTTGTATAACTGTATATTAATAACATTTAATATTTACGTCCTTCAGGAAAACATAACCTAACCTAAAATTAAGACGATGTACATATTTCTGAAACGATTAAAAACATTTTGTATAACTGTATATTAATAACATTTAATATTTACGTTCTTCAGGAAAACATAACCTAACCTAACATTTAGACGATGTACCTATTTCTGAAACGATTAAAAAGATTTTGTATAACAGTATATTAATAACATTTAATATTTACGTTCTCCAAGAAAACATAACCTAACCTAACATTTAGACGATGTACATATTTCTGAAATGCGTGAAAAGATTTTATACAACTACATGTTCATAACACTTAATATTTATATCCCTCAAGAAAACATAACCTAACCTAAAATTAAGAGGATCTATATATTTCTGAAATGCTTGAAAAGATTTTATACAACTGTTTGTAGCACTGTTTATATCCCTTAACAAAAAGTATTCCTCACGAATCCCTATTTAAGCTCAATCCTGGGAATAGTTGGAAAAGGGTTGATTTCTGGGACGCAGGGTATAAACGTGAATTAGCGTGATGTCCCGCAAACGCGAAATAATTCGAACATAAATAGTGCATCGAATAACGAGCGAAGAATCACGGTATTCGAAAGGAACGAGGAAGGAAGTCGAGTTGTCCTCACCCCTATCGCCGAGCATTTAATCCGTAACTTTGGCGCTCGATGTTCCCTCGGGGAAAGCGTTTCTCTTTGGTTTTCCGCGCGCAACAATAAGTTTTCCCCCGATGCAGGCCTGTCAACGACGCACAATTGGCGGCACCGGGGTTGGGGGTTGGTTGCGGGGGTGGATGGGTGAGTCTCGCCCTCCCCCTTTTGCAGCGCGTCCCATCCGAGCACCCATCCCTCTCTTTGGCCGGATCTCATCCCATCCTCTGTATGCCGTGATTGCACGGCCCGGGGGCGATATTGGGGTGCGTATGGATCGGCACAAGGGGATGCGCCTCTGTTCACCCTGTTTCTCCCTCTCTCCCGTGTCGGTACATCCGGCGTGTCTGTCCTTCTCCTAGTTCAACCTTCCCGGCGTCCTACACCCTCGTGTACTATTCCGTCCGCTTGTTCCTTCTACGCGATGGAGACGAGAGAAACGCTTTATGGACGAGGGTGACCCGAGAAACTTCGTGAAACTGCCACCAAGGAATTACTGATATTGGGTACCGGAATATCGCCGTGGATATCTTGCTTGGGATTTCGCTACACGTCAGGATCACCTGCTTTTCAGGCTGATTAAAAGGTATATGCGCTCTGAAATTATCTACCCTGGATTTTTTAACCCTTTGGACCCGGGACTTTTTTTACCTTTAAGCTGAATGGTGTATTACCATATCATCAGTACCATATCATTCTTAATTTAGAAACATATGAAGGCTGGTCATAAGGGCTAAGTTATACTCCTCTGCTAAAATAAGGATATACTAACGACAAGGCCTGGTCAGAACCTAATCGGGTTAGGCTATCAGGGTGAGGTCCTACGTCATTGCATTGGGCTCTTGTTCGAAATTATTACTTGAGTGAATGATCTAAAACTGTATTTAATAAACCTTCTATTCATGGGAACGATCAATATTTTCATTCAGATCAAAACACTTGCCAGAGGCAAGTTTGACTCGTGACGCACTCGCAGTCCACATATGACACACTCATGGTGCATATGTGACGCACTCATAGTTCAAGTTAAGTAAAAATTTATTCTAAGTTGGAGTAATAACAAAAGAGAATATTTTCCCAAATTGCAATACTTGTCATAGGCAAGTCTGACTCATGACGCACTTGCAGTCCACATGTGACGTACTCATAGTACATATGTGACGCACTCATAGTTCAAGTTAGATAAAAATTAATTCCAAGTTAGAGTAATAACAAAACAGAATATTTTCCTATATTGCAACACTTGTCATAGACAAGTCTGACTCGTGACGAACTCGCAGTCCACATATGTTGCACTCATAGTCCACATGTGACGTACTCATAGTACATATGTGACGCACTCATAGTTCAAGTTAAATAAAAATAAATTCTAAGTTGGAGTATTAACAAAACAGAAATTTTCCTAAATTGCAACATTTGTCATAGACCAGTCTGACTCGTGACGCACTCGCTGTCCACATGTGACGCACTCAGTCCACATGTGACACACTCATTCAAATTAAACAAAAGTTAATTCCAACTTATAACACTAACAAAACAGAATATTGTCCCAAATTATTGCGACTATAATGATTATTAGAATATACGAACGGCAGATCTGAGCGTACGTGTATAATTTTATGCTTGTAGCAAATGACTGGTTTTCCGCTAAAGCCGCTAGAACATGCCTCGAACTTCGAACTCGACCGATCGTTCTTTCCACTGGACATGCACAGCGGGGACAATACATTAACTAGAAGCCCCTTTTCGACTTGTACTCATAATCCCCTTACACGCAAACCCAACTACGAAGATGGAAAATGAGAGGGAGTCACCGAGAGCGATTAGATTTTCCCTTCTTCCGTGGACGATAAACATGTCCCGGTAATTACCGATATTGGATACTTACGGCTGGACACGTCAATTATGCTACCAGATAAGATTCCACGACGATTGTTTTTATTTACCGTCGCTTGAAATCACTGTGGGCAAACGTAACGCGAAACTGCGGGATCTCGAGTGTTTTTATGGACTGTTGTGAAAACGAAGTTTGGTGAGGTTGTTACAATTCGATTGCATGTTCATTTGACATATGTGGACATGAAGCTTCAAAAGTAATTTTTGTATTAATAATTCAAACTGTAGACGATGTGAGACCATGTTATAAAGGTGGCAAAGTTGGAACATAAGAAAGAATGTCGTTTGTTTCACATAATTGAACATATCACATATGTGGACCTATATGAAGCTTCATATGTCTTTGTCTTAACAACAACTGAAATTGAAAGCGATGTGATACCATGTTGTAAAGTTAATTCGATATTTCACATACAAATTGATCATATCAGTCGTATCACATATGTGGACCTATATGAAGCTTCATATGTCTTTGTCTCATCCACAACTTAAATTGCAGACGATGTGACACTATGTCACAAAGATAGCAATGTTAGAACATAAAAATAAATGTAGTTAATTTGACATAACTCATCATATCACATATGTGGACCTATATGAAGCTTCACATGTGATTGCCTCGTTCACAACTCAAAGTGCAGACGATATAACATCATAAGATGGAAATAGCAATGCAAAACATTAGAATAAACATCACTAACATAATCGATTCATCTACGAACCCATAAAACTTCAAAGTGAACACGAACGAAGTTTATTCACATATGTGATGCACACATGTGAACCAACGTGAGTCTTCACTAATCGTCTCATCCACATCTCAAATCGCAACACCATGTCACAAAAATAGAAATTCACATCACAATAGACTTAAATAATATCTTCATCCACAAATCCCTAAAACTTGCAAGTGACCACTCAAAGTCCACTTGCAGTCACATATTCCTAACCACATAACGAAAGATAAGGGTATGCAAAAAGGGAAACAAGAGGGTAACCCACGAAATTAAAGAACAACGATCCGAAAACCTTTTCTCATTAGCTGGTGGAAGGACACAAGCTGGGCCAGACATCAGTAATATTATACATCAGCAGTTCCTGCAGGACGTGCAATTTAATCGTTTGCCCGGTGACAAAGGGTGCTCGTAGCCGCCTGAGGACGCATTCCTGGTTACGTTTACGACAACGACTACAAAATCATTTGCCAGACACGGGACATAAGCTGGCACACAAGCGTACAGGTCCGTACACTTGCGGTCGGTTTTCATTTTGACCCAACTACCATCGGTCCCCTAACTGTCCGCACTTTACGACCCGTCAACAAGTACGAGAAGAAGGCGGATGAAAATACTTCGGACATATACTTGAAGATTACTTGCCCGTATTTCAATTTTCTTCTTCGTTATTCTTTTGCAATAATTTTTACAGATTTACATTTACAGCCATTTTGGGCTTAAGCTATGTGTGAATTATGTTCTTATGTGTGAATGATGTGGTATGTTAAAGAAGTTGGGTGATGAATGAAGAGATATGTGGACACGTATGGATGCATATGGACTCTTTAAAAGTGGACCTTAAATATTCAATTTATTCCACCACGAAAAATAGAAAATTTTTAAATTGACACTAGAAGATTGTTCAACAGTCAAATTTAAGCAATCATTGCGAGTGTCAGGTTTGAATATGAAAGATTCGCATCAGATACAGTGCCTTATATAACGGACCGTTCAATACAGAGTTATTGATTATCTTAATCACTCCCTGAAATTACAGGCGGCCGCGTTACCTGGAAATTTGACATAATTACGTTCGAGCTATCTCGGTCGTCCTACGGTCCACCAAGTGAACCACAGATGATACACTAATGCCTGTACGTGTGAATTTGACCGCGTTTAGTAATGTTATATACACAGTTCTAAACTGATTAATCGCATTGACAGGTAGACTTCATCTGCCGAACGTATCATCTGGAATATTTGCTTGAAATTTTGCTTCAACGTTTGCTTTTGACAAACCGAATATGATATACTGATGTAATGTTGCGAGGGTTGCTGGTGGAAATTGGGAGATATTGGGATTTGGGGATTTTGGGGATTTTGGAGATTTAGGGATTTTGGGGATTTTGGGGAGTTGAGGATTTGGGGATTTGGGGATTTGGGGATTTGGGGATTTGGGGATTTGGGGATTTTGGGATTTTGGGATTTTGGGATTTTGGGATTTTGGGATTTTGGGGAATTTGGGGATTTTGGAGATTTGGGGATTCTGAAAAATTGGGGGAATTTTGGAATTTGTAAATTTCAGGATTTTGGGGATTTAAGAAAGTCAAGATTTGGGAATTTGTGAATTTGGGGATCTGAGCATTTGAGTATTTGGAAATTTTGGAATTTGGTGATTTGGAGATTTTGTGATTTGGGTATTTTGGGGATTTGAGAATTTGGAAAATTGAAGATTTGGAAATTAGGAAAATGGGAAATTCGAAAATTAGGAAAATGAGAAATTGGGAGATTAGGAAATTGGAAAATTAGAAAGTTGGAAAGTTAGAAAATTAGGAAATTTGGAAATTGGAAAATTGAAAAATGGGGAAATTTGGTTATTAGGAAAATGGAAAATTGGAAAATTGGGAAATTGGGAAATTTGGTTATTAGGAAAATGGAAAATTGGGAAATTGGGAAATTGGAAAATTGGAAAATTTGGAAATTTTCAAATTTAGAAATTAGGTAAATGGGAAATTGAAAAATTGGGAAATTAGGAAATTGGAAAATAGAAAAATAGAAAAATAGAAAAATAGAAAAATAGAAAAATTGAAAAATTAAATTTGGATGTTTGGCAACTTAAAAATTCAGAAATTTAGAATTTTAAGGTTTTAGTAATATAATAAATTAGCATCTGAAAATTATACAATTTGAATTTAGTTACAATATAAATAAAAGTGTCATTCGTCCAAAATTATTGTATAATCTCTCACATATTACTTCTTCCAATTTTTATAATTCTTATTACAAATATAAGTCATACATCCCTAAATCTATATTTAAGATTACATGCCACCATCAAAAACCAGCAAAAACAAAATCCCCATTACACCCATAAAGAAAAAGGAAATCAGTTGCCACCCCCTAAGCCTTATTTCCTTAGCACACGCGTGCAGATATTCGTACACTTGCGGTCCGTTTCCATTCTAACCGACCCGCCACCCCCAGAAACCATCGGCCCCTAACCGTCCGCACTTTATGTACCGTCAAGGGGGTGAGAAGGCGCGAGGGGTTGACGGAGAGGGTAGGTAGAAGGGCGCCAGGCAACCCTCCTAACTCTCTGGCCCCGGGGGTGAACGTGGGCTGGCTCATGGCCTCTTGTTGGCAAGGGACGAAGAAGGGAGAGGGTCTCTGGAAGCAGCAGGGCTAGGGATATTACGGACAGGACGCCGAGATATCCACCCCCTCGTCCGACCTTCTCGAGGGGCGAGCGTTCGGGGGTGGAAAGGCGCCCGAGAGACGGCCGAGGGTAGCGACAGATATAAACGTGACGCACACACGTTCAAGAAAACGTAGCCAACGGAATTCCGAGTTGCATGGGGTTGGACGGAATGCCAACGGGGGTTGAAAGGGAATCGCTACCGGTGGGGGATATATTAGCTTTCCTTCGTTATTAATAAACGGTTCACGCGAGCCTTGATAACGCGTGTAATGGAACGAGGCTGGGTTACCCTTATTACCACCCCCTGCGGGCCTTTCACTACCCTGCCGCGCTGCCCTGTTTTTCATCGAGTTTTGCTCGTTGCACGAAACTCGCGCACGTGACTAACCCCCTCGTTTTTTTTATCACGCGGCGATCGTATTTGCTGGATTGTAGGAATTCGCGAAATTAATTAGGGTAACTGCGTTTGGTTAAACACCTGGGTTTGAAAGCTGCGACATGTTGGTTTTTTACGGGACGCATGCGGATTTTTTATGGAGGCGTTATACGGTTTTTAGATTTCTAAGTTTCTAGATTTTTAGATTCGAAGGTTTTTAAATTTCTCAATGACTAGATTACTAGATTACTATATTTTAGTAATTACTATAATTCTTACTATATTATTATATTACTATATTAATATATTACTACATTACTATATTATTATATTATTATATTACTATATTACTATATTACTATATTACTATATTACTATACTACTATACTACTATACTACTATATTACTATATTACTATATTACTATATTACTATATTATTACATTACTATATTATTATATTATTATATTACTATATTACTATACTATTATACTACTGTATTACTATACCACTATACTACTATACTACTATATAACTATACCACTACATTTCTAAATTTTCAAATTCATATTTTTTAATTTCCTAATAGTGGAAATTTTCTCTAAAACAAATTCTCAGTTAAATAACATATAACATATCATCTTGCTGTATTTCATTCATTTTCATTAAAATGTTTGCATCTTTTCTAGATCATAAATCCCTAGATATTAGATTCATGGATTCTTAAATCACTAGATCTCCAAATTCGTCGATCAAAAAATCCCTAGACTCCCTGTTTCATAGAATATTAAATCCCTAGATTTCCAGTTTAATAGAATAATAAATCCCTAGATTCCCAGATTAATGGAATACTAAATTCCTAGATTCCCATATTTACAGAACCCTAAATCTCTAGATTCCCAAATCTTTAAAACCCCAAACTCACAAATCCCGAAATCCCTAGATCCTTAAATTCCTTAATTATTTAATCTGTAAATTCTCAAAACCTTTAATTCGCGAATCTCTAAATCCCCAAATCTTGATATCCCTAAACTCTTACCTCCTCAAATCCCTGGAACCACCAATTCATAAATCCCAAATTCCCTAGATCCCTAAATTACTTAATTTCCGACTCCCTAAATTCTCAAATTTCTAAATTCTCGAATATATCTCCAAATCCCTAAATCCTCATATCTCTAAATCCCCAAATCCCTAAATCCTCATATCTCTAAATCCCCAAATCCCCAAATCCCCAAATCCCCAAATCCCCAAATCCCTAAATCCTCAAATCTCTAAATCCCAAAATCCTTAAATCCTCAAATCTCTAAATCCCCAAATCCCTAAATCCTCACATCTCTAAATCCCCAGCGCCCCATAACAACCTAACCTAACCTAACCTAAAATCTCATACACCTAACAACCTAAAACCTTCCATACTCCCCAATATCTATGTCCCCACATTTCTATATCCGTTTACTAGAACATCATTAAATCCCTAAATTCATGTATTAACAAATCCTCACACAGCCATCCCTAAATTTCTAATCATGAAAAGCCACCAAAAATGATGGAGCACAATTTCTCTCGCTGCCTCATCGTCACATTTTCCCTAGGGACGTCAGATTTGCTCCGGACTGTACGTTCATACCTTTTCCTTGGTTGGCAACGGAGCAGAGTGATGCGGTGTTCCGAAACTCCGTGGTCCTCTTCGTCTTCCAAACACCCTGCCACCCTATAGCTCGCACCCACACAAACCCGCTACGCTCTGACGTGCAGCACGGTTTTAGCTCAAGATGGAATGCTCGTACCATTTCTCCGTGAGCACACTTAGGGAGGGTGAAAATGTTTTCTGTCCTTCCTCCTGGCCAAGTGATGTCTTTGTCATCCGAGAAATATGGATTCCTTTTTCTATCCTCATCGAAAAATTATACCTTTGCCCGTCATTTTTGCTTCACCTTTTTTCATTTAACAATTCATAATCCAATATTCACTCTTTAATTTTACATCCACTGACCAATAAATTAAAACTAAGTTGTAAATAGTAGATACTTAGCTTGTGCAATTATTACCTCGATGAAGGTTAACATTTCGACGAAAGCTGTTTAATTTTTATACTCGAAAATCAGAAATATAAGATTCATTTTGACAAATATATGAAGGCAACATATTTTACAAATTTTCGTATAATTTTATTATTAAAAACGTAAGTAGTTCAGTAATTATCGCAAGATTTCATAGCGACTTTTTCATTTAAAAGAGAGGACACGCGTGTCTTTGGAGAACTCAAAGTCCCTTAAATTAAACAGAGTAGCAGGAAAGTTTTCACGGTGGTTACCCTCTCCCTTGTCCGCTTCAACCCTTCGTTGAAATCCGCACAGGTGCCTCTGTGTGCCTAATCATTCTTTAAAGTTTCACCTTGACGCTAATTACCCCGAGAGCCAAAGTAAGGAACTAAGGAGATTAAAAAATCCGTGGGAGAATTTCGCCCGACAATTCTTCCAGCGAGTGCATCATTTATCTGCGCTGTCATCGCCTAATTAAGATACCGAGAAACATTACCCGAACGATCGAACTTTCTGGACGAGAAAATCGCCGGACGTTCTCTTTAAGGTTCATAACGGTGACCTACATAGTGCAAACAGGCCAAAAGCATTGGGCTGGAAACCTGTATGATAATGGGCTGATATTGTGCACGGGGGTCAAATTTGACCGGGGAGTTCTGTTATCGGTTCGTGGATCGGAGGAAATTTTCTTGGAGGTATTTTAGGAAGTTTGTCGATGGAGGGTCGAGAGCTTTAAATTCTTTATTATGATTTCAGCTTTTTAGTATTTTGGTATTTTAGTAGTTTGGTATTTTAGTATTTTGGTATTTTAGTATTTTGGTATATTAGTATTTTGGTATTTTAGTATTTTGGTATTTTAGTATTTTGGTATTTTAGTATTTTGGTATTTTAGTATTTTGGTATTTTAGTATTTTGGTATTTTAGTATTTTGGTATTTTAGTATTTTGGTATTTTAGTATTTTGGTATTTTGGTATTTTAGTATTTTGGTATTTTAGTATTTTGGTATTTTAGTATTTTGGTATTTTGGTATTTTAGTATTTTGGTATTTTAGTATTTCGGTATTTTAGTATTTTGGTATTTCAGTGTTTCAGTATTTCAGTATTTCACTATTTCACCATTTCACCATTTCACTATTTCATTATTTCAGTATTTCACTATTTCACCATTTCACCATTTCACCATTTCACTATTTCATTATTTCAGAATTTCACCATTTCACCATTTCACTATTTCACTATTCCACTATTTCACTATTTCACTATTGCATTATTTTACTATTTCACTATTTTACTTTTCACTTTACCACTATTCCACTACTTCCCTATTTTACTATTTCACTATTTCACTATTTCACTATTTCACTATTTCACTATTTCACTATTTCACTATTTCATTGTTTCATTATTTCACTATTTTACCTTTCACTTTACCACTGTTCCACTACCTCATTATTCTGCTTTTCTACTATTGTACATACTGCTGTATTACTATACTACTATACCACTATACTATTATACTACTATATTACTATACTACTATACTACTATACTACTATACTACCATACTACTATACTACTATACTACTATACTACTATACTAACATACTGCCGTACTACTATACTACCATACTACCATACTACCGTACTATTATTCTACCATACTACTATACTACTATACTACTATTCTACTGTCGACTGTTCTGTTGTTATACTATTTAATCATTTTTTCAGTTTCATCATTTTGCCATTTTACTACTGTACTTTTACTGTTCTATTTACTACTATTCTACTGTTCTCTTATATCATCATTACATTATACTACTATACCATTATACTATTATTTTACGATTTTATTATTATGCAGTCCCGTCTTTGAACTCGTGTACATAAATTGAAACCTGCAAATTGGTAATTGATTTTGTCAAATATTTCCACAATATTTCGTCACATCTATTGTTCATCGTTCCAAATAACCAAGATGAGTATTTCCAGTTAGTGAACAAATTCTTGATAATATAATGTAAATGTTCCGTAAATATTACCTATGGTCATCCTATCCTGGAGTTAAGAAAAATTGTGGTGAATAATAAAGGACATCAGACCTTTAACTTTTCTATAAATGGTCAGTTCAAAAATTGATTTACAGAAGAGCTTAAGTGTTTCACTATAGAATGAAGTTTTTACAATAAGGTCTTTTGATGAAAGACCTTATTCATACAACGATGAAAATACGATGACTTTCGAACTATCATACCACATGACCACTAACGGATCATTTACCCTGAGTAAAAGCAAGAACTGTCTTCCGTCTCCGGTCTAAACGAGCAATTCTGCCCGGCCATCACATTGCGACCACTAATGGTGTGGCCGTCCTTATTAATTTTGACACCTTTTTCCCTCGCGCTCACACCCTTACACACGCGGTCCTCGTCCTTGTTATCGACAGTGTCTGCATCGACCCTGTTCCTTTTTCGTCTTCATCCCCTTTGAGCGGTCGGATAGCAAAGAAGAGCGCGACAGCCCGACGCGAAAGCCCGGGGGCGAAAGCGAGAAAGAGGCTCTCAGTGAAAATACATCGTCGTTGTATATCTTCCTTGACCGTCAGGGGCATAACTCCAGGATGAATCAGTGCTTCTTGGACCGCACTGGACCCACCCTTAGTCTTCTTCCACCTCTATACCGACCCTGCCACCGACTTTGCCGCCCTCCTCTCGCCCACCGCCCCCTGGAGCCATCAGAGTAGAAGAGCGGAGCAACCCTCTGGCCTGAACCTTCATCAACGGATCTACCGACCCCACCTTTATCAAGAACCCCCAGTCCTGGAACCCCTTTCGTTCTTCCACCCCTCTCGCTCCACATCTCTCTCCGCTATCACTTTTCGTCCCCTCTTTGTCCGCCCCGTGGACGTTTGCCGCCACTACTTTCTCCCTCCGACAACTTCTCGTTTCCCTTGGTTCCTCTTTCGCTGTCAGGTCGTACGCCTCCGACCCCTCGCCTCCTGCTCTTCTGCTTCTCCATCAAAACCCCTCCTCGCCGCCCCCGGCCGTACCATCCCTCGGACCCTAGATTAACGGAACCCTTGCTGCCGGGAAAAGGGAGTTACCTCGACACACCTAGCACGAAGGTGTCGTCACACGGATGGTAAGATAAAGTAGAAGGCAACCGGAACACCTGAATATAGATACATCGCGTACACCTGTTAATTTTTTAATCCCCTTTAGGGGCCGACGTAATCTCGGCTAACGAAGTTCGCCAACTTCTACCTTCACTACCTTCAGACATTCTACTTTCTTTTTAAGGATGCCGCATGGACTTTCTTCCTATTGATTTTTTATGGGACCATTACGGATGGGTCCCTCCTATTTTTGATACTTTCGAACTTCTCATATGATGTCAAATGTGTCATCCTCCGAAAATTCTAGCCTTCATATTCTATTTGAGTCTACGGTATGCTTGTGGATCTGTAGATCTGGTAGATACATTTTTAGACTCTATTTGTGGACAGGAATCTACTCTATTAATGCAACGCTAGTTTTATGGAGTTCAATTTTGTGCATATCCAGCGAATTTTGTGCTCGTCATCTATAGGTTTTCGTTCATTTTGACAGGTGCATTTGTTGATTATGTACGCGCAATATTGATATTTATTTAATTGGAGGAAATGATTATGAAGTCAATCAACGGGGAATTTGTTTAAAATTGTGGTCGGTTGTAGTGAAGAATTATCTTCATTGTATGTATACAATATTCGATATTGAATTAATCAGGCGCAATGCGAAATCATTTGGTGGAGAATTCGGAATGTTTGATTGAATTTTGGGGTTTTTTTAGGTTTAGGGTTAGGGATGTGCAAATTGGGGAATTTGGGGATGTGACTTTGGAAAGGTGGGAATTTGGGGTTTGACAAATGTGGGAGGGGGATTTGATGGATTTGAGAATGGGTGGATTTGAGGAATTTGGGGATTTAGGGGTAGGGACGTGCATATGTGGGAATTTGAGCATGTGACAAATTTGAGAATGTGGAGATTTGAGAATATGGTGACCTGGTAAATTTGAGAGTATGAGAATTCAATATATTTGAAAGTGGGTGGATTTGAGGAATTAGGGAATTTAGGGGTAATGACGTGCATATGTGAGAATTTGAGTATGTGACAAATTTGAGAATGAGGAGATTTAAGAATATGGTGACCTGGCAAATTCGAGAATATGAGAATTTAATAGATTTGAAAGTGAGTGGATTTGAGGAATTAGGGAATTTAGGGCTAGGGACGTGCATATGTGGGAATTTGACAATTTGAGCATGTGATAAATTTGAGAATGTGGCAATTTGTGGTTCGACAAATTTGAGAATATGATAATTCGACAAATTTGAGAATAAGTGGATTTGACGAATTTGGGAACTTAGAGATGTAGAGGTAGGGACGTGTGATATGTGGGACACATATGTGGAAATTTGGGGATCTGACACATTACAGAATGTGAAGATTTGGTTAATGCAAATTAGGAATAAATATCAATAACTTAAGTAATTATGAATAGAACATAATTCTAAATAATTGTTGATACAATTAATGCAAATTAAGGTAATTAATTAATATAAATTAAGTTAAAATTAATGTAAATGAATTTTAATAACCCAAGAAATTAAGTACCAAATGCTAATAAAGTTAAAATTTCTGACCAAACGCATAGAGCATCTAATCTACCAACGAGTCTAACCCCACTTGATCAATAATAGACCACAGAATCAATAATACCATCCGTATAAAATAGATCACTACCGAATGATCCGCCCATAATACAAAATCGATTTCCCAATAAAAAATTTCGACTCAGAATTATCCAACGTTACAAGACTGCAGAAAATTAACATGATCAAAGTGCAAAGAGAATAGCGACGAGTATTGAAGCGGGTCCCTGTAAAAAGTTCATGAATTCGGCCCGTTAGACCGATATTTCGTGCATTTATTCGGAATTTAAAAGACGCCGATGTATAGTAACGAGCGGTTACTTTTACAATAACGGAATCGGTAATTAGTTACGTTTCACGTGGAATGTGTGCAACCGCATGTACCTGGGGGTGGTATCGGTTTATCGTGTACACACTGGACTCGTGTGGGTTGGGAGCCAGCGGTAAAGGGAATTTCAACCAGACCGCCAGATCGATTCGCTTGAAATTGGAAAAGAATATTAGGTTTCTGATTGAAACGACTCTTCCGAAAATGTGCCGGTCCAGGCGTTACACTTTTGTTCGCCGATTAAAGCTCTTTAAAATTCGTTTACGTATCTTCTGTTTCACCTTTAACTTCATGCATATACACATATAAGCTCACATATTGCCAAGTGTATACATATGCATACATATGTGTACATATGTGTCTGATATGATGTCTGTATATATATGTGTACATATGAGTACATACATGTCTGATATGTCTGTGTACATACGTGTACATATGTGTCTGATATGATGTCTGTATACATATGTGTACATATGAGTACACACATGTCTGATATGTCTGTGTACATACGTGTACATATGTGTCTGATATCATGTCTGTATACATATGTGTACATATGTGTACAGATGTATACAAGGTCTGATATGATGTCTGTATACATATGTACACATATGTACACAGATGTATACAAGGTCTGATATGATGTCTGTGTACATATGTGTACATATGTGTACATATGTATACAGACATCATATCAGACCTTGATATAAGAAAAATTTTGCTCATAATTTTTAAAGTAGATAATTTGCAAAGTCAGTCAAAAAAATTTGGAAATTAGAAAGCTTCATTTGCAAGCTTGAAAATTTGAGTTGGCAATAACTTGAGAGCTTTGAAAATTAAAAGTTTTAGAATTACAATTTTACAACTTGAGAAAGTTTGACATCATTTATGCGCTGCTGAAGCACACAGTAATATGAATTAACTTTATCCCTTTGTTAGTCATCTTGTTCTCGTGACTCCATTTTGAGATGAATGACTCCTCATCAAACTGATCCCCACATCAATCATTCATCACACTTGCACAAACGTCCCTATATATCACGTTTTTACAAAATATTTTTCTGTCATATCGCAACACACGACTTCATACTATGACACAATAAATCAACAATTGACAAAAAAATATATTCAGAACGCCCCGTAAATAACCGCCCGTTAACAGATACAAGAACCCAATTCGATCCACATTCCACCTGCATCTTCCGATGCTAATAAGACCGACGCAGTTGCAACATTTTCACGATCCGCCAATCACGCGGACGTCAATCAGAGTGGCAACAATAAAAACACACGTACGAGCAGCTGTCACGAGTGTCTGGTGACGACCGCGACCCGCCCTAAGCTCGCCTCGCGACCCATTAAAATTCCAGCCGACACACGCGCGGCCGCGTCCACACACGTACGCTGTGCTCCGCGTGTGAGGACGACCTATATTTGTCGGTGGCGGATTATCGAGACCAGACGAGGAGGCACGTCGAGAACAGAGCGTGGCAGAAGCACCAGGAGAACTCGGGACGAGGCTGTGTCGTGTGTCCGGCCAACCGTGACCATATTTCAAAGTCCCTTTAGGGGTAGCCAGAATTCTGGACAGGGGCCCAATTTCATGGCGATGCATCGCTACCTGTGATTATCAGCGCGTACCCGTGTTCCCTCGCCAGGCCGGAGCCCAATTCTGCGTTTACAATCAGCCGTCCGTCCGTGGAGTCGACGATATTCGGTCGCCCGCTCGTATCTGTGGCGGCGCATACTACGATACGCACGATGTGTGTGTATGTGTACACTCCACGGCAATATCTCGCACTCTCTTGGTTAAGTTTTGAGATTTACAGTTTTTGCGAGTTGGGAGGGTTTATTTAGGGATGTGGGAATGTGGGAAGAGGATTTGGTATGTTTGGGAGTGGGTTTGAGGAAGTTGGGATGTGGGATTTACATGTGGGATGTGCATATGTGTGCATATGTGGGTATTATGGGTGAGATAAATTTGGAAGTGTGGGTTTGGGTATATGGGGATTTAAGAAACTTGGGAATAGGAATGGGAATAGAAGGATTAGATACATTTGATAATGGATAGATTTGAGGAGGTAGGGATGTGGGATATGTGGGATACATATGTGGGCATTTGGGGGTGGGACAAAATTTGGGAGTGTAGATTTGAGTATATGGGGATTTTACAAACTTGGGAATAGGAATGGAAATGGAAGGATTTGATATATTTGGGAATGGGTAGATTTGAGGAGATTGGGAGTATGGGGATTTAGAGGTAGGGATGTGCACATGTGGGGCGCATATGTGGAAATTTGGGGATTGGACAAATTTGGGAGAGTGGGGATGTGGAAATATGGGGTTTGACTAATTTGGGAATAGAAGGATTTGGTACATTTTAGAATAGGTGAATTTAACAAATTTGGGAATATGGGATTTAGGTGTACTGACATGCATATGTGGACATATGGAGATTTGATAAATTTAAGTATATAGGGATGTGGTAATATGGGGATTTGGAAATTTAGAAATAGGATTCGATAAATGTGAGAATGGGTAGATTTGACGAATTTAAAGACTTGAGGATTTAGAGGTAGGGTCGTAGGATATGTGGGACACACATGTGGGAATTTGAGAATTGACGATTTGAGAATATCTGGGCAGATTTGAGAATGTAAGGGTGATCAGATGCAGATAAGGGTGTAGAGGTGTAAGAATGTAAGAATGTGAGAATGTGGGGATTTAACAAATTTAAGAATGTGAGTCTAAATTTAGAAATGTGGTGATGTGGGAATATGACTTGTGAATGCACAAGTGTACATATATGAGTTTTTGGTAATTTTAGGAATATGTGATATTGAATTACGAGGATGCAGAAATGTGAATTAAGGACATTAGAAATTAGAAAATGAAGATTCAACGAATTCCCCAAATTTGTACGTCCATGAATTCCCAAGTCCCAACATCCCTAGATTTCCACATCCACATCTCCCAAACCTCATCCCCGCACTTTCCAAAACACCTATTCCCTCAAATTCCTCTATCCCATTTCCAATCTCCAAATCCCCAAATTTCCATATCCATAGATCAAATCTCACTTCCTCCCATCCCGCCTTAACTAGTCAAATCCCATCCCCCTAATCTCAAATCCCAAAGTCCAAAACTCCGTCCAAATTCATCGTCACTCGAAATCCCCGAAAGTCCCTAAAATGGTATCCCGTCTTCTCCGTTGATTGGCACACTCTCCCTAGGGAAGGGAGATTTGCTCTTGACTGTACGTGCGGCTCCTCGCGTGTGCATCGAAGCTACGGGTCCGCACATATGCGTCCACGCGTTATAACAGATAGATACCTACCGGGTCCCGTAGCTATCGCCAACACCGCCGTCATGTTCCTGTATATGCATACCCCATGCGTGTATACGTGAGCCTGTGGCCGTGGGTGCGTTCCGTCGCCGCGTACGCGTATCTATATCTACCACTGTATCTACCACTATATCTACCAGTGTAGCTCGCGTCCATTTTGATACCATACTCGCCTATATACCTCGTCGTATATGTAACCGACTGGTACATAACATGGGGCTACATGTATGTAGAGCCGCGTACGCGGGCACGACCGGGTAGATATAGGGTCGGCTGTAGAGTGGTTAGAGGGTTCACAGGGATGGAGGTCGTTGGGAGGGTGGTAGGCGGGTAGGTGAGGTGGCGAGGTCGGTCGACGAGGGTGAAATAGAGGGGAAGGTAGTGAACGTTCCACCGAGGGTGGGTAGAGGTGTGGTTGCTTTAGAGGTGCGTTGAACCCAACCAACGCAGGTAGGTTGACATCAGCGTGCCTTGTTCCATTGAAACGTGCGAAATCCATGTGAAATCCGCCCACGCTATGGCTGCTTTCCCTTCCTGGAGCAGAGGAGCTCGGGGCTGCCTTGGTCTCCCTTCAGAAACGGGAGAATGACGGAAAGAAATGGCGATAGAAATCAGTCGATCGTATTCATACTTTTGTGGATGGACCTATGTGCTACCATTCTTTACCATTTCGGATGGGGCTGCTTATGGAGTGTAGCTGAAGGTGACCATTCAACATCACCATTCGTAACACAACAATTTGTAATTATTTTCTAGCTGAATGTTATGATGATTGAACGTAGGGACACAATGGTATCAATTAATGGTAGACAAATAACTTCAACAGAACTCATCAAACATTTCAGAGGGCAAATTTTTGTGGCGCCGTTCTTGTGCCATAACCTTTATAAATACTGTAGACTATAACATGAACTATCTTATTTTAATTTACTGCAGTATTATTGTATTAACATTAAGAACCTTCTAAAGTACTTTCATTCCAAAAGCAATTAATTTAACTAAATTTGCATATGGGCATATGTGACCGTCACATGTGACATGTGTGAACTTGACGACATGTGTGAAATTCAAGTAACCTTATTCAAAATATTATAACCTTGTCCTCTATACTGTATAAAACTATAAATATTAGAAATATTTATATGTCCAATGACCCACCCTATACATCCTATATCATCACATATGTATAATGCAATATTACATACATTACACCTATCATTAATGTACCCAATTAATTTTTGTTCAACACATCTATATTTTTTCGATATATTTTCTTTGGATAAGCTAGTAATTAATATCCTAACAATAAGACTTTTGAGCGACAGAGTACATACGAAGAGGGAGTTTTAGTATTAACTGGCTTTTTTCGCTGTTCACACTCGTTTTTGTACCTCGATGTCGTTAGAGACTTTTTATACCCATGTTGAATATGTTATTTATATCGTAGTCTACAGTTCCGGTGATGATTCGACGATTTATATCTGTATTACACAGATGCTCGAGGCACCCTCTTGTTTTGTCTTTTAATATTTAAATTATTGCGTTAAGCCCTTGCTGCACAGCGAGCGAGCTTGTAATTTTAACAAGTAACAATATCAACGAAGCACTGCATTAACCTAAAAAAGCCTTCAATTTATGTAGCGATATTTTCCTTAAATTTTCAACGAATTTACGTCGGCTATCTGTATATTAAATGTATTCATGAAATTTCATAGTACTGCAAAAACTAATAATACTTTGTTAAATTACGAATTCTATAAATTTGATGTTTGGTCAAGTGTTATCTTTTTATGCACGAAACACGGAATTATTGTGTTCTTGTCAATTCGAACATGTGCACCCCAACAAGTTAATTAATTATGAAATATAATTTAAATGTACTGAAGTATATTTTCTGAAAATAAATGATATTGCATGAAGGAAGTAAGAAAATATTTTTTTGAAATTTATGTTGTATGTATTTTGTTTCATCAAATATACACATATGTTATATCATTAATGAATTAACATATTACACATAAGTTATGTCATTCAATATATGTTTCACATATCCTGTGTTATTAAATTTGTACTTCACATGTCTAGTTTCATTCAATATATACTTCACATATTTTATTCAATTAAATATATGTTTCACATATGTTATGTTACTCAATACATGTTTCACATATCCTGTGTCATTAAATTTGTACTTCACATGTCTAGTTTCATTCAATATATACTTCACATATTTTATTCAATTAAATATATGTTTCACATATGTTATGTTATTCAATACATGTTTCACATATCCTGTGTTATTAAATTTGTACTTCACATGTCTAGTTTCATTCAATATATATTTCACATATTTTATTTCACTAAATATATGTTTCACATATCTAGCTTCATTCCATATATATTTCACATATTTTATTTAGCTAAATATGTGCTGCACACATATGTCATTCAATATATGTTTCACATATGATCTTTCATTTAATATTTCACATATATCATTTCATTAAATATATGAGCCACATACGTCATTTAATACGTGTTTCACATATGATGTTTCATTAAATATTTCACATATATCATTTCATTAAATATATGTGTCACATATGTCATTCAATATATGTCGAAATATTGTGTTATTCAAAATACCACATATCTATTTTCACCTAACATCTCTTTGAACATACATCTCTGCGTCATTCAATATATTTCAGATATTTTGTTTCATTCAAGCTTTGCGTCCATTCACTCTGCTATATCACGAAATTCAAAATCACGAATAAAGCATGAATCCCTCTATCCTCGCATATTTTTCCAATTTCGGTTCCGAAAGGTATAATTCAACAGGGTGTAGTTGATTCTACATCAACGGCTTCCCGATGGCCACCGATAAGCTATTTCGAAATATCCGCCGGCAAATAGCTGCAAATCGATCTTTTCGACTTAATTATCGACCGATCGAGAAAAAAGAAATGGAAGGAAATGTTTGTTATTCGTGACTCTTCGGTAACGCGAACTTCAACCGTGAAAACTTTCGACGACAATGTTTCCCGTGGAAGTTTGGTCGCTTTTACCAACCACGAGATCGATCCATGTCCGATCGAACTCCGCGAACTTTCGCTCTCCATCTGTCGTTCGCGAATTCCACCCCCTGTGCTCGCGATTGCAAACAACCGCAACTTCGGTACAACTTCTGGCCTGTTCTCTGTCCGAATATAAATTCTGGTTTCGCCCTTTAATGTGTTAGCATTCATATATTTTCTATAATTATGTACTACGTTAGCACACATAACCTTGATCTTGAAAGTTTCTTTGAATTAAAAGTTCCTTCAATTTTAATTTGATGAAATGTCTCCATTAGTTCTTTCAATTTGATCAGCTGGGTATTGATATAAGATCTTTACTAACTAGGACAGTGTACAGTCAACTGTATATTTTTGAACGTTTTCAAATTCAATATTATTATTTTTAATAATTATGTAATAGGAGAACTTCATTGCAAAATAACAGTGTAATGAGGCAATTGCAAGAGTTGTACTTACATCAGTTGTAGGACACTATAGAAGCACTGAGATATAGTTGAACTATGATGCAGAAGTATAGTGCAGTATTGAAACAATAGTATGGCAGTATAGTGGTATAGTAGCATAGTAGCATAGTAGTATAGTAGTATATTAGTATATTAGTATAGTAGTATAGTAGTATAGTAGTATAGTAGTATGGTAGAATGGTAGAATGGTAGAATGGTAGAATGGTAGTATGGTAGAATAGTGGAATACTGGAATAGTGGAATAGTGGAATAGTGGAATAGTGGAATAGTGGAATAGTGGAATACTGCAATAGTGAAATAGTGGAATACTGCAATAGTGAAATAGTGGAATATTGCAATAGTGAAATAGTGAAATAATGCAATAGTGAAATAGTGGAATAGTGGAATATTGCAATAGTGAAATAGTGGAATATTGCAATAGTGAAATAGTGGAATAGTGGAATATTGCAATAGTGAAATAGTGGAATAGTGGAATATTGCAATAGTGAAATAGTGGAATATTGCAATAGTGGAATAGTGGAATATTGCAATAGTGAAATGGTGGAATATTGCAATAGTGAAATAGTGGAATAGTAGTATAGTTGTGCCCCAGTATAATAGTACAGTAGTATAATAGTATAGTAATAGTAATAGTATAGTACTACAGTAGTAAAACTTCCATCGTTCCCTTCTAACCTACCCACCCCTCATACAATATCTACCGACCTCCCCCCTACCTAATAATAATTACTATTTCCAAAAAACCCAATTTACAAATATTCCAAGAAAAGACACCCCATCATTCCCAAACTTGCCCCACATTACAACCCTAAAAAAAAATATCTATCTACCTTCCCAATATCCATAGCCAGAACCAAAGACCAAAGAAAACCTTTACCTGTTTCTTCATATTTTCCACGCGACCCTGTCTCCCCTGCACACTGTGTAATTCAGCTGTACCTAATGCTGGTTAGGGGTGGCGTTGGGGTGGGTTTCACGGGGTGGTCTGGCCGGGCAGAGTCGAAGGAGGGTGGTTGTAGAGAGGGTAGGAGGTGGTGGCTCTGTTGTTTGTGTGTCAGCCGCGTTGGGACCTTCTGCCCATCCTCCCTTCAACCCCTCACAGCCCGGTTTCCCTCTCGACTACAACATCCCCTTAGTAAGTCCGTGGATAGCACGTGTGTGCACGTGTACGTGTGCGCTAAGGTAAACGTGTGCGAACCGTATGTAAGCCAGAGCCTATGTATTACACCTTACAAACATTACTTCCATGTACTCGGATAGCCTATGTGCCGGATACGTGGCTAATACATAGAGAATATTGTACACCTCTCTCGCCCCTTGTCTTCTTCGTTCCTCTCGCAACACGCACGAAAGTACGCGCGCGATTTCCTATGCGTGTTGCGCACATTCGCGTGTGTGCCGCGTTTTCTCGGCCTTTTACCTTCTGGTTCGAGGTGCTTTGAACGGCTTTTATTAAACGTTATTGGGAATTTAAGGCACCTCGCTTGCTGCGATGAGGAATTTCGCTCGACAGTGTTTTGATACGGTTTTGCTCGCTCATATGCAATCACACATGTACCACCATTAATTATAATTTTTACCTTCAAACCTGTCCTTCATAATTTTGCTACCTTAAATTTTTCTATTTTTAATTATTTTGCGATTTTTCTTTAACAACCCTTAATTTTAGATTGATTAATTTTTTTACCTTCAACAAATTCGTTCTTAATAATTTTGCTACTTGCCTATAATAATTTTTATATTCAATATTTTGATAAGTTCAGTTTATAGAACAAGTGAACTTAAAAATATTTTTAAAGGCAAAAATTGTTGGTATTATAAAAAAGATTGAATCACATCAAAGCAGTTTAAATACGATTGACAAGTTAAATTTTAAAAAAGACTAAAATTGCATATAGCTTACTAATAAAAGCCATGTTTCAGATAATTATAATGTTCCGTTTAATATATGTACATACATCCCTTTCGTTCCACTTCTCCGACAATGTAACATCGTGTAAAAAAAAGTTAGATTCGAGATAATTTCAGGGGAAAAGAATGAAGGGCATATCGTGTTCATACTAATGGAACGTTTAATCAACATAAGGTAACATATTTATTCAGATACAAGATAATAACGCGATTTTTTCTGATTAAGCCAATTAAGGTATTCAGATATTCAGGACTTGTGTCTTATGAAATATTCATAAACCCCGAAGATATTTATATTCGTGAAGTCTATGATTTAAGTCGTCCAAGATTCCCAAGGACCACTACTTTCCAATAATAATCGAAGCAGCCCCGTCGCTGGAAAACTTTCATGGCCAAAGAATAGAGAACCTGCCCACCCCCTAAACTATCGCGTATTTCCGCTACGTTAAAGTTCCCGAACAAAGTTACACTGTCTTGATTCTCGAAAGACTTTCCAAACTTTCAACATTTTTAAGTCCCTTAAAAACTTTCCGTATCATTAAATATATTTTAATCGCCTTAATCATCGAATTACTCCAATATTTCCGGGGCTACTTTCGGCGTAATTGAATCTTTGCCTAATGGAGATTAGATCAGATTTCTTTTTTCCAAGTAAATTGGTAAAGTGCAAAGCTAATTCGTGATCAACGTTTGGACATTCAAGCCTTTTATGATTAACATTTGGAAATTAACCCTTTGCAATATTGTGACGTACTCATGACGCACTCTGCAGCTCGAACGTATCAGACTCATATTTTCAATGCGATTAAATTTTGAGGGTTCATTTTAATTGTGATCTGTGTAATCAAGGATTTCTGAATGCATGATCTACCTAATATTTCAACTTCCTTTAGTTGTCAATAATGTAGCAATAATTAGCTAGAAGTGAATGATGCACTCTTTGAAAATTTGTAGGTTAGTTATAGTAACATGACGCAATCGTGACGCACTCGTGAAGCACTTGTGACGCACTCATGACGCACTCGTGACGCACAGTACATACTGTAAAAATTTGTAGATTAATTAATAGTAATGTGACGCACTCGTGACGCACTCGTGAATCACTTATGACGCATTCATGACGCACTCGTGACGCACATTACATTCTCTAAAAATGTGTAGATTAATTATAATAACGTGATGCACTCGTGACGCACTCGTGACGCACTTGTGACGCACTTGTGACGCACTCGTAACGCACTCGTGACGCACATTACATTCTCTACAAATTTGTAGATTAATTAATAGTAGTGTGACGCACGTATGGCGCATTCATGACTCACATTATACTTTCTAAAAATTTGTAAATTAATTATAATAACGTGACGCACATATGACGCACTTGTGTCGCATTCGAGATGCACACATATGCTTCAGATACGACAAATTAAAAATATTCCGCACGGTGGAGCTTGCAGTATATCACTTATAATTTGCGTGATCCCTAAATTCAAAATATACCTAACAGTTCAATTTTCTTTATTTATCTTAACATTGCAGCAATGATTCTGAGGCGCCTGTCAAAATTATAGGTTAACTACTAAAAGATGCAGATAATAAAAATAGAATACTGCAAAAATATTCGAGATCCGTCAAACATAAAAATTAACTCGTAACAATTGACCGACGATTCAGGAATTAAACGAGTGCCTAATGAACAACGACCTAATACGTTAAATATTATCTTGCATTCTTTCAGGACTAAATTACGCGAAAATGCGTTAGACAGAGACAGACGTAGAGACAGAAAGCTCGGCAGAGCCCTGCCTCTCCGTCATACTGTCACCTCACCCTCCGTTTCACCCTCGCAACCTGACTATTCCGTGGCTGTCGCTCCGTCTCCTATTCTGGCCTCGCTCTCAGGGGTGGCTTGACGCAAGGTGAGGCTTAGGGGTTACGACATACACACACACACACACATACACACGTATTTACGCACACAGACAGACGGTACAGTTTACGGAGACAGGTATTCTCCGCGACATGCACACGGTAACGGGTACCGGTTGCGTAAGTACGACAAGAAGGGGTGCCGGAAGGGGTGCTCGCTAGAGGAAGGGGCTGCAGTGCGCGCTTGGACGAGCGCGTTAGAACTTACACACGCGTGTATACGCATGCACGTTTACGTGTGTGATGCACGGAAATGGTGAAGTTATTGGAGTGAAGAGCAGGAAAGGACGTTTGTGTATTCAAACCGAATCGGTCAAATGATTCGCACGTTTATTTTTACTTACAATATTTGAGCTTGAAGTGGAACAATTCTTCCATTATTTTCTTTCCGATAGCTAATGGACAAATTTTATTTAGTTTAAGGTATTTGAGCAAGGTTATTATTTCTTGATATTAAGATCAGACGTAAATTTTAATTTGCAAAGCTACCACTTACAATTATCATTCTTCTTTATTTCATCAAATTGTTGTTGAGACATCATCATCTAATAAATTGTAAATTCAAGACTTTATTTGCAAGAATTTAGCAGTAAAATATTTTCTAATGTTACACATGTTTAATGCAAGTTAGACTTGCATTAAATTTAATGCAAGTTTCAATCACCTCATCTCCATTGACACTCTTGAAGAACAACGAAGTAAAAATGAAGAAGAAAATTTGTTAACACTATAAATGCTTATAAACGCCAATATCAAAAACCTTGATGATCCACAGAGTCACATGTGCTTCCGGTCGCGTGTTGACTAAACATACTTGAACGACAACGAAACGATTACGCAAGAATCATGTGTCCAACGGAACACACGTTGAATTCACCGGAGGGCTGTGCGAGTCCTATTTAGCCGCTCGCTCTTTACTTAATTACGCAAATGAGTGATTATTAACGCGGCTCAGTGCGAGCACCGGGGCGCTCACGTCACTCCAGGCGTGAAACAGAAACACGCAAAAAGTGTGTTTGCATAAAATAATAAGGAACGGGGTGAAACACCTGACACGCTGCCGTACCGGGCGAATGGCGGCCAACTGAATAGGAACTAGTGCCGCTGGCAATGATAAAGATAATATACGACGAAGATACGTGACAAGGGGTAAAGGTAAGAGTCGAGGGGGGCAAAAATGGGAATGTAATCACCGGGCTGTAGGAAAGACCTCGCGAAATACCCCTTTCACCTTTCGCCGACCAAACGGTGAAAAGAGTAGACAATAGCGAGACCGTGAATGTACGGGGTGTCTGAATTTTCATTCACTCGATATTTTATTCAATGGGAACAGTCGAGTGGCAAGTGTTAATTGAGGTGTAGCAGCAAGTGTTATTTCGTAAATGGGGATCACTTTTATTTCTTGGGAATCTTCATATTTTATTGTACCGAGGTTGAAGAGAGTGGACCTCACACGTATTCTTATTTGTCGCTGCGGTGCTGGAAGCGGGTGGGCGGAGCTTCTTTTACTTAGCTCCGCCCTCGCGCGCCAACTCATGGGTTGACTGCTGTACTATCGCCTCAAATATTCCAACTTTTAGAACTATGAATAGTAAATTCTGTATACATTTGCAAAATTATTGTTTAGACTGTTCAGATTACATAACTATACTCATGTATGAGTTGTATATCATATAAACACTACAAGAATTCCAATACGAATTTTGTCTAAAAATGTCCACATCTCAAAATCTTACATTTATGAAGAATAAAACCCTTTCACTATATTCCATACAATTTTCATCTTTTTAATTAAAACATCAAATTTGGTCCCAATATTTTGTATCACCCTGTATCACAAAGATAAGTCCCATCGATACTAAAATTTTCATAAACATTGCACTTGATATAAAGTTCAGTAAATAATGCGTGTACAAATAATTTTACGCCATTTGAATTTAAATGTTTCATAAAGCTCGTTTCGAATTAACGGCGCTTAAAAGACGTTTAAAAGTTACAGAGTATTCGGTTGTACGTTTTTAAACGAAAGAATGGTCTGCTTTTTAAAAAGGAGACTGTTTTTGCGGCGATGAGAAAGATTGTTTAACGCTGTTTTTTTGCTGAAAAGCAGCAAAGCGACTAAAAAATGCATACTTCTACAGTGTAGGGAAAATATTGGGTGCAAGTACCGCGGTGCAGTGTTAGCAGGATAATAAAATTATTATGCGTTCATTGTTTAATCTTGCAAAATGTTATACCTCAGAATTACATCAAATCTCAGGTTTTTTCTTAGTAGAGGATGTAACTTTACAAGGTTTATATTTTTAAAAACAAAATGGTGCTATTGAAAATTTAATAAACTTTAAATCAGTTGAAAAGGTTCAATATTTTTTTATTCATCAACAGAGTTAACTTTGATAAGCTTTCATTTATGGAAAAAAATATGATTAAAATGAGAATTTTTATTTGGACATACAAAATAAAATTTCTCAACAAGAAAGTTTGAAGCTGAACACATCTTTTGAAACCCTTCGTTTTCGTACGCTCGAAACTGATTCGAAGTTTCTTGAATTATTTTTCCTTGCATCTTTCTTCCGCTGAAACACCGTGTACATTTTAAACCCGTTGCAAAGATTTCGGATACCATTTATAATCAAGAACGCGAACAAACTTTAAAGTTTCTCTTGTACTTATCCCCCGGTTGGTGACCGATTTCGTCCTGGAATTATTCATCGAATGATAAATGCTCGGTAGACAAAGAAATAACGGGCCACCGTCTAGATGCAAGTGTCCTCCGGATTTTCCACTTGAGCTAACGACAAAACAGCTGGCGGGGGAGCCTACCAGCTAATTAAGAAAGCAATCGTTCCGATAATCAAATAAACATCCTCCTAACTACCCGCTATCGACGACCACTCAATGACACTCGAGAAGCTTCCGATTAGTCGTAGCCGCCTGTGCCATTTGCTCCTGATTACTTTCTTCTACTTAATAGCTAGAAAATGGGATCAACGTTGCACATATTAACACTTTCGTTATATCTTCTGTGAAGTTGAAATTGGGAGAGGATTGATAGATGTGGAGGAATTTGGGGATCTGGAGATTTAGGGATATTAGGATGGAGGGATGTGTGGATGTAGGGATATTGGGATATGTGGATATAGGGATATGTGGATGTAGAAATATGTGGATGTGAGGATATGTGAATGTAGGGATATGTGGATGTAGGGATATGTGGATGTGAGGATATGTGAATGTAGGGATATGTGGATGTAGGGATATGTGGATGTAGGGATATGTGGATGTAGGGATATATGGCTGTAGGGATATATGGATTTAGGGGTATGTGGATGTAGAGATATGTGGATTTAGGGGTATGTGGATGTAGAGATATGTGGATTTAGGGGTATGTGGATGTAGAGATATGTGGATGTGAGGATATGTGGATGTAGAGATATGTGGATGTGAGGATATGTGGATATAGGGATATGTGGATGTGAGGATATGTGGACGTAGTGATATGTGGATGTAAAAATATGGGGATTTGAGAATATAGCAATCTAGGAATACGGGGACCTAGGAATATGTGAATAATGAGATATGGGGACATAGGAGTATGGAGTCATACTAATATGGGGATCAAGAATTTGGGGATTGAGGAGTATGGGAATCTAGGAATATGGGGACCAAGAATTTGGTCATCGAGGAATACAGGCTTTCAGGAATATGATGATTTAAGAATATGTGGATCTTAGGATATGTGGACATAGGGATATGTGGATATAGGAATGTGAGAATCTAGAAATATGGGGGACCAAGAATTTTGAGAAGTAACATGGGAATCCAGGAATATGAAAATCTAGGGATATTGAAAATTAAACACATAGAAACTGACCAATGTAATAATGCAATAACTTAGGGATGTGATCTACTTTAGGGATTTAGGTACATACAAATTTTTGGGTATTTTCAAGATCTACAAATTTAGTGATATAGGAATATAAGAATACTGGAATATAGAAATAGAATTTGCTGATTCTAAAATATAGGGATTTTGGAAAATGGGAATTTACAGAAATGGGAAGCTATATATGTAGTTACTGAAATCTTAAAATATAGTAATCTACCTTGCTGCAAGGTTCCAAGCTATCTTCCATTCTCCCTTAAATAATTATAATCTCACACACCCATCCCCACCTCAAAAAAGAAAATGACACTCAAAGTGTTAACCGCTCATTAAAACATTCCCAACTGATAAACGTCAAATTGACTGAGCAATTACCCATCCAGCCATCCGTCCATGTAACTAAGAACGAGCGGGGTTTCAAAAGTTTGGCGCGTGTGGTTTACGCAACTTTGCCGTGCCTTCAATTATTTTATCAGTTATACGTTTCAGTATATTCCGCGGGCAGAAGGTACGGCATTTCAGGAGCGAGAATCAGCCCGGAGGACGCGGGCGAAACGGAGAGAAAAGACGGATGAGGAGGAGTATGGGGTGTAGTAGGAAGCGGTGGTACGCTCTGGGGGTTGAAGCAAGACACTCTTCCCTCTGAAAGGTGGAAGGCATTTCAGCCGGAGAGCACGTTGGCTCAGCTGTGTTTTCTGTTCGGGGGTGGTTGCGGCGTAGCGGGCAAGCCCGTGTACCGTGGTATGGGGCGTAAAGGGAGCAGAGTGTAGGTGGTTGGTAGCGTAGTTGGAGCCGTAGATGGCTGGGATGGGTGGTTAGGTTAGGTGGATGGCTGGCTGGCAGGCAGGCACGCAAGGGTACGTCGAGCTACTGCAAGGGGGTGGTTGGTAGATGGGCGGCTAGAGAGAGAGAGTGAGAAGGGTTGGGGGTGTCGAGGGGCTGCGGGAAGAGTAGCAGGGTGGTGGGTTGCTTTGAACTAAGCTGGGCTAGAGGTGGAGTACGCTCAGCGGTTGGCGAAGGGCAAAAGGGGACAGAGGAGGGTGGATGGTTGGCTGGCATGGGGGCAGAAGGGCGGCTACGAGGGGAGAGAGAGACCGGGTTGAACACCGGCCTCTGTCGACCAGTGGTGTGGGGTGGCAAAGGTAGGAGGGTAGATATGGGGTGGTAGTCCTGGACACCGCAGCCCACCTAACTACAACGTGGCTAGTATCCACTGTTCTAAATAATTCCGCGGTACGATTGCTGCGGGCTTCGGTGCTCCACCTGCTGGCGAATTCAAAATCCACCTACTCCTATGGTGGTTCCACGAGGACCTCCACAGCTGATGGCACCGGGGAAAAGTACTCCCTGAAATTTCAATTCTATTAGCTAACGGTTTGCTCCGCTTTTTGGACAGACCTGAATTCTAATCGAATTTCTTTTAACATTCTGAAAAGAATACTGATGTGTCTTTTATCTATTAAACTTTCTTGTGGATGCACTTTCAAAAAGTCATCTGTTAGGATGTCTTATAAAATTTCATTTCTCAAAGTTTGGGAGTCTTCACAGGCTATTTAGCATGCACTCACATGTGCTTGGAAAGGGTCCCCCAAAACCTGACTACTCACATGTGATCATAGGGTGACTTTCTACACCTATGTGCCCATGAGAGATCAGGATGGCTTCCAAAACCTCATGAATGTTTATGGGGTATTTTCTAAAATCTAAGTATTAACAAATGAACTTAGGGTGTCTTTCTATATTTAAATGTTCATAGGTGCTTAGGATGTGTTCCAAAAATTCATCAACAATTATAGGGTGTCCTCCAAAACCTAAGCCAAAACAAATGGTCATGGGGTGTCTTTTCAAACGTAAGTATTCATGAATGATTGGGGTGTCTTCCAGAAGCTAATGAGTGATCATAGGACGTCTTTCAAAACCTGTATCCTACAAGTGTTTAGGGTGACTTCAAAAACTCGTGATTGCTCATAGGGTGTCTTATGGAGTCACAGATTCTTCCTAAACTTGTGGATACTCACATGTGATGGGTATTCATATGTGATGGATGCTCATATGTGAGGGGTACTCACATGTGATGGGTATTCATATGTGATGGCTACTCACATGTGATGGGTACTCACATGTGATGGATACTGACATGTGATGGGTACTCACATGTGATGGGTATTCATATGTGATGGATGCTAACATGTGATGAGTACTCACATGTGATGGGTACTCATATGTGATGGCTACTTACAAGTGATGGATACTCACAAGTGATGGATACTCACATGTGATGGCTACTCACAAGTGATGGATACTCACATGTGATGGGTACTCACATGTGATGGATACTGACATGCGATAGCTACTGACATGCGACGGATACTGACATGTGATTAATACTCACATGTGTTGGATAATGACATGTGATTAGTGAGTAACATACTTAACCAATTAAAACAAAAATCAATACCACCTGCTGATCTACAGAAAATTACACTGTAACAAATATTCTTATTAAAATGAGTATCAGTTTTGAAGTAGAAAGAAGGAACTAGATACCGTAGTAAAGGGATGAAAATCAATGGAGTGTAGGGTCAAACTAGAATTTATATTTCGATTGGGGACAAGGGAGAAGAAACGAGTGTCGTCGTCGAAGTTACGGCCGAAACGGTTTTTAACTATTGGGATCTGTGGGGCTGCTGCGGATTACCGAGGGTGGCTGGGCCCAAGTGCTCGCCAAGGGTGTATTTAGCAGCGGCTGACGCGTGAGAAGAATGGCGAAAGAGTTTACTGCGAACCGACCACGCTTTTTTTCCCCTCCTCTCATTTCAGCTGACATACTATTTATTAAGATGGAGAACCCCCAGAGCTTTTCGAATAGTGCTCTCAAGAACGACGGTAGCGACGGGTTTTTCGCTCTTTGCGGTCCAATTACGCTCGCGTTTCACTTACCTTCCTATTTGATTTACTTCTACGTTTAATTGAGTTTGGTGAAGAAGGCTTCAGTTGGGGAATTTTGTTGGATAGCACCGGTAACGTATAATATGTAGTGAATACCATCATAAGTTGTGATATATTACGGTAATAGAATACGAATTTTGAAGCACGTCAAGCTTATTAAAACGAGTCAAAAGGGTTTACCTTATGCGGCGCTGTAAAACAGGACTCTGAAACGATGTTTTTGCATCGGTTGTGTAAGTGACTTTCTTGCTCTGCTGGATGAAACACTTTTCGCGAAACAAAAAATAAACGAAAAAAGAATTTTTCTACACTGTACTTTAAGGGTCTTTAAGGTCATTGATCCGCTAGCACAAAATTAGCGATTATATTTAAGCATCTAAAATTCCAATAGTGTCTCTAACTGTAAAATTTCCTGTTCGACAAAGTAATCAGCTAATTGGTAGCAGGGTGGATTTATCGCTCCAAAGTATCGGAGGTGTTGCTCCTGTTTTCTCCGCATGAACTAGGTAACGAGCCAAGCGATAAATTCACGTACGTTTCTTCCCCTACACACAGTACGAGCGAACGATTCATGGAATCCGGCGCGTTTGTCTCATTCGCCGTTTAAGTTGGCACGCGGATGCACTTCCGGTGCGTTACTCTGCGGTCGAGTTCCGAATTAACGAGCGTTCGTGGCGCGACAAAAGGCAGAAAAATGGGTCAGCATGTCTCGTTTATTTTCAAGGTCGTCGGAAATCGATGCGCCCTCCGGTTTTTAGGGTGCTTCTCTGCCAGCGATTCTTCGTTTCCGGAATACCGTTCTGAGTCTCCCTTAATTCTTCAACCCCTTTCTGTTCCCCCTCTGTTCGACCCTTTTCCTTAACATGCGACTCGCTCGAGCGAAGCTTTTTGCAGATTGAAGACACCGTTGTAATATATGGTCTTGCGTATTTTTTTCTCTCTTTTTTTTCAGAGGTTGCGTGGCGCTTTTAGCGAAGGGCGTTATTGTAGCCGCGTATTTTAACCGTTGCTTTTTTTTGGGCTCGTTCGCTCGATTCTGCTCTATTTTCCGCGTAGTGTGGCTGGGGAAAATCGTAGTGTGAATGAGAGAGTGTTTTTGTATCGTATTAATAGGCGCGGGAAGGTGGTGTGACAAGTGTGCTTCGCCGGGTGGAACAGGTGATATATGTGGAGGTGGAGTGGAGCTTGATCTAGGACGGATAAATGTTTGCGTAATACGGAATATATTGAGGCAAAATTATTGGCTGGGAGTGTTGAGAACGGATCATTTAGGATATCTTATTGTTAATTAATTGCATTTAATTTGTTACAATTAGTATTCGAGATTTGGGGATCGAATTATACTCTGTGTGTTGAACGTTGATACTGTTTTGTTCATTATATTCTATTGTTCTACTGATTTATTATTTTACTATTCTACCATTATACCGTTGTACTAGTCTACTATTCTATTATTGTACTATTGTACTATTGTGATATTCTACTATTCCGCTATTATACTATTGTGATGTTCTACTATTTCATTATTCCACTATTCCAATACTCCACTATTTCACTATTCCACTATTCCACTATTCCACTATTCCACTACTCCACTATTCCACTATTCCACTATTTCACTATTCCACTATTCCACTATTCCACTATTCCACTATTCCATTATTCCACTATTTCACTGTTCCACTATTCCACTGTTCCACTATTTCACTATTCCACTATTCCACTATTCCACTATTACACTATTCCACTATTCCACTAATCCACTATTCCATTGTTCCACTAATCCACTATTCTACCATTCTACTATATTACCATTATACCAGAGTACCATTCCACCATTCCACTATTTCACCATTCTACCATTCTATCATAGTACTATTCTACTATACTACTATACCACTATACTACTGTACTACTGTACTACTGTACTACTGTTCTACTATACTACTATACTACTATACTACTATATTACTATACTACTATACTACCATACTACCATACTACCACACTACCACACTACTATACTGCCATACTACTATACTACTATACTACTATACTACTATACTACTATGCTACTATACTACTATACTAGTTCGACAACTCCATTCATTCCAAATCTATTTCTTCCACTATTTTATGTTTCAAATATTATAGTATTTCACTATTTTTCTATTCCATTATACCAATAATATCAATTCTGCATTTGTACAATTCTATTATACAGAATTATACTATTCTATTTTTCCATCTGTCCAATATTCCTATACATTCAATAATTCTACTATTTTATAATTGAGTTTTTTCATTCTTCATCATTCTACTATGAGGGTATCCTAATCTTCTATTATTCTACTATACTACTCTAGTACTATATATTACATGCCTATATCTCTATGTCTCTATTATATACATTATACATTGTTACACAACTATTGTAACTACAATACTATACTACTATGTTGCTGTTTAACTATTGCAACTATAATGATGTACTACTATATTGCTGTAGAACTATTGCAACTATAATGCTGTACTACTATATTGCTATACTACTATATCACTATACTACTATATTATGACACTATTATCTACTATTGTCTACTATTTCACCGCCTCTACTATACTTTCAACACCATCAGTTCACAATACTGTAATACTATGTTGCTATACTACTATATCACTACACAACTATATTATGACACTATTATCTACTATTGTCTATTATTTCACCGCCTCTACTATACTTTCAGCACCATCAGTTCACAATAATCTTCAAAATAAAATTGAATTTTTCTTTTTAAAATTGAATTCATGAAAATATGCTAAACTCACAAATTCTCGAATGTGAATCTTCCCGAATTACCCACAGTTCCCTTCGGTAAGTATAACATACAACAGCGTAACATATAAATACAACAGCGTAGAGTGTTCATTACGTGGCACGTCTAGGGATACCCAAGTCGTTAAAGATCGTAAATACTCCCGTTTTCTGTCGGGAACTCGATCTAAGCGAAAACAAGAAAGCGCAAAGGCTTCGTCATGACAGCTTTAACCCTGACGAAAGTAAGTTTCAGTCTGTTTCGGGTGTACAAAGGACCGCTGCAGGCGTTCGATGCTGAAGCCGAACGCTTAGTAGAACTGCCTATGACTATAACGCGTCACTATAGACAGGAAATACGTCTCACGGTCGCCTCGTTCGCATACAACACACTTGCACTGAATATTACAGCGGTTGCCGAATAAGTGTACGACGTTAGTAACATGGAAATGAATATTTTGTTCGTTGCGGGACATTACTAGAGAAAAATTATAAAGGAATTATGTGGGAGGCTTCGTTGTGTTTGATGTAAGAAATATTTTTCATTCAAGTACTTTTTTGGGTAATTTTGTTACTATATCTATTATATGGCACCTATACGTATAATACATTATATCATGTATTATATAAATCATTTCAGTGTCGGCATTTGTGACGGCTGCTCGATAAATGACCGCTCCTTAAGAGATCCTTCCGCCATAGCCCTCTAAGCGGGTACTTATCGAACACTGTACATTAAATTATTTAATAGTGGTTCAGTGGTGCACCAAATTATTTAAACAAACATTGTTTTTGTATTGTAAACTAATTTGTAAACAAATTTGCAAATAAGTTTGTAAATAAGGTTGTAAATAAACTTGTAGACAAACTTGTAAATAAACTTATAAATAAAATTGTAAATAAACTTGTTAATAAACTTGTTAATAAACTTGTAAATAAACTTCTAAATAAACTTGTAAATAAACTTGTAAATAAACTTGTCAATAAACTTGTAAATAAATTCGCAAACTTTGTAAATAAACTTGCAAATAAATTCGCAAATTTTGTAAATAAATTTGTAAATAAATTTTTCAGCAATTTTCTAAATTAATTTCTAAATAAATTTGTAAATCAGTACATATACAATTAATTATGAAATGATAAGTCTTATATTACTACATTTTTACACAATATTGAAATTTGCAAATTGCAATAATACTATTATGACACAGTAATGAATATTAAGTACAACAAATACGTATTATATTTGAAACATACGTAAATACAACAATCACGTATTACAACTAAGAATTTAATCTGCTATTCATACAATACCCATTCTAATTCAAGAGCGAATTAATCATTCATTCACCGATCACAAATTATGAATTAAAGATTACATCGAAACCACAATTACCGATTCAACACACAGATTAATCGATCAACGATTATGATCATTACAATCACTTTTAACAATCACTTATACAATAACCAAAATCAATTGTTGTTCAGTTATACAATACATTTGATAAATCTTTTTGACTTCGTCACAAAGTGACAGATAACACAGAATATAGACGTCCAAAATCGATAGCTCGAACTCGATAAATACAGACGATCTTCGAGACATTTAGCGAGTTATAATGAATATAGAGATTATATACATAGATTTTGGAGGAATATGGATGCTACTATGGAATTAGAAGGTTCATAGATTTGCTGTGAAGGCTTCTAGGATTAAAGACGTTGTTAGAAGGATTAGTCTGTGGAGGTCTCCAACTTCATTATAAGTTATAATAAACAAGTTACACACTTCAAAAATTGTTAAATTGGTAGAATTTCAAAATCTGAAATTTTTAGATATATGGATTCCTAGATTGTCATGGCTGCAAATTATTTTTGGAATTCCCAAATTCCCCAAATTCCAAATTCCACAAAATTTCAAATTCCCAAATTCCCAAATTCCCAAATTCTCCACATTTCCAAATTCCCCAAATTCCCAAATTCGCACATTTCCAACTTCACAAAATTCCAAATTCCAAATTCCCAAATCCCCACAGCCCCAAATTCCCCAAATTCCCGAATTCTCAAAGTCCCCAAATTCCAAATTCCCAAAATTCCCAAATCCCCAAATCCCCAAATTCCCAAAATCCCCTAATTCCAAAATTTCCAAATTCCCCGAATTCTCAATTCCCAAATTCCCCAAATTCCCAAATTCGCAAGTTTCCAACTTCCAAAAATTGCAAATTCCCAAATTCCCAAAATTCCCAAATCCCCACATCCCCAAATTCCCCAAATTCCCAAATTCCCAAATTCCCAAATTCCCAAAATCCCCAAATTCCCAAAATCCCCAAATTCCCAAATTCCCAAATTCCCCGAATTCCCCGAATTCCCAATTCCCAATTCCCAAATTCCCCGAATTCCCCGAATTCCCAATTCCCAATTCCCAAATTCCCAAATTCCTCGAATTCCCAATTCCCAAATCCCAAAAATTCAAAATCTCCAAATCTCCAAATCCCCAAATCCCCAAATCCCTATATCCCAAAATTGTCAAAACCCCAACTTCCCAAATCTCCAACCCTTAAAACCCTCAAATTCCCACCTCCACAAAACTCCAACCCCCCTCCATAATTATCAAATCCCGAAATCCATCGACACCGACTAAAACCTTCCCATAACATCCGCTAACAGCTCATCACCGTTCCCAAGCAAGTTGAACCCATTAAACTTATTTCATCCAACGAATCATCAGCGTCTCGCATCAAGTCGCTCGTCAAAACTACCTCGAGCGAGCGCAGTGTCTTTCATTTTCTTAACGCTTGAAATTTCATCCCGGACTGCAAACTCGTGTGATCCATAATTCGCACAAAACGCTGCTCTCATCTCCGGCTGCAACGGGAAACGCAAACATCGAGCCACGCCGCGAGTCTTCAAAGGGAAACGACACATTCGGTCGTTGAACACGTACAGAGCAAGCTTCTACCTTTCACCGAAGACACGGAACCAGGATAACTAGGAACAGGGAGGATCTCGTTCGAGTTGCAGGCTTGTTCCTGCGAAGCTCGACTAAAGGAGAAGCTTTTGCTTTCGACCCCGCCAGCAGGGGTTGATTCTGGGTATTCGGAGGGGTTGGGAACGAGCAACCCTCAGGATTCGACCTGGACCAACCCCTCTGCGAAATATCCTCTGGACCGAGGCTGTCTGCAACCGTATATAACCTGCATCCACCCGTCCTCTTTCCCTTCTTTATTCCGTGTGTGCGTATACACGGTGTCTTCTTTTGTCGACTACACTGCACTCGTAACCAGAATTATTAGAATTTCTCTTATAGAAAAATTTCTGACAGGGAATTTGAAATTTTTCATATATAGGGTTAGGTTAGGTTTGAGTTATAGTATGAGGCTTTTAGTCGAAAAGTAGAGCAAATACTCAGCCCACATGTCACGTTACCATAACATTATTTTACTTTGTATTTCTATAAAGAGAACAATTAATGAAGTGTGGTGGTAAAAAATTGCAACTTTCCGTCTATCGAACGATAACATTTTGTATTTTCGACGTAACAGTTTAATAAAGTTAGTACAACGTTCCACGTTTATTTCCACGAATACGTTAATTAAGTTCGGCGGTGAAAAACAGCGACACCCTGTACGTTACCCGACCGTTCCAAGTATCGCAGTTACTTCGCACTATTCCACTGGCCCTCGTACACGCGTAAACTTGCTGAAATCGTTTGTTCTGTTCTTTGTATCCTCTACGCGAACACCGGCTATGCGTATAATAGTCCTTTACTGTCCGTTTATTACGCCACGCGGACAGGGAACGTGTATTTCTCGGGATTCTTTCATCCCCGGCGAAAATGGAGGGTGGATGGTAAAGCAGGGCGCGGACGACGGAATCATAACGCGTTGACATCACCTGGAGAACATTATGGGGCAGTTAGTGAGAGGTGTTTCGATTGTGAGCGGATGGGGAAATCGGTGGAACGTCAAATGGACCAGAAGTGGATGGATAGTGGATGTTGTACGATGGGTAAGCGGACGAGAAGTGAACGTCCTCATCCTGACCACTCATGCCTATGTACGTACAGCCCAAACGGTGAGAGATACGACTTTTTGACAGGGGAGTAAACTTCTTTAGAATGAGCCAAAACCCCTAGAAAAATTGTCAGAGGTGGCTAATGTAGACGGAGAGCCCCTCAGCGAAAGCGAGTCAGAATGCTATAAGACCCCAGCCGGACCAGTTATGCCTATGTACGTACAGGCCAAACCGTGAGAGATACGACATTTTGTCTAGGCATCAAACTTTTTCAGAATGGGCCAAAACCCCTAGAAAAATTGTCAAAGATGGCTAATGTGGACAGAGAACCCCTCAGCGAAAATAAATCAAAATGCTGTAAGACCTCGTCCGGACCAGCCATGCCTATGTACGTATTGACCAAACCGTGAGAGATACGACATTTTGTCAGGGAATCAAATTCTCTTAGAATGGGCCAAAACCCCTAGAAAAATTGTCAGAGGTGGCTAATGCGGACGGAGAGCCTCTCAGCGAAAGCAAGTCATAAAGCCATAAGGCCCTATCCTGCCTATGTACGTACAGGCCAAACCGTGCGAGATACGACTTTCTGTCAAGGAATCAAATTTTCTTAGAATGGGCCAAAACCCCCAGAAAAATTGTCAGAAATGCTGAAAAGTGGCTACGGGGGGATTTAGGTGCAGAGAGCTCCCAATGAGCGAAAGCAAATTTTGCATTAGAGCTATGACTCTTGGTTAACGATCTCTTATTGTTAGCAAGCTGTGAGTGAAACAAAGAAATGTAGGAATTAGTGAATTCTAGAAATTTGCAATATCCACATATCCTACAATTTCCAATAAAACAGTGTGAACTTCACATCATTAAATGTGGAATCTCCACGTCATCAAATTACCATTATACAGAATATCTTATGTTCTTTGCGAGTTCCCCAAAATTTTCCTTGGCACTATAAACAAATATATCCCGAAATTTCCCACTAGAAAGCGTATTAACAGACAAGTTCCATTTAAAACTAGCAAGAAGTGGCGGAACAGCGAGGCAGATCCTCGCGCAACTTAGCCCCAGTGACGGTGTCCTTTTTAATTCCGCCAACGAGTTCCGGCCCAGATATTTCGCTTCTCCGTGTACAACTATAATCACGAGGCAGCCTGTACTACCTGTACATTCGTACATGTGTGCCTTGTACGTGCTTTTGCACATGATGCAGATAATGTGTACGACGCACGCCATTCGTGGGTGTGACGGGACGACGGTGTTCCTGCTCTGCCCTCTGCCGCTCGTGCTTTGCTCTCCAGCGCGTTTCGCGTTTATAAAACGACGAACAATCAAGAGATTAATAAAGAGGGAACTACACGCAGACGTTCGCTCCATTTCGTGCAAATTGTCCCTTCGTTAAACGCGTTGAAGCGCCACGAGCAGGAACATTAATATCTTTTCTTCCTTTTTTTTCCCCTTTTCTTTTCACCGAGCTACCCTGACCAGCCGTAAACGGTGCTTTGAACTCTCTGTCGCTCGACAAACATGCGACAAAGGTGTGGTTGTACGATAGTTTCTAACTTCATTTCGGCTAATTTCACAGGGACATGGCGCTCGCATCGCCGACCACGCTGCACGGGAATTTCTGGTGCAACTGGTAGCTGAACTTGCGCTGTTTCATCAAGAATCGACGAATCTTTCGTATTTCGATGAAATTTTGGTATGAAGGCTTTCTCGTGGAACGTAGACACATCGTGGAGGGAAATTTACTCTGTACAATTAGTTATCATTTAGTTTGAATCTCGTGTTTAATTTTTTTGTCTACTATGACTGATCATATATTTAAATTTCGCGGGCTATTCACTTTTGTCTATTATGACTGATCATACAAATTTCAAAGGCTACTGTCACTTTTATCTACTTACCTATCTCGTATATAACTTATTTTGCATTTAAATTTCGCGGGCAGCTATCACTTTTGTCTGCTACACCAAATGTACCTATCTTACGTTTGAATTTCGCGGGCGACCCAAGAGTCTGAACATAGTTGTATTTGTGCTTCAGACGCTGATCAATTTCACTGCAATTTCATAGGCATATATAAATACAATATTTTCACGTTACTCGTTTATTTTATTTATACAGAAATAAAATAAAATTTGTGTTTTACTAAACAGCCTATGACCTAAGATAGTATATTGTTCACAGCTTTTGGCGGACATTATTTTTCGGCAGGATGCAGGTAATAGTGTATCACGACGTATCATGGCCACGTTAAAATATGATACGCTACTCCGTGACATATTAAATTCGCCGCGGAGTCCAACAACGTTCATATTTTCATCCGGCTGGAGACCTCATGAACTTTCCTACCCGCATTCAACATTGAGGCGAAAGCGACGCACATTGTGTTGAATATCTCTGGTATCAAAGATGGCGGGTAGCGCCTTAAAATGGCATGACAATTCGACGAAACATATTCTGTTCTATAGCGAATGCTTTTGAACTAAACGACTTTGTAGGTATGTCTAACTTCCTGAGAAGGGAATTAGCGAATGCGAGAAGTTTGAAATTTTTTGGAGATGAAAATTTGTAGGTTGGAAAATTTGTATATTTGTAAATTTGTGAATGAAGAAATTAAAAAGTTGATACTATCAATTTGGAAATTTGGATATTTGTGAAGTTATAAATTTAACAATTTTTTAATTTGAATCTGAAAGCTGGACATAACCTTAAAAACTTAAAACTAGAAATCTGAAAATTTCTAACCTTAAAAACATGAAGCTAAAAATCTAACAATTCTTAACCTTAAAAACTTAAAACTAGAAATCTGAAAGTCTATAACCTTGATAACTTAAAACTAAAAATATAAAAATTCATAACCTTGATGACTTAAAACTAAAAATTTAAAAATTCATAACCTTGTATTTAAAAATCTAAAAATCTAAAAATCTAAAAATCTAAAAATTTAAAAATCTAAAAATCTAAAAATCTAAAAATCTAAAAATCTAAAAATCTAAAAATCTAAAAATCTAAAAATCTAAAAATCTAAAAATCTAAAAATTTAAAAATCTAAAAATCTAGAAATCTAAAATCCTGAAGACTTGAAGCCAAAAATCTGAAAATACATAACCTCAAAAATTAACAAATAACTTGAAAAGTGTACTTACTCGAAAAGTCCTCTAATTCCATGAAAAAACCTTGATAAAAGATTAGAGAAAGAGAAACATCCCTCCATTCTCCTTCGTATATTCTTTGTACCTGTGGCGTAAAAAACGGGGTTCTAGCGGAGGGCAATGAGGTGTGCTACTCAAAAAGTGTTGCCACGTTTATGCACTGTGTTGTAACGGAGCTATGGTAAACAACGCGTGATGTTACAGGCAGAGAAGTTGCGATGGTTTTATTTACTTTCTAAGTACGAGCAGCATATGGGGTTATGGGAACGTCGAAACCTGCTTCAAACAGCAGTCTATTCATTACTAAAACTTTGGTATAAAACCTAGGCACCCTCCGGATATTAAATTCAAAATTAAAACTGTTTATTTAAACATTGTAACGCTTTCACAAGTTAATAAATTTTGGGCTAAACATTGAGGTTAGGAGCGTCAGAGATGTGAGGTTATGGCGGTTAAATATTATCATCAGATGTTACATCTAAATTCAAAATAATTAATTTAAATATCGTGATACTCTCAAAATTAAATAAATTGTTTAAAGAAGTCTTGTGTAATTTTATCTGAAAATTTTAATTATAATTTATTCTTAATTTTAACTTTAAATTTTGAAGTCAATTAGAAATAAATTACTGTTGCATTTTTAAGAAGAAAATACTACCCTATTATTAAAAATTGTCTTTTATTTTCAAAAGAAGGGTTTGAAGGTCAATGTCAATAAATATAGTCGAAAATGTCTTCAGAATTATTTATAATTTTTGTAAATCATTTATTGTAACATATTTTGTCAATAAATATTTTCTGAGACAAAAAGTTAATTTTTTTTAGTACTAAAATTTAGAGCCCCATTTATTTTATATAATTAACCATATTTAATTTTATTGTTCGCATGATTCAAAATTTGGTGAAAAAATGCAAGATTAAAAAATTGATTTAAAATGTTTTAGGAACACTGACAAGTATCATTTGTTATACACTTTTCAAAGCGTGTGTGAAGTCTATTATAAAGTAAAAAATCCGTTTTAACCAGACATTACATGATCGTAGGTCACAACCGTAGGTCAATGCACCCTCTTCAAAGGGTGTTACCATAGGGTTACGAAGAAAAAAAATATAAAAAATCGTCCCTACACCCTGCCATACCGTTTTCTTTATTCTATTTTCAGTATATCACTATAATCGTTATAATCAGTGTTCTCTTTGATCCAAAATAAACATTTATTTACATGAAGGTTGATGTGTTTCAGATATTCAAAAAAATTAAATTTTAGTTTGTTATTGAGTAATAAGGGTTTTATTAATTTTTGAATTTTGAGACGTGGAGATTTTGAAATTTATGAAATTGAGGAAATTTATGAAAGTTGTAAAATGTATGAAATTGAGAAAATTTATAAAATTTGTGAAATTTATGAAATTGGGAATATTTGGAAAATTTTGAGTATTAAGAAAATTAAGAAATTTAGAAAATTTAGGAAATTTTGGAAAATTAGGAAATTCATTAAAATTTAGAAATCAAAAAATTTAGCAATTTTTAATACAGAAATTATGCATTTTAAAAATTTGCAAGTTACCAAATTAAAAATGCGAAAATGCAGAAACCTGTCAATTTAAAAATTTGGAAACTTGACAATTTTTCAACTACAGACTTCAAAATCTAAAAATTACTCAAATCCACAAATTCTACAAATTCCAAAATTCCCAAATTTGCATCCTTCCAAATCCACCCCCCTCAAAATCCATAAATCTCCAAGTTCCCATCCAAAATCAAACCCTTCAATATCTATCCAAGCGAAACACATCACCCTATTATTTCACCCACCTTCAATCGCCCAAAAGATTCCCTTGTTCGTCTTTTTCCAGGACCTCATCCATCCTCATCCTTGGATATTCATCAGCCCCATACAACCCTGAAGATCCATCTACCTCATAACGATCTACTCCGTTACGCGATGTCATCGAAGCGGTAACCCTTTAGTCACCATTATCGTCCACCTAGGCGATCCCTGTCCCGCTTCATCCCTTGAAGTGTAGTCTGCTAAGTTCACGAGGTCGTTTCTGTATCCATCCAGGTGGTACGAAAATATGAGCACCGCTGAGTTCGCCATGTTGGCTACCATGCCGTCGGTTGAGCTCGGGACGGAGCTGTTTCCGGTACTGGAGGGCAGACCAGGTATATCTATATGCCATATATACTCAGAGTACATATGTACACGCGTATATACAGGGCATATATAGTCACACACACATATACCATAGCTTGCAGGCCTTCACCCTCGTTCAACCCACCTCGACCACCCCCTGGATCTCTCCCTTCGTACCACCACGGTGTGGGGGCCGTTAGGGGGTTGCGCGGGGTGTAGCAGAGGGGCAGCCAGCTAGTAGGGTGAGAGAACGGGCAAAATGGCCGCTCCCGACCTCTAGGTGGATCATGGTATCACCGAGGACCTTCTACACTCCTCCCTCTACTTAAACCCAGTCCTGAGAACCTTCAAGGACATCCAGTCGCGCCACCATTTCCAGCAGCTCCTCGTGTATCCAGAACCTGTTGTACGCCATCGGGGCAGATAGTTACAGTCAACTTCCGGCCAAGAATCTTCAACCTTCGATTGCCGAACTGCTGGCCAGCTTCTGGAGTGGCTAAGTTAATCTCGACGGAGGACCGACCATTGTTTCGCTTCGTCGATGCAACTTCCGATGATGGAGAACTGGTCTGCATGGACGGATACGGGATCACGTAACTGGGACAAGTTGCGATAGGAAAAAGTTTCATGCAGGTTGCCGGTGTGGAGACGTATGCGATTGAGACGCGTTTGGCGTATCAATTTTATGCAGGAGGACCCAAAAATCGGTTTTGAGCTTATTTGTCACCAGATTTCAAGCTTAACTACTGTGGGTCTAATTTGTGATGCATACGCGATACATTCGTGACGCATGTGTGACGCACCCGTAACACATGTGTGATGCATTCGTGATATACTTATGACGCAAACATGACGCACTCTTCACGCACGATGCGTAAGTGACGCACTCTTGACGCACTCTTCACGCACTCCTCACGCACTCTTGACGCACTCATGATGCTTTCATGACGGACCAATAACATACTCTTGATGCACCCGAGACGCACTCTTGACGCACTCATGACGCATCCTTGACGCACTCATGACGCATCCTTGACGCACTCGTGACACATTCATGATGCTCTCATGATAGATTAGTAACGCACTCGTGATGCACTCATGATAAATGAATGACGCATCCTTGACGCACGACACGTTCATCACTCATCCTTGACGTACTCATAATGCTCTCATGACGCACTCATAATGCTCTCATGACGCACCCATGACGTATTCTTGACGCACTCTTAAAGCATTCATGATAAACTTATGACGCACCAATGACGCACTCTTGACGTACTCATGATAGTCACAAAACACAACGTGATTCAGCTGTGATCATTTTTACTCTAATTTCTAATACATTTCAATGTGGAGTTCAAATTTAATGATTTGCATAGTCAACGACTGATACCAAATTGACATAACATTTCAACTTTCTTTGACTGTTTTAATATTGTAGTATTTTTTGCTATTGTATGTTTAATATTGTAGCTATGATTAGTTAGGTCTGCCATGCCTGACAAGTACATTATAAGGCATGGTATTAAAAACAACGAAAATGTGACGAAGTTAATGAGCCAACCTATAGAAACCAATTGAAATGAAACGGTTAAGCATACGTAGAACATCGAACATAGCGATATCTATTTCAGCCTAATTTCCATAGCATCGAAGGGTCTCCGATCGGTTGCGGCTGATACTCCGCGGCTAATTATGAATTCGGATCCGATCGAATTAAGTAAGCATCTCGATACCGGCTCGTGTAGCACGAAACAATTTCGAGGCTCGCGATCCGAACGGCAATGACGACGATGTTAAGTAACCAATAATTGAACCACGCTCGTAAAATCTTCATTACACACTACCGTTCTAATAAAATCGTCTACGCAGTAATTTTCTGGACCCCGTCTCGATTTACCCCATTTTCAGAAGGGGAGTCCCTATGCTGTGGCGGGACGAACGGTGGGAAGAGGACGACGGAATAAAACGGTGAGCGGGGAAGCACCGTTATTGCGTTGGTGGAATTGTTTTGGGGCTGTTGGAGAAATTGCGAGCTTCGGAATTTGGGAATTTGGAAATTTTAAGCAGTGAAAATTTGGAAATTTGGAAATTTGGAAATTGGGGATTTGGAGATTTGGAAATTGGGGGATTTGGGAATTAGGGGATTTGGGGATTTGGGATGGGGGATTTGGGAATTGGAAAATTTTGGAATTGGAAGATTTGGGAATTGGGGGATTTGAGAATTTGAGGATTTGGGAATTGGAAGATTTGGGAATTGGGGGATTTGAGAATCTGAAGATTTGGGAATTGGGGGATTTGGGAATTGGGGAATTGGGAGATTTGGGAATTGGAGGATTTGGGAATTGGAGGATGTGGGAATTGAAAATTTTGAGAATTGGGAGATTTGGGAATTGGAAGATTTGGGAATTGGAAGATTTGGGAATTGGGGGATTTGGGAATTGGGAGATTTGGGAATTTGAGGATTTGGGAATTGGAGGATGTGGGAATTGAAAATTTTGAGAATTGGGAGATTTGGGAATTGGAAGATTTGGGAATTGGGAGATTTGGGAATTGGGAGATTTGGGAATTGGGGGATTTGGGAATTGGGAGATTTGGGAATTGGAGGATTTGGGAATTGGAGGATGTGGGAATTGAAAATTTTGAGAATTGGGAGATCTGGGAATTGGGAGATTTGGGAATTGGAAGATTTGGGAATTGGGAGATTTGGGAATTGGGGGATTTGGGAATTGGAGGATTTGGGAATTGGAGGATGTGGGAATTGAAAATTTTGAGAATTGGGAGATTTGGAAATTGGAGGATTTGGGAATTTCGAAATTTGGAGATTTAGAGACTTAGAAATTTGCAAATTTGGGAATTTAGAAATTTAGAAATTTAGAAATTTAGAAATTTGGAAAGTTGGAAATTTGAGATTTCAGATATTTCAGAATTTTAAGATTTTTAAGACTTTAGGATTTGAATAATTAGAACGTTAAGAATTAGAAAATTAAAAAATTAAAAAATGTAATAAATTCAATCTTCTCGAATGAGTAGAATATTTACGAAAACTTGATATAACTTCTCTTCGAGCTAAAAATATGTAGTTTAAATGTAAAATTGAAAATGTCTCCCTAAGTCAGCAATATTCTAACTCATACATTTACTATTGAATTTAAATTTTACATCAATAATATAGTATAATACCACAAATGAAATTAAAATAACACATCCTGATTCTTACATCACAATATTTCACATGTAAAAACCTGAAATAATCAAATAACAAACAAATTCTCTTCCACAAAACCCATCACCGCAAATGCACCATAAATGCATTAGCCCGCAGCGCAAATGTAAAATAAAAAATTATAATTACAGAGCACATGAAACCTCGTCAATAATATCGTTAGCAACGAAACACGCAATTATTAATAATTAACAAAACACATCCGCGACGCGGTCAAATAACGAAATGTTTCATCGCAATTAGAGTGCCTTTACCAAGATATCGATCACATTTTTCGACATGTTTCTCTATATTTACCCATAAATTATGCTAGCGCGGCTCTTTGATCATCATACCTCCTCGCATCGATTTTCACACTTTTGTAATCTACGCTCGGCAGCTCTTTTTTTTATTCCTGTTCGTTCTAATCATGCAGCAAGTAGAAGGTGAGGCAGCTTTGATAAATGCAGGAAATATAAAAGTTGGTAGCATATGGCGAAGTGGGTTTAGTAGCATCATGTGTCTAAATTTAAGTCTCGAGCTTTCCGTGCCAAGAAACTGTTTCGAGCACATCATATTGTATACACCTTTTCGCAAATCGATTTAAAATCGCTGGATAGACGTATGACAGCAACTTTCTGCGCACGTGATATTCGGAGGGGAAACAGAAACAAAGATATATCACAAACGGCGATACGCTTAAGTAGTTTAACTTGTGACTCGATCGGACATTATTGCTGTTAGAGCGAGACTCTTGGATTCATCTGAACGCGGTTAAATCTGTTGCATATTAGAAGGTTTGATGGGTGAGATGTTTATTTATTTATTTTCTTTAGTTTGGGATCATTGAAAGATGGAGTTTCGGAATAAAATTTTGGGAATTGCGGCATTTTTTTGGAAAATTGAGAATTTGGGATTCTGGAAGAGTGAGAGTTTGGGGATTTTTGAATTTAGGAAGTTTTTAATATTGGGACCTTGGAGTTTTGGAATTTTTGGAATTTTTGGAAATTTGGAATTTTGGAAATTTGGAAATTTGGAATTTTGGAAATTTGGAATTTTGGAATTTTGAAATTTTGGAATTTGGAAATATTGGAATTTGGAAATTTTTGAATTTGGAAATTTTTGAATTTTGGAATTTTGGAATTTTGGAATTTTGGAATTTGGAAATTTGGAATTTTGAAATTTTGGAATTTGGAAATATTGGAATTTGGAAATTTTGGAATTTGGAAATATTGGAATTTGGAAATTTTGGAATTTGGAAATTTTGGAATTTGGAAATTTTGGAATTTGGAAATTTGGAATTTTGAAAATTTGGAAATTTGGAATTTTGGAAATTTGGAAATTTTGGAATTTGGAAATTTGGAATTTTGAAAATTTGGAAATTTGGAATTTTGGAAATTTGAAATTTTGGAAATTTGGAATTTTAGAATTTTAGAATTTTGGAAATTTGGAAATTTGGAAATTTGGAATTTTGGAAATTTTGGAATTTGGAAATTTTGGAATTTGGAAATATTGGAATTTGGAAATTTTTGAATTTGGAAATTTTGGAATTTGGAAATTTTGGAATTTGGAAATTTGGAATTTTGAAAATTTGGAATTTGGAAATTTGGAATTTTGAAAATTTGGAATTTTGGAAATTTTGGAATTTGGAATTTTAGAATTTTGGAATTTTAGAAATGTGGAATTTTGGAAATTTGTAATTTTGAGTTATTTGAATTATTCAAATTTGGAATTTTGAAACATAAGAACCTGCCACTGAACATTAGTTTCTGACATTTTTATAAAAAGATGTCTAATAATAAATGTCTAATAAAAAACGTTTAATGTATATTTATAAATAAATCTTTATTTATTCGCAGTATTATTGTCATGTACTTCTGACTAGTTCACGTCCCTGAACAGCCTTTTATTACGCGTTTCATGCGTCAATAAATTCAAATCAACGATCTCATTGCTCACCCCCTGTCAGAATGAAATGCAAAATAATCATTAAAGAGGAACAAATATCTGCGTCCGTGAAAGGAAATTAAGTAATTTCATTTTCGAAAGACATTTCATATACACATTTCTTAACATAAAGTTCTTTACATTCAAAGTCTTAAACTGTCAAGCTTTTGAAGTTCACAAATCTTTTCATTTTTCAAATTTTTTATTTCCACATTTTTAAATCATCCATTTGTTAAAATATCAAAATTTTGAAATTTCTTTAACTGTACAAAATAAAAGAATTCTAGTTTCGATTCTCTACGTTTTCAATTTCCCAACTTCTCAAAATTCCAAATTTTTAAATTCTTAAATTTCGTAGTTGCAAAATTCCAAATTTTTAAATTTCCATAATTCTCAAATTTCTAAATTTTTAAATTTCTAAATTTTCAAATTTCCAAATTTCCAAATTTCCAAATTTCTAAGTACCAAATTGTCAAATTCCCAAATTCTTAAAATTCTAGATTTACAAGTTTAAAATTCCAAATCTCAAAATTTTGAAAATTCTCAATTTTCAAATCCCAAAATTTGCAAGGTCCAAATTTCGAAATTCCCTAACTTCCAAATCCCCAAACCTCCAAATCTCCAAATCCTTAAATCCTCAAATTCTCAAGTCCCCAAATTAATAAACACACAAACCCCCAAACGAAACATCATCCACATCAAAAACCGCAATATACTCCTCAAAACCACCATAATACCTCCCCTAAAAAAAGACTAAAAAACCCAGCCCTCGCTGGGTCCCCGTCGATTCAAAACCCTCGTCTTATTCCATCAACAGCATCTAAATCCTCGGCGACGCAACATCTCTCCGAAAGTACGAACCAATTTATTTCTCCAATTAAACGATTAAAGAGTTGGTAATAATCATGAAGCCCAACCTCTCGAAGATGCCAAACTTTCTAAGTTGGTATCCGGTCTCGTTCGTTTTCCTTCTCACCCCACGCCATTAATCAAGCCACCATCCTGACGAAGTGTCCTCCAATCCCGTAACAAGGTGTCGCCGTTCATAGCAAGCTGTTCTTTTCAAAACATCTTTTCCTTCGCTGGTAATTGGAAGCCTCCGTTACCCCCGTTTCCCTGTTACGTGCACGATCTTCTCGTTCCTGCAGCTTTCAACCCGCTCGCCATTCCTCATTTTGTACACCGGCTCGTTAACTGAGTTTCCTGGAGGTTAAATAATTAACATTTTGGTCAGAGTACACTCACGCCCAGCGCCATTCTTCTCTCTCACCCTTTGCGACCCCGGAACCGTGGACCTCGTTTTCCACCCCTTTGCAACCCCCCGGCCGCCGGTATACAATATGTCCAGAAATTTAGCTCTGGGTTTCATTTTTCAAACGCTGGGTTTGGACTTTCAATGGACTGCTGGTGACGTATCAAGTGCTGGATTTTATCGTTTTTATGTTTATTTGGGTTTTGGGGTTTGGTGGGATTTTGAAATGTGATTATGTAGTTTTATTAAGATTGTATTAGTGGGTTTTAGGTTATAGTAATGCGGTCGTTTGGGGTTGGTAGTAGTTTGGAATTTATTTTGTAGGTTATGGTAATGTGAGTGGAGGATTTTACTAGTATTTTATTAGGGACTTTTTAGGTTATAATAATATTGTCTAATTTCGTTAATATTTCATAAATATTTATTACATTATTATAATTGTATAATTCTACTAATATTTAGTAAAAAATGTCTCTATATAAAAATAATCAGTAGATTACAAGGTTTTTCGATCCCTAAATTCCTAGATCTCTAAATCCCCATATTTCTAAATCCTATGTATCCAATTTCATTCATTTCCAAATTCATAGATCCCTAAATCCCCAATTCCCCAAATTCCAAATTCCCCAGATTGCCAAATTGCAAAATCCCTAAATCTCCATATCCCTAAGTCCCCAAATCTCCAAATCTTCAAATCTTCAAATCCCAAAATTCCCAAATCTTCAAATCTCCAAATCACCAAATTCTCCAAGTCCTCAAATCCCTAAATCCCCAAATCTCTAAATCCCCAAATCTCCAAATCCCCAAATCCCCAAATTACCAAATTCTCCAAATCCCAAATTCTCTAAGTCCCCAAATCTCTAAATCCCCAAATCCCTAAGTTCCCAAATCTCTAAATCCCCAAATCCCTAATTCCCCAAATCCCTAAATCCCCCAATCCCCTAATTTCCGAATCCCCAAATCCCCATATCCCTAAATCTCAGATCTCCAATATCCCACATCTCCAAATTCCAAAGTTGCGATAATTCCACCATCCCCAAACCATGAATCCCCAAACCCTAAACCACCCCTAAAATTTCAAAGTCCCCAAAAAGAGACCAAAAACTCCCCACACATCAGCGTCACACAGTTCGCAGAACTAGTCCGTAATACATTACCTAGGGAAACTAGATTTCGCGGTGACTGTACATCCACAGCCGACGATGTTTGGAAAGGAAACATGTGCCGTAGATTTTCAGCTGTTTATCGCCTTCGCGAGCAACTGCTCCCGAACTTTCTGACGATAGTGTAGGTGCGCTAAGTTCGCCGGTATGCGAACCGTAACACGAGCACCAGTTAGTCCACCGGTCTGTCCACTACACCACCCTCTAAACCCACCCCCTCAGCTCTGCCCACCCTGCCACCCTCTCTTCCTGCCAGCACTTCGAGGCTTCGAGCACTATAGCTGCACTCTGTACGGTGTGCATATTGCACGCTGCACTGTAACCATGCCCGCAGTCCTGAAATATACAACCCACTGTGAAACGTATGTGTGTGTGTGGGGCTTCGTATTCAACGGTACAGCTCGTTTCACAACGTGACACAACCTGATTCCTATCGATACTATGATAATAAAGTTAGCTGGTTAACCTCTGCCACTGGGTGACCTACCTTCGTGATGGTGACGAGTGATTTCGCGTTTGGGGTCATTTGGCGAATTTCGGCAGCTGTTTCAGGATGTTACTTGGATGTTACCCGGATATTTTGATGGTGGGGACACCTTGATCTTATGGAGATCTTGACGTTAACCAGGTATATGGATGTCATGCAGGTACTTTGATATCATCTGGGTACCTTGATAGATACTTTTTATATAGATACTCTGACATTAGATGTCTGGATGTTAGTCAGACATCTTAACGACACACATATACCTTAATGTGACCCAGGTACCTTGATGTGACCCTGATACCCTGATGTACCCCAGGTACTTTCGTATTATCCAAATATCTTGGTGCTATCTTGATACTTTAATGCTAGATACTTGAATTTTTACCTGATATGATGTTACACACACCTTGATGTTACCTCAATAACTTTGATGTTATCCAGGTACCTTGATGTTAGCTTAACAACGTTGATGATATCCAGGTACCTTGATGTTAGCCTAAAAGCCTTGATGTAACCCAGGTACTTTGATATTATCCATACACCTCAGTGTTACACAGACACCTTGATGTTACCTCAATAATCTTGACAATACCCAGGTACCATAACATTACCCAGAAATCTTGATGCTACCTACATTCCTTGATGCTACCCACATATGTTGATGCTATCCAAATATGTGAATGCTAGCCATATATCTTGATGCTACCCACATATGTTGATGCTACCTAAATTTATGAGTGCTAGCCACATATCTTGATGCTACCCACATACTCAGATGCTACTCACATACTCAGATGCTATTACCTAAGCAGCCGAATGTTACCTAAAAACCCTGACACAACCTAGACACCTCAATTACCCAAATACCTTGACGCCAGTATTTACTGGACCACGAATGAGAAATTTATAGAAACCTGACTTGGCTGATGGTAAACACCAGAGCCTGACTGCGCGGTTTTGTGGCTGCTTGTACCCGAAGTGGTAATTGTCTCCGGGTGATTTGTTGAGATGCTGAAATTGGAGGGAGCGAAGGTTGATGCGTACGTCGAGTGGTTGGCTACTTTCGGAGATTGGGAGGATGTTCTTAATCAATTTGTTTTGAATACTGCTTTTTGTAATCTTGAGAATTTACTCAGGTAGATTAGCCTTAAACTATGTAATTAAATTAAGTTCGCTTAACTCAGAACGTGTTCATGGATCACATATTGAACAATGTGTAATTTGGATTAAAATACATATGCACATGTGAGTTTCGTAATTTTTCATTTTATGTATCTGCATAGGGTTACAATTTTAATAAATTATGCATGCATTGTACGAAAAGTAAGGTTTAATATATTCTATAATATTTTTACATTTGCAGCGTTTAGGTGAGAACATTACATTATTACTTTATAATTTATACAATATTTTAATTGCACTAGTTTCATACGAAATGCAGAATGAATGTCAACTAAATATGGTTCAAATCTAAACTTATTAAAGTTGCCAAAGTTAAATATTGAATAAAGTAGACCTCTATAAAATTTTATGAAGACCACAAATTTTGAATACTTAAGAAATTGTTGATCTCAACTTTCGAATTTTCGAAGTTAACTTTGATCTAAAAATTAGAAATTTGCTGTCAGTAAAATACTCCAACGTGTAGAGTTAAAATTCTATAATAAAACCATGATAAAAACCCAAGAAGTCAAAGTTTAAAGTTCCCACGCGATGTCGCAATTTATGAAACAGCCTGTACGCGTGCCCACGGTCCGCTAGGACAGAGATAAAGAGCAAAGGGGGGTTGGTGGGGTGTGGACGAGTCAGAGAAAGGGTGGCCACCCCTCTTTGCGCGTCACTACGCTGAAAGGTATACAAAGATAGGCGGACACGCCTGTGTGCCCCGTATGTGGGTAGTTGCACACCCACACAGCCGCTCGCACAGTTGCGCGGATGTATCCAGCCACGGCCACGTATCATCGGTGTATCGCGTTAATGTACATAGTAATGCATTATTAAATAATGTCCGGCCGTACAGCAGCGAAGAACGTTCACCTCGGCCCCGAGACGTAGCCAGGCCCGATCGAACTGCCCGACGTTCACTGTTTCGATCGACGCGGATCCACCTGGTGAACCACTGCTGGCCGAGTTCGGCCAGCACCTCGACGACCTGATCGATTTCCACGCTGTGGCCGCGATCATGAGCTGGTACACCGGGTGTTTCGAAAGTAATCGACCGGCCACGAGGTCGCCGTAACTGAGCGTTCACCTCCCTCCGCAAGTGATCGCAATACGACTCGTTACATCAGTTTTAAGTAAACTTGAAGACTTAAATTTTTCAAACCGTGAGAGGTTATTTTTGGTAAATTAAATTTTTAGAGGGTCAAAAATAAATTTGGTTCACCCTACTATTGACATAGTCCAGATCTTACAGGAAGTTCTCATCAAGGTTTGGGAATCACTATAGCATTATATGGAACGGAAATTTCCTTCAGACACGGTGTTCTTTGATTTTTGAAGCTGAAACGTCGGTTTCGAAGGGGCGCTTCTTTCTGAACGCTCTGCTTTAATCGTTTGCGCGGAAATGGTGACTCGACCAGCTTTGAGCAGTTTCCGCTTCAAACACTGACATTCTCAGGTTCGTCGCTTTTTTTTAGGACATGTTACGGAGATTGTTTTGAATCTCTTCCGCTGATCGCTGCGTTTTCTGACACATTTGAAAGATTCATTGCGCGCGACCAGTTTTACTTCATTTATTTATTCATGAATTTTACTCGTGTGATTCCGATACATATACAGATAAAAATTGAAACAAAAAATAGGAAAAGTTAGAACGGTCGTAGCGTTGTATCGTATATTCTAGAGACGTTATAAATAAATGCTATAAGGGATTTTTAATTGAACATTTAACTGATCGCCTGATTTTCAAACGATGAAATAACCTTTAATTGTGGTTTTGAATTAAATATATTCGTTGCTAGTTACTGAAATTTTTAATGTAATTTATAGTACCGTTTTTGCTTCACGAGTGCGTCATGAATGTGTCATACATGCATCACGACGGCAACATAAGTGCGTCACGAGTGCGTCATGAATGCATCCGGAGTGCGTCACACACGAATCGCGAGTGCGTCACGAATGCGTCACGATTGCAGCAAACATGCATCACGAGTGTGTCACATATGGATCGCGAGTGCATGAAGAGTGTGTTAAGACTGCGTCATAATATAGTAGTAAAGTGAAAATTGTAATACCTCCATTTATGCACCCTTATCATACGAAAGAGCCCTTAAATTCCCAAAAGTTTTTCAATACATGAAAATCGTGTAGTGTCCACATTCATTCGAGACATTCGGTACTATTATTCAGTGAATAGTTATCCCTGAAACGATGCAAGGGACCGTGTAAAATCGTAGCGATCTGCACATTATGCATCGACTTCCATGGATATCAGCGTGCACACACGACTAATTGCGTCCAGCGAAAGAGCAAAGTAGGACAAAAGGAGGGACAAGGACTAACACCGGATGACCGGGCTCGAATGGTTTCTTCAGGGTAACACGTCGGGATTAAACGTTCCCTTTGTTCGTTCGAGGCAAAGTCGCCATAGTCCGGTCTGTCCCGTACCCCTTTGTCCTCCGTTGTCTTTTTGCAAGAAATCCTCTCTTTCCATCCAGCGCCACCCTCCTCCGCCCTCTTTGCCTTCGTATTAGACCCTTAGGTAATGCCATCGTGGCTGCCACCCTGGACTCCGCTCCCGAGTCCCCCACAATTTCGATCTCCACCCTTCGCAGACCGAAACTCCCGGCTTTCATCCAACGAACCAGCCACCGCATCCCTCTCTGCCGTAGCCCTCCCCGTGCATGCCCCTCGCCCATCCTCGTTACCATCAAGCTCCTTCTCCCAGCAGGAAGGAAGGAAGGACGTCCGTGGGGCCAAGAAAGGGGGGCGGGCTGGGCGGAAGGGTAAGTTTCTTGTTAGGGTACAGACTCACTGGCGACTCCTAAGTTCCTCTAGGCATGTGCTCCCGGTGAGGAGACAGGAGGGTGGGTGCGGATAGTAGGGGAAGGTAGCGAAGGGTGCAAACAAGCGTGGCTCGACAAACAAACGGACCGGGACTCAAAGCTGAGACGGGGATTGTTTGAAGATTAAATCAGCCTCGAAGTAGAGGACAGAGTGCGGCCACTTTGCTTCGATTATATGGACGACAGAAAGGGAACCCGTTGATACTTACAGTAACGTTCTGCCTGCTTTTCGATGCGGCACCCAGCTTTCACCAGTGAACCGATACCCCTCTTTAAGAAACCGATTGTTCGAATTTCATTAAGGGACAATACTTGTATTATCTCGTTTCTCTTGCTACCCTTTGGAGAATGCATTTCTGATTGCCCTCTTTATAACTTCAATCTTTTAGTCTGTTGTCATTTTCTAAACAATGGGAACATTTTGATGATTAATTATTGTTACGGTGTTGACACAAATGAAAGAAGGTCAAATCTTTGGTACATTTTGTATTTAGGAAACCTTGATTGAACTGAAGCGAGTGCGTCACGAATACTTCACAAATACATGGCTAATCTGTCGCGAGTGCATCATGGGTCCGTCATGAGTGCGTTACTGGTGCGTCGCATGTATTACGAGTGCGTCATTGGTGCGTCATGAGCGTCTCACATGCATTACAAGTGCGTCATTGGCGAGTCATGAGTGCGTCACATGTATCACGAGTGCGTCATTGGTGCGTCATGAGTGCGTCACATGCATCACAAGTGCGTCATGGGTGCGTCATATGTATTACGAGTGTGTCATTGGTGCATCATGAGTGCGTCACATGCATCGCAAGTGCGTCATGGGTGCGTCATGAGTGTGTCACATGCATCACGAGTGCGTCACTGTTGAGATATTGTGTAGGATACATTTGTAACTAAAATGGATGTACGTGTTAAAAATTGAAATAGGTAAAAACGTATATCTTAGAAATAAAAATGGATGAGAATGAACGAAGAAGAAAAAGTTCAATGATATATTCTGTAACGCGAAAGAAGCTTAGTTCTGATAACATTATTTGTGAAACACTGTATTCCACCTTTCGATTCGATCAAAATTTTAACGAACGAATTTAAATGAGAAATTACAGCACGATCTTCGACACGAATATTAAATTTCTTCATTACTATTCAACAAGGATTGAATGGAGCACAAAAAAGTCATATTAACGTTATAAGAGGCTAAACCATTACGTATAAAGATATTGAAATTTCCATTTTATTAAACAATCCATTAACAAATGTATTAATTAGCCTTTGAGAAATGAATTACATGTTTCATACAAGTTTATTTTTATTAGCGATTATTGTTGTATCAAGTATGTTTTATTAATGCTAAAAATGATAGAGTAACGAAAATGTTAGAATAACAAAATTGTAAAATAAAAATAAAAAATAGTAAAATACTAGAATGGTAAAATAACAAATAGTAAAATATCAAATTGATAAAAATGACTAAATAGAAAAGTTACAATAAAAAAATCAAATAGACAGTATAACACAAAAATAAAATATCAAACTTGTAAAATAAAAACATAAAAAAAAGTGCCAAAATTGACAAAAATGGTCAAAGAATATTAGAACAATAAAACAATCAACTGCCACATAATAACACAATATTAAAAAAAACGAAAAATCAAAATACTAAAATAAAAATAATAAACCCAAAAGAAGAAATTACGAAAAACAATAAAACAGGTCGAAATTTAATTGCTCCACGCACCTTTCCCCCAAAATTTAATTGCTCCTCAACAAGAGCAAATCCAATCAGCTCAGAATTACAATTTAAAGGGACGTTTACACTTTCATCGATGTCACTCGAACATCCATTTACACCTCCCAAACGTGCCACATCGAATTCCGACAATTAACTTCACGCGAGGGAGGAATAAAAAAGGAGAAGTTTGTAAGGGAGGTATTGTTCGGCAAATTGAATATCCCCGATAATTAATCCGTTGAAGGGGCGGCGACCGAAAATTCAAGAGTTACCTTAATACATGTTTTTCGGTGTACGATGACGAGGGTCAAGCGGCGAACCCGCAGAATGAGGGGAATCCGGGATCATGATTGAGGGCTGCTTTCTGTAAGGTTCGGTGAACCGTTGGAAGCCTGAAAAATATCTTTCCATATCAACCCTCATCCTACGATACCCTCGAACCTATGCGTGCCTTTTTGCATTCTTTTCTGACGGTGCTCTTTGTTCGACGTTTCGAAAATATTCGCCAGAATTCAGATACTGTAAGAAAAAATGTTATGGATTCTCTCTTTTACTGAAGTATTGCAGAAAATTTTAAATGATTCAAATTATTACTCATGCTTTATTATATCTAAACGTACTGGTAAATGTGTACTTAATTTGAAGTTAAAAAATAAATAAACAAACGACAGAACATAAATTAGTACACGCATTTAGTTTTTATCTTGATGAAAATCAATTCTGATTTTAAGAAATGTATTTTAACAAAATGTCTTCTTTATAATAAAAATTTTTAATTTTTTCTTTATTACGAATTTATCTGAAGATATACTGTGAAGTTTATACATTGACAAATTGTATTTGTACAATAAAATAATTCTTGTACTAAAAAATTTGTATACAATAAGATATAATACTGTGCTATAGGATATAATTTATGTGAATTTATGTATTATAACATTTATGTAGTATATGTTTGTAAAGTCAAAAATTTATTTAAATATATGTGCTGTATTGAAAATATACTATATACTATATGTATTGAAAAATTGATACACCCTGATATTACAAATTATAAATTTATATACTAAAAAATTGATACACCCTTATATTAAAAACAATAAATTTATATACTGACTGTATACACCATATATTATAACCTAAAAATTTTCAGAATCACGTATGAAAAATTGCTCTCAATTACAAAAGATAATATTTCTCATAATTTCTAAAATATACAGTTAACTTTTGACAAGATACAAGAATAGTAAATTATTTGACATTTCAAAACTTCCCCTCCTAAATAAAATTTACCAAAATATTTAACACACATCAAAGTTACTACTCCAAACATGAACACCAATATTATAATATTAAATAATTTTCAGAATCACGTATGAAAAATTGCACTAAATCACAAAAGATAATATTTCTCATAATTTTTCAAATATACAGCGAACCCTTGACAAGATGCAAAAATAATGAATTATTTCACATTTCAAAACTTCCCCTCCTAAATAAAAATTTAAATAAAATTTACCAAAATATTTAACACACATCAAAGTTACTACTACGAACCTGAACACCAATATTATAATATTAAATAATTTTTCGAATACATCGTTTAAAAAATCAATAAACTTGTTTCGAATAGAAGACGATAAGCCATTTGCATGAACCTAATAGATGCAGATGGCGTCTTTTCTTGCATACAGCGCGGAACAAAACCATACATACCAAGCAGCGAAAACATATGAGAACCATAACACGTGCAACACGTTGTTCGCAAGCTACTTCACCGTTACAACAGATGCTGATGAATTGACTTGTTCGCAAAGTATGTGCCGCACGCTTAATTAACGCACAGAAGAAACGCGAAAGAGCCAACCGGACAAAAAGACACTTCAAACGCGACGAAAACACAATTTTTCCAGCAGCCTCTACATCAACAGAACATTCAATTACGATCTGAAAACTGGAGAACGGAAATAAATTTTTCTTCTCGAAATGTGAACAAATGGAATATTGCAATATTGCGGTAAATAATTGTTTTCTATTTTAAACGCAGCTTTTATCGACCGCTGGCTCAACAAATTTTAGCCTCTAAAAATTTAGTGTGCGGTAAAAAAATCCTCTCGCAGCTTAAAAATTTAGATTACGGTTGTTCCAAGCAATTTTGTATTGGTTTATTGATTTTTCATCGACCTGTAACTACAATTTGACTGAAAATTCTCACCCTCTAAAAAGTTATACGTAAAAAACTGTGGGGAACTCAAAAATTAAAATTTAAGAGGTTGTTTTCATTCTCTAAAAATACTTGTCAACATTGGAGCTAAAAAATTAAAATTTAAAATGTTTTGATCTCAACCTCTAAAATTTTAGTGCATGGTATAAAAAAATATTTCACATTTGAAACACAAAAATTGAAATTTAAGATCACTCCAATTTTTGATACTGATTTTTTAACAATCTCTATAATTTAAGTAACTAAAATAGAGAATTAGAGCGAAAGAAAAATTTTGTTGAGTTCAACCGAGAATAAAAAAAAATAACAAAAAAGAGAATCTAATAAATCTGCAAAAGCAGCGAAAAAAGCCGCATCGCTGTGCAGAATAAACCTCAGAATTTAATCATGAAATCATGAAACCAACCCTCTCGTCCGAAACAATACATCGGAGCGTTATCGCGTCAACGTTCAAACTTCGCGGAAAAGCGTGATGTATTGATTTTCCGCGGGATATCGAGCACCGTCGAAAAATCATCGCCCTCGAAAAATAACTCTCTGTTCATCCACGCGCCACCCCCTCAGCCCCGAACCGGTTTTTTTTTGCCTCGGGCGATTCGAAAGGGCGAGGAAACCTAACCTAAGAGATCCGAGAAGCACGGCAAAGGCTGAGAGAGAGAATAAGGGTTGGCTGGGGTGGCAGAAGATGAAATGGGGGTAAAGATACGAAAGGAGGACTCGGAGGATCCACCGGGACCACCTAAGGTATAAAGGACGACGTTCGCTCTTCTACCGCCATATTTGTCGCTGTGTTCTTGTGTGGGTTTCTGTGAGGGTGTGGAGTCGTATACTGAAAGCTATATTCAAAATTATATTTTATAGAAAAATTTGGTTGTGGCACATTTTTAACTACTTTCGAGTTTTGACAATTTTCATCTCTCTCCACTTACAAATCTAACAAAATTCAGATATTTATACAAACACGGTGTATTTGTTATCAAACTTGCACTGCATAAAATGTACATGTGTGTTACATATGTGTTACATGTTACAATATGTGTAAAAATTGTTCAACATCCCTTTCCGAGTAAAATTATTTGAACGATACTGCAAATGATCAAAATATTAATCATATGAGGGTTGAAGATCGTTGTCAATAAGTCCCACTTAAAATAGTAATAATATAAAAAGAAGTAAGTACTAAAAAATTGATAAGGAATTCACCAGTTATCAGAAGGAATCAAAAACATCGCGGGCGATAAAATCGGTGTAACACTTTCGTAACAGGTAGGTAACAGGCGACCTATTTAGCGGGACTTTGGAACAAAATGTTTCCCTTGATACAACTCCGCGACAACACAAACAGATTGATCGACAAGATCAGCTTTTGCCGGAGGAGGAGGTGGAAAAATAGAAGCTGGCGGACTGTATCGGATTCGATCTGCAATTTACAAGCCCACTATCTGGCACCATTATCAAATCGAAACGTGGCGGCTCTCGCGACAGGTGTAATTTGCATAATGCGTATCGGAACGACCAACGAACAAACCTGATGGCTATTCGATTTGAAAATGTACACTTTTTTAGGATCACCGAATAATGCAGTCGATGGTGGAATTGAAACAAAGGGGAATAGAAAATATTGGAGGATAAATGAGATTCTGAATGCCATAATTTCAAACTTCCGCATTCTGTTCTGATATTTTTGGTGACATTTTGAAGTTTATTAGTTGAATCAAATTGTTCTATTTATTGTATTATTATTAGAAGATAAAAATTGTTATTTTATTAAAAGTTGTTACTTTATTAAAAATTGTTGGTGTACGTATTTTTGTTCATACGAGGCTAACACTTTGGCTGCCACGTCATACATGTGTGGACATCCATACGTGTTAAATTTTCATACGAATCTATCACATGTATTATTAAAAATTTGATTACCTTACTCACATCAAACTTAGAACTTTAAATAATAAATAGAATAAACCATATGTGGACATCCACATGTGGACATCCATATGTGGACATTCATATGTGGACATCCATATGTGTTAAATTTTCATACGAATCTATCACATATATTATTAAAAATTTGATTGCCTTACTCACATCATACTTAGATCTTTAAATAATAAATAGAATAAACCATATGTGGATATCCATATGTGTTAAATTTTCATACGAATCTATCACATATATTATTAAAAATTTGATGACCTTACTCACATCAAACTTAGAACTTTGAATAATAAATAGAATAAAATATGAAAACATTTGGAGACTTATCAAAAATAAAAGTAATCAAATTTTCAAGTCAATATTAGCACAGTAACCTTCTATTACAAAGTTATAGTAAAGACATAGAAATTTGTCGGAGTTTTCTAGAATAGCATAAGCGGTCATATAATAGCGGTGATATATCCAGTGGAGTTCTAAATCGTTATCGAGCGAACGATCGCCAGTGGTGCGATGCATCATCCTCAGACACCGAATCCCTGGGTGTACATATTCCGTAAAAAAAAGAGCAACGAGAAGAAGAAGAATACACAAGATATCAGGACGGAAGCCATGGAAGTCAGAAAGTAGAGCGTTTCGAAAGGATTCACGTAGCTGCTGTTTGGTATGGACCGGCGAGTCGACGATCCTCTGTAATCTCGTTGAAGACGATCGCGACCCATCCACCGGCTGCTGGATCCTGGAGTCTAAAACCCGTATAGTGGCCCGTAGCCACCCTCATCGCTCGCATAAATCACAATAGAGGCGGAAAGTGGCGTGGAGAAGTTCTCAAGCAGGGATATGTTCTTGGTGTAGTCTTCCAGGCGTTGTGTTTCCCCGCCATCCCGCCATTTCGCCGGGGATTCTTGCTCTTCTTTTTGCCGTTAGCTTCTTCTTCTTTGCCTTCGGCTCGAACCTGACTAGTCATCCTTTTTGCGCCGAAGCTTCGCCAAGTGCTGGAACCGTGTCACGGAGCTGGCAACGGGGCTTGATGTATCGCGGAAATATCGTCGAATCTTCTCGTATAATGCTACCCTTCGTGGCAAATTGCGTCGACGTCAACGTTTTTTTAGGTTTTGATGACGACACGAATTAACCCTTTGTACAAGATTTTTGTTATTGGCAAATTGCCTTTATATTATTTATTGTCACTTTTGTCTGCTTCATTCTGTTTATACATCACAGTATAGATTAAATACAGAATATAAATAGATTAAGTTAGAAAATACTAATTTCAAGTCATATTAAACTAAATGATGAGTCACCTTCCGAGTGCAAGTTAACTATCTGAAATTTCCTTTTGTTTTATAAAAATAAATTGTCTTGAAATGTATATAATACTGAAAATAATATAGTGTATAATATAATACGAAAATAATATAATGTGTGGGTAATGGGAGAGGAAGTTTCTGCGCATGCGTCGACGACATAGGTTAAGGTGACTCTCTGCGTATGCGTCGTAGGTTGTGACGACTCTCTGCGCATGCGTCGTAGGTTAAGGTGACTCTCTGCGCATGCGTCGTAGGTTAAGGTGACTCTGCGCATGCGTCGTAGGTTAAGGTGACTCTCTGCGCATGCTTCGTAATTTAAAGTGACTCTCTGCGCATGCGTCATAGGTTAAAATGTCTCCCTTGAAGCTCCACGTTATTTTGATACAGAAATGTATAAAATAAGAAATTAATTAGCTCTCATACATGAAATATATAATTAACGCGTACATTAATACAAAAATAATATGTACATTACTCTACATATTAATAAAGAATGACTAATATTTAAAATCACCATTACTACTCTTCCAAATTCCCAATTTTAGACAATCATAATAAACCCAAATTATATTTGACATAATTACCTTATACCGATTTATTAAAAATGATTTAAGTTCCAAGAAACACAAATATTCAAATATTCAGGATGAGACTTGATTGAGGAAATACCATCTTGCTTTCATAAAACTTCAAGTCAGTAAATAAGAGTGAAATAGGTAATTACACTTGGCCTTTATGGAACGATGAGGAATTAATGACGAGTCAGTTAGAAAGGTGAAAATGTTGACATTTAGGAGAGGAGTTATGTACTCCGATCAGTGAAAGCTATTTTTTTAGGAATGAAAACTTGATGAGTTTGGTCATGGATTAGATGGTATTAATTACGAGTCTGACCGGATGATCGTTGTATCTATCAATTAATCTCATCGCGATGGGTTGGCTTTTGTTTTCAGGCTGTTATTAGAAAGTTGACGGATATGTTAATGTTAACGAAGACGAGATGAATGAAGCTGTATGATATGTTTGGTAATAATTAATTCGGTTTGATTTTCCTATTTCTTGCGTGCAACGTAATTTACTCGAAGTGCTTTGTTAAACGTGAAACTTGGAAAATTTTTTAAGTTACAGAAGTTATTGAACTTACTGCTAGAAAATTTAGAAAAATATTATCACTTACAAAACTTATAAAAAATTAGAAAAACATTGTTCTTTATGAAACTTAGTTTATAACGTTATTTACAAAACTTAAAGTTATCATAAAAATTTATCATATTTACAAAATTTACAAAATTCACAAAATTTATGAAACTTACAAAACTTACAAAATTTATAAAGTTTGCAAAACTGATAAAATTTATAAAAATAATTGGAATAATAAAATAGTATAATTTTATCAGATCTGTAATTTTTACTGAATCTTCTACAAACATCAATGAAAAATGCAACAACACCAATACAAAATATGATAACAATAAAATACCTAAATGTATTAAAAAAGTATAAATAAATGTGGTAATATATGGTATGTATATTTATCGAAAAATATATTGTATATCAAAATTTCTGAAAAATAGAAGAAAAAGTGATTAAAAGTAGCGAACAACATATAACACAAAATACCATTTTCCATCTCACTTTCCGTACTGCTCGGCCAAACATTAATCACGCGTTAACCAAAATTGATTAGCCTCCCACGATGCTTTAATCCGCAATTTTTCTTGCAGTCATTCTTATCATAGATCCTCCCTCAATCCAGCCCCGGATATACTGTACATAGAGGCGGTTATGGAAGAATGTATTTATAGAGGGTGTTTCATGTGTTTGGGATGAAAATGGGAAATTTGATTGAGACGTTGAATTTATTGATTTTATGTTGTGTGTGTTATAAGAGTGCAACTGCGATTGCAAATTTATTAATTTCTAAATTTCCACATTCCAAAATTTCCGAAATTCAAAATTTCCAAATTCCAAACTTTCCAAATCCCAGAATTTCCGAAATCCAAAATTTCCGAATTCCAAACTTTCCAAATCCCAGAATTTCCGAAATCCAAAATTTCCGAATTCCAAACTTTCCAAATCCCAGAATTTCCGAAATCGAAAATTTCCGAATTCGAAAATTTCCAAATTCCAATATTTCCAAATTCCAAAGTTTCCGAATTCCAAAATTTCCAAATTCCAAAATTTTCGAATTCCAAAATTTCCAAATTTCCAAATTTCCGTATTCCAAAAATTCCGAATTCCAAAATTTCCAAATTCCCAATTTCCCAAATTCTGAAATTTCCCAATTACCAAATTTCCAAAATTCCCAAATTCCCAAAATCTCAAATTCCTAAATTTCCAAATTTTTCATATAAACACATATCAAAAAATAGCTTTGATATCAAACCACCACAAGCATTTACAATATTCTTACGTTGCTTCCGGTGGTAAAAATTATATTAACGTCATCCACATTCAAATTTGTTCGAATCGATCCGTTTCTATTTCAGGTTGAATTACCAGATCGACCGAGTTCTATAGTTGGAGCTTCAACCTGTCGAGACGACAATTTTCATTGGTTTTGATCCGCAAAATACGGTTAATGTAATATACCACTAAAGAATTTATTTATATGTATAACAAAATAAGATATTATTTATATACATAACGAAACATACTTAAATAATTTCGAAAACTTAATTAACTTCAAAAATTTGTACATACTTTTTAGAAAATTCAGACATACATAATTTAGCGGAAATTTTGTGTGTAACATATGTTACCATGTGTCACACATGTTAATGTGTAATATAGTCCGCACGATTATTGGCAATTTGTTGTAACTTCATTTTGTTGTAATTATTCGAAGTACTAATTATTCTATTACACGAGGAAACCCATGCATGGAATACGTAATGTTTCACATATTACTATAGTTAAGGGTAGTTTATCACAGACGAATGCACTTTATTGAAGATATTCTTCTGAAGAAGAAATATAAAATTAATGGATTTATTCAAAGTTTCATTTGTATACGACTGATATTCTTTGTATAAAGAAAAAATAACTAAAAGTAGCTAAAATTGTTTGTTTCTGATAACAGGATTTCAATGAATACTGAATACACACATATGTCATATAGTCACATACGTCACATATGTCACTTACATATCCATATTAACCAAAACTAGTTAAAATAGTATGTTATTAATGCCAGAGAAGTGTTTTTTTCTGCATTCAACGTATATACTCGTCATTGATTTCATTGAACACTGCATATTCACATATGTCACATATGTCACGTATGTCCCTTACATATCCATATTAACCAAAACTAGTTAAAATAGTCTGTTATTAATGCCAGAGGAGTGTTTTTTCTGCATTCAACGTATATACTCGTCATTGATTTCAGTGAACACTGCATATTTACATATGTCACATATGTCACGTATGTCCCTTACATATCCATATTAACCAAAACTAGCTAAACTAGTATGTTATTAATGCCAGAGAAGTGTTTTTTCTGCATTCAACGTATATACTCGTCATTGATTTCAATGAACACTGCATATTTACATATGTCACATATGTCACGTATGTCCCTTACATATCCATATTAACCAAAAGTAGTATGTTATTAATGCCAGAGAAGTGTTTTTTCTGCATTTAACGTATATACTCGTCATTGATTTCAGTGAACAGTAAATATTCACACATGTCACATATAGTCACATACGTCACACATGTCACATAAATATACATATCACCTACAATTACTCAAAATTTGTTCACCAACCTAATTATACATATTCGCATTAACTACTTACTGTTAGAATTATGTATAGTATAACAAATATAACAAAATATTGTAAAAAAAAAACTAGAAAATATTGTAAATATCCAGCGCTTCAACATCGCAGACGTATAAAAATTTTCTCAAAACTACAACTTTTTTCAAAACTGAATTTACTTAACTATTTAAACTTGTCATAAACTCCCATACCACAAGAATCAAAAGAAACGCAAACGTCAAAAATGCAAGTGTCAATTCCTCGAGAGCTCCTGACACGGTCCTCTAAAACCACCAAACGATAAATCCCGCAAGCATCGATTATTCCTCCGCAGAATAAAGGAGACAAGCTACAGTTCTCATTGTTCCTTTTAATAGAACCCTATCCGAGGCAGCTTATAACCCCCGTTATCCTCGAAATTTCAAGGAAACCTACGGAGCCCTTCCTCACTTTTCCCCGAAAGCCCACTTGTCCAACATGGCTGAGTTTCTTGGAAAACCGTACCTGACAATTTTCCACGGAGCTAATCTACCGGTGGCAAACCACGAGTTGGCGCTGACTTGATTAAAAGACAGTTGGTCAAATTAAAAAATTTACATGTACTGAGTTTCGCGATACAATTAGGCGAAAAACAATGATAGGCAAACGAGAGTGAAATAATAAATTAGAAGGCTTGTCAAGACGATGGACGGTCGCGTAATTCCCCAGCGTTGGGGCTGTGGGACCACAAGGTGCAATGATAGGTCAAGTAGCAGCCACAGAGAATATTGATTAACTTCTTGAAAGGAGATTTGATAACTGAGAGATGTTGAAAGGAAACTTGAGAATTGGAAAATTGGGAGATTTGCAAGAATGATAGATCAGCAATGAGGAAGCTTGAGAACTTAGAAAAGAGAATATAGAGTACTGAGTATACAAAAATTCGTAAACTTGAAAATTAAGAAAGTGGAAGATTTAGTAACACGAAAAGTAACAAAAATTTCGAAAATACTTGCATTCACCAGTTGTCATTATTTACCAAAATATAACTGTAAGTCATAGCTTCCTTCACATTGGGTCACGCGCCAACTCGTGGGTTAACATCTGTACGTCAAACTGCGTTCGGCTTCTAAACGAGGATACCTGCGGAAGGACAGATAGGCAGCCAGGGAAGGGCCAACGGGCTGGTTGCAAAGAGGCAGGGATAGGGGTTGGGAAGTTGGCGTGGGTTCGAAATGACCCCCGAAAGTCGCAACTCGAAACGTTCTCCCGCGGGGTCACCAGGGACCTGGCACAGTCGCAGCGGAAAGGTACGCGGACGAAAGCCCTTGCGGAGAAATTAATATCGCCCAGCGGCGCTGTTCACCTATATACATATGTACACGAATACATATGTATCGCACACGCGTGTATATGTTATATCTTGCGGTGTACACGCGTCTATACTGGGTGTCTCGGTGTGGAGCTTTCGACGAAATTTCTTGATTTAATATTGGGGTATTTGAAATTATTGTATTGATCACTAATTTTTAAATTTTAAAACCGAGGTACCTATACTAGAACACTGTGTTAATTTTGTTGGGTAGTTATTGAAAACTGAAAGGGAACTAGCAGGCTTAGAAGTGATGGTACTTATATGGACCTACCGACATACTTATATTTGCTCGTATTGAGGTTATGTCACTGATATTATACAATTTGTACTTTTTCATAGTATTGTCTATTTTAAACATTTTTGATTTTGTTGAGTAGTTATTAGAAACTGAATTGAAACTAGCAAGCTTAGAAGTGATGGTACTTATATGGTACCTACCTACTGTATATTTGCTCGTATTGAGGTTATGTCACTGATGTTATGCAATTTGCACTTTTTCATAATACTGTCTATTTTAAAAATTTTTGAGCTGAAGCTAGTGCAACACCGTATCATTTCTGTGGAATTTATTAGAAACTGGGATGGAGCTTGCAAAGTGATTACAAGTAATAATACCGAACGAAATGTACAGATCCTCGTTCATATTGAGGTTATGTCATCAATTTTATACAATTTGCACTTTTTCACGTTACTATGCATATTCTTAAGATTTATTACAGTTAAATTGTAATAGATTAGGCTAAAATTTGGACCTAGAGACTTGCAGAACTTACAAAATAATTTTTCCAATACAGTTAATACTAAAACTACCAAGCTAGATAAGTGACCGTCCTATAAGTTTCTTATATGAACTTACAAAATTTGTTTTTGTAGTAAATTTAAGGTTTTTGTTGACTTTTATTGAGGCAAAGAATTTATGTTTTATTGTTTGTTTATTTAATTTTCAATTTTATTTTTAATTTTAAAGGGAAGGTGTATTAGCAGGTGCAGGTGACGCAAACTGTGCGTCATATATTAGAGAATATTCGTTATTTTTTGTACAGATTATAGATAAAAATATATTAAGTTTCATCTGTTGTTATTATTAACTTATTTCCAAAAGCGCACTTGTTCCACTTTTGAATAAAAAATTCAAGTAATTGTTAATTATTTGTTAGTATGTTAGGAACATTTTGTTATTTGAATTATATGAATTTGTGGGGGTGTTTGATGTTAATGCAGGATTTTCAATAAGAATACGATAGGAAAAGAGAGAAGTAAAGATATGATAATTTTGATCAAATCATAAATTTGCAAATTACAAAATCACAAATTTCTAAATTTCTAAATTTCTAAATTACCAAGTCATACAACTCCACAATTACGAAACGATTTTTACGTACTTAAAATTACAAATAAAGAAAACGAAACATTAAAACGTTAAATAATCGTATTTCCTCCTACAAATTAAATAATTGTATTTACTTCATATTTATTCAATAACATTCAACGTTTATTATTCATTTTACATTTAATATTTATTTAATTCTTCAATTTCCAATATCAAATACATGTTTCACTATAAAAAGTGTGTCATGCAGGGTATACGTCTTATAATTACAACCCCCGTTTTAAAACTTAAAATTAAATAAATTAAATAAATCTAGTAATACTACAATATTACTAATAATCATATCACAATATTATATATAATAGTAACATTACAATATATTGTAATTTTCCCTATAATTTACAATAAATCTATAAACTATTCCTGAAACAACATCAAAATCTATTCCTTTCAAGAAACAAAACAGCCCCAAAATACTGTAATAAAACAGTATCAAAATGAAAGAATAAAACAGTGCCAAAATACCGACATAAAACAGTATCAAAATAAAAAAATAAAACAGTGCCAAAATACCGACATAAAACAGTATCAAAATGAAAAAATAAAACAGTGCCAAAATACCGACATAAAACAGTATCAAAATAAAAAAATAAAACAGTGCCAAACTAAAGAAATAAAACAGTATGAAAATATAAAAATAAAGCAGTGGCAAAATAAACAAATAAAAAAATAACACAGTAATGAAAGAAATAAAACAGTAGGAAAATACAGTTCGTCCCAGTACTCCCTCCAGCAGAATCTCGAGTTCCAATTTAGGTATATCTGATTCTAAGACCCCTATGTCTCCGCATAACCTTGCGTTGGAACCTCCACCCTGATCATGATATACGGAGCACCCAGTATAGGGATGCTCCTCGGACACGTTTCTCTCCGGCCGTGTCCTTCTACCTTCTGTGCACCGATGTACCCGTCCCGTTTTCCTCCCCTCCCGCACCCTCGATTCAACCCCAAAGGACTCCCTTACTCTTCTCGACAGGGCATAGCGAGAACGAAGGGAACCAGGGGGTGAGGAGGGGGCGAGCGAGAGAGTCGAGGTAGCAGAGAAGTTGGGTTTCATCTCGAGGGCTCGGGGAATGAGGGAGCGTTGTGGGACGAGAGGGTGGAGGAGGGTTGGCCAGGATAGAGGGTGAGACTTCGTAATATAGGATGGCCTGTGTGCGTTGGAACGAGTCTCGCAGCTTCTCTCTGTATTCGAGCGTTTCTCCCTCTCTCTCGCCGGGCTCGTTCCACCCTTCTTCATCCCTTCTGCTACCCTCTTTTCTCGTCCCACTACACGTGCACGATGGGTCTACGTGCATCCCCGTGCTCGTTCACGTACGTACCCACGGCTGGCAGGTTTTTGCTTGTGGTGGCCAATACTCTACGGCAACGAGGACGTACCCTTCGTTAAAAGGAGCGGACTGGAAGGGGGTGGAAGGCCAGCGAGGGAGATACGATTTTACCCAGCTGCCGTGGCCGAGACATTTTTTTCCCTATCTACGGATAACCTCGAAACTGGAGTAGCCCCGTGCAGAGCAAGAACCATCCGCCTTCCTTGGATCCATTTTTACCTCAACCACCTCCGTGTGGGGCCACCCTTTCAGGCTACGTAGTGATTTTTGCCGCTGCGACACTCGCGGATCATTTAACGATTTTTTGAAATTTCTGCGTTTTAGTAAATTGGGAAGTTCTACGGTTTTAGTAGGAGAATTGTTATTGACGCTTTTATAATTTGAGATAAATATTTCTAAAAATGGGTATTATGCGAATACGGTGAAATTGTTAATATAAAAATAGTTGTGTGTACAAATTTTTGTAATAATAATCTTTCTGGTAGTGGAAAAATAATTCTAATAAAAGACTCTATTATATTGATAATATTAGTAATAATTATTACTAAATATTAATAAGGTTTGTCTGTGAAATAATTTTGACCATAGTTGACTTTGTTATGAAGTCATTTTAATGACATTTATTTGAAATATGAAATATTATCAATATTATACTTGTCTTAATTGTAAAATAATTTTAATGCAATAATCGTCTTGAATAAACAAATAAAGTAATATAATAATATAAATTTTACTATATAGAACTATTTATACCATATGTGTTTATACTTATTAATATAATTATATCTTACTTATGTAAATTATATTAATTTTTGTAAATAACAGAATAAATCATTTTTACATGATTATGTACATAAGATTTTAATTATGTAGATTATTTGATGAGGTAAATAAGCAGATTTGCATGCTAACATTTTCGAAATTAATGATTGAACTTTTCTGATAACCATCATTAGAATGAGAGGATAGGAAGGGGTGGAACCGAATGGGGAGGAAATATGAGGATTGGTATTGTTTGATGGAAATAGTTGACGTGTTGGAGATTCTGAAGGGGATAATTGTGGAATGCTAATGGATACTGTGGGTTGGAAATGTTGTTTCTGTTGTTGGAAAAGTCTGATGCACTTAGGGTTGTTTCGGTGACCACGTAATGATAATAAGGACTGTGTTAGGGTAGGTTCGTTTGTATTGTTCATTATAAACGTAATAAAGTGTAACAAATATTGTAGGAAAATTATTTAAGTCTTAATTTATACTTGATGTATACTGCAAAATATCAAATGCTAAAATAAAGAACTATTAAGAAATATCATATATTGGTAACTAAATATAGAAAAGTGTAAATATTAAAATTTCAATATTAAAAAATATAAAATATAATATATTAATATATGAATAATAAAAAATGTCAATTACTAATATCTAACTAGTAAAAAATATATAAAAAATTCTTAAATATTAAATAATACTTAATAACTGTATATAAATACAAAAATTCTCAAATACTGATATCTAAATATTAAAAAATACTAAATGCTAATATTCACGTAGTAAAAAACATCAAATATCACTCCCAAAATATTAACTAATATTAAATAGTGTCTGAAGACTAAAAAATCCCAAATATCTAAATATTAAAACATACCAAATATCTAACTATTAAAAAATATCGAACATCACCCTCTAAATATTAAAAAATACCAAACATCGCCCTCTAAATATTAAAAAATATCAAACATCACCCTTTAAATATTAAAAAACGTTAAACATCACCCTCTAAATATTAAAAAATATCAAATCTCACCCTCTAACTATTAAAAAATACCAAACATCACCTTCTAAATATAAAAGAATATCAAACATCCTCCTCTAAAATATTAAAAAATATCAAACAATACTCCCTAAAATATTAAAAAATATCAAACATCAAAAACACCAAACATCAAAATAAAAAAGGAGACAAATATTAATATAAAAATGCCTCAAATGTCAAAAACTTAAAATCCAAAGTCACAGTGATATTAAAAATCCTAGGAACCCTCATCCAAAGCAGATCGATTTGCATAAATAATTCCTGCAGACCATATCTCGCAATATGTCGAAATCATCGGGTATCCCTAAGGAATTTTGACCAAGATAAGGGATGAACGCAGACAGTCTCTTTCAGAAATCACTTTAAGAGGACATCTTAGCGGTGGCAGGATGGCTGACTGGTGCCTGGCTGTCGCGCAATAAAAAAATACCCTCTGGGTTCGAGGATGGGCGATCTTGAAGGGGTGAGATTCCTGCAAGGAACAAGATAGGGTAGTCAAGGGAGACTTTTCTGTTCGCCCTACGCACGATAAATTGTACGACCAGTTTGTTGTTACAAATCTGCCTACTTCCTAGTATAATGCAATCATACATCTACATATGATACAAATCTCAAAACACTGTCTACTTGTATCACTGTATTTTGATTTAAAAAATGTACTATTTAGGGATTTAACGATTTAATGGATTTCTTTCTTGTAAATTACTATAACTATTAATTATTATACACAATTTCTATGTGAAAAAATTCTTGAGTTTAAATATTGCAAAATTAGAATTTTCCAAGCTTCTAAATTTGAAATTTCCACCCCTGTAAATTTGAAATTTTCACATTTCCGAATTTCCAAAAATTGCACTCTCAAAAATAAGAAATCTCTACATTCTTAAATTTCTCTACAACTAGCTTTCTCTTGAACATCCCGAAATTTTCCAAGCTTCCAAATTTGAAATTTCCACCCCTATAAATTTGAAATTTTCACATTTCCGAATTTCCAAAAATTGCACTCTCAAAAATAAGAAATCTCTACATTCCTAAATTTCTCTACAATCAACTTTCTCTTCAACATCCACAGAATTTCCAAATCCATAAGTCTGTACCCTGCAACCCAAAGATCACCAAATCCTTAATCCACAAGAAAAAAAATTTCAAAAACATTCCCACCCACTCCAATATTAATTTTAAGTCTACTTGTAGAAAATCTCTATTATTTCTATTATTATAACTTCCGTATCGAACCATCTACCGATTCTCCGCTTCTTTTATCGCAACAGTGTCCCGAATGTTTACCGTCCCTCTTCCCGAATCCCGAGAACGAGTTCACGACAAAAGTAAGTATGTACGTCGAGGATAACGGATTCGAGGAGCTCCGGTATCTGGCCGGGACCGGTAGCGAGCACCCTTTCGGGACCGGAAGTGGGCGTGAGAGGTGTCCACGTTCCTATCTTTGGCCTCTTCGCCAGCCATTTCGTATCGGTCGCTGAAGTGCACGTAGGTGGCAACGTGTGTGGCTTTCCACTGCACACGGACACAATTTCACCCGCTTATCTATAATTCTGACGACTACTTCGACGAAACGCGTGCACTGTTCGACCGAAGTGGAGCTACGGGTCTGTTTGTCAGGGATCATTTTTTCCCCAAATGCCGTACTGTGAATGTTAAAATAAAATCTGTTGTGAAAAATTAAAATTTTGTACTGATGTCTGGTTGACAAAATTATTTTTTGTTCTCACTTTGTGATAAATTAGTATAAATACTCTTTTGATACTTTTACCAAAGCTAGTAGTAGGCATTCTTTTTCACTTCATAAAATTTAGTGATGGGTATAAACATACTGTGAAAGTTGAACAAATTTGGAGTCATTCAAAGCAACCTTGATTTTTGTATCATACATTTTAATCACAATTTAAGTAATATTTAATTAAGATATCACAGTAAAGTTTCAAATAATACATGTTCGTATTAAGTGATGGGTATAAACATAATGTAAAAGTTGAACAAATTTGGAGTCGTTCAAAACAACCTTGATTTTTGCATCGTACATTTTAATCACAATTTCAGTAATATTTAATTTAGATATCACAGTAAAATTTCAAATAATACATGTTAGTATTAAGTGATGGGTATGAACATGCTGTCAAAGTTGAACAAAAGAGCCATTCAAAGCAACCTTGATTTTTGTAACATACATTTTAATCACAATTTAAGTAATATTTAATTTAGATATCACAGTAAAGTTTCAGATAATGTTACTATTGAGTCTCACAACAAATTTAAGAATGTTTAAATAATTTCTAAAATTGTAAATTTTTGAAATAGGAAGATTTTGAGAAGGGTAACTGTAATATTAATAGAGTGGATTTTCTTGTGACAACGCCTCATAAGATACGTCCAAAGTTATGTCCCAAGCAGGAACTCTGTTTATGCAGGCTGGGTGCGATATCAAACGCAATGCAATCAAACGGGAATCGATAAGACAGTGAGATGTCCTTAGTGGTGCCGTCTGAATCGAGGTCATTGGGAAATTAATGCATGTTAGGGTCGAATACATGAAATTAGGAGGAGCTTGTTCAAACCTGCCGTAAACCTGAAATACTGATCTCATGCTATTCAAACTTCCGTTAAATGGGGAGATAATTAATATTGTAAATATTATAATTTTGTAGTGATGTATTTAATTAATTTGATACAGCGAAACGATCTTCATACAATAATGAATGAACTTCATACAATAACTGTTTAAATGGTACAAAACAAATGTATAAATAGTATAACAGAATAATAAAACTTGATAAATATGTCTTTCTATAGCTACGTACTTTATGGCAATAAAACTGCACATCCCATGCAATAACGTCGACAACAATAGGGATCAATTCATAAAGACGCATCATATTCTGAACTCCAGCCAACAAGTGCCAGAATCGACATTGTTGTATAAAATATGTATCTACTAAACGCATAATGATGAGATGAAGTGCAATATGTACTCAGGAGCAAGTTATTCCACTATAACGAAATACCTTCCACTATTATTATTATTAGTACGCATAAATATTTTCACTGAAAGATTCAAATAAAGCATCTTAGAAGTGATTATTTAAACTTAACACGAACTGTGCACTTCATGTTACTGAAATAAAGCTAATGTGGATACAAAGCAACTTTGTAAATTACATTTATTTCTCTTTCCATTTTTTTAATTTTATTATTTCTCGTATTTCACCTTGTTTCAACTTTTCACCTACTCTTTTCTCATTTTCTATTCTACAGGACGTTTCAAAAGATACTCACTCGAGGATGTGATACAAATATGTGTAAATAACTTGTGAAAATTTTCTCAATATTCTTTTGGTAATTTTTTTCAGACTAAATATGTTGATAAGGACTGTGATCAAAGTTAAATGTGTAGTTAATGTTTGAGTACACCAAGTACGTTGTTTTATACATAAATATAAATTTAAAAGAAGTTTTACACCATATACTAACTCATTATTAACTGTCTGACATTGTTAAATATATTATACAAACTTTATGTAAACAAAATTTTTAATGTACATTTTCCTCTTTAAAAATTCTACTAAATGTACCTTTACACAATCATTTACAATTTACAAGACTTCTCATTAATTTACATTCATAATTTTCATAACAAACTTCCCTATATTACATAAATATGACACAGTATTTTTAACTTTATAAATTTTCGCTCCGCCATGATTCGTCACGTGACCCGATCGTCGCCGAAGTTAAACGAAGATCCGCGACGTGCCACTACTCTTATCTCGCCACCCCGCTGACTTTACGCTCCCATACTCGTTTCCTACATTCTTTTCTTTCTTTCTCGCGTCGTGTGTCGTTTCTGGAATTGCAAGGAGAACGGTGGCAAAGGTGCAACAACAGGACGCATAAATTGTTGCGACTATTTTAAGATTTTAGGGCGAGTTTATGCTGCCATTAGGTGAGCTCGGCGAGACAGCACGTTCGCGAGACGCGTTCAATCCCCCAACCCTTTCTCGCCTTCTTTTTTTACACCGAGTTGGGCTCGTATAAACGGGACACTGGCATAAATTGTCGCAGTTGCACGCGTGCCAGCCTCTCTTAAACTCTGCTTTACCTTGCGAGGACCGAGGGTGGAAAGCCGGTCAATGAAAGCCGTATTGGCACGCGATCATTCGGATTTCATGCTTTTAACACATTCGAGAACGACACACCTTGTTCTACAACTGTGCACGGATTTATTTTGGTGAAATTCGAAATTGTGATCTCGGGTATTGAACGAAGATACATAATAAATGTAAAAATATAAATATACTGTAGAGTGTATGTACGTAATTTATTAATGTGTGCATGTACTTAATATTATAGGGTGTATGTACTCAATTTATTGGTTTCTTAAATTGTTAATTTGTTTTAATAATTATTTGACATGTTGATGATCGATCTGGTTACATCAACACTATAAAAATTTCACAGTCAAAAAATAACTTCAGTAAATAAAATTAAAATTGTTATTAAATATGAACATCTAAATGTGTCCAATGAACGAACAATTTTTTGCATAAAAGTTCATTGTAAGAACAAAATTCAATGCTAAAATTCATTTTTATTTCATTCGAAAATAATAGTAAAAGTAAATTGAGTTACAGATAAAAAATAATTAAAGCTTGTCTACATATTTGAAATGTGGTAAAAAATATTAAAAGGCATGATAAAAAAAAGTGTAAGCATTGAATGGAACCAACGGGGTTTTTAAACGAAGCCCAATATCGCTGTAGATATTATGTACAAAGAAATTAGACGGTCAAACGAAGTAACCTGAAATCACCTGTGCAAAAATCACCTGTTGTGTTTTTTTCATGCCCGTAATGCACCCCCGATTTCACGCTAATGGTCACGTATCGGATTAACCGATTCACTAATTAAACCTTTAGCGGTGGCATCGGTGAGCCACAGTGTTCGAAGCCACGCATACCTACACACCATAGATACAGCACACTGTTTGGAGCTAAGAGAGGGGGAGAAGGGATGCGTGTACACACGCAAGCGTGGCGAAGAGGGATGCGAAAGGAAGGATAAGATGGGGTGCTAGAAAATCTAGGATGTTTTAAAATAGGTTCAATTAACCCTTGATTTTACAGGAAAATGTGAATTTTAGTTTAACACTAAAATAAAATTATAAAAATGTTCGAGGAGAAAATTTAGTTTAGAAAAGTTTTTATCAGAAAAATTCACCTGATTAGGAAAAAATAATGAAATCTAAAGAAGGTTGCAAAGAATGATTTTTATCATTGCAAGCGATGATAAAAATCATGAAGGGGATGTTTTTATAGAGATACAAGACAAAATTAAATTTACTTTGATTTTATAATTAACAAGATTTGTTCAATCAGAACAGAATAAGGGATTGAAAATTGTTTTTTAGACAAAAAACCCTTGATTTTACAGGAAAATAGTTTAACAATAAAATAAAATTTTGAAAATGTTGGAGGAGGAAAAGTTTAAAAGAATTTTTATCAGAAAAATTCACCGAATTAGGGGAAAATACTGAAACCAAAACAGGACTGCAAAGAATAAGCCATGATAAAAATCATGAAGGGGATGTTGTTGTAGAAATGTGAGACGAGATTAAATTTACATTAATTTTGGAGGAAATAAAATTTGTTCAGTCAGAACAGAATGAGGGGTTGAAAGTTGTTTTTTTGGACAAAACTTAAATATACAGTGTTACCGAAATAAATGGGGGTAGCAAAAAATTGTGATAGTTTACTTTGATTTTGAAGGAAATAACATCTGATTGTTCAGAACAGAATAAGGGGTTGAAAGTTGTTTTCTAGACAAAAAAATATAAATTGTTACCGAAATAAGTAAGGGTAGCAAAAAATCGCGGTAAAAAATGAAATAAGGATATTTAAAAAAATCGTACAAAATTAGTCTAAATTGACTACTATTATATTTGACCCAAAGTATGCAAAAACCTAAAATAAATGTAAGAAAATAATAAGGGACAAGGGTCGAACAGATAAATCGTTATTGAAGAAAGTTCATAAAAACTCCAAGATTTTGCTCGGTTTACTTAAACACGGAATGGTAACGAAAGGCAAAATAAATAAGGGTAGTGAAGTCGCTAAAAGCATTTTGGTTACGCAAGAAAAATATAGGTGAAATTAGGTTAAATTGTTCGGTACAACCCTTTTTCGAACGAGGGGGAGTAAATTTAGGAAAAAATATCGCCTCATTTCTACGCTGAAAAAAGCGCTGAAACGAGGGGTAGCGATTCGAGTGCTTTCGATACAAAGTAGATGAAATCGAAAGTATCAACGCTAAAACTTGTTACCGAAAGAAAAGTACTCTTACATATGTATTTCTATCGATTTATCCCTAACTAGGCTTTACGTTCATTGCTTTCAAACCGCCTTTTCATCCCCATTTTAGTTCCGTGTTGAACACAAAGCAGTTCCATGCATGCGGATATCAAAATGCTGGGGTAAATTGACATCTCAAGGTAAAGTTCTATTTGTGGATTTCGAAGTGCATCGAGAGTCAAAACCTAATTTCTTATTTTCTTATATACTAATTTTTTCTTTATACTTAAATATGATATACTTTATTTACATGTTAATAGATTCACACTTGATACAATCACTGTTCACATGTATGGAGTCATTTTATCAAATATTCATACATTTGTCAATTATTTAATAAAATGAAAATTCTGATATATAGTATGCCTCAAGAATATTATTTAGTAAATATTAACTTCTTTAAACGATGTTAAGGGGTGTAATCCGCATATCACATTTCCAATATCTCCAAAATTAATTCTTGCAGATCCCTCTTTAATATAAATTTTTCCTAATCGCATCAGTCTGCACCCAACCCCTTAAACTAATCCTCATTTACTTTATAAAATAAAAATATATTCAACGATTTAAAAGAACAACATTTAAATGTTTAAATGATTACATTTAATTTAAAAGAACAACAAATGCAGAAAAATAGAAAGTGATCAATTTCTGTGGTTTTAATATAACTTGCCACAATTCGCTAAGAGGGAAGCCCTGATACATTCAACCGTTACTTTACGTCGAAATCCTCGTGCCTGTCAGCAATGGCTGTTGCAAAGGTCGAAATCGTGTGCGTGGCCACGTGCCCATGAGGATAGAAAGAGAGGTTGACCTAGGTGATCCATGGTTATTTCGGTGATTGGTTTTATCGTGTTGGGAGCAGTGTGTGCGAGTGAACCTTGTGATGTCAGCCCGGTACAACCCCCTCGGATCGCGTGTATTTGCAGGACGCGTAGATGGATGCACGTGAACGTGCATACAAATTCGTTAACCCTCGGACACTGGGTGACGCGATAGTCTACGAATCCTGGGTCAAACATGACCCATAGAAACATTCTATGTTGTTACATTAGATATTCTGGTAAATGGTCTGGTTGGTAAAATGCACACATGGTGTCACATACATGTATACACATACATGTGTCACATACATGTGTCACATACATGTGTATGCATACATGTATATGAACATGTGTCACATACATGTGTATGCATACATGTATATGAACATGTGTCACATACATGTGTATGCATACATGTATATGAACATGTGTCACATACATGTGTATGCATACATGTATATGAACATGTGTCACATACATGTCATATGGATGTGATACAGGGTAAGATGTACACATAGTGCTACATACATGTTTGTGCATGTGTTGCAGGGTAAAATGTACACATAGTGTCACATACATGCATATGTAGATGGACACATGTATATTAACATGATGTGTCACATACATGTCATATGGATATGTTGCAGGGTAAAATGTACACGTAAAGTCATATACACCTATATGTATATGTTGCAGAGTAAAATGTACACATAGTGTCATATACATTCATATGTAGATGGACACATGTATATTAACATGATGTGACACATACATGTCATATGGATATGTTGCAGGGTAAAATGTACACGTAATGTCACATACACCTATATGTATATGTTGCAAAGTAAAATGTACACATAGTGTCACATACATGTCATATGAATATTAACCCCTTCACCTATGATTTTTTTCAACAAAACTAACTAATGTTGAAACAAATAAGAAAAGTTGAAATGTCAAGTACATTTTGAATTTACCTAACCATGCAAATTATTAATATTGAACTTCAACCATGATGCGAATACAATTTAGGTTTGTTATAAAGTGCGTCACGAGTGCGTCACAGCATCATCAGTCATAAAATTAATATTAAATATGAATATACTAGCAACAGTTACATGACACGTGATCAATACAAAAACTAAAATTACCAACTTGTTAATTTTTTAACAATTGTATGTTTATAAGGTTAACGTTAAAATTGGATGTTCATAAGCCTACTTAAAGTAGCATGTCAATAAAGCTAGTGTTAAAGGCGGATGTCCGTAAAGGTAGTGTTAAAGTCAGATGTCTATAAAGCTAGTGTTAAAATGGGAGGTCCATAAAGCTAGTGTTAAATAGCGTTCTGCGTATCGGTGGCCTTCGCAGCTGTCCAGCGAAACGGCGAAAATGGAACGCGGCCGTTCTTCCCCGCGAGCTGTTTGCCCACGATGACGCTGTGCCCTTTTACCCTCCCTCGCTTCCGTTCCCGGTGCTATCGATTTTCCTTTTCCGTTTTTGCCACGACGACGATGCCGCTGTTTTTGGCGCCGCGCTGCGCTCGATTCGAACAGGGCAGACCACAATGGCGGAACGAAAATCGGGAATATTTATTTCGAATACGTATTTTATCAAATTGTAGAAATCAAAATAAACGTGGTAAAAGTAGTGAAAGTTAAAGAAGAAAAACAACCGAAAAAATTAACTTCTTGAAGGTGTCTTGGTGGGGAGAGTTATATTAAACAAAATGGCCGTCCGGAGAAATTCTACTATTATTATATATTTTAATTCCATTATTATATTATACATCGATGTTACAATATACCAACGTCATAATATTAGTACCATCACATAAACGACTCACTGTAAATTTAAAAATATTTGCAAAAAAAATAAATAGAAAAAATATTTGTGATCGAGGAAATATACTATAAAAAGAAACTTGTGTTAAAAGAAATGATTTAAAGTAGGGAGAAAAAACACGATTTTAAGAAAAAAGTTTCATTTTAAATTTGTTCATAGATGAGATATAACTTTTACATGAAACTTTTATTCACCTGTTCAGGGACCCTTCAGCTTTTAATGAGCCCTTGCATGCAATTTCTGAGGGGACTTAGGAAATATTTAAAAAGTATTCTTTCAGAAATCAGTTATAAGATAAACTTGTGATTTATCGATTTTAAATTACAAATTTTTTATTTTGAATTACAGGAACGATTAAAAAACATATTATTCCTTATTCATTCCAAAAATTATATTATATATGTCGATTTAGTTTAAAATGTTTATTCACTCATTTACTTAAATAATATTTTATTCATTTTCTATTTAAATAGTTCAACCCCTACCATATTGACTTCACTATATTTTTTTATAAAAATTAAGAATAAAGTTTACTTAAAATAAATGAATAAAAAAATTGCACAATTTAATATATCAATGTATAAAACTTACTGTACCTTGTCACCGTATGATAAATTTCATGAAAAGAAAGACGAGAGGTATAAACTTGGTTTCTTTCTCCCCAACCGCGGAGGGTGAGTTTGTGAATTGTTGAATTCTCAAGGAGCTTTTCGAGAGAACTTTTGGAACTTCGTTTCCCTGACCGGTTGCACGCTGCCCCAAAACGCAAATGTGCCCAGAAACTGGAGCGTACGTACGTTTTCACCCCTTGCGCAGTGCGGTAGTGGTTTTGTGTCATCGGTAGGGTTGCCTTTTCCACGAAGCACTGAAATAACTTCCCTCTTAGTGACGTCGAGTCATCAACAATGTTGTTCTATCGTGGCTTTTGTAACTTACAGCCAAGAACCAGGAAAATCTTGGAATTATCTTTTGACTATGAAAGGCCGCATTGTTATTAATACGTACAGTATAACATATTCAGTACAGCACATGTGATTATATTCGAGATAACACAAGCTATTGCATAGTCAAGGGTGGTTTTAATTTAGAACCAAGAAAATTTCCACACAAAAATTTGTGTTCAAAAATTTAAAAATTGCAAAAATTTGAAAAGGTAAAAATCGCAGTCTATTACGACGGTCCACATCGTCGGATGTTCCCAGCCATTTCCGAAACGAGAACATTCATGATGCCCATCGATTCGACGAATTCTGACAGATTACATCAGTACCGGGCTTATTAATGCCGTCGTAAATGCTGCCTCTGACAGATTTACGAACGGCAAGGCGGCCCTTTGCGCGTGCAATCGTTTATGGTGGTCTGCGAAGTGCATTCTCGGTGCAGCTCGGGATGCACCACGCTGCGGTGCATCGTTGCACGCACGACGTAACACACGCGTGTATAGACGCGGGCTTCGGTGAACAGGCTACCTAGATCGCTCTGAGTTAAGGTATAGGGTGTTAAAAAAGTCGGTGAGATGTATCACTGTTTTTAATGTTATTCTGTTGAGAGAGTCATTTGAGGGAGGATTGTTTTTGAGGGGTTCTCTTAGAGATTTGTAATAATAGGGACTCATCATTTATGATATAATTTGTAATATAACTCATGATGTTGCTCATAATATGATTCATAAGGAAGCACGTAATATAACTCGTAATATAATTCATAATATGACTCATAATGTAACTCATAATATAATTCATAATGTAACTCATAATATAACTCATAATGTAACTCATAATATAACTCATAATGTAACTCATAATATGACTCATAATATAAGTCATAATATAACTCATAATGTAATTCATAATGTAACTCATAATGTAACTCATAATATGAACTCATAATGTAACTCATAATATAACTCACAATGTACTTCATTATTCATAATTCATAACTCATAATTCATAGCATGAGATAGCAACATGGTGATGTTCTTTCATGCATGTAAGAGTGATCACATATGCACATATTGATATAAACAATTTTTCTAAATTGGCATCAACTAAATACACCATTTGTCCACGTTGTTGTTCACGACTACAAGAAGGAAGGTGCATTATCCTGCTGGTGTTTATTCTATATTTATGCCAGCTATAAATATTTCTAGAGATGCGTACGATATTACAGGACACCCTGTATCGGAGTCGGCTGAAAGCGTCTTGAAACCCATCGCTAGCCAGCACCAGCCATCCCATCCCGTTCGTAGCAATTGAATGTTCCAACTAAGCCGTTTATGCCGGTCCACGGAGTGCATTCTCGTTGCAGGCCAGGATGCATTACGGTGCAGCATACGCCGTGCAACGCACTCGTGTGCAAGAACGTGGCCGTTGCTCGGTTGCCTGTGTGAAAAGGGGAGTCGAAGCTTCAACGAGTGGCTTTGCGTCCAGTGGGTGGTACCCACACACGGCCCGGCACCACACGCAATCCACCC